>NC_141685.1:1761425157-1762625157 GCF_964263255.1 Lissotriton vulgaris | reverse complement strand
ACAAAAAGAGTTTGAATGTCAATAAGTAGAAGGAGTACATACAGTTCTAGTCCATATAGGCAGAGCTTAGTGTGGTGGCCCGGTCCGGTCTCTCACGTTCTCGAACGGCCTCAAACGGCCCGCTCTTTGCCCGGTCTAAGCCCCGAGCTCAGTCCCGCGCGCGTCCCTCGTCGCGGAGAGGGATCGACAGTAAAATACGTGGAGGCGAGGGGCGTGGCCGCCGGGGGAAGAGGCACCAGCTGTGCAGAGTGGAGAATGCTGGGCCTCGCAGTCCCCCGGTAGATGCCTTTGGCTAGGCAGGCAACAGAGTCCTCGACCTGGGCACTTCCAAGCTGGGAGCGAGTTTGTTTTTCGCCGACTGCAAAAAGCGCTCACACCAGCTGCTGTGCCTCAGGGAGCAGAGCTGATAACACGGGGCACAAACACCCGATTTGCGGTACAATCCTCAGCAGCAACGAGTCTGAATCCGTGATAAAAGATAAAAATGGCAAAGTAATTTGCTACATATAAAAAACAATTGTGATGTGATGTGATGTGATGCCGCATTTCTATAGCGCACTTTCACTCCAAGGAGCATCTTGGCTCTTTGGATCATGATGAAAAGTACAGGTGATCCGCAACTATGCTGTCCCTGGGCTCTGCGATTCATACTAATGCTTTGCATGTAGTGTCAGGAAGATTATATATCCAGGTCTTAAGAGATTTCCTGAAACATTGTTCAGATAGGATCAGACGAAAGTAGAGGGGAAGTTTGTTCCATTCCTTGGAGCCAATCACTGCCAAGGATTTGCCTCCCTTCGTCGCAAGCCTAAATCTAGGGACCCTAAGCAGGTTAGCTGTGGTGGACCTAAGATTTCGTGCAGGGTGGTACCGTGTAAACCTTCTCCAGAGGTATGTCGGACCCTGCAGGTGAAAGGCCCTAAAAGTAATAACTAGGACCTTAAACAAAATACGTTTGTGGATGGGAAGCCAGTGGAGGGCATCTAAAGCAGCTGAGGCAGAGGACTTCCTGGGCCATCTGAGCACCAGACGGGCGGCAGCGTTCTGGACCATCTGTAGCCTGTGGAGGGCCGCTTTATTTGCTCCTGCATACATGCTATTGCAGTAGTCCAGCCTTATTGTAATTAATGCAACCACCACCATCCGCCTGGCTGCCAGGGCGAGCAGATCGAAAAATGTCCTCAGGTTCTTTATGATGTTAAAACTGGTGCCTGCTACTGCCACCGCTTGTTGTTTGAATGATCGATTGTCATTAAACTTTAATTCCTTCCCGCACTGATTGTATTTGGCGGGGCTTCCGCATCCTCTGGCCAACATTTCTTGGCCGAGAAACGGTTATAATGCCCAATGGCAAAATTTCCGTTTTGCTGGAATAGCACTTCAGATGATTGTCTCTCATCCACGTAAACGTTGCTGATAGACAGTTTTTAAGATTTTGTTCTGCATTTGTCATATCCTTGTCAAGGACAAGGATCAGCTGTGTATTATCAGCATATGCAATAGTGCTGATGTTGAAGGACGAGATGAGATTTATCAGGGGGACCATGTAAAGATTGAAAAGCGTTGGGCTCAGAGTTGAGCCCTGTGGTACCCCTGTAGTTAGTGATTTTTCCCCGGAGCAAAAATGCCCCAAGGTGGTTACTTGACGTCTAAGCGTCAGGAAATTCTTAAACCACTCCAATACGGTTCCTGCTATCCCGGCTGTTGCTAACCGATCTAAAAGAATAGCATGGGACACCGTATCAAATGCTGCAGATAAACCAAAAGGACCAGGACAGCCTTCTTGCCCTGATCCATAGCCGCACGTAGAGTTTCAGTTGTAAACAAAAGGGCAGACTCAGTGGAGTGCTGAGCTCTGACCCCGATTGATTAGTGTGCAGTATATTATTTCCTTCCAGAAATGCAGTGAGCTGCCTATTTACAAACGTTTCCGCCAGTGTACAGAGTACTGGGAGAAGTGATATGGGGCGCAAATTGGACAGGGTCGTAGGGTCTTGAACCTGCTTCTTCTGCAGGGGTTTAACGGCTGCGAGTTTCCATTGCGATGGAATCTCCGCTGAGAGGAGTGACGAATTAATAATAGTATTTATGACAGGGTTTGCTACGTCAATCATGGCTTTCAACAGAGCCGGAGGGCAAGGATCAAAAGGAGATCCTGACTTAATTGAAGATATGGCTTTCCTCCAGACTGATCGGGAGGAAGGTCCTCATACTAGCCATATTAGGGTCAGTCGTGAAGTTTTCATCCAGTTCAGAGGGTTCAAAAGGAGGGAAATCTTTAGTCAGGTCCTGTACTTTGTGCTTAAAATAGTTGGCTATGGCATCACACAGAGACTTGTGATAGCGGAATTTCCTGTGTCAGTATTTTGGGTTTCCTGAAGATATTAACAATTCTAAAAATTTCCTTCTGCTTGTTATTGGTGGCTTCAATCGCCGCTGTGTAAAAATAGACCTTCGCGCGTTTGATCAGGCCATGATAATGTCTTCTAGCCGTCTTATACACATTATGTGCCCTGTCTTCATAGTTACGATGCCATCTGCGTTCGAGTGATTTTACTTCACCTAGTGCTTCTTTCAAGGACCTGGAGAACCAGGGTGCAGATTTTCTCTTACAGCGTTGTCTGGTATCTGGGCCTAGGGGATCTATCCGCTTCTCTATTTCACTGATCCATTCTCCAAATCACTGATTATCTATTTTTGTGTTCCCCGTCAAAGTGGGTGTACTCTCCTTAGCCCATCTAAGAAAGCCAGGGTGCTCTATAATTTTGTTCCAGCAAGGTTTGTTCACCCCAATTCCTTGCGCATCCCTCTTTCCACAACGTGCTGCCCGCTAAAAAGTGAAATGCAATGAATTTATGGTCCGACCAAGTTTGTGTCGGGGGGGGTCTACTTTGATCGAGTCTAAGTTGGAGCTGATACAGTCCAATGTATGACCCGCTTTGTGGGTGGGATCTAAAGTGAGCAAGGTTAGCCCGAGGACATTCATGATGTCTCTGAAACATATTACCCTTGGATCAGTAGTGTCCTCTAGGTGCAGATTTAGGTCTAACAAAAGCGTGAAATTTGAAAACCTAACTGTCAAATTGCTAAGTACTTCCCCAATGCTTTCCAAAAACTGAGTCAGCAGGCCCGGTGGGCGGTAGACTAGAGCTCCAGCAAAGGTTAATGAATTATGGACCTGGAGGCAAAAACAAATACTTTCTGCCCGTTTGATGTCCGTTAATTCCGTGATCGTGCATGTCAGATTGTCTCGATAGAGAATCACAAGGCCTCCCCCATGTTGTACAGGTCTATCCATCCTTTGGATTGAATACCCTGGGGGAAGGGCGTGCACAATGTCAGGATTACAGCATTCTCTTAGCCACGTCTCCGTAATAAACAGACAATCTAGTTCCCCCTCCACTATCAGTTCATAGACATGTAATGCGTTCTTACACATAGATCTTGCATTTATAGGTCCTCCAAATATGGTCCTAGGTACCCCTTTTCCCTTTGATCTTTGATAGGGCTCTAGTGCCTGTTTACAGCAGAGGCAGCTAATAGGCCCTAACCAGTTATCTACATTAAGAGACTGGTGGCAGGAATTGGTCTGTTTGTTGAGAGACAATATGAGGTCTCTAGTCAATTTGATTTTAGAAGTTGGTAGGGCAGCTTGTCCGGCCCTCGGCCCGGTCGCAGCGAAGACGGGCGCAGACGGGCTGGACTTTGGCTTGACTTCGGCACGACAGAGGTGCGCCCGATGACCGCGTCCGCTGCGCGGAGGCATGTCTGTCTACCTTTATACTGTCGTCTAGAGCGCTGTCAAATTACTCCCCTAAGATGGCCGCCTTCGTCTCCGTCAACCTCAGCGCCTAACTCGGCTGGGTGAAGGATGACTGCGGGGTAAGTAGGATTTCAAATTTAAAATGCGGCGATTAAGCAACAATGAAACAAAAGAGTTAAGAAGCAATTTTAAAACAAGCAAGCATATGATGTGTGTCCCGGCTTCCGCCTCAGGAGGACAACAGAATTCAAGTGTGGTCTTGATCTGTTGAAGTAATTGTAAGGTAAAGGGTATACGGCAAGTAGGATCCATTTTTGCATTCCTTTGTGCTCTTCTCTCCGCCTGGTCCGATGTTGTTTTTGTAAATGACAAATGAGAATTAGTTTACTGAAATTTAATGCATTGATTTAAATGTGCACAATATTAATGTTCATGTATATGCATGCTTAATGAAGTTCCATGGTGATTCTTATGTTAGCAGATTTTTGGTAGTCAAGTCAAGTCAAGTCAGGAGATTTGTATAGCGCGCTAATTACCCATAGGGTCTCTAGGCGCTTGATGAAGGGTGGCGAATTACTTGTCGAATATCCAAGTTTTAAGTTGCTTTCTGAATGCTAGGTGGTTCTGAGTAAGGCGAAGGTTAGTGGGAAGTGAGTTCCAGGTTTTAGCTGCCAGGTAGGAGAAGGATCTACCTCCCATGGTGGTTTTGTTGATGCGAGGTACAGTGGCAAGGGCTTGGTTGGAGGATCGTAGCTGACGGGAGGGGGTGTAGAAGGACAGTCGTGTGTTGAGGCATTCAGGTCCAAGTTCGTAAAGTGCTTTGTGTGCGTGGGTTAGGAGGCAGAAAGTAATCCTCTTATTTACGGGGAGCCAGTGGAGGTTTTTCAGGTGACCAGAGATGTGTTCTTTACGCGGGATGTCTAGTATGAGCCTGGCTGAAGCGTTCTGGATGCGTTGGAGTTTTTTCTGGAGTTTTGCGGTGGTACCGGCGTATAGGGTGTTTCCGTAGTCCAGGCGGCTCGTGACCAGTGCGTGGGTGACCGTTTTTCTAGTTTCGGTGGGGATCCAGCGAAATGTTTTTTTGAGCATGCGAAGAATGTTGAAGCAAGATGATGAAACGGCGTTGACTTGTCTGGTCATCGGGAGTGAGGAGTCCAGGATGACGCCCAGGTTCCGTACGTGGTCCGTCGGGATGGGTGCTTTACCAAGGGCCTCTGGCCACCAAGAGTCATCCCAGGCGGAGGGGGAGGTGCCTAAGATGCGGACTTCTGTTTTGTCTGAGTTCAGTTTCAGACGGCTGCGCTTCATCCATTCGGCTACTTCTTTCATTCCTTCGTGTAAGTTGGTTTTGGCGGTGTTAGGGTCTTTGGTGAGTGAGAGGATCAGTTGAGTGTCGTCAGCGTAGGAGATGATGTTGAGATTGTGTTGGCGAGCGATGGTCGCAAGGGGGCTCATGTATACGTTGAAGAGGGTGGGGCTGAGTGACGATCCTTGTGGCACGCCGCAGATGACTTCAGTGGCCTCTGACTTGAATGGTGGGAGGCGGACTCTCTGGGTTCTTCCGGTGAGGAACGAGGTGATCCATTCCAGTGCTTTTCCTTGGATACCGATGTTTCTGAGGCGCTGTAGAAGGGTGTTGTGGCAGACTGTGTCGAAGGCTGCGGAGAGGTCGAGGAGGATGAGGGCGACTGTGTCTCCATTGTCCAGGAGAGTTCGAATGTCATCTGTTGCGGCGATGAGGGCGGTCTCCGTGCTGTGTTTGGCTCGGAAGCCGGACTGTGAGGAGTCGAGGGATTTGTTGGTTTCGAGGAAGGCGGCGAGCTGGTTGTTGACGGCTTTCTCGACAACTTTGGCCGGGAATGGAAGAAGCGAGATGGGGCGGTAGTTTTTGAGTTCGGTGGGGTCAGCAGTGGGTTTTTTCTTCCCTGGCTCTCAGAAATGGGTTGTTCATAATATTCATGTATACGGGGAATCTTTTTCTTTCTTACCAGCATCTGTTGCAGGTGGAGAAATTATTCTTTGTTAGCTTTTGTTTTAGGAGCTAGGCTTAGGGAGGAGAGGCATTTGAACGAGCAGTGCTTATAATGTTAGACAGTGTTCTTTCTCACTGGAGAAGGCCTGGTAATCAAGGTCATCAAGCCAGAGGCTGGAAGTATTGAAACTAAATGAAAAATCACCTATGAGGAGGAGTCCAGCTGGATGAGGCGATCGGATGATGTGAAATAGGCATATCCTAGGAGTTTGGTATTGGAATTAGGGACCGTGCCCAGGGGTTGAGTTAGGAGAGGAGAGGAGATTCGATGGAGAGAGAAGGAGCATCTTAGAATGAGCTCTGTAGATTTATGCTACATGACCCATTCAACATGAGTACACTTCTTTGGAAGTCTGCACTTCTAAGCAGGTGCGAATGGTCTTTCGACCAGGGGTTCCAGAGGATATTCAGAAAAGGGAACCCAGCCCCATTAGTTGGTAGCAATGTCAGATGGTTACCTCTTGGAGTGAGGGGAGAACCTAGAAAAGTTAGAAAAGCTTAGCCCATAGAGCCCCAAAGAGCCCAAAGGATGAGAACCCAAAAAATTAAGCGGAGGGCGACAGACTTTCGGGAAGACTGACGGAGAGTGACAGTGCTGCGGGAACAGCTGTGAACGGTGGAGTGAGTACAATTAGGGATGTAGTGTGTTAGATTGTGGTGAGGATCTAATTGTGTGATGTCTTGCGGAGTTGGGATGAGAGTCGAGTGAATGTGGTTTCGGGACAAACGCACGGTCTATGAGTTATGATTTGATTTTGATTTGATGTCAGGCTTGATGAGTAGCTTAGGATCCCAGGATAGACTTGAGATGTCAATGACACTGAGTTGATGTAATTGTCTAACTAGTGATTATGGGGATTCATGAAGCACTATAGGCGACTTGTTGGAAGATAGAGAACATGTGTGAGTGAGTTTGTCAGAATCATGTGGGAAGCTTGGTGAACAAGGGTGGACCACAGCGATTCGAGTGGCCAGCGCAGTTGGTGGTACACGGTGTGAATGGTCTTGAGAGAATGGTCGTGGGCAGACAGTTACTTGAAGAGAGGCAGACAATTACTCGAGACTGTCCGGTCGTTTCGTGGACAGACAGTCTGATTTATGTGATTGTCCGTTTGCTTTGTGGTCAGACAGTTACTAGATTCTATGAGTGAAGAGTGTGAATGCGTAAGGTGAGAGTGTGCAGGAGGGTGAACCGCTGTGAGGGGGAAGAGTGACGTCGGAGTGTGCAGCGCTGCAATAGATTGGTTGGTGTAACGCCACCCTGAGATTGGTGGATTGTCATCAGGAAGTTGAAACGAAAACATCTTGTGGGTAAAGGAATTTGACTCAATCATGCAATCATGCAATGTTTTAGAGTGTTACAAGGTCTTTGTAGAGGAGTAGTTACTCGAGTGGGTGAGGATACCCCAGCACATTACATGGCCACAAATGTAGGACTCCATACCATAGTTTGGCTTCAAAATTGGCATAAGATTACTGAAAAGGAGGGAGATTTGGCTTTTCCGCGTTATGGTTCATATAGATTAGAGGCGCTGTATCAGTTGAGGGGAGTGATGGCTTTGTTGCGACCTTCACCTAGACCAACACAGTTTGAGGCAATAGATGCATGGATGAGAGCAGCATAGATAAAGAGTAGGGAGAGAAGTCAGGGAGGTAGAAAAAGGAGATGAAAGAGTATCAGGTTGCGTGATGGGACGCACAGTTGAAGAAGTGGAGGGTAGACATCATCGAGGGAGAGAGGCTATTTCCTCTATTAGTGAAAACAGGGGATGCTCGGAATAGGAAGGGAGAGGATGATAGTGAAAGTGATTACAGCTTGCTACATAGGTTTCTAGCAGAGCTTCCTCTGCCATAAAATCCAGATTCAGATCAGGGAAGATGGCCAGTGGCAAATACAATAGACATGGAGAAAGTGAGAGAACCGCAGATGAGCCCTAGTACAAGGGTAGTGGGAAAGATTTCAACAGGAATGGAAGAAAGCGGGATACCAGCATTGAGAGGTATGAAGATGAGAAGAGTTAACGCTGCTACGCGGTTACCGGAAGCCCTTATGGTGTCAGTCACCATTGGACCCATTGTGTTAGTGTAGGATCCAAATCAGGGGGAAAACAGTAGTCAGCCATAGTCAGGAGTAGGAGAAAGGGTCAATTCCGGAGGAAATGGTACTGCAAATGGTCCATTTTTGGTGCCTATTGAAGCTATTTCTCCGTTACCAACCACTGCAGATTTTTCTAGAGTGCGCGTTGGGTCTAGCGCAGTACGATCAGTGTCGCTGGCAGATGTTTGAATTTCAAGATGTGGGAAGCTCCAGTTAGAGGACCCACAGGTAGGATAGCAGAAGGAGGAATTAATCAGGGAGCTTCTGGGAGTCAGTATGTTCCACAGAACATAGCGGTAGGAAATCACAGCAGGAATCAGAGCAGTGAAAGTGAAGAACTGAGTAGTGCATCAAGTCAGGGCACAATCAAGGCTGAAGTGAAGGATAAGGTGCTAGACGTAGTAAGGTTGAAGGCAGAAGTGGATGAGATAAAAGCGGAAATTTGCCCCTGGAAAGGATAGAACTTTATAAGCAAGATGAGTTGTTTGTGGCGTAGGATGTTACTGGGAAGGCGAGGAGGGCACAAGAGAAACTGACAGAAGTGGCACAATAGTATGATATGTATTTGTCCAAAACCAAAATGTTAAAGGGAGGCCATAGGTTAAATTACAGTGACCAGGAATTAGAGGAGAAACGAGTCATAGGATTGAAGACCCATATTTGAGAATTGGATGTAGGGATACAAGCATGGAGCATGCTTGAATAGTGGGAGGAAAGGTGGTCCAAGAAAAATAATGTCAAAAAAAGGATAGGAGATACCCCGCCTCTGGGAGGGGGGACAGCAGGAGCAGAGGCTTACCCATTGTGGGAAGCTAAGCGGAGGGTATGTGTACGTGCCTTGGAGCAGGGGTGATTTGGCAGCATTACAAACGATTTACCTCGGCTGAGGGAAAAACATGTTGAATTGTATAAGCAAGTTGATCGGCCTTTTTACACTTCATCAAGATAGCTGCCGGGACTCTTTACACATACCCTGACAACTGGAGGGCATTCAAGGCCCTTATTGCTGCTCAGCACAGTGGCGCAAAGATAACTATCAAGTCTGGGCCCCCCAGTTTCAGTTCGGACAAACCAACAAGACCCCCGAGTTTTTGAAAATGTTTCCTTTGGGAAAGGTTCCGGTCTTCAAGGGAAACGACGGATTTAGTGTGTTTGAGAGTAACACCATTGCTTACTATGTCAGTAACGATGAGCTTTGCGGCAATAACAGGGAGGCAGCTCCGCAAGTCATCCAGTGGGTCAGCTTTGCCGACAGCAAGATCGTCCCTCCCGCAAGCACCTGGCTGTTCCCCACCTTTGGGATAATGCAGTACAACAAGCAGGCCACGGAACATGCCAAGGAGGAGGTGAAGCATGTGCTGAGCACTCTGGATGAACATCTGAGGATGCGCACATTCCTGGGGGGGGAGAGGGTCAGCCTGGCTGACAGCTCGATTGTGTGTGCGCTCCTCTGGCTCTACAAACAGGTCTTGGAACCCTCTTTCTGGCAGCCATACGTTAACACAAATCGTTGGTTTGAAACCTGCGTAAACCAACCACAGTTCAAGAGCGTCCTTGGGGAGGTGAAACTCTGTGAAAAGATGGCGCAGTTTGACGCTAAAAAGTTCTCAGAAAGACAGCCCAAGAAGGAAGCCCCCAAAAAGGAAAAGGAGCCCAAGAAGGAAGAGAAAAAGGAAAAAAAGAAGGAAGAGAAGAAGCCTCCTGCTGAAGATGAGCCTGATGAGTGTGATGAGGTGCTAGCTTCAGAACCGAAGTCAAAGGACCCCTAAACCCACCTGCCAAAGAGCGCCTTCATCATGGACGAGTTCAAGAGGAAGTACTCTAATGAAGACACGTTGGCTGTGGCAATCCCAAACTTCTGGGAACACTTTGACAAGGAGGGCTGGTCAATCTGGTATGGAGAGTACCACTTCCCTGAGGAGATAAAATTGACCTTCATGAGCTGCAACCTCATCATAGGAATGTTTCAGCGTCTAGATAAACTAAGCAAGACTCACTTTGCTAGTGTCATATTCTCTGGAAGCAACAATGACAGTGCTATCTCTGGCATCTGGGTATTCCGCGGGCAGGACTTGGCTTTCACGCTCAGTGAAGACTGGCCAATCGATTATGAGTCCTATACCTGGTGGAAGTTGGATGTGGACAGCAAAGAGAGCAAGACAATGGTGAAGGAATACTTCACGTGGGAGGGAGAGTTCAAGAACAACGGCAAGCCTTTTAACCAGGGCAAAATCTTCAAGTGAGACCCCGTCTCGTAAGCTTGGTACATTCAGGAAGTGAAGGGAACCATTGCACCTGACGGTAGTCGCACAACTCTACTCTACCACACAGCATCCTACCACTCTGCCCAACGTGGACTATGCATAAATGGAGCCTATCATGTTTACAATTAACTGATCATGAGAAATAAAGAAAATTGGCCTGTTTGTGCACGTGTACATTCCTTAATCTGCTCAGGGAGGGGCTGGGTCTTTCTACAACGGGCTTGTGTATTGGCTGGGGCACGTATAGATGGAACTTATTTTGTGGTGCATTGCACCATCTTTCCTTTCCTGAAAATTGAACAATAAACTAAGTTGGCTTTGTTAAAAAAAAAAGAAGCAAGTTGATCGCTTTGTTAAGATTTCAAAAGTACTGTGGATTGATTTGAATACTTTTTTGACATTGTGATGCTGAGTGACTTGTGGTCTGCTTGTAAAATTGCAGTTGAATGGCCATTTGCCGAACCCGACCGAGACCCCTTAACACATGGTCCTTCACCTCTGGTCATGAAATAATTAGAGCAGGTAATCACATGGTTACAGTCGAAGATCTCACCACAAGATATTGATTGGGTTCAAATAGATCAGACTCCTCAAGAGCCCAGAGAAACAGTACATGCTTATTATTAACCCTTGGCGTTGTAGGCATAGCGGGGCTATGCGGAAGTCCACAGAGTTGCAAACAAACTCCATGGAGCTCCGCTACGCGGCCCACCTTCATCTCCCTATTAAGAAGTAAATTAACAGTAATTAAAAATAAACTTAAAACCACTTACCTCTTTACAGTGGCTTCCCCAGGCTGCCCTCCTCTTCCTCGCCGTACCGGTAATACTTGAGAAAAGTGGGTATGCGAGCAGGCTCGAGCATGCACATTTCTCGCAAGAAGGTGACCGGGTGCAGAGAAGGAAAGCAGAATTAGTAAGAGAATCATAGCATGTGAGACAAAAGAGGCTGAACTTGAGACTTGCATCTGAAAGAGATCTTGCCCCTGTGTCTGAAACGTCTGAATCGGAGCTAAGTGACGCAGAACAAGCACAGGAGGGCTTAAGGAGATTGAAATGACTAGGGTAGCCTGCCAGAGGTATGCTGCCCAGAGTGGACTTATCTGATCGCAGATGCTGGGAACATTGGGGACAGGGAAACTGAGGTCTTCACAAGTGACCAGCAGAGTTACAGAACTGATCATTGAAATTGAGCTATTAGTCCCTGGAATAGAAGCCAATGGAGTGTTGACAGTGACTGTACTGAATCCTCCGATATTGAGTGGTATTAAGGCTTTGATTCTGCAAGGTCTGTCATTTCCAACTTTTGGATATCAGCCACCGGCTCAGGGGATCGCAGCAGTTCGCATTGAGATTCCACAGCATGTCATTGATTAAATTGTCTCTGAACTTGAGAGACTGTTGGTTGAACTGTGATCTGTAAATAAAACGCTGGAAGAAGAATAAAATTAGGGATTTTCCATAGAAGAAGAAAGAGGACTGAGGAAGCCTTTTGAATGGTGTAAATAGTTGTACAACAAACTGTTAAGTTGGTTTCCAGGACTCAAACGAGCTGGTCGTGAACTTTGTAGAGCAGCAATAAGAAGAAGAGAAAAGAGACATTGCGTTGATCCTCATAACTGAACTCAGTTAGAAATGGAGTCTGGAAATTCAAACCATTGAGCAAAGCATATAATAGGTACACTTATAGTAGGAATGATAGTAGTGATTGCAGTAGTTATTATTGTGCCTGTACAACTTTCACATGAAGCGGAAGTTGATGGGGTGGGAACACAAGGAACATCCTCAACTTCTAGCACAAAAGAGGGCACACTAGGAGCAGATAAGGCTATGCTAGATCAAGTTAGTCGCATTTTGCATGTAGATTTGTCTAAGGGTGCCTATGCGAAGTTGTTGTATGAGTATGTGAATATAAAGGATGTGAGAGATTATTATATCGCGCGCGCCCGGACTTGCGGCGGACATCTTCAGGAACTGCATGAAAGACCTTGCTGCCTGGATGTCTGCAAACTGTTTAAAGTTGAACGGGAGCAAGACCGAGGTGCTCGTGGTGGGGGGTGCACCGTCTGCGTGGTCGTCGGCGTGGTGGCCACCTTGTCTGGGGGAAGTTCCTGCTCCCTGCTGTGAGGCCAGGAACCTTGGTGTGTGGCTGGATAAGGACCTCACCTTTGGCCCACAGGTCGGCGGGTGGCAGGGATATGCTTCAGTGTTCTGAGAGCCCTTAGGAAAGTATTAGATCTGCTTCCCATTTCTGCTCGTCAGACGCTGGTGCATGCCTTGGTCACCTCCCGACTTGATTATGGGAACCTGCTCTATTTGGGGGCCACAGGCAGGGTCATCGGCCGCCTGCAGGTTCTTCAAAACGCGGCAGCGCGGCTGGTCCTCAGACTCCCTAGGAGGTCATCCGCCAAACCAGCCTTACGGGCCCTCCACTGGCTCCCCATTGAGAGGAGAGTGGAGTTTAAGGCCCTTGCCACTTATCATCGTATCTTGAACGGCAAAGCACCTCTTCCGCTCCAGAGCCTAGTATCCCATTATGAGCCTGCACGCAGTCTTCGGTCCTCGCAGACCGGGCTGTTAAAAGTCCCAAGAATATTCAAAGCTCGTATGGGAGGTAGATCCTTTAGATACCTTGCTCCCAAGCGCTGGAACAATCTTCCGCTGGAACTTCGGCTTGAACCCTCCGAAGTCCAGTTTAGGAAAAAACTTAAAACGCACCTTTTCAGCAGTTAGCTTGGTGGGGAGGAGGGGGGACAGTCACTCCACTTGTCATAGCGCGGGGACACGCCAGTGGCGTAACCAGGCGCTTAATAAATGTCCATTAATAATAATAATAATAATAATATGTGTATTCAGTTACCTGCGTTGGCGGAGGAGGGAATTTGCTATCACCACCTGCCTCTGACGTATAGTATCACATGTAGTTTATTGCTTAGTATGTTTTACGGTAGGGGTCACTATGAATATTATTTCTCTAACTACCACGTGGTGTTTTCAGAAGTTTCAGCTCATAGGCACCTCAATAAGTATGATTATTATAAGCAGGATGGAAGGATGGGAAAGTATTTCATACCTACCATTACATTAGATACAGCTTATATTCATCGCCATAATTTAACATGTATGCTGACTGATATAGAGAACGAGTTCATAGATCAAGTAGAAGACAGACATAGACAATCAACAGTTAAGCTTAATAGTAGAGGGGGGAAGTTTGAGTGGACCAAGGAGGAGTTAGCACATAAAGCGAAGGGGAGCTATGGTCCAATAGCTTTAGATTTTGAGCAAAACTTTGCATTAGACAGGTACTGACCTATTATGATAATATCTTTGTTGGACAGAGCATGTGGTTTCGCAATTGAGGCCACTGCAAATAAGTTTTTGCAAGAAGCGCTGCAAGTGGTACCAAACGTATATTTTGTGTGCTGGAAGAATACTGATGTGCTGCTGCCACTGAATTGGTATGGCACATATTATGTGGCTGTTGTGCTCCCTAAGATATACCACGTTGAAGATTTGGGACTGTTGGAAGGGGGACTACACCATAGAGAGAAGCGAGGTACAAGTGCAAGAGAGTATTTTGAGCAATGATACCAGGTTTGGGAGTGGTTCTGAATGACATAAAGATCAGAATGTTATCAACTATTGTGTATAAGTTGTCAGCGGATACAGCTCAGTTTTTGTTCCTTGTGGATGGAGAGATGGTGTCAATAAGAGTTATAGTGATGCAGAAACATCTTGCATTGTATGTGTTATTAGCAAAAGAGGGCAGCGTCTGTAAAATGTTGAGGGTTCAACAGTGTCGTACTTATATCCCAGACCATAGCAAGGATCTGAGGAAGTATATGATCAACATCACTGAGATTCACCTTGAAGCACATGACTTGGCAACTAAAGGACTTTGGGGGTAAGTTGGGAAAGGATTTGGAAATATTGAGAGTTGATTTGCCAACCTTGGTAAGGGAATTTTTGGTTACATTCTGAAGCCCATCATCATAGTAGTGGTTTGTGTGATTCTTTTGATTGGAGTGATAAGGCTTATAAATGGCATAAGTCAGGACAGGCTGGGAGATCTCTTAGAGAGCAGGACAGGAAAATGTAGAGGCTGTCACATGACCCATGGGGACATTGTTGTCTTCTCTAAGTTAGCATGAGCACGCTGCAGCTTGCCTGCTGCTTTGCGCACGTTACTACATGACTTCTTCTTGCACAATTTCTATGGCTGTTTTCACATGAGAACTCATCGCTGAGTTCACTCTCTGCAAGTTCCTGAGATTTTGACTGAACATTGTGCGCAAGGTCGAACAAAAATGCCCCTTGGTATTTTATTCTTGCCAGGTCTAAGCCCTTAGACAAAACATGCTGATGCCGTGGTTTTTGGACAACGTACTTTGGTTTTATTGGAATACACGAATAGGTAGCACACACTTGGAGAGGGACCTTTCCAGGGAGAAGAGTGAGACAGCACCTATAATGTAGATCTACCATCTATTGGCTAAGGTATGGGGTCTGCTGACAAAGCCCAGAGATCTTTTAAAGTATAATAATACTGCTTCTTAGCAAGGGGAGGGAGCTTAGGCTCTCTTGTCTTTTCATGATGACATCTCTCTTCATGATTTATGGATTAGATGCTGTGCTGTCTGTATTTGTACTATGCATTTTCCTGATTGTGTGGCACGTATACTGCATTTTAGGGCACGTTAGTTAAAATAAATATTTTAAACTGCTTCATGTCTCTGTCAGATCTTATTGTGGACAAGTACAAGCGAAAGGGTGTGCCTTGCTACTGCGATTCCTGAGAGATCTGGGAGTGTTGTGTTCTGGGGTGTCTAATTATTTGTTTCTCTGTGAGTGAGTAGGAGAGCAAGTGAGACACTATAGCTAGTCGGTTCTGGGCTCATGGGTACTAAGGTGGCAGGATGCCCAGTCCCTATACCCCACGGTCCTATAATCCTGCGCATAGTTCTGTTTTTAGGCAGAATCCCTGCAACATGGCGCCGCCAATGTTTGGTCTGGTACTTATTCACAAGACCCATGAGTAGCGCTTTTGCTTGTCGACGATACCCTCTCATCGGTTCCCGGAGATGTCCGTGGTGGGGGGGCCTGTATTTGTAGGGTATCCCTATTTCTATAGGTTTTTCAAGCTTGAATTTTAAAAGGTATTTTAGACCCTGTTTTGCACTGCGTTTTGTTGGTTGCTTACTTTATAAACATGGCACAACTAGTCACTATTGCGGCGCATAACCGTGCCGCGGTTACATCTTTTTTAACTCAACACAGAGTCCCCAATGCAGGAGCAAACATTACTTTCATAGTTGAGGCTGATTCCGCATACCGCTTTGAGGTATTTTTTTCTTGGGTTACAGCAGTGGATGGAAATGATAATTTTTTTCATGGATATACTGTCGCTCCACCTCCAGCAGCGTATTGTCCTTATGTATTACTTGAAGTTCCGTTGACGTCCTGGGAGCAGACCCTGTTTCTTTTGTTTGAAGGGGCCCCTTATCTTGGCCCGTTTTGGCTGGTTTTACACCGGATGTATGTCGTTACAACGCATGCTTTTTCCACTCATGCCTTTACAGCGCAGGTTTTACAACGCAAGTCGTTACAATGACTTGCGTTGGGGGAGCTGGATAGTGGAATAGATTAATTTACTATTCCAACTGCAGTCCCCGTGGATAGTAGGGAAGGTTTTGGATAGTAAATTAAACTATTCCCTATCCTACATCACCCTCCAGCGCAAGTCGTTGTAATGACTTGCGTTGTAATACTTGCGTTGTAAAGGTACTGCGTGGAAAAAGTTTTGTTGTAAAGGATGTTTCCCGTTTTACACCACATCCAAATTATCTCAATGTTACTATCGCAGAGCTGCGTCAATTGTACTCACAGTTAGTTCTTCATAGACGCATCATACAGTTTATGTCACATGCCCTACAGGCAGCTCTGGCTGGAGCTGCTCCTCCACCGCCAGGATACAGCGGTGGACTTATGATTAGTCCCATCATGATTAATTCAGTGATGGGCAAACGTCCTCAAAATCGTGATGACTTGCCCTTTTGGCTAGCCCAAGGTGGTTTTTCCACATACAACTCCAGTTGAAAAACACAGGATCGTTACATTGAGTATGCTGAGTGATTTGATTCCCTCTGCAGCGAACTTCACTACCTGGGGGAAGCTGTTTGCTTCAGTCTATACACTGTGATTTGGCACCCCCTCCATCAGAGTTCTGAAGAAGAAACAGGATGAGCACGGGGCTGGTCCAACCCTGGATTTGGGGATGAAGTTAGTGGGCATGTTCCCTATTGTCACTGATATGATTCTGGCCAATATTAAAGGTGAGGCAGTTTGCTGACAAGTACATCAATGCTTAGCAGCAGTGGCAGAAGTGGATTGGCAGCGATAGTTGCCGATTATTATTGCAGATGTGTATACATATTTGGACCGCAATAGCTTGGGAATTCGACCATTTACACAGGCACAGAGTAAACCCCTCCTGAGAAGGAGGGTTGTCCAATCATTCCTAAAAAGGCTTAGAAGAAGAACCCGTTGCAGCAATAACAGAGGCCTAGTTCACCTGACACTTCTGAACATAGATATGATTTGCAAGACTGCTCAAAAATTAACACCAAAGAGGTTCCAGGTTCCTGATCCTTGTTCTCCTCGTTCCTTTCAGGAATTGTCGGATCAAGAGGAGGGAAACAGGATCGCAGAACAGGTGAGTCTATGCAAGCAAGACCTGACCTGCAGAGCCAGTTTGATGTAAAATTCAAGCAGGAGGAACCACCTCAATATCGTGCCCCATTTCAGAAGAAAAATGTTGCCGCTTTGACGGCGAAGTATGCTTCAGACGGTGAGAACCGTCCTCCTCAACAGGAGTTGGGCGATAACCCTCCTCAACAGTGCGGTGGAGGTTGTCATGGTGCGTCAGACACTCCACCAGCGTCTGGAGGCTAAAGCAACTGACATTTTAATTACTGTAGCAACAGCTGATACTTGAGTTACTCCTCCAGATTGGCTTTATGAAGTTAGCCTCCAAATTGAAGGTGATATTAAACGGCCGATTAAAGCAGTCTTTTGGGAGAATCTAACTTATTCTTAGGATATTTTATTGGTGGAGGTTGATTGGCCTCCCCCTTTTGTCCTAGCTTCCTCCAGAGGGGAAGATTTTATTCTACCCAGTTTCTCCTAATACATCCTTGATGATGATGAAATGGCTTATGTATCGGAGAGGGCATTATCCTTTGCTCCTGCGTTATACCGCAATCAAGTGGGTTGGGACAAGGATTCCGCAGTTCATGTGATTCCTTTGCGGTCCACACCACAGCCCCAACTCTAATATCTGATTAAACGAGACTCTAGAGTGTCCGTAGGCGACATTTTGACTAAATTGGAATATCAGGGTGTGTTTGAACCCTGTGTTTCTTCGCTAAATAATCCTCTTTTTCCGATATTGAAACCAGACGGTTCATATTGTAGTTTTAGGTTACAGACTTTTGAACAGTCATGTTCGTACCTTTGCAGTTCAGAACACCCATAGCTCGGCGTTAGTTAACAAAACTGTTTGAAAACAATATAAGACCACTTTGGATATTTCCAACTCTTTTTTCAGCCATTCTTTGGCTCCTGAGAACTGTGATTTGACCGCATTCAGTGTCCTAGACAAACAGAGACAATATGTGAGATTGACTATGGTATATAAGAAAAGCTCAGGTGTGTTTGCGGCACGCATTGTTTCAATTTTACATGATATTGACCCTGATGCTTTTTCGTATGTGGATGACAATTATTTGACTGATGAGATAAATCCTCAACTCATGCGAGTTGATCGCATGATCACACATTTCGCGAAGTTAAGCTACACATTTAATTTTGCTAAGTCTCATTTTGCCTTTTTGGCAGTTCTTTTCCTTGGTTATGAACCCAATAATGAAGGTAGGGGTTTAACCCCCCATTTGTTTTAAAAAAATGTGCTCAATTGCAGCCTCCCTCTACCCTTACAAAATTGCAGTCTTTGCTGTTTTTTTAAAATTTTGGCCGAACCTACATTCCTGATTATGCCCAGCATATCAAACTGCTATACGCATTGATACAATCCTCTTTTTTGTCTTTCAGTTGGCTTCCAGAACATACAGCAGTACTTTGCAGTCTGATCTGCCTGCGACTCAATTCTTGCTAACAAGAGATAATACAACTAATATGGTTATACGGATTGTATCAGGAGCGCTAGGTTTCACTTACGTGACTTTTAATGAGGTGGACACAGTCCCCATTGCTTATAAATTGTATTTGTATACATCGGCTGAGATGCGTTTCTCTTCAACAGAAATATTTTTGACAGCAGTCTAGATGGCGATTCTGAAAGAACGCTCTTTGGCTCAGGGTAAACACATTTTCATGGTCTTGCTGGTACCTGCTTTAGAAGCAGTCACGAAGGTGAGTGTCCCTAATTGCAAAGCCTTGCATCAACGTTGGATACAATGGGCTAGTTCTTTGACATCGGCTGATGTCAACTTTATCTTTGCCACTTCTTTGTAGACACAGGAGTTTTTACAATATAAACATGTTCATCCTAGACCTTTCTCATTACTCTCTCTTGATCAGAACAAATGCATTACTTACACTAATGGGTCTGTGAAGCCAGCCATTGGTTCTAAACATGCTTATTCTGCAGCCTGCATGATTGTGGCAGGCAGGATAGTAGATGGCGTTTTCAAATCTTTCTTGGTGCACACATAATCTCTTGGGGATTGCATGGCTCAATTGGCTGAGGTAAGTGCTTTGGTTTTGGCTCTTGGGTTTGCTGAACCGAATGTTCCTACACTTGTAGTGTGCAATTAGTTTTACTGTGTACAATCCTTCAATGACAATTTGTTCTTCTGGACACAAAATGATTTTCATGATTATAAAGGCGGCGCAATTACGAATCAAACGCTTTGGGTCCGAGTGACGTTTGCCACTCACACATGTTATCCATACATTGGGCCATCAGCGTGTGGTGTTGGTAATTCACTGGCGAATGAGGCAGTCAAATCTGCAGTAGCCACTTGTTCAGTAGCAGCAGGCACTAGGTGCCAGATGAATGACCATTGGAAATTGTGACTCGCTTTTACGCTATACAACAGTGCCTGAGACTCTGTTTGCGATTCTCAATGGGGTCTCAAATTGCATGCCTCATGAATATTAATGCAGCCCTTGTAATTTGTGACCCCATTGAGAATGAATGAATGAGATAATATTTATAAAGCGTCTGGTTACCCGGAGGCATCCCAGCACTGATAGTGACGCGGATACAAATACTGAGCATATCAAGGGAAAAGGAAGGTTTTCAATTGCTTTCGGAAATTCAGGTAGTTTGACTGTAGACTAATATGGGAGGGGAGGTGGTTCAATAGCTTGGCAGCATTACATGAAAAATGACGACCTCCGCTTCATGTACGTTTTATTTTTGGGATCTGGCAGACACTCCCAGGTATGGTGGCCTGCTGTGCTCAGCAGACCTCCATGTCTGGGACTGCTTTTAAATAAAGCAGTTTTTTTTAATGAAGTCATTTTTTCCTTAAAGGAAAACAGGATGCATTTAAAAAAATGAAATGAAACATTTTCGTTTTATCTTTTTGAAGGACAGGTAGTGGTTCCTGGGACCACTGCCTGCCCATGAAAAATATTTTCCCCTGCATTTGCAAAGGGGAAGGGGTCCCCTGGGGACCCCTTCGAATTTGCAACTGCATTACCACCCTCTTGAAGATGGCAGTAAATTGTGAGTGTTTTGCGACTGCAATTACAGTTGCAAAACATTCATACAGAGGGCTATGAGTCGCAATTAGTAAGGAACTCCCTTGGAACGCCCCTTCCTAATTGCGAGTCGGTAGGCACTATTTTGCGAGTGGCAATTTTTTCCAACTCACAAATTAGTTTCAGTGCATGGCCCACAGGGATTTTGCATGTGCAAAGGGGTTGCAAACCCATTTGCGCATGCAAAATCCTGTCGTACATCTGGCCCTAGGTCTATGACTAAAATTGATGATAATATTCTAGTGGCTATAACTGCGAGGAAGTAGGGAACGAAGTTTCCCCCCAGGTTTCCCTTCATGTTATACATACCATTTGTCATCTGATCAAATTCCATTTGCAACTATCCCATCCGTTTGGGATCGGCTGACTTTGTTTGATCATAGCCGCACATGAAGGTGTTGCTTCTGTACCCGTCCACGCCTGGGCGTCGCCAGGAGCCGGGACCATTGCCTGTTTTCTACTAAACATTTCTAACCCTGTGAGCTCTCGTGCACCTATACACGGGATGGATTACTAATGGTTAGACATAATTCTTGTGAGCATCTACCCAACGTTCTCACCTTACTAGAGGGCCCTTTTTCCTGTAGGATGTGTAGATTTCAGAGCATTGATTCCCAAAATACTCTGCCCCATGGTATGCCCTCAGAACTAACTAAAGGACATGGGCCCATGGGATTACCTCACAGGAACATGCCCAGCCCCAACGACATATGCTGGAAATGCTTCTTAGCCAACGTTAGATCCCTCCCTAAACATGCTGTAAACATATGGGATCTCCTGACCGAAAACGATCCACACATCGGGTTTCTTACCCAAACTTGGATCGAGCCCTCCTCACACCCCTCTATCGCGGTGGCACTCCCGGATGGCTACCGAATTCTAAAACTGGATAGGCCAGGCTGTGCGGGGGGTGGCACAGCATTAATATATAAGGAATCAACATCCATTTACATTTTAGATCAGATGTGTACGGGTGCAATAGAATGCTTAGTTTTTAGACTCAACCTGCACCCGCAACATAGCTGGAAAGGGGCTCTTGTTTATAGACCACAAGGCCAGCTACTAGATTTTTCTAGCCAACTGATGAAATTCCTTTCCCCCATGTGATCTCTACCCGAAACTTCTTACTCCTGGGGGATTTTAACATCCACAGTGAGAATGCCTCTAATTCTGAGGCTACAGTTTGCCTAGAAGACCTTGCCACTTTAGATCTCTTGAAGATCAACAATGCCCCTACCCACTCTGCAGGGCATAGTCTAGATCTTATCTTAATCAATTCTCCCAACATCATCTGTGGTGATACCTGTCCGCTAACTTGGTCCGACCACTCGCTGGTGAATTTCCAACTTATGAGTCCCAGAAATCTTTCCACCCCCATATCTCACACTACACGCTGGTACAGACCTTGGCACAAATTGAAGGCTGACCAATGTTTCACCGCTTTCTCCTCTTAGAGCATTGATACCAACTCTAAAAGTGTAGAAGAACAGCTAGCACATTTTAATTCCATTGTACAAGCCACCATAGGTAAAGTAGCCCCAATGAAACTACAGACCCACACACCTAAACTCATTCCTACTAGCTGGTATTCTCCTACCCTCAGAACTGAAAAGAGCCAATGTAAAAAATTGGAACGGATATGGCAACACTCAAACTGTGTACCCAACAAAGATAAATACAAAGTGGCTCTGTCCTGTTACCACAAAAATCTACTGTCCGCACGTAGGCTACATATTGCTAATCAGCTAGAGCTTGCTGGGAACAATCTAGGACCCCCTACCAGATCTTGAAGACTTACACAAATCCTAGGGCTTGCGACACTGCTGAAACTCCCTCACAGTTGCTGTGTGATAATATAGCTTCCTTTCTAACCAAGAAAGTAGAAGCCATTTACCATAAAATGATCATCTGTAATGGAATTCCATCTTATCATAATTAAGGACACCCTGCCTCCCCTACCAGCACATCGCATCTTCAATGCTTTCCCCTACTCACCCGTTGAGGTTGAATCTCTCCTTACCAAAGTTAAATCTGGTTCCCCCCTAGACGTAATCCCTACTAAGCTCTCTTCCAGACTATTGCACAACTAGCTATCCCTTTATCCTACCCTTCCCCCCCCACTGTGCTATTCTGAATAATAATTTGTTGTGATTAATCTTGGGGGTCTGGTTTCATTTATAAGGAATTATACCTTACTTTTGCTATTTGAATTATTTGACTCCTTTACTACTATCCCTTTACACAAGCATTTTTCTGCAATCTATACTGCACCTGGCAGTATCTCTTCTTTTGACATTTGTACAAAGTTTTTATGAATTTGTAAATATCAAAATAAATGAATATGTTCATAGTGAACATTATGTTTTTGAACTATTTTTGGGTACATCTTCTTTGTGTATATAGACAAACGCATTGGGCTCTTCCTTTTTTTATGTATCTCGCAAAGGATTAATTCCTATAAAAAAGTATTATTTGATTCATTTGTCTGAATATATAGTATAGGTCTAGGACCATTTTTTCATTTTTACCATTCGATACCCAGGTCCTGTGACAATTTTTGGGTGATACCCCATTTCTTTAATGATTGCCCCCTTCAGATTAAGCTGCTGGAAAAGCATATAAACAGGCATCTGTCCAAATTTGTTGAAACCTCGCAATGCCTGGATGTATCCCAGTCAGGTTTTCAGGCCAAGCACAGTACTGAGTCTGCTTTGATAGAGGTAACTGATAACATCAGAATGGGCCTGGACAATGGTCAGGCTGAACTGTTTGTGCTGCTTGACCGGTCAGCGGCATTTGGCACCATCTTGCACCATATTGTACTGGAGAGGCTTCGGGGCATTGGCGTGCAGGGGGCTGTACTAAAATGGTTAACTGACTTTCTAACAGACAGAACCCAAACAGTCACACCGGGCACCTTTAGATCTATAGCCACAAAAGTTACCAAGAGAGTACCACAGGGCTCCTGTTTGAGGCCTACTCTCTTTAAGATTTATGTTACTCCCTTGGCCAAACTAATGAGGAACTTAGGATTTAGCCCCATTTCCTATGCGGACGAGACACAACTCCTCCTCACCTTTGACAAATCAAGCCCTGATATACAACACATCTCTTCAGAGGGTATGAAGACCATTGCCGTCTGGATGAGGACCAACTTCCTGCAACTAAATGCTGAGAAATCGGAGGTCATGCTGTTTGGAGGAGCAGCCACTAGCTGGTCTGCTAGGTGGTGGCAAGAGGAGTTGGGCATGGCCCCCTCTTCTAAAGAAGTGGTCAAGAAATTAGGAATCCGAATTGACCAGAATCTTACGCTTAATGCTCACGCTGCTTTCACAGTCGGTACCTCAAGATCGGCTGCATTGTTTTTAAAGCCCTCAATGGTTTGGGGCCCTCCTACCTGTCCAACAATCTGACAAAGTACATTCCCCCTCGGCCTCTCCGATCTGGATCCAAGCTTCTCTTCTGCACTCCCAGAATTAAAAAGGCCCATAAGGGTGCAAAGCATTCACCCATCTTGCCCCGACCTTTTGGAACAAACTCCCCCTTCATCTTCGTGAATGCTAAAGCCGTCCTCAATTCAGGAAGCTTTTAAAAACTCATCTTTTCTGAGGTCCTCTGGTCTGGCTATATAGCACACCATCCTAAGCAGAGAGATACCCCTTTCGGGGTAATTCGGGCGCTATAGAAATGAATAAATATCAAATATCAAATCATAAGATCCTTTTGACGTGGCTCGTGGAAATTGGGGTGGAAGGCATGACACTGAAATGGCTCCAGTCCTATCTTGGGAATAGGCAGCAAGCAGTGGCCTTTTCCCCCTTTTCTATAGAAATTGGGTTCCATTCAGCATGGTGTTCCCAAAGGATTGGCAATCAGTCCAATCCTTTTTAATATCTATATGAGTCCGTTGATTCCAATCATCAAATATTATAAAATCAAGTTGGTGAATTATGCGGATGACACTCAATTCATTCTGTCCTTAGAGGGGAATCAGTCAATTCCACTCAATTGCTTTCATGAATGTGTGCAAAAAACTGCTAGATGGCTTACGGACAATTCCCTGCAGTTCAACAGGGAAAAACCAGAAATTCTGTATTGCACGGCCAAGAAAGTTCCTCGTCTGCTCCCAGTAAATTTTTGGCCTACCGCCTCAGATAAGCCTCCACACCCTCCAAGGTAGTACGCAATCTGGGGGTAGTTTTTGACGACCAACTGAGTCTAGAAACCCACGTAAATAAAACGGTTGGAACATGTGTGGAAGTTAGCAAAAATCGCTGTTAGCATGAGCCTACACCATTTTGTTTTGGCATCCATTTTAGTTAGCCATGTGTTAGCCATGTGCTTCTTCTGTCTTCACTGTTGCCTGCCCTTGTATTTCGCTTGAGTCATCAACTATAATTAACTTCTTCAGGACTGTGCCTGAGCCTTGTGCAATCTCAGAAAGGCCTGTAGCTGCCAGAATGCACCTGTCTTGGTTTGTAAATGTCATGCTGGTTTAACTGATGCATATAGAAATATCTCCCCTCCCACTTTGCTTTGTTATATAACTATTCTTGTATGTGCCAGTAGCTCCCCTTGGTCTCATGCTGACAATGCAACTAATGCATATATAAGCACCATGGTTTCTGTACTCCTGGTACTGCCTCATAGATTGCCTGAGGGTTCTGTATTGATGTAGTACCCACTCATGAGTGATAATAATAAAATATTTTGTTTGATATTACAGCTTCTGTGCCAATCTCTATTGTGTTAGTCCAAGGACTTGAGGATAAAGAAGGGAGAACCCCTGCACCGGTGAGCCCCTGAAAAGGCTCGCTCCCACACATGCTTCTCCCTTATCAGAGCACTGCTGAATATATTCTCTATGCTACCAATGACAGCCAGGGTACTAGTGGTGAGAAGTGTCATTTTGAGTCGCCTGGACTATTGTAATGCTCTGATACCGGGTACCTCTAACTTTCTGATCATGAAACGTCAAAGAATTCAGACGATAGCTTCAAAACTAGCCCTAAAGAAGCCACGAGGATTCTCTGCCTCTGTGTCTCTTAAAGAGCTTCACTAGCTTCCAATACCACAGAGAATACAGTTTGTCACTCTGTATTGTTTTTAAGGCACTGCATGGACTAGGGCCGGCACTATTGCAGAGAAAATTCTACAAGAAGTCTTCGATCCTCTGCAGCCCATCTGGTTAGCATACTCAGAATTAGTACCACTAGGTTTGGAGGTAGAGCATTCAGCTGTGCAGCTGCTCGTCTCTGGAACGAACATCCGCCTCTTAGAAATGACACAGTCCCATATGTGCCTGTGTTAAAACAAAATATGTATCACTATCCTGTATTAAACATAACACAAAACAACATTGTACTGTGCCATTTCTAAGAGAGACATTAAAATTGAGAGTCCTGAAGAAGGTGGCTTAGCAACATACTGCTCACCGAAACGCGTTGATGCTTCTGTTTTCATTGTTAAATTCTAGGAACTTTTAAGTCTAACTACAAAAGAATTTATAGACTTCAACAACATTGATTTAGTCAAATTAACTTGGATATGATGATTTTAAGTTGTCTCTTGTTTTGTCTCTTGTTTTTATTGAAGCTCAATTTTTATGTATGTGAGTCTATTTGTTGAATTGATTGTTAACCTTTGAAAAAATAATTGTATTTATTAACAGTGTCCTATATGATTGAAATTGTTTTTTAATAAATATGCTCTTGACACTTACAAATGAAAAAAAATATATAATTGGTTTTTGGGTCCTGGTATGATAGTTGACTAAGGGTATTTGAATGACCTTTGTATGATTTAGTGTGGATAATTATATTTTTTTGAGGTGTGAGCCAAGAGAAATGGTCTTTTTATACATTTACTGTATATGGCACCCTGTCTCTTGGAGAGTGGGGCCACTCTCTCTTTGTTATTGAAATGTTTGTGCCAGACCTTGATGGTCTAGATGTTGTGGTGGTTTGACATAGATAACCATTGTTCTATGTTACAGGATCTACAAAAGGCTTGTGATTCACAACCAAAGCCCATTTGCCCTCTTCCACGGATGCGGCTGTGCTGATTCGGGTGTCCGGCTGGCTTCCTAATGTTGAGGTTCTGGTCTGAGAGAAGGTGGAGAACAAAAACGAATTTGGTCCTTCATACCATGCACTGGTCAGAGACCTTGTTTTCAAGGGCACCCGTATAGTCATTCTGCCTCCACAACCTGGTTGTGAGGAAAATTGTTACATTTCAATAGAGCATGTCAAGCTACATCATATGACAGATACTGAATAGTATGCCTACAAGCATTCAGCGCCGGGATATTTCACTAAATCCCATGGCTTATGTTTCCTCAACAACCCTGAACATACGTCTGGATGGTGCTGACAATGGTGTTCCTCTTCATGTAGATTGGATTAGTGACTGTTTTTTTCCTGTTGATTAATGGCCATTACTTACCTGAACGCTCTGCTGTGAACTTGGTTAACGGAGTTCTGGCCCCCACACTTCATCTCATAAATTAAAAGAGATCAAGCCCTAGTTAATATTTCAGCCTTCCCAATTGTTGACAGTATAGTTTGGGACAAAGTACCGTTTGATATCCATGGCCCGACCAAGACTTTGAACATTCCATACAGTATTTTGAGTTTCTTAAGGAGATGTGATTTTGCCTGGAATACACTCAGATGATTCGGATGTTAATGCTGTTTATTCATTGTTTTCAGATATTAATTATTATACTGCTTTTGACACTGAGGATTTGTATTTGAATCCTGAAAATTATGCAGATTTATTCTGTTACCAACATTATGGCCATAATATTTCACACAAAACCAAGAACGTATTTTAATTATACCCAGTGGGAACATTGCCCAACCCTGGTATCGGGGAGCTCAAAGGACAATGGAATAAATGTATGTATTTCACTGGTTGCAATCTTTCTTACCCTGTGTCCTATTTTTATAAATATACCCACCTGAACCAAATTTATACTGACATACACTAAGTTAGTCTACTCCTTGTCCTTCATAACTGATTTATCTGTGAAAGATTATAATTACTGGAAGGATACTATTAATTTAAAATCCATTTGGGGTACCACAGTTTGGCAAGCTCATATTTTTAAATGAGACGGTATAACAGACTACTTGTTTTGGTTTAGCCACAGCTAAAAATCGAAATACTCCTTGGATTTCGTTATTGACTGCCCACGACACATGGCAAAAATATACCAACTACTCAATTGAGGAATTAACTGTCATATTTCTGAATGGCACACTCAATTCTTCCAATCTTGACCCCTTGGGATGGCTATTGTGGCCAACGGGCTCAAATGCATGTAAATTACGCTTTTTGAATACCAAAAAAGGGTTTACACAAAGTAGACCTGATCCTCGTTTTCTACAATCCCATACAGTTACCATATATTCTGTAAGTAAGGTATGTCAACACTGGTTGGGACAGTCTACATTGTCATCTGTGAAACATCATCTTTCCCTGTTTTGTAAATGCCGCATATAATGAATTTTGGAAGCTATCGCAGATGGAAGATGCGGTGCGCATGCGCGAAATTGACCATGATAATTTAGAAGTTCTTGCAGCTGTCAATAACAACATTATTACACTGTCTTCTTGTCTATATACTTTAGATAATATTGTATCATCGGTCATTGTCATCGTTCAAAATGAAGTGTCAGTTTTGTATCATGGTCAAAATCAATTACATTCTGTAATGCAATTTGGTTGGACCTTGCAAACACCCAAAAGTGATAAAGTACAATGGGATTACCTGAATGGTTCTGCACTGTTTTTACCGTTTAATTTAACAAAAAAAAACTGAAATTGATGTCAATGAAGGATGCCACATATACGATGTTACATATTGAAAAACTAGACTGTGGCAGAGACTGATTCAGCTGTGTGGTTAATACATGGGGTTATTTAATTGCCTATCTCTCTCTTCCAGTTGACGGCCTGCATGAAACACTATCCGGTTGGTAGACATGAGCCCCTCAGGAGTAGCTATATTCATGAATTATCCCTGCCTTTCACATTTCGGTGTCAATGAGCAGATAAAGAAGTTTTCCTTACAGGGTAGGATTGTGATTCCACATTAGGACACTACCTAGTATGCAAACAAGTAAACCTTCATGGTGCCTGCAACGTTTCAGTCTCTAATTTAGCTTATTTTTTAAAGGGGACACCAGTCCCAGCTAATATTCCCGTGCTTTGCTCTCTAATGGCAGCTATCTCATCCTAAATAACCTCAACTGCTGCGGCTTATGGCAGGCATCCTGTGTATATTAACGGTTTCACAACGAGTTACATGTTGCAGTAATGTCCTGTTTCCACCCTGCATGGGATTGTAGATAGTTCACTTTGGCCTTCCATTCCTACTTTGAAAACAGATTTCAATAAGCTAAGCTGACGCAAAGCACTATTGTTTCATCAAGAAGTGGCTCTCACATCAGCTCATGAGACCTTTGAATTACAGGTGGCAAGAACCGCGAGTGAGATTCAGTCATTGCTAAACACGAATTTCCCACTCCATTTTGGAGAATTAATTCACCAAACATTTAATGCGTCTGATACAGAGGGCCTTCCCCACTTTTTAAATGTGTGGGATCTGGCCTAGAAACCTCCTTTCAGACTATTTTTGTAGTAGTACCATCTTTTATCCTTTCTATTTTTTCCAGCACCTCCGGAGGGTTTCCTCTATTGCTCCTTCTGATTGGCACCGTACTTGTACTTCTACTTCTGCTCCGCAATGGCTGTTTGATCTGCGGAGCTGCCAAACCCAGTCCAGTAGCAGCTGTACCATGATTTGATGCACCAGCTTTTTGGTTCAATGGCATTAAGAGCACTTGACATCGACTATTGGCTGACCTTCTGTTATGCCTACTTTACCTGTGTGCAACCTGTGCTCCACCGCCTCAGGTGCCCTTTTTAATGGGCCCTGGATGTCTGCCAATCTAATACCCCACAGGCTGCCCTGGATTATGAACTGTTAATGGGTCCATTGAAGGACCATGACCAGGTCTGTTCCATGGGTAGGCGCCTAGTGTGTGATCCTCTACTTGGACCAACAACAGACTTGAGTACCTGTGCTCGTGCACAGCACCTCTTGGATCGGAGTTTCATCGAAGTTAACGCAGGATGCCCTGATGCTCCTAACGGCCTCTAGGTATGAGGAGCATGTGTGCTCGTTCGACTTACTTAAATGGATGGCATACCTTTTTACTATGGAAGGTTCACACAACATACTGGAGTGTATGGCATTCTGCTTTTCACGTGACATTTTTGGCTCTGAAGATTCGTTGTTAATGGATACAGTTTTGGGTCCCTAGTTGGCTACAGTTTTGAATTTTAAAATACCTTTTTGAGTCAACAAATATTCAAATCGGGATGCCACTGAGCCGCTTTGCCTCTGCTTAACTCTGATTTTTGTTTTTGCATAGTGCTAACGACCTGACCAAGGGGAGGGTGTCAGTTGGTCCATGGGGACATTGTCGTATTCTCTAAGTTAGCATGAGCACCTGCAGCTTGCCAGCTGCTTTGCTCACGTTACTACACAACTTTATTTTTGCGATAATTTCTATGGCTGTTTTCACATGAGATCTCATCCCTTTGTTTACTCTCTGCAGGTTCCTGGGATTTTGACTGAACATTGTGAGCAAGGTCGAAAGACAATGTCCCTTGTTTTTTTTCTGGCCAGGCCTTAGCTCCTAGACAAAACATACAGATGCAGCTGTTGTTTGAACAACGTACTTTGGTTTTATTGGAATACACGTATAGGTAGCACACACTTGGAGAGGGACCTTTCCAGAGAGAAGAGTGAGAAAGCACCTATGATATAGATCTACCACCTATATGCTAAGGTATGGGGTCTGCTGACAAAGCCCAGAGATCTTCTAAAATATAATTATACTTCTTCTTAGCAAGGGAAGGGAGGTTAGGTTCTATTGTCTTTTCATGATGACATCTCCCTTCATGATTTATGTACTAGTTGCTATGCTGACTGTATTTGTACTATGCATTTTTCTGATTGTTGTGGCATGTATACTGCATGTTGGGGCACGTTAGTTAAAATAAATATTTTAAACTGTCTCGTGTCTCTGTCAGATCTTATTGTGGACAAGTACAAGAGTGTAAGTGAAAGGGTGTGTCTTGCTACCATTATTCCTAAGAGATCTGGGAGGGTTGTGTTCTGGGGTGTCTAATCATTTGTTTCTCTGTGAGTGAGTAGGAGAGCAAGTGAGACACTATAGCTAGTCGGTCCTGGGCTCATGGGTACTAAGCTGGTAGGATGACTCAGTCCCTATCCACCAAGGTCCATTAATCCTGTGCATAGTTCTGTTTTTGGGCAGAATCCCTGCAACAAGACTGCAGGATAGTCACTATGAGACTCTCAAAAGCCTAGAAAGGTTTTGACAGGGAAGACTGGCTACAACTTCTGTGTAGGTCGGTTCTTTCTACAGGGAATTGTGATTGGTTGTGATGACACTTGTCATCAGATGGGGGGGACTGATAGAGGGCGATTGTGCGCTTCCATTTCTAGGGGTGTATTATAATCACGAGTAGGTTGCAGCTGCATTTATTATTTTGTTGTGTTATCATTTGGTTATTAGAATCTAAAATGTCATTTTTTTTTAATGTCTTTATTAACAGGATAAATGCAGTTTTAATCGACAGTGCAGGTTATTCACATTGTACATGTTATGCTTTCGTATGATATCGTTGTGATTTCAGGATACAATCATTTTCATTTTCATGTGATTATTGAAAAACATCCCAAACATAACTCCCCCCTCCCTTTCCCTCCCCATCATGGCACTGATCCACATAAATTACATTCTCTCATGGTGTCGATCTCTCTAAGCATGGATATTGCGTGTGGAGACCCTGCTACAACCGTACTGAAGGTATACAGGATGCTTCACGTATATTAGACACTTCTTGAGCACCCGGAGCTGCGTGCATTGGACCCATCCTATTTAGGACAAGACATATGAGGAGCATTATAGTGCTTGTAGTTGTCATCATTCCTGTTGCCCCATATCCATGGTGTGGTCTGACTCTATGTCGCTTCCCGTCTCAAATGACCCCAACAATGTATTCCAGTCCAGGGAAATGGGGTTTTTTCTGAGCCCTCTACGTTCTTCGCGTTGCAATGTTACGCTCTCAGCCTTACCCCATCTCACCACCTCCGCCCTCCATACCTCAGGGTCCGGTGGCCTAGGCGACTTCCACTTCATGGTTAAGGTACGTTTCGCTAAGATAATGGCTAAGTGAGTGAAGCATGTGCCCACACTCTTTTTCTGCTCCACAGGGCCTAATCCTAGTAGGGTGTATTCCAGTGTGGTGTATGATTTGGCGGGGACCCGCCTAGCCAGGTCATTCTGTATTGTTGTCCAGTAATACCCTAATTTGGGGCAGGTCCATAACGTGTGTACTAGACGGGCATCCTCTGCCTCGCATCTTGGACATCTATCAGGTGTGTCAGGGAACATAGTGTGTAGGCGGTGGGGTGTCAGGTACGCCCTGTGTAAGAGCATAAGCTGTATGAATTTGAATTTCTGGTTTCTTGACACCTATTTAGGGTATTTCAAAATCCGGCCCCATTCCTTGTCCCTGAGTGGTCTCCCAATGTCATGTTCCCACTTATCTCGTATGGGTTGAAATGAGATAGCCCTGCCCTCTCTTATACCGTGTGTTATCCATCTAGTCAAATGGCTTCCCGAACCCATCAGGTACTGCATCATGAGTAGTGGGTTTGTGGGCGGCTCCAGCCCGTCCGGAGTCCACACCGGTGCGATGTAGCATTTCACCCCTGCGTGCAGCAGGAACGATCCTCCGGGTGTGAGGTGTGCATTTCGGAAGTCCTCGAATGCCATTATCCTGCCATCTCTAAATAGGTCCCCTATTTGTGTCACGCCCGAGTCATGCCATTCCCTAAGCATTTGAGTCGAGAGTGTTCTCAATCCGACCGGGAGTCCTAGTAGTGGTATCGTGGGGGCGTATGTTGACGTGGAAGACGTGCATTTCACCGCTCGCTTCCAGTACTCGATCGCTATGCGGGCAGGGGGGGCGTTGACCTCGGGACTTCCGCCCTCGGGAGTAGTAGGGTGTGGACACCTCCCCTGTTCCATTCCGTGTCTGACATGCCAATTTTGTGTAGGTTGCGTCCTGCCAGCCAGTAGGCGAGCCATTGCAATTGGCAGGCGAAGTTATATGCCCGGAGGTCTGGAACCCCCATACCACCCGCGTCCGTGGGAAGCTGCAATTTATTCAGGCTGATACGTTGCCTCCCGGAGCCCCAGACCAGTTCGGTCAGCAGCGTATCCAGCGTTTTGAATACGGAGACAGGAACCCTCAACGGCAATCCAGTAAAGTAGTACAACAGGCGGGGCAGAACCACCATCTTGGAAATGGTCACCCTGCCCGCCACCGCTAGCGGTAGCGTGGTCCAGAACTGCACTTGTGACCTCAGTGTTGCTATCGCCCTCCCTAGGTTACCATCTAACAGATCCCTTGTCTCTTTGTTGATTTGTATCCCCAGATAACGGAAGGTGGTCTCCGCCACCTGGAAAGAGTGAGGTGCAAAGAGTAGGTGGGTTTCCGCTCTGGCTGCAGAGAAGAAAAACCCATACGATTTGGGTTCGCTAATTGTAAGACCCGACATGGTGCTGAAGCTATCAAATATGTCAGGCACAGGTCTCAAATCCCCTCCCAAGTCTCCAAAGTAGAGGATAATGTCATCCGCATACGCTGACACCACATGAGTCACCCCATCTCTCTGTATGCCCCTATGTTGTGCAGACTCGCGGAGTCTGCACAGTACAGGCTCTAGTGCCAATATAAATAATAGCGGGGATAATGGGCATCCCTGTCTAGTACCCTTTGCTATTTCCAATTGTGTAGAGATGCATCTGTTTGTGCGGACCCGTGCCGTCGGGTAGGTGTAGAGCAGCCGTACCCAGCTAATGTACTCTGGCGGTATCCCAAAGTATTCGAGTGCCGCAAACATGTAGTTCCATTTAATTGAGTCAAACACCTGTTTCAGGTCTAGCGAAATGCATCCCTCCGCGCCCGACTGTCCCGGTGCACCTAACATAGTTTGGCTGAGTCGCCGTAGGTTCATAGCAGTGCTCCTGCCCGGTACAAAGCCGCATTGGTCTGGGTGAATGAGAGACGGAATATATTGGGCCAGTCTCGTTGCCAGTATTTTACTTAATATTTTGTAGTCCGTGTTTAATAGCGATAGCGGCCTGTAATTCGCCATATGTAAGCCGTCCCTGCCCGGCTTCAGCAGTGACACTATTAGGGCCTGTAGTGTGGTCTGCGGGAGGCCCCGTGATTTCAGTGCCTCCTTATACACCTCAAGGAGCCTTGGCGCCAGAAGATCTATGAAGGCTCCGTAGAATTCCACTGGAAGGCCGTCCGTGCCCGGGGCCTTGTTCCGCGGGAGTGCGCGAATAGCTTGGCGTATTTCCGCTACCATGATTGGCCGTGCTAGCTCCTTCCTCTGCCGTTCCTCAAGCCTCGGTATCTCTAACCCCTCCATGAAGCCCCCAAGGGCCCCATCAGGTAGAGGTGCGTGTGGGCCGTATAATGTCCAATAATAATCTCTAAATGCTGTATTAACACTCAGCTGTGTTGTTGCCATCGACCCCCCTTGTTCGAGTACCTCTAGTATTGGTAGCTGTACCGGTTCATCTTTCACCAACCGGGCCAATAAAGGTCCTGCCCTGTCCGCCTGAGCATGCTGTCGGCTCGTGTACTCCCTGTGGTCTAGTATGCTCCTCTAGTAGTTCTGCGTGTTGGATGCGTGCTTCCTGTAGTGGTGTGAAGGGCACATTCGTGCCGGCAGCTTCACTTTCGAGCATGGCCAGTCGCCCCTCCACTTCCCGAAGTCTATCCAGTACATTGTGTCTCATACCCACCCGTGTGCTCATCGCCTCCCCCCGAATTGATACTTTAAAAGCGTCCCATTCTACTTGGCTGGAACTCGCGGACCCGCTATTTGCAGCAAAGTAAGATGTGATGGCTTCCTCAAGTGTTGTGCGGAAGGTCGTATCCTCAAGGAGGTCTGGTGTAAGGCGCCAAGTTGGTATGGGTGTTGGAATCCTACCCCACTGGAAACTGACTTCCACCGGGTTGTGGTCCGAGAAAGTCTTACCCATGTGTTCCGCTGCCGTTACCAACCCCATCAGTGATGTAGTGCAAAAAACATGGTCAATTCTGGTGTGTAATTTATCGGGTGGTGAGTAGAATGTGTACTCCCTGTCCAAATGGTGCTTACCTCGCCATGCATCCACTAGGTGCCCTCCCTCCACCCACTGCGCTAGCGCTTCAGCCTGTTTTCTACTCTCAGCAGCTTGTAAGGGCGGGTGAGACCTATCTAGGGAGACATTCAGTACAGCATTAAAGTCCCCACTTATTAACCAAGGAAAATCTGCCCAGTCAGCTAGCACTCCGTTAATATTGACTAGGAAGGCTGATTGGCTCGAGTTCGGTGCATATACACTGCCCAACGCAACAGGGGAGCCATCCAATAACCCTCGGATGAATACATATCTACCTTCAGTATCTGACCTCAGTTCCACTAGTTTGAAGGGGACTGAGTTCATCAGCCATACAGCCGCCCCTCCCGAGAAGGCTGAATATGAGGTAGCGAATAATTGCCCCTTCCACTTTTTAAGTAATTTCCCACTTTCTGATTTTGTTAAATGGGTTTCCTGAAGGCAGGCAATTTTGACATTCCTACAGTTCAGTTGAGCTAGGATTCTGTGCCTTTTGTGGACTGACCCCATACCACGAACGTTCCAGGTGCACAACTTGTAATCATTAAGGGTCCCCATTCCAGTTAGTAGCAGGTCAAGTCAGTGAGTACCGGACCACGAAGCGGGTGCACATAATCAGCCATGAGTCCTGTGCCATTACAAAAAACAACCCCACAACTACCAGGTCCCCGAATAAAACCCTTCGGGATCCAAACAGTACTGCCCAACGTGGGCATGCATTAAAACGAGACATGTCTATATGGTGGGGAGCTGGGGCCACTTACACCAGTCCATAGTCTGTTGGTGGTACTCCGTAGTGCCCATAGCAAATGAGCCCCCCACCCCCAATCGCCTTACATACAGTTCATACGTTACCACCCGATGTCTTCCACAGCTACAGTCATAGATCATTCGCTTCTTGTGCTGTGATCTTGGGGAACAGTTGGAGGCTGTCAGCCGAGCCTGACACCTCTGTGTGTGTGGCGGAGCGGCTAGCTGAGGCTGCAGGATCCTGAGCGTTGCGTTCTGCCAGGGCGGCCTTCATTAGATGACCAACTCCCATCGTCCGCCCTAGACCTGGCCGATGATGACCTTCCTGGGGCCGTGTGTCTGTTCGCACGTCCCATGGTCTCTCCAGTCTGGCTCCGCTCTTCCCAGCACGAAGTTCCCTCCCCCCGGTCTTCTTCAAAGGGGTCCTGCGTGTCCTGCGTGTTCGGGGGCGTCAGAGTTATCTCCATCCACTCCACCGCTTCCTCCGGTGTTTCGAAGAAGTATGACTTGTTTTCGTGAAGTATCTTAAGCCGGGCCGGGACCAGTAGTGCGTATTTCAGGTTCCTGTCCCGCAGTTTGCGTTTCACCCCCAGAAACGATGATCTAGCCCTTTGTACCGCCGGGGTGAAGTCGGGGTACACCAAGATGGTCTTATCTTCATAGCGCAATGGGGCTTTTTCTCTCGCGGCTCTCAGGACTGAGTCTCGGTCTTTGCAGTGCAGTAGGCGTGCGATTAGAGGGCGCGGCGACGCCCCCGGTTTCGGTGGTCTCGCCGGCATCCGGTGTGCTCTCTCCACACTATACATCGGTGTGAGGTCCTGGGGGTCCACTATCTGTTTCAGCCAGTCTTCTACAAATTGTGTAGGGTTCTTCCCCTCGCTTCTTTCCGGAATACCCAGTATGCGCACGTTGTTTCGGCGCGCCCGCCCTTCCGCATCGTCCAGTTTGTCCCATATCATTTTAATCTGTTTGTCCATATTTTTGAGTTTCGTGGAGTGGACCGTTTGTTGCGGGATAAGGTCGTCCAGCGCTATCTTGTGCTCAGTGACTTTCTCCGCCAGCTTTGTATGGTCCGCCCTAAGTAGCGACAGGCCCGTCGCCATGTTGTCCATTCGGGATTCCAGCGCCTCTCTGGATGCCTTGATTTCAGCTAGTATGAGGTCCAGTTTTGCATCCTGCGAGGTCTTGCCCATTGGGGGAATCATCTCCACGTTCGAGGAGGCTAGCGGATCCTTCGATCCCGTAGATTGCGCATCAGCGCTGGCTCCGTGTTCCTGCACCTTGGTCTTGTTCCTGCCCATGGCCCTCGTTTGCAGGGTGGCAGTCGTTAAGTTCCTCCTGTGCCACTGGGTCGGGGCAGTTAAAGGTATTTCGCAAACGAGTAGTATGTCGCAAGTGCCGTCTGTGTGCAGTCGCTAGCAGCAGGTCGTGGATCGGAGGCCCACAGTGTGTCAGCTCCGCAGCTTCCTCAAGTAGGAGGCCTCACCAGCCCCCTCGGGGCACAGTACGGCAGGGCACCGAAGGCGAGCAATTAGAAAATGGCGGCCCCCTAGTTTCTCCAATGGCCGTCGCACGTCACCGCCAGGACTTCAGCATGTAGAGGAGACACCGGGACCGCAATCGCAAGGCTGCAATGCCAGTATCACTTCAGCATGTCATTAGGCCGAGTGCTCTCACTCCTTTTCTCCACACGGCATAGATCTACAGGCAGCACGAGGGGCTCAACAAGCAGTGTTCCCTTAAGCAATGGAGGTCCCCTGCTCTTCGCAATTCGGTCGGCGCTTGTTCTCAGCCCTCCTGGTCACATTCGCACAGGAGTAGAGCAGCAGCGGTCAGCGCCACCGGGGGTCCAGCCCAGCGTGTCGAGGGGAGGTGCGTCCAATTAGGGACCCAGTATGGCCGGCGCCGCCTCCGCTCGGATCAGGAAGGTTTCACAGGTAGCCCATACGAGCAGCGCTCTCACTTCTCCCCGTTGTCCCGTGACCTCTAGGGTCCTCGCTGCCGTCGCTTCTAAGCTCCTCTGCTCATGCAGGCTGGCTCACCTTCCCACAGCGTCCCGTGTCTCTCCCGCAGTCAGCCCCGGCAGTAACGGGCCGCCCCCTCACTCCAACCCGCGGCTGCGCCACAGGGTCCAGGCCGCGGTCAGGCCGTGTTCCGCGTTTGTTCACCGGCAGTCGTCAGGGACAGCAGACTGCTGTCGGAGGTTCGCACTACCTCCCAGGAACCAGGGAAGATATCATGGCGATCGGGGGAGCAGGGGAAATCAGGATATTTCGCTAATGTTGTAGGCAGTGGACGGAGCCGCTCTAAAGCACGTCCGCCATGCTCGGCTCGTGGCCACCCCCCCCCCCCCAGAATCTAAAATGTCATAACTTGAAAACTGAAGTGATAGAGATATTTTGTGACATGTGGAGAATTAACATGGTAATTGTGTTCTAAATGGAAAACATTCTAATGTTTGCTTATAAATGAGTAATGAGAATTAGTTTACTGAAATGTAATGCATTGATTTAAATGTGCACAATATTAATGTTCATGTATATGCTGGTTTAATGAAGTTCCATGGTGATTCTTATGTTAGCAGATTTTTGGTAGCTCTCATGTGCTTTTCCCTGGCTCTCAGAAATGGGTTATTCGTAATGCTCATGTGTACGTGGAATCTTTTTCTTCGTCATGTTTCTGTTGAAGGTAAAGAAATTCATCTTTGTTAGTTAGAATAAAGCTTTTGTTTTAGAAGCTAGGCTCAGGGAGGAGAGGGTACATTTGAATGAGCCGTGCTGATAGTGTGAGACAGTGTTCTTTCTCACTGGAGAAAGCCTGGGAATCACGGTCATCGAGCCAGAGGCTGGGAGTATCGAAACTAAATGGAAAGTCACCTACGAGGAGGTGTCCAGCTGGATGAGGCGATCGGATGATGTGTAATAAGCATGTCCAAGGATTTTGGTATTGGAATTAGGGACAGAGCCCCGGGGGTTGAGTTAGGAGAGGAGATTCGATGGAGAGGAAGAGCTTCTTCGAACGAGCTCTGTAGCTTTATGCTACATGACCCATTCAACGTGAGGGCACTTCTTTTCTTCGCTGACACCTTTTTCCTGAACTTGCCTGGGGAATGTTAAGTAGGGATGTCACATTAGTAGTAGTGTAGCGACAGACTAATGCTTTTTACTTACAACACTCTAATGAAGTCTAATCTTGACATTGGGGCACTCATTGCCTGTGTTATGATTTTGGAATTTGTAAATCTTTGCATGTCCAGAGATTAAACTTTGCCGGTATGTTTGGCTTTGTATTGGTTCCGATGTATTTTTACAATGTCATCTTGAGGAATCTGTACGCTCAGTTATTTTTGTCCCTGTAATAAATCAACTAACCTAGAACCTGGAGTCTGTGATTCTTGGTAGTCATGAACTATTGGGATGGTGAATCTGATGTGACAGGTTACTTATCCCCTCTACACTTCTAAGCAGGTACGAACTGTCTAACGACCAGGGGTTCCAGAGTATATTCAGAAAAGCTAACCCGGCTCCATCATCTCTGAAGATATTGGAAACGAGGCAAGAGGACTACCGGAAAGTCTTCTAACACAACTGGCTGAGCCAAAGTTATAGCATAGCGAGACATTAGCAAAGATCTAGCCTAACTCAGTTCCAGAACAGAGAATAGTGTCTGAGTCATATCCAGGACAGTCGACACTGAAACTGGGGCTGGTGCTCATCAGACCTGGCATGACCTCTGGCACAGAAGTGGAGATACTGACCAGCACTGGTGAAGGTTGACAAAGAGAAATTATATTTATTGAGAATTGTAAACCAAATTGATGGATTGAGGAAGCAGACTGGCTGGTTTGCATTCAAATATGTTTCTGGGCCATGCACTTTCAAGCAAATGATAGTTGCTTAAATTAAATTTAAGGGCCACATACCTATTAATATATCTATACAAAATTCAGACAAATACAAAAACAGTTCATCGTTGTGGATATTGTAGGAGCAAATGTGCCAAGACAGGTCTCCAAGAGTAAATGGTCACAAGTCTTGGCAAATGTTTCTATGTGTTCAAGAGAGGGAAACTTAAACAAAAAAGTAGGTTTCAATAATATTAACACCAATGAAGATAAGAAGGCTGCTTCTTTTGGTTTCCAATATGTTTTGGAGAAACTGTGTGGAGAGGAAATCTGTACTTCACATCTGGTGGTTCTATTCAATGCTACGTTTTTGATCTAAGAGTCAATAAGGCTTCACAGAGTTCCATGCTAGTTACAGTTCATTGCCAACTTGGTCCTACCGAGCAAATTAACAATATAGAATGCAATGTTAGGAGAGAACCTTCCATTTCTAATACCCTGGGTTCAAACAGTGTAAGAGAAACAGGGGTGCCTGTGGATTCAATTGGTCAATCCTAACACACATCTGGGGTACTACTGATGTAATATTCATCTCAGAGGAGGGAAGGGTTACACACTCCAGGTTATTCTCCAAAATAAATACAACTACAGAAGAACCTGGGGTGGAATTGTTTTTATAACATTGGGGTATCCTTAATATCCTCAACAGAAAAGACACCAAAATTGTGTCTCATTAAGTAATTTACTCCACTATTTATTCGTATACCTTATCCTGTCCAGTATATGCCCAATAGAAGCCCAAAGAAAGAACGAAATAAGAAAAGAAAAAAAGAAATAAGGACAGAAGAGAATCCAGTGAAAAACGGACAGAAAAAGGAGTATGTACATCATGAGCAGTGGTATCACCTACTGACCTTACTCTTGAAGAGGGGCTACCACAGTGCCATCATTGATGCTTTCAATAAATGCTTTATTCTGCAATACAAGTCTTAAAAGCATATATTATATACAAGAGTACTCATACAAATGCAACCTTATATAGAGGTGATTTTGATCCAGCGTTAATTTCACAGTAATTTCTCAATGCAAAATATCATTTACCTCTAAATTAATGCTTTAAAGGTGATGGACCTTGGCCACCGTTTATCACCTTCAGGTAACTTTTCATAAACAAAAAAATCAAATGCAATTTAATATAAAGGCAATAATGAAAGTTGTGAGTAGGTTTAAAATGACTCTATTTTCTAGTCAAAAGTTAAGTTTCTCTGATTCTTTATTTATTAATCAATTTTCAATCAGGTTACAGAATTGAAAAATAGAAAAATAGAAATAATACAGAATATATTATAGATGGCATACAAAGCAGTTCAGAAAGGAAAGGAATGAGGCATAGAATGTTAGTCAGAACTCTTTAAAGAGTTTCAGAAAAAATATAATTCAAGAGTGAGTTTTGCAAGGCTAATCAGTAATTAATAATTGGCAAAAATCTCCCATAAAGACAAATAAATGCATAAGACAAATAAATCTTTTCAAAATCAGTTAGTCAAAAGCATAAAACTTAAAGTTTTAGCATCAAAATCTGACCTGATCTCTTAACTGCTCTTTCTCTGCGCTTGCCTGTTCATCTCTGCTCCTCTGTTTGTGACAGAAGCTGTTCCTTGAACGGCCCTCCCTTCACAAGACCACAGAAGCTGTGATCTGCCAAAAAGCAAGGCCAGCCTACACCTCCCTAAAATATGTGAACAAAGCCCCCTCTGTGTCTCCTCGGACGCAATCTCCACCCAGTCTGCACCCGGGACGTTCACGTACCTAACCCGAATGGTGTCTGGTCAGATCTGCTCCTGACACACCCCCTAAGGGGTCATTATTTATACCCTAATTCTTTGCTGACTATACTAACAATATTGCAGTTTCAGTAGAAACTAGCACTGTGTTTCGTTGGCACAGGTGACATAGGGATCTTAGCATCCTGTTCCCATCGGAAGTCCAACGCATACCGGTTCTGACCATGGGGCCTGCTAATGTTTAGAACAAGACACATCATGTATCAACATCTCTTGCAACATCTTAAGCGACAAAATGTAGCAATCAATTTCCTTCTCGTTTTCACATCGCACACAGGGATGACACTCTCCCACAAACACTGGTACGTTGGCACTGTGACAGGATATGCAGATCATTGTGGCCTTGACCTATGTGTCTTCATTTGAGGCACTAGACAGTTCATGTAGCTGGTTCTGCACATGAGTCTCCCATTCAGCACACTGCTGACAATTCTCAGCCTTTCTGGATTCCTAGGGAGCGATTTTATTGTGGGCCCAAATGTATACTTACTAAAGCAAAACAAACACAAAAGAATATTAATTTATGAAGTAAAGCCCATTATGTTCACCTCCCAGTATTCTAATACCCTGTATTAATTATTACCTAGCGAAAGCTATTAATTTAAAGCAGCTTTTGTATTACTTGTGCACAACATGCAAAATGTACAATGTACAAGATACCATAAACATGCACTAGTGCAAATTTCAAAGTGCAAACAGTTAATACATGCTCATAGCAACATGCTCTAATGTTTTAGGTAGCTTTTCCTGCAAAATGCGTTTCCCCACATGTAGTGTTGGTGCATGGTTGATTAATTAATACATATTATAAGAAAGAACTGAATATGCATTGTCTAAATATGCAACAAAGACAAGGTCTCTTGAGACGGGAAGAGAGAAACAAAGGACCTTTCATGGAGAGGAGACGGGAGGAAACATTCCATTCCTTTTCTCAAGGTTAGTGAACTGCTGCTTAAATCAAACTGAAGTCACGTGCTTCTCTACACCACAAAATACCTGTTATTTCAGCACAATTATGTGCTACTTTGAAAGTAAAAAAAAAAATCTCTAAATTAAATGTATATTCTATAGTGAGGTTAAATCTAAACTAAACACATTTTAACCACCCAGGATTAATTAATTGAGCATGGGTCTTAAATGAAAGCATTTCAGACTGAAAGCATTTTGACCATGTCTCATTTCATGTTTTCACTTGCCATGTGTTTTCACTTGCACCAAAATCTGTGTGCCATTTTTTAAATGCAGTCTGTCTGAAACACAAAAACAAAGCAATGCCTGAATCTATGTGATCTCTAAACTACATCAATTTCACTACGAGAGGCAACAATGAACACGTAGACACCAAAGAGGTGGGGGCCGGGGCGGTCCCAAAATCTTACTCCTGATGCCAGTGCCCCAACAAAGCAAAAACAGCACTGATGGAAACACCTTGAAAACTGTCTGAGATTTATTTCTGTCAGTGGATGGAATAGATTCTGTTTTATAGTGGGGAAATGGGGAAGGGATTATGCTGGCAAAAATATTTTCTCTGTGGAAATAAGATAGAAGAGTTTTAATATGGATGTAAAATAACAGTAGCGTAGAAGAATGTGCAAACGGTGATGGGAGGGAGGCTCATAATAAATCTAACCATTGGCATTATCACTTGAGGCTAGCAATGCAACCCATTGTTCTTTTGCCCACCATGCCACCTCAGATTAGCCCCAGCCACATTCAAATCAGTCTTGGCCCTGCTCTAATAGGGCTGTCCAACCCAAAATGCCAAACCAAGTCCTCTCTGAACCAGATAACAAGCAAACGAAGAACAGTTTTGCCCTGATTGGGTCTGTTTACTGGGGTGAAGCTTGGTTCCAGATGCACAGTGAGCAAGGGTAAAAGAATATTTTAGGAATTCTACCCTGAGGGATTAGCAGTGGTTAGACTTAATGCAAGCATTCGTCCCATCCCCTTTAGTGCCTTTGATGTAACTCCCTAACTGGCAAGGGTCTGCCCAGAGATAGGTCCCGTGATCACTGTGTCTCTGAAACAAAAAAAGAAAACAATGCGAAGGGGAAGGAAAAAACGCAAGCTAAAATGAAATCAATGTTGTTTGAATGGGGAGGCAATTAAGAGTGAGAAGGGATGAATGTTCTTGAGGCTGACTTTTTCGTGCTATTGCAAACTGCTCTGAAATTGAGATAGATCTTTAGCTTGAAACATGTTGGAAAAAAGGAGGGACCCAGGCATGTCCTGCATTGGGGTGGTTGTTAGTTTCAGACTCATTGCGAGATAGAGTGGTTAGGGGACCGTAGGGGCCCAAAGGTGTTGCAAAGTCATTGACAGTACAGTAACAACACAGAAGTATTTGAACATAGCCCATAGGAAATATGATTAAAATCTAGATATCAATCTGATGACAGCAAGCCACAGTGGACTGCAGATGCTGTCCTGGAACATGAACAGAATGAGTAACACAGTTACAAGAAGGACAATATAGCAGTAGTTTCAAAGAAAGGGTCCAGATATTGTTCTCCTACAAGAGATGCACTTAACTGTCAACAGTTTTTATTTTCTCAATAAGGGCAACAAAATAAAAGCATCAGCACATGCGGACTTCTCACATGGGTCCAAGGGGACAACAATCCTACTTAAAAGATCTATCCTATTTTTCATTGCAGAAATGTGGTCGACTCAGAGGATTGTTAGCAATTTGGGATGTTGTTATGTAAGATGGTCAGCATAGTGTCTGTATATCTACCCCTGCCTCTACAGAAGACTGTGTTTACCAGACTGAGTGATCTGGTGAGGCTTCCCACTAGATTAATAATGATAAAAAGATATTTCAACTTCCTCTTAGATGGAAAAAAATGACAAATACCTTTGCATTGAAATCAGTATCACATAACAGATTAATGGTAAACAACTACATTACAGACCTAGGCTTGGATGATATTTGTAGATCAAACACACAAAAGGTGACAGGAGGAATGCTTGCAATTTTTCTAACCAATGGCAATTGCTTGGAGTAGTATTCCAACCCATCATTCTTTTGCCCACTGTGCCACCTCAGATTGGACCCAGCCATATGCGAATCAGTCTTGTGCCTCCTCCAAGCTACACCGTTATCGCTTTTGGAAAACCCCAGTGGCCTAATGGACTCCCGAAAGAACTTTGGAAGTGTCTAACCAGAGACATAAGAGACCAACAATTAGCACTGAACTTAGAGGTTTGTGAGGTAGGTGCACTAACCCAGATTTAAAAATGTCCACAATCACAATGATAAAGAAGCCTGGTAAACCATCGGAAGATGATTCTTCATGAAGACCAATATCTTTGCTAAATATAGAGACGAAGATATTAGCCAAAATACTGTCAAATAAATGATACACGTGTACAGATACCTTGATACACCCACATCAGTCAGGGATTATACTCGGTAGATCAACCAAGCATAACATCTGTAGACTTCATATGACATTAGGAAACACATTTGTGGAGGTGGATACAGTTCTTCTCTCTATTGATGTGGATAAGGCATTCAAGTTAATATAATGGAATTTCATGCTGCCAGTCCTTCAGCCGATGGGCCTGTGCCCTACATTTTTATGTTGGACGTGGGTATTAGACAATCTCCTGACACACCAAAATAATTGGACAATATTTGACCACTCTGGCACCCATCTGTTATGACTGTTATCACTTCTACTAGTTGTGCTAACTGCTGAGCCATTGGCCTGCTTCATTAGAGGGGATCCTCAATTCAGTGAGCTGAATTGGGATGGGAATTTGGATTCACAGTTTTCACCATATGCAGATGATATTATCGGTTACGTGACAGAAACTGAAAGTATCATAACCAGGATATTGGATATCTTCCACAACTATTGAGAATACTCAGAATTCAAGATAAACTGGTCAAAATTACCCTTAAATCCATTATCACCCTGAAGACACAAATCCATGATTCAAACCTCATAGAAATTATCAAGTAGGAGGCTCAAATACCTTGGGATATATTAAAATATGTATTACAAGAGTTAAGAAAAGGAGCCATAAAAATAATCTTCAGGGAGTAATGGAAAGATTCAAGATGCATGTGGCACACCAGACAGAGCAACTATGTACAAGATGATGACATGCAAAGACTTTTCTATGTATTGCAAAATATCCCTTTTTGGATACCATGGGAGTTCTTCTTTTAGCGTGAGGGACGGTCACAGACACTATTATGCAATGGGAAAACCCCTACAATCTCTATATCTGAATTATATAAATGGACATATTAAGGGGTGTAGGGCATGCAGATATTTGTAAATATTAATGGTCAACCCAAATGGTAGTACTGAATACCTTGGTATACAAGCCCTCCAATGACCCAGCACTTCAATAAGACTGCACAACAATGAGTAAAAGGGGATACACAGCTCGGATATTTGCTTCACGCGAGCCTCTCCAGGGACAAGGTACCCAGCTGCCCACATCACCGCTTACTTTCAACTTCAAAGATGGCAGAGTGCCTGCAGGTTTTGCAGCGTGCCAGGGGCTAGATCAGCAGGCATTTTGGAATCCGTGACGCTTTGGCAGCTCCTCGGGTAACTGTTTATGCGTCATGTTTATAACATTCCTTTTGATTCATTTGTGCTTTCAAGTGCACCTCTCCCCCCTATGCTACTTGTGCCACCTTGCATGTGATGCAGCACTTTGTACAGTACACATTTCTGGTGTAAACGTGGGTTCATGCTGCACTATGAAGGGCCTTTAGTTCCGGACAGAAGCTACTCATCACAAGCCAAAACATTAAAGCACTAGCCAATATAATTCAAAAACCATAAATCCAAATATAACTTTTGTGAGAGGCTGGCTTAGCATATGGTGCTCACTTATGTAGCACCCTGCATTAATCCAATCAACCCTTATGGTGATTTTAGTGGTCGTAGACAACTTTAGAAAGCTCTATTAGTAGTGATGTGGAGTGCAGCCTTCAGGCTTAGTCCAGAAAGAGTGTAAAGTAGATTGTTTTACCAGAACTTAAACTCATTCATTCATTCACTGTACTGACTCAGGGGATTGTTAGCAATTTGGGATGTTGTTATGTAAGATGGTCAGCATAGTGTCTGTATATCTACCCCTGCCTCTACAGAAGACTGTGTTTACCATATGACATTAGGAAACACATTTGTATTGTATTTATTATACTCACTAACACATAATAATATCTCCTACCTGGAGATATAACACAATGCACATAATACTTTGCAAATAAAACAGGTAGGTAGCACAAATACACAGTGGTCGCCAGGGGAGACCAAACCATATAATAAAGTAATAGAATGCGAGCCACAACTCAAGTCAAGACTGGACCCAGAATGCGGGTGAGGAGGGGAGGGGGTTTGTTTCATAAGGACGGGTTTGTTTTGCTCATTTCTTGGTCAGTCCTTGGGCGGGAGTGGTTGCAGGAGGTTCGCTACAGGGCAGCAGCGGTCATTTGTAGAGCTTGTGGGATACAAATTCAGGATGGGCTCCCAGACACAGGGTAATATCTGGACGTGGAATGTCAATGGCTTGAACAACAAGATCAAAAGGACTTTAGTACTGCAGCACTTGAAGCAACACTCTCCTGATGTGGTTCTCCTGCAGGAGACGCACTTGCAGGGAAACAAATCCCAGGCACTGGACCGCTTTGGGTACAAATTGGCTGCCCACTCGGGCTTCACGTCTGGGTCGAGGGGAGTGGGCATTTTAATGTGTAAGACCTTTCCGATTGTGATCACCGAGTTGTGGACAGATGACTCTGGCTGCATGGTGGCGGTGGCAGGGACGGACAGTTGTGTTCTGCTCCTGCTATGTCCCGCTGGGCTACATTCCACGACCTATGCACGACTGAGCTCCTTCTTGACAGGTCTTCCCCTGGTGGGTGGTGACATGAAGGAGGTTATTTCTGCTGACCTTGATAGATCGGGTGGGGGGCAGAGATTCCGGGGTGAGCAGGGACTGCCGGGATTTCTGGAGTCTTTGGGACTGAGCGACTTATAGCGGGCACATCATCCCTCTTTGAGACAATACACGTTCTACTCTGCCATGCATGGGTCCTTCTCTAGAATGGATTACCTGCTGACACACACTGATCAATTGGGGGACTTCTCGGATTACCGTATCATGGCCAGGGGTCTCTCCGATCATTCATGGTGGCTATTTTGAGGGGGCCAGTTATCAATAGGGCGGTGTTCCCTCGGATAGATCCGTGGCACCTTCGGAATGACAAGATAGGGGATAAACTTAGGGAGGGCTCCCAACTATATTTTGAAGAGAACCAGGGTTCAGTAGCATCACATATCACACTTTGGGAGGCGTACAAGACCGTCCTGAGGAGGCAAGCGCAGGCCTTAATCAGAGCCAAAAAGAAGGAGGAATCCTTACAGATTAGGAGGCTTGGGGGTGAGATTACAGAGCTTGAACAAATGGTGGACGTCACATCCACGCCAGACAGTCTACATGCCCTGGCACTCAAACAGAAAGAGCTCAGGGCCCTAGCAGAGGGTGAGGCGAGGGCCTTTTCCCTGGCCATGCAACACCGTATATATGATGTTGGTGATAAAGCCCTGAAGCTCCTGGCATGGCTGGAATGCAGAGATAGGGAGCGCTCCTGGGTTGCGGCAGTGTGGGATAAGTTGGGCGCCCTTGTGTATGCACTCCGGTATGTACAAGGATGGAGCAGGACTGTGAGAAATTCCTCCGGGACTTTGCGCTTTCCACTCTGTCACAGTCACAAAGTGATGCTCTGAAGACGGCGTTGTCTGGTGATGAGATAGGGGCGCCGCTCAACTCCCTGCAGTCCGGGAAGACACAGGGTTCCAACGGGCTCCAGATAGAGATCTTCAAGAGGCAGTCAAACATTATCACAGGCCCTCTTCTGCAGATGTACCTAGAGGCGGGCAGGTGGGGACGTTACCGCCCAACCAGAGAGAGGCCACGATTGTGGTTATCCACAAGGACGGCAAACCAGCCGATTACTGCTCTTCCTACAGTCGATCTTACTCATAAACACAGAGGCAAAGGTGTTGGCCAAGGTCCTTGCGGTCAGGCTGCTCCGGTACTGCTGGACCTGATACATGTAGATCAGTCAGGTTTCATGCTGCGAAGGGGAACTAGCACAACCTGTGTCGCTTGTATGGCGTCCTGTACATGACGGATGATGATATGGGGGACGCGCAGACGGCATTGATGTCGCTGGACGCCTCCATGGCATTCGACAGCATTGCGTGGCCATACCTCTTTATGGTCCTACAGAGGCTTGGCTTTGGTCCGATCTTCTGTAGCTGGGTGCGCCTCCTATATGAGCATCCATTAGCATGCGTACAGGTTAATGGAACGGTGCCCAGAGCCTTCCAGCTCCGGCGGGGCATGCGTCAGGGATGCCCTCTGTCCCCTCTCTTGTTCGCCTTGGCACTAGAGCCGTTGGCTCACTGGATCAGGAGGGACAGGTCATTCTGGGGCCTGACGCTGAACGACGAATGGAAGGAGCGCATCAGCCTCTATGTGGGTGACATTGTGCTGTATATGGCTAGGCCCTACCAGTCGATGGCACAGGCACTTCATCTCTTCGAGCTCTTTGGGAGCTACTCAGGATATCGAATCAATTGGCCGAAATTGGTTATCTTTCCCCTCTCGGGCCCTCCTCCACGGGTTCCGTCCAGATGACCTGCGGTGATCGTGAGAGATGGTTTCAGGTACCTGGGAGTGTTCATTACCAGGGACAGAATGGAGTTTCTTGCTAGAAACCTTGAGCCCCAGCTGGCGCGCCTTCTCACTGATGTAAGCCACTGGCGCACGTTGCCCCTGTCCCTGATAGGATGTGCCACAATGTTTAAGGTCGGTGCGGACGCATCTCTGGGATGGTGGCAACCCTCAGATAGCGTTGAGCAAACTAACGAGGAGGGTGTACAACGGTGGGCTGGCCCTTCTGACCGTGCAGTTATACTACTGGCCGTCCCAGCTGCAGGTGGTAAACGACTGGGTGTATGCAGACAGGTCGGAACCGGCCTATAGGGTGGATCGGTTTGTGATGCCGGGGGGGAATTGCGAATCATTATTATACACCCAGATTGGCCCTCACACACTGGGTTGGTAGTCCAATGTTGGAGGGAGGCAAATAGATTCCTGGGGTGGATGGGATCCCTGACGGGCAGGACCCCCTTGTGGATTGGGGAGCAGCTGAGGGAGGTAGCTAGATTGGAGGGCTTTAGGGGTTGGCAACTCATTGGCATCAACTACTTAGGAGATGTGAGGAAGGGGACGCCCCCGAACATTTGAATTCTTGCAGAAAGAATACGACCTGCGAGACTCGCAGCGCTATCACTACCTGCACCTTATACATGCTTTACGCTCTCATATTCGAGTGGGCGCCTCCTTCCCGGAATATTCCCCCATGGAGGATCGTCTACTTCTCAATCCATCCTTGAAAAACCCACATCCATGATCTACCGCAAACAAATAAACAACATGCCACTGAGGGCGACCTGGGAGCGGGATTTGGGCCCCTTGTAGGACGACGACTGGCAGGATGCCCTGCAGAGTCGTCTTGAAATCGCGATTAGTATCCGGTTCCGGATGGCGCAGCTCAAAATTCTGCACCGGTATACTATCCCCGTACCCTACTATACACCTGGGGTGGGTGCCAGTCCTCTCCGTGTGTGCGGGGGTGTGGGGGAGAAGGGTAATTCTACCACATACTATGGGAATGCCCGGAGATAGTACCCTTTTGGACCAAGGTCGCAGACACAGTGGCGGAGATGGTGGGCTCACCGGTCCCGAGGGAGCCCAGATGGTTACTCTTAATGAGCAAGGGGCCCACTGATTGGACCAGGTATGGGGAACTCTGGTTGGCCATGGCAGAGGGGGTGGCAAAAAGGAATATTGTCAGGGCCTGGGGGGCGTTGTCTCCTCCACAGTGGGACAAGGTGCCCCAAAAAATGGAAGAAGATCTGGGGGCCTTAGAGAAGATACAGGGGAATGGGGGGGTTGGCCTTGGATAGGGGTCCTTCTTTGAGTGTCCAACTGATTGTTGATTTTGGCTATTCTCTACACTGTACACTGCCTGTTTATCTGATGCAATGTAACCAATGGATTGATGTGTCAACTGGTATGAGCAATGTTAATAAAAAGAGTTATAAAAAAGACTGGACTCAGAAGACGTAGAACAGCCAGGGACCAAAGGAACCACCCAAGGTGAGTATCTAGGAACCCCACGGAGGCCACGTGCAGAGTCAGAACATGACCAGGTGCTCAATGTTAGTCAATGGGTAAGTTGCGTTGCAGTTTTAAAGAAACCCTGAAGGACCCTGAAGACACCCCATGGAAGATGGAAGGTTGGAGAGTCACCCATCCCGTGGATACCCAGCAACCAGGATACCTACACTAGGGAAGCCGGGTGCATGGGTGTCAAGTGACATCGGACTCCGCTTTAGACCACAATGGAAGACTTCAGGAAAGGTGCTGCTGAAGAAGAACGAAGGAGTTCGGTGGAACACAGATGTGGACTCAAGATGAGAGGTATGTGCAAGCAGAGGGCACAGTGTCTATGCCACTAAGGAGTGACCAGGAGGCACGGAAGACGTTTTTCCACCAATGTAGGGGATGCAGGAGAGGTTGACGGTGCCCTTGAAGTTGCAGCTCTGTGGACCAGGCGATGCTGTGGAAGATCAGGATCTGTTTACGAGCTGTCCCACGTCGGATGTCGAGAGCCGGGGGGGGGGGGGTGGGGGGGGGGTCAGTGTCCGGCAGTGGCACCAACAAGCCTTGGCAGCAACATTCAAAGTAGTCGATGAAAAAAGTGCAATGTCGAGACCAGCAAGGTCCAAGTGACTCACCACAAGCAGGTAAGTTAGAGCAGTCACCTAGCGAAAAGGGGAGCCCACTGGAGCCAAAGAAGACCCTCAAGAGGAACCAAGGGCCGGAGGCACAGGAGTCACAAGAGGGCCTCGAGCAGCTCACCAAAAGATGAAGACCCACGGTGCAGAGGATGCAATGCAAGCAAAGATCTTGGCTATAGATACATGAGGTAGGTGCTTCTTGGATCCCAAAGATCTCTGGAGGAGAGAGTCAACAAGCCTTGGCAATGGCAAGTCAACGGGGTGCACAGGGGTTCTGTTCCAGTGGTTCACACGAGGGATACTGGCCTCAAACTCAGTAAGAAGACAGTGCAGGCCTTGAGAGACTTGTAGACCCACAACCTGTGTTGCTGAACCTTTCGGAGTCCGTGGGAGGCCAGGATTAGCAGACCGGTTAGCTGCGTTGTGGTGCCTGCAGATGCATGGAGTGACTCCTTCACTTCAAGGGAGATTCCTTCTGGTGTCTTTCAATGTCCACAGGCATGGTGATGAACCTGTATGGAGCACAGACCCAGACATTGCAGAAGACCAGCAGGGTGATGAGATCAGGTGCAACAGGAATGTTCCCTGGTGCAGTCTTGGTTCCCAAAGCGAAGTCCAGAGGGTTCAGACGATCCAAGTTGAAGTGGTATGTGATCTCAATCTTGTCCCATGACATATCTAAGGACCCACCCACAGGTAAGCCCTTAAGTACTTTTAGAAAAGAGTTGGGATGATTCAGAGGTCCCTCCCATAGGAGGGGCTGGACAGTGGGGAGGATACTCCCATGTCCTTTGTCCAGTTTCGCTGCAGAGCAGGTGCCAACAGCTCTCTGAACTGGTTTGAACTGGAGTATGCAAGGAGGGCACCAAGTTTCCCCTTCAAGAAGTCTCAGTGGCGCTGACAAGCACCCCACCCTGCCCCAATACACTAAACCCTGTGACAGGATATCTATTGTTCTGCCTTCCCCTGCTCAAGCTTGGCTCAGCAGCAGGAGGGCAGAAGCATGTCTCTGGTCGGCAGAAGCCCTAGCTTGCTGTCCAGTTCTGGAAGACCGGTACCAGGAGCACTGAGGGCCTCCCAGAGGAGCTTTACAGTGCATGGGGTCATATCTCCCACAGCAGACTTAGTTTGCCATGAAGTGAAAGACCTATTCAGCTAAGCTGGGTAAAAGTCAGGAAGTTCAGATAAGTCAGACAGAAGGTGTTAGTGTGGAAAGCCTCTGAAAGGCTAAGTCTATAAACCAAAAAGAACAACTAATAGACAGAATGCAGAACAATGCCATACATTCACCCAGGTACAGAGATCTGGGCCTAAATCCATAGTTGTTTTGCTCACTGTGCCATTCCAGTTTGGAGCCAGCCATGTGCAAATCAGTCTTGACCCTGCTCCCAATGGGAACAGTCCAGCCCAAACTGCCAGGCCAGGTCCTCCCTGGACTTGAAACAAGCATCCTAGTGTTGTGAACGTATCTAGGACCCTAGTTAAAACATTCCGATTTATGCCCTGATGTGGTTATATCAAATCATATCCTTATAAAGGCATAAGAATCATATCCATATTAAGTCATAGCCAATGCAGTCCAAATACGGCAAGGCTACTCCCATAGACTCCTAGAAAGCACAACGCGTTCTTAAACAAACCAAACCTCCAGCCGCCCGGGAATTCCCCCTGCTTCGGTATTGATTTGTCCTAGAACTCCTGGAGTCCTGAAAGAACTTCGAGTTCTTAGTGACGTCTTATGTCCAACCTTACGTCAAACTCGGCACCTTCCAGGTATAAATATACCAACATCTGCCTTAAGCAACACACGGTTGTTTGGAGCAGATCAGCTATCTGCTGATGCGAGTGCCGAAGGAAGCCGACCCTCCCTGCTGACGCACTGAGAGAGACGCTGTCTTTTCTCCTGCCGAGAAATCCAGCTCCAGTGTTTCCCTGTCACCCTTGCGGGTTGCTGGGAGATCGAGTCCTGAGAGAGAGAGATACAAGATCTCCTTCATTCTATACCCAAGGTACGGAGCTGATTAGACCCTTAGAGAATTCTTGATTCAGATTCTTGGCAAAAACTATAACTCATCTACTCCTTCCCACGTACTAGGCTTAGGTTAGGTACACCGGGGTAGGCGTATCTTAGAAACTCCAGTTGAGTATGTTTAGTCATTATTTTATCATTGTATGTATTTTATCCATTTTAAGTATCTTATGGCTTAGAAACCATATAAATGCTTTTACAGTATTATTTCATAATACTCATTTTACTGTACGCACTTTACTTTATGACAAGTATTGCAATTGTGGCAATTCACTTCTCTTGCATGAGAAAGAAGACTGCTTAATAAATAACCCTTTTATTGAAAACGCCTGTTTCTCTATTTCTCTGCACTTCTGGTGAAACAAAGCATGCACGATTGACTGTGTGAAATAGCTATCTATTGTTTCTGCGACTCTGGAGATATTCCTTATTTCAGGGGGAACAAAGTTGTCATGTTATATGGTTGTCAGAAGCGAATCCCTTCTTGTGTATTCGAGAACGTTTCTAGTGACCTCTGAGCTAGCTGGCACACAAAATTAAGTCTAACATATTCAATAGAGACCTAGTTGACCTAAGTCCTACGTCTAAACTATCGTTTATGTTATTCCAATGCGCAGAGCCTATTGGAAATATAGGAACTACACTACACTAGGACCGGTTTCGGGCTTTCGGCCCTCATCAGCCAGGGTAGCTTGACTCCAGTGGCATGGAGAGCACGGGACCCACGCCAGGGCATACCTGTCCCACTTGGGGTGACAAATGCAAAAAGAACAAATAATGGACAGAATGCAGAACAATGTCATTCATTCACCCCAGTACAGAGATCTGGGCCTAAATCCACAGTCTTTTTGCTCACCATGCCATTCCAGTTTGGACCCAGCCATATGCAAATCCGTCTTGACCCTGCGCCCAATGGGAACAGACCAGACCAAACTGCCAGGCCAGGTCCTCCCTGGACTGGAAAAAAGCATCCTAGGACCGGTTGCTCGTTCTCTCATGGCATGGAGAGCATGGGACTCTTGTCTGGGCATACCTGTCCCACTTGGGTGACAAATGCAAAAAGAACAAATAATGGACAGAATGTAGAACAATGACATACATTCACTGAGTGACTTAAAAGTTTCAGCGCTTCGTCTATCATATCTTTGTGTTTGCTTTGTTCGCCCTAAGTTGGCAGGGTTTGCCCAGACGTGGGTCCCTTGCTCACTTAGCCACTGGATTCAAGCTAGCATGGCTGATGAAGGGTGTTACCCAGAAACCGGTCCCAGGATGCTTGTTTCTGGTTCAGGGAAGACCTGGCTTGGTAGTTCAGGCTGAACTGTTCCCATGAGGCACAGGGTCAAGACTGATTTGCATATAGCTGGGTCTGAACTGAGGTGGCGAAGTGAGCTAAAGGAATGATGATGGATTCAACCCAGATCTGCGACTTGGGGTGAGTGTCTGAAAAGTTTCAGCGCTCCATCCATCATCTCTTTGTGTTTGCTTTTTTCGCCCTAAGTTGGCAGGGTATGCCCAGACGTGGGTCCGTTGCTCACGTTGCCACTGGATTCAAGCTAGCCTGGTCGATGAAGGGTGTTATCCAGAAACCAGTCCCAGGATGCTTGGTTCCAGTTCAGGGAAGACCTGGATTGGCAGTTTGGGCTGGACTGTTCCCATGAGGCATAGGGTCAAGACTGATTTCCATATAGCTGGGTCAGAATTGATGTGGCGAAGTGAGGTAAAGAATGATGATTGATTCAACTCAGATCTGTGACTAGGGGTGAGTGTCTGAAAAGTTTCAGCGCTCCGTCCATCATCTCTTTGTGTTTGCTAAGCCTATAAACCCAGTACATTTCCATCTAGAAAGCAGGGAAGGCATCTGCCCATGAGCATAGCTGCCAAGGTTTTAGATTGCTTATGTGTGACATTTTCATAGGTTCAGTGTAGTTATGAGTGACACTTAATCGCGAGCAAAATCAAGCAATGAAGTCCAGGGAAACAAATACATATCAGAAATTAGACCCATTTGAGCAACGAGAGACTACGAAGATCTGGAAACTGTTGGCAGGGAAGCTTGTAACATTAACCACAGCCTCAGAACACAGCTGCTGGATAACAACAGTTCCTTTTTTAGGTCTCGTGGCAATTAACGCGCGAAAGCGCGGTCTCGCCAGAGACCTATAGTCACCGGCTCAGCTTCCCAGGAGACAGGAGACAAGTGATGGCCACGCGCATCTTCAAGAATGGGATCGGAGCGGGCTGCGCGCGCGTGTGCACATCTCCTGTCTCCTGGGACGCTCCAACACACACAGCCACACCTCCCCCTACTTTCACACACGCAAGCACACACAAACACACGAGGGCACACACAGAGACACACACACGAGCGCACATACACGCGTGCACACATACAGAGACACCCCCCGTCGCCGCACACATACACACACATGCGCACACACACGAGCGCACCGAAACCCCACTCGCCGCCCCCCTCCCCCTCCCCCCTACAACTAAGCCCCACTCACCGCCACTCCGGACTTCTACCGCCACCGTGGGGCTCTCCCTCGGGCATGGGAGCCCCGCGTCACCACTGCTTCTCTGGCCAGCTACTCCGTGGGCGCGGGCTTCCAGCAGAAAACGGAAGTCCCGCCCCACAACAGGTTTCGTTTTTATCAGTGCACGTGCAGGTCTTGTTTTATTTCCGCGCCTTCCACTAGAGGACTCAAGTGGCGCCTCATGCACACAGCTCTGGCAGAGACCGACTTGCTCTGCACCAGCAGCACTAAGGGTAAGCTGAAAACGTGTTTTTCTTTTGAGTCAGTGCTAATGGGGAAGGTGCCAGAACAGATGGGATGATAACATGCTTCCGAAATGCAGAAGTGACCAATAAAACGTGCCCATATTTCCAATATACGGGCATCGGCAATATTTCGAATAAGCAAGCGAGGTGCTTAATTTGAGATACTCCCTGCTTGTCAGATTCCATGAAGTGTCAGGACTTTAAAAAAAATAATAGGTGCCCCGCAGACAGATTCGAAACGATGTGACGATGCTGCCTTGACTCAATTGTTTGACTGTTCCCACAAATAATCATCCGTTTTCTGAGTCCGTAGGAGAAAACAACGGCTGATCGCCCCCTCCCCCACCCCACCCAGCTTCCTTTAACTCTGCGAGCTGTCTTTGTGTGCTGCGCAGTAATCTATTCCAATATGTTACAACATCTGTCTCCCCATATGATGAATGACTTACTTCATTGACCCTCTTTACGCCTCTCCAGCATGGCTGTTCATTGCAGCGGGAGGATGAATATTCCTAATCCCTTCCTCGGGTCATCAACCACTGAATGTATCTCTTCATTTTATAATTTTATGAATGCACTAGACCTTAGCGTCAATTATTCTAAGTCTCATGTAATGGCGGTTGGGAGTAAAGGTAAAAAAATGAAAACTTTGTATTGTGAGGGCAATAGGTTATCCAGAGTTACAAATTTTCCATACTTGGGGGTCATCTTCGATGATAGTTCCACTTGGTTGCCCCAAATGGCCGCTAAACGAAATGTTTTCGTACGATCAATTGCGGTCGTTTTAGATTTTTCCCGTAAATTAGGGGTGAAACCAGTGGAAGCTGTCTTGAAAGTTTACGATGCAAAATGTGTCTCTATAGCCATGTATGGAGCAGATCTATGGGGATTTAAAAATGTAAAACAATTACAGATCGCTGAGGATAAGTTTTTGAAAAATATCCTATCAGTGCCCCAATCAACCCCTGGTTATATTGTCCATCAGGAACTTGGGGTTGGGTATTTGGAAGATCGTATAACTGTGGCACCTCTTTTAAAATGGATAACAACATGGATAAATCCGGAATTAGTTTTAAATCATGAAATTTTGAATGACACTTTGACTCTGGACCACAGTTTATCCATCCCATGGTTGAAATATGTTAAAGCATTAGCTGATTCATTAGGTCGCCCAGAACTGTTCACACAGCCCCAAAACCTGGTCAAGGAAGATGTAAAATGGACCAAAGATACTTTTATGCTGAACAAGAGTTTTGTAAGGGAGGAAATGGAACTGAATAAAGTGACCGTGAGGGCTCATCAGCTCTTAATCAATTCCAACGATACTGAATTATATTTGAAAATAGTCAATAACTCTAATCACCGTTTTCTCCTAACTAGGTTTAGGTTGAATAAAATTCATCTGCTCCTTACTACACGACCAAGCTGGACTAAAACAAAAGATCTAGATATTTGTCCGTGTGATGGCTTCTCTATAATGGACACTGCACATTTTATTTTTTTTGTGTAAATACTTTGTGGAGCTACGGAAAAAGTTAATTATACCATTGATCAAATACAAAGGGTTTAGACAAGTTAAACCAGCCCTTATGTACCTCCAGTTACTGTCGAACACTTGGGAAATTTTTAACGTGGCATGCTTTTTAACTATAGCTATGAGACATGGGGAAAAAAATGAATTGGCCTAGTTGTAAATAGCACATTTTTAGGGTTATTTTAACAAATTATATTTATTATGTTCAGGTCTGATTTTATCAATGTAATATGATCTTGATTTCTGATGTGTGTATACTTTTATGGTTTTTGATATGTACCGAATAAAGTACTTTTGACTGACTGACTGAATGTATCTCTGTTCGGAGAGCAGCGGGACACCCAGCTGGGGCCCGCCTCTCTCTCTGCGCAGCGCTCAAGATGGCTGTATCAACATGTGAAGTGGGGGATTGTTTAAGGACAGGCCGTGGACGGCCTCCAGTACAGACGCCCAGCCATTGCCAACCTCGCGGTGCTGAGAGTCAATATTAGCACATATGGACATCACACGCCGGCGGCGAACATCCAGAGCCATTTAATGCACAAGGCCCCGTCAGTTAATAGAAAACCTGCATGGGTGTGCTTTCCAGCCACATTCATTCGGTAAAAATGTAAAATACCTTCAAAATGTCACTTGCTTAAAATGGTTACCACTGACAGACACATGCCACCACTTTATGTTTGGGAGAGAGGGGTGGGGGGAGAGTGAGCAGACTCAAAAACCCTTCAAGTGTGAAAAAGGCCGCTTTATTGGAACAGGTGCACATTTACAAAATACACAAACTCGGCAACCGCCTCACAATCTAAACCACAACCCAAGTTTTTGTTCGTTTTATTTCAAACCCCAAACCCCGCCCCCACCCCACACCCTCCATCACACCCACCCCCACCCGTACATACCCAACACAAAACCATACAACTCCCAATAACCTTATAACATTATAACATCACCTAATGAATATAAATTCTTACATCTCTGACTATAAATCAACTGAACATATCCCCCGAGCCATATTCTCCGAACCCCACCTCAATCAGTCTGAACAATCCCCAAACAAGAACCGATACACTAACGGGTCCAACTTGGCCCAAAACTGACGATCACATAGCAAAACCGCCACGCACCTGTCCCAAGCGACAAAAGAACAACGTTAAACCCCCATGAACACATGTTCCAAACCGCAGCCTAAAAGAAATAAATAAATAATAGAAAAAATCCCCTAAAAAGAGGGAGGGAGGGAGGGACAAAAAATTCTAAGCTCAACCGGCCACCAGGTCACCAAGCCTAAAATGGTGCCCGGAGCGAGGAGCCCCGCCCATTTATAGGGGAGGCGCACAATACAACTAAAACCAGCCCAAAAACGCCCAAATAGAACCTGCTAGAAGAAATACCCCCACCCAGATCTCCCAAACCGCCCGGGGGAGGAGACCTCCCGGGGGTCGGCTGCCCTCCCCCAAGCCCCCCTTGGGAGAGAGGGGTGGGGGGAGAGTGAGCAGACTCAAAAACCCTTCAAGTGTGAAAAAGGCCGCTTTATTGGAACAGGTGCACATTTACAAAATACACAAACTCGGCAACCGCCTCACAATCTAAACCACAACCCAAGTTTTTGTTCGTTTTATTTCAAACCCCAAACCCCGCCCCCACCCCACACCCTCCATCACACCCACCCCCACCCGTACATACCCAACACAAAACCATACAACTCCCAATAACCTTATAACATTATAACATCACCTAATGAATATAAATTCTTACATCTCTGACTATAAATCAACTGAACATATCCCCCGAGCCATATTCTCCGAACCCCACCTCAATCAGTCTGAACAATCCCCAAACAAGAACCGATACACTAACGGGTCCAACTTGGCCCAAAACTGACGATCACATAGCAAAACCGCCATCCAGAAATGTGGGGTGAAAGACTGATACGAGAGAGCCCCACCTTTCTGCCCCCCAACGACCTAAAACAGGGGGGAGGGAAGGGGGGGGGGGTGGGGGGGGGGCACGAGGGAGACCAAAGCAGAAAAAAGGAAGGGGAAAACTACAACACCGACCATCACTTATTCACCAACCAACTGTTGAACCGTCAAACAGCGAGAAAGCACCTCCCGCAACTCCAAAAGATATAGGTCCATACCCATACGGGACAAATGTACCCCGTCCCCCCGAAAAAACTCCACCGCATCATATTTAATGTCACTATGGACGATGCGACCGAAACCCAGGTCCCTACAAAAACGAGAAACCTCCAGATTCACCTTCCTCCGGGATTTGTCCACCGCCTTCGGTTTCACCGCATACCTCCAAACCCTCCGCGGTACCATTTCCGTCCAAATGACATGACAACCCGACCACTGGCTGTGTAATAAGGCCAAATCCTTCTTAATTGCCCGGAGCAGGACAACCCCCTTAACAGAACCCATGTCATTCTCACCCAAATGAAGCACAAGAACATCCGGGCACACTCCCCCTACCAACCAAGAATTCAAGGCAGGGATAAGTTATTTCCATAACATACCCCCCTTACCCTTCCAAACCACATTAAACAAACGATCATTGAAACCCAATGATGAACCAAAATAACTCTGACGAGCTTGAACTTGAGCTCTCTTAATGAAGGAATGGCCCACGATCCAAACTGTAACGTAAGCAGCCCGAGGACCAGCCACAGAACCTGTAAAAGAAAACAGAATCAGACAGGCAAAACAGAAGAAGACGCCAGCGCTCCAGCCGCCTCATTACGAACATAGCGCCGAAAACAATTCGAAGTCCAGCGCCCCAGACCCATGATGTCCTCCCTCGACCAGCCCCTGTTGAAGGCTTCCGTGGCCGCCCCAATTCGAAAAGAGTGAGTACCATAAGAAGATCCGTCCAAACCAATATGTCGCAGCGCTTTACGCAGCACCATGCGCAGTTGATAATTCGTCACACTCGAACCATTAGCATGGCGAAAAACTTGAAGATCCAAAGGCCCACCCGACAGTTTCCTCCAACAAACAGCCCATTTTAAAGGGCACGTTTCCGGAGGCGAAACCGACTCCAACCAGACCCCCTTGCCCAAACCCCTCTGATCCGTTTTGGAGTGTGAAAGCCAGATGTGGACCCCCCGCTCCGTTATTTGAACATCCCCCCACAGAAGGCCAGAAGAGGACCTGTTGCCAAGCAATTCAGACACCCGAAAAGCCCCAAAAAACATCCACACCATCAACGTGGCAAACAAACACGCTTCCACTCGATCAGTGCACACAACCGGGAGAACAGAAATAACCTGAAACAGCCTTTGCCAAGACAAAGGGGACCTCAAAGTGCGAATAGCACCACTCTCTCTAGACCACCCCTCCAACATTCTCCTACCCAACTCCCCCGCCGACGGAGAGTAACCCCACAAAAGCTTACCCATGAAAGAAACACCAGCCAGTTTACCGGAAATAGTAATCCTAGACAACCCCTTATCCATCAAAACCAAAATGAACTGTACCACATCCTCCGACCGTTGCCAATCCAGTTCCCTCCAACAAGCACCTGACTCTAAAAATTCCTTCCAGGCTAACTCATACGCCGTCCTCGTGGAAGGGGCCAGGGAACCTAAAACCAGGTGAAGGACCCGGTGTTGCCTACCGTCCACAGGTGTTCCGGCATGGGAGTCGGCTCCTCGTCTGCCTCCAAAGCAAGCCCACGGAATCTCTCCCACTGTGAACGAGACAAAGCATCCGCAATGTCATTGTCCACGCCAGGAACGTGCAGGGCCCGAAAACCAATATCATGTTTCAGACAACCCAACACAAACACTCTCAGAAGTTTCAAAATCTGGGGATCTCTGGCCGACTGTTTGTTAATCACCTGAACCACAGCCATATTATCGATCCGAAAGAGGACCTTTTTGTGTGCCAACTCCGCCCCCCACAGTGTGACCGCAACAACCACAGGAAAAAATTCCAGAAAGGCAATACTCCTACCACCATTCTTCCATTGCATGGGCCACTGTTGAGCACACCACCGTCCTTGCCAGTAGAGACCAAAGCCCTCACTACCAGCGGCATCAGAGAAGATCTGTACCTCCCAACACCAATCCACCTCCCAACACAAAGGCACACCATTGAAGGAATGTAAGAAGAAAACCCACATTCGTAAGTCCTCTTTCACACCCGCAGACAGTCTCACCCTATGATGTGGAAGGGAATGACCAGACAAAGCTCTGCCTAACCGTCTACAGAAAGTCCTACCCGCCCGAACCACTCTGCAGGCAAAATTCAGGTGTCCCAGCAAAACCTGTATCTCTCTCACAAACACCTTCTCTTTCCCCAACATAGTTCCAACCAGCTCAAGCATTTTCCGTTTCTTGTCCAATGGAAGACGAGCCTGCATCAAATGAGAGTCAAGCTCGATCCCCAAAAAAGACATGGTCGCGCAAGGACCCATGGTCTTCTCCGGAGCCAATGGCACACCCAAGTAACTCATCAATGATTGAAACGATGTGAGAGCCGCTTGGCAAACAAGCGAATTGGCAGCCCCTACAAAAAAGAAGTCATCCAAATAATGAGTGACGAGGACATGGCCACTCTGTGTAGTAAACCACCATTGAAGAAATGTGCTGAAAGTTTCGAACAACGCACAAGACATGGAACAGCCCATTGGCAACGCCTTGTCCACGTACCATTTTCCAAGGAAATGGATGCCCAGAAGACACCAGTCTTCAGGATGGACTGGAAGGAGCCGAAATGCGGATTTGATGTCGCATTTTGCCATCAGAGCATCAGGGCCCGCAGAGACAACCAACTGCATGGCTACATCCACCGATGAATAGGATACCGATGCAGCTTCAGTGTCAATGAAATCATTCACCGACCCACCTTCAGGCCACGATAGGTGTTGAATGAGCCGGAACTGACCAGGCTCCTTCTTGGGGACTACACCAATAGGGGATACAATTAGGTTCACCAGAGGCCAATCCTCAAACGGGCCCGCCATTCGACCCTCACTTACTTCCTTGTCCAATTTCGACTGTACAATATCAGGGTGTTCACTCGCTGACTTCAAATTCTTGGACCAACGTCGTAAACGCGGGCCTTCATACCCCAAACGAAACCCCATCTGAAAACCCAGCAACAAGACCGACCGCAGCTCGGCAGGCTCGTAGTCCCGTAAAGCAGCGGCCAGTCGAGTAACATTAACCGGCGTACGAGCCTTTGGGCCCAGCACCGGATGAAGACTTCCCTCCCCTGGGAGCTGAGGGTTGCTGTGGTGGCACGAAAGTTCCCGAACTCTGTTGAGAACCCTGGGGCCCTGGAGTCCTAGGACCCCAGCAGCGTGATAACGGATGACTCCTCCTCCCACATTGTGAACATTCGTGCCGGAATTTACAAAACTGTCTAGTACAGGTCCCGGTGTTAAAATCCCAACACGTGCCGGTAGGCGACTGGGTAGTAGAGATAGCCCCCACCCCTCCCCGGGTGGGACGGGACTGAAAGGGACGATATAATATAGGAAGGCCGCTGGCTGTAAAAATGGTTTTACCAGAGGCAGACGACCCCATCGTCTGCTGCCACAGGTCAGAGTCCAACTCTCCCCATTTCGCCTCAGGATCCCAAGCCATACGTGCCCTAAACTCCTCATCATATTGAGCCCAAGCATAATCATTCCTAGTCAGCTGAGCCTTACGGATAACATCCATGTACTTAAACAAGGACACGCAGCACTCAGGGAATTTTTCACAATAGACGCTGGCAAAAATTAAAAAGGCCGCCGTCCAATTTTCTATAGTCAGAGGCACTTTAGGGCGTTTAGCCAACTCAAACTCTTCCTCCTTGGAACCCTCCTTGGCCCGGACCTCCCTGTGAAGTAACTTCAACAGTTCCACATACTCACCGTTCCATATCTTCTCCTTCGTACTAAGCATCAAATGAGCCCCCAAGGGCTTCGTAACCCCCATGTACGGCAACTTTTTGATTTTAAGTTCTTTACTGTGAAGTACATTTTTAGTAGCACCCAAACCAACCGTGGACGTGCCACTATCCACTTTCTCACTCGTATTGAGATCATCCCCATTGGTACCTACACCTTGATCTCGTACAACACGACCTTTATGTAACTTGCCATCCTTTTCAGTGGATAACAAATCAACACCAACACCAATAGACACCATATTGGGCCGCACGGCCTGAACCACATTCTCACCTGGACGTAAAAGAGGCGGTTGACTGGTTCCCGTCCTCCACGCCGTCTGTGTACCGTCGTCCGCCCTCCGAGGAGCCCTCACCGCGGGGCCGAGCACTCGTGGTCTTGACGATTCCACACGACTCCGAACCACTTGGTCCTGTAACATGTCACGAGAAACATTAACATGCCCCCCCCCAGACACCAACTCACGAACTTCGCCCTCTTCAGGGCTATCTTCATCATAGTCTAAAATGAGTGATTCCTCCAACTGAGGGGGGGGAACAACCACTGAAGTCTGCCTTGATTCCACTGTTAACGAACGACCATGGGCCTTACCAGCCCTCACTCTGGACCTAGGTGGAGAGGACGACTGAACTCGTCTATACATCCCCCCACCAGAACTACTGACTACTTGTTGACTTCCAGAAAAAGATAAACCAGTAGCAGAACCACCACGTGGCACGAGAGAGGTCGCACGTAACCCGCTCCCATGTACAACGCTGGACTCCACCGCTGAGGCCGGGAAGGTCGTGCCGGACCCGGATGTACCGCCCATGACGAAATCCCTCGTTGGGCCCATCGAGGTCGTAGTAAACCTGCGTGCGATGGCCATGGCGGGATCCCTCGAAGGTATGGGACGTGCCGCGCTAGGCTCCACCCGCACTTCTCCTCGGCGTACTCGGGCTGCCTGCCGCCCTGACAAGTCTGCTGCCGTAGGTCGAGCTTCTTCCTGTAAAGAAAAAGGCCGGACTGGTGTGCCGGGTCCCTCACAAAAACCAACTCTATGTGCAGAAGACAGACCGCCAGCAGTAGAACCGCCACCCCTACCAGCCACCATAAAACTTCCAGAACTAACAGCACTTTTCCTTTTCAAAGCATCGCAAAGCCGAGGAGACGGCGGACAAACCTCTTCATCCGAACTACCATCCAACACAGCCTGAATAATCCGCGAAGCCGTCCCCTGAGGATCCCAATCCTGAACCCCCCCTTCAACAACAGCACCCCGAGATGCAGGCCCCGAAACCACCGACCTACCAGGACACTGAAAGTCCCCCGCCAGCCTATAAAAAGGCCCCTCACCCTCCTCACGTCGCTGAACAACCTCCCCTCCGCTCGCCACCCCCCCGATAGGAAGGCCTTCCACCACCTCCAACCGACTGTAATCCCCCACCGACCCGACCACAGCACCCAAATCCCCACCCGATGTCAGCAAGTCAGACCGCCCAACACCCTCTCCCAACCCCATCTGGGCCCATTCCCCTTCCCCCAAGGAAATGCAACCCCCGGACACAGCATCCCCCCCAACCGAGCCCGTGGGAGAAAACAATAACGGACTCTGCATAGCCCTCCCCACAGAACGAACGAGCACACCACGGCCCTCAGGCCCCCCAACACCAGCCTCCGAAAACAAAGGACCCGCTACGGGCACACCTAACGCACCAACGTCAACCGTTAAAGGGCCCTGAACCACATGGCGGCGTATAACGCTCAAAGGAGTGACCACCTCCTGCACGTCCTGACCCGAAACACCCCGTAACGGTTGCCGCACCACAGAAACCTCATCCAAAATGGCCTCCGCCCGTGTGACGTCAGACCCCACCCCCGCGGAGGCAGAAGCCGAACGCCGCGTGCAACCACGTTGCCTGGAAGCACGACGGCCCCGCAAAACGGGAGCAGAGGCTGCTCTTTCCCGCAAACCCACCTCGACAACCTCCCCCTCTCCATGAGGAAAACCCCCCTCCCCAGCCACCTCCAACACCGAGGAATCCAAAGAAACCGCCGGATCAGAGGAACGAACATCACTCCCCCGCCGGGCCCTGGAACCCGCCCGCCGAGTCCTGGAACGACCCCGCTCACTTACCCCATCCTGCCTCCGACGTTTCGGGGAGTAACATGCTGCCACCACAGCCGACACCCTCGCAGAGGCCTCCCGCTGAGGGCGTGGGGTCTCCGTCTGACCCCGGTCGCCAATGACCAGGTCCAAACGCCCCGCCTCGCAAAGTAGGCGAATAGCCTCCAACACTCGGTAATCCTCACCAGACATGACCACGAATCAGAAAGCACAAGGAAACAAGACAAAAAATTCTAAGCTCAACCGGCCACCAGGTCACCAAGCCTAAAATGGTGCCCGGAGCGAGGAGCCCCGCCCATTTATAGGGGAGGCGCACAATACAACTAAAACCAGCCCAAAAACGCCCAAATAGAACCTGCTAGAAGAAATACCCCCACCCAGATCTCCCAAACCGCCCGGGGGAGGAGACCTCCCGGGGGTCGGCTGCCCTCCCCCAAGCCCCCCTTGCGCATGCGCACACACACACGCGCAATCTAACAGAAATTGATGCCAACCCTGGCTTTCAGTGCACTAATATGCTTTTAAAGAGAACAGCGCAGCACTTTGAATTGTACTTGCATCTGCGAAATAAGCAAGTTAAATATTCAAAATATATTTATTCTTTCAATAGGGAAAGTCATAGAGATATGAAAAATATCGCAATCGTTTATTATGAAACAATGCATTTTTGTCTGGCGCAGTCAGCAATTGTATGAGAATTGATCTCTAAGCATTTACAATTAATGAGTCAATTGAAAAACTCTTTCTTTGTGTTGGAATCTAAGCACAGTACTGCGCGAACAAAAAAAAGGAGGCAGCCCAGAGGAAACATATGTATGTGAATGTACCCCGCAATTTCATTGGGTTGAGCACCTAAATAATGAATTTGTGTGTGAAATCCAGGATACTAGCGCGAAAGGCCATCCTTTAGAGGGTGATAACATGGATAGCATTACATATAGTAGTAACGTTACCATTTAAACACTACACCACATTTAACTCTATAGCTGTGTGTTATAAACAAAGATCACAGGGCCAATTATTAGAATTCTTACTCAGCCTACTAGAGGTGTAACAAGAATCAGAATGCTTGTGGCAGAAACTGCAGACTCACTACAAAGTTAACTATCATGTATAATATATGGCTACTTGTTTTTTTTGTGATGGCTTCAACGGTCGACGATTATTCGATATATTCTGTTCGGCTATCCAGGAGCCTGGAGCTGCCTTCGGTTAAACGCAGTGCTTTATAGACAATAATGTAGACAAACATGTAAACGTTTTTTAAAATGAAAGCAACATCTTATCTCTCTGTCCCAGACCCTCATGGAACCCACAGAATGTGTGGTCGGTGCTGCCAGAGTGCTGAACCATCAAAAAGGAGATGTCGACATCCATTGGATTCAACTGTGTGTTGCTGTTTGGTATAGCGCCAACAATTTGCCTTTCAGACACTTCAGAGCGCACGATGTTCCAGAGTAGAAAAGCAGAGTGCACTCTCGTGTTTTCCAACTTGATTCACATAAATATTATTAGCCTACTGATTCGTATTTTGTAGAGCGTTAACGTGGTGCCTTCAAAGCACATCAGAATGTTTTGAGAATCTGGAGTGATAGAGGGAGCTAGGCTCGCCATGCTGTATTCCTACCCAGCAAAAGACCCATTAATGCAGTTATTGGTGTTTTGCGTAGCGCCAACACGCTGCCTTCCAGGCACTTCAGTGTGCTTAGATAGCCTGCAACGATTGATGAAGCGCTAGGTAGGTACCGCGATCTTGCTTGTGAAGAAATGACACATTTATTTAGTTATATGTGGATTTAGTTATTCATTGGTATTCTGTGTGGTGCCGACATGTTGAGCACATACACTTTATAGCGTTTCGAATGGGGGCAGAAAGCACCAGGCTCGTGCTAATTTTAATAGTAAAGAGACAGGTTTATTTATTATTATTTTTTTGCCCTGTATAGCTTCTTTACACCACGTAAGCAGTCTGGAGACGGCGAAGGGTAAAATCTGTGCACATTCTATCATTTGCATACAAAAGAAATACATATTTGACATTTCACCAGGGAGGACTTTTGAAATTTGGGTAGCGACTGCATTTTGCCTTAAAGATACTTCAGTTAGCACGAGAGGGATCACTTCACCTACAGGGGGGTCTATCTGGAGAGTTTCTTTAAACACATGTCTTCAGTGTAGCGCCAACCGTGCTACGTTGTAAGCCCCCATGAAAGGTAGGAAAACAATGATGAAGGGACAGGCATTACAAATAGGATCACTGCAAGTGCAAGGATAATTTAATGATGTCTATAAGGAAATTGAGTATTCACAAATTCATCAAAGGCTGTAAAACTGTTCTTGGGTACATTGTTTGCATCCATAATGTTGGGTAACTTGGAGTTGAACATGCATTCCAAGTTTGACTTTACTTGAGGGAACTGGAGTAGCAGCAAATCAAAATTTTATCATACGTTTCTGCACAGTCCGAGCAAGGTTTCTGTATTTACTGTACTGATGCAAAGACAATTTTGGCTTACCAAATGATTTACATGTGAGAGGCTCTCTTTAAAAATGTAGCGATTATCCACATCCTTGAATATTTTGATTTTGTTGTCGCTTACAAGTGATAACCAAAATTGTAGTTCATCATTTCACTAAGATGGAAAAACAGGGATCATGTGAATCCTGCAGGTCTCCGTAGAAGGCCACAGTTCTTTTGTATGAGCAAAAGTAACCTATTTTTATCTGATTTGTACAATTTACTACGAATGACCTAAATGAATGCATAGCTATCGCCTCTGTTGATTGGGAGGTCATGAACCAGGGTTCACTGTGTCCAAGGGCGCCTATCGGTTAGTGAAGATCTAGAACAGAGTCTTGGCACTGGTCCTTGCTGATATTCATTAGGTAATCTTGGCGCTTCTGCTTGGAATTAAGTAAAACTAGAAATCACAGAGAAAGTGTTATTTTTCTTGGTGGGCAGAGATCTGGATGGTGATCACAGTTTCAACAAACATTTGCAATGCAATTGGTCTCGCATTTTTTGTATTTATTCATTAGTTTTCACTTTTATATAGCGCAAACTTTACCCGCAAGTATCAGAGCGCTTTAAATCAGCATGCTTATAACAAGCAAGACTAGCACTCTCAGGCCCGGACTGGCCGTTGCGGGCACCGGGCAATCCCCCGGTGGGCCGCATGGTTGGGGGCCGGTTTTGGGCCCTGGGGGCCGTTTTTGTTACAGAGCCGTTATGCTGCAAAAACGGCCCTGTAACAAAAACGGCAGAAAACCGGCCCTGACACAGAGCGCGGTCGCACCACCCCCACCCCCGTCCTCCCGGAGTGGGTGGGAGGGGGGCCGGCTGAGCACTTTGCCAGGGCCGGTTCTGGTTCCCAGTCCGGCCCTGAGCACTCTATATTACTGCCAACTTTGCTTAGTATAAGCATCAGCTAACCATTCACAAACAATGTTAATATACCAATTGCAAATTAAAGAAAAGAAAATAATGCAAAGCATTGTCATTTATAATGCCAGTAACTCAAACTTTAATGTGCGAGACCTATTGCATTGCAAATGCTTGTTTGACTTGCTTGCAGGATAAATAGCCTGGGGACACTTATGTAAACCTCCCTCCACCCCCTCAGTTCCAGCGCCAGGTGCTGTGAGAAGAAGCTCCACAAGTAACAAAAGGATTTCTGTCAGAAAAGCAGCAACTCGCACCTATCCCCAAAAAATACAGTTCTGCGATTATTGATGTTTCATGTTTATTTATTTATTTATTTATTTATTTATTATAGTGTTTTGTATAGCGCGAACGTGACCCGTGGGTATCAGAGCGCTTTACAATAAGTGGTAGGTTAAAGATTAACAAATATAGAAACATCTAAGAGCAAACAGATATGAGGTAGATAATTATAAGGCTTTAGGAGGAGAGTATCTATATATATATATATATATATATATATATATATATATATATATATATATATATATATATATATATATATATATATATATATATATATATATATACATGACATGAGCGTTAACATTATGAGATAGGTTAAAGGATAACAAATATAGAAGACGATTTAAAAGCAAACAAATAAGAGGTAGGTAATTATAAGGCATTCGGGCGGTGAGTCTATAAATAAAGATGTTCATATTATCATGAGGTAGCAGTGAGGGTACAATTAGGTCCCAAGGAGTGACTCCTGTCCCGAGTCATCGTAAAATATTAGTGTATGATCAAGTCGGCGTCTTTCCCTTCTAGCGACGTAGATGCTCTGTATCAGGGCAGCAAGATCCTATCTGTGCTCAGCAGTCTTCACTATGTAAGGTATTTACTCATCAAGATGCTTTTCACTTCCCTCTTAAATGTAGCTGTATTTTGAATCTTTCTAATGTTAGGAGGGAGTGAATTCCATATTCTGGGGGCTGCTCCCGAGAACGCTCGGTCGTAACTTTTTTTTCTTCCGGAAAATGGCTGGCCGCAGCAGCAGCTCCTTGGCATTCCTGGCTGGTCTGTTTCCTCCTGATAGTTCAATTTTCCCGGCTAGGTATCTTGGTGTGTTGTAGTGGAGCGCTTTATGGGTGATACACGCTATTTTTAGTTGAATTCTGGCTTCATAGGGTAGCCAGTTTAATGCTTTCAGGTGAGGAGAGATATGGTCGAATTTCCTCGATCCAGTGATAAGTCTTGCCGCTGCGTTAAGACATGCTTTTAGTGGTGCTATAGATGTTTTTGGTAGACCGGCTAAAGTGGTGCATCCATACTCGATCCTTGAGATAACTAACGATTGGACTGCCAGTTTAAGATCTGCCTCTGAGATGAATGGTTTCAGTTTTCTTATGTAGTTCAAGTGGAAACGGGCACTTTTAGCCATTGATTTAATGTGGGCTTGCATGTCGAGGTTCTCATCTAATGTGATTCCCAGCGATTTCGCTGAGTTGACTAGGGTTGGGGTGCAGTTTAACGCTGTCACTAGCTTGGTCCATTCCTTCATTTCCGTATGGCTCCTTGGAGGTGCGATTAATAGGAACTCAGTTTTGTGAGCATTCAGCTTCAGATGATTGGTTGTTAACCATTGCAATGTCATTTTTAACGTCTCATTCATTAGTTCAATGTCTTCCAGGGACGCGATCTTTATGTATATTTGCGTGTCATCCGCGTACATGTGGTAAGATATCTGTGAGTTACAGAGAATTTCTGTAAGAGGTTCGACATACAAGTTAAACTGGTCTGGGGATAATGTCGATCCTTGAGGGACTCCGATTGAGTTAGGGCATGATGGTGAGAGTGATTGGTTGACCAGGAATCTCTGTGTTCTGCTTCACAGGAATGATTCAAACCAATTCAGCACATTACCAGATATTCCCATCCTGTCCTGCAGCCTGGACAGTAATGCTTCGTGGTTTACAGTGTCAAATGCAAAAGATAGGTCTAGGAGAATCAGTAGGCATGCTCGATTTTGATCTAGGGCCTGTAGTGCGTCGTCGATAATATGGAGAATCCCTGTTTCCGTACTATGTCCTGCTCTGAATCCTGATTGGTAGTCATCTAGTAGGTAGAAATTGGTGATGTGTTGGCTCAATTGGCCTTGCACGCATTTCTCAATTAGTTTGGCAAGTATAGGTATGTTGGTCACTGGGCGAAAATTATTCAGGTCTGTTGCATCCGCTGTCGGTTTTTTGAGTATGAGGACGACTTGTCCTGTTTTTAGGCAGTCTGGGAGGATCCCTTGTGAAAGCGATGCATTTATAATTTTAGTCCAGATTGGAACCACAATATGGCCGATTTCTTTTACGCATTTCGTGGGTAGAGGGTCGTGATAGTGGTTATTAGGTTTGATATCCGAGAGCGTTTTAGCGACGGTATTAGGGTCATATAATTTGAAGGTATCCCAGTGTGCCTTGTTTTTGATCTTGTTACCATCTGTTTTCAAGTTGGTGTCGATCGTAGATAATGGTTGGGTGGGTAGATTATCCGCAGCGCTTTTAAGCTCTTTCTCAAGCGAGTTGGCCTTCTCCGTGAAGAATGTCGAGAATTCTTCGCAGCTTAGTAGAGTTTTTGTGTTCTCTTGGGCAGATTTTGCTAGTTTATTTGATTGTTGCTTTAAGATATCAAATAATTTCCTTGGTCTGTTTTTGGCATTATCAAGTTCAGATCTTATAAATTCCTTTTTGGAATTGATGATCTTTTTGTTATATTGGTTTCTAATTTTTCTGAGGGATTTCAGCTCGGGGGATGATGGGTGTTGTCTCCATTTTCTTTCAGCTTTTCTCAGTTTTCGTCTTTCTTCATTCAGTGACCCATTAAACCATGGATTTTTTATCTTCTCTGAGACTCTTTTCATTTTTAATGGCATGGTGTTGTTGACAATTTTCGAAATTGATGTTGTGTAGTGATCTGTCATATCATTTACATTCTGCAGGTTGCTAGGATGCTTTAGGTCTCTCTCACAGCAATCTATTAGTAACTCAATATTCTCCTCATTTGTGTCTCGAGTCCATTTTTTGAGCTTGACGGGTTGCGAGGTCTTGCTCTTTTCAATGTGGGTATCAAAAATGTTATGGCATGATGATCGGACCAGTCACACGGGTCAATTGAGAGGATTGAAGTGTCTTTGTTTCTTGAGATTATCCAGTCTAACGTTGCTCCTTTAGAGTGTGTAGATTGCGTGCATGCTTGAGTGAGGTTTAGCTCCGAGAGGAAATCTTTGAGCGTGTTGACTAATTTGTCATTGCAGTCATCCCAGTGTAAGTTGAGATCGCCGAGGAAAATGTTATTGGCGTCGGTGTTAGAGTTGGCCATTATGATCTCCATTAGCTGGTCAGTGAAATTGTTCATTTACAGAAGACAAATTAACCCTCCTCACTAAGTTCTGATGAATGAAAACTGCCACTGAACTACACAATGATCTTGCTCCACAAGGAACATTATTTTCAGATTATCTTGACATTTTTACTGTTGCCTGAAAACTCCTGGCCATACAAAGAATTCAGTCCTACTGTCAAGTGCTTTTAAACCCACTGTATTTATACAAAGTACTTGCCACCTCTCAGTGCCAGGTGTCGAGAGGCAGAAGTTCCGCAAGTAACAAAAGAATCTCTGTTAAAAAAGCAGTAACTCACACAGGTATCCGACTTCATAAAATCCAGCTTTACGAATAAGCCTGCTATACGTTTTTTTGCAGAAGTGATATTAACCCTTTGCACTAGTACATCATGCCAAATCAAAACTGCCAGTAGACAAAACTCCGACCTTTGAGGAGGAACATTTATAATCCGAGTGTTCATTTTTGACTTACTTAACAAATGTCTGCGAGTCATAACACCAGTGCTGCAGCTGGAAAAATAAAACCTGACGCTGATGGGTCACTGAAGTGAGAGTCTCTGTGAGTCACACTCCCTGGCTGCAGACAGATGCTGACTAGAGAAGATAATTCTGTCACAACGGTGGGGTGCGAGGCCCTAAATCGTGGCACTCGTTGTCTTGAGAGCCGTGCCATGTGCCTTTTAAAGACACTCAGCATCTGCTCTCAGATTCAGGCACGAACGCAAAACTACACCCCCTTCTCCCACGGGACTCCACCACAGGGCAGCAGCATGTACCGGGCCAGGAGGTTGGACTGACACTGTCTTACCCTATACTCCGGCGCCAGGTGGCAGCAGCAATTACATTAAAATCATCCTGTCACAGCCTGCACTGAACGGACCCCCCACCCTGGCATCACAATAGGGAGACGGAGCCTGTCCTGTCCACATGGGACTTGACTGATCTGAGTGGCAGAAACACCATTGGCTCCATTCTGACACAGGGCACGGAAGATGGAACTGTATGATTGCCGGAACCCATTCATCATTCCCCGAGCCCGGCGGCTTTCAGAATGAGGAGCTGCCAAAAGCAGGAAAAGTCACTGTAAGACTTGGCTTTTTCCGTGGCTTTACCCACAGACTTTTTGTTTTTTGGCCTCTTTTTTGACTATGTTTTGATGATTTTAGAACTCTGGGCACTTTAACCACTGCCTTTCAGTGCTAAAGTGCATATGTTCTCCTGGTAGATTGTATTGTGGATTGGTGTTTCCATGATTGGCATATTTGATTTACTGGTAAGTCCCTAGCAGTCACGGCTGGCATGGCATGCGGGCTCACGGGGGTTGCGGGAGGAGTCACAATGCAGCGTTGTGATTGGTCTGAGCGCCGGAACACAGCCTGCTTGGAGAATGGGAAAGTGCGCATGACTGGTTTGGGGAGACCACTCCTACCCCTGTACTGCTCGGAGAGCAGAGCAGAGCAGCCCTGCCCATCTACCCACCACAAGAAAAGGACACATAAAATAACAATAACTCTAAGTAATTGTCATTTTATGTTTCTCACTGCTTAAAATAAGTAGTGGGGGGGTGTGGACAGGCAAGATGGCTGGGTGGACGTAAACCACACCAGCTCCGGAGCCCTGTATCTGTCGGACATAGCTATGGGACTGTACGATACCCAGCTTTCACCTGAAATGGTCCAGAAAGTGGAGTGACTGCACCAGGAGCCTGGGAGACTGAACGCACAAGGCACAGATTTTTGTGGGATCCCGAGGTGATAAGGAGAGGAGCAAGCATGCAAAATGGCGCTGACGGCCGTGTATGCTCCGGGACGGAGGATTGGGTGAGGTCTGTTGGTCATGCCCCTGCCCGGAGGACGGGCATCACAAGAGAAGCGCACTGACTGTGGGAGGCCGGCAGCAGGGTTACTGCTGCAGTGAAGAGTCCCAGCGGCGTGAATGGAGAGCGGCCCCGGGGTGTGACCACGCGACAAGGCAGAGACCTACCCGACCTCTTGAGGAGGTGAGTGGGGTCTGCGTGGCGGCAGCAGAGCGGCGTGCTGGTGAAAACAGGTGGTGTCCCCCCCCCCCAAGTTCAATTGCACCGTAGCTGGTGTGAACATACTCTGAGCGGGGGTGAGGCCTGAGGCCTGAGGGATGTTCCTGACCTCAATGGTGCCCGGAGCGGGGGCGCACCGGAGGCATGAAACAAAGCCAGAATGGGCTATTTGCTGGGGTTAGGAAGAATGGAATGTAAACTGGCGCACACGAATTGTTAAAAAACAGTCAAGCCGCGCGCCGGTGCCCCCAGGGACACATTACACATCTGACCCTAAGATGGTCGCCAAATGCTGAATTGAGAAACAGCCATTGCTGAACTTGCAGCTCATTGACAGAAGCCAACAGAAGGGCAGTAGCCAGCACAAGGGGTCGACGCATGGATGGGGGGGTTGACCTCCCACGAGGAGAAGGCCTACTATGCTGCCCATATGCCACAGAAAAAGGTGGTGAACAAGGTCTCTAACTTTTTTGCGCCTACGGACAGGAGGCAAGGCCATGACGAATCAAGGTCACAAGCACGATGGCACTCATCAGGAAGGATCGGGTTGCCTCACTCAGGAATTCAAATCTAAGCTCTGCAGAGAGATTAAGCAAGACATAAGGGCTTCCATGGACCAGCTAAAAGCCGACCTCACCGAACGCATGAATACCCTTAAGCAAGATGTGGATTCCGTAGGCACTAGAGTCCTGGAGATAGTCCTGGAGATAGAGGGTCATACTCAAGAGTTGGACAATCGCACATTGTTAGACCCGGCTTCCTGGGCACCAGGGCACTCAGGGGTAACTGCGCTCTAATCGCATCAACTGGAGTGTTCCCTCACTGGTGTGCTGGGGCCTCAGTACTAAGGGACCCAAAACTGGATAACCAAGTACTCCTCTCCAGCACTTGACTCTCTCAGGGTAGCGAGACAGAGCAGTCCAAGGCTTACTCATGGAGGTGAGGTGGAGTTAGACATTCAGAATACAGTGTAAACCGTACCACCAGCTAATAAACTCTATGTCCAGTCAGTGCTTTACTTTTTATAAAAGAAAAGTACTTTAGTACACATAAGATAATTATACTACACATAAAACTAGGATAGACAGTGAAAACCAGAAGTCTCTACAACCCTCTGGGACAGAGTTCTGACCCCAAACAGTATTATAGCGCCTAGACGCCAAGCACTATAAAAACACAGTTAACATGAAAACACACAGTAAGCATTGCATATTACAGATCATGTTACACAGGGCTGCTCTCATTCACTAGAGCCTTGATACCAATCTTTGGATTGAAAGGATATAGTTTCAGCATATGATGTGAAGTCAAAGGTTCGTGATCAGCCCCATAACCCCCCCCCCAAAGCAACAGAAATGCCCTCCCATTGTGAGTGAGGACACCGCTCTAGTGGTGTCAGGGATCTGATCATAGGTGCCTGATATCTTGGCACAGTTTACTGAAGTCCCACTAGTCCAGTAGCCACCGGCTAGCTGTAGGAGGGTAGTGGCTGGACAGAGTGCCAGTTCACCCTGATACCCTCAGAGATCACAAAAAGAAAGGTGGGGGCCTGCTTCACTGGCCTCTATTCACAGTTACTGCTTGTACAGGCTCCCACAGCGCAAGGGAGGAGCCTAGAGGGGATTTGATCTCACCTTCAAAGACTAGAATCAAGCTTCCTTCTCTCTGGCTCTCATCATGTGCTGCAAGCTTCTTTCCACCAGCTTTTCTTGATGTGCCGCAAGCTTCTTTCCACACCTTGGATGATGTGCCGCGAGCTTCCTTTCCACACCTTGGTCCGCTGTCTGTAATTTTCTTGGTCCAAAGCGCAGGCTCCCCCAAGCCTCACAAAACAGCTGGTCCTTAATGTTTCTGATGTCTTCCTTCCAGACCGCAGTGAACAGAGTCTTATCTCCTGCCTTCACACCATGGGGTCGCGGCTGGCTACCGTCAGAGGGCTCTGGTGTGGCTGCCTTGTCAGTCATAGTCCAGTCTTGAACAACAGCTGACCACTCAGGCCAGACTTTTATCACATATGTTTGATAGGCTCATCCAATCAGAGGGTCTGCTACTTTTGCATCCTGAATACACCTCCAATCACAAACCATTCACTGCGTGTTCAATGCATGGGTAAAGCATGCACCAGGTCCCTTCCTGGTGTCAGGCTGTGCAACTCCCTAGAGAGGAATTTTAATTAACTCCAGCCCAGGAGGCCCTGACCAGTGGGGGAGGGTCCTCTCCACAAAGTTAGTGCAGCTAAACCCAGATAAGAGCAGAGTGTCTACCCCCGCCCTACTGTAGGGGAAAGTCTACCCACACGGATCAAACAAAGGCTCATAGGGAGTCCAATATTCTCAGTGCACAACAAGGAGCTCACCACGGGGCGGAAAATGGGTCACGGGATGAAAAGAATTTCACATATAAATGTACAAAATCTTTATTTTCTTTTTTTCATAATTTAGTCTGCACACATTTTTTTCAAACACATTAGATAGCATAATACATCCATTAATAAGTAGATAAACATACATTAATAAATACACATAATATAAAAACCCCACATCAACCTCTCAATATACATACACTCTCTTCTCATTCAATCACACACACACATATCCACTAGTACAAATTCCTCAACGTAATCCCCAGAGTGACACAGGAATTGGATCCTGCAGAGTCTTCGTAGCAAGCTGCCAGAGAGTCCAGATCGATAGGGCAGGATCCAAAAGACGTAACGCCTACGCGCGTTTCGGTGCAGGGCCCAGATCTACGGGCGCACCTTCATCAGGGCTTTCATGCCGAGGGAGTGGAGAAGACACAGCACATTAGTGATACACCCGTGGCCAATCTATTATAAACAAAAGCTGAGTTTAGATTAAAAAAAAAACTACAAAACAATTGACCAGTTTACCAAATTTAAATTTAATATACAAACGATCTCTAATTGAGCCTAGCACTTTTCATAAGGTCCACAATTCCATATAACATTTATGCAAATTTCATTTGAATAAAATAGACATGTATAGTTCCAGGTTTTACAAACTCAATGGGTCGCTTTTTGTTTTGAAGCTTTGCCCCACCCACGGTGAGCTCCAGTATTGCTAAAAAGGAAATAGAGTGATGAGCTAAGAGAAAAACGCAATCGACATACACATAGGAATCCCTAGATGCAAGAAACATCAACCATTGCATTCATCACACTTACTTAAAAAACATCCTCCTGCTCATGCATATTCGAGTGATCAAGTGGCAATCCCCAGGAAAATGTGGTGTAACTTTAACGTAAGACCCAGCATTTCTATTATTTTTGAACAGGAGAGACCAATCCCTTAACAGAACACGCTATGGTGTACCAGCCTGGTCTGACCCTAGTTGGACTTTTAATGTAGTTGTTTTACCTCTGACAACGGTTCACAGATCAGAAGATCGCAGCTGGTTCTTCACAACCCAGCAAAGATGACGTGAATACCAAACTAGTCCGTTGGAAACCTGTTTAGAGTTTGACAAGAATAAAGTCATTTCCTCAGAGTTCGAAAAAGAAGAGAAAACACAGTTCATTCAAGAAGCCGCCCACACGCGGCATTTCATCAAGGCTTATCCGCTATGGAAAGTTAATTGCAGCAAAAGTCTTCCGTTGGTCTCATAAAGATCGTGAACTCATGTTTCAAACGGCCCGGGTCCGAGTGCCTGAACATAATATATATCGATAAATAATGCATAATGGCATGCCGTTTACCAGACGGAAAAATAGTTCAACACAATGGTATATATGCGGGCTCAAGGAAAAACAAGCTGCGAGATAACCTGATTCTAATATTTTTTTTAATAGCAGCACGATAAACTAGGTCATAATAAAGTCAATAACAGTTTCCAATTCGAATGGATTCTCATTAGTACACTGAAAGAGTATAAGTATCGAATTACGCCTACCATAAGATGATTGACACGGAGAATAGCCGCAATTTCAAGCCCACGATGGAGAGAGTCACCCGGCGTTTCCGTATACAGCTCTAGAGTCTAAGTGCCCCGAGTTCTACGAGTGATATAAGGAACATGAAAGACCGATCAGGGTCATGGGACAAGATACGGATTTTAAAAACACTTGGCGGGCACAGGTATTTAAATGGAGCAACCTCTGTCTCAACATAGCCCATTAAGTAAGGATTGAATTGAAAAAAGGAAAAATCCTTTCGTCTAAAACATTTTTAACAAAAATGTAATTCCTACAAAAGCCAAACGGTTATAGACTAGTTGCATAAACAATAGCAGGCATGGAAAATCCACTAACAGCCAGTGCGTCCTCCTTACCTAAAAGCAATTAATGAAAACAGAACTCTCCTCTTGTCATAGCGTCCTCACGGCAGGTCAGCGGGTTTCAACAACCTCGACTCGCATCTACCCGCCGTTTAAAAGGTAGAGGGCCCGCCTCTAATCTCTAACCGGAGACACCTGGCCAACCCCTCCATGATTCACACGGCCCGTTGCAAAACCCGGTAAGGATCCGGCTGCTGACTAGGCAGAAAGCACGCACCCACAATCGGCTCGCAAAAAGACACAAATCCGAGGAAAGTAAAGGGATGGATAATACTAATCCCTCAATAGAATAAATAGAAGCAGTGCCTCCAGATGAGGTTTTAGACGTCCTTAGCAGTGTTGAATATTTAGAAAGCTCGCAATAAGGCCCCAAACTTATCCTATCATCGGTACAACCTCGAATAAGAACGGCCAGAATATTTTTTAAAAGCAAAACTTTCCAAGACCCACAGATGGCATCAGTGTCACACTTTGTTAACCCTTGGTTTCACCTCATAATAAATATGAGATAACAACATTTCCTCTCCCAGGTAGAATCATACTCAGGCCCATTGTCTCACAGGTAAATAATACGGTAAATCCGTTTTACAGCACAGTGTGAATTACTATCAGGGCTGAAAAAATAAATGAAAAGAGGAGACGTCAAAGAAAACAAGGAGGAGAGGAAAGAAAAGGGTCCGAGAGGGGTTCAAGATGAGAGACGACGATCGTCTAGATCAGAGATCAGCCAGGTGAAAAAGGAAGGTCAAATAAGCCATTTCAAGAGCTGTCCAGATGGAGAATGGATATAGCCGCAGAGGAGACAGGAATATTCAAAAAGGTTCCAGATGGTATGGTGTTGTAAATAAAACAGCGATAGTATTAAGCATTAGCTGAAGACATACTATTGTGTCTTTCTGCTAGTTTTCCCGCTCGTACTTTAAATGCGGCCAGATTCCATTTTGTTTTCTGGCCTCCGTCTTGTATGCCATACACTGCCATGTGCTCGACATGAGGCGAGTCCTACCTCACTGCCAGACACCCCTGAAATTTGCCCAGCAACAAGCTATAAATAGTTCCTTGTGCGTCTAGCGCATGATCAGTAGGAGTCACATCTGTCTCTAATTAGCGTAGATAGGAATGTGTATTTCGGCGGGTCTCAAGAACCGTTAACTCCACCCATGTATTGATCATGTTCAAGAAATGTCCATATATGGTTGTAAATCATGTTTTGAGTTGTATCCTCCCACTTATGAGCCCCTTCCTTGTGTATAAAAGGGGACTGTGTGTCCAAATTCTTTGTGCTACCTTGTACAATACTGTAGAGTGTTGTGTGGGCTGTAGTACCACCTTTAAAGGTTTAATAAACTATGTCTTTGTATTTCCAGTTTCCGTGCCAAATTCTTTGTGTAGTCTGAGGACTCCGTGCACAGAAGGGCGAACCCTTTGCATTCGCAGGCCTTGCTGAGGCCTGTATTCATCAATGGGAAAAGATCCATACTCGATTCATAGGATGGCATTTTCCCAAGGACAGCACTCATTCAGGCCGGTCTTTACCGCATCCAGGAGGAAGATCCAGAAAATTTCTCTTTTCTTCCTTATACTTGTCACATCTTTACCTGGAATGATACAAATCTTTTCAAGTATGGACCATCTAAGGTCAGAGTCACGATGATTGGCAGTACTCCAGAGGGCTACGAGCGGAGCCTCGCTCTTGAGGGTTCGAATTCTGGACTTATGCTCGCCAATCCTGGTTCTGGTTCTGTGTTATTGCCTGGAACCCTGGATGCTTGAACTGATTCATATGTATGGAATGATGTGATTTGTAGTTGTGTTGATTTGAATGGTCATTGTGGCAACTTGAAAAAAGCAAAAGGTGAATTTTTTTCTATTTTTTAGCGCTTTATCTTTATCGACCTAGAGCATGGAAAGCATTAAAACTTTCGGATTCTCTGACGATGATTTTGCGCGGATGATTGGCGCAACTGAAGGAACTGGCAGTCATTTCACCCTCTCGAAGGGGATAGAAGGTGAGTGGAATAAACTGCTCAATCTTAAAAAGAAATCTCTCCCACAGAGGCACACGCCAAATTTATGTTAGATTACCTGAAGGCCGGAACTATCCCTATCGGCCTCAGGGTTAGGAACATCCCTGGATTATTTGTTGAGCTACGCCATTTTATTGAAAAATGGGCCCTGATTTCCAACAGGTGCTCGCGCGATTACATGATGCTCATTGTAGAGACGGGTCGCGAGGTATTGACTGCATTGGCTAAGGAAATAGATGAGCTTGAGGAGAGACTTAAAAAGGATAATTCAGTGGACCTAGGTAAGAAAAAACTTGAGGAAATTGGCCTAGAAATTGATTCTTTCGCTGAATATCTTCTGAAAAGGAAGATGGAGAAATTCAGGAAAGATGTACGCTTATTCTCCCAGGAAAAAGCTTACCCATATCTAAACCCCCGATTTCTATACCAACTCTGATAATGGGGGAGGATATCAGACCAACTCGGGGGGTAACAACAGGAGAGTACAGACCTTCTCCGATACTACAGATTCGGATGGGGAAAGTGGCCCCAATCAAGATCCCCACTATAATGGTGGCTTCCAACAATGCCAAGATCACTTTGAAAGACCTAACAGCCAAGATCATTTTTTATCCAACCGAGGGGGCAATCACAGACCCAGGAATTGGATACCTCAAGTGCCTCAATTCAATCAAGGCCAGGGCCGTCCTCAGAGATATATTCAGACCAGAAACACCCAATACTGGAGAAGGTGAGCAATATCCCAGTATTTAACCTATCAGGAACTGAAATTTCTGCTGAATCTATGGCCCTTCTTTCCCATGGTCTTTCTTTTGTCTCCATTTCCTTTTTAGCAATACTGGAGCTCACCGTGGGTGGGGCAAAGCTTCAAAACAAAAAGCGACCCATTGAGTTTGTAAAACCTGTAACTATACATGTCTATTTTATTCAAATGAAATTTGCATAAATGTTATATGGAATTGTGGACCTTATGAAAAGTGCTAGGCTCAATTAGAGATCGTTTGTATATTGAATTTAAATTTGTAAACTGGTAAATTTGTTTAGTAGGTTTTTTTTAATCTAAACTCAGCTTTTGTTTAAAATAGATTGGCCACGGGTGTATCACTAATGTGCTGTGTCTTCCCCACTCCCTCGGCGTGAAAGCCCTGATGAAGGTGCGCCCGTGGATCTGGGCCCTGCACCGAAACGCGCGTAGGCGCTAAGTCTTTTGGATCCAGCCCTATCGATCTGGACTCTCTGGCAGCTTGCTACGAAGACTCTGCAGGATCCAATTCCTGTGTCACTCTGGGGATTACGTTGAGGAATTTGTACTAGTGGATATGTTTGTGTGTGATTGAATGAGAAGAGAGTGTATGTATATTGAGAGGTTGATGTGGGGTTTTTATATTTTGTGTATTTATTAAGGTATGTTTTATCTACTCATTCATTGATGTATTATGCTATCTAATGTGTTTGAAAAAATGTTTGCAGACTAAAATATGAAAAAAGGTAAATAAAGATTTTGTACATTTATATGTGAAATTCTTTTCACCCCTGACCCATTTTCCGCCCCGTGGTGAGCACCTTGTTGTGCACTGAGATTATTGGACTCCTCATGAGCCATTGTTTGATCCGTGTGGGTGGACTTTCCCCTACAGTAGTGTAATTTTCCCCTGACGTCCGCCCTAATCGGTGTGTCTACCCCAGCCCACCAGGCCTTTCCAAGGAAATAGGGAGGGGCACGGGGAGCTGGGATGTCCAGCAGAACAGCTCGCATTCCTCACACTGGCTCAAATCCCCATTCTTCCCCTGTAAACCCACAGGCTCTCAAACACACATCAGTCAGACAAAGGCAACAGGCCCACAGGCATGGCAAACTGCACAGACTTGGTCAGGAGGGTGCCTAGGGACTCACCCCTCCTGACTATAGATTTATTGCTGCCACCACTGTCAGTCTACCACAGCCTTAATAGAGAGGGCAGTAGCCACTCTCTGAAAAATAGGGGTGCACTAGGCATGCCCCCTCGACCTCAGAGCCAAGCTCTAGGGTTTCAATCCATGTAAACAGGGAGACCCTCAGTGGACTTGTATGATTGTCATGCTCACTGAGGTAGGGATCTAGAAACTATACAGTAGCTTTTGAGTGACTTGCCTGGAGATTAGCAGAAGGCAGGGAAAGCACTCTCTCCAGAGACATGCAGGAGACTTCCCGTCCCAACATATGCCGTCCCCAGATCAGAATGGCCGGTACTTAATGAAATCAACCTACCATCATAACCCATCCATAAGCTTGAAAAAAAGTGTGGGAAAAGAGAGAAAGCACCTCACGGTCATAACACCAAGAGGGCCGCTGGCTGGTACTCACCAGCAAGCCCGCTTATTATCATAGGTTACTTTCTCTCCAAAGAAAACAAGTGTGTGTTCTATAGTACAGAAATCTCAAACCCATGAAATCAAAAAGAAAGATAGATAAACCTGAATGTGAATAAACTATATGTGCATACTATCATAGCAAGTGCCCATTGGACCCCCGTGAGAATATTGGCAAATAATTCTCACTGTTAAAAATTGATAAAGCTTACTAGCTCAAAGTAACTTTATTAAGTGCTGTAAGCTTCCCAAATTAAAAATGGTTCCGATCAAACCATAGTCAATCTTCTTAAGCCAACATTTTTCGTTGCCAAAAACAATTCGAGCAACTTCTTCAGGGCCAGCCCAGCTCGCCAACTGATAAAATTTGAACCTAGATATTCAGTCCTTTGTCATCTCTACTAGCTCGTCCCATGATTTTAGTTCGCCAAATTCCAGTAACTCTCCCCATCTGGTGATTCCCGCACTTTTCAATGGAAGAGCTAAAGAGTCTCTCAAACATTCAGGTGTTCCAGGAGAGTTCCATATCGGAGCTTGAGGGCTATAGTATGGATACCGCCATAATTTCCTTATATCTGTCCAAAGTTTGAAAGCAGCTCTTGGTATCTTTAACCTAATTTTTTTTTTTTTTACTTTTAGTGCCCAAACTTATATAATCAGTGACTGTATTTAATCACTGCTTTCCAGTAAGGAAGGTATTACTCTTAGCCTCAGAAAAGATGTCTTATGTTCTTAAACTGGAAGGCTTTGAGCTATGAGGTCTGGGCTAGCTATCCTCCCCTGATTCTTCTTCTGGCTCAGTTTCCTCCAAGCTACCCTGATAGTTTTGGATGCCCAAATGAAAGAGTTTAATTCGCCCTGAACTTTTTTCAACCATCGTAAATCAAACTCCAAAGGAATCGTATTGAAAAGAAACGTACATTTCGGAAGGATGGTCATTTTTTTAACATTGGCCCTCCCCATAAAAGTAAGAGATAAGCAACTCCAAGACTTCAGTAAATTCCTCATCGCTTTAGTTTTTATTTCTAAGTTTGTCTGGGCTATATCATCAATACTTTTCAAGACTTGGATCCCAAGATATATAATTTTTACTTTTAGACGCAATTTGTGGAGTTAATATATTCCAATGCATTACCTTGGTTTTAGGATGGTTTATTTGGTAACCCGATATTTCCCCAAAATTTCTCAATATATCAATTATACTATTAAATGACTCGTTAAGACTACTGGAATAAATCATCAAATCGTCTACATATAATGCCACCTTTAAATCCCAACTATTATAGCTAAAAGTGATAATCTCATCCGAAGTCCTGATCACGTTGACTAGCAGCGCTATATATAAATTGAAGAGGTGTGGGGAAAGGGGGCACCCCTGCCTGGTGCCTCTTTTAATTTGAAAACTATTTGAGGTGCTTCCATTAATAAGTATTTTCCCTATTGGTACTGAATAAATATTATTTATTACCCGAGAAAAAATCTGACCTAAGTTATTGTGTATAATGACTTTTTGTAGATATGCCCAATTGACGCGGTCAAAAGCTTTGGCCGCGTCAAAAGTGAAAATTGCTAGGGGTACCTTCTCCTGTGTTGCTATGTCAATGCCTCCTAGCAGTTGTTGTGTGAGATCGTGTAACTGCCTCCCTTTAATAAATCCCTTCTGGTCCTTTTGAATAAGCTTGTCAGATAAGGAGCCTAGTCTCTTTGCTAGAACCTGAGTGAAGATTTTATAGTCTGCGTTAAGAAGTGAAATTGGTCTATAAGACTCGCAGTAGTGGGAATCTTTTCCAGGTTTTAGTATCAGGCTGATTACAGTTATAAAGGTTTGAACAATCTAAGTCTCTCATACCTTAACAGCCGCATCAGTTTCCATTCCCCTACCACAAACTTATCATCAGCTGGCCGCCTTCTCACTGGCATGTCTGCATCCATAGATAGACGAATCTGAAAACTCCTGTAAGGAAATCTTTAAAATTGTTAAGGATTTTACTTCTCCGTCCCTAGGCATCTCTACTCAGTCTCACTCAGAACCTTGGCTGACTGAACTGGCACATTATTTTGTAGATAAAATAACATCTATTCAAGCCTCTCTTGCTATTTACTCTAAACAGCCTCAGGATGCTGCTCTTGGTGTCCTTTCCTCTTCACAACCCACTCTCTGGGATTTCCCGCAACTGAGCCTTGCTGCTTTATTAGACCATCTGACAGGCTTGAAGTCGGGCTCTCCTCTAGATCCCTGCCCGGTCTCTTGCCTCAACAAAATAGCCCCTGCGCTAAATGGCCCCATCAATTCCCTTCTTAATTCCTCACTGTCTTCTGGCATAGTCCCCCAGGCTTGGAAGAGCGCTCTCATCCTTCCACTCATAAAAAAACCAGCTTTGGATCCCATCATACACGCCAACTATAGGCCTATTTCTCTCCTCCCCGCTCTGGCGAAGGTGGCGGAAAGACATGTGCACAGATCTATCTCTGATTTCATCGAGAATAACAATCTGCTGCACACTACTCAATCTGGGTTTCGTGCGAATTACAGCACAGAGACCACGCTACTTGAAGTCACCACCGCCATCAGAGAGGTCTTGGATACTGGAGGAAAGGCCATGTTGGTCATGTTGGACCTGTCGGCGGCGTTCGACACCGTTCCCCATGATACCCTCCTAACTCGACTCTGGGATTGTGGTCTCCGGGGGACGGTGTGGAACTGGCTTAAATCATTTCTAGCTAGCCGTCGACAAACGATCTGGGCGCCACCTCACTCCGCAACTATGGCAACTCTGGAAGTGGGGGTCCCTCAGGGGTCTATTCTTAGCCCCCTGCTCTTTAACATCTTTCTGGCCCCCCTTGCAGAGGTTGCGGAGTCGTTCGGCGCTCAGATCGTGTCTTACGCTGACGACACCCAGCTCTTGTTCACATACAACAAGAATGAGGTGTTCGATGGGATCCGCATCAGAGGCTGCCTAGAAGCAGTCTTTGATTGGTTCAAAAGACACGGCTTAAAATGCAACTCCGACAAATCGGAGCTGCTCTTTTTTGGATGTGTCTCTGAACCAAACTGGAAAAGTTGGTGGCCACAAGACCTGTTTCCACCTGCTAATGCAAGTACCAAGGCTAAAAACCTAGGTATCATTGTTGACAATGAGTTAACCTTCGGGCCTCAAATATCCTGTCTTTCGGGGAAATGCTTTGGGATCCTGCGGATGCTCAGGAAATTCCTCCCCTTGATTTCTGTGAACCATCGAAGGGTCATTGTTCAAGCACTTGTCGGGTCGCGTTTAGACTATGCAAATGCCCTCTATCTAGGACTCCCTAAATATCTCGTGAGGAGACTTCAAGTAGTCCAAAATTCAGCTGCCAGGGCTATTTATGGACTCCCTAGACGAGCTAGTGCCTCTGACTTGTTGAAGGAACTGCACTGGCTTCCTATAGCCAAGAGGGTTCTCTTCAAAAGCCTGACGCTGACCTACAAGGCCCTTCATGACTCAGGCCCTAGGTATATTAGGAAGCGCCTTGCTCTTTACAAGCCGAGCAGAGCTTTGCGATCTGCCTCCTTGTCTAAAATGGTCGTTCCGTCCATCAAGCGAACCAGACAAGGGGGGCGTTCTTTTCATTACCTGGCCCCGCGCGCTTGGAATGAGCTTCCTATCTCTCTCAGACAGGCCCCTAGTCTGATGTCCTTCAGAAAGGCATTACAAACCTGGCTTTTTACTAGTTAACTTCGCTGTTCCTTTTATTCTGCAGTTATGTTTCCTTTCCTTAAAGGACTTCTTCGCCAAAGCGCCGGGACACTCCTACTGGAGTAGCCGTTGCGCTATAGAAGAACCCAAATAACAATAACATAGAGCCAGGGGCTACACCTTCTTATACTTCACACTCAAACAATAGCCTAGAACAACCGCCCTCTGCACATCAGAGCCGTCTCCCCACTCCTTGGATTCTGCAAGAAACTGAAGACATGGCTCTTCACCTAGACCTAATACTCAGGCAGTCCAGTGTCCTCTCATCTCATGCCTGGATACCCTATTGAATGAGATGTCCACTGTACAAATAGTCATAACATTGCATGTGATGATGTAGTTAAAAAAGATTTATATATTTCCCTGACAAAATCATTGGGATAATCACCTATAGACGAAACACATGTTGGCTGGAGTTCTTATATTGATTTAAAGTCTGAAACAAAAAGAAATCTGCTTATGCTTCTTTATGGACTCGCTTTGAGTAAGCTTTTATGAAAGGATTACTGCACTACTAGATTTGCTGTGAAAGCAATTATTTGAAAAATGCTAAGGAACTTTAGTGTTCTAACTTGGAGACCCAAGGGGTAGCTGCTTTCTGTGCAAGCTCAGCGCCCATTTAAACATATATTTGTGCTTTTACACATTCATATTTTCTGTGCAAACGTGTATTAGGTGTGCACCACTAATTGCTGTTGGTACCCAAAAAATGTATACTGTGAAAGTTATCAATCCACCAGTGGCACGCTATTCTGACATATCAAATGCTAAGACTCTGGAATTATTTAGAGGAATTGGCTACCCCAGATTTGAAGATATCTGAATAGGTGGGTGAAACCTAACTACCATGCCAGTCACACTGTCAAGACATTCTCTTCAGCTCTTTTCTCTAACCTGAGCTTCTCTACCCTGTTCAATAAAAGGTTGAGCCTCTTCAGGCCTTTATGTTATGAGTGTTCTTCTGCCTGAACATTTAGCTCTACTCATTTCACCTGTGGCATCCATCAGCCCTCCCCATCCCAATTCTGTCTGTGCTTTCTCAGAAAAACCTCTAATTCCCCCATCATTTACTGCTACCCTGTTGATGTTCTTTCCTGACTTCCTAGCCTATTGCTCAATTCTCCTCAACATGTGTGCATGTATGTCGGAATGTATATGTATGTGGCATGTGGAACGTATCTGAAAGATAAAACAAGAAAAAATATTTCTCTGCCTCCCTATCACTTGCCCACTCTCCCAGCATCTACTGAAGCAGAAGTGAAGCTCTTAGTGAAGGGCGTGCTTAGGATGACAAAAGTCCAGAGATCGAAAGTAGGATTTATTTTCAAAGTTCTTTATTGATCGATTTATATGAAAGTTCACAACAGAAGGTTCAGCCAACGCATTTTGTTCTCTAGGGAGAACGTTTTCAGGGCTTCTAAAGGCAATAACCCTTACGAAGGGGGAATCAAATGACTTGGCAAGCGTGATGCACAGAGACAAGAATCCTGGACTGTATAAGGGCCTGACCACAGCTCAATGTTCTAAGTCAGACACAGGTCCATTTGAAGTCCAGGTCAAGATCTCTAATCAATGTCATCCAATTGAGCTCATCAGTGATGTGGACCTAGAGAAGTCTGTGCAAAGTCTGTGTGAAGACCAGCGTTTGGAGTGTCGGCACTCCAAACGCTGGTCTTCAGGCGAACAGGCCCTACATGGCCGTGGGGTATTCCCCTTAGGACTCCAGAGATATTGCCTGGAGTATCTACTAAATGAATACTTGCTCCTGTATTACACAGACTTCTATAGTTTCACATCACTGATGAGCTAAATACGTCTAAGTTCATCTATGTTCTGGGCACGAACAGCCACGCTACCCTGCCGGCCGAACGACTGGTTCAATTACATAATAAATAACGCAGAGAATACCCTTGTCTTCAACCTGGTCGCTCAACAATTATGTGCACCTCGCCTCAGGAGGACAGCTGTATGCTCCTTTTAAATCTGAAATATAAGATATTTAGGGGCATATTATCAAGGGGGTTTATCTCCGCTTTTTTGGCTTTAAAAGCCAAGAAAGCGGAGATAAAATGATCTCCCTATTACCTAGCTGTCGCTAACACCAGTTAGCGACAGCTAGTAGGAGATAGCGACCATCTTGGGCCACACTTTGCATGTCAGTGATATTTATCACTAATGACATGCAAAGTGGGCGTGCCAAGATGTTAGCGACTGAAAACAGTCGCTAAGATCGCTATCTCCTATTACCAACTTTTGGAGATATTCGCGCTAAGCGCGAATATCTCCAAAAGCTAACACCTGCCCTGAGCAGTTCTTAGCCATGTTATCCAATGGGAGGTGGATAACATGGCTAAGAGCATTAGCTCGGTAATGCATGAATATCGCTGACTTTTCAGCGATATTCATGCATTGCGGCGATATTTATCGCATTTGCGATAAACCTTGGTAATGCCAAGGTTTATTTGCGGTAAAAATCGCCGCAGCTCAGCAGTAAATTTTTCACGCTAACCAAGCAATAGCGATAATTATCGCTATTGCTTGGTAGTATGCCCCTGACTTCTCTTGAAACTGGTTGACTTTCAACTGTGCTGGCTCCGAATTAAGGAGGACAGATTTTGATTTCACTCCACATCTGACATATTAGATAATGACACATCTCTAGAGCTAAAAGAAAAATTATAAAAGTGGAAATGTATGGTGAAAATTTTAGACAGAGTGTTCTATCCTGTTTGCAGCCATGAAGAAGTCCACGAGGAGGAAAAGCATTGCCTATGGTCTTTTAACTTGTTGACAAAAAAAAAAGTCATTAATAAAGGATTTGGAGATACAACTTCTGATAGAATTGCCATTATTTGACTTTGATATATGAATGATAAATGTTCACTTGTATGTTAGGTTATTTTTTGACAAACTACGATTTAGTTTAATTATAACATCAGTCAATCAGAAAAGTAAGCACAAGAAAGGGCGAACGTACCCCAGCTGTGAGCAGCAACAAAGAAGGAAGATGGCTGCCTCACTCTGGTTTATTTGGTCATTGGAATGTTTAAGACTACTACTTTAAGTTGTTTTACATTGTTTGCTGTTGCTGCTTGTGAGTTGGCAATTAAAAAAATATGCATATTATTGGCCGCCGTGCCTAGCCATGAAATTGGAATTACATTTAGAAAAAGGAAACAAGGTAATCCCAATGTTATCCTATGGAAGAGATAGGCCTTGTAGTGGTGAAAAAGTTTTTCACTACCAGGACATGTAGGGGGCATATTTAGGAGATTGTCATGCAACAATGCAGTGCAGGAAGTAACCTTACTGCACTGCACTGAGTGACAAGGAAAGGATAGGAATTAGCTGCACTTAAGACAACTGGGCACATTCTTGCCTATTTCCCCTGAGCTGGCACCCTTTTAGCTGTCTAATGCCAGCGCAGGCACCCTTGCACCATGGTTCAAGGGTGCCTCTGTAGCATGCAATATTGTTTCTGTGCAGGAAGGCCAACAATCCTGATAGGCAAATTCCTGTAGAATGCAGAACACTTAGAAAGAATAGGTAACAAGGACAAATAAAGATATTTCTCCTTTTTACATCTCCCCAGGGATAACATAAGCTTTTTGGCGCATTTTCTTTTCTACCAGTTCTGGTAAATCTTGGAAAGTGTCAAAAACCATGGGAGATGCATGGGAACACCCATGTAACGCCCATGGAATGCTTTCCAAGAATAAGGCAGTTCTGTGATTTGCGTTTCGTTATTTTACATCAGATTTATGAAGCATCTCAGGCCCAATGGTCTTGCGTGGCTTCAGAAATTGCATTTAAGGTTTACACCACAAATGAACGATTTTGCGTGGTGCAAACGCGACACACACCTGGTGTTAGAACTGGGGGTCTCTAGTTGGCAGAGGTAGGTACCACTGTCCAAATAGGGACCCTTGCTTTTAGTCAGGGTAAGGGGGAAACACTCTTTAGATAACCTCTGCTCACCCCCTTGGTAGCTTGGCACAAGCAGTCAGGCTTATCAAAGGCAATGTGTAAAGTATTTGTAAAACACCACAAACTGATTCCACAACAGTTTAGAAAAATAAAGGTATTTAGTCTAAACAACACAAGACCAAAATGACAAAAATCCAACATACACAGTTCAAGAATATGGTTGCGAACGAGTTCTTAAAGTTGCAATCAAATAATCCACACTTGCGTAAAAAGTTTACGGTTGCTTCATGTTTAGCCAACAGTACCTTCAAGTGTGACAAAGTTCCAAGGCAGAAGCTGGTGTGGTGGAAAACAAGCGATGCGTTGTTCCTGAGACCATGGGGAGGCGTTGGCGACAGTCCTGCTTCAGCAGCAGGCAGTTGCGACGAATCTGGTCTTTATGGGGAGGAAGGCGATGACTTGTATGGATTCCGGTGTGTAGGTTCCGTAGGAAGTTTGGTCTCGCAAAGGCACGATGCAATGATCTGTGGGGGCGAAGATGCGTGATCCAGGGGCGATCTTCCTCTCGCAGCTCCTCGATGCGATGGCTCTGCAATGATGTTCGCAGCTACGTGATGAGGTCCGCAAGCAGGCGGTGTGGCGATCTCACCCAGCGATGATAGGCTCTGCGACGATGCTCTGGGATGCGCTCCGCAAGTGAGCAATGCGATAACTTTTCTGCAGCAAAGTCTCTCAAATCTTGGTTACCAGCTTCCCAGCACAGGTACAACTTCCAGAGGCACCACAACTGGCCCAAGCACTCTAGGAAGGACAGAGCTCTCTCAGCAGAGCTCAAGGAAGCTGGCGAAGTAGTCCTTTTCTTCCTGGGACTTCAAAACAGGGAGCCAGCTCACATCAGGCCCTTGGAGATTCCTTCAAGTAAGGGGACAAAGCAACAACAAAGTCCTTCCCCTCTCCTAGGCAGCAAAGCAACTGCAGGTCAGTCCAGCATCACCCAGCAGGGCAGTCCTTCTTCGTCAGCCTTCCAGCTTTCTCCTTGGCAGAGGTTCCTTCTTGTTTCCAGGAGGATCTCATTTTCTGTAGTCAGGGGTCCTGTACTTATACCCCTAAAAGTCTTTGATCCCTTTGTGTAGGAGGGCTCTGAGCCCGTTTGAACCAGTTCTGGGTGTTCCTTGAGCACTTTGTTTTCCTGGCCTCGCCTTTCCTTTCAGGGAGAGGGGCAGGGTCGTCAGTCGCCCAGCAGGAGGTGGATCCAGCATTGTGGAAGGCAGGCACAGCCCTATTCAGGCCCAGGTGCTATCCCCTCCCACCACTCAAGATGTAGATGCAGTCATTAAGCCGAGGGCTGACTCAGCCAGCCTCCTAGGGCTCCCAGCCTCAGTCACTCTCAAACCAGACAGTCAATTCACAAACAGGCCAAGGCACACAGAAAGGTCAGACAAGATAACAGCAACTTTCTAAAAGTGCTGTTCTCAAACATAGGATTTAAAAACAACCTTTCCTAAAAGATGTGTTATTACATTCTGAGTTCAGGGATACTAGACTTGTATGTCCTATCTTGCTCCTATGGGAAGATATGCTGGTAGCCACTGTAGCCAGCATTCCCCATGATAGCCTATAGGGCAAGATAGCCTTGCAATAGTGAAAAAACGAAAATGGCTGTAATTCACTACCAGAGCATGTCATCTGCACAAGTACATGCTCTACCTTTCACATACACTGCACCCTGCCCAAGGGGGTACCTTGGGCCTTCCATAGGGGTGACCAATGTGTACAGAAAGGTAAGGGTTAGGCCTGGTCAGTGGGGACACTGGCCAGGAGGACATGGCAGTTCACAGACTGTACCCAGGCACTGCAGTGGCAGGCCTGAGACACAATTCTAGGGCTACCCATGCTGGTGGCACAATCAGTGCTGCAGGCCCACTAGTAGCATTTGTTATCACCAGCCCTGGCACACTCAGTGCACTTCACTAGGGACTTCTTGCTGACACAAATATGCCAATCATGGATAACCAATCACAATAACAAGTTACACAGGAAGCACTTGCACGTTGACACTGAACAGCAGTGGCAAAGTGTCCACAGCATCTAAACCAACAAAAAACGAAATCCAGCACAGCATCAAAAATACAGGTGGTAGAGGCAAAAAGATAAGCGGAAACCACACCAAAGATGCCAGGTCTAACACCTGGTCATAAATGTACCCATCAAAACATAAAAGTACATGCCCTGCCTTTCAAATACATTGCATACTGCCCTCTGCATTATCCAGGGCCTACCATAGGGGTATAAAGAGGGAAGGATTGGCCCTGACAAAATGTTTATTTTGCCAGGTCAAAATGGCAGTGTAAATTGCACACAGGCTCTGCAATGTCACGCCTGAGACATGGTTAGTGGGACTATTTAAGTGGGTGGCGCCAGAAGTTCTACAGGATCACTAATAGAATTTAATTTACAGGCTCTGGGCACATGTAGTGCACTTTACTAGGGGCTTGTAAACAAATTAAACATGCCAGTTGGGGATGAGACAATATTACCATGTTTAGGGGAGAGAGCACAATCACTTTAGCAATGGTTTGCAGTGTTAGAATTTACTAACACTATTAAAAACAAGGTTAGAAAAGCTGAGGAGGTAGGCGAAAAGTATGGTGGGGGCCACCCTAAGACTATCGGGTCTAATAAAGATGCTACAAAAATGTAGATGGCACTGAAGTCTCTGCTCTGCATGGCCTTTTGTTGCTGTCTTCATGCGGGCCAATATAGCAAACTTCAGTTTGGAGGTGAGATAATTAAAGAGGTGAGATCTTTTCCTGAACTATCTTTTATGTATTTGCATTCGTCACCCTGAGTGGGAAGGGTATGCTCAGACGTGAGTCCCGTGCTCTCCACACCACTAGAGTCAAGGGCTGGACTGTTCCCATGAGGCACAGGGTCAAGGCTGATTTGCAAAAGGCCAGGTCTGAACTGGGGTAGTGTGTAATGCAAAAAAACGATGGATTTACGCCCAGATCTCTGTACTGGGGTGAATGTATGACATTGTTCTGCATTCTGTCCATCAACTGTTGTATTTGCATTTGTCATCCTGAGTGGAAAGGGTATGCTCAGGCGTGAGTCCCGTGCTCTCCACACCACTGGAGTCAAGCTATCCTGGCTGATGACGGCTGATAGCCAGAAACCGGTCCTAGGATGCTTGATTCCGACCCAGGGAAGACAAGGCTTGGCAGTTCAGGCTGGACTGTTCCCATGAGGCACAGGGTCAGGGCTAATTTGCATATGGCCATGTCTGAACTGGGGTAGTGTGGAGTGCAAAAAAACGATGGATTTAGGCCCAGATCTCTGTACTGGGGTAAATGTATGACATTGTTCTGCATTCTGTCCATCAACTTTTGTTTTCGCATTCATCACCCTGAGTGGGAAGGGTATGCTCAGACGTGAATCCCGTGCTCTCCACACCACTGGAGTCAAGCTATCCTGGCTGATGACGTCTGATAGCCACAAAACGGTCCTAGGATGCTTGATTCCGGTCCAGGAAGACATGGCTTGGCAGTTTGGGCTGGACTGTTACCATGAGGCACAGGGTCATTGCTGATTTGCATATGGCCATGTCTGAACTGGGGTAGAGTGGAGTGCAAAAAACGATGGATTTAGGCCCAGATCTCTGTACCGGGGTGAATATATGACATTGTTTTGCATTCTGTCCATCAACTGTTGTTTTTGCATTTGTCACCCTGAGTGGGAAGGGTATGCTCAGACGTGAGTCCCGTGCTCTCCACACCACTGGAGTCAAGCTATCCTGGCTTATGACGGCTGATAGCCAGAAACCGGTCCTAGGATGCTTGATTCCGGTCCAGGGAAGTCATGGCTTGGCAGTTCGGGCTGGACAGTTCCCATCTATCCCAACTATCGACCCATCTCTCTCTTGCCCTGGATGAGAAAAGTGGCGGAGAAACATATTAACAACGTATTGGTCCAGTACTTGGAATCTAACCAACTGCTCTCTACGTCCCAAACTGGGTTTCGTCCCCAACATGTGACTGAAACAGCCTTATTAGCAGTAGTAGAGGAGACAAGGACTCTCCTGGACCAGGGAGGTAAGGCAGCCAATATTTTACTAGATCTCAGTGCCGCGTTCGACACAGTTAACCATGCCACCTTATTACATCGTCTGAGTGGCATGGGGTGTCGGGCGCGGCACTGACATGGCTGACCTCCTTCCTGGAAGAGCGCTTCTTCCAGGTCTTTGAGGGAGACATTGTTTCCACTAAACAGCCACTCATGTGTGGGGTGCCTCAGGGCTCTGCCCTGAGTCCCACCCTTTTTAATATTTACATGAGGTCACTGGCGGAGGTGGTCCATACCTTTGGCGTCAAAATTGTCACCTATGCAGACGACACCCAGCTCGTGGTATTACTAAACCACACTGGGGGGTCGTCTAGCACCCTGAGCCCCTGTTTGGAGGCGGTCGCCAAATGGATGGAGCTCTCCTGTCTCTAACTTAACGGGGAAAAAACGGAAATCATGTTATTAGGGAACCCCGCACCCAACATCTTGCCCTCTCTGTGGCCGGATTGTATGGGACCTCTTCCCTCCCCTAAGACACAGATAAAGAGCCTGGGCGTCTGGTTGGACAGTTCCCTGGACTTTATGGTCCAGGCCACCAAGACCTCATCTACCTGTTACGGTCTGATGAGGATGCTTCAGAAAATACTCCCCCTTCTTCCGTTCCAGGCGAGGAGAGTCATGGTTCAGGCACTAATACTCTCCCGCCTGGACTACGGTAATGCTCTTTACCTGGGAGCTCCAAAGACCACAATTAATAAGCTTCAGGTCACACAGAACTGTGCCGCAAGGCTGCTATATCAAATTCCACGGAGGCAATCTGTGAAGCCGGTCCTTAAGAAACTACACTGGTTGCCCATAACAGCTAGGATCCAGTTCAAAGCTTTGTGTATTACACATAAAGCAATTTGGAAGACGGGTCCAACCATAATGCATCCTTTGATCACCCCATACCTCCCCAAGAGAGCCCTGTGCTCTAGCCAACTCCATCTGGCTACCTCAAATAAGATACACAGAGCTCGTTGGGGAGGTCGCTCATTCACATTTAATGCGGTAAATTTATGGAACGACCTTCCCCTCCTGCTTAGAAAGACTGATAATCTGCTGGCATTCAGGAAACTTTTAAAAACCCACCTATTTGGTTCAATCTGTTAGCACATAATTCCAGTTTTCCTTTGGTTTCAGACAAAGCGCTGCGAGGCCTCAGGGTAGCTTATGCGCTATATAAATGCAATTTTCATTTCATTCATTTCATGAGGCACAGGGTTAAGGCTGATTTGCATATGGCCATGTCTGAACTGGGGTAGTGTGGAGTGTAAAAAATAATGGATTTAGACCCAGATGTCCGTACTGGGATGAATGAATGACATTGTTCTGCATTCTGCCCATCAACTGTTGTTTTTGCATTTATCACCCTGAGTGGGAAGGGTATGCTCAGACGTGAGTCCCATGCTCTCCACACCACTGGAGTCAAGCTATCCTGGCTGATGATGGCTGATAACCAGAAACCGGTCCTAGGATGCTTGATTTGGTCCAGGGAAGACATGGCTTGGCAGTTCAGGCTGGACTGTTCCCAAGAGGCACAGGGTCAAGGCTGATTTGCATATGGCCTATCTGAATTGGGGTAGTGTGGAGTGTAAAAAACAATGGATTTAGGCCCAGATGTCTGTACTGGGATGAATGTATGACATTGTTCTGCATTCTGCCCATCAACTGTTGTTTTTGCATTTGTCACCCTGAGTGGGGAGGGTATGCTCGGACGTGAGTCCCGTGCTCTCCATACCACTGGAGTCAAGCTATCCTGGCTGATCACGGCTTATAGCCAGAAACCGGTCCTAGGATGCTTGATTCTGGTCCAGGGAAGACATGGCTTGGCAGTTCGGGCTGGAATGTTCACCTGAGGCACAGGGTCAAGGCTGATTTGCATATGGCCATGTCTGAACTGGGGTAGTGTGAAGTGCAAAAAAAGATGGATTGAGGCCCAGATCTCTGTACTGGGATGAATGTATGACATTGTTCTGCATTCTGTCCATCAACTGTTGTTTTTGCATTTGTCACCCTGAGTGGGAAGGGTATGCTCAGACGTGAGTCCCGTACTCTCCACACCACTGGAGTCAAGCTATCCTGGCTGATGACGGCTGATAGCCAGAAACCAGTCCTAGGATGCTTGATTCCGGTCCAGGGAAGACATGGCTTGGCAGTTCGGGCTGGACTGTCCCATGAGGCACAGGGTCAAGGCTGATTTGCATATGGCCATGTCTGAACTGGGGTAGTGTGGAGTGTAAAAACAATGGATTTAGGCCCAGATGTCTGTACTGGGATGAATGTATGACATTGTTCTGCATTCTGTCCATCATTTGTTGTTTTTGCATTTGTCACCCTGAGTGGGAAGGGTATGCTCAGAAGTGAGTCCTGTGCTCTCCACACCATTGGAGTCAATCTATCCTGGCTGATGACGGCTGATAGCCAGAAACCAGTCCTAGGATGCTTGATTCCGGTCCAGGGAAGACATGGCTTGGCAGTTCGGGCTGGACTGTCCCATGAGGCACAGGGTCAAGGCTGATTTGCATATGGCCATGTCTGAACTGGGGTAGTGTGGAGTGTAAAAAACAATGGATTTAGGCCCAGATGTCTGTACTGGGATGAATGTATGACATTGTTCTGCATTCTGCCCATCAACTGTTGTTTTTGCATTTGTCACCCTGAGTGGGAAGGGTATGCTCAGACGTGAGTCCCGTGCTCTCCACACGACTGGAGTCAAGCTATCCTGGCTGATAGCCAGAAACCGGTCCTAGGATGCTTGATTCCGGTCCAGGGAAGACTTTGCTTGGCAGTTCGGGCTGGACTGTTACCATGAGGCAAAGGCTCAAGGCTGATTTGCAGAAGGCCATGTCTGAACTGGGGTAGTGTGTAGTGCAAAAAACGATGGATTTATGCCCAGATCTCTGTACTGGGGTGAATGTATGACATTGTTCTGCATTCTGTCCATCAACTGTTGTATTTGCATTTGTCATCCTGAGTGGAAAGGGTATGCTCAGGCGTGAGTCCCGTGCTCTCCACACCACTGGAGTCAAGCTATCCTGGCTGATGACGGCTGATAGCCAGAAACCGGTCCTAGGATGCTTGATTCCGACCCAGGGAAGACATGGCTTGGCAGTTCGGGCTGGACTGTTCCCATGAGGCACAGGGTCATGGCTAATTTGCATATGGCCATGTCTGAACTGGGGTAGTGTGGAGTGCAAAAAACAATGGATTTAGGCCCAGATCTCTGTACTGGGGTGAATGTATGACATTGTTCTGCATTCTGTCCATCAACTGTTGTTTTTGCATTCGTCACCCTGAGTGGGAAGGGTATGCTCAGACGTGAATCCTGTGCTCTCCACACCACTGGAGTCAAGCTATCCTGGCTGATGACGTCTGATAGCCACAAAACGGTCCTAGGATGCTTGATTCTGGTTCAGGGAAGACATGGCTTGGCAGTTCAGGCTGGACTGTTCCCATGAGGCACAGGGTCAAGGCTGATTTGCATATGGCCATGTCTGAACTGGGGTAGAAGAGTGCACAAAACGATGGATTTTGGGCCAGATCTCTGTACTGGGGTGAATATATGACATTGTTTTGCATTCTGTCCATCAACTGTTGTTTTTGCATTTGTCACCCTGAGTGGGAAGGGTATGCTCAGACGTGAGTCCCGTGCTCTCCACACCACTGGAGTCAAGCTATCCTGGCTTATGACGGCTGATAGCCAGAAACCGGTCCTAGGATGCTTGATTCCGGTCCAGGGAAGTCATGGCTTGTCAGTTCGGGCTGGACTGTTCCCATGAGGCACAGGGTCAAGGCTGATTTGCATATGACCATGTCGGAACTGGGGTAGAGTGGAGTGCAAAAAAATGATGGATTTAGGCCCAGATCTCTGTACTGGGGTGAATGTATGACATTGTTCTGCATTCTGTCCATCAACTGTTGTTTTTGTATTTGGCGGCCTGAGTGGAAAGGGTATGCTCGGACGTGAGTCCCGTGCTCTCCATACCACTGGAGTCAAGCTATCCTGGCTGATCACGGCTTATAGCCAGAAACCGGTCCTAGGATGCTTGATTCTGGTCCAGGGAAGACATGGCTTGGCAGTTCGGGCTGGAATGTTCACCTGAGGCACAGGGTCAAGGCTGATTTGCATATGGCCATGTCTGAACTGGGGTAGTGTGAAGTGCAAAAAAAGATGGATTGAGGCCCAGATCTCTGTACTGGGATGAATGTATGACATTGTTCTGCATTCTGTCCATCAACTGTTGTTTTTGCATTTGTCACCCTGAGTGGGAAGGGTATGCTCAGACGTGAGTCCCGTGCTCTCCACACCACTGGAGTCAAGCTATCCTGGCTGATGACGGCTGATAGCCAGAAACCGGTCCTAGGATGCTTGATTCCGGTCCAGGGAAGTCATGGCTTGGCAGTTCGGGCTGGACTGTTCCCATGAGGCACAGGGTCAAGGCTGATTTGCATATGGCCATGTCTCAACTGGGGTAGTGTGTAGGGCAAAGAAACGATGGATTTAGGCCCAGATCTTTGTACTGGGGTGAATGTATGACATTGTTCTGCATTCTGTCCATCAACTGTTGTTTTTGCATTTGTCACCCTGTGTGGTAAGGGTATGCTCAGACTTGAGTCCTGTGCTCTCCACATCACTGGAGTCAAGCTATCCTGGCTCATGACGGCTAATAGCCAGAAACCGGTCCTAGGATGCTTGATTCCGGTACAGGGAAGACATGGCTTGGCAGTTCGGGCTGGACTCTTCCCATGAGGCACAGGGTCAAGGCTGAATTGCATATGGCCTTGTCTGAACTGGGGTAGTGAGGAGTGCAAAAAAACGATGGTTTTAGGCCCAGATCTCTGTACTGGGGTGAATGTATGACATTGTTCTGCATTCCGTCCATCAACAGTTGTTTTTGCATTTGTCACCCTGAGTGGGAAGGGTATGCTCAGACGTGAGTCCCGTGCTCCCCACACCACTGGAGTCAAGCTATCCTGGCTGATGATGGCTGATAACCAGAAACCGGTCCTGGGATGCTTGATTCGGTCCAGGGAAGACATGGCTTGGCAGTTCAGGCTGGACTGTTCCCATGAGGCACAGGGTCAAGGCTGATTTGCATATGGCCATATCTGAACTGGGGTAGTGTGGAGTGTAAAAAAACTTTGGATTGAGGCCCAGATCCCTGTACTGGGGTGAATCTATGACATTGTTCTGCATTCTGTCCATCAATTGTTGTTTTTGCATTTGTCACCCTGAGTGGGAAGGGTATGCTCAGAAGTGAGTCCTGTGCTCTCCACACCACTGGAGTCAAGCTATCCTGGCTGATGACGGCTGATAGCCAGAAACCGGTCCTAGGATGCTAGATTCCGGTCCAGGGAAGACATGGCTTGGCAGTTCGGGCTGGACTGTTCCCATGAGGCACAGGGTCAAGGCTGATTTGCATATGGCCATGTCTGAACTGGGGTAGTGTGGAGTGTAAAAACAATGAATTTAGGCGCAGATGTCTTTACTGGAATGAATGTATGACATTGTTCTGCATTCTGTCCATCAACTGTTGTTTTTGCATTTGTCACCCTGAGTGGGAAGGGTATGCTCAGACGTGAGTCCCGTGCTCTCCACACCACTGGAGTCAAGCTATCCTGGCTGATGACGGCTGATAGCCAGAAACCGGCCCTAGGATGCTTGATTCCGGTCCAGGGAAGTCATGGCTTGGCAGTTTGGGCTGGACTGTTCCCATGAGGCACAGGGTCAAAGCTGATTTGCATATGGCCATGTCTGAACTGGGGTAGTGTGGAGTGCAAAAAACGATGGATTTAGGCCCAGATCTGTGTACTGGGGTGAATGTATGACATTGATCTGCATTCTGTTCATCAACAGTCGTTTTTGCATTTGTCACCCTGAGTGGGAAGGGTATGCTCAGACATGAGTCCCCTGCTCTCCACACCACTGGAGTCAAGCTAACTTGGCTGATGATGGCTGATAACCAGAAACCGGTCCTAGGATGCTTGATTCGGTCCAGGGAAGACATGGCTTGGCAGTTCAGGCTGGCCTGTTCCCATGAGGCACAGGGTCAAGGCTGATTTGCATATGGCCATATCTGAACTGGGGTAGTGTGGAGTGCAAAAAAACTATGGATTTAGGCCCAGATCCCTGTACTGGGGTGAATATATGACATTGTTCTGCATTCTGTCCATCAATTGTTGTTTTTGGATTTGTCACCCTGAGTGGGAAGGGTATGCTCAGAAGTGAGTTCTGTGCTCCTCACACCACTGGAGTCAAGCTATCCTGGCTGATGACGGCGGGCTGATAGCCAGAAACCGGTCCTAAGATGCTTGATTCCGGTCCAGGGAAGACATTGCTTGGCAGTTCGGGCTGGACTGTTCCCATGAGGCACAGGGTCAAGGCTGATTTGCAGAAGGCCATGTCTGAACTGGGGTAGTGTGTAGTGCAAAAAACGATGGATTTACGCCCAGATCTGTGTACTGGGGTGAATGTATGACATTGTTCTGCATTCTGTCCATCAACTGTTGTATTTGCATTTGTCATCCTGAGTGGAAAGGGTATGCTCAGGCGTGAGTCCCGTGCTCTCCACACCACTGGAGTCAAGCTATCCTGGCTGATGACGGCTGATAGCCAGAAACCGGTCCTAGGATGCTTGATTCCGACCCAGGGAAGACATGGCTTGGCAGTTCGGGCTGGACTGTTCCCATGAGGCACAGGGTCAAGGCTAATTTGCATATGGCCATGTCTTAACTGGGGTAGTGTGGAGTGCAAGAAAACGATGGATTTAGGCCCAGATCTCTGTACTGGGGTGAATGTATGACATTGTTCTGCATTCTGTCCATCAATTGTTATTTTTGCATTTGTCACCCTGAGTGGGAAGGGTATGCTCAGACGTGAATCCCGTGCTCTCCACACCACTGGAGTCAAGCTATCCTGGCTGATGACGTCTGATAGCCACAAATTGGTCCTGGGATGCTTGATTCTGGTCCAGGGAAGACATGGGTGGCAGGTCGGGCTGGACTGTTTCCATGAGGCACAGGGTCAAGGCTGATTTGCATATCGCCATATCTGAACTGGGGTAGAAGAGTGCAAAAAACGATGTATTGAGGCCCAGATCGCTGTACTTGGGTGAATATATGACATTGTTCTGCATTCTGTCCATCAACCGTTGTTTTTGCATTCGTCACCCTGAGTGGGAAGGGTATGCTCAGACGTAAATCCCGTGCTCTCCACACCACTGGAGTCAAGCTATCCTGGCTGATGGCGTCTAATAGCCAGAAACCGGTCCTAGGATGCTTAATTCCGGTCCAGGGAAGACATGGCTTGGCAGTTCAGCCTGGACTGTTCCCATGAGGCACAGGGTCAAGGCTGATTTGCATATGGCCATGTCTGAACTGTTGTAGTGTGTAGGGCAAAAAAACGATGGATTTAGGTCCAGATCTCTGTACTGGGGTGAATGTATGACATTGTTCTGCATTCTGTCCGTCAACTGTTGTTTTTGCATTTGTCACCATGAGTGGGAAGGGTATGCTCAGACGTTAGTCCGGTGCTCTCCACACCACTGGAGTCAAGCTATCCTGGCTTATGACGGCTGATAGCCTGAAACCGGTCCTTGGATGCTTGATTCCAGTCCAGGGAAGTCATGGCTTGGTAGTTCGGGGTGGACTGTTCCCATGAGGCACAGGGTCAAAGCTGATTTGCATATGGCCATGTCTGAACTGGGGTAGTGTGGAGTGCAAACAACGATGGATTTAGGCCCAGAACTCTGTACTGGGGTGAATGTATGACATTGTTTTGCATTCGGTCCACCAACTGTTGTTTTTGCATTTGTCACCCTGAGTGGGAAGGTTATGCTCAGACGTGAGTCCCGTGCTCTCCACACCACTGGAGTCAAGCTATCCTTGCTTATGATGGCTGGTAGCCAGAAACCGGTCCTAGGATGCTTGATTCCGGTCCAGGGAAGACATGGCTTGGCAGTTCGGGCTGGACTGTTCCCATGAGGCACAGGGTCAAGGCTGATTTGCATATGGCCATGTCTGAACTGGGGTAGTGTGTACGGCAAAAAACGATGGATATAGGCCCAGATGTCTGTACCTGGGTGAATGTATGACATTGTTCTGCATTTTGTCCATCAACTGTTGTATTTGCATTTGTCACCCTGAGTGGGAAGGGTATGCTCAGACGTGAGTCCCGTGCTCTCCACACCACTGGAGTCAAGCTATCCTAGCTGATGACGCTGATAGCCAGAAACCGGTCCTAGGATGCTTGATTCCGGTCCAGGGACGACATGGCTTGGCAGTTCGGGCTGGACTGTTCCCATGAGGCACAGGGTCAAGGCTGATTTGCATATGGCCATGTCTGAACTGGGGTAGTGTGTAGTGCAAAAAAAACGATGGATTTAGGCTCAGATTTCTGTACTGGGTTGAATGTATGACATTGTTCTGCATTCTGTCCATCAACTGTTGTTTTTGCAATTGTCACCCTGAGTGGGAAGGGTATGCTCAGACGTGAGTCCCTTGCTCTCCACACCACTTGAGTCAAGCTATCCTGGCTGATGACGGCTGATAGCCAGAAACCGGTCCTAGGATGCTTGATTCTGGTCCAGGGTACCAATGGCTTGGCAGTTCAGGCTGGACTGTTCCCATGAGGCACAGGGTCAAGGATGATTTGCATATGACCATGTCTGAACTGGGGTAGTGTGGAGGGCAAAAACACGATGTATTTAGGCCCAGATCTCTGTACTGGGGTGAATGTATAACATTGTTCTGCATTCTGTCCATTAACTTTTGTTTTTGCATTTGTCACCATGATTGGGAAGGGTATGCTCAGACGTGAGTCCTGTGCTCTCCACACCACAGGAGTCAAGCTATCCTGGCTGATGACAGTGGATAGCCAGAAACCGGTCCTAGGATGCTTGATTCCGGTCCAGGGAAGACATGGCTTGGCATTTCGGGCTGGACTCTTCCCATGAGGCACAGGGTGAAGGCTGATTTGCATATGGCCATGTCTGAACTGGTGTATTGTGGAGTGCAAAAAACAATTCATTTAGGCCCAGATCTCTGAACTGGGGTGAATGTATGACATTGTTCTGCATTCTGTCCATCAACTGTTGTTTTTGCATTTGTCACCCTAAGTGGGAAGGATATGCTCAGACGTGAGTCACGTGCTCTCCACACCACTGGAGTCAAGCTATCCTGGCTGATAACCAGAAACCGGTCTTAGGATGCTTGATTCGGTCCAGGGAAGACATGGCTTGGCAGTTCAGGCTGGACTGTTCCCATGAGGCACAGGGTCAAGGCTGATTTGCATATGGCCATGTCTGAACTGGGGTAGTGTGGACTGTAAAAACAATGAATTTAGGCGCAGATGTCTTTACTGGAATGAATGTATGACATTGTTCTGCATTCTGTCCATCAACTGTTGTTTTTGCATTTGTCACCTTGAGTGGGAAGGGTATGCTCAGACATGAGCCCGTGCTCTCCACACCACTGGAGTCAAGCTATCTTGGCTGATGATGGCTGATAACCAGAAACCGGTCCTAGGATGCTTGATTCGGTCCAGGTAAGACATGGCTTGGCAGTTCAGGCTGGCCTAATCCCATGAGGCACAGGGTCAAGGCTGATTTGCATATGGCCATATCTGAACTGGGGTAGTGTGGAGTGCAAAAAAACTATGGATTTATGCCCAGATCCCTGTACTGGGGTGAATATATGACATTGTTCTGCATTCTGTCCATCAATTGTTGTTTTTGGATTTGTCACCCTGAGTGGGAAGGGTATGCTCAGAAGTGAGTTCTGTGCTCCTCACACCACTGGAGTCAAGCTATCCTGGCTGATGACGGCTGATAGTCAGAAACCGGTCCTAAGATGCTTGATTCCGGTCCAGGGAAGACATTGCTTGGCAGTTCGGGCTGGACTGTTCCCATGAGGCACAGGGTCAAGGCTGATTTGCAGAAGGCCATGTCTGAACTGGGGTAGTGTGTAGTGCAAAAAACGATGGATTTACGCCCAGATCTGTGTACTGGGGTGAATGTATGACATTGTTCTGCATTCTGTCCATCAACTGTTGTATTTGCATTTGTCATCCTGAGTGGAAAGGGTATGCTCAGGCGTGAGTCCCGTGCTCTCCACACCACTGGAGTCAAGCTATCCTGGCTGATGACGGCTGATAGCCAGAAACCGGTCCTAGGATGCTTGATTCCGACCCAGGGAAGACATGGCTTGGCAGTTCGGGCTGGACTGTTCCCATGAGGCACAGGGTCAAGGCTAATTTGCATATGGCCATGTCTTAACTGGGGTAGTGTGGAGTGCAAGAAAACTATGGATTTAGGCCCAGATCTCTGTACTGGGGTGAATGTATGACATTGTTCTGCATTCTGTCCGTCAACTGTTGTTTTTGCATTTGTCACCCTGAGTGGGAAGGGTATGCTCAGAAGTGAGTTCTGTGCTCCTCACACCACTGGAGTCAAGCTATCCTGGCTGATGACGGCTGATAGTCAGAAACCGGTCCTAAGATGCTTGATTCCGGTCCAGGGAAGACATTGCTTGGCAGTTCGGGCTGGACTGTTCCCATGAGGCACAGGGTCAAGGCTGATTTGCATATGGCCATGTCTGAACTGTTGTAGTGTGTAGGGCAAAAAAACGATGGATTTAGGTCCAGATCTCTGTACTGGGGTGAATGTATGACATTGTTCTGCATTCTGTCCGTCAACTGTTGTTTTTGCATTTGTCACCATGAGTGGGAAGGGTATGCTCAGACGTTAGTCCGGTGCTCTCCACACCACTGGAGTCAAGCTATCCTGGCTTATGACGGCTGATAGCCTGAAACCGGTCCTTCGATGCTTGATTCCGGTCCAGGGAAGTCATGGCTTGGTAGTTCGGGGTGGACTGCTCCCATGAGGCACAGGGTCAAAGCTGATTTGCATATGGCCATGTCTGAACTGGGGTAGTGTGGAGTGCAAACAACAATGGATTTAGGCCCAGAACTCTGTACTGGGGTGAATGTATGACATTGTTTTGCATTCGGTCCACCAACTGTTGTTTTTGCATTTGTCACCCTGAGTGGGAAGGTTATGCTCAGACGTGAGTCCCGTGCTCTCCACACCACTGGAGTCAAGCTATCCCTGCTTATGACGGCTGATAACTAGAAACCGGTCCTAGGATGCTTGATTCCGGTCCAGGGATGACATGGCTTGGCAGTTCGGGCTGGACTGTTCCCATGAGGCACAGGGTCAAGGCTGATTTGCATATGGCCATGTCTGAACTGGGGTAGTGTGTAGGGCAAAAAACTATGGATATAGGCCCAGATGTCTGTACCTGGGTGAATGTATGACATTGTTCTGCATTTTGTCCATCAACTGTTGTTTTTGCATTTGTCACCCTGAGTGGGAAGGGTATGCTCAGACGTGAGTCCCTTGCTCTCCACACCACTTGAGTCAAGCTATCCTGGCTGATGACGGCTGATAGCCAGAAACCGGTCCTAGGATGCTTGATTCCGGTCCAGGGTACCAATGGCTTGGCAGTTCAGGCTGGACTGTTCCCATGAGGCACAGGGTCAAGGATGATTTGCATATGACCATGTCTGAACTGGGGTAGTGTGGAGGGCAAAAACACGATGGATTTAGGCCCAGATCTCTGTACTGGGGTGAATGTATAACATTGTTCTGCATTCTGTCCATTAACTTTTGTTTTTGCATTTGTCACCATGAGTGGGAAGGGTATGCTCAGACGTGAGTCCTGTGCTCTCCACACCACAGGAGTCAAGCTATCCTGGCTGATGACGGCTGATAGCCAGAAACCGGTCCTAGGATGCTAGATTCCGGTCCAGGGAAGACATGGCTTGGCAGTTCGGGCTGGACTGTTCCCATGAGGCACAGGGTCAAGGCTGATTTGCATATGGCCATGTCTGAACTGGGGTAGTGTGGAGTGTAAAAACAATGAATTTAGGCGCAGATGTCTTTACTGGAATGAATGTATGACATTGTTCTGCATTCTGTCCATCAACTGTTGTTTTTGCATTTGTCACCCTGAGTGGGAAGGGTATGCTCAGACGTGAGTCCCGTGCTCTCCACACCACTGGAGTCAAGCTATCCTGGCTGATGACGGCTGATAGCCAGAAACCGGCCCTAGGATGCTTGATTCCGGTCCAGGGAAGTCATGGCTTGGCAGTTTGGGCTGGACTGTTCCCATGAGGCACAGGGTCAAAGCTGATTTGCATATGGCCATGTCTGAACTGGGGTAGTGTGGAGTGCAAAAAACGATGGATTTAGGCCCAGATCTGTGTACTGGGGTGAATGTATGACATTGATCTGCATTCTGTTCATCAACAGTCGTTTTTGCATTTGTCACCCTGAGTGGGAAGGGTATGCTCAGACATGAGTCCCCTGCTCTCCACACCACTGGAGTCAAGCTAACTTGGCTGATGATGGCTGATAACCAGAAACCGGTCCTAGGATGCTTGATTCGGTCCAGGGAAGACATGGCTTGGCAGTTCAGGCTGGCCTGTTCCCATGAGGCACAGGGTCAAGGCTGATTTGCATATGGCCATATCTGCACTGGGGTAGTGTGGAGTGCAAAAAAACTATGGATTTAGGCCCAGATCCCTGTACTGGGGTGAATATATGACATTGTTCTGCATTCTGTCCATCAATTGTTGTTTTTGGATTTGTCACCCTGAGTGGGAAGGGTATGCTCAGAAGTGAGTTCTGTGCTCCTCACACCACTGGAGTCAAGCTATCCTGGCTGATGACGGCGGGCTGATAGCCAGAAACCGGTCCTAAGATGCTTGATTCCGGTCCAGGGAAGACATTGCTTGGCAGTTCGGGCTGGACTGTTCCCATGAGGCACAGGGTCAAGGCTGATTTGCAGAAGGCCATGTCTGAACTGGGGTAGTGTGTAGTGCAAAAAACGATGGATTTACGCCCAGATCTGTGTACTGGGGTGAATGTATGACATTGTTCTGCATTCTGTCCATCAACTGTTGTATTTGCATTTGTCATCCTGAGTGGAAAGGGTATGCTCAGGCGTGAGTCCCGTGCTCTCCACACCACTGGAGTCAAGCTATCCTGGCTGATGACGGCTGATAGCCAGAAACCGGTCCTAGGATGCTTGATTCCGACCCAGGGAAGACATGGCTTGGCAGTTCGGGCTGGACTGTTCCCATGAGGCACAGGGTCAAGGCTAATTTGCATATGGCCATGTCTTAACTGGGGTAGTGTGGAGTGCAAGAAAACGATGGATTTAGGCCCAGATCTCTGTACTGGGGTGAATGTATGACATTGTTCTGCATTCTGTCCATCAATTGTTATTTTTGCATTTGTCACCCTGAGTGGGAAGGGTATGCTCAGACGTGAATCCCGTGCTCTCCACACCACTGGAGTCAAGCTATCCTGGCTGATGACGTCTGATAGCCACAAATTGGTCCTGGGATGCTTGATTCTGGTCCAGGGAAGACATGGGTGGCAGGTCGGGCTGGACTGTTTCCATGAGGCACAGGGTCAAGGCTGATTTGCATATCGCCATATCTGAACTGGGGTAGAAGAGTGCAAAAAACGATGTATTGAGGCCCAGATCTCTGTACTTGGGTGAATATATGACATTGTTCTGCATTCTGTCCATCAACCGTTGTTTTTGCATTCGTCACCCTGAGTGGGAAGGGTATGCTCAGACGTAAATCCCGTGCTCTCCACACCACTGGAGTCAAGCTATCCTGGCTGATGGCGTCTAATAGCCAGAAACCGGTCCTAGGATGCTTAATTCCGGTCCAGGGAAGACATGGCTTGGCAGTTCAGCCTGGACTGTTCCCATGAGGCACAGGGTCAAGGCTGATTTGCATATGGCCATGTCTGAACTGTTGTAGTGTGTAGGGCAAAAAAACGATGGATTTAGGTCCAGATCTCTGTACTGGGGTGAATGTATGACATTGTTCTGCATTCTGTCCGTCAACTGTTGTTTTTGCATTTGTCACCATGAGTGGGAAGGGTATGCTCAGACGTTAGTCCGGTGCTCTCCACACCACTGGAGTCAAGCTATCCTGGCTTATGACGGCTGATAGCCTGAAACCGGTCCTTGGATGCTTGATTCCGGTCCAGGGAAGTCATGGCTTGGTAGTTCGGGGTGGACTGTTCCCATGAGGCACAGGGTCAAAGCTGATTTGCATATGGCCATGTCTGAACTGGGGTAGTGTGGAGTGCAAACAACGATGGATTTAGGCCCAGAACTCTGTACTGGGGTGAATGTATGACATTGTTTTGCATTCGGTCCACCAACTGTTGTTTTTGCATTTGTCACCCTGAGTGGGAAGGTTATGCTCAGACGTGAGTCCCGTGCTCTCCACACCACTGGAGTCAAGCTATCCTTGCTTATGATGGCTGGTAGCCAGAAACCGGTCCTAGGATGCTTGATTCCGGTCCAGGGAAGACATGGCTTGGCAGTTCGGGCTGGACTGTTCCCATGAGGCACAGGGTCAAGGCTGATTTGCATATGGCCATGTCTGAACTTGGGTAGTGTGTACGGCAAAAAACGATGGATATAGGCCCAGATGTCTGTACCTGGGTGAATGTATGACATTGTTCTGCATTTTGTCCATCAACTGTTGTATTTGCATTTGTCACCCTGAGTGGGAAGGGTATGCTCAGACGTGAGTCCCGTGCTCTCCACACCACTGGAGTCAAGCTATCCTAGCTGATGACGCTGATAGCCAGAAACCGGTCCTAGGATGCTTGATTCCGGTCCAGGGACGACATGGCTTGGCAGTTCGGGCTGGACTGTTCCCATGAGGCACAGGGTCAAGGCTGATTTGCATATGGCCATGTCTGAACTGGGGTAGTGTGTAGTGCAAAAAAAACGATGGATTTAGGCTCAGATTTCTGTACTGGGTTGAATGTATGACATTGTTCTGCATTCTGTCCATCAACTGTTGTTTTTGCAATTGTCACCCTGAGTGGGAAGGGTATGCTCAGACGTGAGTCCCTTGCTCTCCACACCACTTGAGTCAAGCTATCCTGGCTGATGACGGCTGATAGCCAGAAACCGGTCCTAGGATGCTTGATTCTGGTCCAGGGTACCAATGGCTTGGCAGTTCAGGCTGGACTGTTCCCATGAGGCACAGGGTCAAGGATGATTTGCATATGACCATGTCTGAACTGGGGTAGTGTGGAGGGCAAAAACACGATGTATTTAGGCCCAGATCTCTGTACTGGGGTGAATGTATAACATTGTTCTGCATTCTGTCCATTAACTTTTGTTTTTGCATTTGTCACCATGATTGGGAAGGGTATGCTCAGACGTGAGTCCTGTGCTCTCCACACCACAGGAGTCAAGCTATCCTGGCTGATGACAGTGGATAGCCAGAAACCGGTCCTAGGATGCTTGATTCCGGTCCAGGGAAGACATGGCTTGGCATTTCGGGCTGGACTCTTCCCATGAGGCACAGGGTGAAGGCTGATTTGCATATGGCCATGTCTGAACTGGTGTATTGTGGAGTGCAAAAAACAATTCATTTAGGCCCAGATCTCTGAACTGGGGTGAATGTATGACATTGTTCTGCATTCTGTCCATCAACTGTTGTTTTTGCATTTGTCACCCTAAGTGGGAAGGATATGCTCAGACGTGAGTCACGTGCTCTCCACACCACTGGAGTCAAGCTATCCTGGCTGATAACCAGAAACCGGTCTTAGGATGCTTGATTCGGTCCAGGGAAGACATGGCTTGGCAGTTCAGGCTGGACTGTTCCCATGAGGCACAGGGTCAAGGCTGATTTGCATATGGCCATGTCTGAACTGGGGTAGTGTGGACTGTAAAAACAATGAATTTAGGCGCAGATGTCTTTACTGGAATGAATGTATGACATTGTTCTGCATTCTGTCCATCAACTGTTGTTTTTGCATTTGTCACCTTGAGTGGGAAGGGTATGCTCAGACATGAGCCCGTGCTCTCCACACCACTGGAGTCAAGCTATCTTGGCTGATGATGGCTGATAACCAGAAACCGGTCCTAGGATGCTTGATTCGGTCCAGGTAAGACATGGCTTGGCAGTTCAGGCTGGCCTAATCCCATGAGGCACAGGGTCAAGGCTGATTTGCATATGGCCATATCTGAACTGGGGTAGTGTGGAGTGCAAAAAAACTATGGATTTATGCCCAGATCCCTGTACTGGGGTGAATATATGACATTGTTCTGCATTCTGTCCATCAATTGTTGTTTTTGGATTTGTCACCCTGAGTGGGAAGGGTATGCTCAGAAGTGAGTTCTGTGCTCCTCACACCACTGGAGTCAAGCTATCCTGGCTGATGACGGCTGATAGTCAGAAACCGGTCCTAAGATGCTTGATTCCGGTCCAGGGAAGACATTGCTTGGCAGTTCGGGCTGGACTGTTCCCATGAGGCACAGGGTCAAGGCTGATTTGCAGAAGGCCATGTCTGAACTGGGGTAGTGTGTAGTGCAAAAAACGATGGATTTACGCCCAGATCTGTGTACTGGGGTGAATGTATGACATTGTTCTGCATTCTGTCCATCAACTGTTGTATTTGCATTTGTCATCCTGAGTGGAAAGGGTATGCTCAGGCGTGAGTCCCGTGCTCTCCACACCACTGGAGTCAAGCTATCCTGGCTGATGACGGCTGATAGCCAGAAACCGGTCCTAGGATGCTTGATTCCGACCCAGGGAAGACATGGCTTGGCAGTTCGGGCTGGACTGTTCCCATGAGGCACAGGGTCAAGGCTAATTTGCATATGGCCATGTCTTAACTGGGGTAGTGTGGAGTGCAAGAAAACTATGGATTTAGGCCCAGATCTCTGTACTGGGGTGAATGTATGACATTGTTCTGCATTCTGTCCGTCAACTGTTGTTTTTGCATTTGTCACCCTGAGTGGGAAGGGTATGCTCAGAAGTGAGTTCTGTGCTCCTCACACCACTGGAGTCAAGCTATCCTGGCTGATGACGGCTGATAGTCAGAAACCGGTCCTAAGATGCTTGATTCCGGTCCAGGGAAGACATTGCTTGGCAGTTCGGGCTGGACTGTTCCCATGAGGCACAGGGTCAAGGCTGATTTGCATATGGCCATGTCTGAACTGTTGTAGTGTGTAGGGCAAAAAAACGATGGATTTAGGTCCAGATCTCTGTACTGGGGTGAATGTATGACATTGTTCTGCATTCTGTCCGTCAACTGTTGTTTTTGCATTTGTCACCATGAGTGGGAAGGGTATGCTCAGACGTTAGTCCGGTGCTCTCCACACCACTGGAGTCAAGCTATCCTGGCTTATGACGGCTGATAGCCTGAAACCGGTCCTTCGATGCTTGATTCCGGTCCAGGGAAGTCATGGCTTGGTAGTTCGGGGTGGACTGCTCCCATGAGGCACAGGGTCAAAGCTGATTTGCATATGGCCATGTCTGAACTGGGGTAGTGTGGAGTGCAAACAACAATGGATTTAGGCCCAGAACTCTGTACTGGGGTGAATGTATGACATTGTTTTGCATTCGGTCCACCAACTGTTGTTTTTGCATTTGTCACCCTGAGTGGGAAGGTTATGCTCAGACGTGAGTCCCGTGCTCTCCACACCACTGGAGTCAAGCTATCCCTGCTTATGACGGCTGATAACCAGAAACCGGTCCTAGGATGCTTGATTCCGGTCCAGGGATGACATGGCTTGGCAGTTCGGGCTGGACTGTTCCCATGAGGCACAGGGTCAAGGCTGATTTGCATATGGCCATGTCTGAACTGGGGTAGTGTGTAGGGCAAAAAACTATGGATATAGGCCCAGATGTCTGTACCTGGGTGAATGTATGACATTGTTCTGCATTTTGTCCATCAACTGTTGTTTTTGCATTTGTCACCCTGAGTGGGAAGGGTATGCACAGACGTGAGTCCCTTGCTCTCCACACCACTTGAGTCAAGCTATCCTGGCTGATGACGGCTGATAGCCAGAAACCGGTCCTAGGATGCTTGATTCCGGTCCAGGGTACCAATGGCTTGGCAGTTCAGGCTGGACTGTTCCCATGAGGCACAGGGTCAAGGATGATTTGCATATGACCATGTCTGAACTGGGGTAGTGTGGAGGGCAAAAACACGATGGATTTAGGCCCAGATCTCTGTACTGGGGTGAATGTATAACATTGTTCTGCATTCTGTCCAATAACTTTTGTTTTTGCATTTGTCACCATGAGTGGGAAGGGTATGCTCAGACGTGAGTCCTGTGCTCTCCACACCACAGGAGTCAAGCTATCCTGGCTGATGACGGTGGATAGCCAGAAACCGGTCCTAGGATGCTTGATTCCGGTCCAGGGAAGACATGGCTTGGCATTTCGGGCGGACTGTTCCCATGAGGCACAGGGTGAAGGCTGATTTGCATATGGCCATGTCTGAACTGGTGTAGTGTGGAGTGCAGAAAACAATTCATTTAGGCCCAGATCTCTGAACTGGGGTGAATGTATGACATTGTTCTGCATTCTGTCCATCAACTGTTGTTTTTGCATTTATCACCCTAAGTGGGAAGGATATGCTCAGACGTGAGTCACGTGCTCTCCACACCACTGGAGTCAAGCTATCCTGGCTTATGACGGCTGATAGCCAGAAACCGGTCCTAGGATGCTTGATTCCGGTCCAGGGAAGTCATGGCTTGTCAGTTCGGGCTGGACTGTTCCCATGAGGCACAGGGTCAAGGCTGATTTGCATATGACCATGTCGGAACTGGGGTAGAGTGGAGTGCAAAAAAATGATGGATTTAGGCCCAGATCTCTGTACTGGGGTGAATGTATGACATTGTTCTGCATTCTGTCCATCAATTGTTGTTTTTGCATTTGTCACCCTGAGTGGGAAGGTTATGCTCAGACGTGAGTCCCGTGCTCTCCACAACACTTGAGTCAAGCTATCCTGGCTGATGACGGCTGATAGCCAGAAACTGGTCCTAGGATGCTTGATTCCGGTCCAGGGAAGACATGGCTTGGCAGTTCGGGCTGGACTGTTCCCATGAGGCACAGGGTCAAGGCTGATTTGCATATGGCCATGCCTGAACTGGGTTAGTGTGTAGTGCAAAAAAAAGATGGATTTAGGCTCACTTTTCTGTACTGGGTTGAATGTATGACATTGTTCTGCATTCTGTCCATCAACTGTTGTTTTGCATTTGTCACCCTGAGTGGGAAGGGTATGCTCAGACGTGAGTCCCGTGCTCTCCACACCACTGGAGTCAAGCTATCCTGGCTGATGATGGCTGATAGCCAGAAACCGGCCCTAGGATGCTTGATTCCGGTCCAGGGAAGTCATGGCTTGGCAGTTTGGGCTGGACTGTTCCCATGAGGCACAGGGTCAAAGCTGATTTGCATATGGCCATGCCTGAACTGGGGTAGTGTGGAGTGCAAAAAACGATGGATTTAGGCCCAGATCTGTGTACTGGGGTGAATGTATGACATTGATCTGCATTCTGTCCATCAACAGTCGTTTTTGCATTTGTCACCCTGAGTGGGAAGGGTATGCTCAGACATGAGTTCTGTGCTCCTCACACCACTGGAGTCAAGCTATCCTGGCTGATGACGGCTGATAGTCAGAAACCGGTCCTAAGATGCTTGATTCCGGTCCAGGGAAGACATTGCTTGGCAGTTCGGGCTGGACTGTTCCCATGAGGCACAGGGTCAAGGCTGATTTGCATATGGCCATGTCTGAACTGTTGTAGTGTGTAGGGCAAAAAAACGATGGATTTAGGTCCAGATCTCTGTACTGGGGTGAATGTATGACATTGTTCTGCATTCTGTCCGTCAACTGTTGTTTTTGCATTTGTCACCATGAGTGGGAAGGGTATGCTCAGACGTTAGTCCGGTGCTCTCCACACCACTGGAGTCAAGCTATCCTGGCTTATGACGGCTGATAGCCTGAAACCGGTCCTTCGATGCTTGATTCCGGTCCAGGGAAGTCATGGCTTGGTAGTTCGGGGTGGACTGCTCCCATGAGGCACAGGGTCAAAGCTGATTTGCATATGGCCATGTCTGAACTGGGGTAGTGTGGAGTGCAAACAACAATGGATTTAGGCCCAGAACTCTGTACTGGGGTGAATGTATGACATTGTTTTGCATTCGGTCCACCAACTGTTGTTTTTGCATTTGTCACCCTGAGTGGGAAGGTTATGCTCAGACGTGAGTCCCGTGCTCTCCACACCACTGGAGTCAAGCTATCCCTGCTTATGACGGCTGATAACCAGAAACCGGTCCTAGGATGCTTGATTCCGGTCCAGGGATGACATGGCTTGGCAGTTCGGGCTGGACTGTTCCCATGAGGCACAGGGTCAAGGCTGATTTGCATATGGCCATGTCTGAACTGGGGTAGTGTGTAGGGCAAAAAACTATGGATATAGGCCCAGATGTCTGTACCTGGGTGAATGTATGACATTGTTCTGCATTTTGTCCATCAACTGTTGTTTTTGCATTTGTCACCCTGAGTGGGAAGGGTATGCACAGACGTGAGTCCCTTGCTCTCCACACCACTTGAGTCAAGCTATCCTGGCTGATGACGGCTGATAGCCAGAAACCGGTCCTAGGATGCTTGATTCCGGTCCAGGGTACCAATGGCTTGGCAGTTCAGGCTGGACTGTTCCCATGAGGCACAGGGTCAAGGATGATTTGCATATGACCATGTCTGAACTGGGGTAGTGTGGAGGGCAAAAACACGATGGATTTAGGCCCAGATCTCTGTACTGGGGTGAATGTATAACATTGTTCTGCATTCTGTCCAATAACTTTTGTTTTTGCATTTGTCACCATGAGTGGGAAGGGTATGCTCAGACGTGAGTCCTGTGCTCTCCACACCACAGGAGTCAAGCTATCCTGGCTGATGACGGTGGATAGCCAGAAACCGGTCCTAGGATGCTTGATTCCGGTCCAGGGAAGACATGGCTTGGCATTTCGGGCGGACTGTTCCCATGAGGCACAGGGTGAAGGCTGATTTGCATATGGCCATGTCTGAACTGGTGTAGTGTGGAGTGCAGAAAACAATTCATTTAGGCCCAGATCTCTGAACTGGGGTGAATGTATGACATTGTTCTGCATTCTGTCCATCAACTGTTGTTTTTGCATTTATCACCCTAAGTGGGAAGGATATGCTCAGACGTGAGTCACGTGCTCTCCACACCACTGGAGTCAAGCTATCCTGGCTTATGACGGCTGATAGCCAGAAACCGGTCCTAGGATGCTTGATTCCGGTCCAGGGAAGTCATGGCTTGTCAGTTCGGGCTGGACTGTTCCCATGAGGCACAGGGTCAAGGCTGATTTGCATATGACCATGTCGGAACTGGGGTAGAGTGGAGTGCAAAAAAATGATGGATTTAGGCCCAGATCTCTGTACTGGGGTGAATGTATGACATTGTTCTGCATTCTGTCCATCAATTGTTGTTTTTGCATTTGTCACCCTGAGTGGGAAGGTTATGCTCAGACGTGAGTCCCGTGCTCTCCACAACACTTGAGTCAAGCTATCCTGGCTGATGACGGCTGATAGCCAGAAACTGGTCCTAGGATGCTTGATTCCGGTCCAGGGAAGACATGGCTTGGCAGTTCGGGCTGGACTGTTCCCATGAGGCACAGGGTCAAGGCTGATTTGCATATGGCCATGCCTGAACTGGGTTAGTGTGTAGTGCAAAAAAAAGATGGATTTAGGCTCACTTTTCTGTACTGGGTTGAATGTATGACATTGTTCTGCATTCTGTCCATCAACTGTTGTTTTGCATTTGTCACCCTGAGTGGGAAGGGTATGCTCAGACGTGAGTCCCGTGCTCTCCACACCACTGGAGTCAAGCTATCCTGGCTGATGATGGCTGATAGCCAGAAACCGGCCCTAGGATGCTTGATTCCGGTCCAGGGAAGTCATGGCTTGGCAGTTTGGGCTGGACTGTTCCCATGAGGCACAGGGTCAAAGCTGATTTGCATATGGCCATGCCTGAACTGGGGTAGTGTGGAGTGCAAAAAACGATGGATTTAGGCCCAGATCTGTGTACTGGGGTGAATGTATGACATTGATCTGCATTCTGTCCATCAACAGTCGTTTTTGCATTTGTCACCCTGAGTGGGAAGGGTATGCTCAGACATGAGTCCCGTGCTCTCCACACCACTGGAGTCAAGCTATCTTGGCTGATGATGGCTGATAACCAGAAACCGGTCCTAGGATGCTTGATTCGGTCCAGGGAAGACATGGCTTGGCAGTTCAGGCTTGCCTGTTCCCATGAGGCACAGGGTCAAGGCTGATTTGCATATGGCCATATCTGAACTGGGGTAGTGTGGAGTGCAAAAAAACTATGGATTTAGGCCCAGATCCCTGTACTGGGGTGAATATATGACATTGTTCTGCATTCTGTCCATCAATTGTTGTTTTTGGATTTGTCACCCTGAGTGGGAAGGGTATGCTCAGAAGTGAGTTCTGTGCTCCTCACACCGCTGGAGTCAAGCTATCCTGGCTGATGACGGCTGATAGCCAGAAACCGGTCCTAAGATGCTTGATTTCGGTCCAGGGAAGACATTGCTTGGCAGTTCGGGCTGGACTGTTCCCATGAGGCACAGGGTCAAGGCTGATTTGCAGAAGGCCATGTCTGAACTGTGGTAGTGTGTAGTGCAAAAAACGATGGATTTACACCCAGATCTGTGTACTGGGGTGAATGTATGACATTGTTCTGCATTCTGTCCATCAACTGTTGTATTTGCATTTGTCATCCTGAGTGGAAAGGGTATGCTCAGGCGTGAGTCCCGTGCTCTCCACACCACTGGAGTCAAGCTATCCTGGCTGATGACGGCTGATAGCCAGAAACCGGTCCTAGGATGCTTGATTCCGACCCAGGGAAGACATGGCTTGGCAGTTCGGGCTGGACTGTTCCCATGAGGCACAGGGTCAAGGCTAATTTGCATATGGCCATGTCTTAACTGGGGTAGTGTGGAGTGCAAGAAAACGATAGATTTAGGCCCAGATCTCTGTACTGGGGTGAATGTATGACATTGTTCTGCATTCTGTCCATCAACTGTTGTTTTTGCATTTGTCACCCTGAGTGGGAAGGGTATGCTCAGACGTGAATCCCGTGCTCTCCACACCACTGGAGTCAAGCTATCCTGGCTGATGACGTCTGATAGCCACAAATTGGTCCTGGGATGCTTGATTCTGGTCCAGGGAAGACATGGGTGGCAGGTCGGGCTGGACTGTTTCCATGAGGCACAGGGTCAAGGCTGATTTGCATATCGCCATATCTGAACTGGGGTAGAAGAGTGCAAAAAACGATGTATTTAGGCCCAGATCTCTGTACTTGGGTGAATATATGACATTGTTCTGCATTCTGTCCATCAACTGTTGTTTTTGCATTCGTCACCCTGAGTGGGAAGGGTATGCTCAGGCGTAAATCCCGTGCTCTCCACACCACTGGAGTCAAGCTATCCTGGCTGATGGCGTCTAATAGCCAGAAACCGGTCCTAGGATGCTTAATTCCGGTCCAGGGAAGACATGGCTTGGCAGTTCAGCCTGGACTGTTCCCATGAGGCACAGGGTCAAGGCTGATTTGCATATGGCCATGTCTGAACTGTTGTAGTGTGTAGGGCAAAAAAACGATGGATTTAGGTCCAGATCTCTGTACTGGGGTGAATGTATGACATTGTTCTGCATTCTGTCCGTCAACTGTTGTTTTTGCATTTGTCACCATGAGTGGGAAGGGTATGCTCAGACGTTAGTCCGGTGCTCTCCACACCACTGGAGTCAAGCTATCCTGGCTTATGACGGCTGATAGCCAGAAACCGGTCCTAGGATGCTTGATTCCGGTCCAGGGAAGTCATGGCTTGTCAGTTCGGGCTGGACTGTTCCCATGAGGCACAGGGTCAAGGCTGATTTGCATATGACCATGTCGGAACTGGGGTAGAGTGGAGTGCAAAAAAATGATGGATTTAGGCCCAGATCTCTGTACTGGGGTGAATGTATGACATTGTTCTGCATTCTGTCCATCAACTGTTGTTTTTGTATTTGTCGGCCTGAGTGGAAAGGGTATGCTCGGACGTGAGTCCCGTGCTCTCCATACCACTGGAGTCAAGCTATTCTGGCTGATCACGGCTTATAGCCAGAAACCGGTCCTAGGATGCTTGATTCTGGTCCAGGGAAGACATGGCTTGGCAGTTCGGGCTGGAATGTTCACCTGAGGCACAGGGTCAAGGCTGATTTGCATATGGCCATGTCTGAACTGGGGTAGTGTGAAGTGCAAAAAAAGATGGATTGAGGCCCAGATCTCTGTACTGGGATGAATGTATGACATTGTTCTGCATTCTGTCCATCAACTGTTGTTTTTGCATTTGTCACCCTGAGTGGGAAGGGTATGCTCAGACGTGAGTCCCGTGCTCTCCACACCACTGGAGTCAAGCTATCCTGGCTGATGACGGCTGATAGCCAGAAACCGGTCCTAGGATGCTTGATTCCGGTCCAGGGAAGTCATGGCTTGGCAGTTCGGGCTGGACTGTTCCCATGAGGCACAGGGTCAAGGCTGATTTGCATATGGCCATGTCTCAACTGGGGTAGTGTGTAGGGCAAAGAAACGATGGATTTAGGCCCAGATCTTTGTACTGGGGTGAATGTATGACATTGTTCTGCATTCTGTCCATCAACTGTTGTTTTTGCATTTGTCACCCTGTGTGGTAAGGGTATGCTCAGACTTGAGTCCTGTGCTCTCCACATCACTGGAGTCAAGCTATCCTGGCTCATGACGGCTAATAGGCAGAAACCGGTCCTAGGATGCTTGATTCCGGTACAGGGAAGACATGGCTTGGCAGTTCGGGCTGGACTCTTCCCATGAGGCACAGGGTCAAGGCTGAATTGCATATGGCCTTGTCTGAACTGGGGTAGTGAGGAGTGCAAAAAAACGATGGTTTTAGGCCCAGATCTCTGTGCTGGGGTGAATGTAGGAAGGTGGATATCTGACTATGGTTACCCCCAAACTTTTTGCCTGTTGTTTAGCTGGTTTTTGACTTAGTTGGCCTGGGATCCTGCTATTCAGGGCCCCAGGCTGATTGCTCTCTCCTTAAAATGGACTCCATGTACCTTAGGTGCATAACACAATTGGAATTGGTTCACCTTATAGGCCCCTGTAGCAGTGTACCATAGGTGCCCAGGGCATAGGTGTATCCAAGGCCTACCAGGGGCTGCAGCACGTATTGTGCCACCCCTGGCCTGGCCTCCATCTTTGACACAACTGGCTGATCACTCAGCTGGGGTAAGTCGGTGTAACCACCTCTTACTTAGGTACAGTATGTCTGTGCCTAACCCTAAACTGGACACATATGTTCCTATCAGCCACTCCTATGGAAGGCCTCATCAATCCTGGAGGCAGAGTGCTTGGAAATATATGAGATGGTGCTCTGGCATGAGCTGAGCCTGTCTGCAGCTGTCGGGAACAACTCCCTAAGCTGTTCCGGGATATTGCCATACCATATACTCTTAAGTGCATTATAATCCTCGCGGTTAAATGCTATCTTTGGTTTGGCTTTATCAAAACATGTCGAGTAAGGTGTCATACGAATTGGAATACTATCCCCTCGCCAATTCTGGCGACGGGGATAGCATTCCACGCTTCTAGAGGGACACGACATGTGTGTAGCCTTAACCCCGGTTAAAGTTAAACAGAGCCTCAGCTTCACAAAATGGACGCTGCCACCACAGACACAAGTCTGGCCTCCTGCTGCTGACCGAAACTCGGCAGATGGTGGCCTGGACAAAGGGTTTCCTGCCTTGGGAGGTGCGAGCACCACCCCAGACAGGATTTTGTGTATTAGGTAGGACAGGGCTGAAAAGAATCAGACATGCCCGGGGCACACAAGGTGTCCCCGTGCATAGGCCAGTCCAAACCGGTTCTGGGGCCTTCCAGCCCCAGTCCTGGCGCGGAGCTGGACAAAGGAAAGGGGGTGTAACCGCCCCCTTCCTGGTTCCTCCCAGAGGAGGGACCTAGTAGGTGATCCACCCCCAGTTTGGGAATAAGAGGGGGAGCAGTGCCATTGCACAGCAGATCATCCCGAAATCAACTTAAAACTAAGAAGAAGACTGGACTTCGACATTCTGCTGCACAGAAGACTGAAGAAGAATCTCCCTTGTGGCCAAGGAGTGACCACCCTGTGAACACAGGTACCAACCAGCGACTCGACGTCTGCTTTGCCGCCACCTCCCGCTGGAGACCGAGCCCAGAGCCCGACAAGAACCAGACTCCCAGACCTCTCAGAGCCCGATCCACAGTCCCTGCGAAGAAGGGACCCGTGGAGGCACCGAGTGACGTGGGACCGGACCTCTTGGAAGACACTCGAAAAGCTGACTGCGCAGCTTCTGAGGCATCCTCGACGTTGTGCTTTGGGGATTGAGAACCCCCACCACCGAGCAGCCCTTGCACCGAAGATCAGCCCCCCAGCATCTCCACGATCTGCGTGGGGCCCTTTTGCACTGTGCCACTCGACGCGCCATCCCGGCCACTAGCCACGCGGCCAGCGGCCATCTTGGCGACGAACCCGAAGATTTGAACAGCAGGTCTGGTTGCTCCAGACCTACCCAAGCTCCTGTGAAAAGGAGCACCCGCTCTGACCTTGCTGGTCCGAGTGAACAGCATCTTTCAACTTCTGCGTGGCTTGCATTTGCCAAGGCCTGTTTGCTCCGATCAGGTCGCCGACACCGCCAACAGCGAGAAGCCTACGTGGGACAGCTCGTGACCGACTCCTGGACGTCCTCGACCCCGGGTATCCACGTGGCTGCAGAAAGAAGCTACCCGACAACGCCTGTTTGCACCCGACATCGCCTGGTTCCAATCTGGTTCCACGGTAGTCACTGGCTAGTGACTTTGAACACTGTCCCCTCTGCTTTCAGGTCTTCACATCTTCCGATCCACCCTTGGATCCACCGGAACTCTTCTCATCGAGCCGCCTGCAGCATCTTCAGCTCCAAGCACCATCGACCAGCGTGACGAAACCCGACACATCTTCGACCCTGTGCACCCGCTTCCTGTGGGTGAGGTAACTCAGCTCCGCCGGTGCTCCTGCACTGGTACACATCCCAAGGGCCTGTGTTTTAAGTTTCAGCTCCGTGGGTCACTCGGAAGGTTCCTAACTTTCTAACTTTGTGCTTTTTACGCACCATAGACTTTGTATTGAGAAGTGCGTGCACTTTGAACACTGCACCCGAGTCCCGTGGGCCTTTCCCGACTTAGTTAACTCCAGTCTCGAATAGCTCCAGCGATTCCCAAGGCCCTAGGCCTCTTCACTTTCCTCTAGGTATCTCTTATACCACTTTCTTAGTATATGGTTTAGGTGGCCCCTAGGGCTCATCCATATTGTGCAACTTTTGTGTATTTTAAACTGTCTTGTGATTTTACGCTTGTGCTTCTGTGCTCATAAAGAGTCCAGGGGATTTTAATAGTTAATAAATCAATATATATTTTCAATATATATCTGTGTGGTGTCCCTTTCATTTGGTATTCAAGGGGGTTGTGTATGGTATAACAGCTGGCTTCACATGCCTTTCAGAGTTTAGCCTAAGACTGCTTTGTCCACGTTACCACTAGGATAACTGGTCTACAAGGTTGAATTACAACCATCATCATAAGGGTTGCTTGGCATGGTACAAAGTGATCACTAGAATTAGTGAGCATTATATACCAGGCCAACTTCTCACAGTGAATGTATGACATTGTTCTGCATTCCGTCCATCAACAGTTGTTTTTGCATTTGTCACCCTGAGTGGGAAGGGTATGCTCAGACGTGAGTCCCGTGCTCCCCACACCACTGGAGTCAAGCTATCCTGGCTGATGATGGCTTATAACCAGAAACCGGTCCTGGGATGCTTGATTCGGTCCAGGGAAGACATGGCTTGGCAGTTCAGGCTGGACTGTTCCCATGAGGCACAGGGTCAAGGCTGATTTGCATATGGCCATATCTGAACTGGGGTAGTGTGGAGTGTAAAAAAACTTTGGATTGAGGCCCAGATCCCTGTACTGGGGTGAATCTATGACATTGTTCTGCATTCTGTCCATCAATTGTTGTTTTTGCATTTGTCACCCTGAGTGGGAAGGGTATGCTCAGAAGTGAGTCCTGTGCTCTCCACACCACTGGAGTCAAGCTATCCTGGCTGATGACGGCTGATAGCCAGAAACCGGTCCTAGGATGCTAGATTCCGGTCCAGGGAAGACATGGCTTGGCAGTTCGGGCTGGACTGTTCCCATGAGGCACAGGGTCAAGGCTGATTTGCATATGGCCATGTCTGAACTGGGGTAGTGTGGAGTGTAAAAACAATGAATTTAGGCGCAGATGTCTTTACTGGAATGAATGTATGACATTGTTCTGCATTCTGTCCATCAACTGTTGTTTTTGCATTTGTCACCCTGAGTGGGAAGGGTATGCTCAGACGTGAGTCCCGTGCTCTCCACACCACTGGAGTCAAGCTATCCTGGCTGATGACGGCTGATAGCCAGAAACCGGCCCTAGGATGCTTGATTCCGGTCCAGGGAAGTCATGGCTTGGCAGTTTGGGCTGGACTGTTCCCATGAGGCACAGGGTCAAAGCTGATTTGCATATGGCCATGTCTGAACTGGGGTAGTGTGGAGTGCAAAAAACGATGGATTTAGGCCCAGATCTGTGTACTGGGGTGAATGTATGACATTGATCTGCATTCTGTCCATCAACAGTCGTTTTTGCATTTGTCACCCTGAGTGGGAAGGGTATGCTCAGACATGAGTCCCGTGCTCTCCACACCACTGGAGTCAAGCTATCTTGGCTGATGATGGCTGATAACCAGAAACCGGTCCTAGGATGCTTGATTCGGTCCAGGGAAGACATGGCTTGGCAGTTCAGGCTGGCCTGTTCCCATGAGGCACAGGGTCAAGGCTGATTTGCATATGGCCATATCTGAACTGGGGTAGTGTGGAGTGCAAAAAAACTATGGATTTAGGCCCAGATCCCTGTACTGGGGTGAATATATGACATTGTTCTGCATTCTGTCCATCAATTGTTGTTTTTGGATTTGTCACCCTGAGTGGGAAGGGTATGCTCAGAAGTGAGTTCTGTGCTCCTCACACCACTGGAGTCAAGCTATCCTGGCTGATGACGGCGGGCTGATAGCCAGAAACCGGTCCTAAGATGCTTGATTCCGGTCCAGGGAAGACATTGCTTGGCAGTTCGGGCTGGACTGTTCCCATGAGGCACAGGGTCAAGGCTGATTTGCAGAAGGCCATGTCTGAACTGGGGTAGTGTGTAGTGCAAAAAACGATGGATTTACGCCCAGATCTGTGTACTGGGGTGAATGTATGACATTGTTCTGCATTCTGTCCATCAACTGTTGTATTTGCATTTGTCATCCTGAGTGGAAAGGGTATGCTCAGGCGTGAGTCCCGTGCTCTCCACACCACTGGAGTCAAGCTATCCTGGCTGATGACGGCTGATAGCCAGAAACCGGTCCTAGGATGCTTGATTCCGACCCAGGGAAGACATGGCTTGGCAGTTCGGGCTGGACTGTTCCCATGAGGCACAGGGTCAAGGCTAATTTGCATATGGCCATGTCTTAACTGGGGTAGTGTGGAGTGCAAGAAAACGATGGATTTAGGCCCAGATCTCTGTACTGGGGTGAATGTATGACATTGTTCTGCATTCTGTCCATCAATTGTTGTTTTTGCATTTGTCACCCTGAGTGGGAAGGGTATGCTCAGACGTGAATCCCGTGCTCTCCACACCACTGGAGTCAATCTATCCTGGCTGATGACGTCTGATAGCCACAAATTGGTCCTGGGATGCTTGATTCTGGTCCAGGGAAGACATGGGTGGCAGGTCGGGCTGGACTGTTTCCATGAGGCACAGGGTCAAGGCTGATTTGCATATCGCCATATCTGAACTGGGGTAGAAGAGTGCAAAAAACGATGTATTGAGGCCCAGATCTCTGTACTTGGGTGAATATATGACATTGTTCTGCATTCTGTCCATCAACCGTTGTTTTTGCATTCGTCACCCTGAGTGGGAAGGGTATGCTCAGACGTAAATCCCGTGCTCTCCACACCACTGGAGTCAAGCTATCCTGGCTGATGGCGTCTAATAGCCAGAAACCGGTCCTAGGATGCTTAATTCCGGTCCAGGGAAGACATGGCTTGGCAGTTCAGCCTGGACTGTTCCCATGAGGCACAGGGTCAAGGCTGATTTGCATATGGCCATGTCTGAACTGTTGTAGTGTGTAGGGCAAAAAAACGATGGATTTAGGTCCAGATCTCTGTACTGGGGTGAATGTATGACATTGTTCTGCATTCTGTCCGTCAACTGTTGTTTTTGCATTTGTCACCATGAGTGGGAAGGGTATGCTCAGACGTTAGTCCGGTGCTCTCCACACCACTGGAGTCAAGCTATCCTGGCTTATGACGGCTGATAGCCTGAAACCGGTCCTTGGATGCTTGATTCCGGTCCAGGGAAGTCATGGCTTGGTAGTTCGGGGTGGACTGTTCCCATGAGGCACAGGGTCAAAGCTGATTTGCATATGGCCATGTCTGAACTGGGGTAGTGTGGAGTGCAAACAACGATGGATTTAGGCCCAGAACTCTGTACTGGGGTGAATGTATGACATTGTTTTGCATTCGGTCCACCAACTGTTGTTTTTGCATTTGTCACCCTGAGTGGGAAGGTTATGCTCAGACGTGAGTCCCGTGCTCTCCACACCACTGGAGTCAAGCTATCCTTGCTTATGATGGCTGATAGCCAGAAACCGGTCCTAGGATGCTTGATTCCGGTCCAGGGAAGACATGGCTTGGCAGTTTGGGCTGGACTGTTCCCATGAGGCACAGGGTCAAGGCTGATTTGCATATGGCCATGTCTGAACTGGGGTAGTGTGTAGGGCAAAAAACGATGGATATAGGCCCAGATGTCTGTACCTGGGTGAATGTATGACATTGTTCTGCATTTTGTCCATCAACTGTTGTATTTGCATTTGTCACCCTGAGTGGGAAGGGTATGCTCAGACGTGAGTCCCGTGCTCTCCACACCACTGGAGTCAAGCTATCCTAGCTGATGACGCTGATAGCCAGAAACCGGTCCTAGGATGCTTGATTCCGGTCCAGGGACGACATGGCTTGGCAGTTCGGGCTGGACTGTTCCCATGAGGCACAGGGTCAAGGCTGATTTGCATATGGCCATGTCTGAACTGGGGTAGTGTGTAGTGCAAAAAAAACGATGGATTTAGGCTCAGATTTCTGTACTGGGTTGAATGTATGACATTGTTCTGCATTCTGTCCATCAACTGTTGTTTTTGCAATTGTCACCCTGAGTGGGAAGGATATGCTCAGACGTGAGTCCCTTGCTCTCCACACCACTTGAGTCAAGCTATCCTGGCTGATGACGGCTGATAGCCAGAAACCGGTCCTAGGATGCTTGATTCCGGTCCAGGGTACCAATGGCTTGGCAGTTCAGGCTGGACTGTTCCCATGAGGCACAGGGTCAAGGATGATTTGCATATGACCATGTCTGAACTGGGGTAGTGTGGAGGGCAAAAACACGATGGATTTAGGCCCAGATCTCTGTACTGGGGTGAATGTATAACATTGTTCTGCATTCTGTCCATTAACTTTTGTTTTTGCATTTGTCACCATGATTGGGAAGGGTATGCTCAGACGTGAGTCCTGTGCTCTCCACACCACAGGAGTCAAGCTATCCTGGCTGATGACGGTGGATAGCCAGAAACCGGTCCTAGGATGCTTGATTCCGGTCCAGGGAAGACATGGCTTGGCATTTCGGGCTGGACTCTTCCCATGAGGCACAGGGTGGAGGCTGATTTGCATATGGCCATGTCTGAACTGGTGTATTGTGGAGTGCAAAAAACAATTCATTTAGGCCCAGATCTCTGAACTGGGGTGAATGTATGACATTGTTCTGCATTCTGTCCATCAACTGTTGTTTTTGAATTTGTCACCCTAAGTGGGAAGGATATGCTCAGACGTGAGTCACGTGCTCTCCACACCACTGGAGTCAAGCTATCCTGGCTGATAACCAGAAACCGGTCTTAGGATGCTTGATTCGGTCCAGGGAAGACATGGCTTGGCAGTTCAGGCTGGACTGTTCCCATGAGGCACAGGGTCAAGGCTGATTTGCATATGGCCATGTCTGAACTGGGGTAGTGTGGACTGTAAAAACAATGAATTTAGGCGCAGATGTCTTTACTGGAATGAATGTATGACATTGTTCTGCATTCTGTCCATCAACTGTTGTTTTTGCATTTGTCACCTTGAGTGGGAAGGGTATGCTCAGACATGAGTCCCGTGCTCTCCATACCACTGGAGTCAAGCTATCTTGGCTGATGATGGCTGATAACCAGAAACCGGTCCTAGGATGCTTGATTCGGTCCAGGTAAGACATGGATTGGCAGTTCAGGCTGGCCTGTTCCCATGAGGCACAGGGTCAAGGCTGATTTGCATATGGCCATATCTGAACTGGGGTAGTGTGGAGTGCAAAAAAAACTATGGATTTATGCCCAGATCCCTGTACTGGGGTGAATATATGACATTGTTCTGCATTCTGTCCATCAACTGTTGTTTTTGGATTTGTCACCCTGAGTGGGAAGGGTATGCTCAGAAGTGAGTTCTGTGCTCCTCACACCACTGGAGTCAAGCTATCCTGGCTGATGACGGCTGATAGTCAGAAACCGGTCCTAAGATGCTTGATTCCGGTCCAGGGAAGACATTGCTTGGCAGTTCGGGCTGGACTGTTCCCATGAGGCACAGGGTCAAGGCTGATTTGCAGAAGGCCATGTCTGAACTGGGGTAGTGTGTAGTGCAATAAACGATGGATTTACACCCAGATCTGTGTACTGGGGTGAATGTATGACATTGTTCTGCATTCTGTCCATCAACTGTTGTATTTGCATTTGTCATCCTGAGTGGAAAGGGTATGCTCAGGCGTGAGTCCCGTGCTCTCCACACCACTGGAGTCAAGCTATCCTGGCTGATGAAGGCTGATAGCCAGAAACCGGTCCTAGGATGCTTGATTCCGACCCAGGGAAGACATGGCTTGGCAGTTCGGGCTGGACTGTTCCCATGAGGCACAGGGTCAAGGCTAATTTGCATATGGCCATGTCTTAACTGGGGTAGTGTGGAGTGCAAGAAAACTATGGATTTAGGCCCAGATCTCTGTACTGGGGTGAATGTATGACATTGTTCTGCATTCTGTCCGTCAACTGTTGTTTTTGCATTTGTCACCCTGAGTGGGAAGGGTATGCTCAGACGTGAATCCCGTGCTCTCCACACCACTGGAGTCAAGCTATCCTGGCTGATGACATCTGATAGCCACAAATTGGTCCTGGGATGCTTGATTCTGGTCCAGGGAAGACATGGGTGGCAGGTCGGGCTGGACTGTTTCCATGAGGCACAGGGTCAAGGCTGATTTGCATATCGCCATATCTGAACTGGGGTAGAAGAGTGCAAAAAACGATGTATTTAGGCCCAGATCTCTGTACTTGGGTGAATATATGACATTGTTCTGCATTCTGTCCATCAACTGTTGTTTTTGCATTCGTCACCCTGAGTAGGAAGGGTATGCTCAGACGTAAATTCTGTGCTCTCCACACCACTGGAGTCAAGCTATCCTGGCTGATGGCGTCTAATAGCCAGAAACCGGTCCTAGGATGCTTGATTCCGGTCCAGGGAAGACATGGCTTGGCAGTTCAGCCTGGACTGTTCCCATGAGGCACAGGGTCACGGCTGATTTGCATATGGCCATGTCTGAACTGTTGTAGTGTGTAGGGCAAAAAAACGATGGATTTAGGTCCAGATCTCTGTACTGGGGTGAATGTATGACATTGTTCTGCATTCTGTCCGTCAACTGTTGTTTTTGCATTTGTCACCATGAGTGGGAAGGGTATGCTCAGACGTTAGTCCGGTGCTCTCCACACCACTGGAGTCAAGCTATCCTGGCTTATGACGGCTGATAGCCTGAAACCGGTCCTTGGATGCTTGATTCCGGTCCAGGGAAGTCATGGCTTGGTAGTTCGGGGTGGACTGCTCCCATGAGGCACAGGGTCAAAGCTGATTTGCATATGGCCATGTCTGAACTGGGGTAGTGTGGAGTGCAAACAACGATGGATTTAGGCCCAGAACTCTGTACTGGGGTGAATGTATGACATTGTTTTGCATTCGGTCCACCAACTGTTGTTTTTGCATTTGTCACCCTGAGTGGGAAGGTTATGCTCAGACGTGAGTCCCGTGCTCTCCACACCACTGGAGTCAAGCTATCCCTGCTTATGACGGCTGATAACCAGAAACCGGTCCTAGGATGCTTGATTCCGGTCCAGGGATGACATGGCTTGGCAGTTCAGGCTGGCCTGTTCCCATGAGGCACAGGGTCAAGGCTGATTTGCATATGGCCATATCTGAACTGGGGTAGTGTGGAGTGCAAAAAAACTATGGATTTATGCCCAGATCCCTGTACTGGGGTGAATATATGACATTGTTCTGCATTCTGTCCATCAATTGTTGTTTTTGGATTTGTCACCCTGAGTGGGAAGGGTATGCTCAGAAGTGAGTTCTGTGCTCCTCACACCACTGGAGTCAAGCTATCCTGGCTTATGACGGCTGATAGTCAGAAACCGGTCCTAAGATGCTTGATTCCGGTCCAGGGAAGACATTGCTTGGCAGTTCGGGCTGGACTGTTCCCATGAGGCACAGGGTCAAGGCTGATTTGCAGAAGGCCATGTCTGAACTGGGGTAGTGTGTAGTGCAAAAAACGATGGATTTACGCCCAGATCTGTGTACTGGGGTGAATGTATGACATTGTTCTGCATTCTGTCCATCAACTGTTGTATTTGCATTTGTCATCCTGAGTGGAAAGGGTATGCTCAGGCGTGAGTCCCGTGCTCTCCACACCACTGGAGTCAAGCTATCCTGGCTGATGACCGCTGATAGCCAGAAACCGGTCCTAGGATGCTTGATTCCGACCCAGGGAAGACATGGCTTGGCAGTTCGGGCTGGACTGTTCCCATGAGGCACAGGGTCAAGGCTAATTTGCATATGGCCATGTCTTAACTGGGGTAGTGTGGAGTGCAAGAAAACTATGGATTTAGGCCCAGATCTCTGTACTGGGGTGAATGTATGACATTGTTCTGCATTCTGTCCGTCAACTGTTGTTTTTGCATTTGTCACCCTGAGTGGGAAGGGTATGCTCAGACGTGAATCCCGTGCTCTCCACACCACTGGAGTCAAGCTATCCTGGCTGATGACATCTGATAGCCACAAATTGGTCCTGGGATGCTTGATTCTGGTCCAGGGAAGACATGGGTGGCAGGTCGGGCTGGACTGTTTCCATGAGGCACAGGGTCAAGGCTGATTTGCATATCGCCATATCTGAACTGGGGTAGAAGAGTGCAAAAAACGATGTATTTAGGCCCAGATCTCTGTACTTGGGTGAATATATGACATTGTTCTGCATTCTGTCCATCAACTGTTGTTTTTGCATTCGTCACCCTGAGTGGGAAGGGTATGCTCAGACGTAAATTCCGTGCTCTCCACACCACTGGAGTCAAGCTATCCTGGCTGATGGCGTCTAATAGCCAGAAACCGGTCCTAGGATGCTTGATTCCGGTCCAGGGAAGACATGGCTTGGCAGTTCAGCCTGGACTGTTCCCATGAGGCACAGGGTCAAGGCTGATTTGCATATGGCCATGTCTGAACTGTTGTAGTGTGTAGGGCAAAAAAACGATGGATTTAGGTCCAGATCTCTGTACTGGGGTGAATGTATGACATTGTTCTGCATTCTGTCCGTCAACTGTTGTTTTTGCATTTGTCACCATGAGTGGGAAGGGTATGCTCAGACGTTAGTCCGGTGCTCTCCACACCACTGGAGTCAAGCTATCCTGGCTTATGACGGCTGATAGCCTGAAACCGGTCCTTGGATGCTTGATTCCGGTCCAGGGAAGTCATGGCTTGGTAGTTCGGGGTGGACTGCTCCCATGAGGCACAGGGTCAAAGCTGATTTGCATATGGCCATGTCTGAACTGGGGTAGTGTGGAGTGCAAACAACGATGGATTTAGGCCCAGAACTCTGTACTGGGGTGAATGTATGACATTGTTTTGCATTCGGTCCACCAACTGTTGTTTTTGCATTTGTCACCCTGAGTGGGAAGGTTATGCTCAGACGTGAGTCCCGTGCTCTCCACACCACTGGAGTCAAGCTATCCCTGCTTATGACGGCTGATAACCAGAAACCGGTCCTAGGATGCTTGATTCCGGTCCAGGGATGACATGGCTTGGCAGTTCGGGCTGGACTGTTCCCATGAGGCACAGGGTCAAGGCTGATTTGCATATGGCCATGTCTGAACTGGGGTAGTGTGTAGGGCAAAAAACTATGGATATAGGCCCAGATGTCTGTACCTGGGTGAATGTATGACATTGTTCTGCATTTTGTCCATCAACTGTTGTTTTTGCATTTGTCACCCTGAGTGGGAAGGGTATGCTCAGACGTGAGTCCCGTGCTCTCCACACCACAGGAGTCAAGCTATCCTAGCTGATGACGCTGATAGCCAGAAACCGGTCCTAGGATGCTTGATTCCGGTCCAGGGACGACATGGCTTGGCAGTTCGGGCTGGACTGTTCCCATGAGGCACAGGGTCAAGGCTGATTTGCATATGGCCATGTCTGAACTGGGGTAGTGTGTAGTGCAAAAAAAACGATGGATTTAGGCTCAGATTTCTGTACTGGGTTGAATGTATGACATTGTTCTGCATTCTGTCCATCAACTGTTGTTTTTGCAATTGTCACCCTGAGTGGGAAGGGTATGCTCAGACGTGAGTCCCTTGCTCTCCACACCACTTGAGTCAAGCTATCCTGGCTGATGACGGCTGATAGCCAGAAACCGGTCCTAGGATGCTTGATTCTGGTCCAGGGTACCAATGGCTTGGCAGTTCAGGCTGGACTGTTCCCATGAGGCACAGGGTCAAGGATGATTTGCATATGACCATGTCTGAACTGGGGTAGTGTGGAGGGCAAAAACACGATGGATTTAGGCCCAGATCTCTGTACTGGGGTGAATGTATAACATTGTTCTGCATTCTGTCCATTAACTTTTGTTTTTGCATTTGTCACCATGATTGGGAAGGGTATGCTCAGACGTGAGTCCTGTGCTCTCCACACCACAGGAGTCAAGCTATCCTGGCTGATGACGGTGGATAGCCAGAAACCGGTCCTAGGATGCTTGATTCCGGTCCAGGGAAGACATGGCTTGGCATTTCGGGCTGGACTCTTCCCATGAGGCACAGGGTGAAGGCTGATTTGCATATGGCCATGTCTGAACTGGTGTATTGTGGAGTGCAAAAAACAATTCATTTAGGCCCAGATCTCTGAACTGGGGTGAATGTATGACATTGTTCTGCATTCTGTCCATCAACTGTTGTTTTTGCATTTGTCACCCTAAGTGGGAAGGATATGCTCAGACGTGAGTCACGTGCTCTCCACACCACTGGAGTCAAGCTATCCTGGCTGATAACCAGAAACCGGTCTTAGGATGCTTGATTCGGTCCAGGGAAGACATGGCTTGGCAGTTCAGGCTGGACTGTTCCCATGAGGCACAGGGTCAAGGCTGATTTGCATATGGCCATGTCTGAACTGGGGTAGTGTGGACTGTAAAAACAATGAATTTAGGCGCAGATGTCTTTACTGGAATGAATGTATGACATTGTTCTGCATTCTGTCCATCAACTGTTGTTTTTGCATTTGTCACCTTGAGTGGGAAGGGTATGCTCAGACATGAGCCCGTGCTCTCCACACCACTGGAGTCAAGCTATCTTGGCTGATGATGGCTGATAACCAGAAACCGGTCCTAGGATGCTTGATTCGGTCCAGGTAAGACATGGCTTGGCAGTTCAGGCTGGCCTGTTCCCATGAGGCACAGGATCAAGGCTGATTTGCATATGGCTATATCTGAACTGGGGTAGTGTGGAGTGCAAAAAAACTATGGATTTATGCCCAGATCCCTGTACTGGGGTGAATATATGACATTGTTCTGCATTCTGTCCATCAATTGTTGTTTTTGGATTTGTCACCCTGAGTGGGAAGGGTATGCTCAGAAGTGAGTTCTGTGCTCCTCACACCACTGGAGTCAAGCTATCCTTGCTTATGATGGCTGATAGCCAGAAACCGGTCCTAGGATGCTTGATTCCGGTCCAGGGAAGACATGGCTTGGCAGTTCGGGCTGGACTGTTCCCATGAGGCACAGGTTCAAGGCTGATTTGCATATGGCCATGTCTGAACTGGGGTAGTGTGTAGGGCAAAAAACGATGGATATAGGCCCAGATGTCTGTACCTGGGTGAATGTATGACATTGTTCTGCATTTTGTCCATCAACTGTTGTATTTGCATTTGTCACCCTGAGTGGGAAGGGTATGCTCAGACGTGAGTCCCGTGCTCTCCACACCACTGGAGTCAAGCTATCCTAGCTGATGACGCTGATAGCCAGAAACCGGTCCTAGGATGCTTGATTCCGGTCCAGGGACGACATGGCTTGGCAGTTCGGGCTGGACTGTTCCCATGAGGCACAGGGTCAAGGCTGATTTGCATATGGCCATGTCTGAACTGGGGTAGTGTGTAGTGCAAAAAAAACGATGGATTTAGGCTCAGATTTCTGTACTGGGTTGAATGTATGACATTGTTCTGCATTCTGTCCATCAACTGTTGTATTTGCAATTGTCACCCTGAGTGGGAAGGATATGCTCAGACGTGAGTCCCTTGCTCTCCACACCACTTGAGTCAAGCTATCCTGGCTGATGACGGCTGATAGCCAGAAACCGGTCCTAGGATGCTTGATTCCGGTCCAGGGTACCAATGGCTTGGCAGTTCAGGCTGGACTGTTCCCATGAGGCACAGGGTCAAGGATGATTTGCATATGACCATGTCTGAACTGGGGTAGTGTGGAGGGCAAAAACACGATGGATTTAGGCCCAGATCTCTGTACTGGGGTGAATGTATAACATTGTTCTGCATTCTGTCCATTAACTTTTGTTTTTGCATTTGTCACCATGATTGGGAAGGGTATGCTCAGACGTGAGTCCTGTGCTCTCCACACCACAGGAGTCAAGCTATCCTGGCTGATGACGGTGGATAGCCAGAAACCGGTCCTAGGATGCTTGATTCCGGTCCAGGGAAGACATGGCTTGGCATTTCGGGCTGGACTCTTCCCATGAGGCACAGGGTGAAGGCTGATTTGCATATGGCCATGTCTGAACTGGTGTATTGTGGAGTGCAAAAAACAATTCATTTAGGCCCAGATCTCTGAACTGGGGTGAATGTATGACATTGTTCTGCATTCTGTCCATCAACTGTTGTTTTTGCATTTGTCACCCTAAGTGGGAAGGATATGCTCAGACGTGAGTCACGTGCTCTCCACACCACTGGAGTCAAGCTATCCTGGCTGATAACCAGAAACCGGTCTTAGGATGCTTGATTCGGTCCAGGGAAGACATGGCTTGGCAGTTCAGGCTGGACTGTTCCCATGAGGCACAGGGTCAAGGCTGATTTGCATATGGCCATGTCTGAACTGGGGTAGTGTGGACTGTAAAAACAATGAATTTAGGCGCAGATGTCTTTACTGGAATGAATGTATGACATTGTTCTGCATTCTGTCCATCAACTGTTGTTTTTGCATTTGTCACCTTGAGTGGGAAGGGTATGCTCAGACATGAGTCCCGTGCTCTCCACACCACTGGAGTCAAGCTATCTTGGCTGATGATGGCTGATAACCAGAAACCGGTCCTAGGATGCTTGATTCGGTCCAGGTAAGACATGGATTGGCAGTTCAGGCTGGCCTGTTCCCATGAGGCACAGGGTCAAGGCTGATTTGCATATGGCCATATCTGAACTGGGGTAGTGTGGAGTGCAAAAAAAACTATGGATTTATGCCCAGATCCCTGTACTGGGGTGAATATATGACATTGTTCTGCATTCTGTCCATCAACTGTTGTTTTTGGATTTGTCACCCTGAGTGGGAAGGGTATGCTCAGAAGTGAGTTCTGTGCTCCTCACACCACTGGAGTCAAGCTATCCTGGCTGATGACGGCTGATAGTCAGAAACCGGTCCTAAGATGCTTGATTCCGGTCCAGGGAAGACATTGCTTGGCAGTTCGGGCTGGACTGTTCCCATGAGGCACAGGGTCAAGGCTGATTTGCAGAAGGCCATGTCTGAACTGGGGTAGTGTGTAGTGCAATAAACGATGGATTTACACCCAGATCTGTGTACTGGGGTGAATGTATGACATTGTTCTGCATTCTGTCCATCAACTGTTGTATTTGCATTTGTCATCCTGAGTGGAAAGGGTATGCTCAGGCGTGAGTCCCGTGCTCTCCACACCACTGGAGTCAAGCTACCCTGGCTGATGAAGGCTGATAGCCAGAAACCGGTCCTAGGATGCTTGATTCCGACCCAGGGAAGACATGGCTTGGCAGTTCGGGCTGGACTGTTCCCATGAGGCACAGGGTCAAGGCTAATTTGCATATGGCCATGTCTTAACTGGGGTAGTGTGGAGTGCAAGAAAACTATGGATTTAGGCCCAGATCTCTGTACTGGGGTGAATGTATGACATTGTTCTGCATTCTGTCCGTCAACTGTTGTTTTTGCATTTGTCACCCTGAGTGGGAAGGGTATGCTCAGACGTGAATCCCGTGCTCTCCACACCACTGGAGTCAAGCTATCCTGGCTGATGACATCTGATAGCCACAAATTGGTCCTGGGATGCTTGATTCTGGTCCAGGGAAGACATGGGTGGCAGGTCGGACTGGACTGTTTCCATGAGGCACAGGGTCAAGGCTGATTTGCATATCGCCATATCTGAACTGGGGTAGAAGAGTGCAAAAAACGATGTATTTAGGCCCAGATCTCTGTACTTGGGTGAATATATGACATTGTTCTGCATTCTGTCCATCAACTGTTGTTTTTGCATTCGTCACCCTGAGTAGGAAGGGTATGCTCAGACGTAAATTCTGTGCTCTCCACACCAGTGGAGTCAAGCTATCCTGGCTGATGGCGTCTAATAGCCAGAAACCGGTCCTAGGATGCTTGATTCCGGTCCAGGGAAGACATGGCTTGGCAGTTCAGCCTGGACTGTTCCCATGAGGCACAGGGTCAAGGCTGATTTGCATATGGCCATGTCTGAACTGTTGTAGTGTGTAGGGCAAAAAAACGATGGATTTAGGTCCAGATCTCTGTACTGGGGTGAATGTATGACATTGTTCTGCATTCTGTCCGTCAACTGTTGTTTTTGCATTTGTCACCATGAGTGGGAAGGGTATGCTCAGACGTTAGTCCGGTGCTCTCCACACCACTGGAGTCAAGCTATCCTGACTTATGACGGCTGATAGCCTGAAACCGGTCCTTGGATGCTTGATTCCGGTCCAGGGAAGTCATGGCTTGGTAGTTCGGGGTGGACTGCTCCCATGAGGCACAGGGTCAAAGCTGATTTGCATATGGCCATGTCTGAACTGGGGTAGTGTGGAGTGCAAACAACGATGGATTTAGGCCCAGAACTCTGTACTGGGGTGAATGTATGACATTGTTTTGCATTCGGTCCACCAACTGTTGTTTTTGCATTTGTCACCCTGAGTGGGAAGGTTATGCTCAGACGTGAGTCCCGTGCTCTCCACACCACTGGAGTCAAGCTATCCCTGCTTATGACGGCTGATAACCAGAAACCGGTCCTAGGATGCTTGATTCCGGTCCAGGGATGACATGGCTTGGCAGTTCAGGCTGGCCTGTTCCCATGAGGCACAGGGTCAAGGCTGATTTGCATATGGCCATATCTGAACTGGGGTAGTGTGGAGTGCAAAAAAACTATGGATTTATGCCCAGATCCCTGTACTGGGGTGAATATATGACATTGTTCTGCATTCTGTCCATCAATTGTTGTTTTTGGATTTGTCACCCTGAGTGGGAAGGGTATGCTCAGAAGTGAGTTCTGTGCTCCTCACACCACTGGAGTCAAGCTATCCTGGCTGATGACGGCTGATAGTCAGAAACCGGTCCTAAGATGCTTGATTCCGGTCCAGGGAAGACATTGCTTGGCAGTTCGGGCTGGACTGTTCCCATGAGGCACAGGGTCAAGGCTGATTTGCAGAAGGCCATGTCTGAACTGGGGTAGTGTGTAGTGCAAAAAACGATGGATTTACGCCCAGATCTGTGTACTGGGGTGAATGTATGACATTGTTCTGCATTCTGTCCATCAACTGTTGTATTTGCATTTGTCATCCTGAGTGGAAAGGGTATGCTCAGGCGTGAGTCCCGTGCTCTCCACACCACTGGAGTCAAGCTATCCTGGCTGATGACGGCTGATAGCCAGAAACCGGTCCTAGGATGCTTGATTCCGACCCAGGGAAGACATGGCTTGGCAGTTCGGGCTGGACTGTTCCCATGAGGCACAGGGTCAAGGCTAATTTGCATATGGCCATGTCTTAACTGGGGTAGTGTGGAGTGCAAGAAAACTATGGATTTAGGCCCAGATCTCTGTACTGGGGTGAATGTATGACATTGTTCTGCATTCTGTCCGTCAACTGTTGTTTTTGCATTTGTCACCCTGAGTGGGAAGGGTATGCTCAGACGTGAATCCCGTGCTCTCCACACCACTGGAGTCAAGCTATCCTGGCTGATGACATCTGATAGCCACAAATTGGTCCTGGGATGCTTGATTCTGGTCCAGGGAAGACATGGGTGGCAGGTCGGGCTGGACTGTTTCCATGAGGCACAGGGTCAAGGCTGATTTGCATATCGCCATATCTGAACTGGGGTAGAAGAGTGCAAAAAACGATGTATTTAGGCCCAGATCTCTGTACTTGGGTGAATATATGACATTGTTCTGCATTCTGTCCATCAACTGTTGTTTTTGCATTCGTCACCCTGAGTGGGAAGGGTATGCTCAGACGTAAATTCCGTGCTCTCCACACCACTGGAGTCAAGCTATCCTGGCTGATGGCGTCTAATAGCCAGAAACCGGTCCTAGGATGCTTGATTCCGGTCCAGGGAAGACATGGCTTGGCAGTTCAGCCTGGACTGTTCCCATGAGGCACAGGGTCAAGGCTGATTTGCATATGGCCATGTCTGAACTGTTGTAGTGTGTAGGGCAAAAAAACGATGGATTTAGGTCCAGATCTCTGTACTGGGGTGAATGTATGACATTGTTCTGCATTCTGTCCGTCAACTGTTGTTTTTGCATTTGTCACCATGAGTGGGAAGGGTATGCTCAGACGTTAGTCCGGTGCTCTCCACACCACTGGAGTCAAGCTATCCTGGCTTATGACGGCTGATAGCCTGAAACCAGTCCTTGGATGCTTGATTCCGGTCCAGGGAAGTCATGGCTTGGTAGTTCGGGGTGGACTGCTCCCATGAGGCACAGGGTCAAAGCTGATTTGCATATGGCCATGTCTGAACTGGGGTAGTGTGGAGTGCAAACAACGATGGATTTAGGCCCAGAACTCTGTACTGGGGTGAATGTATGACATTGTTTTGCATTCGGTCCACCAACTGTTGTTTTTGCATTTGTCACCCTGAGTGGGAAGGTTATGCTCAGACGTGAGTCCCGTGCTCTCCACACCACTGGAGTCAAGCTATCCCTGCTTATGACGGCTGATAACCAGAAACCGGTCCTAGGATGCTTGATTCCGGTCCAGGGATGACATGGCTTGGCAGTTCGGGCTGGACTGTTCCCATGAGGCACAGGGTCAAGGCTGATTTGCATATGGCCATGTCTGAACTGGGGTAGTGTGTAGGGCAAAAAACTATGGATATAGGCCCAGATGTCTGTACCTGGGTGAATGTATGACATTGTTCTGCATTTTGTCCATCAACTGTTGTTTTTGCATTTGTCACCCTGAGTGGGAAGGGTATGCTCAGACGTGAGTCCCGTGCTCTCCACACCACTGGAGTCAAGCTATCCTAGCTGATGACGCTGATAGCCAGAAACCGGTCCTAGGATGCTTGATTCCGGTCCAGGGACGACATGGCTTGGCAGTTCGGGCTGGACTGTTCCCATGAGGCACAGGGTCAAGGCTGATTTGCATATGGCCATGTCTGAACTGGGGTAGTGTGTAGTGCAAAAAAAACGATGGATTTAGGCTCAGATTTCTGTACTGGGTTGAATGTATGACATTGTTCTGCATTCTGTCCATCAACTGTTGTTTTTGCTATTGTCACCCTGAGTGGGAAGGGTATGCTCAGACGTGAGTCCCTTGCTCTCCACACCACTTGAGTCAAGCTATCCTGGCTGATGACGGCTGATAGCCAGAAACCGGTCCTAGGATGCTTGATTCTGGTCCAGGGTACCAATGGCTTGGCAGTTCAGGCTGGACTGTTCCCATGAGGCACAGGGTCAAGGATGATTTGCATATGACCATGTCTGAACTGGGGTAGTGTGGAGGGCAAAAACACGATGGATTTAGGCCCAGATCTCTGTACTGGGGTGAATGTATAACATTGTTCTGCATTCTGTCCATTAACTTTTGTTTTTGCATTTGTCACCATGATTGGGAAGGGTATGCTCAGACGTGAGTCCTGTGCTCTCCACACCACAGGAGTCAAGCTATCCTGGCTGATGACGGTGGATAGCCAGAAACCGGTCCTAGGATGCTTGATTCCGGTCCAGGGAAGACATGGCTTGGCATTTCGGGCTGGACTCTTCCCATGAGGCACAGGGTGAAGGCTGATTTGCATATGGCCATGTCTGAACTGGTGTATTGTGGAGTGCAAAAAACAATTCATTTAGGCCCAGATCTCTGAACTGGGGTGAATGTATGACATTGTTCTGCATTCTGTCCATCAACTGTTGTTTTTGCATTTGTCACCCTAAGTGGGAAGGATATGCTCAGACGTGAGTCACGTGCTCTCCACACCACTGGAGTCAAGCTATCCTGGCTGATAACCAGAAACCGGTCTTAGGATGCTTGATTCGGTCCAGGGAAGACATGGCTTGGCAGTTCAGGCTGGACTGTTCCCATGAGGCACAGGGTCAAGGCTGATTTGCATATGGCCATGTCTGAACTGGGGTAGTGTGGACTGTAAAAACATTGAATTTAGGCGCAGATGTCTTTACTGGAATGAATGTATGACATTGTTCTGCATTCTGTCCATCAACTGTTGTTTTTGCATTTGTCACCTTGAGTGGGAAGGGTATGCTCAGACATGAGCCCGTGCTCTCCACACCACTGGAGTCAAGCTATCTTGGCTGATGATGGCTGATAACCAGAAACCGGTCCTAGGATGCTTGATTCGGTCCAGGTAAGACATGGCTTGGCAGTTCAGGCTGGCCTGTTCCCATGAGGCACAGGGTCAAGGCTGATTTGCATATGGCTATATCTGAACTGGGGTAGTGTGGAGTGCAAAAAAACTATGGATTTATGCCCAGATCCCTGTACTGGGGTGAATATATGACATTGTTCTGCATTCTGTCCATCAATTGTTGTTTTTGGATTTGTCACCCTGAGTGGGAAGGGTATGCTCAGAAGTGAGTTCTGTGCTCCTCACACCACTGGAGTCAAGCTATCCTGGCTGATGACGGCTGATAGTCAGAAACCGGTCCTAAGATGCTTGATTCCGGTCCAGGGAAGACATTGCTTGGCAGTTCGGGCTGGACTGTTCCCATGAGGCACAGGGTCAAGGCTGATTTGCAGAAGGCCATGTCTGAACTGGGGTAGTGTGTAGTGCAAAAAACGATGGATTTACGCCCAGATCTGTGTACTGGGGTGAATGTATGACATTGTTCTGCATTCTGTCCATCAACTGTTGTATTTGCATTTGTCATCCTGAGTGGAAAGGGTATGCTCAGGCGTGAGTCCCGTGCTCTCCACACCACTGGAGTCAAGCTATCCTGGCTGATGACGGCTGATAGCCAGAAACCGGTCCTAGGATGCTTGATTCCGACCCAGGGAAGACATGGCTTGGCAGTAGGCATGGGCGGAAAATCCGTTCCGCTCGCGGATTTTGCGGATTTTCGGGAAATCCGCAATCCGCGAGATTTGCGAATTTCCTGCAAAATCCGCAAATCCGCGAGCAGCGGATTTTGCTCGCACTGCTCGCACTGTTCGCGTGAGTTCGCGCCCCGCGAATAAGTGCGAAATTGCAGAAATATGATCTAAGCAAAACTGAAAGTAACTACTTACCAGGTTCAAAAGTTCAGGCACATCATTAGTAGCCATTTCCTGTAGTGCTTCCTGAGGGGCCCCTCCAGAGTTCAGTTGCCAGTTGAAACTATTATGTGACCCTGCTCTGAACCTCAGAATAGTTACACATATGCCACAAAGGTCATGAATTACAGCTAAGGGAGACAAGCAGGAGCCAGGCTGGAAGTTAAAATCCATTAATCAGCCCCTAATTCATTATTGTCAGTTGGGGCAGGGCAGGTGTTGTAACTAATTTTGCAACAATGAAAGCACTTAGCAAGTGCAAAAGATCACTAATCAGGGCGCACTAAGGAAGCAGGTGCCAGCTAAAAAAATATTCTGTGACACATTAATCAGCCCCAAATTAATTCAGGTCACTTGAGGCAGGGAAGGTGTGCTTTGCTTTGCCGAAAATAATGTACACTGGACAACCAGAGGGTGTGGTGATGAAACAGAGGGTGGCATGGGTGGGCCAGAGGGTGGCATGAGTAGTCAGAGAGTGGCAGTGGTGACAGAGAGTGGCAGTGATGAAGAAGAGTGTCCCAAACAGGTTGGACACGTAGAAACAACAAGTTCGCAAAACTTGCGACCCGACAGGTAAGTTCGCAAATTGCGAAATTGTAAAAACCCTCGCGAACTGGCAGAAACACGGGCGAACACAAAAAAAAAAAAAATCCGCAAATTCGCGGGAATTCGCGGATTTTGCGGATTGCGAGTTCGCAAATCCGCAAATTCGCGGATTGCCAATCCGCAAAATCCGCTCATGCCTACTTGGCAGTTCGGGCTGGACTGTTCCCATGAGGCACAGGGTCAAGGCTAATTTGCATATGGCCATGTCTTAACTGGGGTAGTGTGGAGTGCAAGAAAACTATGGATTTAGGCCCAGATCTCTGTACTGGGGTGAATGTATGACATTGTTCTGCATTCTGTCCGTCAACTGTTGTTTTTGCATTTGTCACCCTGAGTGGGAAGGGTATGCTCAGACGTGAATCCCGTGCTCTCCACACCACTGGAGTCAAGCTATCCTGGCTGATGACATCTGATAGCCACAAATTGGTCCTGGGATGCTTGATTCTGGTCCAGGGAAGACATGGGTGGCAGGTCGGGCTGGACTGTTTCCATGAGGCACAGGGTCAAGGCTGATTTGCATATCGCCATATCTGAACTGGGGTAGAAGAGTGCAAAAAACGATGTATTTAGGCCCAGATCTCTGCACTTGGGTGAATATATGACATTGTTCTGCATTCTGTCCATCAACTGTTGTTTTTGCATTCGTCACCCTGAGTGGGAAGGGTATGCTCAGACGTAAATTCCGTGCTCTCCACACCACTGGAGTCAAGCTATCCTGGCTGATGGCGTCTAATAGCCAGAAACCGGTCCTAGGATGCTTGATTCCGGTCCAGGGAAGACATGGCTTGGCAGTTCAGCCTGGACTGTTCCCATGAGGCACAGGGTCAAGACTGATTTGCATATGGCCATGTCTGAACTGTTGTAGTGTGTAGGGCAAAAAAACAATGGATTTAGGTCCAGATCTCTGTACTGGGGTGAATGTATGACATTGTTCTGCATTCTGTCCGTCAACTGTTGTTTTTGCATTTGTCACCATGAGTGGGAAGGGTATGCTCAGACGTTAGTCCGGTGCTCTCCACACCACTGGAGTCAAGCTATCCTGGCTTATGACGGCTGATAGCCTGAAACCGGTCCTTGGATGCTTGATTCCGGTCCAGGGAAGTCATGGCTTGGTAGTTCGGGGTGGACTGCTCCCATGAGGCACAGGGTCAAAGCTGATTTGCATATGGCCATGTCTGAACTGGGGTAGTGTGGAGTGCAAACAACGATGGATTTAGGCCCAGAACTCTGTACTGGGGTGAATGTATGACATTGTTTTGCATTCGGTCCACCAACTGTTGTTTTTGCATTTGTCACCCTGAGTGGGAAGGTTATGCTCAGACGTGAGTCCCGTGCTCTCCACACCACTGGAGTCAAGCTATCCCTGCTTATGACGGCTGATAACCAGAAACCGGTCCTAGGATGCTTGATTCCGGTCCAGGGATGACATGGCTTGGCAGTTCGGGCTGGACTGTTCCCATGAGGCACAGGGTCAAGGCTGATTTGCATATGGCCATGTCTGAACTGGGGTAGTGTGTAGGGCAAAAAACTATGGATATAGGCCCAGATGTCTGTACCTGGGTGAATGTATGACATTGTTCTGCATTTTGTCCATCAACTGTTGTTTTTGCATTTGTCACCCTGAGTGGGAAGGGTATGCGCAGACGTGAGTCCCGTGCTCTCCACACCACTGGAGTCAAGCTATCCTAGCTGATGACGCTGATAGCCAGAAACCGGTCCTAGGATGCTTGATTCCGGTCCAGGGTACCAATGGCTTGGCAGTTCAGGCTGGACTGTTCCCATGAGGCACAGGGTCAAGGATGATTTGCATATGACCATGTCTGAACTGGGGTAGTGTGGAGGGCAAAAACACGATGGATTTAGGCCCAGATCTCTGTACTGGGGTGAATGTATAACATTGTTCTGCATTCTGTCCATTAACTTTTGTTTTTGCATTTGTCACCATGAGTGGGAAGGGTATGCTCAGACGTGAGTCCTGTGCTCTCCACACCACAGGAGTCAAGCTATCCTGGCTGATGACGGTGGATAGCCAGAAACCGGTCCTAGGATGCTTGATTCCGGTCCAGGGAAGACATGGCTTGGCATTTCGGGCGGACTGTTCCCATGAGGCACAGGGTGAAGGCTGATTTGCATATGGCCATGTCTGAACTGGTGTAGTGTGGAGTGCAAAAAACAATTCATTTAGGCCCAGATCTCTGAACTGGGGTGAATGTATGACATTGTTCTGCATTCTGTCCATCAACTGTTGTTTTTGCATTTGTCACCCTAAGTGGGAAGGATATGCTCAGACGTGAGTCACGTGCTCTCCACACCACTGGAGTCAAGCTATCCTGGCTGATAACCAGAAACCGGTCTTAGGATGCTTGATTCGGTCCAGGGAAGACATGGCTTGGCAGTTCAGGGTGGACTGTTCCCATGAGGCACAGGGTCAAGGCTGATTTGCATATGGCCATATCTGAACTGGGGTAGTGTGGAGTGCAAAAAAAGTATGGATTTAGGCCCAGATCCCTGTACTGGGGTGAATCAATGACATTGTTCTGCATTCTGTCCATCAATTGTTGTTTTTGCATTTGTCACCCTGAGTGGGAAGGGTATGCTCAGACGTGAGTCCCGTGCTCTCCACACCACTGGAGTCAAGCTATCCTGGCTGATGATGGCTGATAGCCAGAAACCGGCCCTAGGATGCTTGGTTCCGGTCCAGGGAAGTCATGGCTTGGCAGTTTGGGCTGGACTGTTCCCATGAGGCACAGGGTCAAAGCTGATTTGCATATGGCCATGCCTGAACTGGGGTAGTGTGGAGTGCAAAAAACGATGGATTTAGGCCCAGATCTGTGTACTGGGGTGAATGTATGACATTGATCTGCATTCTGTCCATCAACAGTCGTTTTTGCATTTGTCACCCTGAGTGGGAAGGGTATGTTCAGACATGAGTCCCGTGCTCTCCACACCACTGGAGTCAAGCTATCTTGGCTGATGATGGCTGATAACCAGAAACCGGTCCTAGGATGCTTGATTCGGTCCAGGGAAGACATGGCTTGGCAGTTCAGGCTGGCCTGTTCCCATGAGGCACAGGGTCAAAGCTGATTTGCATATGGCCATGCCTGAACTGGGGTAGTGTGGAGTGCAAAAAACGATGGATTTAGGCCCAGATCTGTGTACTGGGGTGAATATATGACATTGTTCTGCATTCTGTCCATCAATTGTTGTTTTTGGATTTGTCACCCTGAGTGGGAAGGGTATGCTCAGAAGTGAGTTCTGTGCTCCTCACACCGCTGGAGTCAAGCTATCCTGGCTGATGACGGCTGATAGCCAGAAACCGGTCCTAAGATGCTTGGTTCCGGTCCAGGGAAGACATTGCTTGGCAGTTCGGGCTGGACTGTTCCCATGAGGCACAGGGTGAAGGCTGATTTGCAGAAGGCCATGTCTGAACTGTGGTAGTGTGTAGTGCAAAAAACGATGGATTTACACCCAGATCTGTGTACTGGGGTGAATGTATGACATTGTTCTGCATTCTGTCCATCAACTGTTGTATTTGCATTTGTCATCCTGAGTGGAAAGGGTATGCTCAGGCGTGAGTCCCGTGCTCTCCACACCACTGGAGTCAAGCTATCCTGGCTGATGACGGCTGATAGCCAGAAACCGGTCCTAGGATGCTTGATTCCGACCCAGGGAAGACATGGCTTGGCAGTTCGGGCTGGACTGTTCCCATGAGGCACAGGGTCAAGGCTAATTTGCATATGGCCATGTCTTAACTGGGGTAGTGTGGAGTGCAAGAAAACGATAGATTTAGGCCCAGATCTCTGTACTGGGGTGAATGTATGACATTGTTCTGCATTCTGTCCATCAACTGTTGTTTTTGCATTTGTCACCCTGAGTGGGAAGGGTATGCTCAGAGGTGAATCCCGTGCTCTCCACACCACTGGAGTCAAGCTATCCTGGCTGATGACGTCTGATAGCCACAAATTGGTCCTGGGATGCTTGATTCTGGTCCAGGGAAGACATGGGTGGCAGGTCGGGCTGGACTGTTTCCATGAGGCACAGGGTCAAGGCTGATTTGCATATCGCCATATCTGAACTGGGGTAGAAGAGTGCAAAAAACGATGTATTTAGGCCCAGATCTCTGTACTTGGGTGAATATATGACATTGTTCTGCATTCTGTCCATCAACTGTTGTTTTTGCATTCGTCACCCTGAGTGGGAAGGGTATGCTCAGGCGTAAATCCCGTGCTCTCCACACCACTGGAGTCAAGCTATCCTGGCTGATGGCGTCTAATAGCCAGAAACCGGTCCTAGGATGCTTAATTCCGGTCCAGGGAAGACATGGCTTGGCAGTTCAGCCTGGACTGTTCCCATGAGGCACAGGGTCAAGGCTGATTTGCATATGGCCATGTCTGAACTGTTGTAGTGTGTAGGGCAAAAAAACGATGGATTTAGGTCCAGATCTCTGTACTGGGGTGAATGTATGACATTGTTCTGCATTCTGTCCGTCAACTGTTGTTTTTGCATTTGTCACCATGAGTGGGAAGGGTATGCTCAGACGTTAGTCCGGTGCTCTCCACACCACTGGAGTCAAGCTATCCTGGCTTATGACGGCTGATAGCCTGAAACCGGTCCTAGGATGCTTGATTCCGGTCCAGGGAAGTCATGGCTTGGTAGTTCGGGGTGGACTGTTCCCATGAGGCACAGGGTCAAAGCTGATTTGCATATGGCCATGTCTGAACTGGGGTAGTGTGGAGTGCAAACAACGATGGGTTTAGGCCCAGAACTCTGTACTGGGGTGAATGTATGACATTGTTTTGCATTCGGTCCACCAACTGTTGTTTTTGCATTTGTCACCCTGAGTGGGAAGGTTATGCTCAGACGTGAGTCCCGTGCTCTCCACACCACTGGAGTCAAGCTATCCTTGCTTATGACGGCTGATAGCCAGAAACCGGTCCTAGGATGCTTGATTCCGGTCCAGGGATGACATGGCTTGGCAGTTCGGGCTGGACTGTTCCCATGAGGCACAGGGTCAAGGCTGATTTGCATATGGCCATGTCTGAACTGGGGTAGTGTGTAGGGCAAAAAACGATGGATATAGGCCCAGATGTCTGTACCTGGGTGAATGTATGACATTGTTCTGCATTTTGTCCATCAACTGTTGTTTTTGCATTTGTCACCCTGAGTGGGAAGGGTATGCTCAGACGTGAGTCCCGTGCTCTCCACACCACTGGAGTCAAGCTATCCTAGCTGATGACGCTGATAGCCAGAAACCGGTCCTAGGATGCTTGATTCCGGTCCAGGGATGACATGGCTTGGCAGTTCGGGCTGGACGGTTCCCATGAGGCACAGGGTCAAGGCTGATTTGCATATGGCCATGTCTGAACTGGGGTAGTGTGTAGTGCAAAAAAACGATGGATTTAGGCTCAGATTTCTGTACTGGGTTGAATGTATGACATTGTTCTGCATTCTGTCCATCAACTGTTGTTTTTGCAATTGTCACCCTGAGTGGGAAGGGTATGCTCAGACGTGAGTCCCTTGCTCTCCACACCACTTGAGTCAAGCTATCCTGGCTGATGACGGCTGATAGCCAGAAACCGGTCCTAGGATGCTTGATTCCGGTCCAGGGTACCAATGGCTTGGCAGTTCAGGCTGGACTGTTCCCATGAGGCACAGGGTCAAGGATGATTTGCATATGACCATGTCTGAACTGGGGTAGTGTGGAGGGCAAAAACACGATGGATTTAGGCCCAGATCTCTGTACTGGGGTGAATGTATAACATTGTTCTGCATTCTGTCCATTAACTTTTGTTTTTGCATTTGTCACCATGAGTGGGAAGGGTATGCTCAGACGTGAGTCCTGTGCTCTCCACACCACAGGAGTCAAGCTATCCTGGCTGATGACGGTGGATAGCCAGAAACCGGTCCTAGGATGCTTGATTCCGGTCCAGGGAAGACATAGCTTGGCATTTCGGGTTGGACTGTTCCAATGAGGCACAGGGTGAAGGCTGTTTTGCATATGGCCATGTCTGAACTGGTGTAGTGTGGAGTGCAAAAAACAATTCATTTAGGCCCAGATCTCTGAACTGGGGTGAATGTATGACATTGTTCTGCATTCTGTCCATCAACTGTTGTTTTTGCATTTGTCACCCTAAGTGGGAAGGATATGCTCAGACGTGAGTCACATGCTCTCCACACCACTGGAGTCAAGCTATCCTGGCTGATAACCAGAAACCGGTCTTAGGATGCTTGATTCGGTCCAGGGAAGACATGGCTTGGCAGTTCAGGGTGGACTGTTCCCATGAGGCACAGGGTCAAGGCTGATTTGCATATGGCCATATCTGAACTGGGGTAGTGTGGAGTGCAAAAAAAGTATGGATTTAGGCCCAGATCCCTGTACTGGGGGGAATCAATGACATTGTTCTGCATTCTGTCCATCAATTGTTGTTTTTGCATTTGTCACCCTGAGTGGGAAGGTTATGCTCCGAGGTGAGTCCCGTGCTCTCCACAACACTTGAGTCAAGCTATCCTGGCTGATGACGGCTGATAGCCAGAAACTGGTCCTAGGATGCTTGATTCCGGTCCAGGGAAGACATGGCTTGGCAGTTCGGGCTGGACTGTTCCCATGAGGCACAGGGTCAAGGCTGATTTGCATATGGCCATGCCTGAACTGGGTTAGTGTGTAGTGCAAAAAAAAGATGGATTTAGGCTCACTTTTCTGTACTGGGTTGAATGTATGACATTGTTCTGCATTCTGTCCATCAACTGTTGTTTTTGCATTTGCCACCCTGAGTGGGAAGGTTATGCTCAGACGTGAGTCCCGTGCTCTCCACAACACTTGAGTCAAGCTATCCTGGCTGATGACGGCTGATAGCCAGAAACTGGTCCTAGGATGCTTGATTCCGGTCCAGGGAAGACATGGCTTGGCAGTTCGGGCTGGACTGTTCCCATGAGCCACAGGGTCAAGGCTGATTTGCATATGGCCATGTCTGAACTGGGTTAGTGTGTAGTGCAAAAAAACGATGGATTTAGGCTCACTTTTCTGTACTGGGTTGAATGTATGACATTGTTCTACATTCTGTCCATCAACTGTTGTTTTTGCATTTGCCACCCTGGGTGGGAAGGGTATGCTCAGACATGAGTCCTGTGCTCTCCACACCACTGAAGTCAAGCTATCCTGGCTGATGATGGCTGATAACCAGAAACAGGTCCTAGGATGCTTGATTCCGGTCCAGGGAAGACATGACTTAGCAGTTCGGGCTGGCCTGTTCCCATGAGGCACAGGGTCAAGGCTGATTTGCATATGGCCATGTCTGAACTGGGGTAGTGTGGAGTGTAAAAAACAATGGATTTAGGCCCAGATGTCTGTACTGGGAAGAATGTATGACATTGTTCTGCATTCAGCCCATCAACTGTTGTTTTTGCATTTGTCACCCTGAGTGGGAAGGGTATGCTCAGATGTGAGTCCCGTGCTCTCCAGACCACTTCAGTCAAGCTATCCTGGCTGATGACAGCTGGTAGCCAGAAACCGGTCCTAGGATGCTTGATTCCGGTCCAGGGAAGATATTGCTTGGCAGTTCGGGCTGGACTGTTCCCATGAGGCACAGGGTCAAGGCTGATTTGCAGAAGGCCATGTCTGAACTGGGGTAGTGTGTAGTGCAAAAAACGATGGATTTACGCCCAGATCTCTGTACTGGGGTGAATGTATGACATTGTTCTGCATTCTGTCCATCAACTGTTGTATTTACATTTGTCATCCTGAGTGGAAAGGGTATGCTCAGGCGTGAGTCCCGTGCTCTCCACACCACTGGAGTCAAGCTATCCTGGCTGATGACGGCTGATAGCCAGAAACCGGTCCTAGGATGCTTTATTCCGACCCATGGAAGACATGGCTTGGCAGTTCGGGCTGGACTGTTCCCATGAGGCACAGGGTCAAGGTTAATTTGCATATGGCCATGTCTGAACTGCGGTAGTGTGAAGTGCAAAACAATGATGGATTTAGGCCCAAATCCCTGTACTGGGGTGAATGTATGACATTGTTCTGCATTCGGTCCATCAACTGTTGTTTTTGCATTCGTCACCCTGAGTGGGAAGGGTATGCTCAGATGTGAATCCTGTGCTCTCCACACCACTGGAGTCAAGCTATCCTGGGTGATGACGTCTGATAGCCACAAAACGGTCCTAGGATGCTTGATTCCGGTCCAGGGAAGACATGGCTTGGCAGTTCAGGCTGGACTATTCCCATGAGGCACAGGGTCAAGGCTGATTTGCATATGGCCATGTCTGAACTGGGGTAGTGTGGAGTGCAATACACAATGGATTTAGGTCCAGATCTCTGTACTGGGGTAGTGTGTACGGCAAAAAAACGATGGATTTAGGCCCATAGCTCTGTACTGGGGTGAATGTATGACATTGTTCTGCATTTTGCCCATCAACTGTTCTTTTTGCATTTGTCACCCTGAGTGGGAAGGGTATGCTAAGACGTGAGTCCCGTGCTCTCCACACCACTGGAGTCAAGCTATCCTGGCTGATGACGGCTGATAGCCAGAAACCGGTTCTAGGATGCTTGATTCCGGTCCAGGTAAGACATAGCTTGGCAATTCGGGCTGGACTGTTCCCATGAGGCACAGGGTCAAGGCTGATTTGCAGAAGGCCATGTTTGAACTTGGGTAGTGTGTAGTGCAAAAAAATGATGGATTTAGGCCCTGATCTCTGTACTGTCTCTACTGAATGTATGACATTGTTCTGCATTCTGTCCATCAACTGTTGTTTTTGCATTTGTCACTCTGAGGGGGAAAGGTGTGCTCAGACGTGAGTCCCGTGCTCTCCACACCACTGGAGTCAAGCTATCCTGGATGATGACAGCTGATAGCCAGAAACCAGTCCTAGGATGCTTGATTCCGGTCCAGGGAAGACATGGCTTGGCAGTTAGGGCTGGACTGTTCCCATGAGGCACAGGGTCAAGGCTGATTTGCAAATGGCCATGTCTGACCTGGGGTAATGTGGAGTGTAAAAAACAATGGATTTAGGCCAAGATGTCTGTACTGGGATGAATGTATGACATTGTTCTGCATTCTGTCCATCAACTGTTGTTTTTGCATTTGTCACCATGAGTGAGAAGGGTATGCTCAGACGTGAGTCCTGTGCTCTCCACGCCACTGGAGTCAAGCTATCCTGGCTGATGACGGCTGATAGCCAGAAACCGGTTTTAGGATGCTTGATTCCGGTCCAGGGAAGACATGACTTGGCAGTTCGGGCTGGACTGTTCCCATGAGGCACAGGGTCAAGGCTGATTTGCATATGGCCATGTCTGAACTGGGGTAGTGCGTAGTGCAAAAAAATGATGGATTTAGGCTCAGATTTCTGTACTGGGTTGAATGTATGACATTGTTCTGCATTCTGTCCATCAACTGTTGTTTTTGCAATTGTCACCCTGAGTGGGAAGGGTATGCTCAGACGTGAGTCCCTTGCTCTCCACACCACTTGAGTCAAGCTATCCTGGCTGATGACGGCTGATAGCCAGAAACCGGTCCTAGGATGCTTGATTCTGGTCCAGGGAAGACATGGCTTGGCATTTCGGGCTGGACTCTTCCCATGAGGCACAGGGTGAAGGCTGATTTGCATATGGCCATGTCTGAACTGGTGTATTGTGGAGTGCAAAAAACAATTCATTTAGGCCCAGATCTCTGAACTGGGGTGAATGTATGACATTGTTCTGCATTCTGTCCATCAACTGTTGTTTTTGCATTTGTCACCCTAAGTGGGAAGGATATGCTCAGACGTGAGTCACGTGCTCTCCACACCACTGGAGTCAAGCTATCCTGGCTGATAACCAGAAACCGGTCTTAGGATGCTTGATTCGGTCCAGGGAAGACATGGCTTGGCAGTTCAGGCTGGACTGTTCCCATGAGGCACAGGGTCAAGGCTGATTTGCATATGGCCATGTCTGAACTGGGGTAGTGTGGACTGTAAAAACAATGAATTTAGGCGCAGATGTCTTTACTGGAATGAATGTATGACATTGTTCTGCATTCTGTCCATCAACTGTTGTTTTTGCATTTGTCACCTTGAGTGGGAAGGGTATGCTCAGACATGAGTCCCGTGCTCTCCACACCACTGGAGTCAAGCTATCTTGGCTGATGATGGCTGATAACCAGAAACCGGTCCTAGGATGCTTGATTCGGTCCAGGTAAGACATGGATTGGCAGTTCAGGCTGGCCTGTTCCCATGAGGCACAGGGTCAAGGCTGATTTGCATATGGCCATATCTGAACTGGGGTAGTGTGGAGTGCAAAAAAAACTATGGATTTATGCCCAGATCCCTGTACTGGGGTGAATATATGACATTGTTCTGCATTCTGTCCATCAACTGTTGTTTTTGGATTTGTCACCCTGAGTGGGAAGGGTATGCTCAGAAGTGAGTTCTGTGCTCCTCACACCACTGGAGTCAAGCTATCCTGGCTGATGACGGCTGATAGTCAGAAACCGGTCCTAAGATGCTTGATTCCGGTCCAGGGAAGACATTGCTTGGCAGTTCGGGCTGGACTGTTCCCATGAGGCACAGGGTCAAGGCTGATTTGCAGAAGGCCATGTCTGAACTGGGGTAGTGTGTAGTGCAATAAACGATGGATTTACACCCAGATCTGTGTACTGGGGTGAATGTATGACATTGTTCTGCATTCTGTCCATCAACTGTTGTATTTGCATTTGTCATCCTGAGTGGAAAGGGTATGCTCAGGCGTGAGTCCCGTGCTCTCCACACCACTGGAGTCAAGCTATCCTGGCTGATGAAGGCTGATAGCCAGAAACCGGTCCTAGGATGCTTGATTCCGACCCAGGGAAGACATGGCTTGGCAGTTCGGGCTGGACTGTTCCCATGAGGCACAGGGTCAAGGCTAATTTGCATATGGCCATGTCTTAACTGGGGTAGTGTGGAGTGCAAGAAAACTATGGATTTAGGCCCAGATCTCTGTACTGGGGTGAATGTATGACATTGTTCTGCATTCTGTCCGTCAACTGTTGTTTTTGCATTTGTCACCCTGAGTGGGAAGGGTATGCTCAGACGTGAATCCCGTGCTCTCCACACCACTGGAGTCAAGCTATCCTGGCTGATGACATCTGATAGCCACAAATTGGTCCTGGGATGCTTGATTCTGGTCCAGGGAAGACATGGGTGGCAGGTCGGACTGGACTGTTTCCATGAGGCACAGGGTCAAGGCTGATTTGCATATCGCCATATCTGAACTGGGGTAGAAGAGTGCAAAAAACGATGTATTTAGGCCCAGATCTCTGTACTTGGGTGAATATATGACATTGTTCTGCATTCTGTCCATCAACTGTTGTTTTTGCATTCGTCACCCTGAGTAGGAAGGGTATGCTCAGACGTAAATTCTGTGCTCTCCACACCAGTGGAGTCAAGCTATCCTGGCTGATGGCGTCTAATAGCCAGAAACCGGTCCTAGGATGCTTGATTCCGGTCCAGGGAAGACATGGCTTGGCAGTTCAGCCTGGACTGTTCCCATGAGGCACAGGGTCAAGGCTGATTTGCATATGGCCATGTCTGAACTGTTGTAGTGTGTAGGGCAAAAAAACGATGGATTTAGGTCCAGATCTCTGTACTGGGGTGAATGTATGACATTGTTCTGCATTCTGTCCGTCAACTGTTGTTTTTGCATTTGTCACCATGAGTGGGAAGGGTATGCTCAGACGTTAGTCCGGTGCTCTCCACACCACTGGAGTCAAGCTATCCTGGCTTATGACGGCTGATAGCCTGAAACCGGTCCTTGGATGCTTGATTCCGGTCCAGGGAAGTCATGGCTTGGTAGTTCGGGGTGGACTGCTCCCATGAGGCACAGGGTCAAAGCTGATTTGCATATGGCCATGTCTGAACTGGGGTAGTGTGGAGTGCAAACAACGATGGATTTAGGCCCAGAACTCTGTACTGGGGTGAATGTATGACATTGTTTTGCATTCGGTCCACCAACTGTTGTTTTTGCATTTGTCACCCTGAGTGGGAAGGTTATGCTCAGACGTGAGTCCCGTGCTCTCCACACCACTGGAGTCAAGCTATCCCTGCTTATGACGGCTGATAACCAGAAACCGGTCCTAGGATGCTTGATTCCGGTCCAGGGATGACATGGCTTGGCAGTTCAGGCTGGCCTGTTCCCATGAGGCACAGGGTCAAGGCTGATTTGCATATGGCCATATCTGAACTGGGGTAGTGTGGAGTGCAAAAAAACTATGGATTTATGCCCAGATCCCTGTACTGGGGTGAATATATGACATTGTTCTGCATTCTGTCCATCAATTGTTGTTTTTGGATTTGTCACCCTGAGTGGGAAGGGTATGCTCAGAAGTGAGTTCTGTGCTCCTCACACCACTGGAGTCAAGCTATCCTGGCTGATGACGGCTGATAGTCAGAAACCGGTCCTAAGATGCTTGATTCCGGTCCAGGGAAGACATTGCTTGGCAGTTCGGGCTGGACTGTTCCCATGAGGCACAGGGTCAAGGCTGATTTGCAGAAGGCCATGTCTGAACTGGGGTAGTGTGTAGTGCAAAAAACGATGGATTTACGCCCAGATCTGTGTACTGGGGTGAATGTATGACATTGTTCTGCATTCTGTCCATCAACTGTTGTATTTGCATTTGTCATCCTGAGTGGAAAGGGTATGCTCAGGCGTGAGTCCCGTGCTCTCCACACCACTGGAGTCAAGCTATCCTGGCTGATGACGGCTGATAGCCAGAAACCGGTCCTAGGATGCTTGATTCCGACCCAGGGAAGACATGGCTTGGCAGTTCGGGCTGGACTGTTCCCATGAGGCACAGGGTCAAGGCTAATTTGCATATGGCCATGTCTTAACTGGGGTAGTGTGGAGTGCAAGAAAACTATGGATTTAGGCCCAGATCTCTGTACTGGGGTGAATGTATGACATTGTTCTGCATTCTGTCCGTCAACTGTTGTTTTTGCATTTGTCACCCTGAGTGGGAAGGGTATGCTCAGACGTGAATCCCGTGCTCTCCACACCACTGGAGTCAAGCTATCCTGGCTGATGACATCTGATAGCCACAAATTGGTCCTGGGATGCTTGATTCTGGTCCAGGGAAGACATGGGTGGCAGGTCGGGCTGGACTGTTTCCATGAGGCACAGGGTCAAGGCTGATTTGCATATCGCCATATCTGAACTGGGGTAGAAGAGTGCAAAAAACGATGTATTTAGGCCCAGATCTCTGTACTTGGGTGAATATATGACATTGTTCTGCATTCTGTCCATCAACTGTTGTTTTTGCATTCGTCACCCTGAGTGGGAAGGGTATGCTCAGACGTAAATTCCGTGCTCTCCACACCACTGGAGTCAAGCTATCCTGGCTGATGGCGTCTAATAGCCAGAAACCGGTCCTAGGATGCTTGATTCCGGTCCAGGGAAGACATGGCTTGGCAGTTCAGCCTGGACTGTTCCCATGAGGCACAGGGTCAAGGCTGATTTGCATATGGCCATGTCTGAACTGTTGTAGTGTGTAGGGCAAAAAAACGATGGATTTAGGTCCAGATCTCTGTACTGGGGTGAATGTATGACATTGTTCTGCATTCTGTCCGTCAACTGTTGTTTTTGCATTTGTCACCATGAGTGGGAAGGGTATGCTCAGACGTTAGTCCGGTGCTCTCCACACCACTGGAGTCAAGCTATCCTGGCTTATGACGGCTGATAGCCTGAAACCAGTCCTTGGATGCTTGATTCCGGTCCAGGGAAGTCATGGCTTGGTAGTTCGGGGTGGACTGCTCCCATGAGGCACAGGGTCAAAGCTGATTTGCATATGGCCATGTCTGAACTGGGGTAGTGTGGAGTGCAAACAACGATGGATTTAGGCCCAGAACTCTGTACTGGGGTGAATGTATGACATTGTTTTGCATTCGGTCCACCAACTGTTGTTTTTGCATTTGTCACCCTGAGTGGGAAGGTTATGCTCAGACGTGAGTCCCGTGCTCTCCACACCACTGGAGTCAAGCTATCCCTGCTTATGACGGCTGATAACCAGAAACCGGTCCTAGGATGCTTGATTCCGGTCCAGGGATGACATGGCTTGGCAGTTCGGGCTGGACTGTTCCCATGAGGCACAGGGTCAAGGCTGATTTGCATATGGCCATGTCTGAACTGGGGTAGTGTGTAGGGCAAAAAACTATGGATATAGGCCCAGATGTCTGTACCTGGGTGAATGTATGACATTGTTCTGCATTTTGTCCATCAACTGTTGTTTTTGCATTTGTCACCCTGAGTGGGAAGGGTATGCTCAGACGTGAGTCCCGTGCTCTCCACACCACTGGAGTCAAGCTATCCTAGCTGATGACGCTGATAGCCAGAAACCGGTCCTAGGATGCTTGATTCCGGTCCAGGGACGACATGGCTTGGCAGTTCGGGCTGGACTGTTCCCATGAGGCACAGGGTCAAGGCTGATTTGCATATGGCCATGTCTGAACTGGGGTAGTGTGTAGTGCAAAAAAAACGATGGATTTAGGCTCAGATTTCTGTACTGGGTTGAATGTATGACATTGTTCTGCATTCTGTCCATCAACTGTTGTTTTTGCTATTGTCACCCTGAGTGGGAAGGGTATGCTCAGACGTGAGTCCCTTGCTCTCCACACCACTTGAGTCAAGCTATCCTGGCTGATGACGGCTGATAGCCAGAAACCGGTCCTAGGATGCTTGATTCTGGTCCAGGGTACCAATGGCTTGGCAGTTCAGGCTGGACTGTTCCCATGAGGCACAGGGTCAAGGATGATTTGCATATGACCATGTCTGAACTGGGGTAGTGTGGAGGGCAAAAACACGATGGATTTAGGCCCAGATCTCTGTACTGGGGTGAATGTATAACATTGTTCTGCATTCTGTCCATTAACTTTTGTTTTTGCATTTGTCACCATGATTGGGAAGGGTATGCTCAGACGTGAGTCCTGTGCTCTCCACACCACAGGAGTCAAGCTATCCTGGCTGATGACGGTGGATAGCCAGAAACCGGTCCTAGGATGCTTGATTCCGGTCCAGGGAAGACATGGCTTGGCATTTCGGGCTGGACTCTTCCCATGAGGCACAGGGTGAAGGCTGATTTGCATATGGCCATGTCTGAACTGGTGTATTGTGGAGTGCAAAAAACAATTCATTTAGGCCCAGATCTCTGAACTGGGGTGAATGTATGACATTGTTCTGCATTCTGTCCATCAACTGTTGTTTTTGCATTTGTCACCCTAAGTGGGAAGGATATGCTCAGACGTGAGTCACGTGCTCTCCACACCACTGGAGTCAAGCTATCCTGGCTGATAACCAGAAACCGGTCTTAGGATGCTTGATTCGGTCCAGGGAAGACATGGCTTGGCAGTTCAGGCTGGACTGTTCCCATGAGGCACAGGGTCAAGGCTGATTTGCATATGGCCATGTCTGAACTGGGGTAGTGTGGACTGTAAAAACATTGAATTTAGGCGCAGATGTCTTTACTGGAATGAATGTATGACATTGTTCTGCATTCTGTCCATCAACTGTTGTTTTTGCATTTGTCACCTTGAGTGGGAAGGGTATGCTCAGACATGAGCCCGTGCTCTCCACACCACTGGAGTCAAGCTATCTTGGCTGATGATGGCTGATAACCAGAAACCGGTCCTAGGATGCTTGATTCGGTCCAGGTAAGACATGGCTTGGCAGTTCAGGCTGGCCTGTTCCCATGAGGCACAGGGTCAAGGCTGATTTGCATATGGCTATATCTGAACTGGGGTAGTGTGGAGTGCAAAAAAACTATGGATTTATGCCCAGATCCCTGTACTGGGGTGAATATATGACATTGTTCTGCATTCTGTCCATCAATTGTTGTTTTTGGATTTGTCACCCTGAGTGGGAAGGGTATGCTCAGAAGTGAGTTCTGTGCTCCTCACACCACTGGAGTCAAGCTATCCTGGCTGATGACGGCTGATAGTCAGAAACCGGTCCTAAGATGCTTGATTCCGGTCCAGGGAAGACATTGCTTGGCAGTTCGGGCTGGACTGTTCCCATGAGGCACAGGGTCAAGGCTGATTTGCAGAAGGCCATGTCTGAACTGGGGTAGTGTGTAGTGCAAAAAACGATGGATTTACGCCCAGATCTGTGTACTGGGGTGAATGTATGACATTGTTCTGCATTCTGTCCATCAACTGTTGTATTTGCATTTGTCATCCTGAGTGGAAAGGGTATGCTCAGGCGTGAGTCCCGTGCTCTCCACACCACTGGAGTCAAGCTATCCTGGCTGATGACGGCTGATAGCCAGAAACCGGTCCTAGGATGCTTGATTCCGACCCAGGGAAGACATGGCTTGGCAGTTCGGGCTGGACTGTTCCCATGAGGCACAGGGTCAAGGCTAATTTGCATATGGCCATGTCTTAACTGGGGTAGTGTGGAGTGCAAGAAAACTATGGATTTAGGCCCAGATCTCTGTACTGGGGTGAATGTATGACATTGTTCTGCATTCTGTCCGTCAACTGTTGTTTTTGCATTTGTCACCCTGAGTGGGAAGGGTATGCTCAGACGTGAATCCCGTGCTCTCCACACCACTGGAGTCAAGCTATCCTGGCTGATGACATCTGATAGCCACAAATTGGTCCTGGGATGCTTGATTCTGGTCCAGGGAAGACATGGGTGGCAGGTCGGGCTGGACTGTTTCCATGAGGCACAGGGTCAAGGCTGATTTGCATATCGCCATATCTGAACTGGGGTAGAAGAGTGCAAAAAACGATGTATTTAGGCCCAGATCTCTGCACTTGGGTGAATATATGACATTGTTCTGCATTCTGTCCATCAACTGTTGTTTTTGCATTCGTCACCCTGAGTGGGAAGGGTATGCTCAGACGTAAATTCCGTGCTCTCCACACCACTGGAGTCAAGCTATCCTGGCTGATGGCGTCTAATAGCCAGAAACCGGTCCTAGGATGCTTGATTCCGGTCCAGGGAAGACATGGCTTGGCAGTTCAGCCTGGACTGTTCCCATGAGGCACAGGGTCAAGACTGATTTGCATATGGCCATGTCTGAACTGTTGTAGTGTGTAGGGCAAAAAAACGATGGATTTAGGTCCAGATCTCTGTACTGGGGTGAATGTATGACATTGTTCTGCATTCTGTCCGTCAACTGTTGTTTTTGCATTTGTCACCATGAGTGGGAAGGGTATGCTCAGACGTTAGTCCGGTGCTCTCCACACCACTGGAGTCAAGCTATCCTGGCTTATGACGGCTGATAGCCTGAAACCGGTCCTTGGATGCTTGATTCCGGTCCAGGGAAGTCATGGCTTGGTAGTTCGGGGTGGACTGCTCCCATGAGGCACAGGGTCAAAGCTGATTTGCATATGGCCATGTCTGAACTGGGGTAGTGTGGAGTGCAAACAACGATGGATTTAGGCCCAGAACTCTGTACTGGGGTGAATGTATGACATTGTTTTGCATTCGGTCCACCAACTGTTGTTTTTGCATTTGTCACCCTGAGTGGGAAGGTTATGCTCAGACGTGAGTCCCGTGCTCTCCACACCACTGGAGTCAAGCTATCCCTGCTTATGACGGCTGATAACCAGAAACCGGTCCTAGGATGCTTGATTCCGGTCCAGGGATGACATGGCTTGGCAGTTCGGGCTGGACTGTTCCCATGAGGCACAGGGTCAAGGCTGATTTGCATATGGCCATGTCTGAACTGGGGTAGTGTGTAGGGCAAAAAACTATGGATATAGGCCCAGATGTCTGTACCTGGGTGAATGTATGACATTGTTCTGCATTTTGTCCATCAACTGTTGTTTTTGCATTTGTCACCCTGAGTGGGAAGGGTATGCGCAGACGTGAGTCCCGTGCTCTCCACACCACTGGAGTCAAGCTATCCTAGCTGATGACGCTGATAGCCAGAAACCGGTCCTAGGATGCTTGATTCCGGTCCAGGGTACCAATGGCTTGGCAGTTCAGGCTGGACTGTTCCCATGAGGCACAGGGTCAAGGATGATTTGCATATGACCATGTCTGAACTGGGGTAGTGTGGAGGGCAAAAACACGATGGATTTAGGCCCAGATCTCTGTACTGGGGTGAATGTATAACATTGTTCTGCATTCTGTCCATTAACTTTTGTTTTTGCATTTGTCACCATGAGTGGGAAGGGTATGCTCAGACGTGAGTCCTGTGCTCTCCACACCACAGGAGTCAAGCTATCCTGGCTGATGACGGTGGATAGCCAGAAACCGGTCCTAGGATGCTTGATTCCGGTCCAGGGAAGACATGGCTTGGCATTTCGGGCGGACTGTTCCCATGAGGCACAGGGTGAAGGCTGATTTGCATATGGCCATGTCTGAACTGGTGTAGTGTGGAGTGCAAAAAACAATTCATTTAGGCCCAGATCTCTGAACTGGGGTGAATGTATGACATTGTTCTGCATTCTGTCCATCAACTGTTGTTTTTGCATTTGTCACCCTAAGTGGGAAGGATATGCTCAGACGTGAGTCACGTGCTCTCCACACCACTGGAGTCAAGCTATCCTGGCTGATAACCAGAAACCGGTCTTAGGATGCTTGATTCGGTCCAGGGAAGACATGGCTTGGCAGTTCAGGGTGGACTGTTCCCATGAGGCACAGGGTCAAGGCTGATTTGCATATGGCCATATCTGAACTGGGGTAGTGTGGAGTGCAAAAAAAGTATGGATTTAGGCCCAGATCCCTGTACTGGGGTGAATCAATGACATTGTTCTGCATTCTGTCCATCAATTGTTGTTTTTGCATTTGTCACCCTGAGTGGGAAGGGTATGCTCAGACGTGAGTCCCGTGCTCTCCACACCACTGGAGTCAAGCTATCCTGGCTGATGATGGCTGATAGCCAGAAACCGGCCCTAGGATGCTTGGTTCCGGTCCAGGGAAGTCATGGCTTGGCAGTTTGGGCTGGACTGTTCCCATGAGGCACAGGGTCAAAGCTGATTTGCATATGGCCATGCCTGAACTGGGGTAGTGTGGAGTGCAAAAAACGATGGATTTAGGCCCAGATCTGTGTACTGGGGTGAATGTATGACATTGATCTGCATTCTGTCCATCAACAGTCGTTTTTGCATTTGTCACCCTGAGTGGGAAGGGTATGTTCAGACATGAGTCCCGTGCTCTCCACACCACTGGAGTCAAGCTATCTTGGCTGATGATGGCTGATAACCAGAAACCGGTCCTAGGATGCTTGATTCGGTCCAGGGAAGACATGGCTTGGCAGTTCAGGCTGGCCTGTTCCCATGAGGCACAGGGTCAAGGCTGATTTGCATATGGCCATATCTGAACTGGGGTAGTGTGGAGTGCAAAAAAACTATGGATTTAGGCCCAGATCCCTGTACTGGGGTGAATATATGACATTGTTCTGCATTCTGTCCATCAATTGTTGTTTTTGGATTTGTCACCCTGAGTGGGAAGGGTATGCTCAGAAGTGAGTTCTGTGCTCCTCACACCGCTGGAGTCAAGCTATCCTGGCTGATGACGGCTGATAGCCAGAAACCGGTCCTAAGATGCTTGGTTCCGGTCCAGGGAAGACATTGCTTGGCAGTTCGGGCTGGACTGTTCCCATGAGGCACAGGGTCAAGGCTGATTTGCAGAAGGCCATGTCTGAACTGTGGTAGTGTGTAGTGCAAAAAACGATGGATTTACACCCAGATCTGTGTACTGGGGTGAATGTATGACATTGTTCTGCATTCTGTCCATCAACTGTTGTATTTGCATTTGTCATCCTGAGTGGAAAGGGTATGCTCAGGCGTGAGTCCCGTGCTCTCCACACCACTGGAGTCAAGCTATCCTGGCTGATGACGGCTGATAGCCAGAAACCGGTCCTAGGATGCTTGATTCCGACCCAGGGAAGACATGGCTTGGCAGTTCGGGCTGGACTGTTCCCATGAGGCACAGGGTCAAGGCTAATTTGCATATGGCCATGTCTTAACTGGGGTAGTGTGGAGTGCAAGAAAACGATAGATTTAGGCCCAGATCTCTGTACTGGGGTGAATGTATGACATTGTTCTGCATTCTGTCCATCAACTGTTGTTTTTGCATTTGTCACCCTGAGTGGGAAGGGTATGCTCAGAGGTGAATCCCGTGCTCTCCACACCACTGGAGTCAAGCTATCCTGGCTGATGACGTCTGATAGCCACAAATTGGTCCTGGGATGCTTGATTCTGGTCCAGGGAAGACATGGGTGGCAGGTCGGGCTGGACTGTTTCCATGAGGCACAGGGTCAAGGCTGATTTGCATATCGCCATATCTGAACTGGGGTAGAAGAGTGCAAAAAACGATGTATTTAGGCCCAGATCTCTGTACTTGGGTGAATATATGACATTGTTCTGCATTCTGTCCATCAACTGTTGTTTTTGCATTCGTCACCCTGAGTGGGAAGGGTATGCTCAGGCGTAAATCCCGTGCTCTCCACACCACTGGAGTCAAGCTATCCTGGCTGATGGCGTCTAATAGCCAGAAACCGGTCCTAGGATGCTTAATTCCGGTCCAGGGAAGACATGGCTTGGCAGTTCAGCCTGGACTGTTCCCATGAGGCACAGGGTCAAGGCTGATTTGCATATGGCCATGTCTGAACTGTTGTAGTGTGTAGGGCAAAAAAACGATGGATTTAGGTCCAGATCTCTGTACTGGGGTGAATGTATGACATTGTTCTGCATTCTGTCCGTCAACTGTTGTTTTTGCATTTGTCACCATGAGTGGGAAGGGTATGCTCAGACGTTAGTCCGGTGCTCTCCACACCACTGGAGTCAAGCTATCCTGGCTTATGACGGCTGATAGCCTGAAACCGGTCCTAGGATGCTTGATTCCGGTCCAGGGAAGTCATGGCTTGGTAGTTCGGGGTGGACTGTTCCCATGAGGCACAGGGTCAAAGCTGATTTGCATATGGCCATGTCTGAACTGGGGTAGTGTGGAGTGCAAACAACGATGGGTTTAGGCCCAGAACTCTGTACTGGGGTGAATGTATGACATTGTTTTGCATTCGGTCCACCAACTGTTGTTTTTGCATTTGTCACCCTGAGTGGGAAGGTTATGCTCAGACGTGAGTCCCGTGCTCTCCACACCACTGGAGTCAAGCTATCCTTGCTTATGACGGCTGATAGCCAGAAACCGGTCCTAGGATGCTTGATTCCGGTCCAGGGATGACATGGCTTGGCAGTTCGGGCTGGACTGTTCCCATGAGGCACAGGGTCAAGGCTGATTTGCATATGGCCATGTCTGAACTGGGGTAGTGTGTAGGGCAAAAAACGATGGATATAGGCCCAGATGTCTGTACCTGGGTGAATGTATGACATTGTTCTGCATTTTGTCCATCAACTGTTGTTTTTGCATTCTTCACCCTGAGTGGGAAGGGTATGCTCAGACGTGAGTCCCGTGCTCTCCACACCACTGGAGTCAAGCTATCCTAGCTGATGACGCTGATAGCCAGAAACCGGTCCTAGGATGCTTGATTCCGGTCCAGGGATGACATGGCTTGGCAGTTCGGGCTGGACGGTTCCCATGAGGCACAGGGTCAAGGCTGATTTGCATATGGCCATGTCTGAACTGGGGTAGTGTGTAGTGCAAAAAAACGATGGATTTAGGCTCAGATTTCTGTACTGGGTTGAATGTATGACATTGTTCTGCATTCTGTCCATCAACTGTTGTTTTTGCAATTGTCACCCTGAGTGGGAAGGGTATGCTCAGACGTGAGTCCCTTGCTCTCCACACCACTTGAGTCAAGCTATCCTGGCTGATGACGGCTGATAGCCAGAAACCGGTCCTAGGATGCTTGATTCCGGTCCAGGGTACCAATGGCTTGGCAGTTCAGGCTGGACTGTTCCCATGAGGCACAGGGTCAAGGATGATTTGCATATGACCATGTCTGAACTGGGGTAGTGTGGAGGGCAAAAACACGATGGATTTAGGCCCAGATCTCTGTACTGGGGTGAATGTATAACATTGTTCTGCATTCTGTCCATTAACTTTTGTTTTTGCATTTGTCACCATGAGTGGGAAGGGTATGCTCAGACGTGAGTCCTGTGCTCTCCACACCACAGGAGTCAAGCTATCCTGGCTGATGACGGTGGATAGCCAGAAACCGGTCCTAGGATGCTTGATTCCGGTCCAGGGAAGACATGGCTTGGCATTTCGGGTTGGACTGTTCCAATGAGGCACAGGGTGAAGGCTGTTTTGCATATGGCCATGTCTGAACTGGTGTAGTGTGGAGTGCAAAAAACAATTCATTTAGGCCCAGATCTCTGAACTGGGGTGAATGTATGACATTGTTCTGCATTCTGTCCATCAACTGTTGTTTTTGCATTTGTCACCCTAAGTGGGAAGGATATGCTCAGACGTGAGTCACATGCTCTCCACACCACTGGAGTCAAGCTATCCTGGCTGATAACCAGAAACCGGTCTTAGGATGCTTGATTCGGTCCAGGGAAGACATGGCTTGGCAGTTCAGGGTGGACTGTTCCCATGAGGCACAGGGTCAAGGCTGATTTGCATATGGCCATATCTGAACTGGGGTAGTGTGGAGTGCAAAAAAAGTATGGATTTAGGCCCAGATCCCTGTACTGGGGGGAATCAATGACATTGTTCTGCATTCTGTCCATCAATTGTTGTTTTTGCATTTGTCACCCTGAGTGGGAAGGTTATGCTCCGAGGTGAGTCCCGTGCTCTCCACAACACTTGAGTCAAGCTATCCTGGCTGATGACGGCTGATAGCCAGAAACTGGTCCTAGGATGCTTGATTCCGGTCCAGGGAAGACATGGCTTGGCAGTTCGGGCTGGACTGTTCCCATGAGGCACAGGGTCAAGGCTGATTTGCATATGGCCATGCCTGAACTGGGTTAGTGTGTAGTGCAAAAAAAAGATGGATTTAGGCTCACTTTTCTGTACTGGGTTGAATGTATGACATTGTTCTGCATTCTGTCCATCAACTGTTGTTTTTGCATTTGCCACCCTGAGTGGGAAGGTTATGCTCAGACGTGAGTCCCGTGCTCTCCACAACACTTGAGTCAAGCTATCCTGGCTGATGACGGCTGATAGCCAGAAACTGGTCCTAGGATGCTTGATTCCGGTCCAGGGAAGACATGGCTTGGCAGTTCGGGCTGGACTGTTCCCATGAGCCACAGGGTCAAGGCTGATTTGCATATGGCCATGTCTGAACTGGGTTAGTGTGTAGTGCAAAAAAACGATGGATTTAGGCTCACTTTTCTGTACTGGGTTGAATGTATGACATTGTTCTACATTCTGTCCATCAACTGTTGTTTTTGCATTTGCCACCCTGGGTGGGAAGGGTATGCTCAGACATGAGTCCTGTGCTCTCCACACCACTGAAGTCAAGCTATCCTGGCTGATGATGGCTGATAACCAGAAACAGGTCCTAGGATGCTTGATTCCGGTCCAGGGAAGACATGACTTAGCAGTTCGGGCTGGCCTGTTCCCATGAGGCACAGGGTCAAGGCTGATTTGCATATGGCCATGTCTGAACTGGGGTAGTGTGGAGTGTAAAAAACAATGGATTTAGGCCCAGATGTCTGTACTGGGAAGAATGTATGACATTGTTCTGCATTCAGCCCATCAACTGTTGTTTTTGCATTTGTCACCCTGAGTGGGAAGGGTATGCTCAGATGTGAGTCCCGTGCTCTCCAGACCACTTCAGTCAAGCTATCCTGGCTGATGACAGCTGGTAGCCAGAAACCGGTCCTAGGATGCTTGATTCCGGTCCAGGGAAGATATTGCTTGGCAGTTCGGGCTGGACTGTTCCCATGAGGCACAGGGTCAAGGCTGATTTGCAGAAGGCCATGTCTGAACTGGGGTAGTGTGTAGTGCAAAAAACGATGGATTTACGCCCAGATCTCTGTACTGGGGTGAATGTATGACATTGTTCTGCATTCTGTCCATCAACTGTTGTATTTACATTTGTCATCCTGAGTGGAAAGGGTATGCTCAGGCGTGAGTCCCGTGCTCTCCACACCACTGGAGTCAAGCTATCCTGGCTGATGACGGCTGATAGCCAGAAACCGGTCCTAGGATGCTTTATTCCGACCCATGGAAGACATGGCTTGGCAGTTCGGGCTGGACTGTTCCCATGAGGCACAGGGTCAAGGTTAATTTGCATATGGCCATGTCTGAACTGCGGTAGTGTGAAGTGCAAAACAATGATGGATTTAGGCCCAAATCCCTGTACTGGGGTGAATGTATGACATTGTTCTGCATTCGGTCCATCAACTGTTGTTTTTGCATTCGTCACCCTGAGTGGGAAGGGTATGCTCAGATGTGAATCCTGTGCTCTCCACACCACTGGAGTCAAGCTATCCTGGGTGATGACGTCTGATAGCCACAAAACGGTCCTAGGATGCTTGATTCCGGTCCAGGGAAGACATGGCTTGGCAGTTCAGGCTGGACTATTCCCATGAGGCACAGGGTCAAGGCTGATTTGCATATGGCCATGTCTGAACTGGGGTAGTGTGGAGTGCAATACACAATGGATTTAGGTCCAGATCTCTGTACTGGGGTAGTGTGTACGGCAAAAAAACGATGGATTTAGGCCCATAGCTCTGTACTGGGGTGAATGTATGACATTGTTCTGCATTTTGCCCATCAACTGTTCTTTTTGCATTTGTCACCCTGAGTGGGAAGGGTATGCTAAGACGTGAGTCCCGTGCTCTCCACACCACTGGAGTCAAGCTATCCTGGCTGATGACGGCTGATAGCCAGAAACCGGTTCTAGGATGCTTGATTCCGGTCCAGGTAAGACATAGCTTGGCAATTCGGGCTGGACTGTTCCCATGAGGCACAGGGTCAAGGCTGATTTGCAGAAGGCCATGTTTGAACTTGGGTAGTGTGTAGTGCAAAAAAATGATGGATTTAGGCCCTGATCTCTGTACTGTCTCTACTGAATGTATGACATTGTTCTGCATTCTGTCCATCAACTGTTGTTTTTGCATTTGTCACTCTGAGGGGGAAAGGTGTGCTCAGACGTGAGTCCCGTGCTCTCCACACCACTGGAGTCAAGCTATCCTGGATGATGACAGCTGATAGCCAGAAACCAGTCCTAGGATGCTTGATTCCGGTCCAGGGAAGACATGGCTTGGCAGTTCGGGCTGGACTGTTCCCATGAGGCACAGGGTCAAGGCTGATTTGCAAATGGCCATGTCTGAACTGGGGTAATGTGGAGTGTAAAAAACAATGGATTTAGGCCAAGATGTCTGTACTGGGATGAATGTATGACATTGTTCTGCATTCTGTCCATCAACTGTTGTTTTTGCATTTGTCACCATGAGTGAGAAGGGTATGCTCAGACGTGAGTCCTGTGCTCTCCACGCCACTGGAGTCAAGCTATCCTGGCTGATGACGGCTGATAGCCAGAAACCGGTTTTAGGATGCTTGATTCCGGTCCAGGGAAGACATGACTTGGCAGTTCGGGCTGGACTGTTCCCATGAGGCACAGGGTCAAGGCTGATTTGCATATGGCCATGTCTGAACTGGGGTAGTGCGTAGTGCAAAAAAATGATGGATTTAGGCTCAGATTTCTGTACTGGGTTGAATGTATGACATTGTTCTGCATTCTGTCCATCAACTGTTGTTTTTGCAATTGTCACCCTGAGTGGGAAGGGTATGCTCAGACGTGAGTCCCTTGCTCTCCACACCACTTGAGTCAAGCTATCCTGGCTGATGACGGCTGATAGCCAGAAACCGGTCCTAGGATGCTTGATTCTGGTCCAGGGAAGACATGGCTTGGCATTTCGGGCTGGACTCTTCCCATGAGGCACAGGGTGAAGGCTGATTTGCATATGGCCATGTCTGAACTGGTGTATTGTGGAGTGCAAAAAACAATTCATTTAGGCCCAGATCTCTGAACTGGGGTGAATGTATGACATTGTTCTGCATTCTGTCCATCAACTGTTGTTTTTGCATTTGTCACCCTAAGTGGGAAGGATATGCTCAGACGTGAGTCACGTGCTCTCCACACCACTGGAGTCAAGCTATCCTGGCTGATAACCAGAAACCGGTCTTAGGATGCTTGATTCGGTCCAGGGAAGACATGGCTTGGCAGTTCAGGCTGGACTGTTCCCATGAGGCACAGGGTCAAGGCTGATTTGCATATGGCCATGTCTGAACTGGGGTAGTGTGGACTGTAAAAACAATGAATTTAGGCGCAGATGTCTTTACTGGAATGAATGTATGACATTGTTCTGCATTCTGTCCATCAACTGTTGTTTTTGCATTTGTCACCTTGAGTGGGAAGGGTATGCTCAGACATGAGTCCCGTGCTCTCCACACCACTGGAGTCAAGCTATCTTGGCTGATGATGGCTCATAACCAGAAACCGGTCCTAGGATGCTTGATTCGGTCCAGGTAAGACATGGATTGGCAGTTCAGGCTGGCCTGTTCCCATGAGGCACAGGGTCAAGGCTGATTTGCATATGGCCATATCTGAACTGGGGTAGTGTGGAGTGCAAAAAAAACTATGGATTTATGCCCAGATCCCTGTACTGGGGTGAATATATGACATTGTTCTGCATTCTGTCCATCAACTGTTGTTTTTGGATTTGTCACCCTGAGTGGGAAGGGTATGCTCAGAAGTGAGTTCTGTGCTCCTCACACCACTGGAGTCAAGCTATCCTGGCTGATGACGGCTGATAGTCAGAAACCGGTCCTAAGATGCTTGATTCCGGTCCAGGGAAGACATTGCTTGGCAGTTCGGGCTGGACTGTTCCCATGAGGCACAGGGTCAAGGCTGATTTGCAGAAGGCCATGTCTGAACTGGGGTAGTGTGTAGTGCAATAAACGATGGATTTACACCCAGATCTGTGTACTGGGGTGAATGTATGACATTGTTCTGCATTCTGTCCATCAACTGTTGTATTTGCATTTGTCATCCTGAGTGGAAAGGGTATGCTCAGGCGTGAGTCCCGTGCTCTCCACACCACTGGAGTCAAGCTATCCTGGCTGATGAAGGCTGATAGCTAGAAACCGGTCCTAGGATGCTTGATTCCGACCCAGGGAAGACATGGCTTGGCAGTTCGGGCTGGACTGTTCCCATGAGGCACAGGGTCAAGGCTAATTTGCATATGGCCATGTCTTAACTGGGGTAGTGTGGAGTGCAAGAAAACTATGGATTTAGGCCCAGATCTCTGTACTGGGGTGAATGTATGACATTGTGCTGCATTCTGTCCGTCAACTGTTGTTTTTGCATTTGTCACCCTGAGTGGGAAGGGTATGCTCAGACGTGAATCCCGTGCTCTCCACACCACTGGAGACAAGCTATCCTGGCTGATGACATCTGATAGCCACAAATTGGTCCTGGGATGCTTGATTCTGGTCCAGGGAAGACATGGGTGGCAGGTCGGGCTGGACTGTTTCCATGAGGCACAGGGTCAAGGCTGATTTGCATATCGCCATATCTGAACTGGGGTAGAAGAGTGCAAAAAACGATGTATTTAGGCCCAGATCTCTGTACTTGGGTGAATATATGACATTGTTCTGCATTCTGTCCATCAACTGTTGTTTTTGCATTCGTCACCCTGAGTAGGAAGGGTATGCTCAGACGTAAATTCTGTGCTCTCCACACCACTGGAGTCAAGCTATCCTGGCTGATGGCGTCTAATAGCCAGAAACCGGTCCTAGGATGCTTGATTCCGGTCCAGGGAAGACATGGCTTGGCAGTTCAGCCTGGACTGTTCCCATGAGGCACAGGGTCAAGGCTGATTTGCATATGGCCATGTCTGAACTGTTGTAGTGTGTAGGGCAAAAAAACGATGGATTTAGGTCCAGATCTCTGTACTGGGGTGAATGTATGACATTGTTCTGCATTCTGTCCGTCAACTGTTGTTTTTGCATTTGTCACCATGAGTGGGAAGGGTATGCTCAGACGTTAGTCCGGTGCTCTCCACACCACTGGAGTCAAGCTATCCTGGCTTATGACGGCTGATAGCCTGAAACCGGTCCTTGGATGCTTGATTCCGGTCCAGGGAAGTCATGGCTTGGTAGTTCGGGGTGGACTGCTCCCATGAGGCACAGGGTCAAAGCTGATTTGCATATGGCCATGTCTGAACTGGGGTAGTGTGGAGTGCAAACAACGATGGATTTAGGCCCAGAACTCTGTACTGGGGTGAATGTATGACATTGTTTTGCATTCGGTCCACCAACTGTTGTTTTTGCATTTGTCACCCTGAGTGGGAAGGTTATGCTCAGACGTGAGTCCCGTGCTCTCCACACCACTGGAGTCAAGCTATCCCTGCTTATGACGGCTGATAACCAGAAACCGGTCCTAGGATGCTTGATTCCGGTCCAGGGATGACATGGCTTGGCAGTTCAGGCTGGCCTGTTCCCATGAGGCACAGGGTCAAGGCTGATTTGCATATGGCCATATCTGAACTGGGGTAGTGTGGAGTGCAAAAAAACTATGGATTTATGCCCAGATCCCTGTACTGGGGTGAATATATGACATTGTTCTGCATTCTGTCCATCAATTGTTGTTTTTGGATTTGTCACCCTGAGTGGGAAGGGTATGCTCAGAAGTGAGTTCTGTGCTCCTCACACCACTGGAGTCAAGCTATCCTGGCTGATGACGGCTGATAGTCAGAAACCGGTCCTAAGATGCTTGATTCCGGTCCAGGGAAGACATTGCTTGGCAGTTCGGGCTGGACTGTTCCCATGAGGCACAGGGTCAAGGCTGATTTGCAGAAGGCCATGTCTGAACTGGGGTAGTGTGTAGTGCAAAAAACGATGGATTTACGCCCAGATCTGTGTACTGGGGTGAATGTATGACATTGTTCTGCATTCTGTCCATCAACTGTTGTATTTGCATTTGTCATCCTGAGTGGAAAGGGTATGCTCAGGCGTGAGTCCCGTGCTCTCCACACCACTGGAGTCAAGCTATCCTGGCTGATGACGGCTGATAGCCAGAAACCGGTCCTAGGATGCTTGATTCCGACCCAGGGAAGACATGGCTTGGCAGTTCGGGCTGGACTGTTCCCATGAGGCACAGGGTCAAGGCTAATTTGCATATGGCCATGTCTTAACTGGGGTAGTGTGGAGTGCAAGAAAACTATGGATTTAGGCCCAGATCTCTGTACTGGGGTGAATGTATGACATTGTTCTGCATTCTGTCCGTCAACTGTTGTTTTTGCATTTGTCACCCTGAGTGGGAAGGGTATGCTCAGACGTGAATCCCGTGCTCTCCACACCACTGGAGTCAAGCTATCCTGGCTGATGACATCTGATAGCCACAAATTGGTCCTGGGATGCTTGATTCTGGTCCAGGGAAGACATGGGTGGCAGGTCGGGCTGGACTGTTTCCATGAGGCACAGGGTCAAGGCTGATTTGCATATCGCCATATCTGAACTGGGGTAGAAGAGTGCAAAAAACGATGTATTTAGGCCCAGATCTCTGTACTTGGGTGAATATATGACATTGTTCTGCATTCTGTCCATCAACTGTTGTTTTTGCATTCGTCACCCTGAGTGGGAAGGGTATGCTCAGACGTAAATTCCGTGCTCTCCACACCACTGGAGTCAAGCTATCCTGGCTGATGGCGTCTAATAGCCAGAAACCGGTCCTAGGATGCTTGATTCCGGTCCAGGGAAGACATGGCTTGGCAGTTCAGCCTGGACTGTTCCCATGAGGCACAGGGTCAAGGCTGATTTGCATATGGCCATGTCTGAACTGTTGTAGTGTGTAGGGCAAAAAAACGATGGATTTAGGTCCAGATCTCTGTACTGGGGTGAATGTATGACATTGTTCTGCATTCTGTCCGTCAACTGTTGTTTTTGCATTTGTCACCATGAGTGGGAAGGGTATGCTCAGACGTTAGTCCGGTGCTCTCCACACCACTGGAGTCAAGCTATCCTGGCTTATGACGGCTGATAGCCTGAAACCGGTCCTTGGATGCTTGATTCCGGTCCAGGGAAGTCATGGCTTGGTAGTTCGGGGTGGACTGCTCCCATGAGGCACAGGGTCAAAGCTGATTTGCATATGGCCATGTCTGAACTGGGGTAGTGTGGAGTGCAAACAACGATGGATTTAGGCCCAGAACTCTGTACTGGGGTGAATGTATGACATTGTTTTGCATTCGGTCCACCAACTGTTGTTTTTGCATTTGTCACCCTGAGTGGGAAGGTTATGCTCAGACGTGAGTCCCGTGCTCTCCACACCACTGGAGTCAAGCTATCCCTGCTTATGACGGCTGATAACCAGAAACCGGTCCTAGGATGCTTGATTCCGGTCCAGGGATGACATGGCTTGGCAGTTCAGGCTGGCCTGTTCCCATGAGGCACAGGGTCAAGGCTGATTTGCATATGGCCATATCTGAACTGGGGTAGTGTGGAGTGCAAAAAAACTATGGATTTATGCCCAGATCCCTGTACTGGGGTGAATATATGACATTGTTCTGCATTCTGTCCATCAATTGTTGTTTTTGGATTTGTCACCCTGAGTGGGAAGGGTATGCTCAGAAGTGAGTTCTGTGCTCCTCACACCACTGGAGTCAAGCTATCCTGGCTGATGACGGCTGATAGTCAGAAACCGGTCCTAAGATGCTTGATTCCGGTCCAGGGAAGACATTGCTTGGCAGTTCGGGCTGGACTGTTCCCATGAGGCACAGGGTCAAGGCTGATTTGCAGAAGGCCATGTCTGAACTGGGGTAGTGTGTAGTGCAAAAAACGATGGATTTACGCCCAGATCTGTGTACTGGGGTGAATGTATGACATTGTTCTGCATTCTGTCCATCAACTGTTGTATTTGCATTTGTCATCCTGAGTGGAAAGGGTATGCTCAGGCGTGAGTCCCGTGCTCTCCACACCACTGGAGTCAAGCTATCCTGGCTGATGACGGCTGATAGCCAGAAACCGGTCCTAGGATGCTTGATTCCGACCCAGGGAAGACATGGCTTGGCAGTTCGGGCTGGACTGTTCCCATGAGGCACAGGGTCAAGGCTAATTTGCATATGGCCATGTCTTAACTGGGGTAGTGTGGAGTGCAAGAAAACTATGGATTTAGGCCCAGATCTCTGTACTGGGGTGAATGTATGACATTGTTCTGCATTCTGTCCGTCAACTGTTGTTTTTGCATTTGTCACCCTGAGTGGGAAGGGTATGCTCAGACGTGAATCCCGTGCTCTCCACACCACTGGAGTCAAGCTATCCTGGCTGATGACATCTGATAGCCACAAATTGGTCCTGGGATGCTTGATTCTGGTCCAGGGAAGACATGGGTGGCAGGTCGGGCTGGACTGTTTCCATGAGGCACAGGGTCAAGGCTGATTTGCATATCGCCATATCTGAACTGGGGTAGAAGAGTGCAAAAAACGATGTATTTAGGCCCAGATCTCTGTACTTGGGTGAATATATGACATTGTTCTGCATTCTGTCCATCAACTGTTGTTTTTGCATTCGTCACCCTGAGTGGGAAGGGTATGCTCAGACGTAAATTCCGTGCTCTCCACACCACTGGAGTCAAGCTATCCTGGCTGATGGCGTCTAATAGCCAGAAACCGGTCCTAGGATGCTTGATTCCGGTCCAGGGAAGACATGGCTTGGCAGTTCAGCCTGGACTGTTCCCATGAGGCACAGGGTCAAGGCTGATTTGCATATGGCCATGTCTGAACTGTTGTAGTGTGTAGGGCAAAAAAACGATGGATTTAGGTCCAGATCTCTGTACTGGGGTGAATGTATGACATTGTTCTGCATTCTGTCCGTCAACTGTTGTTTTTGCATTTGTCACCATGAGTGGGAAGGGTATGCTCAGACGTTAGTCCGGTGCTCTCCACACCACTGGAGTCAAGCTATCCTGGCTTATGACGGCTGATAGCCTGAAACCGGTCCTTGGATGCTTGATTCCGGTCCAGGGAAGTCATGGCTTGGTAGTTCGGGGTGGACTGCTCCCATGAGGCACAGGGTCAAAGCTGATTTGCATATGGCCATGTCTGAACTGGGGTAGTGTGGAGTGCAAACAACGATGGATTTAGGCCCAGAACTCTGTACTGGGGTGAATGTATGACATTGTTTTGCATTCGGTCCACCAACTGTTGTTTTTGCATTTGTCACCCTGAGTGGGAAGGTTATGCTCAGACGTGAGTCCCGTGCTCTCCACACCACTGGAGTCAAGCTATCCCTGCTTATGACGGCTGATAACCAGAAACCGGTCCTAGGATGCTTGATTCCGGTCCAGGGATGACATGGCTTGGCAGTTCGGGCTGGACTGTTCCCATGAGGCACAGGGTCAAGGCTGATTTGCATATGGCCATGTCTGAACTGGGGTAGTGTGTAGGGCAAAAAACTATGGATATAGGCCCAGATGTCTGTACCTGGGTGAATGTATGACATTGTTCTGCATTTTGTCCATCAACTGTTGTTTTTGCATTTGTCACCCTGAGTGGGAAGGGTATGCTCAGACGTGAGTCCCGTGCTCTCCACACCACTGGAGTCAAGCTATCCTAGCTGATGACGCTGATAGCCAGAAACCGGTCCTAGGATGCTTGATTCCGGTCCAGGGACGACATGGCTTGGCAGTTCGGGCTGGACTGTTCCCATGAGGCACAGGGTCAAGGCTGATTTGCATATGGCCATGTCTGAACTGGGGTAGTGTGTAGTGCAAAAAAAACGATGGATTTAGGCTCAGATTTCTGTACTGGGTTGAATGTATGACATTGTTCTGCATTCTGTCCATCAACTGTTGTTTTTGAAATTGTCACCCTGAGTGGGAAGGGTATGCTCAGACGTGAGTCCCTTGCTCTCCACACCACTTGAGTCAAGCTATCCTGGCTGATGACGGCTGATAGCCAGAAACCGGTCCTAGGATGCTTGATTCTGGTCCAGGGTACCAATGGCTTGGCAGTTCAGGCTGGACTGTTCCCATGAGGCACAGGGTCAAGGATGATTTGCATATGACCATGTCTGAACTGGGGTAGTGTGGAGGGCAAAAACACGATGGATTTAGGCCCAGATCTCTGTACTGGGGTGAATGTATAACATTGTTCTGCATTCTGTCCATTAACTTTTGTTTTTGCATTTGTCACCATGATTGGGAAGGGTATGCTCAGACGTGAGTCCTGTGCTCTCCACACCACAGGAGTCAAGCTATCCTGGCTGATGACGGTGGATAGCCAGAAACCGGTCCTAGGATGCTTGATTCCGGTCCAGGGAAGACATGGCTTGGCATTTCGGGCTGGACTCTTCCCATGAGGCACAGGGTGAAGGCTGATTTGCATATGGCCATGTCTGAACTGGTGTATTGTGGAGTGCAAAAAACAATTCATTTAGGCCCAGATCTCTGAACTGGGGTGAATGTATGACATTGTTCTGCATTCTGTCCATCAACTGTTGTTTTTGCATTTGTCACCCTAAGTGGGAAGGATATGCTCAGACGTGAGTCACGTGCTCTCCACACCACTGGAGTCAAGCTATCCTGGCTGATAACCAGAAACCGGTCTTAGGATGCTTGATTCGGTCCAGGGAAGACATGGCTTGGCAGTTCAGGCTGGACTGTTCCCATGAGGCACAGGGTCAAGGCTGATTTGCATATGGCCATGTCTGAACTGGGGTAGTGTGGTCTGTAAAAACAATGAATTTAGGCGCAGATGTCTTTACTGGAATGAATGTATGACATTGTTCTGCATTCTGTCCATCAACTGTTGTTTTTGCATTTGTCACCTTGAGTGGGAAGGGTATGCTCAGACATGAGCCCGTGCTCTCCACACCACTGGAGTCAAGCTATCTTGGCTGATGATGGCTGATAACCAGAAACCGGTCCTAGGATGCTTGATTCGGTCCAGGTAAGACATGGCTTGGCAGTTCAGGCTGGCCTGTTCCCATGAGGCACAGGGTCAAGGCTGATTTGCATATGGCTATATCTGAACTGGGGTAGTGTGGAGTGCAAAAAAACTATGGATTTATGCCCAGATCCCTGTACTGGGGTGAATATATGACATTGTTCTGCATTCTGTCCATCAATTGTTGTTTTTGGATTTGTCACCCTGAGTGGGAAGGGTATGCTCAGAAGTGAGTTCTGTGCTCCTCACACCACTGGAGTCAAGCTATCCTGGCTGATGACGGCTGATAGTCAGAAACCGGTCCTAAGATGCTTGATTCCGGTCCAGGGAAGACATTGCTTGGCAGTTCGGGCTGGACTGTTCCCATGAGGCACAGGGTCAAGGCTGATTTGCAGAAGGCCATGTCTGAACTGGGGTAGTGTGTAGTGCAAAAAACGATGGATTTACGCCCAGATCTGTGTACTGGGGTGAATGTATGACATTGTTCTGCATTCTGTCCATCAACTGTTGTATTTGCATTTGTCATCCTGAGTGGAAAGGGTATGCTCAGGCGTGAGTCCCGTGCTCTCCACACCACTGGAGTCAAGCTATCCTGGCTGATGACGGCTGATAGCCAGAAACCGGTCCTAGGATGCTTGATTCCGACCCAGGGAAGACATGGCTTGGCAGTTCGGGCTGGACTGTTCCCATGAGGCACAGGGTCAAGGCTAATTTGCATATGGCCATGTCTTAACTGGGGTAGTGTGGAGTGCAAGAAAACTATGGATTTAGGCCCAGATCTCTGTACTGGGGTGAATGTATGACATTGTTCTGCATTCTGTCCGTCAACTGTTGTTTTTGCATTTGTCACCCTGAGTGGGAAGGGTATGCTCAGACGTGAATCCCGTGCTTTCCACACCACTGGAGTCAAGCTATCCTGGCTGATGACATCTGATAGCCACAAATTGGTCCTGGGATGCTTGATTCTGGTCCAGGGAAGACATGGGTGGCAGGTCGGGCTGGACTGTTTCCATGAGGCCCAGGGTCAAGGCTGATTTGCATATCGCCATATCTGAACTGGGGTAGAAGAGTGCAAAAAACGATGTATTTAGGCCCAGATCTCTGTACTTGGGTGAATATATGACATTGTTCTGCATTCTGTCCATCAACTGTTGTTTTTGCATTCGTCACCCTGAGTGGGAAGGGTATGCTCAGACGTAAATTCCGTGCTCTCCACACCACTGGAGTCAAGCTATCCTGGCTGATGGCGTCTAATAGCCAGAAACCGGTCCTAGGATGCTTGATTCCGGTCCAGGGAAGTCATGGCTTGGTAGTTCGGGGTGGACTGCTCCCATGAGGCACAGGGTCAAAGCTGATTTGCATATGGCCATGTCTGAACTGGGGTAGTGTGGAGTGCAAACAACGATGGATTTAGGCCCAGAACTCTGTACTGGGGTGAATGTATGACATTGTTTTGCATTCGGTCCACCAACTGTTGTTTTTGCATTTGTCACCCTGAGTGGGAAGGTTATGCTCAGACGTGAGTCCCGTGCTCTCCACACCACTGGAGTCAAGCTATCCCTGCTTATGACGGCTGATAACCAGAAACCGGTCCTAGGATGCTTGATTCCGGTCCAGGGATGACATGGCTTGGCAGTTCGGGCTGGACTGTTCCCATGAGGCACAGGGTCAAGGCTGATTTGCATATGGCCATGTCTGAACTGGGGTAGTGTGTAGGGCAAAAAACTATGGATATAGGCCCAGATGTCTGTACCTGGGTGAATGTATGACATTGTTCTGCATTTTGTCCATCAACTGTTGTTTTTGCATTTGTCACCCTGAGTGGGAAGGGTATGCGCAGACGTGAGTCCCGTGCTCTCCACACCACTGGAGTCAAGCTATCCTAGCTGATGACGCTGATAGCCAGAAACCGGTCCTAGGATGCTTGATTCCGGTCCAGGGACGACATGGCTTGGCAGTTCGGGCTGGACTGTTCCCATGAGGCACAGGGTCAAGGCTGATTTGCATATGGCCATGTCTGAACTGGGGTAGTGTGTAGTGCAAAAAAAACGATGGATTTAGGCTCAGATTTCTGTACTGGGTTGAATGTATGACATTGTTCTGCATTCTGTCCATCAACTGTTGTTTTTGCAATTGTCACCCTGAGTGGGAAGGGTATGCTCAGACGTGAGTCCCTTGCTCTCCACACCACTTGAGTCAAGCTATCCTGGCTGATGACGGCTGATAGCCAGAAACCGGTCCTAGGATGCTTGATTCCGGTCCAGGGTACCAATGGCTTGGCAGTTCAGGCTGGACTGTTCCCATGAGGCACAGGGTCAAGGATGATTTGCATATGACCATGTCTGAACTGGGGTAGTGTGGAGGGCAAAAACACGATGGATTTAGGCCCAGATCTCTGTACTGGGGTGAATGTATAACATTGTTCTGCATTCTGTCCATTAACTTTTGTTTTTGCATTTGTCACCATGAGTGGGAAGGGTATGCTCAGACGTGAGTCCTGTGCTCTCCACACCACAGGAGTCAAGCTATCCTGGCTGATGACGGTGGATAGCCAGAAACCGGTCCTAGGATGCTTGATTCCGGTCCAGGGAAGACATGGCTTGGCATTTCGGGCGGACTGTTCCCATGAGGCACAGGGTGAAGGCTGATTTGCATATGGCCATGTCTGAACTGGTGTAGTGTGGAGTGCAAAAAACAATTCATTTAGGCCCAGATCTCTGAACTGGGGTGAATGTATGACATTGTTCTGCATTCTGTCCATCAACTGTTGTTTTTGCATTTGTCACCCTAAGTGGGAAGGATATGCTCAGACGTGAGTCACGTGCTCTCCACACCACTGGAGTCAAGCTATCCTGGCTGATAACCAGAAACCGGTCTTAGGATGCTTGATTCGGTCCAGGGAAGACATGGCTTGGCAGTTCAGGGTGGACTGTTCCCATGAGGCACAGGGTCAAGGCTGATTTGCATATGGCCATATCTGAACTGGGGTAGTGTGGAGTGCAAAAAAAGTATGGATTTAGGCCCAGATCCCTGTACTGGGGTGAATCAATGACATTGTTCTGCATTCTGTCCATCAATTGTTGTTTTTGCATTTGTCACCCTGAGTGGGAAGGGTATGCTCAGACGTGAGTCCCGTGCTCTCCACACCACTGGAGTCAAGCTATCCTGGCTGATGATGGCTGATAGCCAGAAACCGGCCCTAGGATGCTTGGTTCCGGTCCAGGGAAGTCATGGCTTGGCAGTTTGGGCTGGACTGTTCCCATGAGGCACAGGGTCAAAGCTGATTTGCATATGGCCATGCCTGAACTGGGGTAGTGTGGAGTGCAAAAAACGATGGATTTAGGCCCAGATCTGTGTACTGGGGTGAATGTATGACATTGATCTGCATTCTGTCCATCAACAGTCGTTTTTGCATTTGTCACCCTGAGTGGGAAGGGTATGCTCAGACATGAGTCCCGTGCTCTCCACACCACTGGAGTCAAGCTATCTTGGCTGATGATGGCTGATAACCAGAAACCGGTCCTAGGATGCTTGATTCGGTCCAGGGAAGACATGGCTTGGCAGTTCAGGCTGGCCTGTTCCCATGAGGCACAGGGTCAAGGCTGATTTGCATATGGCCATATCTGAACTGGGGTAGTGTGGAGTGCAAAAAAACTATGGATTTAGGCCCAGATCCCTGTACTGGGGTGAATATATGACATTGTTCTGCATTCTGTCCATCAATTGTTGTTTTTGGATTTGTCACCCTGAGTGGGAAGGGTATGCTCAGAAGTGAGTTCTGTGCTCCTCACACCGCTGGAGTCAAGCTATCCTGGCTGATGACGGCTGATAGCCAGAAACCGGTCCTAAGATGCTTGGTTCCGGGCCAGGGAAGACATTGCTTGGCAGTTCGGGCTGGACTGTTCCCATGAGGCACAGGGTCAATGCAGATTTGCAGAAGGCCATGTCTGAACTGTGGTAGTGTTTAGTGCAAAAAACGATGGATTTACACCCAGATCTGTGTACTGGGGTGAATGTATGACATTGTTCTGCATTCTGTCCATCAACTGTTGTATTTGCATTTGTCATCCTGAGTGGAAAGGGTATGCTCAGGCGTGAGTCCCGTGCTCTCCACACCACTGGAGTCAAGCTATCCTGGCTGATGACGGCTGATAGCCAGAAACCGGTCCTAGGATGCTTGATTCCGACCCAGGGAAGACATGGCTTGGCAGTTCGGGCTGGACTGTTCCCATGAGGCACAGGGTCAAGGCTAATTTGCATATGGCCATGTCTTAACTGGGGTAGTGTGGAGTGTAAGAAAACGATAGATTTAGGCCCAGATCTCTGTACTGGGGTGAATGTATGACATTGTTCTGCATTCTGTCCATCAACTGTTGTTTTTGCATTTGTCACCCTGAGTGGGAAGGGTATGCTCAGAGGTGAATCCCGTGCTCTCCACACCACTGGAGTCAAGCTATCCTGGCTGATGACGTCTGATAGCCACAAATTGGTCCTGGGATGCTTGATTCTGGTCCAGGGAAGACATGGGTGGCAGGTCGGGCTGGACTGTTTCCATGAGGCACAGGGTCAAGGCTGATTTGCATATCGCCATATCTGAACTGGGGTAGAAGAGTGCAAAAAACGATGTATTTAGGCCCAGATCTCTGTACTTGGGTGAATATATGACATTGTTCTGCATTCTGTCCATCAACTGTTGTTTTTGCATTCGTCACCCTGAGTGGGAAGGGTATGCTCAGGCGTAAATCCCGTGCTCTCCACACCACTGGAGTCAAGCTATCCTGGCTGATGGCGTCTAATAGCCAGAAACCGGTCCTAGGATGCTTAATTCCGGTCCAGGGAAGACATGGCTTGGCAGTTCAGCCTGGACTGTTCCCATGAGGCACAGGGTCAAGGCTGATTTGCATATGGCCATGTCTGAACTGTTGTAGTGTGTAGGGCAAAAAAACGATGGATTTAGGTCCAGATCTCTGTACTGGGGTGAATGTATGACATTGTTCTGCATTCTGTCCGTCAACTGTTGTTTTTGCATTTGTCACCATGAGTGGGAAGGGTATGCTCAGACGTTAGTCCGGTGCTCTCCACACCACTGGAGTCAAGCTATCCTGGCTTATGACGGCTGATAGCCTGAAACCGGTCCTAGGATGCTTGATTCCGGTCCAGGGAAGTCATGGCTTGGTAGTTCGGGGTGGACTGTTCCCATGAGGCACAGGGTCAAAGCTGATTTGCATATGGCCATGTCTGAACTGGGGTAGTGTGGAGTGCAAACAACGATGGGTTTAGGCCCAGAACTCTGTACTGGGGTGAATGTATGACATTGTTTTGCATTCGGTCCACCAACTGTTGTTTTTGCATTTGTCACCCTGAGTGGGAAGGTTATGCTCAGACGTGAGTCCCGTGCTCTCCACACCACTGGAGTCAAGCTATCCTTGCTTATGACGGCTGATAGCCAGAAACCGGTCCTAGGATGCTTGATTCCGGTCCAGGGATGACATGGCTTGGCAGTTCGGGCTGGACTGTTCCCATGAGGCACAGGGTCAAGGCTGATTTGCATATGGCCATGTCTGAACTGGGGTAGTGTGTAGGGCAAAAAACGATGGATATAGGCCCAGATGTCTGTACCTGGGTGAATGTATGACATTGTTCTGCATTTTGTCCATCAACTGTTGTTTTTGCATTTGTCACCCTGAGTGGGAAGGGTATGCTCAGACGTGAGTCCCGTGCTCTCCACACCACTGGAGTCAAGCTATCCTAGCTGATGACGCTGATAGCCAGAAACCGGTCCTAGGATGCTTGATTCCGGTCCAGGGATGACATGGCTTGGCAGTTCGGGCTGGACGGTTCCCATGAGGCACAGGGTCAAGGCTGATTTGCATATGGCCATGTCTGAACTGGGGTAGTGTGTAGTGCAAAAAAACGATGGATTTAGGCTCAGATTTCTGTACTGGGTTGAATGTATGACATTGTTCTGCATTCTGTCCATCAACTGTTGTTTTTGCAATTGTCACCCTGAGTGGGAAGGGTATGCTCAGACGTGAGTCCCTTGCTCTCCACACCACTTGAGTCAAGCTATCCTGGCTGATGACGGCTGATAGCCAGAAACCGGTCCTAGGATGCTTGATTCCGGTCCAGGGTACCAATGGCTTGGCAGTTCAGGCTGGACTGTTCCCATGAGGCACAGGGTCAAGGATGATTTGCATATGACCATGTCTGAACTGGGGTAGTGTGGAGGGCAAAAACACGATGGATTTAGGCCCAGATCTCTGTACTGGGGTGAATGTATAACATTGTTCTGCATTCTGTCCATTAACTTTTGTTTTTGCATTTGTCACCATGAGTGGGAAGGGTATGCTCAGACGTGAGTCCTGTGCTCTCCACACCACAGGAGTCAAGCTATCCTGGCTGATGACGGTGGATAGCCAGAAACCGGTCCTAGGATGCTTGATTCCGGTCCAGGGAAGACATGGCTTGGCATTTCGGGCTGGACTGTTCCAATGAGGCACAGGGTGAAGGCTGTTTTGCATATGGCCATGTCTGAACTGGTGTAGTGTGGAGTGCAAAAAACAATTCATTTAGGCCCAGATCTCTGAACTGGGGTGAATGTATGACATTGTTCTGCATTCTGTCCATCAACTGTTGTTTTTGCATTTGTCACCCTAAGTGGGAAGGATATGCTCAGACGTGAGTCACATGCTCTCCACACCACTGGAGTCAAGCTATCCTGGCTGATAACCAGAAACCGGTCTTAGGATGCTTGATTCGGTCCAGGGAAGACATGGCTTGGCAGTTCAGGGTGGACTGTTCCCATGAGGCACAGGGTCAAGGCTGATTTGCATATGGCCATATCTGAACTGGGGTAGTGTGGAGTGCAAAAAAAGTATGGATTTAGGCCCAGATCCCTGTACTGGGGGGAATCAATGACATTGTTCTGCATTCTGTCCATCAATTGTTGTTTTTGCATTTGTCACCCTGAGTGGGAAGGTTATGCTCAGAGGTGAGTCCCGTGCTCTCCACAACACTTGAGTCAAGCTATCCTGGCTGATGACGGCTGATAGCCAGAAACTGGTCCTAGGATGCTTGATTCCGGTCCAGGGAAGACATGGCTTGGCAGTTCGGGCTGGACTGTTCCCATGAGGCACAGGGTCAAGGCTGATTTGCATATGGCCATGCCTGAACTGGGTTAGTGTGTAGTGCAAAAAAAAGATGGATTTAGGCTCACTTTTCTGTACTGGGTTGAATGTATGACATTGTTCTGCATTCTGTCCATCAACTGTTGTTTTTGCATTTGCCACCCTGAGTGGGAAGGTTATGCTCAGACGTGAGTCCCGTGCTCTCCACAACACTTGAGTCAAGCTATCCTGGCTGATGACGGCTGATAGCCAGAAACTGGTCCTAGGATGCTTGATTCCGGTCCAGGGAAGACATGGCTTGGCAGTTCGGGCTGGACTGTTCCCATGAGCCACAGGGTCAAGGCTGATTTGCATATGGCCATGTCTGAACTGGGTTAGTGTGTAGTGCAAAAAAACGATGGATTTAGGCTCACTTTTCTGTACTGGGTTGAATGTATGACATTGTTCTACATTCTGTCCATCAACTGTTGTTTTTGCATTTGCCACCCTGGGTGGGAAGGGTATGCTCAGACATGAGTCCTGTGCTCTCCACACCACTGAAGTCAAGCTATCCTGGCTGATGATGGCTGATAACCAGAAACAGGTCCTAGGATGCTTGATTCCGGTCCAGGGAAGACATGACTTAGCAGTTCGGGCTGGCCTGTTCCCATGAGGCACAGGGTCAAGGCTGATTTGCATATGGCCATGTCTGAACTGGGGTAGTGTGGAGTGTAAAAAACAATGGATTTAGGCCCAGATGTCTGTACTGGGAAGAATGTATGACATTGTTCTGCATTCAGCCCATCAACTGTTGTTTTTGCATTTGTCACCCTGAGTGGGAAGGGTATGCTCAGATGTGAGTCCCGTGCTCTCCAGACCACTTCAGTCAAGCTATCCTGGCTGATGACAGCTGGTAGCCAGAAACCGGTCCTAGGATGCTTGATTCCGGTCCAGGGAAGACATGACTTAGCAGTTCGGGCTGGCCTGTTCCCATGAGGCACAGGGTCAAGGCTGATTTGCAGAAGGCCATGTCTGAACTGGGGTAGTGTGTAGTGCAAAAAACGATGGATTTACGCCCAGATCTCTGTACTGGGGTGAATGTATGACATTGTTCTGCATTCTGTCCATCAACTGTTGTATTTACATTTGTCATCCTGAGTGGAAAGGGTATGCTCAGGCGTGAGTCCCGTGCTCTCCACACCACTGGAGTCAAGCTATCCTGGCTGATGACGGCTGATAGCCAGAAACCGGTCCTAGGATGCTTTATTCCGACCCATGGAAGACATGGCTTGGCAGTTCGGGCTGGACTGTTCCCATGAGGCACAGGGTCAAGGTTAATTTGCATATGGCCATGTCTGAACTGCGGTAGTGTGAAGTGCAAAACAATGATGGATTTAGGCCCAAATCCCTGTACTGGGGTGAATGTATGACATTGTTCTGCATTCGGTCCATCAACTGTTGTTTTTGCATTCGTCACCCTGAGTGGGAAGGGTATGCTCAGATGTGAATCCTGTGCTCTCCACACCACTGGAGTCAAGCTATCCTGGGTGATGACGTCTGATAGCCACAAAACGGTCCTAGGATGCTTGATTCCGGTCCAGGGAAGACATGGCTTGGCAGTTCAGGCTGGACTATTCCCATGAGGCACAGGGTCAAGGCTGATTTGCATATGGCCATGTCTGAACTGGGGTAGTGTGGAGTGCAATACACAATGGATTTAGGTCCAGATCTCTGTACTGGGGTAGTGTGTACGGCAAAAAAACGATGGATTTAGGCCCATAGCTCTGTACTGGGGTGAATGTATGACATTGTTCTGCATTTTGCCCATCAACTGTTCTTTTTGCATTTGTCACCCTGAGTGGGAAGGGTATGCTAAGACGTGAGTCCCGTGCTCTCCACACCACTGGAGTCAAGCTATCCTGGCTGATGACGGCTGATAGCCAGAAACCGGTTCTAGGATGCTTGATTCCGGTCCAGGTAAGACATAGCTTGGCAATTCGGGCTGGACTGTTCCCATGAGGCACAGGGTCAAGGCTGATTTGCAGAAGGCCATGTTTGAACTTGGGTAGTGTGTAGTGCAAAAAAATGATGGATTTAGGCCCTGATCTCTGTACTGTCTCTACTGAATGTATGACATTGTTCTGCATTCTGTCCATCAACTGTTGTTTTTGCATTTGTCACTCTGAGGGGGAAAGGTGTGCTCAGACGTGAGTCCCGTGCTCTCCACACCACTGGAGTCAAGCTATCCTGGATGATGACAGCTGATAGCCAGAAACCAGTCCTAGGATGCTTGATTCCGGTCCAGGGAAGACATGGCTTGGCAGTTCGGGCTGGACTGTTCCCATGAGGCACAGGGTCAAGGCTGATTTGCAAATGGCCATGTCTGAACTGGGGTAATGTGGAGTGTAAAAAACAATGGATTTAGGCCAAGATGTCTGTACTGGGATGAATGTATGACATTGTTCTGCATTCTGTCCATCAACTGTTGTTTTTGCATTTGTCACCATGAGTGAGAAGGGTATGCTCAGACGTGAGTCCTGTGCTCTCCACGCCACTGGAGTCAAGCTATCCTGGCTGATGACGGCTGATAGCCAGAAACCGGTTTTAGGATGCTTGATTCCGGTCCAGGGAAGACATGACTTGGCAGTTCGGGCTGGACTGTTCCCATGAGGCACAGGGTCAAGGCTGATTTGCATATGGCCATGTCTGAACTGGGGTAGTGTGTAGGGCAAAAAACGATGGATATAGGCCCAGATGTCTGTACCTGGGTGAATGTATGACATTGTTCTGCATTTTGTCCATCAACTGTTGTTTTTGCATTTGTCACCCTGAGTGGGAAGGGTATGCTCAGACGTGAGTCCCGTGCTCTCCACACCACTGGAGTCAAGCTAACCTAGCTGATGACGCTGATAGCCAGAAACCGGTCCTAGGATGCTTGATTCCGGTCCAGGGACGACATGGCTTGGCATTTCGGGCTGGACGGTTCCCATGAGGCACAGGGTCAAGGCTGATTTGCATATGGCCATGTCTGAACTAAGCATGGGCGAATTTTGCGGATCTCGCGTTCGCGAATTTGCGGATTTTTGAACTCGCAATCCGCAAAATCCGCGAATTCTTGCGAATTTGCGGATTTTTTTTTTTTTTGTGTTCGCAAGGATTTCTGCCAGTTCGCGAGGGTTTCGTACCAGTTCGCAATTGCGAACTTACATTTCGTCGCGCAACGGTCGCGAATTATGTTGTTTCTACGTCTGGTTCATCATCACAGGTTCCCAGCACCCTCTGTTTCACCACTGCAACCCTCTGTTACATCAATGCCACCCTCTGGTTCATCATTACTGTAGATTATGGGGGGGAAAAGCAAGCACACCATCCCTGCTTCAACTCAGATGAATTAATTTGGGGTTAGTTTATTAATGTGTCACTGTTTTAAAATTCCAGTCTGGCACCTGCTTCCTTATCTGTAATTTTGCTTTCTGTTGCAGTGCATTTTTTTCCCCAGGACCTTCTTTGTGGCCTACTTGTAGCTATTGTATGAGCCTGCTGTGAGGGTCAGAGCAGGGTCATACAATTGTTGCAACTAGCAACTGAATTCTGGAGGGGCCCCAGTCAGGAAGCACTACCGGGAATTGTTACTAATGATGAGTTTGAACTCTTGCCCCTGCCGAGTGCTTTCACTTTTGAAAAACTCGTTTTTCTGCAATTTCGCGGGGTTCGCGGGGTGCGAACACGCGCAAGATCGGATTCGGAAGCCGCAAATTCGTGCGAATATGCAATTTGTTTTTTTTGCGGCGTGTTAGTTGGCAAGGTTTTGTGCGTTTTTGCGAGCCGCTCGTAGCGCAAGGCGCGAAGTTACCCTCGCGGTCGTTCAAGGGCGCAGCCATCTTGTTTGCCTGACGTATTTCCGTTTCCGGGCGCGAAGTGTAATCTCGCAAAGTCCGCGGTTTGCCAGTACAGTCTCGCGCGTGTTCGCAAGGAAAATCTCGCGCGAACTTACCCGCGCGGTCGTGAACGGGCGCGGCCATCTTGTTTCTCATTCATTGCTATGGTTCTGGGCATGGTCTTTGTATCCTCTGTCAATCTCTGCCATCCTTTGCTTGTTTGAAGTTTTTTTTTATCTATTTTACTTATTATCTATCCCTCTATTTTTCTAGCCCTATATTTTTGTGTTTACTGCTACTTTTGGTTAATTTTAAACTACTTTTGTAAACTCTTTTCTTTTCTTCTCTTCCCTATTCTATTTTCTTTATTCCTTTCCGCCCAGACCATGGTGAAGGGAGCCGGGAAGCATCCCGAGAAGGGGAAGGGTCCCGCACCCCGTGTCCAGCTCCCGTGCGGGCGTTTGAGGGGGGAGCTAGTGATGCCACGGGAGATCTTTACCCCGGAGGAGGTGGCCCAACTCATTTTTTATGTTCAGCGCCGCCTCCCCAGGACCATCATGGGAGGCGGCAAGATCAGTGCCGAGTACGGGGCCCGGGAGCGCCGGAAGCGGTGGGAGAAGGTGTGCCAGGCCATTTACCACCACTCTCGGGTCTGGCGCACCTACAACCAGGCCACCCACCGCTGGACGGATGTCCTGACCCGTGAGCGAGATCTGCTCGACCTCCTTGGCCTTGAGATCCCCGGGCTTGGTGAGTAGTAGTAGCTATGTCTTTACTACTATGTTTTCTCCTGCTGTGTTATTATATTGCAAATTTTTGTTTTTTACCAAGAGCAATAATGCTGCTCATTACATTGTAGGTACATTTTATTTCAAAATCTTCTGTGCATTTCAGGTACACTGCTCTCCTTCTCAGTAGTGTTGCTACTATGCTTATTTGTTTTAGATTTTGTGTTCATTTCATTGGCCTGTGAAATTATGTATGAGTGTAGTTGAAAGAACTGCGCAATGCTACACACTAAGGTTCAGATTTTTAATTACCGGCGCATCCCCGCAAAGTTGCAGGGATGCGCCAGTAATTGTGCGTCACGCCACCATCACCCATGGTGCGCCGTATTACAAACAATGCGGCGCGCCATGGGCCCAAAACGTCACCAAAGCGTTACGCATCTGTGCCGTAAAGGTGGCGCATTGCTGGAGTTGCGTCGCAACGATGGTGCAGCTCCATCAATTCTCTGGGGTGCCCTATCTCCCCAATGCTGCGTCAAGCCGTACGTCTGCTTCAAGCAGGCGCAGGGTTTGAGTCACGCATCATTGTCCTCAAAGTGACTGATTGAAATCTTGTAGATTTCCCTCAGCCACTTTTAGGATGCGTTCCTGCGCAGGAACGCCCTCCCTTGCGCCGGAACACCCCTATTGGCGCAGGGCTTTACAACGTGATGCATCTCCCAGATGCGTCACGTTGTTAATATACGCCGCACCATTGCGCCTCTTTTGTGCTGTCGCTGCGTCACAAAAGTCACGCAACAATGGAGCAAAAGAGCCGCAAGGGCCTTATAAATCAGCCCCTACAGACTCAAGTCCAGTCCTTCCTTTGTACACATGGCGATAAGAAGAAATAGTGGTGGTGGATTAATAGTTTGAGTATTTTAATGACTGGTGAATGTAGTAGGAAACTTTAGTGTTGTCGCTGATCTTCAATCACGATGGACTTTGGCTGTCACTTTGCGTGCTGCGGACTGCTGCCTGCCAATCCTAGGCAAACCTTTTTAGTACTTTGTTTAGTGAGTTACATAGGGTAGTTTCCAATTCGACGGTCCGCAAATCAAGCAATACTAAAGTAATGACGTAGTCGACCACATGAGATTGGTCAATAATATATCCCGTGGAGTCGTTCCCTATTTGCTATTTCGCAAAAATATTCTGTTACTTTGTTAGTTCTTTTTTAAATGTTTGATTTGGTTGAGAAATAAATATCATCCATGTTTTCTGTTTTTCTTTCTTTCATGTTGTACATCAGCTTCCCCCAGGGGCAAGAGGAGGACACAGGAGGAGGAGGAGGAGGGTGCTGTTGTCGATGCAGGCCAGGACCGGGCAGTCGAGGGCTCCTTTGCTGGCCCCAGTAAGTTTTAATTTTAATATAGAGTACTTATTTTTTCCTAGCGTTCCTCATTCGATTTTTTCTAAATCGTCTTTGATCTTCTTGTAGACAGGATCTAAATTCTTATCCCTATGACTCCGTGTGGTATTACTAGATTATTCTTATTAGTCTGTCTGTGTAGCTAACTAAGATTGCACATTTGGCATTTCCATTGGACTCCCATTCTAGTCAGCAATAGCTCTATGCACTGAGTGTAGTCCTCTGGGATTGTCCATATTGTCTTTTCAAGTATTCTAAATGTTTATGCTTTGACCATTGCCAACAATAAAAAGGTGAATGACCACCACCAAGAAATAATAAGATACTACTTTACTTTTGGTTTGGATAGGACAATCCATTCTACTACTGTTGCAGGGACAAATCTGCACAAACAGAACTATGGACACTAAATAATGCATCGCTTAGCTTATCAATTATAATAGGTGCTGTAACTGTTAGACTTTCCACATACCTCAGTGATAACAGACTTTGTAGTTGAACCCCGGCCCCAATCTCCTTACTGACTAGATAGTGTGGCAGAGTCATTTAGCTCCCAAAGTCACCGATGGCAGAGGCACGGACTCATGCTTGCAAAAATTCGAAAACCTTTAGCTCATCCACTCTAGTCTGGAGGACCAAAAACCACAGAGTCTATTTAAGTTTAAAAGCTTTATTAAAAGTAAACACATTTATTAAATTCAAGTTTGTCATAAAAGTGAACGTGTAACTGAAAATGGAAAAGTGCTTAGTGCTGACGATTAATTGGACACATTTCTTGTGGTCGAGCCGAGCTCTCACCTGGTTTGAACTTGATCCTGCTCGTGTTCTTATAAGTCAAGGTTCTGTCTGTTAGGAGAAAAAGTGGTGCGTGTTAAAAAGTAAAAAGCAAACATTCATCAGTTGTGCCAAAAAGTGCAGCAAGACAACAGCCTTCCCTGGAAAAAGGGACATTTTTACTCTAGAGTACACAGTCAAAAATTATTAAATTGTACACTTTTTTTCACATTTCTTTCTTCCTCCTAGACCAAATATTATATAGTAGTGAGTGGTGTATTCTAACATTATTAAATGTACTTTGTAGGTGGAACATCTGGAGACGGGGCCAGCGCGGAGGTGGTGGCATTGGACGAGGAGGACAACTCTGGGGAGGAGGCGGTGCAAGTGCCGGAAAAGGACATGCCTGTGAGGGTTCACACGGTGGTGGCGGGCAGAGGTAAGCTATACATTCCTTAGTCATTGAGATTGAAGACTGCAGAGTGTGCTTTCTGCACGGGTGTATTATAAAAAAAGCAGGTAGTAGCCTCCTCTAAATGTACTTCGACTTAGCTGTGAAGTTTTTGGCGAGAAGAATCCCAATCAGATCTGAGGTGAACTTGATGGATGGGATGAACGAAAAGCGAAAGAAGGGTGTAAGTAAGTGTGGAAGCACGAGAAATGTAATGATGACTGGCAAAGAAGAATGATATGTGTTTGCTTGGTCCCCGAGGTGGCTGGGAAGGTAAGAAAATGGTATGGTGCATGGCTGGGTGAATGATGAAGCAAGGATGGGTGGAAGGAGAACAGCCTGGGTGGGTGAGACAGAAACTGTATGTGTGCAATATACTTTGAATGGATGGATGCCTGGATCATTCATGGTACTATCTGACTCTTAGATAGCATATGTGAATCTAGAGAGAGTAGACGGTCACTGGATGAACTAAGTGTTACTTTGAAGAGCATGTAACACCGCACCCGCACGTCCGTTCCAGTGTAGGAAAGGCAAGGAAAAGAAGTTGTAACGTTGTCCAAAGACTACCATGAATAGTAGCAGTAGTTTGTATTGCAACTGCAAGCACAGCATATATCCAGTTATTACGGTGGGCACTCCCTACCTCCCTTAATAACTTTAGTTTAGTAGTAGTACGTCATTCATGTGTGGGGGTATCACTGTTCACTCAATAATAAGCAAAGCACCTAAAGTCATCCCATATGTCATCAAATACATCCCATGTGAAGTGATAGATAATCAGATAATTTAGCTTCTTCATTTTCCTTTTCTAATACTCATTTGCACTGTAGGGTGAAAGCTAAATTAATTAAGCAGTAGCCCTTTTAACAGAGTATTCTCAGTGCCACCCGTAATAGAAAAGTAAGAGCTTCACCACCTGCATGTACTGGACCGGTACAGTAACGCAAGTCTGTCTCACTCACCATGGTGTGCGTCTGTTTTTCTCGGGTGCAAGTTCACTGCGCTGGCATTATGCCGGCTTGCATAAGATAACGTACCAATTTTCCTAAACAAGAGAGAAGAAGAAGAATAAGAGTGGTGTACTGTCATAGTCCACTGTAATAGAAGTCCATAGTGCTCGTAGAATTTGTTCCTTAAACTCCCACTAATGTTAGAGCAAGGATGAAGAAGTCGGAGGTTACATAGATACTGTCCTCAATAGTTATGCACTGTGCTTTCAATTTGCTACTTGTACTGTGACAACTTTCTGCTCAATCATTTTGTGTTAATCTTAAGGAGCATTGGTTACAGACTATGTCTTTCTTTTTTCATGTAGTTGCTCCTTCCAAATCCAAGACACCATCAAGGAGGAAGGAGCAGGCTCGAATGGCCCGGCAACGGAGGCTGGATGCCACTGTTGCTGAATATCGGCGGCTGGTGGCCCTGGAGGAGGAGGAGACGCACTCTGGAACAACAACAACGTCCACTGGGACAGCTGCCTCCTCCTCCGTGCGGGCTGCCAGCCAGCGCAGTGCTCCAGCGGTACGGAGCCGGGCTACCAAAGCCAAACGCCACCGCCCAGCAGCAAAGAAAGCAGCTGCCCCTCACAGGATTTGCATGGCACACCGGCGCCGCTTATCCCTCAGACTGTCCTACCTGGAGCAGGAGGTCCATAATTATAAGAACGTGGTGGAGGGCCTCCGCTTCGAACTTGCCACCCTCCGCAAGGAGCATGATGCCCTGGCTGCTAATTCCAACAGCACCCTGCCATAGTGTCCCTTGCCCCTTTTTTAGAGACTTTTGGGGGGTGGGAATTGGGAGTTGTGATTTTTGGGGACTTTTGAAGGACAATCGTTGGGGTTAGGGAGGGTCTTGCGGGAGATTCTTTTGTTAGGGCTATAAAAATATACTTTTTGAAACTTTATCTGACCATACCTGTTTTTTACTGCTTTTGAGTCTGGTGGGTGGGGGTTTAACATAACAGTAAGTTTGTTTTCCTGAATAGTCCTAGGACTTTAGTAGTACTACCGTCAATCAAATCTCTCGTCTCTCCTAATACTCCATTATACTACCTCCAACCAAACGCCTATCTTACCTGTAATTTCTGTTTGCAAGTAGGGCTAGGCCCAGGGCTGGCTCCACGGGAAACAGCAAATAAGGTTGGCAATCCTGGGCGGATAAAATTTCCTCATGGCGGTGATACTACTGGTGTGACACAGTGGCAGTTGCTTGCCTATGAAAAAAAGAAAATGAAATCTGGTTTGTCCTCCTGAGCAATACAAAGGTACAATACAGAATATAGCAGGTGACAGAAGTACACTAGAACAGTGCCACGTTGTAGCTTAACAAATGTTAAAGTATAACTAATTGGGTTGAAGTTCTTTGACATTAGCCATGGGTCTTTGTCAAGCAGAGTAAGAATATATCCTCGGATTTCTTCACCAGCCTGTTGCTATCACCTTATCCTCCCCAGCAAGTGTGTGGATTTATTGCTGTAATTTAGTCACACATCAATCAAAACCACACAGCCCGGGGGAAGAGGGTTAGGGCTTGAAAAATGGATGGGTACGGGGGTTTTTGGGAAAGGTTTTGGGAGACAAGAAAAAGTAGCACAGCATGGACGAACAATTGTGAACATAAACAAATCTTTGGGTACAAACCTATCCCTCAATCTTTGAAAGTGCATACACTACTGTAACTGCATGCATGTCAGTTAAAAGTAATTAGTACTTTCGACAACTGTGGAAGAAAGAATGCGACAGTACAGGGCGTGGGTGGAAATATTGATAACTATATTCAACATAAGGTCTCTGTAGCCAGATACCTGAGAGCCTTGCTGGTCACTATAAATCCATTCACAACAACACTCAATGGGGTTGGTCTGGAAGGTGTCAGGTTTACTCCCCGTGAATGATCCAGTCGATGCAAATATGGTTCCACCTCCAAATGTCACCAACACCCAGAAGTGTAAACACAGGGTGTTCGAGGCATTAGGCGGGGGAGAAAAATAACAAACTAAAATAAAAAATGTGGGATGGGTAAAGGTAGGGTCAGCAGGGAAAGGATACCTGTAACAGAAGACAAGACAGGCATCAGTGAAGTGCTGTCCTAACATACAAGGGTACTCTCATATAGTCTCACTAAATAGTCTGCAAGTCTCCCGCCTACTCATGGGAAATGTAGTTTCATAGTACGGTAGGCGCTTAGGGGCTGCGTAACCTGACAGAAGGTATAGTAGATAGAAAAGGAGAAATTGCTTTTTTTCTAGGTGTCCCCTCACTCACCAGGGTTGCCCCTTGGTGACATGCTTCATCATTGGGGCCATCCCAGTCCTCTACGGCCTGGGGCGTGCTGCGACTTGCGAATTACGTAGGAGCACTTACAAATGACTATGTGTGGTGCAGATGTGATAGTGGAGTGGACTAAGTGATGTGTTAAGGGATCAATGTAGAAGCAGAGAGAGAGCCAAGAAATGCAGTCACAGTCAGAGAAAAAGGCAAGGGATACTGTATCTATGTGGTTGTAGTGGTCCTGTTGGAAGTGGTAAGTAAGTTGCCCGCAGAAAAAAAATCCTCCTATTAGCGGCACTCCTCCATTGCAGCCGACGCTTCGTCCATCGATGTTGGTCACCAGAAGACACCCTGTCCACTGCCTGCCTGATGCTGAATTGTGGCTCGCTACTGTGAAGCCTGACTCCATCCTTTTTTCCCCATTGCAGAGACTGAAACCCGGCCTGTAATTATTCAACGAAAAACAGGAAGTGATATAATATTACAACACCACTGATAAATAAATATAAGGCATGTAGGCTGTGGAGTGCAAAAAGTCACAATTTGTTTTTCCTAGTAGACAGTACAATGTTTTTGAAAGTGCGTACTCTGAGTCACCTTTTGAAGGATGTATGGGCAAATTAATGTATCGGATCTTGCCCCTCAAGCTAGGTGTACTGTAAACTGTGTTTTAGAACAAAATTAGATCTTCCTAGCAGTGCTCCCACCCAGACCCTTACTAAAGCCAGTCGCAAAAATGTAGAAGACCCCCAATCAAATCTCAAAAAACGAGGCCTAGCAGAAAACTGGTGACAAAACTTACTTTGAAAGTAAAAGTAGGCCGAAGTACTCTAATTACCCATTACCCACCGTGGATTGCATTCAAACCACTTGCAAGCAACCAAGCAAAAGTAGCCATAGCCAGCATCGCTCCAAGACTCGAAATCCCCCCCACTCAAACACATGCAATAGAAATACTGCTAACCCTAACGAACCCTAAGTTAAGAATAGTGGCAAAGGCTTTCTTTAACTATGCCAAATCCCCCCTTTCCCACCATGGATTTTCTTCAAATGACTTGCAACCAAAATTACACATTCTCACGAGTGCTCTAAGACCCCAGAACTCAGTTTGAAAAATCTAGAACACCCCGAAACACATGCAATCCTGCTGCTAGGGCTAACCCTAACGAACCCTAAGTTACAAAAAGTGCCAAAACTAAAGGCTTTTCCTCGCGGATTTTGTCCCAACCACTTCTACCCGGTATTAGACCTTCCCAGGAATGCCCCAAGACCCGGCAACCCACCCGCCAAGAAGCGTAACACCCCCAAACAGGCCAAAAGCAAAATCTCATACTTGCAATATTTCTGGGCCTTCGGTCCAAACGCGCTGCGTAGCTAGGCCATAAGTCGGGGTTGGCACGACGGATTTCCTGAAAAGCAAATGCAATCAAGATTAGAGTGTCCCAGCAGTGCTCCCAGACCACGAAACTCACCCGCAAACAGACGGAACCCCCCCTAAGAGCACCTCAAAGGCAAGCAAGTCATCAAAAACACAAAAAAAATCCGCCTGGGATTTGGTCCAAAACACTTTTATCCGGTATTAGAGCTTCCCAGCAATGGCCCCAGAGCCGTCAACCCAGGAGAAAACGAGTAGAAGACCCCCAAACAGCCAAAGAGCAAAAGTACAAAAATGGGGACTTAGTCACTTTTTCACAAATTTCCCAAATCACTCCGCGCGCGCTCTGCAGCTAGGCCCTAAGTCCCCTCAGCCACCATGGATTTGCTTCAAACCTCTTGCAAAGTAAAGTATATATAGCCAGCAGTGCTCCCACACCACGAAACTCACCCGCAAACACCAGGAAGCCCCCCAAACAGGCCCCCGAAAACGCTACATAGAGCAAAATGTCAGAAATAGCCCAAAAAAAAATCGGCCTGGATTTTGTCCCAACCACTTCTACCCGGTATTAGACCTTCCCAGGAATGCCCCAAGACCCGGCAACCCACCCGCCAAGAAGCGTAACACCCCCAAACAGGCCAAAAGCGAAATCTCATACTTGCAATATTTCTGGGCCTTCGGTCCAAACGCGCTGCGTAGCTAGGCCATAAGTCGGGGTTGGCACGACGGATTTCCTGAAAAGCAAATGCAATCAAGATTAGAGTGTCCCAGCAGTGCTCCCAGACCACGAAACTCACCCGCAAACAGACGGAACCCCCCCTAAGAGCACCTCAAAGGCAAGCAAGTCATCAAAAACACAAAAAAAAATCCGCCTGGGATTTGGTCCAAAACACTTTTATCCGGTATTAGAGCTTCCCAGCAATGGCCCCAGAGCCGTCAACCCAGGAGAAAACGAGTAGAAGACCCCCAAACAGCCAAAGAGCAAAAGTACAAAAATGGGGACTTAGTCACTTTTTCACAAATTTCCCAAATCACTCCGCGCGCGCTCTGCAGCTAGGCCCTAAGTCCCCTCAGCCACCATGGATTTGCTTCAAACCTCTTGCAAAGTAAAGTATATATAGCCAGCAGTGCTCCCACACCACGAAACTCACCCGCAAACACCAGGAAGCCCCCCAAACAGGCCCCCGAAAACGCTACATAGAGCAAAATGTCAGAAATAGCCCAAAAAAAAATCGGCCTGGATTTTGTCCCAACCACTTCTACCCGGTATTAGACCTTCCCAGGAATGCCCCAAGACCCGGCAACCCACCCGCCAAGAAGCATAACACCCCCAAACAGCCCAAAAGCAAATTCTCATACTTGCAATATTTCTGGGCCTTCGGTCCAAACGCGCTGCGTAGCTAGGCCATAAGTCGGGGTTGGCACGACGGATTTCCTGAAAAGCAAATGCAATCAAGATTAGAGTGTCCCAGCAGTGCTCCCAGACCACGAAACTCACCCGCAAACACCAGGAAGCCCCCCAAACAGGCCCCCGAAAACGCTACATAGAGCAAAATGTCTGAAATAGCCCAAAAAAAAATCGGCCTGGATTTTGTCCCAACCACTTCTACCCGGTATTAGACCTTCCCAGGAATGCCCCAAGACCCGGCAACCCACCCGCCAAGAAGCATAACACCCCCAAACAGGCCAAAAGCAAAATCTCATACTTGCAATATTTCTGGGCCTTCGGTCCAAACGCGCTGCGTAGCTAGGCCATAAGTCGGGGTTGGCACGACGGATTTCCTGAAAAGCAAATGCAATCAAGATTAGAGTGTCCCAGCAGTGCTCCCAGACCACGAAACTCACCCGCAAACACCAGGAAGCCCCCCAAACAGGCCCCCGAAAACGCTACATAGAGCAAAATGTCTGAAATAGCCCAAAAAAAAATCGGCCTGGATTTTGTCCCAACCACTTCTACCCGGTATTAGACCTTCCCAGGAATGCCCCAAGACCCGGCAACCCACCCGCCAAGAAGCATAACACCCCCAAACAGGCCAAAAGCAAAATCTCATACTTGCAATATTTCTGGGCCTTCGGTCCAAACGCGCTGCGTAGCTAGGCCATAAGTCGGGGTTGGCACGACGGATTTCCTGAAAAGCAAATGCAATCAAGATTAGAGTGTCCCAGCAGTGCTCCCAGACCACGAAACTCACCCGCAAACACCAGGAAGCCCCCCAAACAGGCCCCCGAAAACGCTACATAGAGCAAAATGTCTGAAATAGCCCAAAAAAAAATCGGCCTGGATTTTGTCCCAACCACTTCTACCCGGTATTAGACCTTCCCAGGAATGCCCCAAGACACGGCAACCCACCCGCCAAGAAGCATAACACCCCCAAACAGGCCAAAAGCAAAATCTCATACTTGCAATATTTCTGGGCCTTCGGTCCAAACGCGCTGCGTAGCTAGGCCATAAGTCGGGGTTGGCACGACGGATTTCCTGAAAAGCAAATGCAATCAAGATTAGAGTGTCCCAGCAGTGCTCCCAGACCACGAAACTCACCCGCAAACACCAGGAAGCCCCCCAAACAGGCCCCCGAAAACGCTACATAGAGCAAAATGTCTGAAATAGCCCAAAAAAAAATCGGCCTGGATTTTGTCCCAACCACTTCTACCCGGTATTAGACCTTCCCAGGAATGCCCCAAGACACGGCAACCCACCCGCCAAGAAGCATAACACCCCCAAACAGGCCAAAAGCAAAATCTCATACTTGCAATATTTCTGGGCCTTCGGTCCAAACGCGCTGCGTAGCTAGGCCATAAGTCGGGGTTGGCACGACGGATTTCCTGAAAAGCAAATGCAATCAAGATTAGAGTGTCCCAGCAGTGCTCCCAGACCACGAAACTCACCCGCAAACACCAGGAAGCCCCCCAAACAGGCCCCCGAAAACGCTACATAGAGCAAAATGTCTGAAATAGCCCAAAAAAAAATCGGCCTGGATTTTGTCCCAACCACTTCTACCCGGTATTAGACCTTCCCAGGAATGCCCCAAGACCCGGCAACCCACCCGCCAAGAAGCATAACACCCCCAAACAGGCCAAAAGCAAAATCTCATACTTGCAATATTTCTGGGCCTTCGGTCCAAACGCGCTGCGTAGCTAGGCCATAAGTCGGGGTTGGCACGACGGATTTCCTGAAAAGCAAATGCAATCAAGATTAGAGTGTCCCAGCAATGCTCTCAGACCACGAAACTCACCCACAAACAGACGGAACCCCCCCTAAGAGCACCTCAAAGGCAAGCAAGTCATCAAAAACACAAAAAAAATTCCGCCTCGGATTTGGCACAAACCACTTTTAGTGCTTCCCAGCAATGGCCCCAGACCCGTCAACTCACCTGCAAAGAGGTAGAACAACACCCCCACAAGTGCTGAGTCTTTCTTCATTGGGCGTAAACCAGCCCTCTGCTTTGATGGAAATAGGAGTCTGGACTCTGGAGGAGGAGGATAGAGGAGCATGTTCTTCTGAACTTGTGAACCTGAGGAATGCAGACTGCGGCACCTTCAAATAAATTAGCAAACAAGTGAAGACAGTTCTGCTGATGGGCTTGTCTTTGTGATTATCTGATTAAAGTTTGAATTATATTAACTGTGCACAACAAAGAAAGACAGACACACAGGAATAAAAGTGAATAAGGATGAAAAAGAAAGTTATTGATTCGTTGTCTCATTTTCAGGGCTCGAAGTCGGTATCACGGTCCAGGAATAAGAATAAGGCTTCGTCATCATACTCTGCGAATTCAGCCCGGGTGAGGTCAGCGCCACCTGACAGAGTAGAAATTCCCTCATCTATGGTGCTGGCCACCTCCTCTTCATCCGGCACGCTCTCTCGTACTCTTATATCTGGTGGTATGAGGTGCTGATTCATCTTGATCATTGTTAACCTCTCCACATTTTTGGGCGAGAGGCGGCTCCGTTTGGGAGTTACAATCCCACCAGCCGCACTGAAAACCCGTTCAGAAGACACACTTGCGAGTGGGCAAGACAAGTAGTTTAAAGCCAGGTTGGTGAGCTGTGGCCACAATTCTTTTTTCCCATGCCAATACGCCAATGGGTCAGAATTAACATAGACCTCTGTGGAGTCATTCAGATAGTCCTTCACCATCGACTCAAGGTCCTCCTCCAAGGTTCCTCCACTTTGCGTAGCTCTTGCTGTGCCTCTGACCTTTTGAGAACCAAACCCACGCAGAGCTAGCCAATCCTCTTCAGCCTCCAATGTTTCTGTTGTCTTTCGTGCAGATGATCCGGTTGCCGGTGTCTTTAACGGCTGAGAGGTCACTTGTGCCACAGCCACAGGTGCAGAAGTGGATTGTTTTGACTGGGGATGGCCTGCTGATGTACTGCCATTTCCTTCAATTTCCAGCCGTTCTGTTTCAAACTTCTTGGCTGACAAGGCTAGCCAACGTTTGTACTTTGTAACATCTTCATCAGCAAAAGGAAAGAATGCTCTGCCTGCCAGCGCCTTTTTGTAGCGTGGATCCAGAATAGTAGCACAAATGTAATGCTGTTCTGAGTGGATCTTTTGAAGACGTTCATCACCTTGTAGGAGCTCTAATAATTTCTCAGCCAGAAGCAAAGAGTCTTTCTTTTTGTCATCTTTTCGAAACACAGAACACACCTCCTTCAGTTGGTCCTCCAGCATGTACAACAATGGGATAGCTTTTCCCAAATTAGAGTCCTCCTTGCTGACTGCACGTGTGAAGACCTCAAAAGGACGAAGCATGCGTGTTAGGCTTTCAACTATGTTCCATTGCGGCCCACCCATCCTCAGCTCCTCTATACCCTCTTTCAAGAAATATTGATCGAGTTGCGTATACTGCTCATACAGACGCTCAAGCATGTAGAAGGTTGAGTTCCAACGTGTTACCACCTCCTGGATGAGTGCTTTCACTGGCATTTGACTTTGATATAGCATGCTCCTCAGCTGCTTGCGGGCCTTAAAAGAATGCCTGAAATGCTTGCAAATTTTTCGGCAGTTCTCCAATACACAGTACGCTGCACTGCGTTTATTACCCAAGAATTTTTGGACAACCAGGTTTATACAGTGCGCCAAACACGGCACTCTGAAATAGTAACCGTCCCTCATGGCCTTAACTATATTGGAGCCATTGTCTGTGGAAACATAACCAACCTTGCGTTTTAGTGGGGACAGACAGTTAAGGACCTTTGTGTTAAAGACATCCAAAATGTTTTCTGCTGTGTGACGTTTCTCCAAACCAAACATGGCTAGTGTTGCATGTTTCCGAGCACCTTTAAAAACAATGTTAGTGTCAACACCTGAGTTTAGCTTTGCTTTAGCCCCTGAAAAAGAGACCCAGTGTGCAGTGATGCACATGTAATCAGCGCCTGCGCCACTGGTCCACATGTCTGTTGTCAGATGTATAGTGTGAACAGCACTCTTCTGCAAAGCTTCCCCAATCACCTTCAGAACATCTTCATGTAGTGCTGGAACCGCAACTCGGGCAAAATAGAACCGGCTAGGAACCTTCCATTTAGGGCAGAGCGCTGTCACTAATTCTAGAAAACCAACCCCTTCTACAAAAGAAAAAGGGAGAATGTCCAGAGCTAGCATTTTAGCCAGCTTAGTGTTATACAGACGGGTCATTGGGTGGTTGCGTTCATATTGCGCTTCTGTAAACAACATCTTTTTAATGTTGCCCTGGACCAATGATTTACGGGATGATGATGATCTCTTCGACCCAGTTACGCTCGCTGATGAACTTTTCCGCATTGATGTCTCACTCTCTCCCACACTCTTAGTGTGGCTCCCATGGGGTGTGCTGCTGACATGGGAACTGGGTGTAAGTGAAGTGTTTGAATCGTCTTCTACCTCCTCGTCATCAGCAGATGACAAATCAACGTTTTCATTACGTGCAATTCCGGCTTTCTTGACCGCCTCTAGGTGCGGAAACCATTCGACAGGGTGCCTTCTCTCAAGATGACCTCTCTGGCCTCCGGTACCATAGTTAGAACCAAGCTTACCACGACTAAATCGAAGCTTACAAAGGCTACAAATGGCTATGTTTTCCTTTTTTGGGCAAACACTAAAGAAGTCCCAAACTGGAGACTTGAAATGTCTTCGGGGGCCGGAGGAGGCGGCGATACTGGTGGTGGTGGTCCTGCTGCTAATGACAGATGAAGTGGAGGATGTGGATTGCCGAACTTCAGTACGTTTTGCACTTTCACCACCACGAATTGAGGTCGAGGACGAGGTGGGTACCTTCTTGCGAAGAAATATGGAAGCGGTAGGTTTTGGTGTACTACTTAACTCCAAATCTAATGATTCCATTTCCATTGCCTCCTCGCCGACATCATCATCACGCTCAGCAGCTTCTCAGGATAGGGTCAAAATGTCTCTTTGCTGCATGCCCGGTGGGGCTGCAGTGACCTTTGTGATGACTGGCTCGTCGTCATCGTGAGAGGCTTCATCACCAGCAGTATCTGTCACTTCTTGTTGAGCCTCATCACACTCCATAGGTTTGAGTTTTTGGACGACCTTCCTTTTACGCTTAGGTACCGGTGGCAGATCATGGTGTGCCTCTGCCTCACTGTCAGACCGCAGTTGTGGTGGTTCCCAAGACAGATCACTTGCACCAGAACGAGGTGGGCTTGAAGAAGATGTAGACACCCCCCTTGATCTTTTCCTTGCTAGGGATGTGGAAGACAATGAATGATCATCAGGAGGAGTGGCTTCCAATGATACCTCAGCTTCATTGTCGATTTCCAAATGTGCCCCTACTTCGGGAGGAACAACTATTGTGGGCACTTGTGAACGTCCATGCACCTTTGCTTGCGCATCTCCTTTTGCTGCCTCTCCTTCCACATGTACTTGGGCGTGTACTTGCACATGGTGTTGTTGTTGCGGCTGTGGTTGTTCAACACTTGTCAGATGAGTTACAACAACCTGTGTTGATTCAGGGACATTGCTGCTACTTTCTTGCGATGAGCCAACATCACTGGTCGATGGTGATTGGAGAAGTACACTGACTGCCTCTGAAGCACTCAAGGGCTTTGACTTAAGTTGGCGTGGTGGTGGAGGCACTGAACCCAATGGAGCAGGGGTGCTGCTCTCAGGTTGGTCCCCAGCAGATCCTGCTGCTGCAGGCGTACTTTTTTTTTTGCTCCCAAAAAAAGTGGCGGGTGGCACACCAGCCTCCTTGGTAACTTGCTTCTTCTGCTCCTTACTAGCAACTTTCTTGCTAGAGGAGCTACGGAGAACTTTCTTTGGGGCCATCTTCTTCAGAGCAGGTCAGACAGCAGGCCGCAGTTGCACGAATTGTAGAGTTGTCTGAGGCCAGACGTGACGTCGCGTGACGTTATGCTGCACACACACACCGCTGCAGGACTTCTTCCTGGCACTGGTGGTTCTCTTGAGTCTTGTGCACCTAAAAAAAAAGGAAGACAGAGGAACATCAGTTCAGTTATAGAGCACAAAAAAATCGAAAAACACTGCAAAATCAGCACAATCCCAATCCATCCATGCCCTCCATAATGTTTAAATTCAAGACAACCCACAGAAAGACTAGGCCCATGCAAGACTCACTACCCCTGGGCATAAATAAAGGTTGAAAAGTAGGCAAAATGGTTGGAGGCCTAACAACAAAGCCTGCATTCAAAATGGCCACTTGCCTGCCAGCACATGGCCAGTGCCTGTAGCTGCACTCAAAATGGCCACCAGCCACATGGCATGTCCCTCCCCATGAACACCCCCAAAAATCGAAAAACACTGCAAAATCAGCACAATCCCATTCAATCCATGGCCTCCATGATGTTTAAATTCAAGACAACCCACAGAAAGACTAGGCCCATGCTAGACTGAAATACCCCTGGTGAAAAGGCCACAAGTACAGGCCCAAAAATCGAAAAACACTGCAAAATCAGCACAATCCTATTCCATCCATGGCCTCCATGATGTTTAAATTCAAGACAGCCCACAGAAAGACTAGGCCCATGCTAGACTCAAATACCCCTGGTGAAAAGGCCACAAGTACAGGCCCAAAAATCGAAAAACACTGCAAAATCAGCACAATCCTATTCCATCCATGGCCTCCATGATGTTTAAATTCAAGACAGCCCACAGAAAGACTAGGCCCATGCTAGACTGAAATACCCCTGGTGAAAAGGCCACAAGTACAGGCCCAAAAATCGAAAAACACTGCAAAATCAGCACAATCCCATTCAATCCATGGCCTCCATGATGTTTAAATTCAAGACAACCCACAGAAAGACTAGGCCCATGCAAGACTCACTACCCCTGGGCATAAATAAAGGTTGAAAAGTAGGCAAAATGGTTGGAGGCCTAACAACAAAGCCTGCATTCAAAATGGCCACTTGCCTGCCAGCACATGGCCAGTGCCTGTAGCTGCACTCAAAATGGCCACCAGCCACATGGCATGTCCCTCCCCATGAACACCCCCAAAAATCGAAAAACACTGCAAAATCAGCACAATCCTATTCCATCCATGGCCTCCATGATGTTTAAATTCAAGACAGCCCACAGAAAGACTAGGCCCATGCTAGACTCAAATACCCCTGGTGAAAAGGCCACAAGTACAGGCCCAAAAATCGAAAAACACTGCAAAATCAGCACAATCCTATTCCATCCATGGCCTCCATGATGTTTAAATTCAAGACAGCCCACAGAAAGACTAGGCCCATGCTAGACTGAAATACCCCTGGTGAAAAGGCCACAAGTACAGGCCCAAAAATCGAAAAACACTGCAAAATCAGCACAATCCCATTCAATCCATGGCCTCCATGATGTTTAAATTCAAGACAACCCACAGAAATACTAGGCCCATGCAAGACTCACTACCCCTGGGCATAAATAAAGGTTGAAAAGTAGGCAAAATGGTTGGAGGCCTAACAACAAAGCCTGCATTCAAAATGGCCACTTGCCTGCCAGCACATGGCCAGTGCCTGTAGCTGCACTCAAAATGGCCACCAGCCACATGGCATGTCCCTCCCCATGAACACCCCCAAAAATCGAAAAACACTGCAAAATCAGCACAATCCCATTCAATCCATGGCCTCCATGATGTTTAAATTCAAGACAACACACAGAAAGACTAGGCCCATGCTAGACTGAAATACCCCTGGTGAAAAGGCCACAAGTACAGGCCCAAAAATCGAAAAACACTGCAAAATCAGCACAATCCTATTCCATCCATGGCCTCCATGATGTTTAAATTCAAGACAGCCCACAGAAAGACTAGGCCCATGCTAGACTCAAATACCCCTGGTGAAAAGGCCACAAGTACAGGCCCAAAAATCGAAAAACACTGCAAAATCAGCACAATCCCATTCAATCCATGGCCTCCATGATGTTTAAATTCAAGACAACCCACAGAAATACTAGGCCCATGCAAGACTCACTACCCCTGGGCATAAATAAAGGTTGAAAAGTAGGCAAAATGGTTGGAGGCCTACCAACAAAGCCTGCATTCAAAATGGCCACTTGCCTGCCAGCACATGGCCAGTGCCTGTAGCTGCACTCAAAATGGCCACCAGCCACATGGCATGTCCCTCCCCATGAACACCCCCAAAAATCGAAAAACACTGCAAAATCAGCACAATCCCATTCAATCCATGGCCTCCATGATGTTTAAATTCAAGACAACCCACAGAAAGACTAGGCCCATGCTAGACTGAAATACCCCTGGTGAAAAGGCCACAAGTACAGGCCCAAAAATCGAAAAACACTGCAAAATCAGCACAATCCTATTCCATCCATGGCCTCCATGATGTTTAAATTCAAGACAGCCCACAGAAAGACTAGGCCCATGCTAGACTCAAATACCCCTGGTGAAAAGGCCACAAGTACAGGCCCAAAAATCGAAAAACACTGCAAAATCAGCACAATCCTATTCCATCCATGGCCTCCATGATGTTTAAATTCAAGACAGCCCACAGAAAGACTAGGCCCATGCTAGACTGAAATACCCCTGGTGAAAAGGCCACAAGTACAGGCCCAAAAATCGAAAAACACTGCAAAATCAGCACAATCCCATTCAATCCATGGCCTCCATGATGTTTAAATTCAAGACAACCCACAGAAAGACTAGGCCCATGCTAGACTGAAATACCCCTGGTGAAAAGGCCACAAGTACAGGCCCAAAAATCGAAAAACACTGCAAAATCAGCACAATCCTATTCCATCCATGGCCTCCATGATGTTTAAATTCAAGACAGCCCACAGAAAGACTAGGCCCATGCTAGACTCAAATACCCCTGGTGAAAAGGCCACAAGTACAGGCCCAAAAATCGAAAAACACTGCAAAATCAGCACAATCCTATTCCATCCATGGCCTCCATGATGTTTAAATTCAAGACAGCCCACAGAAAGACTAGGCCCATGCTAGACTGAAATACCCCTGGTGAAAAGGCCACAAGTACAGGCCCAAAAATCGAAAAACACTGCAAAATCAGCACAATCCCATTCAATCCATGGCCTCCATGATGTTTAAATTCAAGACAACCCACAGAAAGACTAGGCCCATGCAAGACTCACTACCCCTGGGCATAAATAAAGGTTGAAAAGTAGGCAAAATGGTTGGAGGCCTAACAACAAAGCCTGCATTCAAAATGGCCACTTGCCTGCCAGCACATGGCCAGTGCCTGTAGCTGCACTCAAAATGGCCACCAGCCACATGGCATGTCCCTCCCCATGAACACCCCCAAAAATCGAAAAACACTGCAAAATCAGCACAATCCTATTCCATCCATGGCCTCCATGATGTTTAAATTCAAGACAGCCCACAGAAAGACTAGGCCCATGCTAGACTCAAATACCCCTGGTGAAAAGGCCACAAGTACAGGCCCAAAAATCGAAAAACACTGCAAAATCAGCACAATCCTATTCCATCCATGGCCTCCATGATGTTTAAATTCAAGACAGCCCACAGAAAGACTAGGCCCATGCTAGACTGAAATACCCCTGGTGAAAAGGCCACAAGTACAGGCCCAAAAATCGAAAAACACTGCAAAATCAGCACAATCCCATTCAATCCATGGCCTCCATGATGTTTAAATTCAAGACAACCCACAGAAATACTAGGCCCATGCAAGACTCACTACCCCTGGGCATAAATAAAGGTTGAAAAGTAGGCAAAATGGTTGGAGGCCTAACAACAAAGCCTGCATTCAAAATGGCCACTTGCCTGCCAGCACATGGCCAGTGCCTGTAGCTGCACTCAAAATGGCCACCAGCCACATGGCATGTCCCTCCCCATGAACACCCCCAAAAATCGAAAAACACTGCAAAATCAGCACAATCCCATTCAATCCATGGCCTCCATGATGTTTAAATTCAAGACATCCCACAGAAAGACTAGGCCCATGCTAGACTCAAATACCCCTGGTGAAAAGGCCACAAGTACAGGCCCAAAAATCGAAAAACACTGCAAAATCCGCACAATCCTATTCCATCCATGGCCTCCATGATGTTTAAATTCAAGACAGCCCACAGAAAGACTAGGCCCATGCTAGACTCAAATACCCCTGGTGAAAAGGCCACAAGTACAGGCCCAAAAATCGAAAAACACTGCAAAATCAGCACAATCCCATTCCATCCATGGCCTCCATGATGTTTAAATTCAAGACAGCCCACAGAAAGACTAGGCCCATGCACCACTCACTACCCCTGGTCAAGGCCCCAACAACAGGTCAAAAATCGAAAAACACAAAATTTTACAAAAAAAAAAAATCGAAAAACACAGAAAAATCAGCACAATCCCAATTCATCTATGGCCTCCATGATGTTTAAGTTCAAGACAACCACAGTCCACCCACCACTGAGTACCCCTGGGGAAAAGGCCCCAAAACAGCCCAAAAATCGAAAATCCCAAAATTTTAGTTGCAGCAACTGTAATGCCCCAAACAAACTTACTTGTAAAATTTCTAATCCAACAGTGATCCAAAGAAAGTCAAAAAGGCCTCAAATCCAAAGATCCAGCAGCATCCACAAAAAGTAATCCTTCCAGGTCCACATCCGAATGAAAAGTGACCAGGAGATGGACAAAGCACTGGGAGGAGCCTGCTGAACAGGAACAGGAAGTTGAAGACTATGGGGCACTTCCTTCCTCCCACCCCCCTGCCCCCCTCCCCAAAATGGACTCCTCGCTAAAAAAGTGCAGGCAAATGTCAAACTAAGGAGTTATTCACATAAAAATCATCATTTCTAGAAGGTTTATGCTGCTTGCTGGTGGATTTCTTGTGCAGAATTGCAAATTTATATTTTCGCTCGCCGCATCTCAAATCTCGCAATTGCGAAGTACCGCGAGACGTGATCTCGCCGTACTCGCGTTGACAAACTATCGCTGGCAAGCCGCGATGACGTAATCGCGCTCGCCAATTCCCGCGGGATCACACAGCAAGATCCAAAATGGCGCAGCACTCGCAAACTATCGAAAAAAACAACTCGGCAAACGATGATAAACGCCGCGCGCCGCAAAAATTGTATCACCAACGCCGCGCGCCGCCAAAAAAATCCGCTGCGTGCGAATTTGCGGATTTTGCGGGAAATCCGCAAATCTCGCGGATTGCGGATTTCCCGAAAATCCGCAAAATCCGCGAGCGGAACGGATTTTCCGCCCACGCTTAGTCTGAACTGGGGTAGTGTGTAGTGCAAAAAAACCGATGGATTTAGGCTCAGATTTCTGTACTGGGTTGAATGTATGACATTGTTCTGCATTCTGTCCATCAACTGTTGTTTTTGCATTTGTCACCCTGAGTGGGAAGGGTATGCTCAGACGTGAGTCCCTTGCTCTCCACACCACTTGAGTCAAGCTATCCTGGCTGATGACGGCTGATAGCCAGAAACCGGTCCTAGGATGCTTGATTCCGGTCCAGGGTACCAATGGCTTGGCAGTTCAGGCTGGACTATTCCCATGAGGCACAGGGTCAAGGATGATTTGCATATGACCATGTCTGAACTGGGGTAGTGTGGAGGGCAAAAACACGATGGATTTAGGCCCAGATCTCTGTACTGGGGTGAATGTATAACATTGTTCTGCATTCTGTCCATCAACTTTTGTTTTTGCATTTGTCACCATGAGTGGGAAGGGTATGCTCAGACGTGAGTCCTGTGCTCTCCACACCACAGGAGTCAAGCTATCCTGGCTGATGACGGTGGATAGCCAGAAACCGGTCCTAGGATGCTTGATTCCGGTCCAGGGAAGACATGGCTTGGCATTTCGGGCTGGACTGTTCCAATGAGGCACAGGGTGAAGGCTGATTTGCATATGGCCATGTCTGAACTGGTGTAGTGTGGAGTGCAAAAAACAATTCATTTAGGCCCAGATCTCTGAACTGGGGTGAATGTATGACATTGTTCTGCATTCTGTCCATCAACTGTTGTTTTTGCATTTGTCACCCTAAGTGGGAAGGATATGCTCAGACGTGAGTCACGTGCTCTCCACACCACTGGAGTCAAGCTATCCTGGCTGATAACCAGAAACCGGTCTTAGGATGCTTGATTCGGTCCAGGGAAGACATGGCTTGGCAGTTCAGGGTGGACTGTTCCCATGAGGCACAGGGTCAAGGCTGATTTGCATATGGCCATATCTGAACTGGGGTAGTGTGGAGTGCAAAAAAAGTATGGATTTAGGCCCAGATCCCTGTACTGGGGTGAATCAATGACATTGTTCTGCATTCTGTCCATCAATTGTTGTTTTTGCATTTGTCACCCTGAGTGGGAAGGTTATGCTCAGACGTGAGTCCCGTGCTCTCCACAACACTTGAGTCAAGCTATCCTGGCTGATGACGGCTGATAGCCAGAAACTGTTCCTAGGATGCTTGATTCCGGTCCAGGGAAGACATGGCTTGGCAGTTCGGGCTGGACTGTTCCCATGAGGCACAGGGTCAAGGCTGATTTGCATATGGCCATGCCTGAACTGGGTTAGTGTGTAGTGCAAAAAAAAGATGGATTTAGGCTCACTTTTCTGTACTGGGTTGAATGTATGACATTGTTCTGCATTCTGTCCATCAACTGTTGTTTTTGCATTTGCCACCCTGAGTGGGAAGGTTATGCTCAGACGTGAGTCCCGTGCTCTCCACAACACTTGAGTCAAGCTATCCTGGCTGATGACGGCTGATAGCCAGAAACTGGTCCTAGGATGCTTGATTCCGGTCCAGGGAAGACATGGCTTGGCAGTTCGGGCTGGACTGTTCCCATGAGCCACAGGGTCAAGGCTGATATGCATATGGCCATGTCTGAACTGGGTTAGTGTGTAGTGCAAAAAAACGATGGATTTAGGCTCACTTTTCTGTACTGGGTTGAATGTATGACATTGTTCTACATTCTGTCCATCAACTGTTGTTTTTGCATTTGCCACCCTGGGTGGGAAGGGTATGCTCAGACATGAGTCCTGTGCTCTCCACACCACTGAAGTCAAGCTATCCTGGCTGATGATGGCTGATAACCAGAAACAGGTCCTAGGATGCTTGATTCCGGTCCAGGGAAGACATGACTTAGCAGTTCGGGCTGGCCTGTTCCCATGAGGCACAGGGTCAAGGCTGATTTGCATATGGCCATGTCTGAACTGGGGTAGTGTGGAGTGTAAAAAGCAATGGATTTAGGCCCAGATGTCTGTACTGGGAAGAATGTATGACATTGTTCTGCATTCAGCCCATCAACTGTTGTTTTTGCATTTGTCACCCTGAGTGGGAAGGGTATGCTCAGATGTGAGTCCCGTGCTCTCCAGACCACTTCAGTCAAGCTATCCTGGCTGATGACAGCTGATAGCCAGAAACCGGTCCTAGGATGCTTGATTCCGGTCCAGGGAAGATATTGCTTGGCAGTTCGGGCTGGACTGTTCCCATGAGGCACAGGGTCAAGGCTGATTTGCAGAAGGCCATGTCTGAACTGGGGTAGTGTGTAGTGCAAAAAACGATGGATTTACGCCCAGATCTCTGTACTGGGGTGAATGTATGACATTGTTCTGCATTCTGTCCATCAACTGTTGTATTTACATTTGTCATCCTGAGTGGAAAGGGTATGCTCAGGCGTGAGTCCCGTGCTCTCCACACCACTGGAGTCAAGCTATCCTGGCTGATGACGGCTGATAGCCAGAAACCGGTCCTAGGATGCTTTATTCCGACCCATGGAAGACATGGCTTGGCAGTTCGGGCTGGACTGTTCCCATGAGGCACAGGGTCAAGGTTAATTTGCATATGGCCATGTCTGAACTGCGGTAGTGTGAAGTTCAAAACAATGATGGATTTAGGCCCAAATCTCTGTACTGGGGTGAATGTATGACATTGTTCTGCATTCGGTCCATCAACTGTTGTTTTTGCATGCGTCACCCTGAGTGGGAAGGGTATGCTCAGATGTGAATCCTGTGCTCTCCACACCACTGGAGTCAAGCTATCCTGGGTGATGACGTCTGATAGCCACAAAACGGTCCTAGGATGCTTGATTCCGGTCCAGGGAAGACATGGCTTGGCAGTTCAGGCTGGACAATTCCCATGAGGCACAGGGTCAAGGCTGATTTGCATATGGCCATGTCTGAACTGGGGTAGTGTGGAGTGCAAAACACAATGGATTTAGGTCCAGATCTCTGTACTGGGGTGAATATATGACATTGTTTTGCATTCTGTCCATCAACTGTTGTTTTTGCATTTGTCACCCTGAGTGGGAAGGGTATGCTCAGACGTGAGTCCCTTGCTCGCCACACCACTGGAGTCAAGCTATCCTGGCTTATGACGGCTGCTAGCCAGAAACCGGTCCTAGGATGCTTGATTCCGGTCCAGGGAAGTCATGGCTTGGCAGTTCGGGCTGGACTGTTCCCATGAGGCACAGGGTCAAGGCTGATTTGCATATGGCCATGTCTGAACTGGGGTAGTGTGTACGGCAAAAAAACGATGGATTTAGGCCCATAGCTCTGTACTGGGGTGAATGTATGACATTGCTCTGCATTTTGCCCATCAACTGTTCTTTTTGCATTTGTCACCCTGAGTGGTAAGGGTATGCTAAGACGTGAGTCCCGTGCTCTCCACACCACTGGGGTCAAGCTATCCTGGCTGATGACTGCTGATAGCCAGAAACCGGTTCTAGGATGCTTGATTCCGGTCCAGGGAAGACATGACTTGGCAGTTCGGGCTGGACTGTTCCCATGAGGCACAGGGTCAAGGCTGATTTGCATATGGCCATGTCTGAACTGGGGTAGTGTGTAGTGCAAAGAAATGATGGATTTAGGCTCAGATTTCTGTACTGGGGTGAATGTATGACATTGTTCTGCATTCTGTCCATCAACTGTTGTTTTTGCATTTGTCACCCTGACTGGGAAAGGTATGCTCAGACGTGAGTCCAGTGCTCTCCACACTACTTGAGTCAAGCTATCCTGGCTGATGACGGCTATTAGCCAGAAAGCGGTCCTAGGATGCTTGATTCCGGTCCAGGGTAGACATGGCTTGGCAGTTCAGGCTGGACTGTTCCCATGAGGCACAGCGTCAGGGCTGATGTGCATATGGCCATGTCTCAACTGGGATAGTGTGGTGGGCAAAAACACGATGGATTTAGGTCCAGATCTTTGTACTGGGGTGAATGTATGAAATTGTTCTGCATTCTGTCCATCAACTGTTGTTTTTGCATTTGTCACCATGAGTGAGAAGGGTATGCTCAGACGTGAGTCCTGTGCTCTCCACACCACTGGAGTCAAGCTATCCTGGCTGATGACGGCGGATAGCCAGAAACCGGCCCTAGGATGCTTGATTCCAGTCCAGGTAAGACATAGCTTGGCAATTCGGGCTGGACTGTTCCCATGAGGCACAGGGTCAAGGCTGATTTGCAGAAGGCCATGTTTGAACTTGGGTAGTGTGTAGTGCAAAAAAACGATGGATTTAGGCCCTGATCTTCTGTACTGTCTCTACTGAATGTATGACATTGTTCTGCATTCTTTCCATCAACTGTTGTTTTTGCATTTGTCACCATGAGTGAGAAGGGTATGCTCAGACGTGAGTCCTGTGCTCTCCACGCCACTGGAGTCAAGCTATCCTGGCTGATGACGGCTGATAGCCAGAAACCGGTTTTAGGATGCTTGATTCCGGTCCAGGGAAGACATGACTTGGCAGTTCGGGCTGGACTGTTCCCATGAGGCACAGGGTCAAGGCTGATTTGCATATGGCCATGTCTGAACTGGGGTAGTGCGTAGTGCAAAAAAATGATGGATTTAGGCTCAGATTTCTGTACTGTGTTGAATGTATGACATTGTTCTGCATTCTGTCCATCAACTGTTGTTTTTGCATTTGTCACCCTGAGTGGGAAGGGTATGCTCAGACGTGAGTCCAGTGCTCTCTACACCACTTGAGTCAAGCTATCCTGCCTGATGACGGCTATTAGCCAGAAAGCGGTCCTAGGATGCTTGATTCCGGTCCAGGGTAGACATGGCTTGGCAGTTCAGGCTGGACTGTTCCCATGAGGCACAGGGTCCAGGCTGATTTGCATATGACCATGTCTGAACTGGGATAGTGTGTAGGGCACAAAAACCACGGATTTAGGCCCAGATCTCTGTACTGGGTTGAATGTATGACATTGTTCTGCTTCTGTCGATAAACTATTGTTTTTGCATTCGTCACCCTGAGTGGGAAGAGTATACTCAGACATGAGTCCCGTGCTCTCCACACCACTGAAGTCAAGATATCCTGGCTGATGACAGCTGATAGCCAGAAACCGGTCCTAGGATGCTTGATTCCGGTCCAGGGAAGACATGGCTTGACAGTTCGGGCTGGACTGTTCCCATGAGGCACAGCATCAAGGCTGATGTGCATATGGCCATGTCTCAACTGGGATAGTGTGGTGCGCAAAAACACGATGGATTTAGGTCCAGATCTCTGTACTGGGGTGAATGTATGACATTGTTCTGCATTCTGTCCATCAACTGTTGTTTTTGCATTTGTCACCATGAGTGAGAAGGGTATGCTCAGACGTGAGTCCTGTGCTCTCCACACCACTGGAGTCAAGCTATCCTGGCTGATGACGGCGGATAGCCAGAAACCGGCCCTAGGATGCTTGATTCTGGTCCAGGTAAGACATAGCTTGGCAATTCGGGCTGGACTGTTCCCATGAGGCACAGGGTGAAGGCTGATTTGCAGAAGGCCATGTTTGAACTTGGGTAGTGTGTAGTGCAAAAAAACGATGGATTTAGGCCCTGATCTATGTACTGTCTCTACTGAATGTATGACATTGTTCTGCATTCTGTCCATCAACTGTTGTTTTTGCATTTGTCACTCTGAGGGGGAAAGGTGTGCTCAGACATGAGTCCCGTGCTCTCCACACCACTGGAGTCAAGCTATCCTGGATGATGACAGCTGATAGCCAGAAACCAGTCCTAGGATGCTTGATTCCGGTCCAGAGAAGACATGGCTTGGCAGTTCGGGCTGGACTGTTCCCATGAGGCACAGGGTCAAGGCTGATTTGCATATGGCCATGTCTGAACTGGGGTAGTGTGGAGTGTAAAAAACAATGGATTTAGGCCAAGATGTCTGTACTGGGATGAATGTATGACATTGTTCTGCATTCTGTCCATCAACTGTTGTTTTTGCATTTGTCACCATGAGTGAGAAGGGTATGCTCAGACGTGAGTCCTGTGCTCTCCACGCCACTGGAGTCAAGCTATCCTGGCTGATGACGGCTGATAGCCAGAAACCGGTTTTAGGATGCTTGATTCCGGTCCAGGGAAGACATGACTTGGCAGTTCGGGCTGGACTGTTCCCATGAGGCACAGGGTCAAGGCTGATTTGCATATGGCCATGTCTGAACTGGGGTAGTGCGTAGTGCAAAAAAATTGATGGATTTAGGCTCAGATTTCTGTACTGGGTTGAATGTATGACATTGTTCTGCATTCTGTCCATCAACTGTTGTTTTTGCATTTGTCACCCTGAGTGGGAAGGGTATGCTCAGACGTGAGTCCAGTGCTCTCTACACCACTTGAGTCAAGCTATCCTGCCTGATGACGGCTATTAGCCAGAAAGCGGTCCTAGGATGCTTGATTCCGGTCCAGGGTAGACATGGCTTGGCAGTTCAGGCTGGACTGTTCCCATGAGGCACAGGGTCAAGGCTGATTTGCATATGACCATGTCTGAACTGGGATAGTGAGTAGGGCACAAAAACCACGGATTTAGGCCCAGATCTCTGTACTGGGGTGAATATATGACATTGTTCTGCTTCTGTCGATAAACTATTGTTTTTGCATTTGTCACTCTGAGGGGGAAAGGTGTGCTCAGACGTGAGTCCCGTGCTCTCCACACCACTGGAGTCAAGCTATCCTGGATGATGACAGCTGATAGCCAGAAACCAGTCCTAGGATGCTTGATTCCGGTCCAGGGAAGACATGGCTTGGCAGTTCGGGCTGGACTGTTCCCATGAGGCACAGGGTCAAGGCTGATTTGCATATGGCCATGTCTGAACTGGGGTAGTGTGGAGTGTAAAAAACAATGGATTTAGGCCAAGATGTCTGTACTGGGATGAATCTATGACATTGTTCTGCATTCTGTCCATCAACTGTTGTTTTTGCATTTGTCACCATGAGTGAGAAGGGTATGCTCAGACGTGAGTCCTGTGCTCTCCACGCCACTGGAGTCAAGCTATCCTGGCTGATGACGGCTGATAGCCAGAAACCGGTTTTAGGATGCTTGATTCCGGTCCAGGGAAGACATGACTTGGCAGTTCGGGATGGACTGTTCCCATGAGGCACAGGGTCAAGGCTGATTTGCATATAGCCATATCTGAACTGGGGTAGTGTGGAGTGCAAAAAACTATGGATTTAGGCCCAGATCCCTGTACTGGGGTGAATATATGACATTGTTCTGCATTCTGTCCATCAATTGTTGTTTTTGGATTTGTCACCCTGAGTGGGAAGGGTATGCTCAGAAGTGAGTTCTGTGCTCCTCACACCACTGGAGTCAAGCTATCCTGGCTGATGACGGCTGATAGCCAGAAACCGGTCCTAAGATGCTTGATTCCGGTCCAGGGAAGACATTGCTTGGCAGTTCGGGCTGGACTGTTCCCATGAGGCACAGGGTCAAGGCTGATTTGCAGAAGGCCATGTCTGAACTGGGGTAGTGTGTAGTGCAAAAAACGATGGATTTACGCCCAGATCTGTGTACTGGGGTGAATGTATGACATTGTTCTGCATTCTGTCCATCAACTGTTGTATTTGCATTTGTCATCCTGAGTGGAAAGGGTATGCTCAGGCGTGAGTCCCGTGCTCTCCACACCACTGGAGTCAAGCTATCCTGGCTGACGACGGCTGATAGCCAGAAACTGGTCCTAGGATGCTTGATTCCGACCCAGGGAAGACATGGCTTGGCAGTTCGGGCTGGACTGTTCGCATGAGGCACAGGGTCAAGGCTAATTTGCATATGGCCATGTCTTAACTGGGGTAGTGTGGAGTGCAAGAAAACGATGGATTTAGGCCCAGATCTCTGTACTGGGGTGAATGTATGACATTGTTCTGCATTCTGTCCATCAACTGTTGTTTTTGCATTTGTCACCCTGAGTGGGAAGGGTATGCTCAGACGTGAATCCCGTGCTCTCCACACCACTGGAGTCAAGCTATCCTGGCTGATGACGTCTGATAGCCACAAATTGGTCCTGGGATGCTTGATTCTGGTCCAGGGAAGACATGGGTGGCAGGTCGGGCTGGACTGTTTCCATGAGGCACAGGGTCACGGCTGATTTGCATATCGCCATATCTGAACTGGGGTAGAAGAGTGCAAAAAACGATGTATTTAGGCCCAGATCTCTGTACTTGGGTGAATATATGACATTGTTCTGCATTCTGTCCATCAACTGTTGTTTTTGCATTCGTCACCCTGAGTGGGAAGGGTATGCTCAGACGTAAATCCCGTGCTCTCCACACCACTGGAGTCAAGCTATCCTGGCTGATGGCGTCTAATAGCCAGAAACCGGTCCTAGGATGCTTAATTCCGGTCCAGGGAAGACATGGCTTGGCAGTTCAGCCTGGACTGTTCCCATGAGGCACAGGGTCAAGGCTGATTTGCATATGGCCATGTCTGAACTGTTGTAGTGTGTAGGGCAAAAAAACGATGGATTTAGGTCCAGATCTCTGTACTGGGGTGAATGTATGACATTGTTCTGCATTCTGTCCGTCAACTGTTGTTTTTGCATTTGTCACCATGAGTGGGAAGGGTATGGTCAGACGTTAGTCCGGTGCTCTCCACACCACTGGAGTCAAGCTATCCTGGCTTATGACGGCTGATAGCCTGAAACCGGTCCTTGGATGCTTGATTCCGGTCCAGGGAAGTCATGGCTTGGTAGTTCGGGGTGGACTGTTCCCATGAGGCACAGGGTCAAAGCTGATTTGCATAATGCCATGTCTGAACTGGGGTAGTGTGGAGTGCAAACAACGATGGATTTAGGCCCAGAACTCTGTACTGGGGTGAATGTATGACATTGTTTTGCATTCGGTCCACCAACTGTTGTTTTTGCATTTGTCACCCTGAGTGGGAAGGTTATGCTCAGACGTGAGTCCTGTGCTCTCCACACCACTGGAGTCAAGCTATCCTTGCTTATGACGGCTGATAGCCAGACACCGGTCCTAGGATGCTTGATTCCGGTCCAGGGAAGACATGGCTTGGCAGTTCGGGCTGGACTGTTCCCATGAGGCACAGGGTGAAGGCTGATTTGCATATGGCCATGTCTGAACTGGGGTAGTGTGTAGGGCAAAAAACGATGGATATAGGCCCAGATGTCTGTACCTGGGTGAATGTATGACATTGTTCTGCATTTTGTCCATCAACTGTTGTTTTTGCATTTGTCACCCTGAGTGGGAAGGGTATGCTCAGACGTGAGTCCCGTGCTCTCCACACCACTGGAGTCAAGCTATCCTAGCTGATGACGCTGATAGCCAGAAACCGGTCCTAGGATGCTTGATTCCGGTCCAGGGACGACATGGCTTGGCAGTTCGGGCTGGACTGTTCCCATGAGGCACAGGGTCAAGGCTTATTTGCATATGGCCATGTCTTAACTGGGGTAGTGTGTAGTGCAAAAAAAACGATGGATTTGGGCTCAGATTTCTGTACTGGGTTGAATGTATGACATTGTTCTGCATTCTGTCCATCAACTGTTGTTTTTGCAATTGTCACCCTGAGTGGGAAGGGAATGCTCAGACGTGAGTCCCTTGCTCTCCACACCACTTGAGTCAAGCTATCCTGGCTGATGACGGCTGATAGCCAGAAACCCGTCCTAGGATGCTTGATTCCGGTCCAGGGTACCAATGGCTTGGCAGTTCAGGCTGGACTGTTCCCATGAGGCACAGGGTCAAGGATGATTTGCATATGACCATGTCTGAACTGGGGTAGTGTGGAGGGCAAAAACACGATGGATTTAGGCCCAGATCTCTGTACTGGGGTGAATGTATAACATTGTTCTGCATTCTGTCCATTAACTTTTGTTTTTGCATTTGTCACCATGAGTGGGAAGGGTATGCTCAGACGTGAGTCCTGTGCTCTCCACACCACAGGAGTCAAGCTATCCTGGCTGATGACGGTGGATAGCCAGAAACCGGTCCTAGGATGCTTGATTCCGGTCCAGGGAAGACATGGCTTGGCATTTCGGGCTGGACTGTTCCCATGAGGCACAGGGTGAAGGCTGATTTGCATATGGCCATGTCTGAACTGGTGTAGTGTGGAGTGCAAAAAACAATTCATTTAGGCCCAGATCTCTGAACTGGGGTGAATGTATGACATTGTTCTGCATTCTGTCCATCAACTGTTGTTTTTGCATTTGTCACCCTAAGTGGGAAGGATATGCTCAGACGTGAGTCACGTGCTCTCCACACCACTGGAGTCAAGCTATCCTGGCTGATAACCAGAAACCGGTCTTAGGATGCTTGATTCGGTCCAGGGAAGACATGGCTTGGCAGTTCAGGCTGGACTGTTCCCATGAGGCACTGGGTCAAGGCTGATTTGCATATGGCCATGTCTGAACTGGGGTAGTGTGGAGTGTAAAAACAATGAATTTAGGCGCAGATGTCTTTACTGGAATGAATGTATGACATTGTTCTGCATTCTGTCCATCAACTGTTGTTTTTGCATTTGTCACCCTGAGTGGGAAGGGTATGCTCAGACATGAGTCCCATGCTCTCCACACCACTGGAGTCAAGCTATCTTGGCTGATGATGGCTGATAACCAGAAACCGGTCCTAGGATGCTTGATTCGGTCCAGGTAAGACATGGCTTGGCAGTTCAGGCTGGCCTGTTCCCATGAGGCACAGGGTCAAGGCTGATTTGCATATGGCCATATCTGAACTGGGGTAGTGTGGAGTGCAAAAAAACTATAGATTTAGGCCCAGATCCCTGTACTGGGGTGAATATATGACATTGTTCTGCATTCTGTCCATCAATTGTTGTTTTTGGATTTGTCACCCTGAGTGGGAAGGGTATGCTCAGAAGTGAGTTCTGTGCTCCTCACACCACTGGAGTCAAGCTATCCTGGCTGATGACGGCTGATAGCCAGAAACCGGTCCTAAGATGCTTGATTCCGGTCCAGGGAAGACATTGCTTGGCAGTTCAGGCTGGACTGTTCCCATGAGGCACAGGGTCAAGGCTGATTTGCAGAAGGCCATGTCTGAACTGGGGTAGTGTGTAGTGCAAAAAACGATGGATTTACGCCCAGATCTGTGTACTGGGGTGAATGTATGACATTGTTCTGCATTCTCTCCATCAACTGTTGTATTTGCATTTGTCATCCTGAGTGGAAAGGGTATGCTCAGGCGTGAGTCCCGTGCTCTCCACACCACTGGAGTCAAGCTATCCTGGCTGATGACGGCTGATAGCCAGAAACCGGTCCTAGGATGCTTGATTCCGACCCAGGGAAGACATGGCTTGGCAGTTCAGGCTGGACTGTTCCCATGAGGCACAGGGTCAAGGCTGATTTGCATATCGCCATATCTGAACTGGGGTAGAAGAGTGCAAAAAACGATGTATTTAGGCCCAGATCTCTGTACTTGGGTGAATATATGACATTGTTCTGCATTCTGTCCATCAACTGTTGTTTTTGCATTAGTCACCCTGAGTGGGAAGGGTATGCTCAGACGTAAATCCCGTGCTCTCCACACCACTGGAGTCAAGCTATCCTGGCTGATGGCGTCTAATAGCCAGAAACCGGTCCTAGGATGCTTAATTCCGGTCCAGGGAAGACATGGCTTGGCAGTTCAGCCTGGACTGCTCCCATGAGGCACAGGGTCAAGGCTGATTTGCATATGGCCATGTCTGAACTGGGGTAGTGTGGAGTGCAAACAACGATGGATTTAGGCCCAGAACTCTGTACTGGGGTGAATGTATGACATTGTTTTGCATTCGGTCCACCAACTGTTGTTTTTGCATTTGTCACCCTGAGTGGGAAGGTTATGCTCAGACGTGAGTCCCGTGCTCTCCACACCACTGGAGTCAAGCTAGCCTTGCTTATGACGGCTGATAGCCAGAAACCGGTCCTAGGATGCTTGATTCCGGTCCAGGGATGACATGGCTTGGCAGTTCGGGCTGGACTGTTCCCATGAGGCACAGGGTCAAGGCTGATTTGCATATGGCCATGTCTGAACTGGGGTAGTGTGTAGGGCAAAAAACTATGGATATAGGCCCAGATGTCTGTACCTGGGTGAATGTATGACATTGTTCTGCATTTTGTCCATCAACTGTTGTTTTTGCATTTGTCACCCTGAGTGGGAAGGGTATGCTCAGACATGAGTCCCGTGCTCTCCACACCACTGGAGTCAAGCTATCTTGGCTGATGATGGCTGATAACCAGAAACCGGTCCTAGGAAGCTTGATTCGGTCCAGGGAAGACATGGCTTGGCAGTTCAGGCTGGCCTGTTCCCATGAGGCACAGGGTCAAGGCTGATTTGCATATGGCCATATCTGAACTGGGGTAGTGTGGAGGGCAAAAAAAACTATGGATTTAGGCCCAGATCCCTGTACTGGGGTGAATATATGACATTGATCTGCATTCTGTCCATCAACAGTCGTTTTTGCATTTGTCACCCTGAGTGGGAAGGGTATGCTCAGACATGAGTCCCGTGCTCTCCACACCACTGGAGTCAAGCTATCTTGGCTGATGATGGCTGATAACCAGAAACCGGTCCTAGGAAGCTTGATTCGGTCCAGGGAAGACATGGCTTGGCAGTTCAGGCTGGCCTGTTCCCATGAGGCACAGGGTCAAGGCTGATTTGCATATGGCCATATCTGAACTGGGGTAGTGTGGAGTGCAAAAAAAACTATGGATTTAGGCCCAGATCCCTGTACTGGGGTGAATATATGACATTGATCTGCATTCTGTCCATCAACAGTCGTTTTTGCATTTGTCACCCTGAGTGGGAAGGGTATGCTCAGACATGAGTCCCGTGCTCTCCACACCACTGGAGTCAAGCTATCTTGGCTGATGATGGCTGATAACCAGAAACCGGTCCTAGGAAGCTTGATTCGGTCCAGGGAAGACATGGCTTGGCAGTTCAGGCTGGCCTGTTCCCATGAGGCACAGGGTCAAGGCTGATTTGCATATGGCCATATCTGAACTGGGGTAGTGTGGAGTGCAAAAAAACTATGGATTTAGGCCCAGATCCCTGTACTGGGGTGAATATATGACATTGTTCTGCATTCTGTCCATCAATTGTTGTTTTTGGATTTGTCACCCTGAGTGGGAAGGGTATGCTCAGAAGTGAGTTCTGTGCTCCTCACACCACTGGAGTCAAGCTATCCTGGCTGATGACGGCTGATAGCCAGAAACCGGTCCTAAGATGCTTGATTCCAGTCCAGGGAAGACATTGCTTGGCAGTTCGGGCTGGACTGTTCCCATGAGGCACAGGGTCAAGGCTGATTTGCAGAAGGCCATGTCTGAACTGGGGTAGTGTGGAGTGCAAAAAAAGTATGGATTTAGGCCCAGATCCCTGTACTGGGGTGAATCAATGACATTGTTCTGCATTCTGTCCATCAATTGTTGTTTTTGCATTTGTCACCCTGAGTGGGAAGGTTATGCTCAGACGTGAGTCCCGTGCTCTCCACAACACTTGAGTCAAGCTATCCTGGCTGATGACGGCTGATAGCCAGAAACTGGTCCTGTAGGAGAGTAGGGTCTGCTATCCTATGGTCACCCCAATTTTTGCTTTTTGCTTCTCTGGTTTTCGACTTACTGAGGCTGTGGGCCTGCTAATCAGACCCCCAGCCTGCTGTTCTCTCTCTAAATTTATAATACATGTGCTATAGGTACATACCACAATTGGAAATGGACTCCTTGTCAGCCCCTGTACCATGCACTATAGGTGCCCAGGGCATAGGTGCCACCAAGGCCTACCAGGGGCTGAAGCATAGCTTTTGCCACCCCTGGTTGGTTCTTAAATTGACACAACTGGCTGATCACTCAGCTGGGGCAAGTGGGTGTAATCACCCCTTGCTTAGATATAGTATACCTATATCTAAACCTATATCTGGACACATATATAGCCTGTAAGCCACTCCTATGGAAGGCCTCATCAATCCTGGAGGCAGAGTGCGTGGTTTTATGTGAGATGGTGCTCTGGCATGAGCTGAGCCTGTCTGCAGCTGTCGGGAACAACTCCCTAAGCTGATCCGGGATAATGCCATACCATATACTCTTAAGCGCCTTATAATCCTCGCGGTTATATAGCAACTTTGGTTTGGCTTTATCAAAACATGTCGTGTAAGGTGTCATACGAATTGGAATACTACCCCCTCGCCAGTTCTGGCGACGGGGGTAGCATTCCACCCTTCTAGAGGGAGAAGACATGTTACTTTACTGAAACGCTGTTGATTTAAAATGAGCCTCAGATCCACAAAATGGATGCCCCTGCCACAGACACGGGTCTGACCTCCTGCTGCTGACCGAAACCCGGCAGAGGAGGCCTGGACAAAGAGTTTCCTGTCACAGGGCGGTGTCAAACCACCCCAGACAGGAGATAGTGGATTGGAGTAGGGAGGTTTCAAAGAAACCAGACACTGCCTGGGGAGCACAAGGCTGCCCCTTGCAGGATCCGGCCAAACCGGTTCTGGGGCCTCCCAGCCCCTGTCCCAGCGCGGCCAGGATCAAAGGAGAGGGGTGTAACCACCCCCTTCCTGGGTCCCACCCATAGGAGGGGACCTAGCAGGATGTCCAACCCCCGAGATTCGAATAAGAGGGGGAGCAGTCCCAACGGACCTCAGATCATCCTGAAGAAACATAAGAAACGAAATCTGGACCCTTCGACTTTCTACAAGACGTGAGAAGACTGAAGAATCTCCCTTGTGGTCAAGGAGTGACCACCCTGTGCAAACAGGCACCATCCAGCCCTCGACCCTTGCTTTGTTGCAGTTCCCGCCGGAACTCGAGCGACAGAGATCGACGAGATCAAGCTTGCCTGCCTTCTACCTGCCCGATCCACAGTCCCTGCAGAGCTGAGACCCGTGGAGGCGACCGGAAGCGTGGGGCACGCCATCTTGAAAAGGCCACGAGACGCTGACCGTGCGGCCCACGAGTGACCCTCGAAGCTGTACACCGGGGTTTGAGAAGCCCCAGCCCCGAGCTCCACTTGCACCAAAGCTCACCCCTCCACACTCGACGAGTGCTGCGTGGGGCCCTTCTGCTTGTGTGCGCTCGACGCGTTGGCCCGGTCACTTGCCAGCTGGCTGGTGGCCCCTGTGCCGACGAACTTTGAAATCCGACTTGCTTTTCTGGTTGCTCCAGATCTGCACCAGCTCCTGTGAAAAGGAGCACCCACTCTGACCCTCCTGGTTCGAGTGATAAGCAATCTCCCGGTTCCGCGTGGATTGCTTTTGCCAAGTGCTGTTTGCTGCAATCTTGAAGCCGACGGTGCTGACGGCGAGAGCCTACGTGGGACAGATCGTGACCTGCTCCTGGACGTCGCAGATGCCCCAGAGCCCACGTGACAGCGGAGAGAAGCCTATCGACAACCGCCTGATTGCGCCCGACATTGCCTGGTTCCGTCCTGGTTCCACCCTGGTCACTGCTGAGTGACCCAGACTCTGTCCCCTCTGCTTTCAGGTACTTTTCTACTTCGATCCACCCTTGGATCGCACCGGACAGTTCTGCTTCACAGCGCCTGCAGCTGCAACAGCTTCAAGCACCAAGAACCTGCGTGACAGAACCCGACGCCACTTCGACCCTGTGCACCCACGGCCTGTGGGTGAGGTAACTTTGCAACGCCGGTGTCTATACACTGGTACACACCTCTAGGGTCTGTGTCTAAAGTTTTGTGTTCCTAGGTTCAGCGGAAGTATCTTTTAATTCACTTTAATTGACTTTTACGCACCATTGACAGTGCATTGGTGCGCGCCGCACTTTCCGTGCTGCACCCGTCTCCTGTGGGCTACTCCCGACTTCTTCATTGCTTGTCCTGACTGCTCCCAGTGAATCTCTAGGCCCTAGGCCTAACCATTGTTCGATAAGTGTTACTTATACCACTTTTTTAATATATGGTCTGAGTGGCCACCCGCCCTCATCCATAAACGTGCAACTTTATATGTGTAACAGTGCTTTTGATTTAACGCTTGTGCCCCTTTCCTCATAAAGAGTACTGGGGAGTAATTTAGAAATAAATACATATATTTTTATAATATATACTTGTGTGGTGTCCTTTCATTTGATTACAGGATTGTATGTGGTAAAACAGCTCGCTTAACACGACCTCTTAAGTTAAGCCTTTAAGGCTGCTTAGTCCATGCTACCACTAGGATAGCTTGTCTACAAGGTTGACTTACAACCTGACATCTTTGGGGTTTGCTTGGACTGATACCCAGTGGTTCCAGAATTGGAAACACTACATATCAGGCCAACTTCTCACATTGGTGTGCAGCGGTGCGGATTTGAGCTTGCTGTCTGTTTTACCATTGCAATCTTTATCAAATTGAAAGATCACATCAAGTACCTCTAGGTACATATAAATCAAAAGCTTAGCATATTAAGTTCTACTGAACTTAGTAGTTGTAGATTAAAGGGATTAGCACACCCTGACTACAACTCACTAGCAAGGTACAGTAGGAAACCACTTAGTGTAGGTAAGTGCACCACTTACACCTCACTAGCAGTCATGTCTGATACAGGTAGAGCTTCAGGCTCTGCTCCTGTAATAGTTGATCCTATAGGGACAACATCCAGATATGACAACCTTAGCCACAAAGACCTGAGTGCCTTGTGCACAGCCAGGGGGCTAAAAAAGGGCAGAGGCCCTACCATTCCTTCCCTAGTAGCTCTCCTAGAAAAGGATGATCTAGATAAGGTGAGTCAGGCTCCCTTAGATTCAGGTGAAGGGATAAACTCCCCTGAGAATGAGAATCTTCCAGAAGAAGAAGAGGAGGAGGAAGAGGAAGAGGAAGGCTCTGATGTAGAAGAGCCTGAAGATCAGGATCAGGAGGTAAACCAGGTACAGGTTGCCAGGCTTAACCAGGCCAACTTGGACCTACATGGGAATGGAGAGGGCCAGCACCACTCCAGATCTCATAACCAAATTCTCCCAGGTAACAGGAGGGTGAGATCTCTATCAAGGGATTCTCATCTTTCTAGTGCCTCAAGAGAATCTCAAAGAGGAATGACTTCCTCCCAGAGAAAAGAGCATAGGGCCAGGATGAGGGCTGTCCAACTCCAAATAGAAAGGGAAGAGGTAGCCTTGGCTCAAGCTAAACTTGCTTTAGCAAGAGAAAGAAAATTGTGTGGCTTAGATGCTACTGGTGGCAGCAAAGTTCCTAAAGAAAAAGACAGGGCCTATGACAATAGAAACCTGACAAAAATTGTGCCCCCCTACAAGGAAGGGGATGATATCCACAAATGGATGACTGCTCTTGAGAGGGCCTGCATGGTACAGCAGGTCCCTGAGGATCAGTGGGCAGCAATTTTATGGTACTCCTTTTCTGAGAAAGGGAGGGACAGGCTCCTCACTGTTAGACCTGAGGATGCCAAAAACTACTCTGTTCTGAAGAGTGCTCTTATTGAAGGGTTTGGCCTAACCACTGAGCAATACAGGTTGTTGTTCAGAGACACCCAAAAAGCACAGACTCAGGACTGGACTGATTTTGTAGATTGTGCCACTAAGGCTCTGGAGGGTTGGCTGCAGGGAAGTAAAGTTTCAGACTATACAGGATTGTACAATCTTATGATGAGAGAACAGATCCTTAATAACTGTCAGAACCAGCTGTTGCATCAATACCTTGTTGACTCTGATTTGACCTCTCCCCAAGAATTGGGAAAGAAGGCAGACAAATGGGTCAGAACAAGGATTAAGCAGAAAAACCAGAACCAAGGTGACCAGAAGAAAACAGACCAGAAGGGTGGGAATCAGAAAGATAAAGAAAAGGACCAGAAGTCTTCAGGCCCCCAAACTAGCAATAAGGAGGGGGGTTCCCAAAATGGAAACAAGAAAAAGAAGAATGATGGCCCAAAGAAACCTTGGTGTAATACCTGCAAATCAGTTTCACACTGGGGCAGTGAATGCACTAAGAAAAATCCAGTCCCCACCACTGCAGCTCCTAAAGCAACTGCACCCCCTAGTACAGTCAGCAGTGGTGGTACACAGCCAAAGGGTTTAGTAGGGTTGACCCTGGGTACTGAGGTGGAATCTGGCCTAGTCAGAATCCCCACACAGGCAGTTCTCCTATATGATGTGGACTTATCTTTGCCCACTGCAGTAAGCCCCAGTAACCTGGGCAAATATAGGCAGACTCCCTTAATTAATGAGAAACTGGCTCAGGCCTACAGGGACACTTGTGCCAGTGTCACAATGGTGACACCTGGCTTTGTGGACCCTGGACAGATTGTACTAGGTGAAAGTTACCTAGTGACCAATGCAAGCAACTCCACTACTTCCCATAGTGTGGCTGTTGTGAACTTCTCCTGGGGAGGGGTAGATGGCCTAAAGAAAGTTGTTGTGAGTGCAGACCTCCCAGTAGACTGTCTGTTAGGCAATGATCTTGAAAGCTCAGTTTGGTCAGAAGTGGAGTACAGGACTCATGCAGAAATGCTAGGGATTTCAGCTCATGTCCTTGCAGTGACAAGGTCTCAGGCTAAGAAGTGCCTTCCTGAACCAGTGGTGGATCTTGAAACAATAGACCAACCACAACCCAAGAGAAGGAGCAAGAGGGTTAAGGCTGTGCCTTCCCACTTGCCCCAGGTTGAGGATCAGGTTTCACAGGAAACTGATTCTGCAGTCCAAGAGGAGACTGTCTCAGAGGAGCTTGAACCTGATCAGGTTGAGTTTCTGGGGACAGGGGGACCCTCAAGGGCAGACCTGGGGCAGGCCCAATTAGATTGCCCTTCACTTGAACCCCTCAGACAGCAAGCTGCTGCTGAGGCTGCAGGGAATGCTCAAGGTACCCATAGAGTGTATTGGGATGAAGGACTCCTTTATTCAGAGGCTAGAGACCCCAAGCCTGGCACAACCAGGAGGTTGGTTATACCTTTGAAGTTTAGGGGCTTCCTTCTTACCTTGGCCCATGATATTCCCCTTGCAGGACACTTAGGCCAGAATAAGACTTGGGACAGGCTTGTTCCACACTTTCACTGGCCTCACATGTCAGAAGATGTCAAGGAGTTTTGTCGCTCCTGTGTCACTTGCCAAGCCAGTGGTAAGTCAGGTGGCACAACAAAGGCCCCCCTGATACCACTACCTGTGGTGGGGGTACCCTTTGAAAGAGTTGGAATAGACATTGTGGGTCCCATGGATCCTCAAACAGCATCTGGGCACAGGTTTATACTGGTGGTAGTGGATCATGCCACCAGGTACCCAGAAGCAATTCCCCTGAGGACCACCACAGCTCCTGTGGTGGCAAAAGCCCTCATTGCAGTTTTCTCAAGAGTGGGCTTTCCAAAGGAGGTTCTTTCAGACAGAGGTGCCAACTTTATGTCTGGATACTTAAAAGCAATGTGGAAAGAGTGTGGAGTAAACTATAAGTTTACCACACCCTACCATCCACAGTGCAATGGGCTTGTGGAAAGGTTCAACAAGACCCTAAAGGGAATGATAAAAGGGTTACCAGAGAAGCTTAGGCGGAAATGGGACATCCTTTTACCCTGCTTGCTCTTTGCTTACAGAGAGGTCCCACAAAAGGGGGTTGGCTACAGCCCTTTTGAACTTTTGTTTGGCCACCCTGTGAGGGGTCCACTGAGTTTAGTGAAGGAAGGATGGGAGTTACCTCTCAAAAAGCCTAAACTAGACATTGTGGACTATGTACTTGGTCTCCGCTCCAGGATGGCTGAATACATGGAGAGAGCATCCAAAAACCTTGAGGCAAGTCAGGAATTACAGAAAGCCTGGCATGACCAAAAGGCTGTTCTGGTTGAGTACCAGCCAGGGCAGAAGGTGTGGGTGTTGGACCCAGTGGGGCCAGCAGCTCTCCAGGACAAATGGACTGGACCCTACCCTATCATTGAGAAAAAGGGAGAAGTCACCTATGTGGTTGACTTTGGCACCCCTAGGAGCCCCCACAGGGTGCTCCATGTCAATCGTTTGAAAGCATTTGTTGACAGGGAGGACATGAGTCTCCTCATGGCCACAGATGGGGAACAGGAGGAAGAGAGTGACCCTCTCCCAGACCTGCTTTCCCAGAACCCTGATGATGGTTCAGTTGATGGAGTAGCCTTGGCAGGCAGCCTCACTGAGCAGCAACAGGTGGACTGCAGACAGGTGTTGCAGGCCCACAGACATTTGTTTTCACTCACACCCAGTCAGACTAACTGGTGCACCCATGAGGTGGATACTGGTGACAATCTGCCTGTGAAGAATAAGATCTACAGGCAACCTGACCATGTCAGGGATTGTATAAAGGCTGAGGTGCAAAAGATGTTGGAGCTTGGAGTGATTGAGCCATCAGAGAGCCCATGGGCTAGCCCAGTGGTCCTTGTGCCAAAACCTCATACCAAAGATGGGAAGAGAGAAATGAGGTTTTGTGTGGACTACAGAGGTCTCAATGCTGTCACTAGGACAGATGCTCATCCCATTCCAAGAGCAGATGAGCTCATTGATAAATTGGCTTCTGCCAAGTTTCTGAGCACATTTGATTTGACAGCTGGCTACTGGCAAATCAGACTAGCTGAAGAGTCAAAAGCCAAAACAGCATTCTCTACCCCTAGTGGACATTATCAGTTTGTGGTAATGCCCTTTGGTTTGAAGAATGCACCTGCCACTTTCCAAAGGTTGGTGAACCAAGTCCTTGCTGGGTTGGATGACTTTTGCGCAGCATATCTAGATGATATTGCTGTCTTTAGCTCCACCTGGGAGGATCACCTGATCCACCTGAAGAAGGTTCTGGAGGCCCTGCAAAAGGCAGGCCTGACTATCAAGGCTACTAAGTGCCAGATAGGGCAGAGCAAGGTTGTGTACTTGGGCCACCTAGTAGGTGGGGGTCAAGTTCAACCACTGGAGAGCAAGATCCAGACCATACAGGACTGGACTCCTCCAACTACCCAGACACAAGTCAGAGCCTTCTTGGGCCTGACTGGGTATTACATAAAATTTGTAAAGAACTATGGGTCCATTGTGACACCATTGAATGACTTGACATCCAAGAAGATGCCCAAAAAGGTTCAGTGGACAGTTAGCTGTCAAAAGGCATTTGATGACCTGAAGAAGGCCATGTGCTCTGCACCTATCCTGAAGAGTCCTGACTACTCCAAACAGTTCATTGTACAGACAGATGCTTCTGAGTTGGGGGTGGGAGCTGTGCTTTCACAACTTAATCAAGATGGTCAAGACCAGCCCATTGCTTTTATTAGCAGAAGGCTGACCCCCAGGGAGAAACGTTGGTCAGCTATTGAGAGGGAGGCCTTTGCTGTGGTTTGGGCCCTGAAGAAGTTGAGGCCATACTTGTTTGGCACTCACTTCCTAATTCAGACAGACCATAAGCCCCTCTTGTGGCTAAATCAGATGAAGGGTGAAAATCCCAAACTGCTCAGGTGGTCCATTTCCCTACAGGGGATGGACTTTACAGTGGAGCACCGCCCAGGGACTGACCATGGTAATGCAGATGGTCTCTCCAGGTACTTCCACTTAGAACATGAAGACTTATCTGGTCAAGGTTAAGTTTAATGTCCCTGCGTTTGGGGGGGGGTTATGTAGGAGAGTAGGGTCTGCTATCCTATGGTCACCCCAATTTTTGCTTTTTGCTTCTCTGGTTTTCGACTTACTGAGGCTGTGGGCCTGCTAATCAGACCCCCAGCCTGCTGTTCTCTCTCTAAATTTATAATACATGTGCTATAGGTACATACCACAATTGGAAATGGACTCCTTGTCAGCCCCTGTACCATGCACTATAGGTGCCCAGGGCATAGGTGCCACCAAGGCCTACCAGGGGCTGAAGCATAGCTTTTGCCACCCCTGGTTGGTTCTTAAATTGACACAACTGGCTGATCACTCAGCTGGGGCAAGTGGGTGTAATCACCCCTTGCTTAGATATAGTATACCTATATCTAAACCTATATCTGGACACATATATAGCCTGTAAGCCACTCCTATGGAAGGCCTCATCAATCCTGGAGGCAGAGTGCGTGGTTTTATGTGAGATGGTGCTCTGGCATGAGCTGAGCCTGTCTGCAGCTGTCGGGAACAACTCCCTAAGCTGATCCGGGATAATGCCATACCATATACTCTTAAGCGCCTTATAATCCTCGCGGTTATATAGCAACTTTGGTTTGGCTTTATCAAAACATGTCGTGTAAGGTGTCATACGAATTGGAATACTACCCCCTCGCCAGTTCTGGCGACGGGGGTAGCATTCCACCCTTCTAGAGGGAGAAGACATGTTACTTTACTGAAACGCGGTTGATTTAAAATGAGCCTCAGATCCACAAAATGGATGCCCCTGCCACAGACACGGGTCTGACCTCCTGCTGCTGACCGAAACCCGGCAGAGGAGGCCTGGACAAAGAGTTTCCTGTCACAGGGCGGTGTCAAACCACCCCAGACAGGAGATAGTGGATTGGAGTAGGGAGGTTTCAAAGAAACCAGACACTGCCTGGGGAGCACAAGGCTGCCCCTTGCAGGATCCGGCCAAACCGGTTCTGGGGCCTCCCAGCCCCTGTCCCAGCGCGGCCAGGATCAAAGGAGAGGGGTGTAACCACCCCCTTCCTGGGTCCCACCCATAGGAGGGGACCTAGCAGGATGTCCAACCCCCGAGATTCGAATAAGAGGGGGAGCAGTCCCAACGGACCTCAGATCATCCTGAAGAAACATAAGAAACGAAATCTGGACCCTTCGACTTTCTACACGACGTGAGAAGACTGAAGAATCTCCCTTGTGGTCAAGGAGTGACCACCCTGTGCAAACAGGCACCATCCAGCCCTCGACCCTTGCTTTGTTGCAGTTCCCGCCGGAACTCGAGCGACAGAGATCGACGAGATCAAGCTTGCCTGCCTTCTACCTGCCCGATCCACAGTCCCTGCAGAGCTGAGACCCGTGGAGGCGACCAGGAGCGTGGGGCACGCCATCTTGAAAAGGCCACGAGACGCTGACCGTGCGGCCCACGAGTGACCCTCGAAGCTGTACACCGGGGTTTGAGAAGCCCCAGCCCCGAGCTCCACTTGCACCAAAGCTCACCCCTCCACACTCGACGAGTGCTGCGTGGGGCCCTTCTGCTTGTGTGCGCTCGACGCGTTGGCCCGGTCACTTGCCAGCTGGCTGGTGGCCCCTGTGCCGACGAACTTTGAAATCCGACTTGCTTTTCTGGTTGCTCCAGATCTGCACCAGCTCCTGTGAAAAGGAGCACCCACTCTGACCCTCCTGGTTCGAGTGATAAGCAATCTCCCGGTTCCGCGTGGATTGCTTTTGCCAAGTGCTGTTTGCTGCAATCTTGAAGCCGACGGTGCTGACGGCGAGAGCCTACGTGGGACAGATCGTGACCTGCTCCTGGACGTCGCAGATGCCCCAGAGCCCACGTGACAGCGGAGAGAAGCCTATCGACAACCGCCTGATTGCGCCCGACATTGCCTGGTTCCGTCCTGGTTCCACCCTGGTCACTGCTGAGTGACCCAGACTCTGTCCCCTCTGCTTTCAGGTACTTTTCTACTTCGATCCACCCTTGGATCGCACCGGACACTTCTGCTTCACAGCGCCTGCAGCTGCAACAGCTTCAAGCACCAAGAACCTGCGTGACAGAACCCGACGCCACTTCGACCCTGTGCACCCACGGCCTGTGGGTGAGGTAACTTTGCAACGCCGGTGTCTATACACTGGTACACACCTCTAGGGTCTGTGTCTAAAGTTTTGTGTTCCTAGGTTCAGCGGAAGTATCTTTTAATTCACTTTAATTGACTTTTACGCACCATTGACAGTGCATTGGTGCGCGCCGCACTTTCCGTGCTGCACCCGTCTCCTGTGGGCTACTCCCGACTTCTTCATTGCTTGTCCTGACTGCTCCCAGCGAATCTCTAGGCCCTAGGCCTAACCATTGTTCGATAAGTGTTACTTATACCACTTTTTTAATATATGGTCTGAGTGGCCACCCGCCCTCATCCATAAACGTGCAACTTTATATGTGTAACAGTGCTTTTGATTTAACGCTTGTGCCCCTTTCCTCATAAAGAGTACTGGGGAGTAATTTAGAAATAAATACATATATTTTTATAATATATACTTGTGTGGTGTCCTTTCATTTGATTACAGGATTGTATGTGGTAAAACAGCTCGCTTAACACGACCTCTTAAGTTAAGCCTTTAAGGCTGCTTAGTCCATGCTACCACTAGGATAGCTTGTCTACAAGGTTGACTTACAACCTGACATCTTTGGGGTTTGCTTGGACTGATACCCAGTGGTTCCAGAATTGGAAACACTACATATCAGGCCAACTTCTCACAGGTCCTAGGATGCTTGATTCCGGTCCAGGGAAGACATGGCTTGGCAGTTCGGGCTGGACTGTTCCCATGAGCCACAGGGTCAAGGCTGATTTGCATATGGCCATGCCTGAACTGGGTTAGTGTGTAGTGCAAAAAAAAGATGGATTAGGCTCACTTTTCTGTACTGGGTTGAATGTATGACATTGTTCTGCATTCTGTCCATCAACTGTTGTTTTTGCATTTGTCACCCTGAGTGGGAAGGGTATGCTCAGACGTGAGTTCCGTGCTCTCCACACCACTGGAGTCAAGCTATCCTGGCTGATGACGGCTGATAGCCAGAAACCGGCCCTAGGATGCTTGATTCCGGTCCAGGGAAGTCATGGCTTGGCAGTTTGGGCTGGACTGTTCCCATGAGGCACAGGGTCAAAGCTGATTTGCATATGGCCATGCCTGAACTGGGGTAGTGTGGAGTGCAAAAAACGATGGATTTAGGCCCAGATCTGTGTACTGGGGAGAATGTATGACATTGATCTGCATTCTGTCCATCAACAGTCGTTTTTGCATTTGTCACCCTGAGTGGGAAGGGTATGCTCAGACATGAGTCCCGTGCTCTCCACACCACTGGAGTCAAGCTATCTTGGCTGATGATGGCTGATAACCAGAAACCGGTCCTAGGAAGCTTGATTCGGTCCAGGGAAGACATGGCTTGGCAGTTCAGGCTGGCCTGTTCCCATGAGACACAGGGTCAAGGCTGATTTGCATATGGCCATATCTGAACTGGGGTAGTGTGGAGTGCAAAAAAACTATGGATTTAGGCCCAGATCCCTGTACTGGGGTGAATATATGACATTGTTCTGCATTCTGTCCATCAATTGTTGTTTTTGGATTTGTCACCCTGAGTGGGAAGGGTATGCTCAGAAGTGAGTTCTGTGCTCCTCACACCACTGGAGTCAAGCTATCCTGGCTGATGACGGCTGATAGCCAGAAACCGGTCCTAAGATGCTTGATTCCAGTCCAGGGAAGACATTGCTTGGCAGTTCGGGCTGGACTGTTCCCATGAGGCACAGGGTCAAGGCTGATTTGCAGAAGGCCATGTCTGAACTGGGGTAGTGTGGAGTGCAAAAAAAGTATGGATTTAGGCCCAGATCCCTGTACTGGGGTGAATCAATGACATTGTTCTGCATTCTGTCCATCAATTGTTGTTTTTGCATTTGTCACCCTGAGTGGGAAGGTTATGCTCAGACGTGAGTCCCGTGCTCTCCACAACACTTGAGTCAAGCTATCCTGGCTGATGACGGCTGATAGCCAGAAACTGGTCCTAGGATGCTTGATTCCGGTCCAGGGAAGACATGGCTTGGCAGTTCGGGCTGGACTGTTCCCATGAGGCACAGGGTCAAGTTTAATTTGCATATGGCCATGCCTGAACTGGGTTAGTGTGTAGTGCAAAAAAAAGATGGATTTAGGCTCACTTTTCTGTACTGGGTTGAATGTATGACATTGTTCTGCATTCTGTCCATCAACTGTTGTTTTTGCATTTGCCACCCTGGGTGGGAAGGGTATGCTCAGACATGAGTCCTGTGCTCTCCACACCATTGAAGTCAAGCTATCCTGGCTGATGATGGCTGATAACCGGAAACAGGTCCTAGGATGCTTGATTCCGGTCCAGGGAAGACATGACTTAGCAGTTCGGGCTGGCCTGTTCCCATAAGGCACAGGGTCAAGGCTGATTTGCATATGGCCATGTCTGAACTGGGGTAGTGTGGAGTGTAAAAAACAATGGATTTAGGCCCAGATGTCTGTACTGGGAAGAATGTATGACATTGTTCTGCATTCAGCCCATCAACTGTTGTTTTTGCATTTGTCACCCTGAGTGGGAAGGGTATGCTCAGATGTGAGTCCCGTGCTCTCCAGACCACTTCAGTCAAGCTATCCTGGCTGATGACAGCTGATAGCCAGAAACCGGTCCTAGGATGCTTGATTCCGGTCCAGGGAAGATATTGCTTGGCAGTTCGGGCTGGACTGTTCCCAAGAGGCACAGGGTCAAGGCTGATTTGCAGAAGGCCATGTCTGAACTGGGGTAGTGTGTAGTGCAAAAAACGATCGATTTACGCCCAGATGTCTGTACTGGGGTGAATGTATGACATTGTTCTGCATTCTGTCCATCAACTGTTGTATTTACATTTGTCATCCTGAGTGGAAAGGGTATGCTCAGGCGTGAGTCCCGTGCTCTCCACACCACTGGAGTCAAGCTATCCTGGCTGATGACGGCTGATAGCCAGAAACCGGTCCTAGGATGCTTTATTCCGACCCATGGAAGACATGGCTTGGCAGTTCGGGCTGGACTGTTCCCATGAGGCACAGGGTCAAGGTTAATTTGCATATGGCCATGTCTGAACTGCGGTAGTGTGAAGTGCAAAACAATGATGGATTTAGGCCCAAATCTCTGTACTGGGGTGAATGTATGACATTGTTCTGCATTCGGTCCATCAACTGTTGTTTTTGCATTCGTCACCCTGAGTGGGAAGGGTATGCTCAGATGTGAATCCTGTGCTCTCCACACCACTGGAGTCAAGCTATCCTGGGTGATGACGTCTGATAGCCACAAAACGGTCCTAGGATGCTTGATTCCGGTCCAGGGAAGACATGGCTTGGCAGTTCAGGCTGGACTATTCCCATGAGGCACAGGGTCAAGGCTGATTTGCATATGGCCATGTCTGAACTGGGGTAGTGTGGAGTGCAAAACACAATGGATTTAGGTCCAGATCTCTGTACTGAGGTGAATATATGACATTGTTTTGCATTCTATCCATCAACTGTTGTTTTTGCATTTGTCACCCTGAGTGGGAAGGGTATGCTCAGACGTGAGTCCCGTGCTCTCCACACCACTTGAGTCAAGCTATCCTGGCTGATGATGGCTGATAGCCAGAAACCGGTCCTAGGATGCTTGATTCCGGTCCAGGGTACCAATGGCTTGGCAGTTCAGGCTGGACTGTTCCCATGAGGCACAGGGCCAAGGATGATTTGCATATGACCATGTCTGAACTGGGGTAGTGTGGAGGGCAAAAACACGATGGATTTAGGCCCAGATCTCTGTACTGGGGTGAATGTATAACATTGTTCTGCATTCTGTCCATTAACTTTTGTTTTTGCATTTGTCACCATGAGTGGGAAGGGTATGCTCAGACGTGAGTCCTGTGCTCTCCACACCACAGGAGTCAAGCTATCCTGGCTGATGACGGTGGATAGCCAGAAACCGGTCCTAGGATGCTTGATTCCGGTCCAGGGAAGACATGGCTTGGCATTTCGGGCTGGACTGTTCCCATGAGGCACAGGGTGAAGGCTGATTTGCATATGGCCATGTCTGAACAGGTGTAGTGTGGAGTGCAAAAAACAATTCATTTAGGCCCAGATCTCTGAACTGGGGTGAATGTATGACATTGTTCTGCATTCTGTCCATCAACTGTTGTTTTTGCATTCGTCACCCTAAGTGGGAAGGATATGCTCAGACGTGAGTCACGTGCTCTCCACACCACTGGAGTCAAGCTATCCTGGCTGATAACCAGAAACCGGTCTTAGGATGCTTGATTCGGTCCAGGGAAGACATGGCTTGGCAGTTCAGGGTGGACTGTTCCCATGAGGCACAGGGTCAAGGCTGATTTGCATATGGCCATATCTGAACTGGGGTAGTGTGGAGTGCAAAAAAAGTATGGATTTAGGCCCAGATCCCTGTACTGGGGTGAATCAATGACATTGGTCTGCATTCTGTCCATCAATTGTTGTTTTTGCATTTGTCACCCTGAGTGGGAAGGTTATGCTCAGACGTGAGTCCCGTGCTCTCCACAACACTTGAGTCAAGCTATCCTGGCTGATGACGGCTGATAGCCAGAAACTGGTCCTAGGATGCTTGATTCCGGTCCAGGGAAGACATGGCTTGACAGTTCGGGCTGGACTGTTCCCATGAGGCACAGCGTCAAGGCTGATGCGCATATGGCCATGTCTCAACTGGGATAGTGTGGTGGGCAAAAACACGATGGATTTAGGTCCAGATCTCTGTACTGGGGTGAATGTATGACATTGTTCTGCATTCTGTCCATCAACTGTTGTTTTTGCATTTGTCACCCTGAGTGGGAAGGGTATGCTCAGACGTGAGTCCCGTGCTCTCCACACCACTGGAGTCAAGCTATCCTGGCTGATGACGGCTGATAGCCAGAAACCGGCCCTAGGATGCTTGATTCCGGTCCAGGTAAGTCATGGCTTGGCAGTTTGGGCTGGACTGTTCCCATGAGGCACAGGGTCAAAGCTGATTTGCATATGGCCATGCCTGAACTGGGGTAGTGTGGAGTGCAAAAAACGATGGATTTAGGCCCAGATCTGTGTACTGGGGAGAATGTATGACATTGATCTGCATTCTGTCCATCAACAGTCGTTTTTGCATTTGTCACCCTGAGTGGGAAGGGTATGCTCAGACATGAGTCCCGTGCTCTCCACACCACTGGAGTCAAGCTATCTTGGCTGATGATGGCTGATAACCAGAAACCGGTCCTAGGAAGCTTGATTCGGTCCAGGGAAGACATGGCTTGGCAGTTCAGGCTGGCCTGTTCCCATGAGGCACAGGGTCAAGGCTGATTTGCATATGGCCATATCTGAACTGGGGTAGTGTGGAGTGCAAAAAAACTATGGATTTAGGCCCAGATCCCTGTACTGGGGTGAATATATGACATTGTTCTGCATTCTGTCCATCAATTGTTGTTTTTGGATTTGTCACCCTGAGTGGGAAGGGTATGCTCAGAAGTGAGTTCTGTGCTCCTCACACCACTGGAGTCAAGCTATCCTGGCTGATGACGGCTGATAGCCAGAAACCGGTCCTAAGATGCTTGATTCCAGTCCAGGGAAGACATTGCTTGGCAGTTCGGGCTGGACTGTTCCCATGAGGCACAGGGTCAAGGCTGATTTGCAGAAGGCCATGTCTGAACTGGGGTAGTGTGGAGTGCAAAAAAAGTATGGATTTAGGCCCAGATCCCTGTACTGGGGTGAATCAATGACATTGTTCTGCATTCTGTCCATCAATTGTTGTTTTTGCATTTGTCACCCTGAGTGGGAAGGTTATGCTCAGACGTGAGTCCCGTGCTCTCCACAACACTTGAGTCAAGCTATCCTGGCTGATGACGGCTGATAGCCAGAAACTGGTCCTAGGATGCTTGATTCCGGTCCAGGGAAGACATGGCTTGGCAGTTCGGGCTGGACTGTTCCCATGAGGCACAGGGTCAAGTTTAATTTGCATATGGCCATGCCTGAACTGGGTTAGTGTGTAGTGCAAAAAAAAGATGGATTTAGGCTCACTTTTCTGTACTGGGTTGAATGTATGACATTGTTCTGCATTCTGTCCATCAACTGTTGTTTTTGCATTTGCCACCCTGGGTGGGAAGGGTATGCTCAGACATGAGTCCTGTGCTCTCCACACCATTGAAGTCAAGCTATCCTGGCTGATGATGGCTGATAACCGGAAACAGGTCCTAGGATGCTTGATTCCGGTCCAGGGAAGACATGACTTAGCAGTTCGGGCTGGCCTGTTCCCATAAGGCACAGGGTCAAGGCTGATTTGCATATGGCCATGTCTGAACTGGGGTAGTGTGGAGTGTAAAAAACAATGGATTTAGGCCCAGATGTCTGTACTGGGAAGAATGTATGACATTGTTCTGCATTCAGCCCATCAACTGTTGTTTTTGCATTTGTCACCCTGAGTGGGAAGGGTATGCTCAGATGTGAGTCCCGTGCTCTCCAGACCACTTCAGTCAAGCTATCCTGGCTGATGACAGCTGATAGCCAGAAACCGGTCCTAGGATGCTTGATTCCGGTCCAGGGAAGATATTGCTTGGCAGTTCGGGCTGGACTGTTCCCATGAGGCACAGGGTCAAGGCTGATTTGCAGAAGGCCATGTCTGAACTGGGGTAGTGTGTAGTGCAAAAAACGATCGATTTACGCCCAGATCTCTGTACTGGGGTGAATGTATGACATTGTTCTGCATTCTGTCCATCAACTGTTGTATTTACATTTGTCATCCTGAGTGGAAAGGGTATGCTCAGGCGTGAGTCCCGTGCTCTCCACACCACTGGAGTCAAGCTATCCTGGCTGATGACGGCTGATAGCCAGAAACCGGTCCTAGGATGCTTTATTCCGACCCATGGAAGACATGGCTTGGCAGTTCGGGCTGGACTGTTCCCATGAGGCACAGGGTCAAGGTTAATTTGCATATGGCCATGTCTGAACTGCGGTAGTGTGAAGTGCAAAACAATGATGGATTTAGGCCCAAATCTCTGTACTGGGGTGAATGTATGACATTGTTCTGCATTCGGTCCATCAACTGTTGTTTTTGCATTCGTCACCCTGAGTGGGAAGGGTATGCTCAGATGTGAATCCTGTGCTCTCCAAACCACTGGAGTCAAGCTATCCTGGGTGATGACATCTGATAGCCACAAAACGGTCCTAGGATGCTTGATTCCGGTCCAGGGAAGACATGGCTTGGCAGTTCAGGCTGGACTATTCCCATGAGGCACAGGGTCAAGGCTGATTTGCATATGGCCATGTCTGAACTGGGGTAGTGTGGAGTGCAAAACACAATGGATTTAGGTCCAGATCTCTGTACTGGGGTGAATATATGACATTGTTTTGCATTCTATCCATCAACTGTTGTTTTTGCATTTGTCACCCTGAGTGGGAAGGGTATGCTCAGACGTGAGTCCCGTGCTCTCCACACCACTTGAGTCAAGCTATCCTGGCTGATGATGGCTGATAGCCAGAAACCGGTCCTAGGATGCTTGATTCCGGTCCAGGGTACCAATGGCTTGGCAGTTCAGGCTGGACTGTTCCCTTGAGGCACAGGGTCAAGGATGATTTGCATATGACCATGTCTGAACTGGGGTAGTGTGGAGGGCAAAAACACGATGGATTTAGGCCCAGATCTCTGTACTGGGGTGAATGTATACCATTGTTCTGCATTCTATCCATTAACTTTTGTTTTTGCATTTGTCACCATGAGTGGGAAGGGTATGCTCAGACGTGAGTCCTGTGCTCTCCACACCACAGGAGTCAAGCTATCCTGGCTGATGACGGTGGATAGCCAGAAACCGGTCCTAGGATGCTTGATTCCGGTCCAGGGAAGACATGGCTTGGCATTTCGGGCTGGACTGTTCCCATGAGGCACAGGGTGAAGGCTGATTTGCATATGGCCATGTCTGAACAGGTGTAGTGTGGAGTGCAAAAAACAATTCATTTAGGCCCAGATCTCTGAACTGGGGTGAATGTATGACATTGTTCTGCATTCTGTCCATCAACTGTTGTTTTTGCATTCGTCACCCTAAGTGGGAAGGATATGCTCAGACGTGAGTCACGTGCTCTCCACACCACTGGAGTCAAGCTATCCTGGCTGATAACCAGAAACCGGTCTTAGGATGCTTGATTCGGTCCAGGGAAGACATGGCTTGGCAGTTCAGGGTGGACTGTTCCCATGAGGCACAGGGTCAAGGCTGATTTGCATATGGCCATATCTGAACTGGGGTAGTGTGGAGTGCAAAAAAAGTATGGATTTAGGCCCAGATCCCTGTACTGGGGTGAATCAATGACATTGGTCTGCATTCTGTCCATCAATTGTTGTTTTTGCATTTGTCACCCTGAGTGGGAAGGTTATGCTCAGACGTGAGTCCCGTGCTCTCCACAACACTTGAGTCAAGCTATCCTGGCTGATGACGGCTGATAGCCAGAAACTGGTCCTAGGATGCTTGATTCCGGTCCAGGGAAGACATGGCTTGGCAGTTCGGGCTGGACTGTTCCCATGAGGCACAGGGTCAAGGCTGATTTGCATATGGCCATGCCTTAACTGGGTTAGTGTGTAGTGCAAAAAAAAGATGGATACGCTCACTTTTCTGTACTGGGTTGAATGTATGACATTGTTCTGCATTCTGTCCATCAACTGTTGTTTTTGCATTTGTCACCCTGAGTGGGAAGGGTATGCTCAGACGTGAGTCCCGTGCTCTCCACACCACTGGAGTCAAGCTATCCTGGCTGATGACGGCTGATAGCCAGAAACCGGCCCTAGGATGCTTGATTCCGGTCCAGGTAAGTCATGGCTTGGCAGTTTGGGCTGGACTGTTCCCATGAGGCACAGGGTCAAAGCTGATTTGCATATGGCCATGCCTGAACTGGGGTAGTGTGGAGTGCAAAAAACGATGGATTTAGGCCCAGATCTGTGTACTGGGGAGAATGTATGACATTGATCTGCATTCTGTCCATCAACAGTCGTTTTTGCATTTGTCACCCTGAGTGGGAAGGGTATGCTCAGACATGAGTCCCGTGCTCTCCACACCACTGGAGTCAAGCTATCTTGGCTAATGATGGCTGATAACCAGAAACCGGTCCTAGGAAGCTTGATTCGGTCCAGGGAAGACATGGCTTGGCAGTTCAGGCTGGCCTGTTCCCATGAGGCACAGGGTCAAGGCTGATTTGCATATGGCCATATCTGAACTGGGGTAGTGTGGAGTGCAAAAAAACTATGGATTTAGGCCCAGATCCCTGTACTGGGGTGAATATATGACATTGTTCTGCATTCTGTCCATCAATTGTTGTTTTTGGATTTGTCACCCTGAGTGGTAAGGGTATGCTCAGAAGTGAGTTCTGTGCTCCTCACACCACTGGAGTCAAGCTATCCTGGCTTATGACGGCTGATAGCCAGAAACCGGTCCTAAGATGCTTGATTCCAGTCCAGGGAAGACATTGCTTGGCAGTTCGGGCTGGACTGTTCCCATGAGGCACAGGGTCAAGGCTGATTTGCAGAAGGCCATGTCTGAACTGGGGTGGTGTGGAGTGCAAAAAAAGTATGGATTTAGGCCCAGATCCCTGTACTGGGGTGAATCAATGACATTGTTCTGCATTCTGTCCATCAATTGTTGTTTTTGCATTTGTCACCCTGAGTGGGAAGGTTATGCTCAGACGTGAGTCCCGTGCTCTCCACAACACTTGAGTCAAGCTATCCTGGCTGATGACGGCTGATAGCCAGAAACTGGTCCTAGGATGCTTGATTCCGGTCCAGGGAAGACATGGCTTGGCAGTTCGGGCTGGACTGTTCCCATGAGGCACAGGGTCAAGGCTGATTTGCATATGGCCATGCCTGAACTGGGTTAGTGTGTAGTGCAAAAAAAAAGATGGCTTTAGGCTCACTTTTCTGTACTGGGTTGAATGTATGACATTGTTCTGCATTCTGTCCATCAACTGTTGTTTTTGCATTTGCCACCCTGAGTGGGAAGGTTATGCTCAGACGTGAGTCCCGTGCTCTCCACAACACTTGAGTCAAGCTATCCTGGCTGATGACGGCTGATAGCCAGAAACTGGTCCTAGGATGCTTGATTCCGGTCCAGGGAAGACATGGCTTGGCAGTTCGGGCTGGACTGTTCCCATGAGCCACAGGGTCAAGGCTGATTTGCATATGGCCATGTCTGAACTGGGTTAGTGTGTAGTGCAAAAAAACGATGGATTTAGGCTCACTTTTCTGTACTGGGTTGAATGTATGACATTGTTCTACATTCTGTCCATCAACTGTTGTTTTTGCATTTGCCACCCTGGGTGGGAAGGGTATGCTCAGACATGAGTCCTGTGCTCTCCACACCACTGAAGTCAAGCTATCCTGGCTGATGATGGCTGATAGCCGGAAACAGGTCCTAGGATGCTTGATTCCGGTCCAGGGAAGATATTGCTAGGCAGTTCGGGCTGGCCTGTTCCCATGAGGCACAGGGTCAAGGCTGATTTGCATATGGCCATGTCTGAACTGGGGTAGTGTGGAGTGTAAAAAACAATGGATTTAGGCCCAGATGTCTGTACTGGGAAGAATGTATGACATTGTTCTGCATTCAGCCCATCAACTGTTGTTTTTGCATTTGTCATCCTGAGTGGAAAGGGTATGCTCAGGCGTGAGTCCCGTGCTCTCCACACCACTGGAGTCAAGCTATCCTGGCTGATGACGGCTGATAGCCAGAAACCGGTCCTAGGATGCTTTATTCCGACCCATGGAAGACATGGCTTGGCAGTTCGGGCTGGACTGTTCCCATGAGGCACAGGGTCAAGGTTAATTTGCATATGGCCATGTCTGAACTGCGGTAGTGTGAAGTGCAAAACAATGATGGATTTAGGCCCAAATCTCTGTACTGGGGTGAATGTATGACATTGTTCTGCATTCGGTCCATCAACTGTTGTTTTTGCATTCGTCACCCTGAGTGGGAAGGGTATGCTCAGATGTGAATCCTGTGCTCTCCACACCACTGGAGTCAAGCTATCCTGGGTGATGACGTCTGATAGCCAGAAACCGGTCCTAGGATGCTTGATTTCGGTCCAGGGAAGACATGGCTTGACAGTTCGGGCTGGACTGTTCCCATGAGGCACAGCGTCAAGGCTGATGTGCATATGGCCATGTCTCAACTGGGATAGTGTGGTGGGCAAAAACACGATGGATTTAGGTCCAGATCTCTGTACTGGGGTGAATGTATGACATTGTTCTGCATTCTGTCCATCAACTGTTGTTTTTGCATTTGTCACCCTGAGTGGGAAGGGTATGCTCAGACGTGAGTCCCGTGCTCTCCACACCACTGGAGTCAAGCTATCCTGGCTGATGACGGCTGATAGCCATAAACCGGCCCTAGGATGCTTGATTCCGGTCCAGGTAAGTCATGGCTTGGCAGTTTGGGCTGGACTGTTCCCATGAGGCACAGGGTCAAAGCTGATTTGCATATGGCCATGCCTGAACTGGGGTAGTGTGGAGTGCAAAAAACGATGGATTTAGGCCCAGATCTGTGTACTGGGGAGAATGTATGACATTGATCTGCATTCTGTCCATCAACAGTCGTTTTTGCATTTGTCACCCTGAGTGGGAAGGGTATGCTCAGACATGAGTCCCGTGCTCTCCACACCACTGGAGTCAAGCTATCTTGGCTGATGATGGCTGATAACCAGAAACCGGTCCTAGGAAGCTTGATTCGGTCCAGGGAAGACATGGCTTGGCAGTTCAGGCTGGCCTGTTCCCATGAGGCACAGGGTCAAGGCTGATTTGCATATGGCCATATCTGAACTGGGGTAGTGTGGAGTGCAAAAAAACTATGGATTTAGGCCCAGATCCCTGTACTGGGGTGAATATATGACATTGTTCTGCATTCTGTCCATCAATTGTTGTTTTTGGATTTGTCACCCTGAGTGGGAAGGGTATGCTCAGACGTGAGTCCCGTGCTCTCCACAACACTTGAGTCAAGCTATCCTGGCTGATGACGGCTGATAGCCAGAAACTGGTCCTAGGATGCTTGATTCCGGTCCAGGGAAGACATGGCTTGGCAGTTCGGGCTGGACTGTTCCCATGAGGCACAGGGTCAAGGCTGATTTGCATATGGCCATGCCTGAACTGGGTTAGTGTGTAGTGCAAAAAAAAGATGGATTTAGGCTCACTTTTCTGTACTGGGTTGAATGTATGACATTGTTCTGCATTCTGTCCATCAACTGTTGTTTTTGCATTTGCCACCCTGAGTGGGAAGGTTATGCTCAGACGTGAGTCCCGTGCTCTCCACAACACTTGAGTCAAGCTATCCTGGCTGATGACGGCTGATAGCCAGAAACTGGTCCTAGGATGCTTGATTCCGGTCCAGGGAAGACATGGCTTGGCAGTTCGGGCTGGACTGTTCCCATGAGGCACAGGGTCAAGGCTGATTTGCAGAAGGCCATGTCTGAACTGGGGTGGTGTGGAGTGCAAAAAAAGTATGGATTTAGGCCCAGATCCCTGTACTGGGGTGAATCAATGACATTGTTCTGCATTCTGTCCATCAATTGTTGTTTTTGCATTTGTCCCTCTGAGTGGGAAGGTTATGCTCAGACGTGAGTCCCGTGCTCTCCACAACACTTGAGTCAAGCTATCCTGGCTGATGACGGCTGATAGCCAGAAACTGGTCCTAGGATGCTTGATTCCGGTCCAGGGAAGACATGGCTTGGCAGTTCGGGCTGGACTGTTCCCATGAGGCACAGGGTCAAGGCTGATTTGCATATGGCCATGCCTGAACTGGGTTAGTGTGTAGTGCAAAAAAAAGATGGATTTAGGCTCACTTTTCTGTACTGGGTTGAATGTATGACATTGTTCTGCATTCTGTCCATCAACTGTTGTTTTTGCATTTGCCACCCTGAGTGGGAAGGTTATGCTCAGACGTGAGTCCCGTGCTCTCCACAACACTTGAGTCAAGCTATCCTGGCTGATGACGGCTGATAGCCAGAAACTGGTCCTAGGATGCTTGATTCCGGTCCAGGGAAGACATGGCTTGGCAGTTCGGGCTGGACTGTTCCCATGAGCCACAGGGTCAAGGCTGATTTGCATATGGCCATGTCTGAACTGGGTTAGTGTGTAGTGCAAAAAAACGATGGATTTAGGCTCACTTTTCTGTACTGGGTTGAATGTATGACATTGTTCTACATTCTTTCCATCAACTGTTGTTTTTGCATTTGCCACCCTGGGTGGGAAGGGTATGCTCAGACATGAGTCCTGTGCTCTCCACACCACTGAAGTCAAGCTATCCTGGCTGATGATGGCTGATAACCGGAAACAGGTCCTAGGATGCTTGATTCCGGTCCAGGGAAGACATGACTTAGCAGTTCGGGCTGGCCTGTTCCCATGAGGCACAGGGTCAAGGCTGATTTGCATATGGCCATGTCTGAACTGGGGTAGTGTGGAGTGTAAAAAACAATGGATTTAGGCCCAGATGTCTGTACTGGGAAGAATGTATGACATTGTTCTGCATTCAGCCCATCAACTGTTGTTTTTGCATTTGTCATCCTGAGTGGAAAGGGTATGCTCAGGCGTGAGTCCCGTGCTCTCCACACCACTGGAGTCAAGCTATCCTGGCTTATGACGGCTGATAGCCAGAAACCGGTCCTAGGATGCTTTATTCCGACCCATGGAAGACATGGCTTGGCAGTTCGGGCTGGACTGTTCCCATGAGGCACAGGGTCAAGGTTAATTTGCATATGGCCATGTCTGAACTGCGGTAGTGTGAAGTGCAAAACAATGATGGATTTAGGCCCAAATCTCTGTACTGGGGTGAATGTATGACATTGTTCTGCATTCGGTCCATCAACTGTTGTTTTTGCATTCGTCACCCTGAGTGGCAAGGGTATGCTCAGATGTGAATCCTGTGCTCTCCACACCACTGGAGTCAAGCTATCCTGGGTGATGACGTCTGATAGCCACAAAATGGTCCTAGGATGCTTGATTCCGGTCCAGGGAAGACATGGCTTGGCAGTTCAGGCTGGACTATTCCCATGAGGCACAGGGTCAAGGATGATTTGCATATGACCATGTCTGAACTGGGGTAGTGTGGAGGGCAAAAACACGATGGATTTAGGCCCAGATCTCTGTACTGGGGTGAATGTATAACATTGTTCTGCATTCTGTCCATTAACTTTTGTTTTTGCATTTGTCACCATGAGTGGGAAGGGTATGCTCAGACGTGAGTCCTGTGCTCTCCACACCACAGGAGTCAAGCTATCCTGGCTGATGACGGTGGATAGCCAGAAACCGGTCCTAGGATGCTTGATTCCGGTCCAGGGAAGACATGGCTTGGCATTTCGGGCTGGACTGTTCCCATGAGGCACAGGGTGAAGGCTGATTTGCATATGGCCATGTCTGAACAGGTGTAGTGTGGAGTGCAAAAAACAATTCTTTTAGGCCCAGATCTCTGAACTGGGGTGAATGTATGACATTGTTCTGCATTCTGTCCATCAACTGTTGTTTTTGCATTCGTCACCCTAAGTGGGAAGGATATGCTCAGACGTGAGTCACGTGCTCTCCACACCACTGGAGTCAAGCTATCCTGGCTGATAACCAGAAACCGGTCTTAGGATGCTTGATTCGGTCCAGGGAAGACATGGCTTGGCAGTTCAGGGTGGACTGTTCCCATGAGGCACAGGGTCAAGGCTGATTTGCATATGGCCATATCTGAACTGGGGTAGTGTGGAGTGCAAAAAAAGTATGGATTTAGGCCCAGATCCCTGTACTGGGGTGAATCAATGACATTGGTCTGCATTCTGTCCATCAATTGTTGTTTTTGCATTTGTCACCCTGAGTGGGAAGGTTATGCTCAGACGTGAGTCCCGTGCTCTCCACAACACTTGAGTCAAGCTATCCTGGCTGATGACGGCTGATAGCCAGAAACTGGTCCTAGGATGCTTGATTCCGGTCCAGGGAAGACATGGCTTGGCAGTTCGGGCTGGACTGTTCCCATGAGGCACAGGGTCAAGGCTGATTTGCATATGGCCATGCCTGAACTGGGTTAGTGTGTAGTGCAAAAAAAAGATGTATTAGGCTCACTTTTCTGTACTGGGTTGAATGTATGACATTGTTCTGCATTCTGTCCATCAACTGTTGTTTTTGCATTTGTCACCCTGAGTGGGAAGGGTATGCTCAGACGTGAGTCCCGTGCTCTCCACACCACTGGAGTCAAGCTATCCTTGCTGATGACGGCTGATAGCCAGAAACCGGCCCTAGGATGCTTGATTCCGGTCCAGGGAAGTCATGGCTTGGCAGTTTGGGCTGGACTGTTCCCATGAGGCACAGGGTCAAAGCTGATTTGCATATGGCCATGCCTGAACTGGGGTAGTGTGGAGTGCAAAAAACGATGGATTTAGGCCCAGATCTGTGTACTGGGGAGAATGTATGACATTGATCTGCATTCTGTCCATCAACAGTCGTTTTTGCATTTGTCACCCTGAGTGGGAAGGGTATGCTCAGACATGAGTCCCGTGCTCTCCACACCACTGGAGTCAAGCTATCTTGGCTGATGATGGCTGATAACCAGAAACCGGTCCTAGGAAGCTTGATTCGGTCCAGGGAAGACATGGCTTGGCAGTTCAGGCTGGCCTGTTCCCATGAGGCACAGGGTCAAGGCTGATTTGCATATGGCCATATCTGAACTGGGGTAATGTGGAGTGCAAAAAAACTATGGATTTAGGCCCAGATCCCTGTACTGGGGTGAATATATGACATTGTTCTGCATTCTGTCCATCAATTGTTGTTTTTGGATTTGTCACCCTGAGTGGGAAGGGTATGCTCAGAAGTGAGTTCTGTGCTCCTCACACCACTGGAGTCAAGCTATCCTGGCTGATGACGGCTGATAGCCAGAAACCGGTCCTAAGATGCTTGATTCCAGTCCAGGGAAGACATTGCTTGGCAGTTCGGGCTGGACTGTTCCCATGAGGCACAGGGTCAAGGCTGATTTGCAGAAGGCCATGTCTGAACTGGGGTAGTGTGGAGTGCAAAAAAAGTATGGATTTAGGCCCAGATCCCTGTACTGGGGTGAATCAATGACATTGTTCTGCATTCTGTCCATCAATTGTTGTTTTTGCATTTGTCACCCTGAGTGGGAAGGTTATGCTCAGACGTGAGTCCCGTGCTCTCCACAACACTTGAGTCAAGCTATCCTGGCTGATGACGGCTGATAGCCAGAAACTGGTCCTAGGATGCTTGATTCCGGTCCAGGGAAGACATGGCTTGGCAGTTCGGGCTGGACTGTTCCCATGAGGCACAGGGTCAAGGCTGATTTGCATATGGCCATGCCTGAACTGGGTTAGTGTGTAGTGCAAAAAAAGATGGATTTAGGCTCACTTTTCTGTACTGGGTTGAATGTATGACATTGTTCTGCATTCTGTCCATCAACTGTTGTTTTTGCATTTGCCACCCTGAGTGGGAAGGTTATGCTCAGACGTGAGTCCCGTGCTCTCCACAACACTTGAGTCAAGCTATCCTGGCTGATGACGGCTGATAGCCAGAAACTGGTCCTAGGATGCTTGATTCCGGTCCAGGGAAGACATGGCTTGGCAGTTCGGGCTGGACTGTTCCCATGAGCCACAGGGTCAAGGCTGATTTGCATATGGCCATGTCTGAACTGGGTTAGTGTGTAGTGCAAAAAAACGATGGATTTAGGCTCACTTTTCTGTACTGGGTTGAATGTATGATATTGTTCTACATTCTATCCATCAACTGTTGTTTTTGCATTTGCCACCCTGGGTGGGAAGGGTATGCTCAGACATGAGTCCTGTGCTCTCCACACCACTGAAGTCAAGCTATCCTGGCTGATGATGGCTGATAACCGGAAACAGGTCCTAGGATGCTTGATTTCGGTCCAGGGAAGACATGACTTAGCAGTTCGGGCTGGCCTGTTCCCATGAGGCACAGGGTCAAGGCTGATTTGCATATGGCCATGTCTGAACTGGGGTAGTGTGGAGTGTAAAAAACAATGGATTTAGGCCCAGATGTCTGTACTGGGAAGAATGTCTGACATTGTTCTGCATTCAGCCCATCAACTGTTGTTTTTGCATTTGTCACCCTGAGTGGGAAGGGTATGCTCAGATGTGAGTCCCGTGCTCTCCAGACCACTTCAGTCAAGCTATCCTGGCTGATGACAGCTGATAGCCAGAAACCGGTCCTAGGATGCTTGATTCCGGTCCATTGAAGATATTGCTTGGCAGTTCGGGCTGGACTGTTCCCATGAGGCACAGGGTCAAGGCTGATTTGCAGAAGGCCATGTCTGAACTGGGGTAGTGTGTAGTGCAAAAAACGATGGATTTACGCCCAGATCTCTGTACTGGGGTGAATGTATGACATTGTTCTGCATTCTGTCCATCAACTGTTGTATTTACATTTGTCATCCTGAGTGGAAAGGGTATGCTCAGGCGTGAGTCCCGTGCTCTCCACACCACTGGAGTCAAGCTATCCTGGCTGATGACGGCTGATAGCCAGAAACCGGTCCTAGGATGCTTTATTCCGACCCATGGAAGACATGGCTTGGCAGTTCGGGCTGGACTGTTCCCATGAGGCACAGGGTCAAGGTTAATTTGCATATGGCCATGTCTGAACTGCGGTAGTGTGAAGTGCAAAACAATGATGGATTTAGGCCCAAATCTCTGTACTGGGGTGAATGTATGACATTGTTCTGCATTCGGTCCATCAACTGTTGTTTTTGCATTCGTCACCCTGAGTGGGAAGGGTATGCTCAGATGTGAATCCTGTGCTCTCCACACCACTGGAGTCAAGCTATCCTGGGTGATGACGTCTGATAGCCACAAAACGGTCCTAGGATGCTTGATTCCGGTCCAGGGAAGACATGGCTTGGCAGTTCAGGCTGGACTATTCCCATGAGGCACAGGGTCAAGGCTGATTTGCATATGGCCATGTCTGAACTGGGGTAGTGTGGAGTGCAAAACACAATGGATTTAGGTCCAGATCTCTGTACTGGGGTGAATATATGACATTGTTTTGCATTCTGTCCATCAACTGTTGTTTTTGCATTTGTCACCCTGAGTGGGAAGGGTATGCTCAGACGTGAGTCCCGTGCTCTCCACACTACTGGAGTCAAGCTATCCTGGCTTATGACGGCTGATAGCCAGAAACCGGTCCTAGGATGCTTGATTCCCGTCCAGGGAAGTCATGGCTTGGCAGTTCGGGCTGGACTGTTCCCATGAGGCACAGGGTCAAGGCTGATTTGCATATGGCCATGTCTGAACTGGGGTAGTGTGTACGGCAAAAAAACGATGGATTTAGGCCCATAGCTCTGTACTGGGGTGAATGTATGACATTGCTCTGCATTTTGCCCATCAACTGTTCTTTTTGCATTTGTCACCCTGAGTGGGAAGGGTATGCTAAGACGTGAGTCCCGTGCTCTCCACACCACTGGAGTCAAGCTATCCTGGCTGATGACTGCTGATAGCCAGAAACCGGTTCTAGGATGCTTGATTCCGGTCCAGGGAAGACATGACTTGGCAGTTCGGGCTGGACTGTTCCCATGAGGCACAGGGTCAAGGCTGATTTGCATATGGCCATGTCTGAACTGGGGTAGTGTGTAGTGCAAAGAAATGATGGATTTAGGCTCAGATTTCTGTACTGGGGTGAATGTATGACATTGTTCTGCATTCTGTCCATCAACTGTTGTTTTTGCATTTGTCACCCTGAGTGGGAAAGGTATGCTCAGACGTGAGTCCAGTGCTCTCCACACTACTTGAGTCAAGCTATCCTGGCTGATGACGGCTATTAGCCAGAAAGCGGTCCTAGGATGCTTGATTCCGGTCCAGGGTAGACATGGCTTGGCAGTTCAGGCTGGACTGTTCCCATGAGGCACAGGGTCAAGGCTGATTTGCATATGACCATGTCTGAACTGGGATAGTGGTTAGGGCAAAAAAACATGGATTTAGGCCCAGATCTCTGTACTGGGGTGAATGTATGACATTGTTCTGCATTCTGTTGATCAACTGTTGTTTTTGCATTCGTCACTCTGAGTGGGACGAGTATAATCAGACATGAGTCCCGTGCTCTCCACACCACTGGAGTCAAGATATCCTGGCTGATGACAGCTGATAGCCAGAAACCGGTCCTAGGATGCTTGATTCCGGTCCAGGGAAGACATGGCTTGGCTTTTCGGGCTGGACTGTTCCCATGAGGCACAGCGTCAGGGCTGATGTGCATATGGCCATGTCTCAACTGGGATAGTGTGGTGGGCAAAAACACGATGGATTTAGGTCCAGATCTTTGTACTGGGGTGAATGTATGAAATTGTTCTGCATTCTGTCCATCAACTGTTGTTTTTGCATTTGTCACCATGAGTGAGAAGGGTATGCTCAGACGTGAGTCCTGTGCTCTCCACACCACTGGAGTCAAGCTATCCTGGCTGATGACGGCGGATAGCCAGAAACCGGCCCTAGGATGCTTGATTCCAGTCCAGGTAAGACATAGCTTGGCAATTCGGGCTGGACTGTTCCCATGAGGCACAGGGTCAAGGCTGATTTGCAGAAGGCCATGTTTGAACTTGGGTAGTGTGTAGTGCAAAAAAACGATGGATTTAGGCCCTGATCTTCTGTACTGTCTCTACTGAATGTATGACATTGTTCTGCATTCCGTCCATCAACTGTTGTTTTTGCATTTGTCACTCTGAGGGGGAAAGGTGTGCTCAGACGTGAGTCCCGTGCTCTCCACACCACTGGAGTCAAGCTATCCTGGATGATGACAGCTGATAGCCAGAAACCAGTCCTAGGATGCTTGATTCCGGTCCAGGGAAGACATGGCTTGGCAGTTCGGGCTGGACTGTTCCCATGAGGCACAGGGTCAAGGCTGATTTGCATATGGCCATGTCTGAACTGGGGTAGTGTGGAGTGTAAAAAACAATGGATTTAGGCCAAGATGTCTGTACTGGGATGAATGTATGACATTGTTCTGCATTCTGTCCATCAACTGTTGTTTTTGCATTTGTCACCATGAGTGAGAAGGGTATGCTCAGACGTGAGTCCTGTGCTCTCCACGCCACTGGAGTCAAGCTATCCTGGCTGATGACGGCTGATAGCCAGAAACCGGTTTTAGGATGCTTGATTCCGGTCCAGGGAAGACATGACTTGGCAGTTCGGGCTGGACTGTTCCCATGAGGCACAGGGTCAAGGCTGATTTGCATATGGCCATGTCTGAACTGGGGTAGTGCGTAGTGCAAAAAAATGATGGATTTAGGCTCAGATTTCTGTACTGGGGTGAATGTATGACATTGTTCTGCATTCGGTCCATCAACTGTTGTTTTTGCATTCGTCACCCTGAGTGGGAAGGGTATGCTCAGATGTGAATCCTGTGCTCTCCACACCACTGGAGTCAAGCTATCCTGGGTGATGACGTCTGATAGCCACAAAACGGTCCTAGGATGCTTGATTCCGGTCCAGGGAAGACATGGCTTGGCAGTTCAGGCTGGACTATTCCCATGAGGCACAGGGTCAAGGCTGATTTGCATATGGCCATGTCTGAACTGGGGTAGTGTGGAGTGCAAAACACAATGGATTTAGGTCCAGATCTCTGTACTGGGGTGAATATATGACATTGTTTTGCATTCTGTCCATCAACTGTTGTTTTTGCATTTGTCACCCTGAGTGGGAAGGGTATGCTCAGACGTGAGTCCCGTGCTCTCCACACTACTGGAGTCAAGCTATCCTGGCTTATGACGGCTGATAGCCAGAAACCGGTCCTAGGATGCTTGATTCCCGTCCAGGGAAGTCATGGCTTGGCAGTTCGGGCTGGACTGTTCCCATGAGGCACAGGGTCAAGGCTGATTTGCATATGGCCATGTCTGAACTGGGGTAGTGTGTACGGCAAAAAAACGATGGATTTAGGCCCATAGCTCTGTACTGGGGTGAATGTATGACATTGCTCTGCATTTTGCCCATCAACTGTTCTTTTTGCATTTGTCACCCTGAGTGGGAAGGGTATGCTAAGACGTGAGTCCCGTGCTCTCCACACCACTGGAGTCAAGCTATCCTGGCTGATGACTGCTGATAGCCAGAAACCGGTTCTAGGATGCTTGATTCCGGTCCAGGGAAGACATGACTTGGCAGTTCGGGCTGGACTGTTCCCATGAGGCACAGGGTCAAGGCTGATTTGCATATGGCCATGTCTGAACTGGGGTAGTGTGTAGTGCAAAGAAATGATGGATTTAGGCTCAGATTTCTGTACTGGGGTGAATGTATGACATTGTTCTGCATTCTGTCCATCAACTGTTGTTTTTGCATTTGTCACCCTGAGTGGGAAAGGTATGCTCAGACGTGAGTCCAGTGCTCTCCACACTACTTGAGTCAAGCTATCCTGGCTGATGACGGCTATTAGCCAGAAAGCGGTCCTAGGATGCTTGATTCCGGTCCAGGGTAGACATGGCTTGGCAGTTCAGGCTGGACTGTTCCCATGAGGCACAGGGTCAAGGCTGATTTGCATATGACCATGTCTGAACTGGGATAGTGGTTAGGGCAAAAAAACATGGATTTAGGCCCAGATCTCTGTACTGGGGTGAATGTATGACATTGTTCTGCATTCTGTTGATCAACTGTTGTTTTTGCATTCGTCACTCTGAGTGGGACGAGTATAATCAGACATGAGTCCCGTGCTCTCCACACCACTGGAGTCAAGATATCCTGGCTGATGACAGCTGATAGCCAGAAACCGGTCCTAGGATGCTTGATTCCGGTCCAGGGAAGACATGGCTTGGCTTTTCGGGCTGGACTGTTCCCATGAGGCACAGCGTCAGGGCTGATGTGCATATGGCCATGTCTCAACTGGGATAGTGTGGTGGGCAAAAACACGATGGATTTAGGTCCAGATCTTTGTACTGGGGTGAATGTATGAAATTGTTCTGCATTCTGTCCATCAACTGTTGTTTTTGCATTTGTCACCATGAGTGAGAAGGGTATGCTCAGACGTGAGTCCTGTGCTCTCCACACCACTGGAGTCAAGCTATCCTGGCTGATGACGGCGGATAGCCAGAAACCGGCCCTAGGATGCTTGATTCCAGTCCAGGTAAGACATAGCTTGGCAATTCGGGCTGGACTGTTCCCATGAGGCACAGGGTCAAGGCTGATTTGCAGAAGGCCATGTTTGAACTTGGGTAGTGTGTAGTGCAAAAAAACGATGGATTTAGGCCCTGATCTTCTGTACTGTCTCTACTGAATGTATGACATTGTTCTGCATTCCGTCCATCAACTGTTGTTTTTGCATTTGTCACTCTGAGGGGGAAAGGTGTGCTCAGACGTGAGTCCCGTGCTCTCCACACCACTGGAGTCAAGCTATCCTGGATGATGACAGCTGATAGCCAGAAACCAGTCCTAGGATGCTTGATTCCGGTCCAGGGAAGACATGGCTTGGCAGTTCGGGCTGGACTGTTCCCATGAGGCACAGGGTCAAGGCTGATTTGCATATGGCCATGTCTGAACTGGGGTAGTGTGGAGTGTAAAAAACAATGGATTTAGGCCAAGATGTCTGTACTGGGATGAATGTATGACATTGTTCTGCATTCTGTCCATCAACTGTTGTTTTTGCATTTGTCACCATGAGTGAGAAGGGTATGCTCAGACGTGAGTCCTGTGCTCTCCACGCCACTGGAGTCAAGCTATCCTGGCTGATGACGGCTGATAGCCAGAAACCGGTTTTAGGATGCTTGATTCCGGTCCAGGGAAGACATGACTTGGCAGTTCGGGCTGGACTGTTCCCATGAGGCACAGGGTCAAGGCTGATTTGCATATGGCCATGTCTGAACTGGGGTAGTGCGTAGTGCAAAAAAATGATGGATTTAGGCTCAGATTTCTGTACTGGGTTGAATGTATGACATTGTTCTGCATTCTCTCCATCAACTGTTGTTTTTGCATTTGTCACCCTGAGTGGGAAGGGTATGCTCAGACGTGAGTCCAGTGCTCTCTACACCACTTGAGTCAAGCTATCCTGCCTGATGACGGCTATTAGCCAGAAAGCGGTCCTAGGATGCTTGATTCCGGTCCAGGGTAGACATGGCTTGGCAGTTCAGGCTGGACTGTTCCCATGAGGCACAGGGTCCAGGCTGATTTGCATATGACCATGTCTGAACTGGGATAGTGTGTAGGGCACAAAAACCACGGATTTAGGCCCAGATCTCTGTACTGGGTTGAATGTATGACATTGTTCTGCTTCTGTCGATAAACTATTGTTTTTGCATTCGTCACCCTGAGTGGGAAGAGTATACTCAGACATGAGTCCCGTGCTCTCCACACCACTGAAGTCAAGATATCCTGGCTGATGACAGCTGATAGCCAGAAACCGGTCCTAGGATGCTTGATTCCGGTCCAGGGAAGACATGGCTTGACAGTTCGGGCCGGACTGTTCCCATGAGGCACAGCATCAAGGCTGATGTGCATATGGCCATGTCTCAACTGGGATAGTGTGGTGCGCAAAAACACGATGGATTTAGGTCCAGATCTCTGTACTGGGGTGAATGTATGACATTGTTCTGCATTCTGTCCATCAACTGTTGTTTTTGCATTTGTCACCATGAGTGAGAAGGGTATGCTCAGACGTGAGTCCTGTGCTCTCCACACCACTGGAGTCAAGCTATCCTGGCTGATGACGGCGGATAGCCAGAAACCGGCCCTAGGATGCTTGATTCTGGTCCAGGTAAGACATAGCTTGGCAATTCGGGCTGGACTGTTCCCATGAGGCACAGGGTGAAGGCTGATTTGCAGAAGGCCATGTTTGAACTTGGGTAGTGTGTAGTGCAAAAAAACGATAGATTTAGGCCCTGATCTCTGTACTGTCTCTACTGAATGTATGACATTGTTCTGCATTCTGTCCATCAACTGTTGTTTTTGCATTTGTCACTCTGAGGGGGAAAGGTGTGCTCAGACATGAGTCCCGTGCTCTCCACACCACTGGAGTCAAGCTATCCTGGATGATGACAGCTGATAGCCAGAAACCAGTCCTAGGATGCTTGATTCCGGTCCAGGGAAGACATGGCTTGGCAGTTCGGGCTGGACTGTTCCCATGAGGCACAGGGTCAAGGCTGATTTGCATATGGCCATGTCTGAACTGGGGTAGTGTGGAGTGTAAAAAACAATGGATTTAGGCCAAGATGTCTGTACTGGGATGAATGTATGACATTGTTCTGCATTCTGTCCATCAACTGTTGTTTTTGCATTTGTCACCATGAGTGAGAAGGGTATGCTCAGACGTGAGTCCTGTGCTCTCCACGCCACTGGAGTCAAGCTATCCTGGCTGATGACGGCTGATAGCCAGAAACCGGTTTTAGGATGCTTGATTCCGGTCCAGGGAAGACATGACTTGGCAGTTCGGGCTGGACTGTTCCCATGAGGCACAGGGTCAAGGCTGATTTGCATATGGCCATGTCTGAACTGGGGTAGTGCGTAGTGCAAAAAAATTGATGGATTTAGGCTCAGATTTCTGTACTGGGTTGAATGTATGACATTGTTCTGCATTCTGTCCATCAACTGTTGTTTTTGCATTTGCCACCCTGAGTGGGAAGGGTATGCTCAGACGTGAGTCCAGTGCTCTCTACACCACTTGAGTCAAGCTATCCTGCCTGATGACGGCTATTAGCCAGAAAGCGGTCCTAGGATGCTTGATTCCGGTCCAGGGTAGACATGGCTTGGCAGTTCAGGCTGGACTGTTCCCATGAGGCACAGGGTCAAGGCTGATTTGCATATGACCATGTCTGAACTGGGATAGTGTGTAGGGCACAAAAACCACGGATTTAGGCCCAGATCTCTGTACTGGGGTGAATATATGACATTGTTCTGCTTCTGTCGATAAACTATTGTTTTTGCATTTGTCACTCTGAGGGGGAAAGGTGTGCTCAGACGTGAGTCCCGTGCTCTCCACACCACTGGAGTCAAGCTATCCTGGATGATGACAGCTGATAGCCAGAAACCAGTCCTAGGATGCTTGATTCCGGTCCAGGGAAGACATGGCTTGGCAGTTCGGGCTGGACTGTTCCCATGAGGCACAGGGTCAAGGCTGATTTGCATATGGCCATGTCTGAACTGGGGTAGTGTGGAGTGTAAAAAACAATGGATTTAGGCCAAGATATATGTACTGGGATGAATGTATGACATTGTTCTGCATTCTGTCCATCAACTGTTGTTTTTGCATTTGTCACCATGAGTGAGAAGGGTATGCTCAGACTTGAGTCCTGTATTTGTATTTGTATTTAATTTATTTATAGAGCGCTAACAATCATCCTGAGTAGGATATCACGGCGCTAAAGTTGGATGCTGAGAGGTACAATAACCACACTGAGTGATGATTTATTCTGATTTAGGGAAGAGTAGTGTCTTTAGTTGTTTCCTAAAAGACAGAAGGTCATCTGTCAGTCTAAGACTGGGAGGAAGTTCATTCCACTTAGTAGCCGCCAGATGCGAGAAGGCTCGCTCTCCCATCCTGACAGTCTTCACCCGGGTGGTGGTGGCTCTTCCTAATGTACTTGATCGGAGGTTCCTCGGTGGTCTGTGGAATTCAACTTTATTATGTAAAATGGTAGGGCCTGCGTTATATAGCACCTTGTGTGTGATACATAGTAATTTAAAATTGGCTCTTTGTCGCATCGGGAGCCAATGAAGCTCTCGCATGCAGCTTTTAGCCGAATCAAATTTCTTTTTATTACAGACAGCCTTTGCCGCGGCATTTTGTACTATCTGCAGTTTGGAAAAGAGATAGTCTGCCATTCCGACAAACAGTGAGTTGCCATAGTCCAATCTGCTCATCAGCAATGACTGAACCAGAGTTTTCCTACATTCAGTCGGGATCCAGGGGAAAACTCGTCTGAGCATTTTCAGCAATGCAAAGCTTTTGCCGCAGACAGTGGAGACATGTGATTTCATGGACAGAGCACTGTCCAATACCACTCCCAGGTTTTTTGCTTTTGGGGTGGGATTCGGAGGCAACCCCAGGTTGCTTGGCCACCAGCTGTCATCCCAGAGTCCTGTGCTCTCCACGCCACTGGAGTCAAGCTATCCTGGCTGATGACGGCTGATAGCCAGAAACCGGTTTTAGGATGCTTGATTCCGGTCCAGGGAAGACATGACTTGGCAGTTCGGGCTGGACTGTTCCCATGAGGCACAGGGTCAAGGCTGATTTGCATATGGCCATATCTGAACTGGGGTAGTGTGGAGTGCAAAAAAACTATGGATTTAGGCCCAGATCCCTGTACTGGGGTGAATATATGACATTGTTCTGCATTCTGTCCATCAATTGTTGTTTTTGGATTTGTCACCCTGAGTGGGAAGGGTATGCTCAGAAGTGAGTTCTGTGCTCCTCACACCACTGGAGTCAAGCTATCCTGGCTGATGACGGCTGATAGCCAGAAACCGGTCCTAAGATGCTTGATTCCGGTCCAGGGAAGACATTGCTTGGCAGTTCGGGCTGGACTGTTCCCATGAGGCACAGGGTCAAGGCTGATTTGCAGAAGGCCATGTCTGAACTGGGGTAGTGTGTAGTGCAAAAAACGATGGATTTACGCCCAGATCTGTGTACTGGGGTGAATGTATGACATTGTTCTGCATTCTGTCCATCAACTGTTGTATTTGCATTTGTCATCCTGAGTGGAAAGGGTATGCTCAGGCGTGAGTCCCGTGCTCTCCACACCACTGGAGTCAAGCTATCCTGGCTGATGACGGCTGATAGCCAGAAACTGGTCCTAGGATGCTTGATTCCGACCCAGGGAAGACATGGCTTGGCAGTTCGGGCTGGACTGTTCGCATGAGGCACAGGGTCAAGGCTAATTTGCATATGGCCATGTCTTAACTGGGGTAGTGTGGAGTGCAAGAAAACGATGGATTTAGGCCCAGATCTCTGTACTGGGGTGAATGTATGACATTGTTCTGCATTCTGTCCATCAACTGTTGTTTTTGCATTTGTCACCCTGAGTGGGAAGGGTATGCTCAGACGTGAATCCCGTGCTCTCCACACCACTGGAGTCAAGCTATCCTGGCTGATGACGTCTGATAGCCACAAATTGGTCCTGGGATGCTTGATTCTGGTCCAGGGAAGACATGGGTGGCAGGTCGGGCTGGACTGTTTCCATGAGGCACAGGGTCACGGCTGATTTGCATATCGCCATATCTGAACTGGGGTAGAAGAGTGCAAAAAACGATGTATTTAGGCCCAGATCTCTGTACTTGGGTGAATATATGACATTGTTCTGCATTCTGTCCATCAACTGTTGTTTTTGCATTCGTCACCCTGAGTGGGAAGGGTATGCTCAGACGTAAATCCCGTGCTCTCCACACCACTGGAGTCAAGCTATCCTGGCTGATGGCGTCTAATAGCCAGAAACCGGTCCTAGGATGCTTAATTCCGGTCCTGGGAAGACATGGCTTGGCAGTTCAGCCTGGACTGTTCCCATGAGGCACAGGGTCAAGGCTGATTTGCATATGGCCATGTCTGAACTGTTGTAGTGTGTAGGGCAAAAAAACGATGGATTTAGGTCCAGATCTCTGTACTGGGGTGAATGTATGACATTGTTCTGCATTCTGTCCGTCAACTGTTGTTTTTGCATTTGTCACCATGAGTGGGAAGGGTATGCTCAGACGTTAGTCCGGTGCTCTCCACACCACTGGAGTCAAGCTATCCTGGCTTATGACGGCTGATAGCCTGAAACCGGTCCTTGGATGCTTGATTCCGGTCCAGGGAAGTCATGGCTTGGTAGTTCGGGGTGGACTGTTCCCATGAGGCACAGGGTCAAAGCTGATTTGCATAATGCCATGTCTGAACTGGGGTAGTGTGGAGTGCAAACAACGATGGATTTAGGCCCAGAACTCTGTACTGGGGTGAATGTATGACATTGTTTTGCATTCGGTCCACCAACTGTTGTTTTTGCATTTGTCACCCTGAGTGGGAAGGTTATGCTCAGACGTGAGTCCTGTGCTCTCCACACCACTGGAGTCAAGCTATCCTTGCTTATGACGACTGATATCCAGAAACCGGTCCTAGGATGCTTGATTCCGGTCCAGGGAAGACATGGCTTGGCAGTTCGGGCTGGACTGTTCCCATGAGGCACAGGGTGAAGGCTGATTTGCATATGGCCATGTCTGAACTGGGGTAGTGTGTAGGGCAAAAAACGATGGATATAGGCCCAGATGTCTGTACCTGGGTGAATGTATGACATTGTTCTGCATTTTGTCCATCAACTGTTGTTTTTGCATTTGTCACCCTGAGTGGGAAGGGTATGCTCAGACGTGAGTCCCGTGCTCTCCACACCACTGGAGTCAAGCTATCCAAGCTGATGACGCTGATAGCCAGAAACCGGTCCTAGGATGCTTGATTCCGGTCCAGGGACGACATGGCTTGGCAGTTCGGGCTGGACTGTTCCCATGAGGCACAGGGTCAAGGCTTATTTGCATATGGCCATGTCTGAACTGGGGTAGTGTGTAGTGCAAAAAAAACGATGGATTTAGGCTCAGATTTCTGTACTGGGTTGAATGTATGACATTGTTCTGCATTCTGTCCATCAACTGTTGTTTTTGCAATTGTCACCCTGAGTGGGAAGGGTATGCTCAGACGTGAGTCCCTTGCTCTCCACACCACTTGAGTCAAGCTATCCTGGCTGATGACGGCTGATAGCCAGAAACCGGTCCTGGGATGCTTGATTCCGGTCCAGGGTACCAATGGCTTGGCAGTTCAGGCTGGACTGTTCCCATGAGGCACAGGGTCAAGGATGATTTGCATATGACCATGTCTGAACTGGGGTAGTGTGGAGGGCAAAAACACGATGGATTTAGGCCCAGATCTCTGTACTGGGGTGAATGTATAACATTGTTCTGCATTCTGTCCATTAACTTTTGTTTTTGCATTTGTCACCATGAGTGGGAAGGGTATGCTCAGACGTGAGTCCTGTGCTCTCCACACCACAGGAGTCAAGCTATCCTGGCTGATGACGGTGGATAGCCAGAAACCGGTCCTAGGATGCTTGATTCCGGTCCAGGGAAGACATGGCTTGGCATTTCGGGCTGGACTGTTCCCATGAGGCACAGGGTGAAGGCTGATTTGCATATGGCCATGTCTGAACTGGTGTAGTGTGGAGTGCAAAAAACAATTCATTTAGGCCCAGATCTCTGAACTGGGGTGAATGTATGACATTGTTCTGCATTCTGTCCATCAACTGTTGTTTTTGCATTTGTCACCCTAAGTGGGAAGGATATGCTCAGACGTGAGTCACGTGCTCTCCACACAACTGGAGTCAAGCTATCCTGGCTGATAACCAGAAACCGGTCTTAGGATGCTTGATTCGGTCCAGGGAAGACATGGCTTGGCAGTTCAGGCTGGACTGTTCCCATGAGGCACTGGGTCAAGGCTGATTTGCATATGGCCATGTCTGAACTGGGGTAGTGTGGAATGTAAAAACAATGAATTTAGGCGCAGATGTCTTTACTGGAATGAATGTATGACATTGTTCTGCATTCTGTCCATCAACTGATGTTTTTGCATTTGTCACCCTGAGTGGGAAGGGTATGCTCAGACATGAGTCCCATGCTCTCCACACCACTGGAGTCAAGCTATCTTGGCTGATGATGGCTGATAACCAGAAACCGGTCCTAGGATGCTTGATTCGGTCCAGGTAAGACATGGCTTGGCAGTTCAGGCTGGCCTGTTCCCATGAGGCACAGGGTCAAGGCTGATTTGCATATGGCCATATCTGAACTGGGGTAGTGTGGAGTGCAAAAAAACTATAGATTTAGGCCCAGATCCCTGTACTGGGGTGAATATATGACATTGTTCTGCATTCTGTCCATCAATTGTTGTTTTTGGATTTGTCACCCTGAGTGGGAAGGGTATGCTCAGAAGTGAGTTCTGTGCTCCTCACACCACTGGAGTCAAGCTATCCTGGCTGATGACGGCTGATAGCCAGAAACCGGTCCTAAGATGCTTGATTCCGGTCCAGGGAAGACATTGCTTGGCAGTTCAGGCTGGACTGTTCCCATGAGGCACAGGGTCAAGGCTGATTTGCAGAAGGCCATGTCTGAACTGGGGTAGTGTGTAGTGCAAAAAACGATAGATTTACGCCCAGATCCGTGTACTGGGGTGAATGTATGACATTGTTCTGCATTCTCTCCATCAACTGTTGTATTTGCATTTGTCATCCTGAGTGGAAAGGGTATGCTCAGGCGTGAGTCCCGTGCTCTCCACACCACTGGAGTCAAGCTATCCTGGCTGATGACGGCTGATAGCCAGAAACCGGTCCTAGGATGCTTGATTCCGACCCAGGGAAGACATGGCTTGGCAGTTCGGGCTGGACTGTTCCCATGAGGTACAGGGTCAAGGCTGATTTGCATATCGCCATATCTGAACTGGGGTAGAAGAGTGCAAAAAACGATGTATTTAGGCCCAGATCTCGGTACTTGGGTGAATATATGACATTGTTCTGCATTCTGTCCATCAACTGTTGTTTTTGCATTAGTCACCCTGAGTGGGAAGGGTATGCTCAGACGTAAATCCCGTGCTCTCCACACCACTGGAGTCAAGCTATCCTGGCTGATGGCGTCTAATAGCCAGAAACCGGTCCTAGGATGCTTAATTCCGGTCCAGGGAAGACATGGCTTGGCAGTTCAGCCTGGACTGCTCCCATGAGGCACAGGGTCAAGGCTGATTTGCATATGGCCATGTCTGAACTGGGGTAGTGTGGAGTGCAAACAACGATGGATTTAGGCCCAGAACTCTGTACTGGGGTGAATGTATGACATTGTTTTGCATTCGGTCCACCAACTGTTGCTTTTGCATTTGTCACCCTGAGTGGGAAGGTTATGCTCAGACGTGAGTCCCGTGCTCTCCACACCACTGGAGTCAAGCTATCCTTGCTTATGACGGCTGATAGCCAGAAACCGGTCCTAGGATGCTTGATTCCGGTCCAGGGATGACATGGCTTGGCAGTTCGGGCTGGACTGTTCCCATGAGGCACAGGTGGAGTTCTGGACTTTTTGGTTCCGTCCAGAGGTGTCAGGGTACAACACCCAAAGACCCCGGAGTTCCACCTGCCTTGGTGCACAAATGAACAGAAACACGGGCTTCTCGATGGTGGCGTCAAAGACCAAAGGTTTATTACTGCAGGGACACAGAAGTCACAGAATCTACACACGGGCAGAGACTAGGAGCCTGTTCAATTTGTACAAAGTGGGTTGCTCCTTATATACGAAATTTTATGCTGGGGGCGAATTCTTTACATGTAATACATTCCAAAAACCTTTATGTCTAAAACAATAAATATTTGGTGTTACACAGGAACCGTCGATAATATCTGAGGCCAAACATTGCGAAGAGAGGGGTTCCCACTAGTTTGTCACAATTCCCTGTCAATATTGCATTCAGGACCCGGACCGCCTCATCGTAAAGTTCGTTACCTCCCCCTAATAAAGATTCAGAAAGAAAGAAACAGAGCCAGGTGTGGAAGATAGAAAAGTGGGATAAGGGATGTTTGTGGGTTGTAAATGGGCAAGGCTACTGGCTTCGGCCGCCTAATCATGATCAGGTACAATGGACACGAAGACCAGTTTGGCAGGACTGGCCTCGGGCAGAGGAGGCAGCCTTTGTCGAGTCATGCAGCTACAGCGTGATCTGGTTTAAGGTGCACGTGTCATAAAAGAGGTGAATCTCCGGCTAAGGCTACGTGTCCTTAATCAAAGTGGAGTGAATGAAGTGATCAGAGGCTATTGCATATGTGAGGGCAAGGAAACACTAAATGGCGGCCATGATCTAAGATGGATGCCGTGGGTATATCAGAAATATGTCAATGGAAGGAGTGCTCTTGCTCGTAGCGTAGCGAAAACACTAGGATATACTAAATGGATCATTTGCGGTTCACTGATACCAATATTAGGTATTTCCGTCGAACTTGAAAACACGGGTTCAAGTCGTCACGGAACCGTCACGGAACCTCAGACCCTCCTTTTGCCCTTACATAGGCAATTACTCAGTCTATGTCAGAATCTAGTTCTATGCTCATCAGGTCAGTGACATGTTGTTGTATCATCATCCTTTCTCGTGTCTTTTCTCCAAACGCAGGTGGTTTTCTGAGACAAGTCGCAGCACAAAGACTACACAGAGCAGGACCACACTGGATAATCAGACAACATGAGAATAGGAATACTAGGATGACACCAATGACCATTAGAAACTTCCATCCCCACGCTGAGATCAGAGTCCAAAACCACTCCATGAAGGACCAGTTTCCCTTGTCTACATGTATGGAGTCTGAAATCTTGTGCAACTTAGAGATCGCCTCATAGACTGTTGGAGCATTATTAGGAATAAAGACACAGCAGCTCGATTGGATCATTCTGCATACCCCACCTCGATCTGCAAGTATAACGTCTAGAACCATACGGTTCTGCAACGTCATGAGCCTATCCGCCTGAAGCTCAGCTGTCAGATTGCTAAGGGCACCAGCAGTTTCGGTAATAGTAGATTCAACTACCCGTGTTAGCTGACGTATGTTTCTACTATTGGCCATAGGTCCCCAGAACGGAAGGAAGCCTTTGAAGAAGTCTCCGGCTTCCTGACCAGCGGTATCTTCCTTGCTGAAGACACCTCTTGCTACTCTGGTTCGGTGGTAATCAGGTGAAGCAGTGTATGTCGGAGGCAATAATCGAGCAATATAACATGATCCTGAGAAGTCGGCAGGCAACCATGTATAAGCTCTGTCTCGACAAATGAAATAGGTACCCCTAGCAGTGAGAAAGGCAGGGGAAGAGTTAGCCGGAAACACATAAGTCTCTACGCACTCACTCCTCCCTAGCTGAGCTCTCGGATTTCTCCCATTACCTTGCAAACAGACCTGACCTCGGTGAGGTACGACCCAGATTGGAGTTGAGCTTTTACGCTTGCTTTCTCCTAAACTAAGGCGATACTCTGAAGTATTCCAACTTAAATATACTCGCAATTCGTCTCTAGGGTATGATGGAGTATTATTGACGTCCTTGACCATGTCAATAATTCCCTGGACTAAGGCTTTGTTAGCAGAGTTATATTTAGTGGAACGCGGTGGACGTGGAGGATAAGTTTCAAGGGCATAAGCAAAGATGGTTTGGAAGGCCTGAAATGATCCATTATAGCTGTAAGGCAAAACCAGGTATGGAATACCTTTATCCATAGTGTGAGGTATCAAGCCACACACCCAGCAGTTTGTAGTGTTAACTACCAGTTGGTGTTGGTGCAAGAGCTGTACAAAAGTGTTGTTGGTAAATTCTGAGCGTCTGGCTTGCTCATGTTCAGGAAATGAGTGAAATGAGTGTATAGAAGAAACAGTAGAAATAGCAGGATCAAGGGGAGGTACTGTAGTAACTGGCACAAAAATCAAATTTATGCTAAAGATGATTCCACCCACCAATGTTGCTAAAACAATCAAAAATGTAATGGCACATTGCATCAGAAAACATTTGCTGTGAAGAATTCTATTAAGTCTGTTTCTGCGAACATAAATCACATTTTCTCGTTGCAGCGCAGGAAGCTCCATCTTCTACAATCCGCTCGCGACCACTGATGATGTGTACGTAGATGAAAATGCCTCTATCAGCCCTGGGAGTTCCCAGAACCAACAGAAAGATCGACCTTGTGTCAGACCCCTGCAAATTCAAACTAGGCACACAGCCACGACCCTACGGCTACCCAGACGGCAAGGCAATTTTAAAAACAATAAACAATAGCAAAACTTCCTGGCTGAAGGCAAAAGTTCAATATATCAAAAATCACAATATGCAGTTGCCTGCTTTATTTGTCCTTTTTATGGCTTCTAAGGTTGTATCTCTGCTTCGCTGGTACTGTCTGATCGGGAAATAGTGTATTACTGGCAGCTGTTGCAGAGTTTAAGTTCGCAGATAACAAAGTTTCTTCTGATGCTGGAGACAAATGTTCAGTGTTCAAAGGAGTCTTTTCAGGAGGAGAGTCAAGTTTCAAAGTGTCAGTAATCAAATCGGCATCGCTGAAAGGGATAAATCCAAAACTATGGGCCACGCCAAATGCGTACTGACTATCTGTAAACACATTCACTCTCTTTCCCTCAGCTAAAACACACGCTCTCGTTAGAGCTATTAATTCTGCAGCTTGGGCAGAATTCTGACTTACTCTTGCAGTCTCCACAATCGTCTTCAAAGTCGTTACTGCGTAGGCAGCAGTCACATCACCATTCTCCAATTTAAAACATGACCCGTCCACATACAGCGTACCATCCGGATCTGATAGGGGAGTATCTTTCAAATCGATACGTCCTTTTGTCTCTTCCTCCGTTTTAAAATAACAGTCATGTGGCTCAGAATCACTCGACTCTTGATCAGTCGGCAACAATGTTGCTGGATTCAATACATTGCATCTTTTGATCTGAATATGACTCGCTAGTAATGTCAGCTCGTAACCAGATAATCTCGCACTAGTAAGGTGTTGTGTCTTCGTTCGGTTCATGAGTGTATCCACTGCATGAGGAACCATGACCACTAGCATGTTGTTCATCACCAAACCAGCAGATTGTCAAATGGAAGCCGCAGCTGCCGCTGTAGCTCTCAAACAACTAGGCAACGCTCTAGCTACCGGATCTAATGTTGATGAAAAATACGCACAAGGGCGTTGTTTATCACCAAACTTCTGCGTCAGAACGCTCAACGCACAACCTTCTCTTTCGTGAACGTAGAGCGTGAATGGCTTGCTGTAATCAGGTGTACCCAATACAGGAGCTGAACACAATGCTTTTCGTAATTCAGTAAAACTCTCTTGACATTCATCAGACCATGGCACCGGACTCGGAACATTTTTCCCAGTCAAAGCTACCAATGGTTTCGCTAAAAGAGAAAAATTTGGAATCCACTGCCTACAATAAGAGGTAATACCTAGGAAGGCACGTACTTCTCTCTGTGTGCGTGGAACACTCATCTGCGTAATGGCTTTTATTCTTTCTGGGGTCAACTTCCTTCCCTCCTTTGACAAGAGATGACCTAGGTAGGTCACTTCTTGGCAGCAGTATTGCATCTTGGAAGGAGACACTTTGTGATTCAAATTAGACAAATGATGCAATAGGGAAATTGTAGCTGCTTTGCAAGTTTCCTTGTCATCGGCAGCCACTAAAAGATCGTCTACGTACTGTACAAGGGCAGAACCTGGAGGAAGGACAAAAGAATCTAACTGACTTTTTAATGCTTGACTGTAAATGGATGGACTTTCACAATAGCCTTGTGGAGCGCGTTTAAATCTGAAACTGCGACCTCCTAAACAGAAGCCGAAAATATCCCTACTTTCTTCGGCTATCGGAATGCTGAAAAAGGCATTCTTTAGGTCAATAACTGAGAACCATGTAGCTGTGGCAGGAATCAATGTTAACAAGGCAGTAATGTCTGGCACTACAGGAAACTGCGGGATTACAATCTTATTAACTTCTCTAAGGTCTATGACAAACCTATAAACTGGAGGTTTTGTAGGATCAGTTCGTTTCAGAATCGGTAATACAGGACTGTTACAGACATTTCCTCTAGTTTCCTCAACCACACCCTTCTTAATCAAATCTTGCACAATCAATAAAAGTGCACGCTCACCTTCACTCGAGATTTTGTATTGAGGAATTCTTGGAAATTTTACATTCGTTTTCAAAGTTACTACATACGGTGGAATTTCTAGGAGACCTACATCGTTTGGACCAGTCGCCCAAAGAGAATCAGGGAGTGAACGTAGCTCCGGCGGGAGTGCGTCCATTGACAAATACATCGGAGAGGTGATATTTTTACCCAACGTAAGCTGTACTCCTTCCGGAGAACAGTACAATGTCGCATATAGTCGTTTTAACAAATCTAAACCAAGCAGGTTTTCATTACAACCTGTCGTCAAAATCAGGGGTGCTTTCAATTGGCACGGTCCAACAGAAATAGACAAAGGACCAGATATCGGGTTGTACACAGGGGCGCCTGAAAAACCTACGGAAACATTTGTTGAGCCAGACAAAGGTGCGCCAGGGAGTTTCGCATGAATGATAGAACTTTTTGCGGCACCAGTATCCAACAGAAACGGTTCGACTACACCTGATGTTGCTACTGCGACATAAGGCCCACTCTGATCCACTGGAACTGATACTACTCCCTCTCTTTGTCCATGGCCGTCCTAGTACCCATTTTGCTGAAAACCCTCATCTACTTCACAATAATCTTCAACAAGATATTGTTGAGATCTATTTTGCTGAGCAGATTGTCCATTTCGCTGATCAAAGTGATTGGAGGGACGATCATTCGTTTGTGGAGGCACAGCACCTCGTCCTCGTCCTCTAGAATTCTGCACAAAACCACCACGACCTCTCTGAGCTGCTGCTGCATTATTTTGTGCTAAGATCGGACATTCATTTTTATAGTGACCCTCTTTCTTGCAGTACGCGCACTGATTCCATTGATATTGAGGTCTTGATGTACTATAATCTGTCCTTTGGTATGAGTTTTGCTGCGTATTAGTCTGATTCGCGCGAGGCGGATACGCCTGCTGCAAAAGAATTTTAGTTTTTAAATCTTTCGTTTTCTTTTCTGATTTCTCCTTTTCCTCTTTATCCCTATTTTCGTAGTACTGTGCAGTTGCAAGTATTTGCGCTGTCGTAGATACAGCCCACGCACTTTCTGAGTCTTTTAATTTATTGCATAATTCAGGTAACAAATTATGCACAAATTTATCTACAAACAGTCTTTGCCCTCCTTCTGTGCTCATATCCTGACCACTATGATCTACAAAAGTCTCTTCGAACCTCGTGAAGAAGTCCGAGACACTTTCGTCTTTCTTTTGCCTACATGCTGACAACTTGTCCCAATTAACACGCAATGCTGGCATCAGAGTCTTCATTAGATCAATTATTCTACCTGGCAGATTAGCAATCAAAGGTTCGGGTTTCGCACCACCTATTTGTTGACCATTGTGAGAAGTTGGCCTGGTATATAATGCTCACTAATTCTAGTGATCACTTTGTACCATGCCAAGCAACCCTTATGATGATGGTTGTAATTCAACCTTGTAGACCAGTTATCCTAGTGGTAACGTGGACAAAGCAGTCTTAGGCTAAACTCTGAAAGGCATGTGAAGCCAGCTGTTATACCATACACAACCCCCTTGAATACCAAATGAAAGGGACACCACACAGATATATATTAAAAATATATATTGATTTATTAACTATAAAATCCCCTGGACTCTTTATGAGCACAGAAGCACAAGCGTTAAATCACAAGACAGTTTAAAATACACAAAAGTTGCACAATATGGATGAGCCCTAGGGGCCACCTAAACCATATACTAAATAAGTGGTATAAGAGATACCTAAAGGAAAGTGAAGAGGCCTAGGGCCTTGGGAATCGCTGGAGCTATTCGAGACTGGAGGTAACTAAGTCGGGAAAGGCCCACGGGACTCGGGTGCAGTGTTCAAAGTGCACGCACTTCTCAATACAAAGTCTATGGTGCGTAAAAAGCACAAAGTTAGAAAGTTAGGAACCTTCCGAGTGACCTACGGAGCTGAAACTTAAAACACAGGCCCTTGGGATGTGTACCAGTGCAGGAGCACCGGCGGAGCTGAGTTACCTCACCCACAGGAAGCGGGTGCACAGGGTCGAAGATGTGTCGGGTTTCGTCACGCTGGTCGATGGTGCTTGGAGCTGAAGATGCTGCAGGCGGCTCGATGAGAAGAGTTCCGGTGGATCCAAGGGTGGATCAGAAGAGTTGAAGACCTGAAAGCAGAGGGGACAGTGTTCAAAGTCACTAGCCAGTGACTACCGTGGAACCAGATTGGAACCAGGCGATGTCGGGTGCAAACAGGCGTTGTCGGGTAGCTTCTTTCTGCAGCCACGTGGATACCCGGGGTCGAGGACGTCCAGGAGTCGGTCACGAGCTGTCCCACGTAGGCTTCTCGCTGTTGGCGGTGTCGGCGACCTGATCGGAGCAAACAGGCCTTGGCAAATGCAAGCCACGCAGAAGTTGAAAGATGCTGTTCACTCGGACCAGCAAGGTCAGGGCGGGTGCTCCTTTTCACAGGAGCTTGGGTAGGTCTGGAGCAACCAGACCTGCTGTTTAAATCTTCGGGTTCGTCGCCAAGATGGCCGCTGGCCACGTGGCTAGTGGCCGGGATGGCGCGTCGAGTGGCACAGTGCAAAAGGGCCCCACGCAGATCGTGGAGATGCTGGGGGGCTGATCTTCGGTGCAAGGGCTGCTCGGTGGTGGGGGTTCTCAATCCCCAAAGCACAACGTCGAGGATGCCTCAGAAGCTGCGCAGTCAGCTTTACGAGTGTCTTCCAAGAGGTCCGGTCCCACGTCACTCGGTGCCTCCACGGGTCCCTTCTTCGCAGGGACTGTGGATCGGGCTTTGAGAGGTCTGGGAGTCTGGTTCTTGTCGGGCTCTGGGCTCGGTCTCCGGCGGGAGGCGGCGGCAAAGCAGACGTCGAGTCGCTGGTTGGTACCTGTGTTCACAGGGTGGTCACTCCTTGGCCACAAGGGAGATTCTTCTTCAGTCTTCTGTGCAGCAGAATGTCGAAGTCCAGTCTTCTTCTTAGTTTTAAGTTGATTTCGGGATGATCTGCCGTGCAATGGCACTGCTCCCCCTCTTATTCCCAAACTGGGGGTGGATCACCTACTAGGTCCCTCCTCTGGGAGGAACCAGGAAGGGGGGCGGTTACACCCCCTTTCCTTTGTCCAGCTCCGCGCCAGGACTGGGGCTGGAAGGCCCCAGAACCGGTTTGGACTGGCCTATGCACGGGGACACCTTGTGTGCCCCGGGCATGTCTGATTCTTTTCAGCCCTGTCCTACCTAATACACAAAATCCTGTCTGGGGTGGTGCTCGCACCTCCCAAGGCAGGAAACCCTTTGTCCAGGCCACCATCTGCCGAGTTTCGGTCAGCAGCAGGAGGCCAGACTTGTGTCTGTGGTGGCAGCGTCCATTTTGTGAAGCTGAGGCTCTGTTTAACTTTAACCGGGGTTAAGGCTACACACATGTCGTGTCCCTCTAGAAGGGTGGAATGCTATCCCCGTCGCCAGAATTGGCGAGGGGATAGTATTCCAATTCGTATGACACCTTACTCGACATGTTTTGATAAAGCCAAACCAAAGATAGCATTTAACCGCGAGGATTATAATGCACTTAAGAGTATATGGTATGGCAATATCCCGGAACAGCTTAGGGAGTGGTTCCCGACAGCTGCAGACAGGCTCAGCTCATGCCAGAGCACCATCTCACATATTTCCAAGCACTCTGCCTCCAGGATTGATGAGGCCTTCCATAGGAGTGGCTGATAGGAACATATGTGTCCAGTTTAGGGTTAGGCACAGACATACTGTACCTAAGTAAGAGGTGGTTACACCGACTTACCCCAGCTGAGTGATCAGCCAGTTGTGTCAAAGATGGAGGCCAGGCCAGGGGTGGCACAATACGTGCTGCAGCCCCTGGTAGGCCTTGGATACACCTATGCCCTGGGCACCTAGGGTGCACTATTACAGGGGCTCATAAGGTGAACCAGTTCCAATTCGTAATGCACCTAAAGTGCATTGGCATCAATTTAGAGAGAGAACAGCAGGCTGTGGGTCTGATTAGCAGGCCCACAGCCACATTAAGTCAGAAACCAGTGAAGCAAAAAGCAAAAATTTGGGGTGACCATAGGATAGCAGACCCTACTCTCCTACATAACCCCCCCCCAAACGCAGGGACATTAGACTAACCTTGACCAGTTGTGTCTTCATGTTCTAAGTGGAAGTACCTGGAGAGACCATCTGCGTTGCCATGGTCAGTCCCTGGGCGGTGCTCCACTGTAAAGTCCATCCCCTGTAGGGAAATGGACCACCTGAGTAGTTTGGGGTTTTCACCCTTCATCTGATTAAGCCATAGGAGGGGCTTATGGTCGGTCTGAATCTTGAAGTGAGTGCCAAATAAGTATGGTCTCAACTTCTTCAGGGCCCACACCACAGCAAAGGCCTCCCTCTCTATAGCTGACCAACGTTTCTCTCTGGGGGTCAGCCTTCTGCTAATGAAAGCAATGGGCTGGTCCTGGCCATCTACATTAAGCTGTGAAAGCACTGCTCCCACTCCCAACTCAGAAGCATCTGTTTGGACAATGAACTCTCTTGAGTAGTCAGGACTCTTCAGGATAGGTGCAGAGCACATGGCCTTCTTCAGGTCATCAAATGCCTTTTGACAGATTTCTGTCCACTGAACCTTTTTGGGCATCTTCTTGGATGTCAGGTCATTAAGAGGAGTCACAATGGACCCATAGTTCTTAACAAACTTCCTGTAGTACCCAGTCAGGCCCAAGAAAGCTCTGACCTGAGTCTGGGTAGTTGGAGGGGACCAGTCCTTGATGGTCTGGATCTTACTCTCCAGTGGTTGAACTTGGCCTCCACCTACAAGGTGGCCCAGGTATACAACCTTGCTCTGCCCTATCTGGCACTTTGTTGCCTTGATAGTGAGGCCTGCCTTCTGCAGAGCCTCAAGCACTTCCTTCAGGTGGATCAGGTGATCCTCCCAGGTGGAGCTAAAGACAGCAATATCGTCCAGATAAGCTGCACAAAAGTCATCCAACCCAGTGAGGACTTGGTTCACCAACCTTTGGAAGGTGGCAGGTGCATTTTTCAAACCAAAGGGCATCACCACAAACTGATAATGCCCACTAGGGGTAGAAAATGCTGTCTTGGCTTTAGACTCCTCAGCTAACCTGATTTGCCAGTAGCCAGCTGTCAAGTCAAATGTGCTCAAATATTTGGCAGAAGCCAACTTGTCAATGAGCTCATCTGCCCTTGGAATAGGGTGTGCATCTGTCCTGGTGACAGCATTGAGTCCTCTGTAATCCACACAGAACCTCATCTCTCTCTTGCCATCTTTGGTGTGAGGTTTGGGGACCAGAACCACTGGGCTAGCCCAGGGGCTCTCTGAAGGCTCAATGACACCTAATTCCAGCATCTTTTGCACCTCAGTCTTTATACAGTCCCGGACGTGGTCAGGTTGCCTGTAAATTTTGCTCTTTACAGGAAGACTGTCACCAGTGTCCACCACATGTGTACACCAGTTAGTCTGACTGGGTGTCAATGAGAACATATGCCTGTATGCCTGTAGAACTTGTCTGCAGTCATGTTGCTGATGTTCAGTGAGGCTGCCACCTAAGGCCACACCATCAACTGAACCATCCTCAGGGTTCTGAGTGAGCAGGTCTGGGAGAGGGTCACTCTCTTCCTCCTGTCCCTCATCTGTAGCCATGAGCAAGCCCATGTCTGCCCTGCTGACATATGCCTTCAATCTGTTCACATGGAGCACCCTGTGGGGGCTCCTGGGAGTTCCTAGGTCCACCAAGTAGGTAACCTCTCCCTTCTTTTCCAGAATTGTATGGGGTCCAGACCATTTGTCTTGGAGTGCTGCTGGGGCCACTGGCTCCAACACCCATACCTTCTGTCCAGGCTGAAACTCAACAAGGACAGCCTTTTGGTCATGCCAAGCTTTCTGTAATTCTTGGCTAGCCTCAAGGTTTTTGGATGCCTTTTCCATGTACTCTGCCATCCTGGAGCGGAGACCAAGTACATAGTCCACTATGTCCTGTTTAGGCTTTTTGAGAGGTAACTCCCATCCTTCCTTCACAAGACACAGGGGTCCTCTTACAGGGTGCCCAAACAACAATTCAAAGGGGCTGAAGCCAACCCCCTTTTGAGGGACCTCTCTGTAAGCGAACAAAAGGCAGGGCAGAAGGATGTCCCATCTTCGCCTGAGCTTTTCAGGTAATCCTTTAATCATGCCCTTTAGGGTCTTGTTAAATCTCTCAACAAGCCCATTGCATTGTGGGTGATAAGGAGTGGTGAACTTGTAGTTTACACCACATTCCTTCCACATAGCTGTCAAATATCCAGACATGAAGTTGGTACCTCTATCTGATATTACCTCCTTAGGAAACCCCACTCTGGAGAAAACTCCAAGTAAGGCCCTGGCCACAACAGGAGCTGTTGTGGTCCTAAGGGGAATTGCCTCTGGGTACCTGGTGGCATGATCCACTACCACCAGTATGAATCTGTGCCCAGATGCTGTAGGGGGATCCATTGGACCAACAATATCAATCCCCACTCTCTCAAAGGGAACCCCCACCACAGGTAGTGGTATCAGGGGGGCCTTTGTTGTTCCACCTGCTTTACCACTGGCTTGGCAGGTTTCACAGGAGCGACAAAACTCCTTGGTGTCTTCAGACATGTGAGGCCAGTGAAAGTGAGGGACAAGCCTGTCCCAAGTCTTGTTCTGGCCTAGGTGTCCTGCTAAAGGAATATCATGGGCCAAGGTGAGTAGGAAGCCCCTAAATTGCAGAGGTATAACCAACCTCCTGGTAGCACCAGGCTTGGGGTCTCTAGCCTCTGAATAAAGGAGTCCATCATCCCAATATACTTTATGGGCACCTTGCACATTCCCAGCAGCCTCAGCAGCAGCCTGCTGTCTGAGGGGTTCAAGAGAAGGACAGGTTAACTGAGCCTGCCCCAAGTCTGCCCTAGAAGGTCCCCCTGTCCCCAGAAACTCAACCTGATCAGGTTCAAGTTCTTCAGGGACAGTTCCTTCAGGGGTCTCAAGATCAGTTTCCTGTGAAGCCTGATCCTCACTTGTAGGCAGTTGGGAAGGCGCAGCCTTAACCCTCCTGTTCTTCTTCTTGGGAGGTACTTGGTCCATTGTTCCAGGATCCAAGACCTGAGGTTCAGAGAGGCACTTTTTGGCCTGTGACCTGGTCACAGCAAGGACATGTGATGATATCCCTAACATCTCTGCATGAGTCCTGTACTCAACTTCTGACCATAGAGAGTTCTCCAGGTCATTGCCCAACAAACATTCTACTGGGAGATCAGCACTAACCACAACTTTCTTTAGGCCAGTTACCCCTCCCCAGGAAAAGTTAACAAGTGCCACACTATGTGTAGTAGTGACATTGCTGGCATTGGTCACCAGGTAATCATCGCCTGGCATGTATTGTCCAGGGTCCACAAAGTTAGGTGTCACCATAGTGACACTGGCACATGTGTCCCTGTAAGCTTGAGCCACTTTGTTGTTAATCAAAGGTGTCTGTCTGTATTTGCCCAGATTACTGGGACTTATGTCAGGGACCAAATCTAGGTCCCCTTCACAAACCAGAACAGCCTGTGTAAGAGTTCTGACTAGGTCAGAATCTCCTCCAGTTCCCAAAGTGATTCCCACTAAACCCTTGGCTTGAGGACCAACACTGCTAACTGTACTAGTGGGTGCAGGTGCCTTAGGGGCTGCAGTGCTGGGGGCTCCACCCTTTTTACACTCACTTGTCCAGTGAGAGGTGTTCTTACAAGTTTTACACCAGGGTTTCTTCTGACCTTCTTTCTTCTTCTTCTTGGAAGTTTGGGACCCACCCTCTGTCTCAGTTTGGGGCCCTGTTGAAGACTTCTGGTCTTTAGCTTTCTGCTCCCCACCCTTCTGGTCTGTTTTCTTCTGGTCACCACCCTGGTTCTGGTTCTGGTTCTTTTGCTTAACTCTGGTTCTTACCCATTTATCTGCCCTCTTTCCCAATTCTTGGGGAGAGGTCAAATCTGAGTCAACCAAATGTTGATGCAACTGCTGGTTCTGACAATTATTTAAAATTTGTTCTCTCATCAGCAAATTGTACAATCCTTCATAGTCTGTAACCTTGCTTCCCAGCAACCATCCCTCCAGAGCCTTAGTGGCACACTCAACAAATTCAGACCAGTCCTGAGTCTGTGTCTTCTGGGTATCTCTGAACATTAACCTGTACTGTTCAGTGGTTAAGCCTAACCCATCAATCAGAGCACTCTTCAGGACCAGGTAGTTTCTGGAATCCCCATCACTAACTGTGAGGAGTCTGTCTCGGCCTCTACCTTCAAAGGAGAGCCACAAGATTGCTGCCCACTGCTCCTGAGGGATCTGCTGTACTCTGCAGGCTCTCTCCATTGCAGTAATCCATTTATGGATGTCATCCCCAGCTTTGTAGGGGGGCACAATCTTACTCAGGTTTCTATTATCAAAAGACCTGTCTTTATCCTTGTGGATATTGCTGCCACCAGGGGGTTCTATTACCCCACTCTCTCTAGGCTGTCTTGCTCTAGCAAGTTTCTCCTTAGCCAGGGCAACCTCTAACTCTTGCCTCTGGATCCTAAGCTCAGCCTCTCTCATCTTGGCCTCATGTTCCCTTCTCTGAGGGCTAGTCATCTCCTTTCTGGAGTGACCATGAGAGCCTCTAGAGACATGGGAGGTATTGGATTCACCTGAGTGATGCCTTCTCCTCCTATGGCCCTGGTTAAGTCCACCTGGGGGTCTGAATGGGTTGTTACCTGATTCATTCCCAAGTTGACTTAAGTTAGCCTGGTTCAGTCTACTGACCAGCACCTGACTATCTCTGTCATCATCTGACTCACTGCTTTCCACCTCCTCCTCTTCTTCTTCCTCTTCCTCTTCATCTACCTGAGGAGCTCCAGTGGTGGAGGCTTCCTCATCTACTAGGACGATAGGGGTAGGGGTGTCTACAGTGTCATCCTCTGAAGGATGGCCTCCTTCAGCATCCCCTGTGGGGTTTGCCTTAGAGGGCTTTAGAGTCTCAGACTGGTCCAAGAGCTCTCTTAGGTGGTCTGTAGTAGGGGAAGGCCCTGTCTTCAGACCCCTTAAGACACAAAGCTGTCTTAATTCCTTAAAGGAAAAAATAGCAAATTTGGATGGTGCCCTTGGAGGGTCACTCTCAACAGGAGTAAGTCCACTGGACCCCTCTGCTCCAGACATTGCTCTAGTGTGGGTGGATGTGTTGCAATCTACCTACACTGGTGTTTACCTACTAAACCTATCTAGTAGTTGTAGCTAGGGTGTGCTACTCCCTTTGCTCTACAACAACTAAGTTCAGTAGAACTTATGTATACTAGTCTTGTTTTATATGTACCTAGCAGGTACCTGTATGATCTTTCAAATGATAATCTCAAAGATTGTAATGGTAAAACAACAGCAAGCTCAGATCCCTCCGCTGCTCACCAATGTGAGAAGTTGGCCTGGTATATAATGCTCACTAATTCTAGTGATCACTTTGTACCATGCCAAGCAACCCTTATGATGATGGTTGTAATTCAACCTTGTAGACCAGTTATCCTAGTGGTAACGTGGACAAAGCAGTCTTAGGCTAAACTCTGAAAGGCATGTGAAGCCAGCTGTTATACCATACACAACCCCCTTGAATACCAAATGAAAGGGACACCACACAGATATATATTAAAAATATATATTGATTTATTAACTATAAAATCCCCTGGACTCTTTATGAGCACAGAAGCACAAGCGTTAAATCACAAGACAGTTTAAAATACACAAAAGTTGCACAATATGGATGAGCCCTAGGGGCCACCTAAACCATATACTAAATAAGTGGTATAAGAGATACCTAAAGGAAAGTGAAGAGGCCTAGGGCCTTGGGAATCGCTGGAGCTATTCGAGACTGGAGGTAACTAAGTCGGGAAAGGCCCACGGGACTCGGGTGCAGTGTTCAAAGTGCACGCACTTCTCAATACAAAGTCTATGGTGCGTAAAAAGCACAAAGTTAGAAAGTTAGGAACCTTCCGAGTGACCTACGGAGCTGAAACTTAAAACACAGGCCCTTGGGATGTGTACCAGTGCAGGAGCACCGGCGGAGCTGAGTTACCTCACCCACAGGAAGCGGGTGCACAGGGTCGAAGATGTGTCGGGTTTCGTCACGCTGGTCGATGGTGCTTGGAGCTGAAGATGCTGCAGGCGGCTCGATGAGAAGAGTTCCGGTGGATCCAAGGGTGGATCAGAAGAGTTGAAGACCTGAAAGCAGAGGGGACAGTGTTCAAAGTCACTAGCCAGTGACTACCGTGGAACCAGATTGGAACCAGGCGATGTCGGGTGCAAACAGGCGTTGTCGGGTAGCTTCTTTCTGCAGCCACGTGGATACCCGGGGTCGAGGACGTCCAGGAGTCGGTCACGAGCTGTCCCACGTAGGCTTCTCGCTGTTGGCGGTGTCGGCGACCTGATCGGAGCAAACAGGCCTTGGCAAATGCAAGCCACGCAGAAGTTGAAAGATGCTGTTCACTCGGACCAGCAAGGTCAGGGCGGGTGCTCCTTTTCACAGGAGCTTGGGTAGGTCTGGAGCAACCAGACCTGCTGTTTAAATCTTCGGGTTCGTCGCCAAGATGGCCGCTGGCCACGTGGCTAGTGGCCGGGATGGCGCGTCGAGTGGCACAGTGCAAAAGGGCCCCACGCAGATCGTGGAGATGCTGGGGGGCTGATCTTCGGTGCAAGGGCTGCTCGGTGGTGGGGGTTCTCAATCCCCAAAGCACAACGTCGAGGATGCCTCAGAAGCTGCGCAGTCAGCTTTACGAGTGTCTTCCAAGAGGTCCGGTCCCACGTCACTCGGTGCCTCCACGGGTCCCTTCTTCGCAGGGACTGTGGATCGGGCTTTGAGAGGTCTGGGAGTCTGGTTCTTGTCGGGCTCTGGGCTCGGTCTCCGGCGGGAGGCGGCGGCAAAGCAGACGTCGAGTCGCTGGTTGGTACCTGTGTTCACAGGGTGGTCACTCCTTGGCCACAAGGGAGATTCTTCTTCAGTCTTCTGTGCAGCAGAATGTCGAAGTCCAGTCTTCTTCTTAGTTTTAAGTTGATTTCGGGATGATCTGCCGTGCAATGGCACTGCTCCCCCTCTTATTCCCAAACTGGGGGTGGATCACCTACTAGGTCCCTCCTCTGGGAGGAACCAGGAAGGGGGGCGGTTACACCCCCTTTCCTTTGTCCAGCTCCGCGCCAGGACTGGGGCTGGAAGGCCCCAGAACCGGTTTGGACTGGCCTATGCACGGGGACACCTTGTGTGCCCCGGGCATGTCTGATTCTTTTCAGCCCTGTCCTACCTAATACACAAAATCCTGTCTGGGGTGGTGCTCGCACCTCCCAAGGCAGGAAACCCTTTGTCCAGGCCACCATCTGCCGAGTTTCGGTCAGCAGCAGGAGGCCAGACTTGTGTCTGTGGTGGCAGCGTCCATTTTGTGAAGCTGAGGCTCTGTTTAACTTTAACCGGGGTTAAGGCTACACACATGTCGTGTCCCTCTAGAAGGGTGGAATGCTATCCCCGTCGCCAGAATTGGCGAGGGGATAGTATTCCAATTCGTATGACACCTTACTCGACATGTTTTGATAAAGCCAAACCAAAGATAGCATTTAACCGCGAGGATTATAATGCACTTAAGAGTATATGGTATGGCAATATCCCGGAACAGCTTAGGGAGTGGTTCCCGACAGCTGCAGACAGGCTCAGCTCATGCCAGAGCACCATCTCACATATTTCCAAGCACTCTGCCTCCAGGATTGATGAGGCCTTCCATAGGAGTGGCTGATAGGAACATATGTGTCCAGTTTAGGGTTAGGCACAGACATACTGTACCTAAGTAAGAGGTGGTTACACCGACTTACCCCAGCTGAGTGATCAGCCAGTTGTGTCAAAGATGGAGGCCAGGCCAGGGGTGGCACAATACGTGCTGCAGCCCCTGGTAGGCCTTGGATACACCTATGCCCTGGGCACCTAGGGTGCACTATTACAGGGGCTCATAAGGTGAACCAGTTCCAATTCGTAATGCACCTAAAGTGCATTGGCATCAATTTAGAGAGAGAACAGCAGGCTGTGGGTCTGATTAGCAGGCCCACAGCCACATTAAGTCAGAAACCAGTGAAGCAAAAAGCAAAAATTTGGGGTGACCATAGGATAGCAGACCCTACTCTCCTACAACCATCTGCTGCAGTGATAGCTGCCCAATCACCACCTAGAGCAGCTTGATGATCCTCTCTACGAATTTTAGCCCACACTGGTTGCGGAACTACATTACCAAACAACATATCGATGTCGGCTAAGTTCATTATACAAGCCTCAACTGTCTGTGTTAATTCCTTGTAATATCCGGCTGGATTCTTACGTGGATCTGGCAAGGCCTGTTTCACCGCTAACACTTCTGCTCGCTTCCATGGAATGTGTATCCACACTCGTTGGAACTGTGCTGGAGCAGCTACGATACCAGCAACCGCATCAGCTTGCACAGCTTCGCGCCAAATTGGAGGAACCTCCCTCATAGGATATTGGCGACTTAGCTTCACTTTACCTTTCTCTAAATCTCTCGGTGAACGAAGAGATGGATCATTCCTAAAACTTAAAATGAGTTCCATCGCTTGCTTTATATTCTCACCCACTATCATTCCAGCAGCAAACTCCTTTTGAACCCTAATTAAATCTTCCAAATCTGATTCAACATCGTCTTCGTCTATCTCTTCACGTAACAATGAACACATCTCATCAAAGACGTACCGTTGTGTTGGTTCCCCCCACTGCATAAATGTGTCTAACACATCTCTCGTACTATATCTTCTACCCTTCGAAATCCATCTGAGAGCCGTGGAATCTAAAACTCCCCGTTCCTCAGTACTTGGAAGCTGACTCCGTCTCTGAACAGAGTCAGTAGTAGGAGTCTTAATCAAAGTTTTATATAAAGGAGACAGCATATTAGTAACAGAATCAGTGATTCTTCGACGAACAGAAAGTGGAGTTAGCATACTCGCAGACATAGAGAATGCAGTAGAGGTAGGAATAGATGATGAAGCAGTAGGAGTATCGAGGAAAATAGTTTCTGGAGCAGTAGGTACAGGGACTGGCAGTGTAGGAAGAGGAGGAGCTGTAGGGACATTCACATTCATCACATGAGGTACAGGAACTTGATTCTGAGGAGCAGGAGCAGGAGCACCAGGTTGTCCAGCAACCGGCAACTGAACATTCGGGACAAGCGGAGCCGTAACACCTTGTGCATACGGTGGAGGTGACCGTAACAGATAAGATAGCAGAGGATCGTTTTCGGAGTCTTCCAGTATCTTAGCCATTTTCGATGGCAAGGCAGGATAGCACTTGTCAATCGCTAAGTTATGCTCTCTAATGGCTACATCTATGGCCTTCTCACACTCGTTAGCCTGCAACTGTTTAGTCGCTTGCTCTAGAGTTAACTCTTCTTGTTCTTTCTGCTCTTTCTTCAACCTTTTCATTTCTCTCTGTTTGGATTCTTTCCGCCAATAACGGAAGGAATCAAACATTGCCGGCCGGGCTTTCTTCTTGAACAATTTCGCTTCTAAGTTGTCGAGAATCTCTTGTTCAAAACTACCATGCAGTGGCCAACTAAGGACACCATCCTTCTTACAATAGCGGACCCATATCTCATTATAAGTTATAGGACCCACGCCATATTTGCAATATAAATCATATAGGGGAGTCCCAATCGGAGGAACCAGACAAGAGTCCTCCAATCGCGAGTCACTGTTGCAACTAAAACAAGACAACATTTTCCGACTTACCATTTTCAGTCCGGAACACAAAACAAACAAACACGGAACAAATATGTGCACTTGAACCAAGAACTTAGGCCTACCAAAACGAACTGATGTATCGATACCCAAAACTAAACCAAATAGATTATCGTAACTAGAACAACCAGTGATAATCTGACAAAACCAAACCAAACCAAGAACCGATCAAGGATTTTTAACAATCCTCACAAAGTAACCAGCTAGCTATCACTAAATACTTAACTGAGTCACTGAAGACGTCACCAAGGAGAAACCCGTCACGTTTCGCCGTACTAAGGACTGCACCACTTCGGGTCCAAGACAGGGCGACGGTCAAGGCAACGGCCCACTGCAGCCGTCCTGAACGGGAAACCCTCGTGGAAGAGAACTTCGGGCCACTTTTGCGATATGCCGGGATCGATGAAGTGGGGCGCCTCCCTCAGGAATCTTCACACGAAGCCTCTCGAACTCTTCAGGCTTTTGGACCGGTACCGAATGACGTGGCCCCACGTTGGGCGCCAATTGGAGTTCTGGACTTTTTGGTTCCGTCCAGAGGTGTCAGGGTACAACACCCAAAGACCCCGGAGTTCCACCTGCCTTGGTGCACAAATGAACAGAAACACGGGCTTCTCGATGGTGGCGTCAAAGACCAAAGGTTTATTACTGCAGGGACACAGAAGTCACAGAATCTACACACGGGCAGAGACTAGGAGCCTGTTCAATTTGTACAAAGTGGGTTGCTCCTTATATACGAAATTTTATGCTGGGGGCGAATTCTTTACATGTAATACATTCCAAAAACCTTTATGGCTAAAACAATAAATATTTGGTGTTACACAGGAACCGTCGATAATATCTGAGGCCAAACATTGCGAAGAGAGGGGTTCCCACTAGTTTGTCACAATTCCCTGTCAATATTGCATTCAGGACCCGGACCGCCTCATCGTAAAGTTCGTTACCTCCCCCTAATAAAGATTCAGAAAGAAAGAAACAGAGCCAGGTGTGGAAGATAGAAAAGTGGGATAAGGGATGTTTGTGGGTTGTAAATGGGCAAGGCTACTGGCTTCGGCCGCCTAATCATGATCAGGTACAATGGACACGAAGACCAGTTTGGCAGGACTGGCCTCGGGCAGAGGAGGCAGCCTTTGTCGAGTCATGCAGCTACAGCGTGATCTGGTTTAAGGTGCACGTGTCATAAAAGAGGTGAATCTCCGGCTAAGGCTACGTGTCCTTAATCAAAGTGGAGTGAATGAAGTGATCAGAGGCTATTGCATATGTGAGGGCAAGGAAACACTAAATGGCGGCCATGATCTAAGATGGATGCCGTGGGTATATCAGAAATATGTCAATGGAAGGAGTGCTCTTGCTCGTAGCGTAGCGAAAACACTAGGATATACTAAATGGATCATTTGCGGTTCACTGATACCAATATTAGGTATTTCCGTCGAACTTGAAAACACGGGTTCAAGTCGTCACGGAACCGTCACGGAACCTCACAGGGTCAAGGCTGATTTGCATATGGCCATGTCTGAACTGGGGTAGTGTGTAGGGCAAAAAACTATGGATATAGGCCCAGATGTCTGTACCTGGGTGAATGTATGACATTGTTCTGCATTTTGTCCATCAACTGTTGTTTTTGCATTTGTCACCCTGAGTGGGAAGGGTATGCTCAGACGTGAGTCCCGTGCTCTCCACACCACTGGAGTCAAGCTATCCTAGCTGATGAAGCTGATAGCCAGAAACCGGTCCTAGGATGCATGATTCCGGTCCAGGGACGACATGGCTTGGCAGTTCGGGCTGGACTGTTCCCATGAGGCACAGGGTCAAGGCTGATTTTCATATGGCCATGTCTGAACTGGGGTAGTGTGTAGTGCAAAAAAAAGGATGGATTTAGGCTCAGATTTCTGTACTGGGTTGAATGTATGACATTGTTCTGCATTCTGTCCATCAACTGTTGTTTTTGCAATTGTCACCCTGAGTGGGAAGGGTATGCTCAGACGTGAGTCCCTTGCTCTCCACACCACTTGAGTCAAGCTATCCTGGCTGATGACGGCTGATAGCCAGAAACTGGTCCTAGGATGCTTGATTCCGGTCCAGGGTACCAATGGCTTGGCAGTTCAGGCTGGACTGTTCCCATGAGGCACAGGGTCAAGGATGATTTGCATATGACCATGTCTGAACTGGGGTAGTGTGGAGGGCAAAAACACGATGGATTTAGGCCCAGATCTCTGTACTGGGGTGAATGTATAACATTGTTCTGCATTCTGTCCATTAACTTTTGTTTTTGCATTTGTCACCATGAGTGGGAAGGGTATGCTCAGACGTGAGTCCTGTGCTCTCCACACCACAGGAGTCAAGCTATCCTGGCTGATGACGGTGGATAGCCAGAAACCGGTCCTAGGATGCTTGATTCCGGTCCAGGGAAGACATGGCTTCGCATTTCGGGCTGGACTGTTCCCATGAGGCACAGGGTGAAGGCTGATTTGCATATGGCCATGTCTGAACAGGTGTAGTGTGGAGTGCAAAAAACAATTCATTTAGGCCCAGATCTCTGAACTGGGGTGAATGTATGACATTGTTCTGCATTCTGTCCATCAACTGTTGTTTTTGCATTCGTCACCCTAAGTGGGAAGGATATGCTCAGACGTGAGTCACGTGCTCTCCACACCACTGGAGTCAAGCTATCCTGGCTGATAACCAGAAACCGGTCTTAGGATGCTTGATTCGGTCCAGGGAAGACATGGCTTGGCAGTTCAGGGTGGACTGTTCCCATGAGCCACAGGGTCAAGGCTGATTTGCATATGGCCATATCTGAACTGGGGTAGTGTGGAGTGCAAAAAAGTATGGATTTAGGCTCAGATCCCTGTACTGGGGTGAATCAATGACATTGGTCTGCATTCTGTCCATCAATTGTTGTTTTTGCATTTGTCACCCTGAGTGGGAAGGTTATGCTCAGACGTGAGTCCCGTGCTCTCCACAACACTTGAGTCAAGCTATCCTGGCTGATGACGGCTGATAGCCAGAAACTGGTCCTAGGATGCTTGATTCCGGTCCAGGGAAGACATGGCTTGGCAGTTCGGGCTGGACTGTTCCCATGAGGCACAGGGTCAAGGCTGATTTGCATATGGCCATGCCTGAACTGGGTTAGTGTGTAGTGCAAAAAAAAGATGGATTAGGCTCACTTTTCTGTACTGGGTTGAATGTATGACATTGTCCTGCATTCTGTCCATCAACTGTTGTTTTTGCATTTGTCACCCTGAGTGGTAAGGGTATGCTCAGACGTGAGTCCCGTGCTCTCCACACCACTGGAGTCAAGCTATCCTGGCTGATGACGGCTGATAGCCAGAAACCGGCCCTAGGATGCTTGATTCCGGTCCAGGGAAGTCATGGCTTGGCAGTTTGGGCTGGACTGTTCCCATGAGGCACAGGGTCAAAGCTGATTTGCATATGGCCATGCCTGAACTGGGGTAGTGTGGAGTGCAAAAAACGATGGATTTAGGCCCAGATCTGTGTACTGGGGAGAATGTATGACATTGATCTGCATTCTGTCCATCAACAGTCGTTTTTGCATTTGTCACCCTGAGTGGGAAGGGTATGCTCAGACATGAGTCCCGTGCTCTCCACACCACTGGAGTCAAGCTATCTTGGCTGATGATGGCTGAAAACCAGAAACCGGTCCTAGGAAGCTTGATTCGGTCCAGGGAAGACATGGCTTGGCAGTTCAGGCTGGCCTGTTCCCATGAGGCACAGGGTCAAGGCTGATTTGCATATGGCCATATCTGAACTGGGGTAGTGTGGAGTGCAAAAAAACTATGGATTTAGGCCCAGATCCCTGTACTGGGGTGAATATATGACATTGTTCTGCATTCTGTCCATCAATTGTTGTTTTTGGATTTGTCACCCTGAGTGGGAAGGGTATGCTCAGAAGTGAGTTCTGTGCTCCTCACACCACTGGAGTCAAGCTATCCTGGCTGATGACGGCTGATAGCCAGAAACCGGTCCTAAGATGCTTGATTCCAGTCCAGGGAAGACATTGCTTGGCAGTTCGGGCTGGACTGTTCCCATGAGGCACAGGGTCAAGGCTGATTTGCAGAAGGCCATGTCTGAACTGGGGTAGTGTGTAGTGCAAAAAACGATGGATTTACGCCCAGATCTGTGTACTGGGGTGAATGTATGACATTGTTCTGCATTCTGTCCATCAACTGTTGTATTTGTATTTGTCATCCTGAGTGGAAAGGGTATGGTCAGGCGTGAGTCCCGTGCTCTCCACACCACTGGAGTCAAGCTATCCTGGCTGATGACGGCTGATAGCCAGAAACCGGTCCTAGGATGCTTGATTCCGACCCAGGGAAGACATGGCTTGGCAGTTCGGGCTGGACTGTTCCCATGAGGCACAGGGTCAAGGCTAATTTGCATATGGCCATGTCTTAACTGGGGTAGTGTGGAGTGCAAGAAAACGATGGATTTCGGGCCAGATCTCTGTACTGGGGTGAATGTATGACATTGTTCTGCATTCTGTCCATCAACTGTTGTTTTTGCATTTGTCACCCTGAGTGGGAAGGGTATGCTCAGACGTGAATCCCGTGCTCTCCACACCACTGGAGTCAAGCTATCCTGGCTGATGACGTCTGATAGCCACAAATTGGTCCTGGGATGCTTGATTCTGGTCCAGGGAAGACATGGGTGCAGGTCGGGCTGGACTGTTTCCATGAGGCACAGGGTCAAGGCTGATTTGCATAACGCCATATCTGAACTGGGGTAGAAGAGTGCAAAAAACGATGTATTTAGGCCCAGATCTCTGTACTTGGGTGAATATATGACATTGTTCTGGATTCTGTTCATCAACTGTTGTTTTTGCATTCGTCACCCTGAGTGGGAAGGGTATGCTCAGACGTAAATCCCGTGCTCTCCACACCACTGGAGTCAAGCTATCCTGGCTGATGGCGTCTAATAGCCAGAAACCGGTCCTAGGATGCTTAATTCCGGTCCAGGGAAGACATGGCTTGGCAGTTCAGCCTGGACTGTTCCCATGAGGCACAGGGTCAAGGCTGATTTGCATATGGCCATGTCTGAACTGTTGTAGTGTGTAGGGCAAAAAAACGATGGATTTAGGTCCAGATCTATGTACTGGGGTGAATGTATGACACTGTTCTGCATTCTGTCCGTCAACTGTTGTTTTTGCATTTGTCACCATGAGTGGGAAGGGTATGCTCAGACGTTAGTCCGGTGCTCTCCACACCACTGGAGTCAAGCTATCCTGGCTTATGACGGCTGATAGCCTGAAACCGCTCCTTGGATGCTTGATTCCGGTCCAGGGAAGTCATGGCTTGGTAGTTCGGGGTGGACTGTTCCCATGAGGCACAGGGTCAAAGCTGATTTGCATATGGCCATGTCTGAACTGGGGTAGTGTGGAGTGCAAACAACGATGGATTTAGGCCCAGAACTCTGTACTGGGGTGAATGTATGACATTGTTTTGCATTCGGTCCACCAACTGTTGTTTTTGCATTTGTCACCCTGAGTGGGAAGGTTATGCTCAGACGTGAGTCCCGTGCTCTCCACACCACTGGAGTCAAGCTATCCTTGCTTATGACGGCTGATAGCCAGAAACCGGTCCTAGGATGCTTGATTCCGGTCCAGGGATGACATGGCTTGGCAGTTCGGGCTGGACTGTTCCCATGAGGCACAGGGTCAAGGCTGATTTGCATATGGCCATGTCTGAACTGGGGTAGTGTGTAGGGCAAAAAACAATGGATATAGGCCCAGATGTCTGTACCTGGGTGAATGTATGACATTGTTCTGCATTTTGTCCATCAACTGTTGTTTTTGCATTTGTCACCCTGAGTGGGAAGGGTATGCTCAGACGTGAGTCCCGTGCTCTCCACACCACTGGAGTCAAGCTATCCTAGCTGATGACGCTGATAGCCAGAAACCGGTCCTAGGATGCTTGATTCCGGTCCAGGGACGACATGGATTGGCAGTTCGGGCTGGACGGTTCCCATGAGGCACAGGGTCAAGGCTGATTTGCATATGGCCATGTCTGAACTGGGGTAGTGTGTAGTGCAAAAAAACGATGGATTTAGGCTCAGATTTCTGTACTGGGTTGAATGTATGACATTGTTCTGCATTCTGTCCATCAACTGTTGTTTTTGCAATTGTCACCCTGAGTGGGAAGGGTATGCTCAGACGTGAGTCCCTTGCTCTCCACACCACTTGAGTCAAGCTATCCTGGCTGATGACGGCTGATAGCCAGAAACCGGTCCTAGGGTGCTTTATTCCGGTCCAGGGTACCAATGGCTTGGCAGTTCAGGCTGGACTGTTCCCATGAGGCACAGGGTCAAGGATGATTTGCATATGACCATGTCTGAACTGGGGTAGTGTGGAGGGCAAAAACACGATGGATTTAGGCCCAGATCTCTGTACTGGGGTGAATGTATAACATTGTTCTGCATTCTGTTCATCAACTGTTGTTTTTGCATTCGTCACCCTGAGTGGGAAGGGTATGCTCAGACGTAAATCCCGTGCTCTCCACACCACTGGAGTCAAGCTATCCTGGCTGATGGCGTCTAATAGCCAGAAACCGGTCCTAGGATGCTTAATTCCGGTCCAGGGAAGACATGGCTTGGCAGTTCAGCCTGGACTGTTCCCATGAGGCACAGGGTCAAGGCTGATTTGCATATGGCCATGTCTGAACTGTTGTAGTGTGTAGGGCAAAAAAACGATGGATTTAGGTCCAGATCTATGTACTGGGGTGAATGTATGACACTGTTCTGCATTCTGTCCGTCAACTGTTGTTTTTGCATTTGTCACCATGAGTGGGAAGGGTATGCTCAGACGTTAGTCCGGTGCTCTCCACACCACTGGAGTCAAGCTATCCTGGCTTATGACGGCTGATAGCCTGAAACCGCTCCTTGGATGCTTGATTCCGGTCCAGGGAAGTCATGGCTTGGTAGTTCGGGGTGGACTGTTCCCATGAGGCACAGGGTCAAAGCTGATTTGCATATGGCCATGTCTGAACTGGGGTAGTGTGGAGTGCAAACAACGATGGATTTAGGCCCAGAACTCTGTACTGGGGTGAATGTATGACATTGTTTTGCATTCGGTCCACCAACTGTTGTTTTTGCATTTGTCACCCTGAGTGGGAAGGTTATGCTCAGACGTGAGTCCCGTGCTCTCCACACCACTGGAGTCAAGCTATCCTTGCTTATGACGGCTGATAGCCAGAAACCGGTCCTAGGATGCTTGATTCCGGTCCAGGGATGACATGGCTTGGCAGTTCGGGCTGGACTGTTCCCATGAGGCACAGGGTCAAGGCTGATTTGCATATGGCCATGTCTGAACTGGGGTAGTGTGTAGGGCAAAAAACAATGGATATAGGCCCAGATGTCTGTACCTGGGTGAATGTATGACATTGTTCTGCATTTTGTCCATCAACTGTTGTTTTTGCATTTGTCACCCTGAGTGGGAAGGGTATGCTCAGACGTGAGTCCCGTGCTCTCCACACCACTGGAGTCAAGCTATCCTAGCTGATGACGCTGATAGCCAGAAACCGGTCCTAGGATGCTTGATTCCGGTCCAGGGACGACATGGATTGGCAGTTCGGGCTGGACGGTTCCCATGAGGCACAGGGTCAAGGCTGATTTGCATATGGCCATGTCTGAACTGGGGTAGTGTGTAGTGCAAAAAAAACGATGGATTTAGGCTCAGATTTCTGTACTGGGTTGAATGTATGACATTGTTCTGCATTCTGTCCATCAACTGTTGTTTTTGCAATTGTCACCCTGAGTGGGAAGGGTATGCTCAGACGTGAGTCCCTTGCTCTCCACACCACTTGAGTCAAGCTATCCTGGCTGATGACGGCTGATAGCCAGAAACCGGTCCTAGGGTGCTTTATTCCGGTCCAGGGTACCAATGGCTTGGCAGTTCAGGCTGGACTGTTCCCATGAGGCACAGGGTCAAGGATGATTTGCATATGACCATGTCTGAACTGGGGTAGTGTGGAGGGCAAAAACACGATGGATTTAGGCCCAGATCTCTGTACTGGGGTGAATGTATAACATTGTTCTGCATTCTGTCCATTAACTTTTGTTTTTGCATTTGTCACCATGGGTGGGAAGGATATGCTCAGACGTGAGTCCTGTGCTCTCCACACCACAGGAGTCAAGCTATCCTGGCTGATGACGGTGGATAGCCAGAAACCGGTCCTAGGATGCTTGATTCCGGTCCAGGGAAGACATGGCTTGGCATTTCGGGCTGGACTGTTCCCATGAGGCACAGGGTGAAGGCTGATTTGCATATGGCCATGTCTGAACTGGTGTAGTGTGGAGTGCAAAAAACAATTCATTTAGGCCCAGATCTCTGAACTGGGGTGAATGTATGACATTGTTCTGCATTCTGTCCATCAACTGTTGTTTTTGCATTTGTCACCCTAAGTGGGAAGGATATGCTCAGACGTGAGTCACGTGCTCTCCACACCACTGGAGTCAAGCTATCCTGGCTGATAACCAGAAACCGGTCTTAGGATGCTTGATTCGGTCCAGGGAAGACATGGCTTTGCAGTTCAGAATGGACTGTTCCCATGAGGCACAGGGTCAAGGCTGATTTGCATATGGCCATATCTGAACTGGGGTAGTGTGGAGTGCAAAAAAAGTATGGATTTAGGCCCAGATCCCTGTACTGGGGTGAATCAATGACATTGTTCTGCATTCTGTCCATCAATTGTTGTTTTTGCATTTGTCACCCTGAGTGGGAAGGTTATGCTCAGACGTGAGTCCCGTGCTCTCCACAACACTTGAGTCAAGCTATCCTGGCTGATGACGGCTGATAGCCAGAAACTGGTCCTAGGATGCTTGATTCCGGTCCAGGGAAGACATGGCTTGGCAGTTCGGGCTGGACTGTTCCCATGAGGCACAGGGTCAAGGCTGATTTGCATATGGCCATGCCTGAACTGGGTTAGTGTGTAGTGCAAAAAAAAGATGGATTTAGGCTCACTTTTCTGTACTGGGTTGAATGTCTGACATTGTTCTGCATTCTGTCCATCAACTGTTGTTTTTGCATTTGCCACCCTGAGTGGGAAGGTTATGCTCAGACGTGAGTCCCGTGCTCTCCACAACACTTGAGTCAAGCTATCCTGGCTGATGACGGCTGATAGCCAGAAACTGGTCCTAGGATGCTTGATTCCGGTCCAGGGAAGACATGGCTTGGCAGTTCGGGCTGGACTGTTCCCATGAGGCACAGGGTCAAGGCTGATTTGCATATGGCCATGTCTGAACTGGGTTAGTGTGTAGTGCAAAAAAACGATGGATTTAGGCTCACTTTTCTGTACTGGGTTGAATGTATGACATTGTTCTACATTCTGTCCATCAACTGTTGTTTTTGCATTTGCCACCCTGGGTGGGAAGGGTATGCTCAGACATGAGTCCTGTGGTCTCCACACCACTGGAGTCAAGCTATCCTGGCTGATGATGGCTGATAACCAGAAACCGGTCCTAAGATGCTTGATTCCGGTCCAGGGAAGACATGACTTAGCAGTTCGGGCTGGCCTGTTCCCATGAGGCACAGGGTCAAGGCTGATTTGCATATGGCCATGTCTGAACTGGGGTAGTGTGGAGTGTAAAAAACAATGGATTTAGGCCCAGATGTCTGTACTGGGAAGAATGTATGACATTGTTCTGCATTCTGCCCATCAACTGTTGTTTTTGCATTTGTCACCCTGAGTGGGAAGGGTATGCTCAGATGTGAGTCCCGTGCTCTCCAGACCACTTCAGTCAAGCTATCCTGGCTGATGACAGCTGATAGCCAGAAACCGGTCCTAGGATGCTTGATTCCGGTCCAGGGAAGATATTGCTTGGCAGTTCGGGCTGGACTGTTCCCATGAGGCACAGGGTCAAGGCTGATTTGCAGAAGGCCATGTCTGAACTGGGGTAGTGTGTAGTGCAAAAAACAATGGATTTACGCCCAGATCTCTGTACTGGGGTGAATATATGACATTGTTCTGCATTCTGTCCATCAACTGTTGTATTTACATTTGTCATCCTGAGTGGAAAGGGTATGCTCAGGCGTGAGTCCCGTGCTCTCCACACCACTGGAGTCAAGCTATCCTGTCCGATGACGGCTGATAGCCAGAAACCGGTCCTAGGATGCTTTATTCCGACCCATGGAAGACATGGCTTGGCAGTTCGGGCTGGACTGTTCCCATGAGGCACAGGGTCAAGGTTAATTTGCATATGGCCATGTCTGAACTGCGGTAGTGTGAAGTGCAAAACAATGATGGATTTAGGCCCAAATCTCTGTACTGGGGTGAATGTATGACATTGTTCTGCATTCTGTCCATCAACTGTTGTTTTTGCATTCGTCACCCTGAGTGGGAAGGGTATGCTCAGATGTGAATCCTGTGCTCTCCACACCACTGGAGTCAAGCTATCCTGGATGATGACATCTGATAGCCACAAAACGGTCCTAGGATGCTTGATTCCGGTCCAGGGAAGACATGGCTTGGCAGTTCAGGCTGGACTATTCCCATGAGGCACAGAGTCAAGGCTGATTTGCATATGGCCATGTCTGAACTGGGGTAGTGTGGAGTGCAAAACACAATGGATTTAGGTCCAGATCTCTGTACTGGGGTGAATATATGACATTGTTTTGCATTCTGTCCATCAACTGTTGTTTTTGCATTTGTCACCCTGAGTGGGAAGGGTATGCTCAGACGTGAGTCCCGTGCTCTCCACACCACTGGAGTCAAGCTATCCTGGCTTATGACGGCTGATAGCCAGAAACCGGTCCTAGGATGCTTGATTCCGGTCCAGGGAAGTCATGGCTTGGGAGTTCGGGCTGGACTGTTCCCATGAGGCACAGGGTCAAGGCTGATTTGCATATGGCCATGTCTGAACTGGGGTAGTGTGTACGGCAAAAAAACGATAGATTTAGGCCCATAGCTCTGTACTGGGGTGAATGTATGACATTGCTCTGCATTTTGCCCATCAACTGTTCTTTTTGCATTTGTCACCCTGAGTGGGAAGGGTATGCTCAGAAGTGAGTTCTGTGCTCCTCACACCACTGGAGTCAAGCTATCCTGGCTGATGACGGCTGATAGCCAGAAACCGGTCCTAAGATGCTTGATTCCGGTCCAGGGAAGACATTGCTTGGCAGTTCGGGCTGGACTGTTCCCATGAGGCACAGGGTCAAGGCTGATTTGCAGAAGGCCATGTCTGAACTGGGGTAGTGTGTAGTGCAAAAAACGATGGATTTACGCCCAGATCTGTGTACTGGGGTGAATGTATGACATTGTTCTGCATTCTGTCCATCAACTGTTGTATTTGCATTTGTCATCCTGAGTGGAAAGGGTATGCTCAGGCGTGAGTCCCGTGCTCTCCACACCACTGGAGTCAAGCTATCCTGGCTGATGACGGCTGATAGCCAGAAACTGGTCCTAGGATGCTTGATTCCGACCCAGGGAAGACATGGCTTGGCAGTTCGGGCTGGACTGTTCGCATGAGGCACAGGGTCAAGGCTAATTTGCATATGGCCATGTCTTAACTGGGGTAGTGTGGAGTGCAAGAAAACGATGGATTTAGGCCCAGATCTCTGTACTGGGGTGAATGTATGACATTGTTCTGCATTCTGTCCATCAACTGTTGTTTTTGCATTTGTCACCCTGAGTGGGAAGGGTATGCTCAGACGTGAATCCCGTGCTCTCCACACCACTGGAGTCAAGCTATCCTGGCTGATGACGGCTGATAGCCAGAAACCGGTTCTAGGATGCTTGATTCCGGTCCAGGGAAGACATGACTTGGCAGTTCGGGCTGGACTGTTCCCATGAGGCACAGGGTCAAGGCTGATTTGCATATGGCCATGTCTGAACTGGGGTAGTGTGTAGTGCAAAAAAATGATGGATTTAGGCTCAGATTTCTGTACTGGGGTGAATGTATGACATTGTTCTGCATTCTGTCCATCAACTGTTGTTTTTGCATTTGTCACCCTGAGTGGGAAAGGTATGCTCAGACGTGAGTCCAGTGCTCTCCACACTACTTGAGTCCAGCTATCCTGGCTGATGACGGCTATTAGCCAGAAAGCGGTCCTAGGATGCTTGATTCCGGTCCAGGGTAGACATGGCTTGGCAGTTCAGGCTGGACTGTTCCCATGAGGCACAGGGTCAAGGCTGATTTGCATATGACCATGTCTGAACTGGGATAGTGTGTAGGGCAAAAAAACATGGATTTAGGCCGAGATCTCTGTACTGGGGTGAATGTATGACATTGTTCTGCATTCTGTTGATCAACTGTTGTTTTTGCATTCGTCACTCTGAGTGGGAAGAGTATAATCAGACATGAGTCCCGTGCTCTCCACACCACTGGAGTCAATATATCCTGGCTGATGACAGCTGATAGCCAGAAACCGGTCCTAGGATGCTTGATTCCGGTCCAGGGAAGACATGGCTTGGCTTTTCGGGCTGGACTGTTCCCATGAGGCACAGCGTCAGGGCTGATGTGCATATGGCCATGTCTCAACTGGGATAGTGTGGTGGGCAAAAACACGATGGATTTAGGTCCAGATCTTTGTACTGGGATGAATGTATGAAATTGTTCTGCATTCTGTCCATCAACTGTTGTTTTTGCATTTGTCACCATGAGTGAGAAGGGTATGCTCAGACGTAAGTCCTGTGCTCTCCACACCACTGGAGTCAAGCTATCCTGGCTGATGACGGCGGATAGCCAGAAACCGGCCCTAGGATGCTTGATTCCGGTCCAGGTAAGACATAGCTTGGCAATTCGGGCTGGACTGTTCCCATGAGGCACAGGGTCAAGGCTGATTTGCAGAAGGCCATGTTTGAACTTGGGTAGTGTGTAGTGCAAAAAAACGATGGATTTAGGCCCTGATCTCTGTACTGTCTCTACTGAATGTATGACATTGTTCTGCATTCTGTCCATCAACTGTTGTTTTTGCATTTGTCACTCTGAGGGGGAAAGGTGTGCTCAGACGTGAGTCCCGTGCTCTCCACACCACTGGAGTCAAGCTATCCTGGATGATGACAGCTGATAGCCAGAAACCAGTCCTAGGATGCTTGATTCCGGTCCAGGGAAGACATGGCTTGGCAGTTCGGGCTGGACTGTTCCCATGAGGCACAGGGTCAAGGCTGATTTGCATATGGCCATGTCTGAACTGGGGTAGTGTGGAGTGTAAAAAACAATGGATTTAGGCCAAGATGTCTGTACTGGGATGAATGTATGACATTGTTCTGCATTCTGTCCATCAACTGTTGTTTTTGCATTTGTCACCATGAGTGAGAAGGGTATGCTCAGACGTGAGTCCTGTGCTCTCCACGCCACTGGAGTCAAGCTATCCTGGCTGATGACTGCTGATAGCCAGAAACCGGTTTTAGGATGCTTGATTCCGGTCCAGGGAAGACATGACTTGGCAGTTTGGGCTGGACTGTTCCCATGAGGCACAGGGTCAAGGCTGATTTGCATATGGCCATGTCTGAACTGGGGTAGTGCGTAGTGCAAAAAAATGATGGATTTAGGCTCAAATTTCTGTACTGGGTTGAATGTATGACATTGTTCTGCATTCTGTCCATCAACTGTTGTTTTTGCATTCTTCACCCTGAGTGGGAAGGGTATGCTCAGACGTGAGTCCAGTGCTCTCTACACCACTTGAGTCAAGCTATCCTGCCTGATGACGGCTATTAGCCAGAAAGCGGTCCTAGGATGCTTGATTCCGGTCCAGGGTAGACATGGCTTGGCATTTCAGGCTGGACTGTTCCCATGAGGCACAGGGTCAAGGCTGACTTGCATATGACCATGTCTGAACTGGGATAGTGTGTAGGGCACAAAAACCACAGATTTAGGCCCAGATCTCTGTACTGGGGTGAATGTATGACATTGTTCTGCTTCTGTCGATAAACTATTGTTTTTGCATTCGTCACCCTGAGTGGGAAGAGTATACTCAGACATGAGTCCCGTGCTCTCCACACCACTGGAGTCAAGATATCCTGGCTGATGACAGCTGATAGCCAGAAACCGGTCCTAGGATGCTTGATTCCGGTCCAGGGAAGACATGGCTTGGCAGTTCGGGCTGGACTGTTCCCATGAGGCACAGCGTCAAGGCTGATGTGCATATGGCCATGTCTCAACTGGGATAGTGTGGTGGGCAAAAACACGATGGATTTAGGCCCAGATCTCTGTACTGGGGTGAATGTATGACATTGTTCTGCATTCTGTCCATCAACTGTTGTTTTTGCATTTGTCACCATGAGTGAGAAGGGTATGCTCAGACGTGAGTCCTGTGCTCTCCACACCACTGGAGTCAAGCTATCCTGGCTGATGACGGCGGATAGCCAGAAACCGGCCCTAGGATGCTTGATTCAGGTCCAGGTAAGACATGGCTTGGCAATTCGGGCTGGACTGTTCCCATGAGGCACAGGGTGAAGGCTGATTTGCATATGGCCATGTCTGAACTGGGGTAGTGTGGAGTGCAAAAAACAATTCATTTAGGCCCAGATCTCTGTACTAGGGTGAATGTATGACATTGTTCTGCATTCTGTCCATCAACTGTTGTTTTTGCATTTGTCAACCTGAGTGGGAAAGGTATGCTCAGACGTGAGTCCCGTGCTCTCCACGCCACTGGAGTCAAGCTATCTTGGCTGATGACGGCTGATAGCCAGAAACCGGTCCTAGGATGCTTGATTCCGGTCCAGGGAAGACCGGTGTTGGCAGTTTGTGCTGGACTGTTCCCATGAGGCACAGGGTCAAGGCTGATTTGCAGAAGGCCATGTTTGAACTTGGGTAGTGTGTAGTGCAAAAAAACGATGGATTTAGGCCCAGATCTCTGTACTGTCTCTACTGAATGTATGACATTGTTCTGCATTCTGTCCATTAACTGTTGTTTTTGCATTTGTCACTCTGAGGGGGAAAGGTGTGCTCAGACGTCAGTCCCGTGCTCTCCACACCACTGGAGTCAAGCTATCCTGGCTGATGACGGCTGATAGCCAGAAACCAGTCCAAGGATGCTTGATTCCGGTCCAGGGAAGACATGGCTTGGCAGGTCGGTCTGGACTGTTCCCATGAGGCACAGGGTCAAGGCTGATTTGCATATGGCCATGTCTGAACTGGGGTAGTTTGGAGTGTAAAAAACAATGGATTTAGGCCCAGATGTCTGTACTGGGATGATTGTATGACATTGTTCTGCATTCTGCCCATCAACTGTTGTTTTTTGCATTTGTCACCGTGAGTGGGAAGGGTATGCTCAGACGTGAGTCCCGTGCTCTCCACACCACTGGAGTCAAGCGATCCTGACTGATGACGGCTGATAGCCAGAAACCGGTCCTAGGATGCTTGATTCCGGTCCAGGGAAGGCATGGCTTGGCAGTTCGGGCTGGACTGTTCCCATGAGGCACAGGGTCAAGGCTGATTTGCATATGGCCATGCCTGAACTGGGGTAGTGTAGAGTGTAAAAAACAATAGATTTACGCCCAGATGTCTGTACTGGGATGAATGTATGACATTGTTCTGCATTCTGCCCATTCACTGTTGTTTTTGCATTTGTCACCCTGAGTGGGAAGGGCATGCTCAGACGTGAGTACCGTGCTCTCCACACCACTGGAGTCAAGCTATCCTGGCTGATGACGGCTGATAGCAGGAAACCGGTCCTAGGATGCTTGATTCCGGACCAGGGAAGACATTGCTTGGCAGTTCGGGCTGGACTCTTCCCATGAGGCACAGGGTCAAGGCTGATTTGCAGAAGGCCATGTCTGACCTGGGATAGTGTGTAGTGCAAAAAACGATGGATTTTTGCCCAGATCTCTGTACTGGGGTGAATGTATGACATTGTTCTGCATTCTACCCATCAACTGTTGTATTTGCATTTGTCATCCTGAGTGGAAAGGGTATGCTCAGGAGTGAGTCCAGTGCTCTCCACACCACTGGAGTCAAGCTATCCTGGCTGATGACGGCTGATAGCCAGAAACCAGTCCTAGGATGCTTGATTCCGACCCAGGGAAGACATGGTTTGGCAGTTCGGGCTGGACTCTTCCCATGAGGCACAGGGTCAAGGCTGATTTGCAGAAGGCCATGTCTGACCTGGGATAGTGTGTAGTGCAAAAAACAATGGATTTAGGCCCAGATCTCTGTACTGGGGTGAATGTATGACATTGTTCTGCATTCTGTCCATCAACTGTTGTTTTTGCATTTGTCACCCTGAGTGGGAAGGGTATGCTCAGACGTGAGTCCAGTGCTCTCTACACCACTTGAGTCAAGCTATCCTGCCTGATGACGGCTATTAGCCAGAAAGCGGTCCTAGGATAATTAATTCCGGTCCAGGGTAGACATGGCTTGGCAGTTCAGGCTGGACTGTTCCCATGAGGCACAGGGTCAAGGCTGATTTGCATATGACCATGTCTGAACTGGGATAGTGTGTAGGGCACAAAAACCACGGATTTAGGCCCAGATCTCTGTACTGGGGTGAATGTATGACATTGTTCTGCTTCTGTCGATAAACTATTGTTTTTGCATTCGTCACCCTGAGTGGGAAGAGTATACTCAGACATGAGTCCCGTGCTCTCCACACCACTGAAGTCAAGATATCCTGGCTGATGAAAGCTGATAGCCAGAAACCGGTCCTAGGATGCTTGATTCCGGTCCAGGGAAGACATGGCTTGACAGTTCGGGCTGGACTGTTCCCATGAGGCACAGCGTCAAGGCTGATGTGCATATGGCCATGTCTCAACTGGGATAGTGTGGTGGGCAAAAACACGATGGATTTAGGTCCAGATCTCTGTACTGGGGTGAATGTATGACATTGTTCTGCATTCTGTCCATCAACTGTTGTTTTTGCATTTGTCACCATGAGTGAGAAGGGTATGCTCAGACGTGAGTCCTGTGCTCTCCACACCACTGGAGTCAAGCTATCCTGGCTGATGACGGCGGATAGCCAGAAACCGGCCCTAGGATGCTTGATTCTGGTCCAGGTAAGACATAGCTTGGCAATTCGGGCTGGACTGTTCCCATGAGGCACAGGGTGAAGGCTGATTTGCAGAAGGCCATGTTTGAACTTGGGTAGTGTGTAGTGCAAAAAAACGATGGATTTAGGCCCTGATCTCTGTACTGTCTCTACTGAATGTATGACATTGTTCTGCATTCTGTCCATCAACTGTTGTTTTTGCATTTGTCACTCTGAGGGGGAAAGGTGTGCTCAGACGTGAGTCCCGTGCTCCCCACACCACTGGAGTCAAGCTATCCTGGATGATGACAGCTGATAGCCAGAAACCAGTCCTAGGATGCTTGATTCCGGTCCAGGGAAGGCATGGCTTGGCAGTTCGGGCTGGACTGTTCCCATGAGGCACAGGGTCAAGGCTGATTTGCATATGGCCATGTCTGAACTGGGGTAGTGTGGAGTGTAAAAAACAATGGATTTAGGCCAAGATGTCTGTACTGGGATGAATGTATGACATTGTTCTGCATTCTGTCCATCAACTGTTGTTTTTGCATTTGTCACCATGAGTGAGAAGGGTATGCTCAGACGTGAGTCCTGTGCTCTCCACGCCACTGGAGTCAAGCTATCCTGGCTGATGACGGCTGATAGCCAGAAACCGGTTTTAGGATGCTTGATTCCGGTCCAGGGAAGACATGACTTGGCAGTTCGGGCTGGACTGTTCCCATGAGGCACAGGGTCAAGGCTGATTTGCATATGGCCATGTCTGAACTGGGGTAGTGCGTAGTGCAAAAAAATGATGGATTTAGGCTCAAATTTCTGTACTGGGTTGAATGTATGACATTGTTCTGCATTCTGTCCATCAACTGTTGTTTTTGCATTTGTCACCCTGAGTGGGAAGAGTATGCTCAGACGTGAGTCCAGTGCTCTCTACACCACTTGAGTCAAGCTATCCTGCCTGATGACGGCTATTAGCCAGAAAGCGGTCCTAGGATGCTTGATTCCGGTCCAGGGTAGACATGGCTTGGCATTTCAGGCTGGACTGTTCCCATGAGGCACAGGGTCAAGGCTGACTTGCATATGACCATGTCTGAACTGGGATAGTGTGTAGGGCACAAAAACCACGGATTTAGGCCCAGATCTCTGTACTGGGGTGAATGTATGACATTGTTCTGCTTCTGTCGATAAACTATTGTTTTTACATTCGTCACCCTGAGTGGGAAGAGTATACTCAGACATGAGCCCCGTGCTCTCCACACCATTGGAGTCAAGATATCATGGCTGATGACAGCTGATAGCCAGAAACCGGTCCTAGGATGCTTGATTCCGGTCCAGGGAAGACATGGCTTGGCAGTTCGGGCTGGACTGTTCCCATGAGGCACAGCGTCAAGGCTGATGTGCATATGGCCATGTCTCAACTGGGATAGTGTGGTGGGCAAAAACACGATGGATTTAGGCCCAGATCTCTGTACTGGGGTGAATGTATGACATTGTTCTGCATTCTGTCCATCAACTGTTGTTTTTGCATTTGTCACCATGAGTGAGAAGGGTATGCTCAGACGTGAGTCCTGTGCTCTCCACACCACTGGAGTCAAGCTATCCTGGCTGATGACGGCGGATAGCCAGAAACCGGCCCTAGGATGCTTGATTCAGGTCCAGGTAAGACATGGCTTGGCAATTCGGGCTGGACTGTTCCCATGAGGCACAGGGTGAAGGCTGATTTGCATATGGCCATGTCTGAACTGGGGTAGTGTGGAGTGCAAAAAACAATTCATTTAGGCCCAGATCTCTGTACTAGGGTGAATGTATGACATTGTTCTGCATTCTGTCCATCAACTGTTGTTTTTGCATTTGTCAACCTGAGTGGGAAAGGTATGCTCAGACGTGAGTCCCGTGCTCTCCACGCCACTGGAGTCAAGCTATCTTGGCTGATGACGGCTGATAGCCAGAAACCGGTCCTAGGATGCTTGATTCCGGTCCAGGGAAGACCGGTGTTGGCAGTTTGTGCTGGACTGTTCCCATGAGGCACAGGGTCAAGGCTGATTTGCAGAAGGCCATGTTTGAACTTGGGTAGTGTGTAGTGCAAAAAAACGATGGATTTAGGCCCAGATCTCTGTACTGTCTCTACTGAATGTATGACATTGTTCTGCATTCTGTCCATCAACTGTTGTTTTTGCATTTGTCACTCTGAGGGGGAAAGGTGTGCTCAGACGTGAGTCCCGTGCTCTCCACACCACTGGAGTCAAGCTATCCTGGCTGATGACGGCTGATAGCCAGAAACCAGTCCAAGGATGCTTGATTCCGGTCCAGGGAAGACATGGCGTGGCAGGTCGGTCTGGACTGTTCCCATGAGGCACAGGGTCAAGGCTGATTTGCATATGGCCATGTCTGAACTGGGGTAGTTTGGAGTGTAAAAAACAATGGATTTAGGCCCAGATGTCTGTACTGGGATGATTGTATGACATTGTTCTGCATTCTGCCCATCAACTGTTGTTTTTTGCATTTGTCACCCTGAGTGGGAAGGGTATGCTCAGACGTGAGTCCCGTGCTCTCCACACCACTGGAGTCAAGCTATCCTGACTGATGACGGCTGATAGCCAGAAACCGGTCCTAGGATGCTTGATTCCGGTCCAGGGAAGACATGGCTTGGCAGTTCGGGCTGGACTGTTCCCATGAGGCACAGGGTCAAGGCTGATTTGCATATGGCCATGTCTGAACTGGGGTAGGGTAGAGTGTAAAAAACAATAGATTTACGCCCAGATGTCTGTACTGGGATGAATGTATGACATTGTTCTGCATTCTGCCCATTCACTGTTGTTTTTGCATTTGTCACCCTGAGTGGGAAGGGCATGCTCAGACGTGAGTACCGTGCTCTCCACACCACTGGAGTCAAGCTATCCTGGCTGATGACGGCTGATAGCAGGAAACCGGTCCTAGGATGCTTGATTCCGGACCAGGGAAGACATTGCTTGGCAGTTCGGGCTGGACTCTTCCCATGAGGCACAGGGTCAAGGCTGATTTGCAGAGGGCCATGTCTGACCTGGGATAGTGTGTAGTGCAAAAAACGATGGATTTTTGCCCAGATCTCTGTACTGGGGTGAATGTATGACATTGTTTTGCATTCTACCCATCAACTGTTGTATTTGCATTTGTCATCCTGAGTGGTAAGGGTATGCTCAGGAGTGAGTCCAGTGCTCTCCACACCACTGGAGCCAAGCTATCCTGGCTGATGACGGCTGATAGCCAGAAACCAGTCCTAGGATGCTTGATTCCGACCCAGGGAAGACATGGCTTGGCAGTTCGGGCTGGACTGTTCCCATGAGGCACAGGGTCAAGGCTAATTTGCATATGGCCATGTCTGAACTGGGGTAGTGTGGAGTGCAAAAAAACAATGGATTTAGGCCCAGATCTCTGTACTGGGGTGAATGTATGACATTGTTCTGCATTCTGTCCATCAACTGTTGTTTTTGCATTCGTCACCCTGAGTGGGAAGGGTATGCTCAGACGTAAATCCCGTGCTCTCCACACCACTGGAGTCAAGCTATCCTGTATGATGACGTCTAATAGCCAGAAACCGGTCCTAGGATGCTTAATTCCGGTCCACGGAAGACATGGCTTGGCAGTTCGGCCTGGACTGTTCCCATGAGGCACAGGGTCAAGGCTGATTTGCATATGGCCATGTCTGAACTGGGATAGTGTGGTGGGCAAAAATACGATGAATTTAGGCCCAGATCTCTGTACTGGGGTGAATGTATGACATTGTTCTGCATTCTGTCCATCAACTGTTGTTTTTGCATTTGTCACCATGAGTGAGAAGGGTATGCTCAGACATGAGTCCTGTGCTCTCCACACCACTGTAGTCAAGCTATCTTGGCTGATGACGGCTGATAGCCAAAAACCGGTCCTAGGATGCTTGATTCCGGTCCAGGTAAGACACGGCTCGGCAATTCGGGCTGGACTGTTCCCATGAGGCACAGGGTGAAGGCTGATTTGCATATGGCCATGTCTGAACCGGGGTAGTGTGGAGTGCAAAAAACAATTCATTTAGGCCCAGATCTCTGTACTGGGGTGAATATATGACATTTCTCTGCATTCTGTCCATCAACTGTTGTTTGTGCGTTTGTCACCCTGAGTGGGAAAGGTATGCTCAGACGTGAGTCCCGTGCTCACCACACCACTGGAGTCAAGCTATCCTGGCTGATGACGGCTGATAGCAGGAAACCGGTCCTAGGATGGTTGATTCCGGACCAGGGAAGACATTGCTTGGCAGTTCGGGCTGGACTGTTCCCATGAGGCACAGGGTCAAGGCTGATTTGCAGAAGGCCATATCTGAACTGGGGTAGTGTGTAGTGCAAAAAACGATGGATTTACGCCCAGATCTCTGTACTGGGCTGAATGTATGACATTGTTCTGCATTCTATCCATCAACTGTTGTATTTGCATTTGTCATCCTGAGTGGAAAGGGTATGTTCAGGAGTGAGTCCAGTGCTCTCCACACCACTGGAGTCAAGCTATCCTGGCTGATGACGTCTAATAGCCAGAAACCGGTCCTAGGATGCTTAATTCCGGTCCAAGGAAGACATGGCTTGGCAGTTCAGCCTGGACTGTTCCCATGAGGCACAGGGTCAAGGCTGATTGGCATATGGCCAGGTCTGAACTGTTGTAGTGTATAGGGCAAAAAAACGATGGATTTAGGCCCAGATCTCTGTACTGAGGTGAATGTATGACATTGTTCTGCATTCTGTCCGTCAACTGTTGTTTTTGCATTTGTCACCCAGAGTGGGAAGGGTATGCTCAGACGTGAGTCCTGTGCTCTCCACACCACTGGAGTCAAGCTATGCTGGATGATGACGGCTGATAGCTAGAAACCGGTCCTAGGATGCTTGATTCCGGTTCAGGGAAGACATGGCTTGGCAGTTCTGGCTGGACTGTTCCCATGAGGCACAGGGTCAAGGCTGATTTGCATATGGCCATGTCTGAACTCGGGTAGTGTGGAGTGCAAAAAACAATGGATTCAGGCCCAGATCTCTGTACTGGGGTGAATGTATTACATTGTTTTGCATTCTGTCCATCAACTGTTGTTTTTGCATTTGTCACCCTGAGTGGGAAGGGTATGCTCAGACGTGAGTCCAGTGCTCTCTACACCACTTGAGTCAAGCTATCCTGCCTGATGACGGCTATTAGCCAGAAAGCGGTCCTAGGATGCTTGATTCCGGTCCAGGGTAGACATGGCTTGGCATTTCAGGCTGGACTGTTCCCATGAGGCACAGGGTCAAGGCTGACTTGCATATGACCATGTCTGAACTGGGATAGTGTGTAGGGCACAAAAACCACAGATTTAGGCCCAGATCTCTGTACTGGGGTGAATGTATGACATTGTTCTGCTTCTGTCGATAAACTATTGTTTTTGCATTCGTCACCCTGAGTGGGAAGAGTATACTCAGACATGAGTCCCGTGCTCTCCACACCACTGGAGTCAAGATATCCTGGCTGATGACAGCTGATAGCCAGAAACCGGTCCTAGGATGCTTGATTCCGGTCCAGGGAAGACATGGCTTGGCAGTTCGGGCTGGACTGTTCCCATGAGGCACAGCGTCAAGGCTGATGTGCATATGGCCATGTCTCAACTGGGATAGTGTGGTGGGCAAAAACACGATGGATTTAGGCCCAGATCTCTGTACTGGGGTGAATGTATGACATTGTTCTGCATTCTGTCCATCAACTGTTGTTTTTGCATTTGTCACCATGAGTGAGAAGGGTATGCTCAGACGTGAGTCCTGTGCTCTCCACACCACTGGAGTCAAGCTATCCTGGCTGATGACGGCGGATAGCCAGAAACCGGCCCTAGGATGCTTGATTCAGGTCCAGGTAAGACATGGCTTGGCAATTCGGGCTGGACTGTTCCCATGAGGCACAGGGTGAAGGCTGATTTGCATATCGCCATGTCTGAACTGGGGTAGTGTGGAGTGCAAAAAACAATTCATTTAGGCCCAGATCTCTGTACTAGGGTGAATGTATGACATTGTTCTGCATTCTGTCCATCAACTGTTGTTTTTGCATTTGTCAACCTGAGTGGGAAAGGTATGCTCAGACGTGAGTCCCGTGCTCTCCACGCCACTGGAGTCAAGCTATCTTGGCTGATGACGGCTGATAGCCAGAAACCGGTCCTAGGATGCTTGATTCCGGTCCAGGGAAGACCGGTGTTGGCAGTTTGTGCTGGACTGTTCCCATGAGGCACAGGGTCAAGGCTGATTTGCAGAAGGCCATGTTTGAACTTGGGTAGTGTGTAGTGCAAAAAAACGATGGATTTAGGCCCAGATCTCTGTACTGTCTCTACTGAATGTATGACATTGTTCTGCATTCTGTCCATTAACTGTTGTTTTTGCATTTGTCACTCTGAGGGGGAAAGGTGTGCTCAGACGTCAGTCCCGTGCTCTCCACACCACTGGAGTCAAGCTATCCTGGCTGATGACGGCTGATAGCCAGAAACCAGTCCAAGGATGCTTGATTCCGGTCCAGGGAAGACATGGCTTGGCAGGTCGGTCTGGACTGTTCCCATGAGGCACAGGGTCAAGGCTGATTTGCATATGGCCATGTCTGAACTGGGGTAGTTTGGAGTGTAAAAAACAATGGATTTAGGCCCAGATGTCTGTACTGGGATGATTGTATGACATTGTTCTGCATTCTGCCCATCAACTGTTGTTTTTTGCATTTGTCACCGTGAGTGGGAAGGGTATGCTCAGACGTGAGTCCCGTGCTCTCCACACCACTGGAGTCAAGCTATCCTGACTGATGACGGCTGATAGCCAGAAACCGGTCCTAGGATGCTTGATTCCGGTCCAGGGAAGGCATGGCTTGGCAGTTCGGGCTGGACTGTTCCCATGAGGCACAGGGTCAAGGCTGATTTGCATATGGCCATGTCTGAACTGGGGTAGTGTAGAGTGTAAAAAACAATAGATTTACGCCCAGATGTCTGTACTGGGATGAATGTATGACATTGTTCTGCATTCTGCCCATTCACTGTTGTTTTTGCATTTGTCACCCTGAGTGGGAAGGGCATGCTCAGACGTGAGTACCGTGCTCTCCACACCACTGGAGTCAAGCTATCCTGGCTGATGACGGCTGATAGCAGGAAACCGGTCCTAGGATGCTTGATTCCGGACCAGGGAAGACATTGCTTGGCAGTTCGGGCTGGACTCTTCCCATGAGGCACAGGGTCAAGGCTGATTTGCAGAAGGCCATGTCTGACCTGGGATAGTGTGTAGTGCAAAAAACGATGGATTTTTGCCCAGATCTCTGTACTGGGGTGAATGTATGACATTGTTCTGCATTCTACCCATCAACTGTTGTATTTGCATTTGTCATCCTGAGTGGAAAGGGTATGCTCAGGAGTGAGTCCAGTGCTCTCCACACCACTGGAGTCAAGCTATCCTGGCTGATGACGGCTGATAGCCAGAAACCAGTCCTAGGATGCTTGATTCCGACCCAGGGAAGACATGGTTTGGCAGTTCGGGCTGGACTCTTCCCATGAGGCACAGGGTCAAGGCTGATTTGCAGAAGGCCATGTCTGACCTGGGATAGTGTGTAGTGCAAAAAACAATGGATTTAGGCCCAGATCTCTGTACTGGGGTGAATGTATGACATTGTTCTGCATTCTGTCCATCAACTGTTGTTTTTGCATTTGTCACCCTGAGTGGGAAGGGTATGCTCAGACGTGAGTCCAGTGCTCTCTACACCACTTGAGTCAAGCTATCCTGCCTGATGACGGCTATTAGCCAGAAAGCGGTCCTAGGATAATTGATTCCGGTCCAGGGTAGACATGGCTTGGCAGTTCAGGCTGGACTGTTCCCATGAGACACAGGGTCAAGGCTGATTTGCATATGACCATGTCTGAACTGGGATAGTGTGTAGGGCACAAAAACCACGGATTTAGGCCCAGATCTCTGTACTGGGGTGAATGTATGACATTGTTCTGCTTCTGTCGATAAACTATTGTTTTTGCATTCGTCACCCTGAGTGGGAAGAGTATACTCAGACATGAGTCCCGTGCTCTCCACACCACTGAAGTCAAGATATCCTGGCTGATGAAAGCTGATAGCCAGAAACCGGTCCTAGGATGCTTGATTCCGGTCCAGGGAAGACATGGCTTGACAGTTCGGGCTGGACTGTTCCCATGAGGCACAGCGTCAAGGCTGATGTGCATATGGCCATGTCTCAACTGGGATAGTGTGGTGGGCAAAAACACGATGGATTTAGGTCCAGATCTCTGTACTGGGGTGAATGTATGACATTGTTCTGCATTCTGTCCATCAACTGTTGTTTTTGCATTTGTCACCATGAGTGAGAAGGGTATGCTCAGACGTGAGTCCTGTGCTCTCCACACCACTGGAGTCAAGCTATCCTGGCTGATGACGGCGGATAGCCAGAAACCGGCCCTAGGATGCTTGATTCTGGTCCAGGTAAGACATAGCTTGGCAATTCGGGCTGGACTGTTCCCATGAGGCACAGGGTGAAGGCTGATTTGCAGAAGGCCATGTTTGAACTTGGGTAGTGTGTAGTGCAAAAAAACGATGGATTTAGGCCCTGATCTCTGTACTGTCTCTACTGAATGTATGACATTGTTCTGCATTCTGTCCATCAACTGTTGTTTTTGCATTTGTCACTCTGAGGGGGAAAGGTGTGCTCAGACGTGAGTCCCGTGCTCTCCACACCACTGGAGTCAAGCTATCCTGGATGATGACAGCTGATAGCCAGAAACCAGTCCTAGGATGCTTGATTCCGGTCCAGGGAAGACATGGCTTGGCAGTTCGGGCTGGACTGTTCCCATGAGGCACAGGGTCAAGGCTGATTTGCATATGGCCATGTCTGAACTGGGGTAGTGTGGAGTGTAAAAAACAATGGATTTAGGCCAAGATGTCTGTACTGGGATGAATGTATGACATTGTTATGCATTCTGTCCATCAACTGTTGTTTTTGCATTTGTCACCATGAGTGAGAAGGGTATGCTCAGACGTGAGTCCTGTGCTCTCCACGCCACTGGAGTCAAGCTATCCTGGCTGATGACGGCTGATAGCCAGAAACCGGTTTTAGGATGCTTGATTCCGGTCCAGGGAAGACATGACTTGGCAGTTCGGGCTGGACTGTTCCCATGAGGCACAGGGTCAAGGCTGATTTGCATATGGCCATGTCTGAACTGGGGTAGTGCGTAGTGCAAAAAAATGATGGATTTAGGCTCAAATTTCTGTACTGGGTTGAATGTATGACATTGTTCTGCATTCTGTCCATCAACTGTTGTTTTTGCATTTGTCACCCTGAGTGGGAAGAGTATGCTCAGACGTGAGTCCAGTGCTCTCTACACCACTTGAGTCAAGCTATCCTGCCTGATGACGGCTATTAGCCAGAAAGCGGTCCTAGGATGCTTGATTCCGGTCCAGGGTAGACATGGCTTGGCATTTCAGGCTGGACTGTTCCCATGAGGCACAGGGTCAAGGCTGACTTGCATATGACCATGTCTGAACTGGGATAGTGTGTAGGGCACAAAAACCACGGATTTAGGCCCAGATCTCTGTACTGGGGTGAATGTATGACATTGTTCTGCTTCTGTCGATAAACTATTGTTTTTGCATTCGTCACCCTGAGTGGGAAGAGTATACTCAGACATGAGTCCCGTGCTCTCCACACCACTGGAGTCAAGATATCCTGGCTGATGACAGCTGATAGCCAGAAACCGGTCCTAGGATGCTTGATTCCGGTCCAGGGAAGACATGGCTTGGCAGTTCGGGCTGGACTGTTCCCATGAGGCACAGCGTCAAGGCTGATGTGCATATGGCCATGTCTCAACTGGGATAGTGTGGTGGGCAAAAACACGATGGATTTAGGCCCAGATCTCTGTACTGGGGTGAATGTATGACATTGTTCTGCATTCTGTCCATCAACTGTTGTTTTTGCATTTGTCACCATGAGTGAGAAGGGTATGCTCAGACGTGAGTCCTGTGCTCTCCACACCACTGGAGTCAAGCTATCCTGGCTGATGACGGCGGATAGCCAGAAACCGGCCCTAGGATGCTTGATTCAGGTCCAGGTAAGACATGGCTTGGCAATTCGGGCTGGACTGTTCCCATGAGGCACAGGGTGAAGGCTGATTTGCATATGGCCATGTCTGAACTGGGGTAGTGTGGAGTGCAAAAAACAATTCATTTAGGCCCAGATCTCTGTACTAGGGTGAATGTATGACATTGTTCTGCATTCTGTCCATCAACTGTTGTTTTTGCATTTGTCAACCTGAGTGGGAAAGGTATGCTCAGACGTGAGTCCCGTGCTCTCCACGCCACTGGAGTCAAGCTATCTTGGCTGATGACGGCTGATAGCCAGAAACCGGTCCTAGGATGCTTGATTCCGGTCCAGGGAAGACCGGTGTTGGCAGTTTGTGCTGGACTGTTCCCATGAGGCACAGGGTCAAGGCTGATTTGCAGAAGGCCATGTTTGAACTTGGGTAGTGTGTAGTGCAAAAAAACGATGGATTTAGGCCCAGATCTCTGTACTGTCTCTACTGAATGTATGACATTGTTCTGCATTCTGTCCATCAACTGTTGTTTTTGCATTTGTCACTCTGAGGGGGAAAGGTGTGCTCAGGCGTGAGTCCCGTGCTCTCCACACCACTGGAGTCAAGCTATCCTGGCTGATGACGGCTGATAGCCAGAAACCAGTCCAAGGATGCTTGATTCCGGTCCAGGGAAGACATGGCTTGGCAGGTCGGTCTGGACTGTTCCCATGAGGCACAGGGTCAAGGCTGATTTGCATATGGCCATGTCTGAACTGGGGTAGTTTGGAGTGTAAAAAACAATGGATTTAGGCCCAGATGTCTGTACTGGGATGATTGTATGACATTGTTCTGCATTCTGCCCATCAACTGTTGTTTTTTGCATTTGTCACCCTGAGTGGGAAGGGTATGCTCAGACGTGAGTCCCGTGCTCTCCACACCACTGGAGTCAAGCTATCCTGACTGATGACGGCTGATAGCCAGAAACCGGTCCTAGGATGCTTGATTCCGGTCCAGGGAAGACATGGCTTGGCAGTTCGGGCTGGACTGTTCCCATGAGGCACAGGGTCAAGGCTGATTTGCATATGGCCATGTCTGAACTGGGGTAGGGTAGAGTGTAAAAAACAATAGATTTACGCCCAGATGTCTGTACTGGGATGAATGTATGACATTGTTCTGCATTCTGCCCATTCACTGTTGTTTTTGCATTTGTCACCCTGAGTGGGAAGGGCATGCTCAGACGTGAGTACCGTGCTCTCCACACCACTGGAGTCAAGCTATCCTGGCTGATGACGGCTGATAGCAGGAAACCGGTCCTAGGATGCTTGATTCCGGACCAGGGAAGACATTGCTTGGCAGTTCGGGCTGGACTCTTCCCATGAGGCACAGGGTCAAGGCTGATTTGCAGAGGGCCATGTCTGACCTGGGATAGTGTGTAGTGCAAAAAACGATGGATTTTTGCCCAGATCTCTGTACTGGGGTGAATGTATGACATTGTTCTGCATTCTACCCATCAACTGTTGTATTTGCATTTGTCATCCTGAGTGGAAAGGGTATGCTCAGGAGTGAGTCCAGTGCTCTCCACACCACTGGAGCCAAGCTATCCTGGCTGATGACGGCTGATAGCCAGAAAGCAGTCCTAGGATGCTTGATTCCGACCCAGGGAAGACATGGCTTGGCAGTTCGGGCTGGACTGTTCCCATGAGGCACAGGGTCAAGGCTAATTTGCATATGGCCATGTCTGAACTGGGGTAGTGTGGAGTGCAAAAAAACAATGGATTTAGGCCCAGATCTCTGTACTGGGGTGAATGTATGACATTGTTCTGCATTCTGTCCATCAACTGTTGTTTTTGCATTCGTCACCCTGAGTGGGAAGGGTATGCTCAGACGTAAATCCCGTGCTCTCCACACCACTGGAGTCAAGCTATCCTGTATGATGACGTCTAATAGCCAGAAACCGGTCCTAGGATGCTTAATTCCGGTCCACGGAAGACATGGCTTGGCAGTTCGGCCTGGACTGTTCCCATGAGGCACAGGGTCAAGGCTGATTTGCATATGGCCATGTCTGAACTGGGATAGTGTGGTGGGCAAAAATACGATGAATTTAGGCCCAGATCTCTGTACTGGGGTGAATGTATGACATTGTTCTGCATTCTGTCCATCAACTGTTGTTTTTGCATTTGTCACCATGAGTAAGAAGGGTATGCTCAGACATGAGTCCTGTGCTCTCCACACCACTGTAGTCAAGCTATCTTGGCTGATGACGGCTGATAGCCAAAAACCGGTCCTAGGATGCTTGATTCCGGTCCAGGTAAGACACGGCTCGGCAATTCGGGCTGGACTGTTCCCATGAGGCACAGGGTGAAGGCTGATTTGCATATGGCCATGTCTGAACCGGGGTAGTGTGGAGTGCAAAAAACAATTCATTTAGGCCCAGATCTCTGTACTGGGGTGAATATATGACATTTCTCTGCATTCTGTCCATCAACTGTTGTTTGTGCGTTTGTCACCCTGAGTGGGAAAGGTATGCTCAGACGTGAGTCCCGTGCTCACCACACCACTGGAGTCAAGCTATCCTGGCTGATGACGGCTGATAGCAGGAAACCGGTCCTAGGATGGTTGATTCCGGACCAGGGAAGACATTGCTTGGCAGTTCGGGCTGGACTGTTCCCATGAGGCACAGGGTCAAGGCTGATTTGCAGAAGGCCATATCTGAACTGGGGTAGTGTGTAGTGCAAAAAACGATGGATTTACGCCCAGATCTCTGTACTGGGCTGAATGTATGACATTGTTCTGCATTCTATCCATCAACTGTTGTATTTGCATTTGTCATCCTGAGTGGAAAGGGTATGTTCAGGAGTGAGTCCAGTGCTCTCCACACCACTGGAGTCAAGCTATCCTGGCTGATGACGTCTAATAGCCAGAAACCGGTCCTAGGATGCTTAATTCCGGTCCAAGGAAGACATGGCTTGGCAGTTCAGCCTGGACTGTTCCCATGAGGCACAGGGTCAAGGCTGATTTGCATATGGCCAGGTCTGAACTGTTGTAGTGTATAGGGCAAAAAAACGATGGATTTAGGCCCAGATCTCTGTACTGAGGTGAATGTATGACATTGTTCTGCATTCTGTCCGTCAACTGTTGTTTTTGCATTTGTCACCCAGAGTGGGAAGGGTATGCTCAGACGTGAGTCCTGTGCTCTCCACACCACTGGAGTCAAGCTATGCTGGATGATGACGGCTGATAGCTAGAAACCGGTCCTAGGATGCTTGATTCCGGTTCAGGGAAGACATGGCTTGGCAGTTCTGGCTGGACTGTTCCCATGAGGCACAGGGTCAAGGCTGATTTGCATATGGCCATGTCTGAACTCGGGTAGTGTGGAGTGCAAAAAACAATGGATTCAGGCCCAGATCTCTGTACTGGGGTGAATGTATTACATTGTTTTGCATTCTGTCCATCAACTGTTGTTTTTGCATTTGTCACCCTGAGTGGGAAGGTTATGCTCAGACGTGAGTCCCGTGCTCTCCACACCACTGGAGTCAAGCTATCCTGGCTTATGACGGCTGATAGCCAGAAACCGGTCCTAGGATGCTTGATTCCGGTCCAGGGAAGTCATGGCTTGGCAGTTCGGGCTGGACTGTTCCCATGAGGCATAGGGTCAAGGCTGATTTGCATATGGCCATGTCTGAACTGGGGTAGTGTGTAGTGCAAAACAACAATGGATTTAGGCCCAGATTTCTGTACTGGGGTGAATGTATGACATTGTTCTGCATTTTGTCCATCAACTGTTGTTTTTGCATTTGTCACCCAAAGTGGGAAGGGTATGCTCAGACGTGAGTCCTGTGCTCTCCACACCACTGGAGTCAAGCTATGCTGGATGATGACGGCTGATAGCTAGAAACCGGTCCTAGGATGCTTGATTCCGGTTCAGGGAAGACATGGCTTGGCAGTTCTGGCTGGACTGTTCCCATGAGGCACAGGGTCAAGGCTGATTTGCATATGGCCATGTCTGAACTCGGGTAGTGTGGAGTGCAAAAAACAATGGATTCAGGCCCAGATCTCTGTACTGGGGTGAATGTATTACATTGTTTTGCATTCTGTCCATCAACTGTTGTTTTTGCATTTGTCACCCTGAGTGGGAAGGTTATGCTCAGACGTGAGTCCCGTGCTCTCCACACCACTGGAGTCAAGCTATCCTGGCTTATGACGGCTGATAGCCAGAAACCGGTCCTAGGATGCTTGATTCCGGTCCAGGGAAGTCATGGCTTGGCAGTTCGGGCTGGACTGTTCCCATGAGGCATAGGGTCAAGGCTGATTTGCATATGGCCATGTCTGAACTGGGGTAGTGTGTAGTGCAAAACAACAATGGATTTAGGCCCAGATTTCTGTACTGGGGTGAATGTATGACATTGTTCTGCATTTTGTCCATCAACTGTTGTTTTTGCATTTGTCACCCTGAGTGGGAAGGGTATGCTCAGACGTGAGTCCCGTGCTCTCCACACCAATTGAATCAAGCTATCCTGGCTGATGACGGCTGATAGCCAGAAACCGGTCCTAGGATGCTTGATTCCTGTCCAGGGTAGACATGGCTTGGCAGTTCAGGCTGGACTGTTCCCATGAGGCACAGGGTCAAGGCTGATTTGCATATGACCATGTCTGAACTGGGGTAGTGTGTAGGGCAAAAAAACAATGGATTTAGGCCCAGATCTCTGTACTGTGGTGAATGTATGACATTATTCTGCATTTTGTCCATCAACTGTTGTTTTTGCATTTGTCACCCTGAGTGGGAAGGGTATGCTCAGACGTGAGTCCTGTGCTCTCCACACCACTGGAGTCAAGCTATCCTGGCTGATGACGGCTGATTGCCTAAAACCGGTCCTAGGATGCTTGATTCTGGTCCAGGGAAGACATGGCTTGGCAGTTCGGGCTGGACTGTTCCCATGAGGCACAGGGTCAAGGCTGATTTGCATATGGCCATGTCTGAACTGGGGTAGTGTGGAGTGCAAAAAAACTATGGATTTAGGCCCAGATCCCTGTACTGGGGTGAATATATGACATTGCTCTGCATTCTGTTCATCAATTGTTGTTTTTGCATTTGTCACCCTGAGTGGGAAGGTGTGAGAAGTTGGCCTGATAGGTAGTGTTTCCAATTCTGGAACCACTGGTTATCAGTCCAAACAAACCCCAAAGATGTCAGGTTTGTAAGTCAACCTTGTAGACAAGCTATCCTAGTGGTAGCATGGACTAAGCAGCCTTAAAGGCTTAACTTAAGAGGTCGTGTTAAGCGAGCTTGTTTTACCACATACAATCCTGTAATCAAATGAAAGGACACCACACAAGTATATATTATAAAAATATATGTATTTATTACTAAATTACTCCCCAGTACTCTTTATGAGGAAAGGGGCACAAGCGTTAAATCAAAAGCACTGTTACACATATAAAGTTGCACGTTTATGGATGAGGGCGGGTGGCCACTCAGACCATATATAAAAAAAGTGGTATAAGTAACACTTTACGAACAATGGTTAGGCCTAGGGCCTAGAGATTCGCTGGGAGCAGTCAGGACAAGCAATGAAGAAGTCGGGAGTAGCCCACAGGAGACGGGTGCAGCACGGAAAGTGCGGCGCGCACCAATGCACTGTCAATGGTGCGTAAAAGTCAGTTACAGTGAATAAAAAGATACTTCCGCTGAACCTAGGAACACAAAACTTTAGACACAGACCCTAGAGGTGTGTACCAGTGTAAAGACACCGGCGTTGCAAAGTTACCTCACCCACAGGCCGTGGGTGCACAGGGTCGAAGTGGCGTCGGGTTCTGTCACGCAGGTTCTGGGTGCTTGGAGCTGTTGCAGCGGCAGGCGCTGTGAAGCAGAAGTGTCCGGTGCGATCCAAGGGTGGATCGATGTAGAAAAGTACCTGAAAGCAGAGGGGACAGAGTCTGGGTCACTCAGCAGTGACCAGGGTGGAACCAGGACGGAACCAGGCAATGTCGGGCGCAATCAGGCGGTTGTCGATAGGCTTCTCTCCGCTGTCACGTGGGCTCTGGGGCATCTGCGACGTCCAGGAGCAGGTCACGATCTGTCCCACGTAGGCTCTCGCCGTCAGCACCGTCGGCTTGAAGATTGTAGCAAACAGCACTTGGCAAAAGCAATCCACGCGGAACCGGGAGATTGCTTATCACTCGAACCAGGAGGGTCAGAGTGGGTGCTCCTTTTCACAGGAGCTGGTGCAGATCTGGAGCAACCAGAAAAGCAAGTCGGATTTCAAAGTTCGTCGGCACAGGGGCCACAAGCCAGCTGGCAAGTGACCGGGCCAACGCGTCGAGCGCACACAAGCAGAAGGGCCCCACGCAGCACTCAGCGAGTGTGGAGGGGTGAGCTTTGGTGCAAGTGGAGCTCGGGGCTGGGGCTTCTCAAACCCCGGTGTACAGCTTCGAGGGTCACTCGTGGGCCGCACGGTCAGCGTCTCGTGGCCTTTTCAAGATGGCGTGCCCCACGCTTCCGGTCGCCTCCACGGGTCTCAGCTCTGCAGGGACTGTGGATCGGGCAGGTAGAAGGCAGGCAAGCTTGATCTCGTCGATCTCTGTCGCTCGAGTTCCGGCGGGAACTGCAACAAAGCAAGGGTCGAGGGCTGGATGGTGCCTGTTTGCACAGGGTGGTCACTCCTTGACCACAAGGGAGATTCTTCAGTCTTCTCACGTCGTGTAGAAAGTCGAAGGGTCCAGATTTCGTTTCTTATGTTTCTTCAGGATGATCTGAGGTCCGTTGGGACTGCTCCCCCTCTTATTCGAATCTAGGGGGTTGGACATCCTGCTAGGTCCCCTCCTATGGGTGGGACCCAGGAAGGGGGTGGTTACACCCCTCTCCTTTGATCCTGGCCGCGCTGGGACAGGGGCTGGGAGGCCCCAGAACCGGTTTGGCCGGATCCTGCAAGGGGCAGCCTTGTGCTCCCCAGGCAGTGTCTGGTTTCATTGAAACCTCCCTACTCCAATCCACTATCTCCTGTCTGGGGTGGTTTGACACCGCCCTGTGACAGGAAACTCTTTGTCCAGGCCTCCTCTGCCGGGTTTCGGTCAGCAGCAGGAGGTCAGACCCGTGTCTGTGGCAGGGGCATCCATTTTGTGGATCTGAGGCTCATTTTAAATCAACCGCGTTTCAGTAAAGTAACATGTCTTCTCCCTCTAGAAGGGTGGAATGCTATCCCCGTCGCCAGAACTGGCGAGGGGATAGTATTCCAATTCGTATGACACCTTACACGACATGTTTTGATAAAGCCAAACCAAAGTTGCTATATAACCGCGAGGATTATAATGCGCTTAAGAGTATATGGTATGGCATTATCCCGGATCAGCTTAGGGAGTTGTTCCCGACAGCTGCAGACAGGCTCAGCTCACGCCAGAGCACCATCTCACATAAAACCACGCACTCTGCCTCCAGGATTGATGAGGCCTTCCATAGGAGTGGCTTACAGGCTATATATGTGTCCAGATATAGGTTTAGATATAGGTATACTATATCTAAGCAAGGGGTGATTACACCCACTTGCCCCAGCTGAGTGATCAGCCAGTTGTGTCAATTTAGATAGCCAGCCAGGGGTGGCAAAAGATATGCTGCAGCCCCTGGTAGGCCTTGGATGCACCTATGCCCTGGGCACCTATAGTGCTCTGTACAGGGGCTGATAAGGTGACCCAAGCCAATCTAGTTATGCACCTAGGGTACATGGAATCCATTTTACAGAGAGAGCAGATAGCCTGGGGCCCTGATTAGCAGGGAACCAGGCCAACTAAGTCGAAAACCAGCTAAACACAGGGCAAAAAATCTGGGGTAACCATAGTCAGGTAGCCACCTTCCTACATAACCCCCCCCCAAACGAAAGGAGATAAGGCTATCCTTGGCCAGGTAAGCCTTTATTGCCTGAGTGGCCATATAAGGAAGTACCTGCACTAGCATGGGTACCCCCTGTCTCATGGTCCACTAAGCAGTCCCTCACCCTAGGGGTATTAGAGGGTCTCCACCATAGGGAATCACTACCTTGGGTGTGTTTATGCAAAGTTAAAGGCTGGTTTGGATATGGAGTATTGAAGTGAGGCTCCACTATTTTTGGGCTCAACTTCCTCCAATTATCTTCCACCATATGTGCCTTTCTTTCTTCAACTGAGTTGCACTGAGCTCTCAGGGTCAACCTCTGGCTACCTAAAGCTGGAGGCTGGGTCCCTCTGTTTGGCTTGCTGGAGGGACAGTTCAGGTTTGGGCCCTTTTGGTCCCAGGTTTGGCTGTGCCCAACAGAATCCATCTGTGGGAGGTCCCTAACTGTTTTTAAGGGGGCTCCCTCAGGAGTTTTTAAAGTTTTCACCTTACTAGGCCTACTAGTTTTGGTGCCCCTAATCTGTTGATGGGGGTGCTTTATTTGACAGGGGGCCCTCTGGGTCTCACTGTCCTTCTTGTCCTCTGTAGCCCTGGGCTGACTGAGGCAAGGTAGAGAGGGGCAGGTTACCTGCTCCAGACTGGATCCCACCGCTGCCACCAATGTGAGAAGTTGGCCTGATAGGTAGTGTTTCCAATTCTGGAACCACTGGTTATCAGTCCAAACAAACCCCAAAGATGTCAGGTTTGTAAGTCAACCTTGTAGACAAGCTATCCTAGTGGTAGCATGGACTAAGCAGCCTTAAAGGCTTAACTTAAGAGGTCGTGTTAAGCGAGCTTGTTTTACCACATACAATCCTGTAATCAAATGAAAGGACACCACACAAGTATATATTATAAAAATATATGTATTTATTACTAAATTACTCCCCAGTACTCTTTATGAGGAAAGGGGCACAAGCGTTAAATCAAAAGCACTGTTACACATATAAAGTTGCACGTTTATGGATGAGGGCGGGTGGCCACTCAGACCATATATAAAAAAAGTGGTATAAGTAACACTTTACGAACAATGGTTAGGCCTAGGGCCTAGAGATTCGCTGGGAGCAGTCAGGACAAGCAATGAAGAAGTCGGGAGTAGCCCACAGGAGACGGGTGCAGCACGGAAAGTGCGGCGCGCACCAATGCACTGTCAATGGTGCGTAAAAGTCAGTTACAGTGAATAAAAAGATACTTCCGCTGAACCTAGGAACACAAAACTTTAGACACAGACCCTAGAGGTGTGTACCAGTGTAAAGACACCGGCGTTGCAAAGTTACCTCACCCACAGGCCGTGGGTGCACAGGGTCGAAGTGGCGTCGGGTTCTGTCACGCAGGTTCTGGGTGCTTGGAGCTGTTGCAGCGGCAGGCGCTGTGAAGCAGAAGTGTCCGGTGCGATCCAAGGGTGGATCGATGTAGAAAAGTACCTGAAAGCAGAGGGGACAGAGTCTGGGTCACTCAGCAGTGACCAGGGTGGAACCAGGACGGAACCAGGCAATGTCGGGCGCAATCAGGCGGTTGTCGATAGGCTTCTCTCCGCTGTCACGTGGGCTCTGGGGCATCTGCGACGTCCAGGAGCAGGTCACGATCTGTCCCACGTAGGCTCTCGCCGTCAGCACCGTCGGCTTGAAGATTGTAGCAAACAGCACTTGGCAAAAGCAATCCACGCGGAACCGGGAGATTGCTTATCACTCGAACCAGGAGGGTCAGAGTGGGTGCTCCTTTTCACAGGAGCTGGTGCAGATCTGGAGCAACCAGAAAAGCAAGTCGGATTTCAAAGTTCGTCGGCACAGGGGCCACAAGCCAGCTGGCAAGTGACCGGGCCAACGCGTCGAGCGCACACAAGCAGAAGGGCCCCACGCAGCACTCAGCGAGTGTGGAGGGGTGAGCTTTGGTGCAAGTGGAGCTCGGGGCTGGGGCTTCTCAAACCCCGGTGTACAGCTTCGAGGGTCACTCGTGGGCCGCACGGTCAGCGTCTCGTGGCCTTTTCAAGATGGCGTGCCCCACGCTTCCGGTCGCCTCCACGGGTCTCAGCTCTGCAGGGACTGTGGATCGGGCAGGTAGAAGGCAGGCAAGCTTGATCTCGTCGATCTCTGTCGCTCGAGTTCCGGCGGGAACTGCAACAAAGCAAGGGTCGAGGGCTGGATGGTGCCTGTTTGCACAGGGTGGTCACTCCTTGACCACAAGGGAGATTCTTCAGTCTTCTCACGTCGTGTAGAAAGTCGAAGGGTCCAGATTTCGTTTCTTATGTTTCTTCAGGATGATCTGAGGTCCGTTGGGACTGCTCCCCCTCTTATTCGAATCTAGGGGGTTGGACATCCTGCTAGGTCCCCTCCTATGGGTGGGACCCAGGAAGGGGGTGGTTACACCCCTCTCCTTTGATCCTGGCCGCGCTGGGACAGGGGCTGGGAGGCCCCAGAACCGGTTTGGCCGGATCCTGCAAGGGGCAGCCTTGTGCTCCCCAGGCAGTGTCTGGTTTCATTGAAACCTCCCTACTCCAATCCACTATCTCCTGTCTGGGGTGGTTTGACACCGCCCTGTGACAGGAAACTCTTTGTCCAGGCCTCCTCTGCCGGGTTTTGGTCAGCAGCAGGAGGTCAGACCCGTGTCTGTGGCAGGGGCATCCATTTTGTGGATCTGAGGCTCATTTTAAATCAACCGCGTTTCAGTAAAGTAACATGTCTTCTCCCTCTAGAAGGGTGGAATGCTATCCCCGTCGCCAGAACTGGCGAGGGGATAGTATTCCAATTCGTATGACACCTTACACGACATGTTTTGATAAAGCCAAACCAAAGTTGCTATATAACCGCGAGGATTATAATGCGCTTAAGAGTATATGGTATGGCATTATCCCGGATCAGCTTAGGGAGTTGTTCCCGACAGCTGCAGACAGGCTCAGCTCACGCCAGAGCACCATCTCACATAAAACCACGCACTCTGCCTCCAGGATTGATGAGGCCTTCCATAGGAGTGGCTTACAGGCTATAAATGTGTCCAGATATAGGTTTAGATATAGGTATACTATATCTAAGCAAGGGGTGATTACACCCACTTGCCCCAGCTGAGTGATCAGCCAGTTGTGTCAATTTAGATAGCCAGCCAGGGGTGGCAAAAGATATGCTGCAGCCCCTGGTAGGCCTTGGATGCACCTATGCCCTGGGCACCTATAGTGCTCTGTACAGGGGCTGATAAGGTGACCCAAGCCAATCTAGTTATGCACCTAGGGTACATGGAATCCATTTTACAGAGAGAGCAGATAGCCTGGGGCCCTGATTAGCAGGGAACCAGGCCAACTAAGTCGAAAACCAGCTAAACACAGGGCAAAAAATCTGGGGTAACCATAGTCAGGTAGCCACCTTCCTACAGAAGGGTATGCTCAGAAGTGAGTCAAGTGCTCTCCACACCACTGGAGTCAAGCTATCCTGGCTGATGACGGCTGATAGCCAGAAACCAGTCCTAGGATGCTTGATTCCGGTCCAGGGAAGACATGGCTTGGCAGTTCGGACTGGACTGTTCCCATGAGGTACAGGGTCAAGGCTGATTTGCATATGGCCATGTCTGAACTGGGGTCGTGTGGAGTGTAAAAACAATGGATTTAGGCCCAGATGTCTGTACTTGGATGAATGTATGACATTGTTCTGCATTCTGCCCATCAACTGCTGTTTTTGCATTTGTCACCCTGAGTGGGAAGGGTATGCTCAGACGTGAGTCCCGTGCTCTCCACACCACTGGAGTCAAGCTATCCTGGCTGATGACGGCTGATAGCCAGAAACCGGTCCTAGGAGGCTTGATTCCGGTTCAGGGAAGACATTGCTTGGCAGTGTGAGCTGGACTGTTCCCATGAGGCACAGGGTCAAGGCTGATTTGCAGACGGCCATGTCTGAACTGGGGTAGTGTGTAGTGCAGAAAACGTTAGATTTATGCCCAGATCTCTGTACTGGGATGAATGTATGACATTGTTCTGCATTCTGTCCATCAACTGCTGTTTTTGCATTTGTCACCCTGAGTGGGAAGGGTATGCTCAGGCGTGAGTCCCGTGCTCTCCATACCACTGGAGTCTAGCTATCCTGGCTGATGACGGCTGATAGTCAGAAACCGGTCCTAGGATGCTTGAGTCCGACCCAGGGAAGACATGGCTTGGCAGTTCGGGCTGGACTGTTCCCATGAGGCACAGGGTCAAGGCTAATTTGCATATGGCCTTGTCTTAACTGGGGTAGTGTGGAGTGCAAGAAAACAATAGATTTAGGCCCAGATCTCTGTACTGGGGTGAATGTATGACATTATTCTGCATTCTGTCTATCAACTGTTGTTTTTGCATTCGTCACCCTGAGTGGGAAGGGTATGCTCAGCCGTGAATCCCGTGCTCTCCACACGACTGGAGTCAAGCTATCCTGGCTGATGACGTCTGATAGCCACAAAACGGTCCTAGGATGCTTGATTCTGGTCCAGGGAAAACATGGGTGGCAGGTCGGGCGGGACTGTTCCCATGAGGCACAGGGTCAAGGCTGATTTGCATATCGCCATATCTGAACTGGGGTAGAAGAGTGCAAAAAACGATGTATTTAGGCCCAGATCTCTGTACTGGGGTGAATATATGACATTGTTTTGGATTCTGTCCATCAACTGTTGTTTTTGCATTTGTCACCCTGAGTGGGAAAGGTATGCTCAGACGTTAGTCCGGTGCTCTCCACACCACTGGAGTCAAGGTATCCTGGCTTATGACGGCTGATAGCCAGAAACCGGTCCTTGGATGCTTGAATCCGGTCCAGGGAAGTCATGGCTTGACAGTTCGGGTGGACTGTTCCCATGAGGCACAGGGTCAAAGCTGATTTGCATATGGCCATGTATGAACTGGGGTAGTGTGGAGTGCAAAAAACGATGGATTTAGGCCCAGAACTCTGTACTGGGGTGAATGTATGACATTGTTTTGCATTCTGTCCATCAACTGTTGTTTTTGCATTTGTCACCCTGAGTGGGAAGGTTATGCTCAGACGTGAGTCCCCTGCTCTCCACACCACTGGAGTCAAGCTATCCTGGCTTATGACGACTGATAGCCAGAAACCGGTCCTAGGATGCTTGATTCCGGTCCAGAGAAGTCATGGCTTGGCAGTTCGGGCTGGACTGTTCCATGAGGCACAGGGTCAAAGCTTATTTGCATATGGCCATGTCTGAACTGGAGTAGTGTGGAGTGCAAAAAACGATGGATTTAGGCCCAGATCTCTGTAGTGGGTGAATGAATGACATTGTTTTGCATTCTGTCCATCAACTGTTGTTTTTGCATTTGTCACCCTCAGTGGGAAGGTTATGCTCAGACGTGAGTCCCGTGCTCTCCACACCACTGGAGTCAAGCTATCCTTGCTTATGACGGCTGATAGCCAGAAACCGGTCCTAGAATGCTTGATTCCGGTCCAGGGAAGACATGGCTTGGCAGTTCGGGCTGGACTGTTCCCATGAGGCAAAGGGTCAAGGCTGATTTGCATATGGCCATGTCTGAACTGGGGTAGTGTGTAGGGCAAAAAACGATGGATTTAGGCCCCGGTCTCTGTACTGGGGTGAATGTATGACATTGTTCTGCATTCTGTCCATCAACTGTTGTTTTTGCATTTGTCACCATGAGTGGGAAGGGTATGCTCAGACGTGTGTCCTGTGCTCTCCACACCACTGGAGTCAAGCTATCCTGGCTGATGACGGCGGATAGCCAGAAACCGGTCCTAGGATACTTGATTCCGGTCCAGGGAAGACATGGCTTGGCATTTCGGGCTGGACTGTTTCCATGAGGCACAGGGTGAAGGCTGATTTGCATATGGCCATGTCTGAACTGGTGTAGTGTGGAGTGCAAAAAACAATTCATTTAGGCCCAGATCTCTGAACTGGGGTGAATGTATGACATTGTTCTGCATTCTGTCCATCAACTGTTGTTTTTGCATTTGTCACCCTGAGTGGGAAGGGTATGCTCAGACGTGAGTCCAGTGCTCTCTACACCACTTGAGTCAAGCTATCCTGCCTGATGACGGCTATTAGCCAGAAAGCGGTCCTAGGATAATTGATTCCGGTCCAGGGTAGACATGGCTTGGCAGTTCAGGCTGGACTGTTCCCATGAGGCACAGGGTCAAGGCTGATTTGCATATGACCATGTCTGAACTGGGATAGTGTGTAGGGCACAAAAACCACAGATTTAGGCCCAGATCTCTGTACTGGGGTGAATGTATGACATTGTTCTGCTTCTGTCGATAAACTATTGTTTTTGCATTCGTCACCCTGAGTGGGAAGAGTATACTCAGACATGAGTCCCGTGCTCTCCACACCACTGAAGTCAAGATATCCTGGCTGATGAAAGCTGATAGCCAGAAACCGGTCCTAGGATGCTTGATTCCGGTCCAGGGAAGACATGGCTTGACAGTTCGGGCTGGACTGTTCCCATGAGGCACAGCGTCAAGGCTGATGTGCATATGGCCATGTCTCAACTGGGATAGTGTGGTGGGCAAAAACACGATGGATTTAGGTCCAGATCTCTGTACTGGGGTGAATGTATGACATTGTTCTGCATTCTGTCCATCAACTGTTGTTTTTGCATTTGTCACCATGAGTGAGAAGGGTATGCTCAGACGTGAGTCCTGTGCTCTCCACACCACTGGAGTCAAGCTATCCTGGCTGATGACGGCGGATAGCCAGAAACCGGCCCTAGGATGCTTGATTCTGGTCCAGGTAAGACATAGCTTGGCAATTCGGGCTGGACTGTTCCCATGAGGCACAGGGTGAAGGCTGATTTGCAGAAGGCCATGTTTGAACTTGGGTAGTGTGTAGTGCAAAAAAACGATGGATTTAGGCCCTGATCTCTGTACTGTCTCTACTGAATGTATGACATTGTTCTGCATTCTGTCCATCAACTGTTGTTTTTGCATTTGTCACTCTGAGGGGGAAAGGTGTGCTCAGACGTGAGTCCCGTGCTCTCCACACCACTGGAGTCAAGCTATCCTGGATGATGACAGCTGATAGCCAGAAACCAGTCCTAGGATGCTTGATTCCGGTCCAGGGAAGACATGGCTTGGCAGTTCGGGCTGGACTGTTCCCATGAGGCACAGGGTCAAGGCTGATTTGCATATGGCCATGTCTGAACTGGGGTAGTGTGGAGTGTAAAAAACAATGGATTTAGGCCAAGATGTCTGTACTGGGATGAATGTATGACATTGTTCTGCATTCTGTCCATCAACTGTTGTTTTTGCATTTGTCACCATGAGTGAGAAGGGTATGCTCAGACGTGAGTCCTGTGCTCTCCACGCCACTGGAGTCAAGCTATCCTGGCTGATGACGGCTGATAACCAGAAACCGGTTTTAGGATGCTTGATTCCGGTCCAGGGAAGACATGACTTGGCAGTTCGGGCTGGACTGTTCCCATGAGGCACAGGGTCAAGGCTGATTTGCATATGGCCATGTCTGAACTGGGGTAGTGCGTAGTGCAAAAAAATGATGGATTTAGGCTCAAATTTCTGTACTGGGTTGAATGTATGACATTGTTCTGCATTCTGTCCATCAACTGTTGTTTTTGCATTTGTCACCCTGAGTGGGAAGAGTATGCTCAGACGTGAGTCCAGTGCTCTCTACACCACTTGAGTCAAGCTATCCTGCCTGATGACGGCTATTAGCCAGAAAGCGGTCCTAGGATGCTTGATTCCGGTCCAGGGTAGACATGGCTTGGCATTTCAGGCTGGACTGTTCCCATGAGGCACAGGGTCAAGGCTGACTTGCATATGACCATGTCTGAACTGGGATAGTGTGTAGGGCACAAAAACCACGGATTTAGGCCCAGATCTCTGTACTGGGGTGAATGTATGACATTGTTCTGCTTCTGTCGATAAACTATTGTTTTTGCATTCGTCACCCTGAGTGGGAAGAGTATACTCAGACATGAGTCCCGTGCTCTCCACACCACTGGAGTCAAGATATCCTGGCTGATGACAGCTGATAGCCAGAAACCGGTCCTAGGATGCTTGATTCCGGTCCAGGGAAGACATGGCTTGGCAGTTCGGGCTGGACTGTTCCCATGAGGCACAGCGTCAAGGCTGATGTGCATATGGCCATGTCTCAACTGGGATAGTGTGGTGGGCAAAAACACGATGGATTTAGGCCCAGATCTCTGTACTGGGGTGAATGTATGACATTGTTCTGCATTCTGTCCATCAACTGTTGTTTTTGCATTTGTCACCATGAGTGAGAAGGGTATGCTCAGACGTGAGTCCTGTGCTCTCCACACCACTGGAGTCAAGCTATCCTGGCTGATGACGGCGGATAGCCAGAAACCGGCCCTAGGATGCTTGATTCAGGTCCAGGTAAGACATGGCTTGGCAATTCGGGCTGGACTGTTCCCATGAGGCACAGGGTGAAGGCTGATTTGCATATGGCCATGTCTGAACTGGGGTAGTGTGGAGTGCAAAAAACAATTCATTTAGGCCCAGATCTCTGTACTAGGGTGAATGTATGACATTGTTCTGCATTCTGTCCATCAACTGTTGTTTTTGCATTTGTCAACCTGAGTGGGAAAGGTATGCTCAGACGTGAGTCCCGTGCTCTCCACGCCACTGGAGTCAAGCTATCTTGGCTGATGACGGCTGATAGCCAGAAACCGGTCCTAGGATGCTTGATTCCGGTCCAGGGAAGACCGGTGTTGGCAGTTTGTGCTGGACTGTTCCCATGAGGCACAGGGTCAAGGCTGATTTGCAGAAGGCCTTGTTTGAACTTGGGTAGTGTGTAGTGCAAAAAAACGATGGATTTAGGCCCAGATCTCTGTACTGTCTCTACTGAATGTATGACATTGTTCTGCATTCTGTCCATCAACTGTTGTTTTTGCATTTGTCACTCTGAGGGGGAAAGGTGTGCTCAGACGTGAGTCCCGTGCTCTCCACACCACTGGAGTCAAGCTATCCTGGCTGATGACGGCTGATAGCCAGAAACCAGTCCAAGGATGCTTGATTCCGGTCCAGGGAAGACATGGCTTGGCAGGTCGGTCTGGACTGTTCCCATGAGGCACAGGGTCAAGGCTGATTTGCATATGGCCATGTCTGAACTGGGGTAGTTTGGAGTGTAAAAAACAATGGATTTAGGCCCAGATGTCTGTACTGGGATGAATGTATGACATTGTTCTGCATTCTGCCCATTCACTGTTGTTTTTGCATTTGTCACCCTGAGTGGGAAGGGCATGCTCAGACGTGAGTACCGTGCTCTCCACACCACTGGAGTCAAGCTATCCTGGCTGATGACGGCTAATAGCAGGAAACCGGTCCTAGGATGCTGGATTCCGGACCAGGGAAGACATTGCTTGGCAGTTCGGGCTGGACTCTTCCCATGAGGCACAGGGTCAAGGCTGATTTGCAGAAGGCCATGTCTGACCTGGGATAGTGTGTAGTGGAAAAACGATGGATTTTTGCCCAGATCTCTGTACTGGGGTGAATGTATGACATTGTTCTGCATTCTACCCATCAACTGTTGTATTTGCATTTGTCATCCTGAGTGGAAAGGGTATGCTCAGGAGTGAGTCCAGTGCTCTCCACACCACTGGAGCCAAGCTATCCTGGCTGATGACGGCTGATAGCCAGAAACCAGTCCTAGGATGCTTGATTCCGAACAAGGGAAGACATGGCTTGGCAGTTCGGGCTGGACTGTTCCCATGAGGCACAGGGTCAAGGCTAATTTGCATATGGCCATGTCTGAACTGGGGTAGTGTGGAGTGCAAAAAAACAATGGATTTAGGCCCAGATCTCTGTACTGGGGTGAATGTATGACATTGTTCTGCATTCTGTCCATCAACTGTTGTTTTTGCATTCGTCACCCTGAGTGGGAAGGGTATGCTCAGACGTAAATCCCGTGCTCTCCACACCACTGGAGTCAAGCTATCCTGTATGATGACGTCTAATAGCCAGAAACCGGTCCTAGGATGCTTAATTCCGGTCCACGGAAGACATGGCTTGGCAGTTCGGCCTGGACTGTTCCCATGAGGCACAGGGTCAAGGCTGATTTGCATATGGCCATGTCTGAACTGGGATAGTGTGGTGGGCAAAAATACGATGAATTTAGGCCCAGATCTCTGTACTGGGGTGAATGTATGACATTGTTCTGCATTCTGTCCATCAACTGTTGTTTTTGCATTTGTCACCATGAGTGAGAAGGGTATGCTCAGACATGAGTCCTGTGCTCTCCACACCACTGTAGTCAAGCTATCTTGGCTGATGACGGCTGATAGCCAAAAACCGGTCCTAGGATGCTTGATTCCGGTCCAGGTAAGACACGGCTCGGCAATTCGGGCTGGACTGTTCCCATGAGGCACAGGGTGAAGGCTGATTTGCATATGGCCATGTCTGAACTGGGGTAGTGTGGAGTGCAAAAAACAATTCATTTAGGCCCAGATCTCTGTACTGGGGTGAATGTATGACATTTCTCTGCATTCTGTCCATCAACTGTTGTTTGTGCGTTTGTCACCCTGAGTGGGAAAGGTATGCTCAGACGTGAGTCCCGTGCTCACCACACCACTGGAGTCAAGCTATCCTGGCTGATGACGGCTGATAGCAGGAAACCGGTCCTAGGATGGTTGATTCCGGACCAGGGAAGACATTGCTTGGCAGTTCGGGCTGGACTGTTCCCATGAGGCACAGGGTCAAGGCTGATTTGCAGAAGGCCATATCTGAACTCGGGTAGTGTGTAGTGCAAAAAACGATGGATTTACGCCCAGATCTCTGTACTGGGCTGCATGTATGACATTGTTCTGCATTCTATCCATCAACTGTTGTATTTGCATTTGTCATCCTGAGTGGAAAGGGTATGCTCAGGAGTGAGTCCAGTGCTCTCCACACCACTGGAGTCAAGCTATCCTGGCTGATGACGTCTAATAGCCAGAAACCGGTCCTAGGATGCTTAATTCCGGTCCAAGGAAGACATGGCTTGGCAGTTCAGCCTGGACTGTTCCCATGAGGCACAGGGTCAAGGCTGATTTGCATATGGCCAGGTCTGAACTGTTGTAGTGTATAGGGCAAAAAAACGATGGATTTAGGCCCAGATCTCTGTACTGAGGTGAATGTATGACATTGTTCTGCATTCTGTCCGTCAACTGTTGTTTTTGCATTTGTCACCCAGAGTGGGAAGGGTATGCTCAGACGTGAGTCCTGTGCTCTCCACACCACTGGAGTCAAGCTATGCTGGATGATGACGGCTGATAGCTAGAAACCGGTCCTAGGATGCTTGATTCCGGTTCAGGGAAGACATGGCTTGGCAGTTCTGGCTGGACTGTTCCCATGAGGCACAGGGTCAAGGCTGATTTGCATATGGCCATGTCTGAACTCGGGTAGTGTGGAGTGCAAAAAACAATGGATTCAGGCCCAGATCTCTGTACTGGGGTGAATGTATTACATTGTTTTGCATTCTGTCCATCAACTGTTGTTTTTGCATTTGTCACCCTGAGTGGGAAGGTTATGCTCAGACGTGAGTCCCGTGCTCTCCACACCACTGGAGTCAAGCTATCCTGGCTTATGACGGCTGATAGCCAGAAACCGGTCCTAGGATGCTTTATTCCGGTCCAGGGAAGTCATGGCTTGGCAGTTCGGGCTGGACTGTTCCCATGAGGCATAGGGTCAAGGCTGATTTGCATATGGCCATGTCTGAACTGGGGTAGTGTGTAGTGCAAAACAACAATGGATTTAGGCCCAGATTTCTGTACTGGGGTGAATGTATGACATTGTTCTGCATTTTGTCCATCAACTGTTGTTTTTGCATTTGTCACCCTGAGTGGGAAGGGTATGCTCAGACGTGAGTCCCGTGCTCTCCACACCAATTGAGTCAAGCTATCTTGGCTGATGACGGCTGATAGCCAAAAACCGGTCCTAGGATGCTTGATTCCGGTCCAGGTAAGACACGGCTCGGCAATTCGGGCTGGACTGTTCCCATGAGGCACAGGGTGAAGGCTGATTTGCATATGGCCATGTATGAACTGGGGTAGTGTGGAGTGCAAAAAACAATTCATTTAGGCCCAGATCTCTGTACTGGGGTGAATGTATGACATTTCTCTGCATTCTGTCCATCAACTGTTGTTTGTGCGTTTGTCACCCTGAGTGAGAAAGGTATGCTCAGACGTGAGTCCCGTGCTCACCACACCACTGGAGTCAAGCTATCCTGGCTGATGACGGCTGATAGCAGGAAACCGGTCCTAGGATGGTTGATTCCGGACCAGGGAAGACATTGCTTGGCAGTTCGGGCTGGACTGTTCCCATGAGGCACAGGGTCAAGGCTGATTTGCAGAAGGCCATATCTGAACTGGGGTAGTGTGTAGTGCAAAAAACGATGGATTTACGCCCAGATCTCTGTACTGGGCTGAATGTATGACATTGTTCTGCATTCTATCCATCAACTGTTGTATTTGCATTTGTCATCCTGAGTGGAAAGGGTATGCTCAGGAGTGAGTCCAGTGCTCTCCACACCACTGGAGTCAAGCTATCCTGGCCGATGACGTCTAATAGCCAGAAACCGGTCCTAGGATGCTTAATTCCGGTCCAAGGAAGACATGGCTTGGCAGTTCAGCCTGGACTGTTCCCATGAGGCACAGGGTCAAGGCTGATTTGCATATGGCCAGGTCTGAACTGTTGTAGTGTATAGGGCAAAAAAACCACGGATTTAGGCCCAGATCTCTGTACTGGGGTGAATGTATGACATTGTTCTGCTTCTGTCGATAAACTATTGTTTTTGCATTCGTCACCCTGAGTGGGAAGAGTATACTCAGACATGAGTCCCGTGCTCTCCACACCACTGAAGTCAAGATATCCTGGCTGATGAAAGCTGATAGCCAGAAACCGGTCTTAGGATGCTTGATTTCGGTCCAGGGAAGACATGGCTTGACAGTTCGGGCTGGACTGTTCCCATGAGGCACAGCGTCAAGGCTGATGTGCATATGGCCATGTCTCAACTGGGATAGTGTGGTGGGCAAAAACACGATGGATTTAGGTCCAGATCTCTGTACTGGGGTGAATGTATGACATTGTTCTGCATTCTGTCCATCAACTGTTGTTTTTGCATTTGTCACCATGAGTGAGAAGGGTATGCTCAGACGTGAGTCCTGTGCTCTCCACACCACTGGAGTCAAGCTATCCTGGCTGATGACGGCGGATAGCCAGAAACCGGCCCTAGGATGCTTGATTCTGGTCCAGGTAAGACATAGCTTGGCAATTCGGGCTGGACTGTTCCCATGAGGCACAGGGTGAAGGCTGATTTGCAGAAGGCCATGTTTGAACTTGTGTAGTGTGTAGTGCAAAAAAACGATGGATTTAGGCCCTGATCTCTGTACTGTCTCTACTGAATGTATGACATTGTTAAGCATTCTTTCCATCAACTGTTGTTTTTGCATTTGTCACTCTGAGGGGGAAAGGTGTGCTCAGACGTGAGTCCCGTGCTCTCCACACCACTGGAGTCAAGCTATCCTGGATGATGACAGCTGATAGCCAGAAACCAGTCCTAGGATGCTTGATTCCGGTCCAGGGAAGACATGGCTTGGCAGTTCGGGCTGGACTGTTCCCATGAGGCACAGGGTCAAGGCTGATTTGCATATGGCCATGTCTGAACTGGGGTAGTGTGGAGTGTAAAAAACAATGGATTTAGGCCAAGATGTCTGTACTGGGATGAATGTATGACATTGTTCTGCATTCTGTCCATCAACTGTTGTTTTTGCATTTGTCACCATGAGTGAGAAGGGTATGCTCAGACGTGAGTCCTGTGCTCTCCACGCCACTGGAGTCAAGCTATCCTGGCTGATGACGGCTGATAGCCAGAAACCGGTTTTAGGATGCTTGATTCCGGTCCAGGGAAGACATGACTTGGCAGTTCGGGCTGGACTGTTCCCATGAGGCACAGGGTCAAGGCTGATTTGCATATGGCCATGTCTGAACTGGGGTAGTGCGTAGTGCAAAAAAGATGATGGATTTAGGCTCAAATTTCTGTACTGGGTTGAATGTATGACATTGTTCTGCATTCTGTCCATCAACTGTTGTTCTTGCATTTGTCACCCTGAGTGGGAAGAGTATGCTCAGACTTGAGTCCAGTGCTCTCTACACCACTTGAGTCAAGCTATCCTGCCTGATGACGGCTATTAGCCAGAAAGCGGTCCTAGGATGCTTGATTCCGGTCCAGGGTAGACATGGCTTGGCATTTCAGGCTGGACTGTTCCCATGAGGCACAGGGTCAAGGCTGACTTGCATATGACCATGTCTGAACTGGGATAGTGTGTAGGGCACAAAAACCACGGATTTAGGCCCAGATCTCTGTACTGGGGTGAATGTATGACATTGTTCTGCTTCTGTCGATAAACTATTGTTTTTGCATTCGTCACCCTGAGTGGGAAGAGTATACTCAGACATGAGTCCCGTGCTCTCCACACCACTGGAGTCAAGATATCCTGGCTGATGACAGCTGATAGCCAGAAACCGGTCCTAGGATGCTTGATTCCGGTCCAGGGAAGACATGGCTTGGCAGTTCGGGCTGGACTGTTCCCATGAGGCACAGCGTCAAGGCTGATGTGCATATGGCCATGTCTCAACTGGGATAGTGTGGTGGGCAAAAACACGATGGATTTAGGCCCAGATCTCTGTACTGGGGTGAATGTATGACATTGTTCTGCATTCTGTCCATCAACTGTTGTTTTTGCATTTGTCACCATGAGTGAGAAGGGTATGCTCAGACGTGAGTTCTGTGCTCTCCACACCACTGGAGTCAAGCTATCCTGGCTGATGACGGCGGATAGCCAGAAACCGGCCCTAGGATGCTTGATTCAGGTCCAGGTAAGACATGGCTTGGCAATTCGGGCTGGACTGTTCCCATGAGGCACAGGGTGAAGGCTGATTTGCATATGGCCATGTCTGAACTGGGGTAGTGTGGAGTGCAAAAAACAATTCATTTAGGCCCAGATCTCTGTACTAGGGTGAATGTATGACATTGTTCTGCATTCTGTCCATCAACTGTTGTTTTTGCATTTGTCAACCTGAGTGGGAAAGGTATGCTCAGACGTGAGTCCCGTGCTCTCCACGCCACTGGAGTCAAGCTATCTTGGCTGATGACGGCTGATAGCAAGAAACCGGTCCTAGGATGCTTGATTCCGGTCCAGGGAAGACCGGTGTTGGCAGTTTGTGCTGGACTGTTCCCATGAGGCACAGGGTCAAGGCTGATTTGCAGAAGGCCATGTTTGAACTTGGGTAGTGTGTAGTGCAAAAAAACTATGGATTTAGGCCCAGATCTCTGTACTGTCTCTACTGAATGTATGACATTGTTCTGCATTCTGTCCATCAACTGTTGTTTTTGCATTTGTCACTCTGAGGGGGAAAGGTGTGCTCAGACGTGAGTCCCGTGCTCTCCACACCACTGGAGTCAAGCTATCCTGGCTGATGACGGCTGATAGCCAGAAACCAGTCCAAGGATGCTTGATTCCGGTCCAGGGAAGACATGGCTTGGCAGGTCGGTCTGGACTGTTCCCATGAGGCACAGGGTCAAGGCTGATTTGCATATGGCCATGTCTGAACTGGGGTAGTTTGGAGTGTAAAAAACAATGGATTTAGGCCCAGATGTCTGTACTGGGATGATTGTATGACATTGTTCTGCATTCTGCCCATCAACTGTTGTTTTTTGCATTTGTCACCCTGAGTGGGAAGGGTATGCTCAGACGTGAGTCCCGTGCTCTCCACACCACTGGAGTCAAGCTATCCTGACTGATGACGGCTGATAGCCAGAAACCGGTCCTAGGATGCTTGATTCCGGTCCAGGGAAGACATGGCTTGGCAGTTCGGGCTGGACTGTTCCCATGAGGCACAGGGTCAAGGCTGATTTGCATATGGCCATGTCTGAACTGGGGTAGGGTAGAGTGTAAAAAACAATAGATTTACGCCCAGATGTCTGTACTGGGATGAATGTATGACATTGTTCTGCATTCTGCCCATTCACTGTTGTTTTTGCATTTGTCACCATGAGTGGGAAGGGCATGCTCAGACGTGAGTACAGTGCTCTCCACACCACTGGAGTCAAGCTATCCTGGCTGATGACGGCTGATAGCAGGAAACCGGTCCTAGGATGCTTGATTCCGGACCAGGGAAGACATTGCTTGGCAGTTCGGGCTGGACTCTTCCCATGAGGCACAGGGTCAAGGCTGATTTGCAGAAGGCCATGTCTGACCTGGGATAGTGTGTAGTGCAAAAAACGATGGATTTTTGCCCAGATCTCTGTACTGGGGTGAATGTATGACATTGTTCTGCATTCTACCCATCAACTGTTGTATTTGCATTTGTCATCCTGAGTGGAAAGGGTATGCTCAGGAGTGAGTCCAGTGCTCTCCACACCACTGGAGCCAAGCTATCCTGGCTGATGACGGCTGATAGCCAGAAACCAGTCCTAGGATGCTTGATTCCGACCCAGGGAAGACATGGCTTGGCAGTTCGGGCTGGACTGTTCCCATGAGGCACAGGGTCAAGGCTAATTTGCATATGGCCATGTCTGAACTGGGGTAGTGTGGAGTGCAAAAAAACAATGGATTTAGGCCCAGATCTCTGTACTGGGGTGAATGTATGACATTGTTCTGCATTCTGTCCATCAACTGTTGTTTTTGCATTCGTCACCCTGAGTGGGAAGGGTATGCTCAGACGTAAATCCCGTGCTCTCCACACCACTGGAGTCAAGCTATCCTGTATGATGACGTCTAATAGCCAGAATCCGGTCCTAGGATGCTTAATTCCGGTCCACGGAAGACATGGCTTGGCAGTTCGGCCTGGACTGTTCCCATGAGGCACAGGGTCAAGGCTGATTTGCATATGGCCATGTCTGAACTGGGATAGTGTGGTGGGCAAAAATACGATGAATTTAGGCCCAGATCTCTGTACTGAGGTGAATGTATGACATTGTTCTGCATTCTGTCCATCAACTGTTGTTTTTGCATTTGTCACCATGAGTGAGAAGGGTATGCTCAGACATGAGTCCTGTGCTCTCCACACCACTGTAGTCAAGCTATCTTGGCTGATGACGGCTGATAGCCAAAAACCGGTCCTAGGATGCTTGATTCCGGTCCAGGTAAGACACGGCTCGGCAATTCGGGCTGGACTGTTCCCATGAGGCACAGGGTGAAGGCTGATTTGCATATGGCCATGTCTGAACTGGGGTAGTGTGGAGTGCAAAAAACAATTCATTTAGGCCCAGATCTCTGTACTGGGGTGAATGTATGACATTTCTCTGCATTCTGTCCATCAACTGTTGTTTGTGCGTTTGTCACCCTGAGTGGGAAAGGTATGCTCAGACGTGAGTCCCGTGCTCACCACACCACTGGAGTCAAGCTATCCTGGCTGATGACGGCTGATAGCAGGAAACCGGTCCTAGGATGGTTGATTCCGGACCAGGGAAGACATTGCTTGGCAGTTCGGGCTGGACTGTTCCCATGAGGCACAGGGTCAAGGCTGATTTGCAGAAGGCCATATCTGAACTGGGGTAGTGTGTAGTGCAAAAAACGATGGATTTACGCCCAGATCTCTGTACTGGGCTGAATGTATGACATTGTTCTGCATTCTATCCATCAACTGTTGTATTTGCATTTGTCATCCTGAGTGGAAAGGGTATGCTCAGGAGTGAGTCCAGTGCTCTCCACACCACTGGAGTCAAGCTATCCTGGCTGATGACGTCTAATAGCCAGAAACCGGTCCTAGGATGCTTAATTCCGGTCCAAGGAAGACATGGCTTGGCAGTTCAGCCTGGACTGTTCCCATGAGGCACAGGGTCAAGGCTGATTTGCATATGGCCAGGTCTGAACTGTTGTAGTGTATAGGGCAAAAAAACGATGGATTTAGGCCCAGATCTCTGTACTGAGGTGAATGTATGACATTGTTCTGCATTCTGTCCGTCAACTGTTGTTTTTGCATTTGTCACCCAGAGTGGGAAGGGTATGCTCAGACGTGAGTCCTGTGCTCTCCACACCACTGGAGTCAAGCTATGCTGGATGATGACGGCTGATAGCTAGAAACCGGTCCTAGGATGCTTGATTCCGGTTCAGGGAAGACATGGCTTGGCAGTTCTGGCTGGACTGTTCCCATGAGGCACAGGGTCAAGGCTGATTTGCATATGGCCATGTCTGAACTCGGGTAGTGTGGAGTGCAAAAAACAATGGATTCAGGCCCAGATCTCTGTACTGGGGTGAATGTATTACATTGTTTTGCATTCTGTCCATCAACTGTTGTTTTTGCATTTGTCACCCTGAGTGGGAAGGTTATGCTCAGACGTGAGTCCCGTGCTCTCCACACCACTGGAGTCAAGCTATCCTGGCTTATGACGGCTGATAGCCAGAAACCGGTCCTAGGATGCTTGATTCCGGTCCAGGGAAGTCATGGCTTGGCAGTTCGGGCTGGACTGTTCCCATGAGGCATAGGGTCAAGGCTGATTTGCATATGGCCATGTCTGAACTGGGGTAGTGTGTAGTGCAAAACAACAATGGATTTAGGCCCAGATTTCTGTACTGGGGTGAATGTATGACATTGTTCTGCATTTTGTCCATCAACTGTTGTTTTTGCATTTGTCACCCTGAGTGGGAAGGGTATGCTCAGACGTGAGTCCCGTGCTCTCCACACCAATTGAGTCAAGCTATCTTGGCTGATGACGGCTGATAGCCAAAAACCGGTCCTAGGATGCTTGATTCCGGTCCAGGTAAGACACGGCTCGGCAATTCGGGCTGGACTGTTCCCATGAGGCACAGGGTGAAGGCTGATTTGCATATGGCCATGTCTGAACTGGGGTAGTGTGGAGTGCAAAAAACAATTCATTTAGGCCCAGATCTCTGTACTGGGGTGAATGTATGACATTTCTCTGCATTCTGTCCATCAACTGTTGTTTGTGCGTTTGTCACCCTGAGTGAGAAAGGTATGCTCAGACGTGAGTCCCGTGCTCACCACACCACTGGAGTCAAGCTATCCTGACTGATGACGGCTGATAGCAGGAAACCGGTCCTAGGATGGTTGATTCCAGACCAGGGAAGACATTGCTTGGCAGTTCGGGCTGGACTGTTTCCATGAGGCACAGGGTCAAGGCTGATTTGCAGAAGGCCATATCTGAACTGGGGTAGTGTGTAGTGCAAAAAATGATGGATTTACGCCCAGATCTCTGTACTGGGCTGAATGTATGACATTGTTCTGCATTCTATCCATCAACTGTTGTATTTGCATTTGTCATCCTGAGTGGAAAGGGTATGCTCAGGAGTGAGTCCAGTGCTCTCCACACCACTGGAGTCAAGCTATCCTGGCTGATGACGTCTAATAGCCAGAAACCGGTCCTAGGATGCTTAATTCCGGTCCAAGGAAGACATGGCTTGGCAGTTCAGCCTGGACTGTTCCCATGAGGCACAGGGTCAAGGCTGATTTGCATATGGCCAGGTCTGAACTGTTGTAGTGTATAGGGCAAAAAAACGATGGATTTAGGCCCAGATCTCTGTACTGAGGTGAATGTATGACATTGTTCTGCATTCTGTCCGTCAACTGTTGTTTTTGCATTTGTCACCCAGAGTGGGAAGGGTATGCTCAGACGTGAGTCCTGTGCTCTCCACACCACTGGAGTCAAGCTATGCTGGATGATGACGGCTGATAGCTAGAAACCGGTCCTAGGATGCTTGATTCCGGTTCAGGGAAGACATGGCTTGGCAGTTCTGGCTGGACTGTTCCCATGAGGCACAGGGTCAAGGCTGATTTGCATATGGCCATGTCTGAACTCGGGTAGTGTGGAGTGCAAAAAACAATGGATTCAGGCCCAGATCTCTGTACTGAGGTGAATGTATGACATTGTTCTGCATTCTGTCCGTCAACTGTTGTTTTTGCATTTGTCACCCTGAGTGGGAAGAGTATGCTCAGACTTGAGTCCAGTGCTCTCTACACCACTTGAGTCAAGCTATCCTGCCTGATGACGGCTATTAGCCAGAAAGCGGTCCTAGGATGCTTGATTCCGGTCCAGGGTAGACATGGCTTGGCATTTCAGGCTGGACTGTTCCCATGAGGCACAGGGTCAAGGCTGACTTGCATATGACCATGTCTGAACTGGGATAGTGTGTAGGGCACAAAAACCACGGATTTAGGCCCAGATCTCTGTACTGGGGTGAATGTATGACATTGTTCTGCTTCTGTCGATAAACTATTGTTTTTGCATTCGTCACCCTGAGTGGGAAGAGTATACTCAGACATGAGTCCCGTGCTCTCCACACCACTGGAGTCAAGATATCCTGGCTGATGACAGCTGATAGCCAGAAACCGGTCCTAGGATGCTTGATTCCGGTCCAGGGAAGACATGGCTTGGCAGTTCGGGCTGGACTGTTCCCATGAGGCACAGCGTCAAGGCTGATGTGCATATGGCCATGTCTCAACTGGGATAGTGTGGTGGGCAAAAACACAATGGATTTAGGCCCAGATCTCTGTACTGGGGTGAATGTATGACATTGTTCTGCATTCTGTCCATCAACTGTTGTTTTTGCATTTGTCACCCTGAGTGGGAAGGGTATGCTCAGACGTGAGTCCCGTGCTCTCCACACCACTGGAGTCAAGCTATCCTGACTGATGACGGCTGATAGCCAGAAACCGGTCCTAGGATGCTTGATTCCGGTCCAGGGAAGACATGGCTTGGCAGTTCGGGCCGGACTGTTCCCATGAGGCACAGGGTCAAGGCTGATTTGCATATCGCCATGTCTGAACTGGGGTAGGGTAGAGTGTAAAAAACAATAGATTTACGCCCAGATGTCTGTACTGGGATGAATGTATGACATTGTTCTGCATTCTGCCCATTCACTGTTGTTTTTGCATTTGTCACCATGAGTGGGAAGGGCATGCTCAGACGTGAGTACAGTGCTCTCCACACCACTGGAGTCAAGCTATCCTGGCTGATGACGGCTGATAGCAGGAAACCGGTCCTAGGATGCTTGATTCCGGACCAGGGAAGACATTGCTTGGCAGTTCGGGCTGGACTCTTCCCATGAGGCACAGGGTCAAGGCTGATTTGCAGAAGGCCATGTCTGACCTGGGATAGTGTGTAGTGCAAAAAACGATGGATTTTTGCCCAGATCTCTGTACTGGGGTGAATGTATGACATTGTTCTGCATTCTACCCATCAACTGTTGTATTTGCATTTGTCATCCTGAGTGGAAAGGGTATGCTCAGGAGTGAGTCCAGTGCTCTCCACACCACTGGAGCCAAGCTATCCTGGCTGATGACGGCTGATAGCCAGAAACCAGTCCTAGGATGCTTGATTCCGACCCAGGGAAGACATGGCTTGGCAGTTCGGGCTGGACTGTTCCCATGAGGCACAGGGTCAAGGCTAATTTGCATATGGCCATGTCTGAACTGGGGTAGTGTGGAGTGCAAAAAAACAATGGATTTAGGCCCAGATCTCTGTACTGGGGTGAATGTATGACATTGTTCTGCATTCTGTCCATCAACTGTTGTTTTTGCATTCGTCACCCTGAGTGGGAAGGGTATGCTCAGACGTAAATCCCGTGCTCTCCACACCACTGGAGTCAAGCTATCCTGTATGATGACGTCTAATAGCCAGAATCCGGTCCTAGGATGCTTAATTCCGGTCCACGGAAGACATGGCTTGGCAGTTCGGCCTGGACTGTTCCCATGAGGCACAGGGTCAAGGCTGATTTGCATATGGCCATGTCTGAACTGGGATAGTGTGGTGGGCAAAAATACAATGAATTTAGGCCCAGATCTCTGTACTGAGGTGAATGTATGACATTGTTCTGCATTCTGTCCATCAACTGTTGTTTTTGCATTTGTCACCATGAGTGAGAAGGGTATGCTCAGACATGAGTCCTGTGCTCTCCACACCACTGTAGTCAAGCTATCTTGGCTGATGACGGCTGATAGCCAAAAACCGGTCCTAGGATGCTTGATTCCGGTCCAGGTAAGACACGGCTCGGCAATTCGGGCTGGACTGTTCCCATGAGGCACAGGGTGAAGGCTGATTTGCATATGGCCATGTCTGAACTGGGGTAGTGTGGAGTGCAAAAAACAATTCATTTAGGCCCAGATCTCTGTACTGGGGTGAATGTATGACATTTCTCTGCATTCTGTCCATCAACTGTTGTTTGTGCGTTTGTCACCCTGAGTGGGAAAGGTATGCTCAGACGTGAGTCCCGTGCTCACCACACCACTGGAGTCAAGCTATCCTGGCTGATGACGGCTGATAGCAGGAAACCGGTCCTAGGATGGTTGATTCCGGACCAGGGAAGACATTGCTTGGCAGTTCGGGCTGGACTGTTCCCATGAGGCACAGGGTCAAGGCTGATTTGCAGAAGGCCATATCTGAACTGGGGTAGTGTGTAGTGCAAAAAACGATGGATTTACGCCCAGATCTCTGTACTGGGCTGAATGTATGACATTGTTCTGCATTCTATCCATCAACTGTTGTATTTGCATTTGTCATCCTGAGTGGAAAGGGTATGCTCAGGAGTGAGTCCAGTGCTCTCCACACCACTGGAGTCAAGCTATCCTGGCTGATGACGTCTAATAGCCAGAAACCGGTCCTAGGATGCTTAATTCCGGTCCAAGGAAGACATGGCTTGGCAGTTCAGCCTGGACTGTTCCCATGAGGCACAGGGTCAAGGCTGATTTGCATATGGCCAGGTCTGAACTGTTGTAGTGTATAGGGCAAAAAAACGATGGATTTAGGCCCAGATCTCTGTACTGAGGTGAATGTATGACATTGTTCTGCATTCTGTCCGTCAACTGTTGTTTTTGCATTTGTCACCCAGAGTGGGAAGGGTATGCTCAGACGTGAGTCCTGTGCTCTCCACACCACTGGAGTCAAGCTATGCTGGATGATGACGGCTGATAGCTAGAAACCGGTCCTAGGATGCTTGATTCCGGTTCAGGGAAGACATGGCTTGGCAGTTCTGGCTGGACTGTTCCCATGAGGCACAGGGTCAAGGCTGATTTGCATATGGCCATGTCTGAACTCGGGTAGTGTGGAGTGCAAAAAACAATGGATTCAGGCCCAGATCTCTGTACTGGGGTGAATGTATTACATTGTTTTGCATTCTGTCCATCAACTGTTGTTTTTGCATTTGTCACCCTGAGTGGGAAGGTTATGCTCAGACGTGAGTCCCGTGCTCTCCACACCACTGGAGTCAAGCTATCCTGGCTTATGACGGCTGATAGCCAGAAACCGGTCCTAGGATGCTTGATTCCGGTCCAGGGAAGTCATGGCTTGGCAGTTCGGGCTGGACTGTTCCCATGAGGCATAGGGTCAAGGCTGATTTGCATATGGCCATGTCTGAACTGGGGTAGTGTGTAGTGCAAAACAACAATGGATTTAGGCCCAGATTTCTGTACTGGGGTGAATGTATGACATTGTTCTGCATTTTGTCCATCAACTGTTGTTTTTGCATTTGTCACCCTGAGTGGGAAGGGTATGCTCAGACGTGAGTCCCGTGCTCTCCACACCAATTGAGTCAAGCTATCTTGGCTGATGACGGCTGATAGCCAAAAACCGGTCCTAGGATGCTTGATTCCGGTCCAGGTAAGACACGGCTCGGCAATTCGGGCTGGACTGTTCCCATGAGGCACAGGGTGAAGGCTGATTTGCATATGGCCATGTCTGAACTGGGGTAGTGTGGAGTGCAAAAAACAATTCATTTAGGCCCAGATCTCTGTACTGGGGTGAATGTATGACATTTCTCTGCATTCTGTCCATCAACTGTTGTTTGTGCGTTTGTCACCCTGAGTGAGAAAGGTATGCTCAGACGTGAGTCCCGTGCTCACCACACCACTGGAGTCAAGCTATCCTGACTGATGACGGCTGATAGCAGGAAACCGGTCCTAGGATGGTTGATTCCAGACCAGGGAAGACATTGCTTGGCAGTTCGGGCTGGACTGTTTCCATGAGGCACAGGGTCAAGGCTGATTTGCAGAAGGCCATATCTGAACTGGGGTAGTGTGTAGTGCAAAAAACGATGGATTTACGCCCAGATCTCTGTACTGGGCTGAATGTATGACATTGTTCTGCATTCTATCCATCAACTGTTGTATTTGCATTTGTCATCCTGAGTGGAAAGGGTATGCTCAGGAGTGAGTCCAGTGCTCTCCACACCACTGGAGTCAAGCTATCCTGGCTGATGACGTCTAATAGCCAGAAACCGGTCCTAGGATGCTTAATTCCGGTCCAAGGAAGACATGGCTTGGCAGTTCAGCCTGGACTGTTCCCATGAGGCACAGGGTCAAGGCTGATTTGCATATGGCCAGGTCTGAACTGTTGTAGTGTATAGGGCAAAAAAACGATGGATTTAGGCCCAGATCTCTGTACTGAGGTGAATGTATGACATTGTTCTGCATTCTGTCCGTCAACTGTTGTTTTTGCATTTGTCACCCAGAGTGGGAAGGGTATGCTCAGACGTGAGTCCTGTGCTCTCCACACCACTGGAGTCAAGCTATGCTGGATGATGACGGCTGATAGCTAGAAACCGGTCCTAGGATGCTTGATTCCGGTTCAGGGAAGACATGGCTTGGCAGTTCTGGCTGGACTGTTCCCATGAGGCACAGGGTCAAGGCTGATTTGCATATGGCCATGTCTGAACTCGGGTAGTGTGGAGTGCAAAAAACAATGGATTCAGGCCCAGATCTCTGTACTGAGGTGAATGTATGACATTGTTCTGCATTCTGTCCGTCAACTGTTGTTTTTGCATTTGTCACCCTGAGTGGGAAGAGTATGCTCAGACTTGAGTCCAGTGCTCTCTACACCACTTGAGTCAAGCTATCCTGCCTGATGACGGCTATTAGCCAGAAAGCGGTCCTAGGATGCTTGATTCCGGTCCAGGGTAGACATGGCTTGGCATTTCAGGCTGGACTGTTCCCATGAGGCACAGGGTCAAGGCTGACTTGCATATGACCATGTCTGAACTGGGATAGTGTGTAGGGCACAAAAACCACGGATTTAGGCCCAGATCTCTGTACTGGGGTGAATGTATGACATTGTTCTGCTTCTGTCGATAAACTATTGTTTTTGCATTCGTCACCCTGAGTGGGAAGAGTATACTCAGACATGAGTCCCGTGCTCTCCACACCACTGGAGTCAAGATATCCTGGCTGATGACAGCTGATAGCCAGAAACCGGTCCTAGGATGCTTGATTCCGGTCCAGGGAAGACATGGCTTGGCAGTTCGGGCTGGACTGTTCCCATGAGGCACAGCGTCAAGGCTGATGTGCATATGGCCATGTCTCAACTGGGATAGTGTGGTGGGCAAAAACACGATGGATTTAGGCCCAGATCTCTGTACTGGGGTGAATGTATGACATTGTTCTGCATTCTGTCCATCAACTGTTGTTTTTGCATTTGTCACCATGAGTGAGAAGGGTATGCTCAGACGTGAGTTCTGTGCTCTCCACACCACTGGAGTCAAGCTATCCTGGCTGATGACGGCGGATAGCCAGAAACCGGCCCTAGGATGCTTGATTCAGGTCCAGGTAAGACATGGCTTGGCAATTCGGGCTGGACTGTTCCCATGAGGCACAGGGTGAAGGCTGATTTGCATATGGCCATGTCTGAACTGGGGTAGTGTGGAGTGCAAAAAACAATTCATTTAGGCCCAGATCTCTGTACTAGGGTGAATGTATGACATTGTTCTGCATTCTGTCCATCAACTGTTGTTTTTGCATTTGTCAACCTGAGTGGGAAAGGTATGCTCAGACGTGAGTCCCGTGCTCTCCACGCCACTGGAGTCAAGCTATCTTGGCTGATGACGGCTGATAGCAAGAAACCGGTCCTAGGATGCTTGATTCCGGTCCAGGGAAGACCGGTGTTGGCAGTTTGTGCTGGACTGTTCCCATGAGGCACAGGGTCAAGGCTGATTTGCAGAAGGCCATGTTTGAACTTGGGTAGTGTGTAGTGCAAAAAAACTATGGATTTAGGCCCAGATCTCTGTACTGTCTCTACTGAATGTATGACATTGTTCTGCATTCTGTCCATCAACTGTTGTTTTTGCATTTGTCACTCTGAGGGGGAAAGGTGTGCTCAGACGTGAGTCCCGTGCTCTCCACACCACTGGAGTCAAGCTATCCTGGCTGATGACGGCTGATAGCCAGAAACCAGTCCAAGGATGCTTGATTCCGGTCCAGGGAAGACATGGCTTGGCAGGTCGGTCTGGACTGTTCCCATGAGGCACAGGGTCAAGGCTGATTTGCATATGGCCATGTCTGAACTGGGGTAGTTTGGAGTGTAAAAAACAATGGATTTAGGCCCAGATGTCTGTACTGGGATGATTGTATGACATTGTTCTGCATTCTGCCCATCAACTGTTGTTTTTTGCATTTGTCACCCTGAGTGGGAAGGGTATGCTCAGACGTGAGTCCCGTGCTCTCCACACCACTGGAGTCAAGCTATCCTGACTGATGACGGCTGATAGCCAGAAACCGGTCCTAGGATGCTTGATTCCGGTCCAGGGAAGACATGGCTTGGCAGTTCGGGCTGGACTGTTCCCATGAGGCACAGGGTCAAGGCTGATTTGCATATGGCCATGTCTGAACTGGGGTAGGGTAGAGTGTAAAAAACAATAGATTTACGCCCAGATGTCTGTACTGGGATGAATGTATGACATTGTTCTGCATTCTGCCCATTCACTGTTGTTTTTGCATTTGTCACCCTGAGTGGGAAGGGCATGCTCAGACGTGAGTACAGTGCTCTCCACACCACTGGAGTCAAGCTATCCTGGCTGATGACGGCTGATAGCAGGAAACCGGTCCTAGGATGCTTGATTCCGGACCAGGGAAGACATTGCTTGGCAGTTCGGGCTGGACTCTTCCCATGAGGCACAGGGTCAAGGCTGATTTGCAGAAGGCCATGTCTGACCTGGGATAGTGTGTAGTGCAAAAAACGATAGATTTTTGCCCAGATCTCTGTACTGGGGTGAATGTATGACATTGTTCTGCATTCTACCCATCAACTGTTGTATTTGCATTTGTCATCCTGAGTGGAAAGGGTATGCTCAGGAGTGAGTCCAGTGCTCTCCACACCACTGGAGCCAAGCTATCCTGGCTGATGACGGCTGATAGCCAGAAACCAGTCCTAGGATGCTTGATTCCGACCCAGGGAAGACATGGCTTGGCAGTTCGGGCTGGACTGTTCCCATGAGGCACAGGGTCAAGGCTAATTTGCATATGGCCATGTCTGAACTGGGGTAGTGTGGAGTGCAAAAAAACAATGGATTTAGGCCCAGATCTCTGTACTGGGGTGAATGTATGACATTGTTCTGCATTCTGTCCATCAACTGTTGTTTTTGCATTCGTCACCCTGAGTGGGAAGGGTATGCTCAGACGTAAATCCCGTGCTCTCCACACCACTGGAGTCAAGCTATCCTGTATGATGACGTCTAATAGCCAGAAACCGGTCCTAGGATGCTTAATTCCGGTCCACGGAAGACATGGCTTGGCAGTTCGGCCTGGACTGTTCCCATGAGGCACAGGGTCAAGGCTGATTTGCATATGGCCATGTCTGAACTGGGATAGTGTGGTGGGCAAAAATACGATGAATTTAGGCCCAGATCTCTGTACTGAGGTGAATGTATGACATTGTTCTGCATTCTGTCCATCAACTGTTGTTTTTGCATTTGTCACCATGAGTGAGAAGGGTATGCTCAGACATGAGTCCTGTGCTCTCCACACCACTGTAGTCAAGCTATCTTGGCTGATGACGGCTGATAGCCAAAAACCGGTCCTAGGATGCTTGATTCTGGTCCAGGTAAGACACGGCTCGGCAATTCGGGCTGGACTGTTCCCATGAGGCACAGGGTGAAGGCTGATTTGCATATGGCCATGTCTGAACTGGGGTAGTGTGGAGTGCAAAAAACAATTCATTTAGGCCCAGATCTCTGTACTGGGGTGAATGTATGACATTTCTCTGCATTCTGTCCATCAACTGTTGTTTGTGCGTTTGTCACCCTGAGTGGGAAAGGTATGCTCAGACGTGAGTCCCGTGCTCACCACACCACTGGAGTCAAGCTATCCTGGCTGATGACGGCTGATAGCAGGAAACCGGTCCTAGGATGGTTGATTCCGGACCAGGGAAGACATTGCTTGGCAGTTCGGGCTGGACTGTTCCCATGAGGCACAGGGTCAAGGCTGATTTGCAGAAGGCCATATCTGAACTGGGGTAGTGTGTAGTGCAAAAAACGATGGATTTACGCCCAGATCTCTGTACTGGGCTGAATGTATGACATTGTTCTGCATTCTATCCATCAACTGTTGTATTTGCATTTGTCATCCTGAGTGGAAAGGGTATGCTCAGGAGTGAGTCCAGTGCTCTCCACACCACTGGAGTCAAGCTATCCTGGCTGATGACGTCTAATAGCCAGAAACCGGTCCTAGGATGCTTAATTCCGGTCCAAGGAAGACATGGCTTGGCAGTTCAGCCTGGACTGTTCCCATGAGGCACAGGGTCAAGGCTGATTTGCATATGGCCAGGTCTGAACTGTTGTAGTGTATAGGGCAAAAAAACGATGGATTTAGGCCCAGATCTCTGTACTAAGGTGAATGTATGACATTGTTCTGCATTCTGTCCGTCAACTGTTGTTTTTGCATTTGTCACCCAGAGTGGGAAGGGTATGCTCAGACGTGAGTCCTGTGCTCTCCACACCACTGGAGTCAAGCTATGCTGGATGATGACGGCTGATAGCTAGAAACCGGTCCTAGGATGCTTGATTCCGGTTCAGGGAAGACATGGCTTGGCAGTTCTGGCTGGACTGTTCCCATGGGGCACAGGGTCAAGGCTGATTTGCATATGGCCATGTCTGAACTCGGGTAGTGTGGAGTGCAAAAAACAATGGATTCAGGCCCAGATCTCTGTACTGGGGTGAATGTATTACATTGTTTTGCATTCTGTCCATCAACTGTTGTTTTTGCATTTGTCACCCTGAGTGGGAAGGGTATGCTCAGACGTGAGTCCCGTGCTCTCCACACCACTGGAGTCAAGCTATCCTGGCTGATGACGGCTGATAGCCAGAAACCGGTCCTAGGAGGCTTGATTCCGGTTCAGGGAAGACATTGCTTGGCAGTGTGAGCTGGACTGTTCCCATGAGGCACAGGGTCAAGGCTGATTTGCAGACGGCCATGTCTGAACTGGGGTAGTGTGTATTGCAGAAAACGTTAGATTTATGCCCAGATCTCTGTACTGGGATGAATGTATGACATTGTTCTGCATTCTGTCCATCAACTGTTGTATTTGCATTTGTCATCCTGAGTGGAAAGGGTATGCTCAGGCGTGAGTCCTGTGCTCTCCATACCATTGGAGTCTAGCTATCCTGGCTGATGACGGCTGATAGCCAGAAACCGGTCCTAGGATGCTTGAGTCCGACCCAGGGAAGACATGGCTTGGCAGTTCGGGCTGGACTGTTCCCATGAGGCACAGGGTCAAGGCTAATTTGCATATGGCCATGTCTTAACTGGGGTAGTGTGGAGTGCAAGAAAACAATAGATTTAGGCCCAGATCTCTGTACTGGGGTGAATGTATGACATTGTTCTGCATTCTGTCTATCAACTGTTGTTTTTGCATTCGTCACCCTGAGTGGGAAGGGTATGCTCAGCCGTGAATCCCGTGCTCTCCACACGACTGGAGTCAAGCTATCCTGGCTGATGACGTCTGATAGCCACAAAACGGTCCTAGGATGCTTGATTCTGGTCCAGGGAAAACATGGGTGGCAGGTCGGGCGGGACTGTTCCCATGAGGCACAGGGTCAAGGCTGATTTGCATATCGCCATATCTGAACTGGGGTAGAAGAGTGCAAAAAACGATGTATTTAGGCCCAGATCTCTGTACTGGGGTGAATATATGACATTGTTTTGGATTCTGTCCATCAACTGTTGTTTTTGCATTTGTCACCCTGAGTGGGAAGGGTATGCTCAGATGTTAGTCCGGTGCTCTCCACACCACTGGAGTCAAGGTATCCTGGCTTATGACGGCTGATAGCCAGAAACCGGTCCTTGGATGCTTGAATCCGGTCCAGGGAAGTCATGGCTTGACAGTTCGGGGTGGACTGTTCCCATGAGGCACAGGGTCAAAGCTGATTTGCATATGGCCATGTATGAACTGGGGTAGTGTGGAGTGCAAAAAACGATGGATTTAGGCCCAGAACTCTGTACTGGGGTGAATGTATGACATTGTTTTGGATTCTGTCCATCAACTGTTGTTTTTGCATTTGTCACCCTGAGTGGGAAGGTTATGCTCAGACGTGAGTCCCGTGCTCTCCACACCACTGGAGTCAAGCTATCCTGGCTTATGACGACTGATAGCCAGAAACCGGTCCTAGGATGCTTGATTCCGGTCCAGGGAAGTCATGGCTTGGCAGTTCGGGCTGGACTGTTCCCATGAGGCACAGGGTCAAAGCTTATTTGCATATGGCCATGTCTGAACTGGAGTAGTGTGGAGTGCAAAAAACGATGGATTTAGGCCCAGATCTCTGTAGTGGGTGAATGAATGACATTGTTTTGCATTCTGTCCATCAACTGTTGTTTTTGCATTTGTCACCCTCAGTGGGAAGGTTATGCTCAGACGTGAGTCCCGTGCTCTCCACACCACTGGAGTCAAGCTATCCTTGCTTATGACGGCTGATAGCCAGAAACCGGTCCTAGAATGCTTGATTCCGGTCCTGGGAAGACATGGCTTGGCAGTTCGGGCTGGACTGGTCCCATGAGGCAAAGGGTCAAGGCTGATTTGCTTATGGCCATGTCTGAACTGGGGTAGTGTGTAGGGCAAAAAACGATGGATTTAGGCCCCGATCTCTGTACTGGGGTGAATGTATGACATTGTTCTGCATTCTGTCCATCAACTGTTGTTTTTGCATTTGTCACCATGAGTGGGAAGGGTATGCTCAGACGTGTGTCCTGTGCTCTCCACACCACTGGAGTCAAGCTATCCTGGCTGATGACGGCGGATAGCCAGAAACCGGTCCTAGGATACTTGATTCCGGTCCAGGGAAGACATGGCTTGGCATTTCGGGCTGGACTGTTTCCATGAGGCACAGGGTGAAGGCTGATTTGCATATGGCCATGTCTGAACTGGTGTAGTGTGGAGTGCAAAACACAATTCATTTAGGCCCAGATCTCTGAACTGGGGTGAATGTATGACATTGTTCTGCATTCTGTCCATCAACTGTTGTTTTTGCATTTGTCACCCTGAGTGGGAAGGATATGCTCAGACGTGAGTCCCGTGCTCTCCACACCACTGGAGTCAAGCTATCCTGGCTGATGATGGCTCATAACCAGAAACCGGTCTTAGGATGCTTGATTCGGTCCAGGGAAGACATGGCTTGGCAGTTCAGGCTGGACTGTTCCCATGAGGCACAGGGTCAAGGCTGATTTGCATATGGCCGTATCTGAACTGGGGTAGTGTGGAGTGCAAAAAAACTATGGATTTAGGCCCAGATCCCTGTACTGGGGTGAATCAATGACATTGTTCTGCATTCTGTCCATCAATTGTTGTTTTTGCATTTGTCACCCTGAGTGGGAAGGTTATGTTCAGACGTGAGTCCCGTGCTCTCCACAACACTTGAGTCAAGCTATCCTGGCTGATGACGGCTGATAAACTGGTCCTAGGATGCTTAATTCCGGTCCAGGGAAGACATGGCTTGGCAGTTCGGGCTGGTCTGTTCCCATGAGGCACAGGGTCAAGGCTGATTTGCATATGGCCATGTCTGAACTGGGTTAGTGTGTAGTGCAAAAAAAACAATTGATTTAGGCTCACTTTTCTGTACTGGGTTGAATGTATGACATTGTTCTGCATTCTGTCCATCAACTGTTGTTTTTGCATTTGCCACCCTGGGTGGGAAGGGTATGCTCAGACGTGAGTCCTGTGCTCTCCACACCACTTGAGTCAAGCTATCCTGGCTGATGACGGCTGATAGCCAGAAACCGGTCCTAGGATGCTAGATTCCGGTCCAGGGTAGACATGGCTTGGCAGTTCAGGCTGGACTGTTCCCATGAGGCACAGGGTCAAGGCTGATTTGCATATGGCCATGTCTGAACTGGGGTAGTGTGGAGTGTAAAAAACAATGGATTTAGGCCCAGATGTCTGTACTGGGAAGAATGTATGACATTGACCTGCATTCTGTCCATCAACAGTTGTTTTTGCATTTGTCACCCTGAGTGGGAAGGGTATGCTCAGCCGTGAGTCCCGTGCTCTCCACACCACTGGAGTCAAGCTATCCTGGCTGATGACAGCTGATAGCCAGAAACCGGTCCTAGGATGCTTGATTCCGGTCCAGGGAAGATATTGCTTGGCAGTCGGGCTGGACTGTTCCCATGAGGCACAGGGTCAAGGCTGATTTGCAGAAGGCCATGTCTGAACTGGGGTAGTGTGTAGCGCAAAAAACGATGGATTTACGTCCAGATCTCTGTACTGGGGTGAATGTATGACATTGTTCTGCATTCTATCCATCAACTGTTGTATTTGCATTTGTCATCCTGAGTGGAAAGGGTATGCTCAGGAGTGAGTCCAGTGCTCTCCACACCACTGGAGTCAAGCTATCCTGGCTGATGACGTCTAATAGCCAGAAACCGGTCCTAGGATGCTTAATTCCGGTCCAAGGAAGACATGGCTTGGCAGTTCAGCCTGGACTGTTCCCATGAGGCACAGGGTCAAGGCTGATTTGCATATGGCCAGGTCTGAACTGTTGAAGTGTATAGGGCAAAAAACGATGGATTTAGGCCCAGATCTCTGTACTGAGGTGAATGTATGACATTGTTCTGCATTCTGTCCGTCAACTGTTGTTTTTGCATTTGTCACCCAGAGTGGGAAGGGTATGCTCAGACGTGAGTCCTGTGCTCTCCACACCACTGGAGTCAAGCTATGCTGGATGATGACGGCTGATAGCTAGAAACCGGTCCTAGGATGCTTGATTCCGGTTCAGGGAAGACACGGCTTGGCAGTTCTGGCTGGACTGTTCCCATGAGGCACAGGGTCAAGGCTGATTTGCATATGGCCATGTCTGAACTCGGGTAGTGTGGAGTGCAAAAAACAATGGATTCAGGCCCAGATCTCTGTACTGGGGTGAATGTATTACATTGTTTTGCATTCTGTCCATCAACTGTTGTTTTTGCATTTGTCACCCTGAGTGGGAAGGTTATGCTCAGACGTGAGTCCCGTGCTCTCCACACCACTGGAGTCAAGCTATCCTGGCTTATGACGGCTGATAGCCAGAAACCGGTCCTAGGATGCTTGATTCCGGTCCAGGGAAGTCATGGCTTGGCAGTTCGGGCTGGACTGTTCCCATGAGGCACAGGGTCAAGGCTGATTTGCATATGGCCATGTCTGAACTGGGGTAGTGTGGAGTGCAAAAAAACTATGGATTTAGGCCCAGATCCCTGTACTGGGGTGAATATATGACATTGCTCTGCATTCTGTTCATCAATTGTTGTTTTTGCATTTGTCACCCTGAGTGGGAAGGGTATGCTCAGAAGTGAGTCAAGTGCTCTCCACACCACTGGAGTCAAGCTATCCTGGCTGATGACGGCTGATAGCCAGAAACCAGTCCTAGGATGCTTGATTCCGGTCCAGGGAAGACATGGCTTGGCAGTTCGGACTGGACTGTTCCCATGAGGTACAGGGTCAAGGCTGATTTGCATATGGCCATGTCTGAACTGTGGTCGTGTGGAGTGTAAAAACAATGGATTTAGGCCCAGATGTCTGTACTTGGATGAATGTATGACATTGTTCTGCATTCTGCCCATCAACTGCTGTTTTTGCATTTGTCACCCTGAGTGGGAAGGGTATGCTCAGACGTGAGTCCCGTGCTCTCCACACCACTGGAGTCAAGCTATCCTGGCTGATGACGGCTGATAGCCAGAAACCGGTCCTAGGAGGCTAGATTCCGGTTCAGGGAAGACATTGCTTGGCAGTGTGAGCTGGACTGTTCCCATGAGGCACAGGGTCAAGGCTGATTTGCAGACGGCCATGTCTGAACTGGGGTAGTGTGTAGTGCAGAAAACGTTAGATTTATGCCCAGATCTCTGTACTGGGATGAATGTATGACATTGTTCTGCATTCTGTCCATCAACTGTTGTATTTGCATTTGTCATCCTGAGTGGAAAGGGTATGCTCAGGCGTGAGTCCTGTGCTCTCCATACCACTGGAGTCTAGCTATCCTGGCTGATGACGGCTGATAGCCAGAAACCGGTCCTAGGATGCTTGAGTCCGACCCAGGGAAGACATGGCTTGGCAGTTCGGGCTGGACTGTTCCCATGAGGCACAGGGTCAAGGCTAATTTGCATATGGCCATGTCTTAACTGGGGTAGTGTGGAGTGCAAGAAAACAATAGATTTAGGCCCAGATCTCTGTACTGGGGTGAATGTATGACATTGTTCTGCATTCTGTCTATCAACTGTTGTTTTTGCATTCGTCACCCTGAGTGGGAAGGGTATGCTCAGCCGTGAATCCTGTGCTCTCCACACGACTGGAGTCAAGCTATCCTGGCTGATGACGTCTGATAGCCACAAAACGGTCCTAGGATGCTTGATTCTGGTCCAGGGAAAACATGGGTGGCAGGTCGGGCGGGACTGTTCCCATGAGGCACAGGGTCAAGGCTGATTTGCATATCGCCATATCTGAACTGGGGTAGAAGAGTGCAAAAAACGATGTATTTATGCCCAGATCTCTGTACTGGGGTGAATATATGACATTGTTTTGGATTCTGTCCATCAACTGTTGTTTTTGCATTTGTCACCCTGAGTGGGAAGGGTATGCTCAGACGTTAGTCCGGTGCTCTCCACACCACTGGAGTCAAGGTATCCTGGCTTATGACGGCTGATAGCCAGAAACCGGTCCTTGGATGCTTGAATCCGGTCCAGGGAAGTCATGGCTTGACAGTTCGGGGTGGACTGTTCCCATGAGGCACAGGGTCAAAGCTGATTTGCATATGGCCATGTATGAACTGGGGTAGTGTGGAGTGCAAAAAACGATGGATTTAGGCCCAGAACTCTGTACTGGGGTGAATGTATGACATTGTTTTGGATTCTGTCCATCAACTGTTGTTTTTGCATTTGTCACCCTGAGTGGGAAGGTTATGCTCAGACGTGAGTCCCGTGCTCTCCACACCACTGGAGTCAAGCTATCCTGGCTTATGACGACTGATAGCCAGAAACCGGTCGTAGGATGCTTGATTCCGGTCCAGGGAAGTCATGGCTTGGCAGTTCGGGCTGGACTGTTCCCATGAGGCACAGGGTCAAAGCTTATTTGCATATGGCCATGTCTGAACTGGAGTAGTGTGGAGTGCAAAAAACGATGGATTTAGGCCCAGATCTCTGTAGTGGGTGAATGAATGACATTGTTTTGCATTCTGTCCATCAACTGTTGTTTTTGCATTTGTCACCCTCAGTGGGAAGGTTATGCTCAGACGTGAGTCCCGTGCTCTCCACACCACTGGAGTCAAGCTATCCTTGCTTATGACGGCTGATAGCCAGAAACCGGTCCTAGAATGCTTGATTCCGGTCCTGGGAAGACATGGCTTGGCAGTTCGGGCTGGACTGTTCCCATGAGGCAAAGGGTCAAGGCTGATTTGCTTATGGCCATGTCTGAACTGGGGTAGTGTGTAGGGCAAAAAACGATGGATTTAGGCCCCGATCTCTGTACTGGGGTGAATGTATGACATTGTTCTGCATTCTGTCCATCAACTGTTGTTTTTGCATTTGTCACCATGAGTGGGAAGGGTATGCTCAGACGTGTGTCCTGTGCTCTCCACACCACTGGAGTCAAGCTATCCTGGCTGATGACGGCGGATAGCCAGAAACCGGTCCTAGGATACTTGATTCCGGTCCAGGGAAGACATGGCTTGGCATTTCGGGCTGGACTGTTTCCATGAGGCACAGGGTGAAGGCTGATTTGCATATGGCCATGTCTGAACTGGTGTAGTGTGGAGTGCAAAACACAATTCATTTAGGCCCAGATCTCTGAACTGGGGTGAATGTATGACATTGTTCTGCATTCTGTCCATCAACTGTTGTTTTTGCATTTGTCACCCTGAGTGGGAAGGATATGCTCAGACGTGAGTCCCGTGCTCTCCACACCACTGGAGTCAAGCTATCCTGGCTGATGATGGCTCATAACCAGAAACCGGTCTTAGGATGCTTGATTCGGTCCAGGGAAGACATGGCTTGGCAGTTCAGGCTGGACTGTTCCCATGAGGCACAGGGTCAAGGCTGATTTGCATATGGCCGTATCTGAACTGGGGTAGTGTGGAGTGCAAAAAAACTATGGATTTAGGCCCAGATCCCTGTACTGGGGTGAATCATCGACATTGTTCTGCATTCTGTCCATCAATTGTTGTTTTTGCATTTGTCACCCTGAGTGGGAAGGTTATGTTCAGACGTGAGTCCCGTGCTCTCCACAACACTTGAGTCAAGCTATCCTGGCTGATGACGGCTGATAAACTGGTCCTAGGATGCTTAATTCCGGTCCAGGGAAGACATGGCTTGGCAGTTCGGGCTGGTCTGTTCCCATGAGGCACAGGGTCAAGGCTGATTTGCATATGGCCATGTCTGAACTGGGTTAGTGTGTAGTGCAAAAAAAACAATTGATTTAGGCTCACTTTTCTGTACTGGGTTGAATGTATGACATTGTTCTGCATTCTGTCCATCAACTGTTGTTTTTGCATTTGCCACCCTGGGTGGGAAGGGTATGCTCAGACGTGAGTCCTGTGCTCTCCACACCACTTGAGTCAAGCTATCCTGGCTGATGACGGCTGATAGCAAGAAACCGGTCCTAGGATGCTAGATTCCGGTCCAGGGTAGACATGGCTTGGCAGTTCAGGCTGGACTGTTCCCATGAGGCACAGGGTCAAGGCTGATTTGCATATGGCCATGTCTGAACTGGGGTAGTGTGGAGTGTAAAAAACAATGGATTTAGGCCCAGATGTCTGTACTGGGAAGAATGTATGACATTGACCTGCATTCTGTCCATCAACAGTTGTTTTTGCATTTGTCACCCTGAGTGGGAAGGGTATGCTCAGCCGTGAGTCCCGTGCTCTCCACACCACTGGAGTCAAGCTATCCTGGCTGATGACAGCTGATAGCCAGAAACCGGTCCTAGGATGCTTGATTCCGGTCCAGGGAAGATATTGCTTGGCAGTCGGGCTGGACTGTTACCATGAGGCACAGGGTCAAGGCTGATTTGCAGAAGGCCATGTCTGAACTGGGGTAGTGTGTAGCGCAAAAAACGATGGATTTACGTCCAGATCTCTGTACTGGGGTGAATGTATGACATTGTTCTGCATTCTATCCATCAACTGTTGTATTTGCATTTGTCATCCTGAGTGGAAAGGGTATGCTCAGGAGTGAGTCCAGTGCTCTCCACACCACTGGAGTCAAGCTATCCTGGCTGATGACGTCTAATAGCCAGAAACCGGTCCTAGGATGCTTAATTCCGGTCCAAGGAAGACATGGCTTGGCAGTTCAGCCTGGACTGTTCCCATGAGGCACAGGGTCAAGGCTGATTTGCATATGGCCAGGTCTGAACTGTTGAAGTGTATAGGGCAAAAAACCATGGATTTAGGCCCAGATCTCTGTACTGAGGTGAATGTATGACATTGTTCTGCATTCTGTCCGTCAACTGTTGTTTTTGCATTTGTCACCCAGAGTGGGAAGGGTATGCTCAGACGTGAGTCCTGTGCTCTCCACACCACTGGAGTCAAGCTATGCTGGATGATGACGGCTGATAGCTAGAAACCGGTCCTAGGATGCTTGATTCCGGTTCAGGGAAGACACGGCTTGGCAGTTCTGGCTGGACTGTTCCCATGAGGCACAGGGTCAAGGCTGATTTGCATATGGCCATGTCTGAACTCGGGTAGTGTGGAGTGCAAAAAACAATGGATTCAGGCCCAGATCTCTGTACTGGGGTGAATGTATTACATTGTTTTGCATTCTGTCCATCAACTGTTGTTTTTGCATTTGTCACCCTGAGTGGGAAGGTTATGCTCAGACGTGAGTCCCGTGCTCTCCACACCACTGGAGTCAAGCTATCCTGGCTTATGACGGCTGATAGCCAGAAACCGGTCCTAGGATGCTTGATTCCGGTCCAGGGAAGTCATGGCTTGGCAGTTCGGGCTGGACTGTTCCCATGAGGCATAGGGTCAAGGCTGATTTGCATATGGCCATGTCTGAACTGGGGTAGTGTGTAGTGCAAAACAACGATGGATTTAGGCCCAGATTTCTGTACTGGGGTGAATGTATGACATTGTTCTGCATTTTGTCCATCAACTGTTGTTTTTGCATTTGTCACCCTGAGTGGGAAGGGTATGCTCAGACGTGAGTCCCGTGCTCTCCACACCAATTGAGTCAAGCTATCCTGGCTGATGACGGCTGATAGCCAGAAACCGGTCCTAGGATGCTTGATTCCTGTCCAGGGTAGACATGGCTTGGCAGTTCAGGCTGGACTGTTCCCATGAGGCACAGGGTCAAGGCTGATTTGCATATGACCATGTCTGAACTGGGGTAGTGTGTAGGGCAAAAAAACAATGGATTTAGGCCCAGATCTCTGTACTGTGGTGAATGTATGACATTATTCTGCATTTTGTCCATCAACTGTTGTTTTTGCATTCGTCACCCTGAGTGGGAAGGGTATGCTCAGACGTGAGTCCTGTGCTCTCCACATCACTGGAGTCAAGCTATCCTGGCTGATGACGGCTGATTGCCTAAAACCGGTCCTAGGATGCTTGATTCTGGTCCAGGGAAGACATGGCTCGGCAGTTCGGGCTGGACTGTTCCCATGAGGCACAGGGTCAAGGCTGATTTGCATATGGCCATGTCTGAACTGGGGTAGTGTGGAGTGCAAAAAAACTATGGATTTAGGCCCAGATCCCTGTACTGGGGTGAATATATGACATTGCTCTGCATTCTGTTCATCAATTGTTGTTTTTGCATTCGTCACCCTGAGTGGGAAGGGTATGCTCAGACGTGAGTCCTGTGCTCTCCACATCACTGGAGTCAAGCTATCCTGGCTGATGACAGCTGATAGCCAGAAACCGGTCCTAGGATGCTTGATTCCGGTCCAAGGAAGATATTGCTTGGCAGTCGGGCTGGACTGTTCCCATGAGGCACAGGGTCAAGGCTGATTTGCAGAAGGCCATGTCTGAACTGGGGTAGTGTGTAGCGCAAAAAACGATGGATTTATGTCCAGATCTCTGTACTGGGGTGAATGTATGACATTGTTCTGCATTCTGTCCATCAACTGTTGTGTTTGCATTTGTCATCCTGAGTGGAAAGGGTATGCTCAGGCGTGAGTCCAGTGCTCTCCCCACCACTTGAGTCAAGCTATCCTGGCTGATGACGGCTATTAGCCAGAAAGCAGTCCTAGGATGCTTGATTCCGGTCCAGGGTAGACATGGCTTGGCAGTTCAGGCTGGACTGTTCCCATGAGGCACAGGGTCAAGGCTGATTTGCATATGACCATGTCTGAACTGGGATAGTGTTTAGGGCAAAAAAAACATGGATTTAGGCCCAGATCTCTGTACTGGGGTGAATGTATGACATTTTTCTGCATTCTGTCGATCAACTGTTGTTTTTGCATTCGTCACCCTGAGTGGGAAGGGTATGCTCAGACGTGAGTCCTGTCCTCTCCACACCACTGGAGTCAAGCTATCCTGGCTGATGACGGCTGATTGCCTAAAACCGGTCCTAGGATGCTTGATTCTGGTCCAGGGAAGACATGGCTTGGAAGTTCGGGCTGGACTGTTCCCATGAGGCACAGGGTCAAGGCTGATTTGCATATGGCCATGTCTGAACTGGGGTAGTGTGGAGTGCAAAAAAACTATGGATTTAGGCCCAGATCCCTGTACTGGGGTGAATATATGACATTGCTCTGCATTCTGTTCATCAATTGTTGTTTTTGCATTTGTCACCCTGAGTGGGAAGGGTATGCTCAGAAGTGAGTCAAGTGCTCTCCACGCCACTGGAGTCAAGCTATCCTGGCTGATGACGGCTGATAGCCAGAAACCAGTCCTAGGATGCTTGATTCCGGTCCAGGGAAGACATGGCTTGGCAGTTTGGACTGGACTGTTCCCATGAGGTACAGAGTCAAGGCTGATTTGCATATGGCCATGTCTGAACTGGGGTCGTGTGGAGTGTAAAAAACAATGGATTTAGGCCCAGATGTCTGTACTTGGATGAATGTATGACATTGTTCTGCATTCTGCCCATCAACTGCTGTTTTTGCATTTGTCACCCTGAGTGGGAAGGGTATGCTCAGACGTGAGTCCCGTGCTCTCCACACCACTGGAGTCAAGCTATCCTGGCTGATGACGGCTGATAGCCAGAAACCGGTCCTAGGAGGCTTGATTCCGGTTCAGGGAAGACATTGCTTGGCAGTGTGAGCTGGACTGTTCCCATGAGGCACAGGGTCAAGGCTGATTTGCAGACGGCCATGTCTGAACTGGGGTAGTGTGTAGTGCAGAAAACGTTAGATTTATGCCCAGATCTCTGTACTGGGATGAATGTATGACATTGTTCTGCATTCTGTCCATCAACTGTTGTATTTGCATTTGTCATCCTGAGTGGAAAGGGTATGCTCAGGCGTGAGTCCCGTGCTCTCCATACCACTGGAGTCTAGCTATCCTGGCTGATGACGGCTGATAGCCAGAAACCGGTCCTAGGATGCTTGAGTCCGACCCAGGGAAGACATGGCTTGGCAGTTCGGGCTGGACTGTTCCCATGAGGCACATGGTCAAGGCTAATTTGCATATGGCCATGTCTTAACTGGGGTAGTGTGGAGTGCAAGAAAACAATAGATTTAGGCCCAGATCTCTGTACTGGGGTGAATGTATGACATTGTTCTGCATTCTGTCTATCAACTGTTGTTTTTGCATTCGTCACCCTGAGTGGGAAGGGTATGCTCAGCTGTGAATCCCGTGCTCTCCACACGACTGGAGTCAAGCTATCCTGGCTGATGAGGTCTGATAGCCACAAAACGGTCCTAGGATGCTTGATTCTGGTCCAGGGAAAACATGGGTGGCAGGTCGGGCGGGACTGTTCCCATGAGGCACAGGGTCAAGGCTGATTTGCATATCGCCATATCTGAACTGGGGTAGAAGAGTGCAAAAAACGATGTATTTAGGCCCAGATCTCTGTACTGGGGTGAATATATGACATTGTTTTGGATTCTGTCCATCAACTGTTGTTTTTGCATTTGTCACCCTGAGTGGGAAGGGTATGCTCAGACGTTAGTCCGGTGCTCTCCACACCACTGGAGTCAAGGTATCCTGGCTTATGACGGCTGATAGCCAGAAACCGGTCCTTGGATGCTTGAATCCGGTCCAGGGAAGTCATGGCTTGACAGTTCGGGGTGGACTGTTCCCATGAGGCACAGGGTCAAAGCTGATTTGCATATGGCCATGTATGAACTGGGGTAGTGTGGAGTGCAAAAAACGATGGATTTAGGCCCAGAACTCTGTACTGGGGTGAATGTATGACATTGTTTTGCATTCTGTCCATCAACTGTTGTTTTTGCATTTGTCACCCTGAGTGGAAGGTTATGCTCAGACGTGAGTCCCGTGCTCTCCACACCACTGGAGTCAAGGTATCCTGGCTGATGACGGCGGATAGCCAGAAACCGGTCCTAGGATACTTGATTCCGGTCCAGGGAAGACATGGCTTGGCATTTCGGGCTGGACTGTTCCCATGAGGCACAGGGTGAAGGCTGATTTGCATATGGCCATGTCTGAACTGGTGTAGTGTGGAGTGCAAAAAACAATTCATTTAGGCCCAGATCTCTGAACTGGGGTGAATGTATGACATTGTTCTGCATTCTGTCCATCAACTGTTGTTTTTGCATTTGTCACCCTGAGTGGGAAGGATATGCTCAGACGTGAGTCCCGTGCTCTCCACACCACTGGAGTCAAGCTATCCTGGCTGATGATGGCTCATAACCAGAAACCGGTCTTAGGATGCTTGATTCGGTCCAGGGAAGACATGGCTTGGCAGTTCAGGCTGGACTGTTCCCATGAGGCACAGGGTCAAGGCTGATTTGCATATGGCCGTATATGAACTGGGGTAGTGTGGAGTGCAAAAAAACTATGGATTTAGGCCCAGATCCCTGTACTGGGGTGAATCAATGACATTGTTCTGCATTCTGTCCATCAATTGTTGTTTTTGCATTTGTCACCCTGAGTGGGAAGGTTATGTTCAGACGTGAGTCCCGTGCTCTCCACAACACTTGAGTCAAGCTATCCTGGCTGATGACGGCTGATAAACTGGTCCTAGGATGCTTAATTCCGGTCCAGGGAAGACATGGCTTGGCAGTTCGGGCTGGTCTGTTCCCATGAGGCACAGGGTCAAGGCTGATTTGCATATGGCCATGTCTGAACTGGGTTAGTGTGTAGTGCAAAAAAAACAATTGATTTAGGCTCACTTTTCTGTACTGGGTTGAATGTATGACATTGTTCTGCATTCTGTCCATCAACTGTTGTTTTTGCATTTGCCACCCTGGTTGGGAAGGGTATGCTCAGACGTGAGTCCCGTGCTCTCCACACCACTTGAGTCAAGCTATCCTGGCTGATGACGGCTGATAGCCAGAAACCGGTCCTAGGATGCTAGATTCCGGTCCAGGGTAGACATGGCTTGGCAGTTCAGGCTGGACTGTTCCCATGAGGCACAGGGTCAAGGCTGATTTGCATATGGCCATGTCTGAACTGGGGTAGTGTGGAGTGTAAAAAACAATGGATTTAGGCCCAGATGTCTGTACTGGGAAGAATGTATGACATTGACCTGCATTCTGTCCATCAACAGTTGTTTTTGCATTTGTCACCCTGAGTGGGAAGGGTATGCTCAGCCGTGAGTCCCGTGCTCTCCACACCACTGGAGTCAAGCTATCCTGGCTGATGATGGCTGATAACCAGAAACCGGTCCTAGGATGTTTGATTCCGGTCCAGGGAAGACATGGCTTAGCAGTTCGGGCTGGACTGTTCCCATGAGGCACAGGGTCAAGGCTGATTTGCATATGGCCATGTCTGAACTGGGGTAGTGTGGAGTGTAAAAAACAATGGAATTAGGCCCAGATGTCTGTACTGGGAAGAATGTATGACATTGTTCTGCATTCTGCCTATCAACTGTTGTTTTTGCATTTGTCACCCTGAGTGGGAAGGGTATGCTCAGACGTGAGTCCTGTGCTCTCCACACCACTGGAGTCAAGCTATCCTGGCTGATGACAGCTGATAGCCAGAAACCGGTCCTAGGATGCTTGATTCCGGTCCAAGGAAGATATTGCTTGGAAGTCGGGCTGGACTGTTCCCATGAGGCACAGGGTCAAGGCTGATTTGCAGAAGGCCATGTCTGAACTGGGGTAGTGTGTAGCGCAAAAAACGATGGATTTACGTCCAGATCTCTGTACTGGGGTGAATGTATGACATTGTTCTGCATTCTGTCCATCAACTGTTGTATTTGCATTTGTCATCCTGAGTGGAAAGGGTATGCTCAGGCGTGAGTCCAGTGCTCTCCCCACCACTTGAGTCAAGCTATCCTGGCTGATGACGGCTATTAGCCAGAAAGCGGTCCTAGGATGCTTGATTCCGGTCCAGGGTAGACATGGCTTGGCAGTTCAGGCTGGACTGTTCCCATGAGGCACAGGGTCAAGGCTGATTTGCATATGACCATGTCTGAACTGGGATAGTGTTTAGGGCAAAAAAAACATGGATTTAGGCCCAGATCTCTGTACTGGGGTGATGTATGACATTTTTCTGCATTCTGTCGATCAACTGTTGTTTTTGCATTCGTCACCCTGAGTGGGAAGAGTATACTCAGACATGAGTCCCGTGCTCTCCACACCGCTGGAGTCAAGCTATCCTGGCTGATGACAGCTGATAGCCAGAAACCGGTCCTAGGATGCTTGATTCCGGTCCGGGGAAGACATGGCTTGGCAGTTCGTGCTGGACTGTTCCCATGAGGCACAGCGTCAAGGCTGATGTGCATATGGCCATGTCTCAACTGGGATAGTGTGGTGGGCAAAAACACGATGGATTTAGGCCCAGATCTCTGTACTGGGGTGAATGTATGACATTGTTCTGCATTCTGTCCATCAACTGTTGTTTTTGCATTTGTCACCATGAGTGAGAAGGGTATGCTCAGACGTGAGTCCTGTGCACTCCACACCACTGGAGTCAAGCTATCCTGGCTGATGACGGTGGATAGCCAGAAACCGGCCCTAGGCTGCTTGATTCCGGTCCAGGTAAGACATGGCTTGTCAATTCGGGCTGGACTGTTCCCATGAGGCACAGGGTGAAGGCTGATTTGCATATGGCCATGTCTGAACTGGGGTAGTGTGGAGTGCAAAAAACAATTCATTTAGGCCCAGATCTCTGTACTGGGGTGAATGTATGACATTGTTCTGCATTCTGTCCATCAACTGTTGTTTTTGCATTTGTCACCCTGAGTGGGAAAGGTATGCTCAGACGTGAGTCCCGTGCTCTCCACACCACTGGAGTCAAGCTATCTTGGCTGATGATGGCTGATAGCCCGAAACCGATCCTAGGATGCTTGATTCCGATCCAGGGAAGACATGGCTTGGCAGTTTGTGCTGGACTGTTCCCATGAGGCACAGGGTCAAGGCTGATTTGCAGAAGGCCATGTTTGAACTTGGGTAGTGTGTAGTGCAAAAAAACGATGGATTTAGGCCCAGATCTCTGTACTGTCTCTATTGAATGTATGACATTGTTCTGCATTCTGTCCATCAACTGTTGTTTTTGCATTTGTCACTCTGAGGGGTAAAGGTGTGCTCAGACGTGAGTCCCGTGCTCTCCACACCACTGGAGTCAAGCTATCCTGGCTGATGACGGCTGATAGCCAGAAACCAGTCCTAGGATGCTTGATTCCGGTCCAGGGAAGACATGGCTTGGCAGTTCGGTCTGGACTGTTCCCATGAGGCACAGTGTAAAGGCTGATTTGCATATGGCCATGTCTGAACTGGGGTAGTGTGGAGTGTAAAAAACAATGTATTTAGGCCCAGATGTCTGTACTGGGATGAATGTATGACATTGTTCTGCATTCTGCCCATCAACTGTTGTTTTTTGCATTTGTCACCCTGAGTGGGAAGGGTATGCTCAGACGTGAGTCCCGTGCACGCCACACCACTGGAGTCAAGCTATCCTGGCTGATGACGGCTGATAGCCAGAAAACGGTCCTAGGATGCTTGATTCCGGTCCAGGGAAGACATGGCTTGGCAGTTCGGGCTGGACTGTTCCCATGAGGCACAGGGTCAAGGTTGATTTGCATATGGCCATGTCTGAACTGGGGTAGTGTAGAGTGTAAAAAACAATGGATTTATGCCCAGATGTCTGTACTGGGATGAATGTATGACATTGTTCTGCATTCTGCCCATCAACTGTTGTTTTTGCATTTGTCACCCTGAGTGGGAAGGGTATGCTCAGACGTGAGTCCCGTGCTCTCCACACCACTTGAGTCAAGCTATCCTGGCTGATGACGACTGATAGCCAGAAACCAGTCCTAGGATGCTAGATTTCGGTCCAGGGTAGACATGGCTTGGCAGTTCAGGCTGGACTGTTCCCATGAGGCACAGGGTCAATGCTGATTTGCATATGACCATGTCTGAACTGGGGTAGTGTGGAGTGCAAAAAACGATGGATTTAGGCCCAGGTCAATGTACTGGGGTGAATGTCTGACATTGACCTGCATTCTGTCCATCAACAGTTGTTTTTGCATTTGTCACCCTGAGTGGGAAGGGTATGCTCAGACGTGAGTCCCGTGCTCTCCACACCACTGGAGTCATGCTATCCTGACTGATGATGGCTGATAACCAGAAACCGGTCCTAGGATGCTTGATTCCGGTCCAGGGAAGACATTGCTTGGCAGTTCGGGCTGGACTGTTCCCATTAGGCACAGGGCCAAGGCTGATTTGCAGAAGGCCATGTCTTAACTGGGGTAGTGTGTAGTGCAAAAAACGATGGATTTACGTCCAGATCTCTGTACTGGGGTGAATGTATGACATTGTTCTGCATTCTGTCCATCAACTGTTGTATTTGCATTTGTCATCCTGAGTGGAAAGGGTATGCTCAGGCGTGAGTCCAGTGCTCTCCACACCACTTGAGTCAAGCTATCCTGGCTGATGACGGCTATTAGCCAGAAAGCGGTCCTAGGATGCTTGATTCCGGTCCAGGGTAGACATGGCTTAGCAGTTCAGGCTGGACTGTTCCCATGAGGCACAGGGTCAAGGCTGATTTGCATATGACCTTGTCTGAACCAGGATAGGGTTTAGGGCAAAAAAACATGGATTTAGGCCCAGATCTCTGTACTGGGGTGAATGTATGACATTGTTCTGCATTCTGTCGATTAACTGTTGTTTTTGCATTCGTCACCCTGAGTGGGAAGAGTATACTCAGACATGAGTCCCGTGCTCTCCACACCACTGGAGTCAAGCTATCCTGGCTGATGACAGCTGATAGCCAGAAACCGGTCCTAGGATGCTTGATTCCGGTCCAGGGAAGACATGGCTTGGCAGTTCGGGCTGGACTGTTCCCATGAGGCACAGCGTCAAGGCTGATGTGCATATGGCTATGTCTCAACTGGGATAGTGTGGTGGGCAAAAACACAATGGATTTAGGCCCAGATCTCTGTACTGGGGTGAATGTATGACATTGTTCTGCATTCTGTCCATCAACTGTTGTTTTTGCATTTGTCACCATAAGTGAGAAGGGTATGCTCAGACGTGAGTCCTGTGCACTCCACACCACTGGAGTCAAGCTATCCTGGCTGATGACGGCGGATAGCCAGAAACCGGCCCTAGGATGCTTGATTCCGGGCCAGGTAAGACATGGCTTGGCAATTCGGGCTGGACTGTTCCCATGAGGCACAGGGTGAAGGCTGATTTGCATATGGCCATGTCTGAACTGGGGTAGTGTGGAGTGCAAAAAACAATTCATTTAGGCCCAGATCTCTGTACTGGGGTGAATGTATGATATTGTTCTGCATTCTGTCCATCAACTGTTGTTTTTGCATTTGCCACCCTGAGTGGGAAAGGTATGCTCAGATGTGGGTCCCGTGCTCTCCACACCACTGGAGTCAAGCTATCCTGGTTGATGACAGCTGATAGCCAGAAACCGGTCCTAGGATGCTTGATTCCGGTCCAGGGAAGACATTGCTTGGCAGTTCGGGCTGGACTGTTCCCATTAGGCACAGGGCCAAGGCTGATTTGCAGAAGGCCATGTCTTAACTGGGGTAGTGTGTAGTGCAAAAAACAATGGATTTACGTCCAGATCTCTGTACTGGGGTGAATGTATGACATTGTTCTGCATTCTGTCCATCAACTGTTGTATTTGCATTTGTCATCCTGAGTGGAAAGGGTATGCTCAGGCGTGAGTCCAGTGCTCTCCACACCACTTGAGTCAAGCTATCCTGGCTGATGACGACTATTAACCAGAAAGCGGTCCTAGGATGCTTGATTCCGGTCCAGGGTAGACATGGCTTAGCAGTTCAGGCTGGACTGTTCCCATGAGGCACAGGGTCAAGGCTGATTTGCGTATGACCATGTCTGAACTGGGATAGGGTTTAGGGAAAAAAAAAACATGGATTTAGGCCCAGATCTCTGTACTGGGGTGAATGTATGACATTGTTCTGCATTCTGTCGATCAACTGTTGTTTTTGCATTCGTCACCCTGAGTTGGAAGAGTATACTCAGACATGAGTCCCGTGCTCTCCACACCACTGGAGTCAAGCTATCCTGGCTGATGACAGCTGATAGCCAGAAACCGGTCCTAGGATGCTTGATTCCGGTCCAGGGAAGACATGGCTTGGCAGTTCGGGCTGGACTGTTCCCATGAGGCACAGCGTCAAGGCTGATGTGCATATGGCTATGTCTCAACTGGGATAGTGTGGTGGGCAAAAACACGATGGATTTAGGCCCAGATCTCTGTACTGGGGTGAATGTATGACATTGTTCTGCATTCTGTCCATCAACTGTTGTTTTTGCATTTGTCACCATGAGTGAGAAGGGTATGCTCAGACGTGAGTCCTGTGCACTCCACACCACTGGAGTCAAGCTATCCTGGCTGATGACGGCGGATAGCCAGAAACCGGCCCTAGGATGCTTGATTCCGGGCCAGGTAAGACATGGCTTGGCAATTCGGGCTGGACTGTTCCCATGAGGCACAGGGTGAAGGCTGATTTGCATATGGCCATGTCTGAACTGGGGTAGTGTGGAGTGCAAAAAACAATTCATTTAGGCCCAGATCTCTGTACTGGGGTGAATGTATGACATTGTTCTGCATTCTGTCCATCAACTGTTGTTTTTGCATTTGCCACCCTGAGTGGGAAAGGTATGCTCAGACGTGGGTCCCGTGCTCTCCACACCACTGGAGTCAAGCTATCTTGGCTGATGACGGCTGATAGCCAGAAACCGGTCCTAGGATGCTTGATTCCGGTCCAGGGAAGACATGGCTTGGCAGTTTGTGCTGGACTGTTCCCATGAGGCACAGGGTCAAGGCTGATTTGCATATGGCCATGTCTGAACTGGGGTAGTGTGGAGTGTAAAAAACAATGGATTTAGGCCCAGATGTCTGTACTGGGAAGAATGTATGAAATCGTTCTGCATTATGCCCATCAACTGTTGTTTTTTGCATTTGTCACCGTGAGTGGAAAGGGTATGCTCAGACGTGAGTGCCGTGCTCGCCACACCACTGGAGTCAAGCTATCCTGGCTGATGACGGCTGATAGCCAGAAAACGGTCCTAGGATGCTTGATTCCGGTCCAGGGAAGACATGGCTTGGCAGTTCGGGCTGGACTGTTCCCATGAGGCACAGGGTCAAGGCTAATTTGCATATGGCCATGTCTGAACTGGGGTAGTGTGGAGTGCAAAAAAACAATGGATTTAAGCCCAGATCTCTGTGCTGGGGTGAATGTATGACATTGTTCTGCATTCTGTCCATCAACTGTTGTTTTTGCATTCGTCACCCTGAGTGGGAAGGGTATACTCAGACGAGAATCCCGTGCTCTCCACACCACTGGAGTCAAGCTATCCTGGTTGATGACAGCTGATAGCCAGAAACCGGTCCTAGGATGCTTGATTCCGGTCCAGGGAAGACATTGCTTGGCAGTTCGGGCTGGACTGTTCCCATTAGGCACAGGGCCAAGGCTGATTTGCAGAAGGCCATGTCTTAACTGGGGTAGTGTGTAGTGCAAAAAACGATGGATTTACGTCCAGATCTCTGTACTGGGGTGAATGTATGACATTGTTCTGCATTCTGTCCATCAACTGTTGTATTTGCATTTGTCATCCTGAGTGGAAAGGGTATGCTCAGGCGTGAGTCCAGTGCTCTCCACACCACTTGAGTCAAGCTATCCTGGCTGATGACGGCTATTAGCCAGAAAGCGGTCCTAGGATGCTTGATTCCGGTCCAGGGTAGACATGGCTTAGCAGTTCAGGCTGGACTGTTCCGATGAGGCACAGGGTCAAGGCTGATTTGCATATGACCATGTCTGAACTGGGATAGGGTTTAGGGAAAAAAAACCATGGATTTAGGCCCAGATCTCTGTACTGGGGTGAATGTATGACATTGTTCTGCATTCTGTCGATCAACTGTTGTTTTTGCATTCGTCACCCTGAGTGGGAAGAGTATACTCAGACATGAGTCCCGTGCTCTCCACACCACTGGAGTCAAGCTATCCTGGCTGATGACAGCTGATAGCCAGAAACCGGTCCTAGGATGCTTGATTCCGGTCCAGGGAAGACATGGCTTGGCAGTTCGGGCTGGACTGTTCCCATGAGGCACAGCGTCAAGGCTGATGTGCATATGGCTATGTCTCAACTGGGATAGTGTGGTGGGCAAAAACACGATGGATTTAGGCCCAGATCTCTGTACTGAGGTGAATGTATGACATTGTTCTGCATTCTGTCCATCAACTGTTGTTTTTGCATTTGTCACCATGAGTGAGAAGGGTATGCTCAGACGTGAGTCCTGTGCACTCCACACCACTGGAGTCAAGCTATCCTGGCTGATGACGGCGGTTAGCCAGAAACCGGCCCTAGGATGCTTGATTCCGGGCCAGGTAAGACATGGCTTGGCAATTCGGGCTGGACTGTTCCCATGAGGCACAGGGTGAAGGCTGATTTGCATATGGCCATGTCTGAACTGGGGTAGTGTGGAGTGCAAAAAACAATTCATTTAGGCCCAGATCTCTGTACTGGGGTGAATGTATGACATTGTTCTGCATTCTGTCCATCAACTGTTGTTTTTGCATTTGCCACCCTGAGTGGGAAAGGTATGCTCAGACGTGGGTCCCGTGCTCTCCACACCACTGGAGTCAAGCTATCTTGGCTGATGACGGCTGATAGCCAGAAACCGGTCCTAGGATGCTTGATTCCGGTCCAGGGAAGACATGACTTGGCAGTTTGTGCTGGACTGTTCCCATGAGGCACAGGGTCAAGGCTGATTTGCATATGGCCATGTCTGAACTGGGGTAGTGTGGAGTGTAAAAAACAATGGATTTAGGCCCAGATGTCTGTACTGGGAAGAATGTATGAAATCGTTCTGCAGTATGCCCATCAACTGTTGTTTTTTGCATTTGTCACCCTGAGTGGAAAGGGTATGCTCAGACGTGAGTCCCGTGCTCGCCACACCACTGGAGTCAAGCTATCCTGGCTGATGACGGCTGATAGCCAGAAAACGGTCCTAGGATGCTTGATTCCGGTCCAGGGAAGACATGGCTTGGCAGTTCGGGCTGGACTGTTCCCATGAGGCACAGGGTCAAGGCTAATTTGCATATGGCCATGTCTGAACTGGGGTAGTGTGGAGTGCAAAAAACAATGGATTTAAGCCCAGATCTCTGTACTGGGGTGAATGTATGACATTGTTCTGCATTCTGTCCATCAACTGTTGTTTTTGCATTCGTCACCCTGAGTGGGAAGGGTATACTCAGACGTGAATCCCGTGCTCGCCACACCACTGGAGTCAAGCTATCCTGGCTGATGACGTCTAATAGCCAGAAACCGGTCCTAGGATGCTTAATTCCGGTCCAGGGAAGACATGGCTTGGCAGTTCGTCCTGGACTGTTCCCATGAGAGCATCGACACTCACAGGTCGTTTTTGTTCCATATAACCACCACTGGTGCCGAGCGCTTTAGTGTGCTCTGATCAGTGAGCGGTATCAATCCTTTGGTCCTGACGAATGCTGAGCGGAGTAGCGCTCGTAAAGCAGAAACATGTTGACCTCTTTTTAGTTTTTCTTTTTGCACTTTGTTAAGGGACTGATTGGTTCTAATTTGCACAACCTTTCATTAGTCCAGGAAAATTATCACGTTTTCCAAAACACTGTTTTTAATAGAGTTAGAGCTACCCTCCTATTAAAATAATTTCGAGGAGTAGCCCACACTCTTTTTAATTCACCGTCACTTTCCTTAGCTAACAAAGAGAGCCCAATGAAGACAACTGGCTACCAGTGTTCCACTGGGGCCTGAGGGTTCTTTTTAGCTAGGTCTTTGAGCACGTGCACTCTATCTTTTCCTACTGTTAATAATTTTCTTTTCTTACAGCTCAGTAGTGCCTGTTTAATTCATTGCTTGCCTACTGTGTTGGATGTTTGCATTAACACTCTCTTGTTGTTGGTAATACTGTTCCCATGAGGCACAGGGTCAAGGCTGATTTGCATATGGCCATGTCTGAACTGTTGTAGTGTGTAGGGCAAGAAAACGATGGATTTAGGCCCAGATCTCTGTACTGGGGTGAATGTATGACATTGTTCTGCAATCTGCCCGTCAACAGTTGTTTTTGCATTTGTCACCCAGAGTGGGAAGGGTATGCTCAGACGTGAGTCCCGTGCTCTCCACACCACTGGAGTCAAGCTATGCTGGATGATGATGGCTGATAGCTAGAAACCGGTCCTAGGATGCTTGATTCCGGTCCAGGGAAGACATGGCTTGGCATTTCCGGCTGGACTGTTCCCAATAGGCACAGGGTCAAGGCTGATTTGCATATGGCCATGTCTGAACTCGGGTAGTGTGGAGTGCAAAAAACGATGGATTCAGGCCCAGATCTCTGTACTGGGGTGAATGTATGACATTGTTTTGCATTCTGTCCATCAACTGTTCTTTTGCATTTTTCACCCTGAGTGGGAAGCTTATGCTCAGACGTGAGTCCCGTGCTCTCCACACCACTGGAGTCAAGCTATCCTGGCTTATGACGGCTGATAGCCAGAAACCGGTCCTAGGATGCTTGATTCCGGTCCAGGGAAGACATGGCTTGGCAGTTCGGGCTGGACTGTTCCCATGAGGCACAGGGTCAAGGCTGATTTGCATATGGCCATGTCTGAACTGGGGTAGTGTGTAGTGCAAAAAAACGATGGATTTAGGCCCAGATTTCTGTACTGGGTTGAATGTATGACACTGTTCTGCATTCTGTCCATCAACTGTTGTATTTGCTACCCTGATTGGGAATGGTATGCTCAGACGTGAGTTCAGTGCTCTCCACATCACTGGAGTCAAGCTATCCTGGCTGATGACGGCTGATAGCCAGAAACCGGTCCTAAGATGCTTGATTCCGGTCCAGGGAAGACATGGCTTGGCAGTTCGGGCTGGACTGTTCCCATGAGGCAAGTCAAGTCAAGTCAAGTCAGAAATTTATATAGCGCGCTACATACCCAGAGGGTCTCAAGGCGCTTGAGGAGGGGAAGGGTATTACTTGTCGAATATCCAGGTTTTAAGTTGCTTTCTGAACGCTAGGTGGTTCTGTGTGAGACGTAGGTGGGTGGGGAGTTAGTTCCAGGTTTTAGCTGCGAGGTAGGAGAAGGATCTACCTCCCATGGTGGTTTTATTGATGCGAGGAATTGTAGCAAGGGCTTGGTTGGAAGATCGTAGCTGGCGAGGGGGGGTGTAGAAGGAAAGTCGTGTGTTGAGGCATTCGGGTCCAAATTCGTAGAGTGCTTTGTGAGCGTGGGTTAGGAGGCGGAAAGTAATCCTCTTATTGACGGGGAGCCAGTGGAGGTCTTTCAGGTGGCTAGAGATATGGTCTTTGCGTGTGATGTCTAGTTGAGTCTGGCTGATGCGTTTTGGATGCGTTGAAGTTTTTTCTGAAGTTTTGCAGTGATTCCGGCGTATAGGGTGTTCCCGTAGTCCAGGCGACTTGTAACCAGTGCATGGGTGACTGACTTTCTGGTTTCGGTGGGGATCCAGCGAAATGTTTTTTTGAGCATGCGAAGGATGTTGAAGCATGAAGATGAGACTGCGTTGACTTGTCTGTTCATCGAGAGAGAGGAGTCCAGGATGACGCCCAGGTTTCGTGCGTGGTCCGTCGGGATGGGTGCTTTTCCAAGGGCCTCTGGCCACCAAGAGTCGTCCCAAGCGGAGGGGGAGGTGCCTAAGATAAGGACTTCTGTTTTGTCTGAGTTCAGTTTCAGACGGCTGTGCTTCATCCACTCTGCTACTTCTTTCATACCTTCATGTAGGTTGGTTTTGGCGGTGTTGGGGTCTTTGGTGAGTGATAGGATCAGTTGGGTGTCGTCTGCATAGGAGATGATGTTGAGGTTGTGTTGGCGGGCGATAGTCGCGAGGGGGCTCATGTATAGGTTGAAGAGGGTGGGGCTGAGTGAGGAACCTTGGGGTATGCCGCAGATGACTTCAGTGGCCTCGGATTTGAATGGTGGGAGGCGGACTCTCTGAGTTCTTCCGGTGAGGAATGAGGTGATCCATTCCAGTGCTTTTCCTTGGATCCCGATGTTTTTGAGGCGCTTAAGAAGAGTGCTATGGTAGACTGTGTCGAGGCTGCGGAGAGGTCGAGGAGGATGAGGGCGACTGTGTCTCCGTTGTCTAGTAGAGTTCGAATGTCGTCTGTTGCTGCGATGAGAGCGGTCTCCGTGCTGTGTTTGGCTCGGAAGCCGGACTGTGAGGAGTCGAGGGATTTGTTGCTTTCGAGGAAGGCGGCGAGTTGGTTATTGATGCCTTTCTCGATGACTTTGGCCGGGAATGGAAGGAGCGAGATGGGGCGGTAGTTTTTGAGTTCGGTGGGGTCCGCTGTGGGTTTTTTCAGAAGGGCGCTGAGTTCGGCGTGTTTCCAGCTTTCCGGGAAGGTGGCGGAGTTGAGGGAGCAGTTGATGACGTCTCGGAGGTGTGGTGCTATGATGGAGTCTGCTTTGTTGAAAATGTGGTGAGGACATGGGACTGTGGGGGATCCTGAGTGGATGGAGTTCATCAGGCGGATGGTGTCCTCGGTGGAGATTGGGTTCCAGTCATTATGGATGTTCGAGGGGGGTGCAGGTACGGCAGAAGATTGGGTGGGATGGTCTCCGGGTTGGATGTCGAAGCTGTTGTGGATGTCTGCAATTTTGTTGTGGAAGAATGAGGCTAGAGAGTCGCATAGGGCTTGGGAGTGGGTGATGCCGTTGGAGTTGGCTGAGGGGTTGGTGAATTCTTTGACGATGTTGAATAGTTCCTTGCTGTTGTGGGCGTTGTTGTCTAGTCGGTCTTTGAATGCGGCTTTCTTGGCAGTCCGGATCAGTTGGTGGTGTATGCGGGTGGCGTTTTTGAAGGCGTCCCTGGTGCTGGTGTTTGGGTCTTTTTTCCAGGCCTCTTCGAGGGAGCGGCAGAGTTTCTTCGATTTCTTAAGATCATCATTGAACCAGGAGGCGTTTTTGCTGCCAAGTTTGATTTGACTTTTTTTCGGCGGTGCTAGGATGTCGGCGCTGTTGGATAGCCATTGGGTGAGGTTAAGCGCTGCTTGATCGGGGTTTGAGGAGAGGGCAGGTGGGTTTTGAAGAAGCGATGAGGAGATCTGGTCGATGGTGATTTTGTTCCAGTTTCTTCGTAGAGTAGATTGAGGTCGGTTGTGAGTGGTGGTTTTATTGTAGAAAAAGTGTATGCAGCTGTGGTCCGTCCACTGGAGGGTAGTGGTGTGACTGAAGGAGACATGTTTGCTGGAGGTGAAGATGGGGTCGAGTGTGTGACCTGCGATGTGGGTGGGTGTAGAGACAAGTTGTTTGAGTCCGAGGTTGGCGAGGTTGTCCCGAAGGGAGGTGGTGTTGCTGTCGTTGCTCTTTTCCAGGTGAAAGTTGAGGTCTCCCAGTAGGATGTATTCCTCGGAGGGGAGGGCGTGTGGGGTGATGAAGTCAGTGATAACGTCGCTGAAATTTGCACGGGGTCCTGGAGGCCTGTAGAGGAGAGTGCCTCTGAGTGTGGTCTTGGGGTTGGTGTGGATTTGGAAGTGAAGGTGTTCGGCGCTAGCGAGGTTGACGTCTGAGCTGGTTGAGATGCGGATGGAATTCTTATGGACGATAGCGATGCCTCCTCCTGTTTGGTCGATGCGATCCTTACGGATGATCTTGTATCCTTCCGGGATGGCAATGGTGATGTCAGGGGCTGATGAGGCGTTCATCCATGTTTCTGTCAGGAAGGCGATGTCGGGAGAGATGGTGTCTAGTAGATTCCAAAGTTCGATGGCGTGTCTGTGGACTGAGCGGGTGTTGAGCAGGATGCATTTTAGGTAGTTGGAGTCAGGTATCTGGTTTGTGTCAGTGGGTGAAGAGTTGATCTCTGTGCCGTCGAATTTGCAGGATTTGCAGGAGAAGGGACCATGGGTGTGTCCAGGAGTGGCTTGGATGCAGTGGGGGAGTCGGCTGGGGTTAAGGGCTAGGAGGGTGGTGGCATCGTAAGTAATGCGGGGGAGGTGGGAGGTACGAGGACCAGGGGGTCTGGCACTGGGCGCGGTCCAGGCGCGGACGGGCGTAGACGGGCTTACCTTTGGCGCACCTTCGGCGCGACTAGGGCGCGATCGCTGCGCGTGAACGCTGCGCGCGGGAGCATCTGTCATGTATGGATGGTGGATGGGGCGGGGGCGAGGCAGGGTCAGCTGGGAGGCGGGCGCGGGGTGGAGCTACGGTCAGGGAGTCAACAAACAACAAAATGGCTGCAACTACGGACAAATCGAAACTAGCCTGGGGGATGATTAGAAGGCACAACCGGGCACAAAGTGAAGCGCAATCTGTAAACAAAGCGCAGGCTTGGCGGTACAGCACAATCAATTAACAGCGCACAGTGCATACAATTGAATAAACAAGTACAATGAGCTAAGCAGGCAGCGGCAGTGATGCGGAGGAAAAGGTCGCGCTGGGGGTGTACTTGTAAAGCGCTACGATACCAAGGATCAGCTTGTGAGCGCTCTCTGGTCACAGAGTCAGAGCGCCTTGCGAGGGTGGGGGAGCGACCTCTTCCGACCAGGTCAGGAGAGTCACGGCGCAGGGATGGTGGTGTAGGTCCACTACTATCTGCGGGAGGCAGGGTCAGCTGGGAGGCGGGCGCGGGGTGGAGCTACGGTCAGGGAGTCAACAAACAACAAAATGGCTGCAACTACGGACAAATCGAAACTAGCCTGGGGGATGATTAGAAGGCACAACCGGGCACAAAGTGAAGCGCAATCTGTAAACAAAGCGCAGGCTTGGCGGTACAGCACAATCAATTAACAGCGCACAGTGCATACAATTGAATAAACAAGTACAATGAGCTAAGCAGGCAGCGGCAGTGATGCGGAGGAAAAGGTCGCGCTGGGGGTGTACTTGTAAAGCGCTACGATACCAAGGATCAGCTTGTGAGCGCTCTCTGGTCACAGAGTCAGAGCGCCTTGCGAGGGTGGGGGAGCGACCTCTTCCGACCAGGTCAGGAGAGTCACGGCGCAGGGATGGTGGTGTAGGTCCACTACTATCTGCGGGAGGCAGGGTCAGCTGGGAGGCGGGCGCGGGTTGGAGCTACGGTCAGGGAGTCAACAAACAACAAAATGGCTGCAACTAGGACAAATCGAAACTAGCCTGGGGGATGATTAGAAGGCACAACCGGGCACAAAGTGAAGCGCAATCTGTAAAAAAGCGCAGGCTTGGCGGTACAGCACAATCAATTAACAGCGCACAGTGCATACAATTGAATAAACAAGTACAATGAGCTAAGCAGGCAGCGGCAGTGATGCGGAGGAAAAGGTCGCACTGGGGGTGTACTTGTAAAGCGCTACGATACCAAGGATCAGCTTGTGAGCGCTCTCTGGTCACAGAGTCAGAGCGCCTTGCGAGGGTGGGGGAGCGACCTCTTCCGACCAGGTCAGGAGAGTCACGGCGCAGGGATGGTGGTGTAGGTCCACTACTATCTGTGGGAGGCAGGGTCAGCTGGGAGGCGGGCGCGGGTTGGAGCTACGGTCAGGGAGTCAACAAACAACAAAATGGCTGCAACTACGGACAAATCGAAACTAGCCTGGGGGATGATTAGAAGGCACAACCGGGCACAAAGTGAAGCGCAATCTGTAAACAAAGCGCAGGCTTGGCGGTACAGCACAATCAATTAACAGCGCACAGTGCATACAATTGAATAAACAAGTACAATGAGCTAAGCAGGCAGCGGCAGTGATGCGGAGGAAAAGGTCGCGCTGGGGGTGTACTTGTAAAGCGCTACGATACCAAGGATCAGCTTGTGAGCGCTCTCTGGTCACAGAGTCAGAGCGCCTTGCGAGGGTGGGGGAGCGACCTCTTCCGACCAGGTCAGGAGAGTCACGGCGCAGGGATGGTGGTGTAGGTCCACTACTATCTGCGGGAGGCAGGGTCAGCTGGGAGGCGGGCGCGGGTTGGAGCTACGGTCAGGGAGTCAACAAACAACAAAATGGCTGCAACTAGGACAAATCGAAACTAGCCTGGGGGATGATTAGAAGGCACAACCGGGCACAAAGTGAAGCGCAATCTGTAAAAAAGCGCAGGCTTGGCGGTACAGCACAATCAATTAACAGCGCACAGTGCATACAATTGAATAAACAAGTACAATGAGCTAAGCAGGCAGCGGCAGTGATGCGGAGGAAAAGGTCGCACTGGGGGTGTACTTGTAAAGCGCTACGATACCAAGGATCAGCTTGTGAGCGCTCTCTGGTCACAGAGTCAGAGCGCCTTGCGAGGGTGGGGGAGCGACCTCTTCCGACCAGGTCAGGAGAGTCACGGCGCAGGGATGGTGGTGTAGGTCCACTACTATCTGTGGGAGGCAGGGTCAGCTGGGAGGCGGGCGCGGGTTGGAGCTACGGTCAGGGAGTCAACAAACAACAAAATGGCTGCAACTAGGACAAATCGAAACTAGCCTGGGGGATGATTAGAAGGCACAACCGGGCACAAAGTGAAGCGCAATCTGTAAAAAAGCGCAGGCTTGGCGGTACAGCACAATCAATTAACAGCGCACAGTGCATACAATTGAATAAACAAGTACAATGAGCTAAGCAGGCAGCGGCAGTGATGCGGAGGAAAAGGTCGCGCTGGGGGTGTACTTGTAAAGCGCTACGATACCAAGGATCAGCTTGTGAGCGCTCTCTGGTCACAGAGTCAGAGCGCCTTGCGAGGGTGGGGGAGCGACCTCTTCCGACCAGGTCAGGAGAGTCACGGCGCAGGGATGGTGGTGTAGGTCCACTACTATCTGTGGGAGGCAGGGTCAGCTGGGAGGCGGGCGCGGGGTGGAGCTACGGTCAGGGAGTCAACAAACAACAAAATGGCTGCAACTACGGACAAATCGAAACTAGCCTGAGGGATGATTAGAAGGCACAACCGGGCACAAAGTGAAGCGCAATCTGTAAACAAAGCGCAGGCTTGGCGGTACAGCACAATCAATTAACAGCGCACAGTGCATACAATTGAATAAACAAGTACAATGAGCTAAGCAGGCAGCGGCAGTGATGCGGAGGAAAAGGTCGCGCTGGGGGTGTACTTGTAAAGCGCTACGATACCAAGGATCAGCTTGTGAGCGCTCTCTGGTCACAGAGTCAGAGCGCCTTGCGAGGGTGGGGGAGCGACCTCTTCCGACCAGGTCAGGAGAGTCACAGGGTCAAGGCTGATTTGCATATGGCCATGTCTGAACTGGGGTAGTGTGTAGTGCAAAAAAACGAAGGATTTAGGCCCAGATTTCTGTACTGGGTTGAATGTATGACATTTTTCTGCATTCAGTCCATCAACTGTTGTTTTTGCATTTGTCACCCTGAGTGGGAAGGGTATGCTCAGACGTGAGTCCCATGCTCTCCACACCACTTGAGTCAAGCTATCCTGGCTGATGACGGCTGATAGCCAGAAACCGGTCCTAGGATGCTTGATTCCGGTCGAGGTTAGACATGGCTTGGCAGTTCAGGCTGGACTGTTCCCATGAGGCACAGGGTCAAGGCTGATTTGCATATGACCATGTCTGAACTGGGGTAGTGTGTAAGGCTAAAAAGCGATGGATTTAGGCCCAGATCTCTGTACTGGGGTGAATGTATGACATTGTTCTGCATTCTGTCCATCAACTGTTGTTTTTGCATTTGTCACCCTGAGTGGGAAGGGTATGCTCAGACGTGAGTGTCGTGCTCTCCACATCACTGGAGTCAAGGTAACCTGGCTGATGATGGCTGATAGCCAGAAACCGGTCCTAGAATGCTTGATTCCGGTCCAGGGAAGACATGGCTTGGCAGTTCGGGTTGGACTGTTCCCATGAGGCACAGGGTCAAGGCTGATGTGCATATGGCCATGTCTCAACTGGGATAGTGTGGAGGGCAAAAAAACAATGGATTTAGGCCCAGATCCCTGTACTGGGGTGAATGTATGACATTGTTCTGCATTCTGTCCATCAACTGTTGTTTTTGCATTTGTCACCATGAGGGGGAAGGGTTTGCTCAGACTTGAGTCCTATGCTCTCCACACCACTAGAGTCAAGCTATCCTGGCTGATGACGGCGGATAGCCAGAAACAGGTCCTAGGATGCTTGATTCCGGTCCAGGTAAGACATGGTTTGGCAGTTCGGGCTGGACTGTTCCCATGAGGCACAGGGTCAAGGCTGATTTGCATATGGCCATGTCTGAACTGGGGTAGTGTGGAGTGCAAAAAACAATGGATTTAGGCCCAGATCTCTGTACTGGGGTGAATGTATGATATTGTTCTTCATTCTGTCCATCAACTGTTGTTTTTGCATTTGTCACCCTGAGTGGGAAAGGTATGCTCAGACGAGAGTCCCGTGCTCTCCACACCACTGGAGTCAAGCTATCCTGGCTGATGACGCTGGATAGCCAGAAACCGGTCGTAGGATGCTTGATTCCAGTCCAGGTAAGACATGGCTTGGCAGTTCGGGCTGGACTGTTCCCTTGAGGCACAGGGTCAAGGCTGATTTGCAGAAGGCTATGTCTGAACTTGGGTAGTGTGTAGTTCAAAAAAACAATGGATTTAGGCCCAGATCTCTGTACTGTCTCTAGTGAATGTATGACATTGTTCAGCATTCTGTCCATCAACTGTTGTTTTTGCATTTGTCACCCTGAGTGGGAATGGTATGCTCAGACTTGAGTCCTGTGCTCTCCACACCACTGGAGTCAAGCTATCCTGGCTGATGACAGCTGATAGCCAGAAACCGGTAATAGGACGCTTGATTCCTGTAGTGTAGTTCCTATATTCCCAATTTGCTCTGCGCATTAGAATAACATAAACAGCAGTGTAGACATAGGACTGAGGTCATCTAGGTCTCTACTGACTATGTTAGACTTAATTAGTTTCACCAGCTAGCTCAGAGGTCACTAGAAACTTTCTCGAATGAATAGGGAGGAGTTAACTACCCTGATTTAGACAAGAAGGGATTCGTATCTGACAACCGCATAAACATGACAACTTTGCTCCCTCAGAATAAAGAGTGTATCTCTAGAGTCGTGTGAAAACAATAGGCAGCTATTTCACTCAGTCAATCGTGCATGCTTAGTTTCACCAGAGTGCAGAGAAATAGATAGACGAGCGTTTTCAATAAAAAGATGTTATTTTATTGAGCAGTCTTCTTTCTCATGCAAGAGAAATGAATTGCCACAATTGCAATACTTATAATAAAGTAAAGTCCGTACAGTAAAAGTAGTATTATGAAATAATACTGTAAAAGCATTGATATGGTTTCTTTGCCATATGATACTTTAAAATGGATAAAATATATACATGCATTAAAACATTGACTAACGAACTCAACTGGTGCTTCTAAGATACGCCTAGCCCAGTGTACCTGACCTAAGCCTAATACGTGGGAAGGAGTAAGTAAGTTGCAGTCTTAAGTTAAGTTAGGTTTTTTTTGCCAAGTATCGGAATCAAGAATTCTCTCTTGATGTGTTTTATCTAGGACCCCGATCAATATTGTGACCTCATGCCCCTATACCGCTATAATCAATACATATCTCTATAATGGCATAACAATCAGAGCCATATTTCAGTAACTCGCCTCTGCAGTCCATGACAGTCCATGACACAGCAGAAGCCACTTCCTTAGATTCCTAGATAGCACACCGAGTTCTTTCGACATCCCAAACCCCCAGCAACCTGGGAAAGCCCACTTGCTTTGTTTTGATTAGTAATAGAACTCCTGCGAGCACTGTAAGAACGATCAGTTCTTAGTGACATCTTTATTGACGTCTTATGTCCAAAAACTTACGTCAAACTCGGCACCTTTCAGGTATAAATATACCAACGTTGCCTTAAGCAAGCACACGGTGGTGGTGAATACTGGAGCAGAACAGCTGTCCCCTTGCAGAGAGCCCAGCAGATGCGAGAAGCCCACGGACGCTGCCCCTCCTCCTTGACCCCCTGAGAAAGACACTGTCTTTTCTCTTGCCGAGAAAATCCAGCTCTGGCGTTTCCAGCCTAACCTTGCGGGTGACTGGGATATCGGGTCCTGAGAGGAGATACCAAACCTCCTGCATTCTATTCCAGAGGTACGGTGCTGACTAAACCCTTAGAGAGAATTCTTGAAACAAACTCTTGGCAAAACCAAGTTAACTTAAACTGCTACTTACTCCCTCCTATGTATTAGGCTTAGGTCAGGTACACCGGGGTAGGCGTAGTTAGAAGCACCAGTTGAGGTCATTAGCCAATGTATATATGAATGTATATATTTTATTCATTTTAACCATCTTATGGCTAAGAAACCATATCAATGCTTTTACAGTATTATTTCGTAATACTCCTTTTACTGTACGCACTTTTCATAAGAACAAGTCTTGCAATTGTGGCAATTCATTTCTCTTGCATGAGAAGGAAGACTGCTCAATAAATAATATTTTTTATTGAAAACGCCCGTCTCTCTATTCTCTGCACTCTGGTGAAAGTAAATCTGCACAACTGACTGAGTGAAATAGCTGTCTATTGTTTCACACAACTCTAGAGATTGACTCTTATTCTGAGGAGCAAAGTTGTCATGTTTATGCGGTTGTCGGAAGCTGAATCCCTTCTTGTCTGAGCCAGGGAAGCTGACCACTTCCTATTCAGTCAAGAAAGTTTCCAGTGACCTCTGAGCTAGCTGGCGCAAACCTAAATTAAGTCTAACATAGTCAGTAGAGACCTCGAAGACCGCAGTCCTACGTCTACACTGCTGTTTATGTTATTCCAATGCGCAGGGCCTATAGGGAAAATAGGAACTACACTACACTCTAAGGTTTTAATCAGCTCCGTACACTGGTCACAGAATGAAGGAGGTCCTGTATCTCGCTTCTCAGGACTCGATCTCCCAGCAACCCGCAAGGGTGACTTGGTAACACCGGAGCTGGATTTCTCGGCGTGAGAAAAGGCAGCTTCTCCAGCGCGTCACTGGAGAGGGGCGGGTTCCTTCGGCTCTCGCATCAGCTGGGCTTCGGATAAGTAGATAACCGCTCTGCTCCACATCACCGTGTGTTTGCTTAAGGCAACGTTGGTATATTTATACCTGAAGGGTGCCGGGTTTGACGTAAGGTTCGACATAAGACGTCACTAAGAACTAACAGATCTTTCTGGACTCCAGGAGTTCTTGTGCAAATCAAAACAAAAGCAGGGGGTTTCCCGGGATGCTGGATGCTTGGTTTGTTTAAAGAACGCGTTGTGCTTTCTAGGAGTCTATGGGAGTAGCCTTGCCGTGCTTTGGACTGCATGGGCTATTACTAAATATGGATATGATTCTTATGCCTTTATAAGGATACTATTTATTATAACCACATAAGGGCATGAATCGAGAATATCGAATTAGGGTCCTAGATAGAAATACAACACCCACTCCACATATTAATGTCCATCATTACTAAAATTAAGCAACATTAAACATATGATGCATGTGTGTTTTCCAACCCACCCCAAAATACTTATTTGCATTTGAAATGGTGTATGGATTATACACGAAAATGAGTATCTGGTACTGTACGTTCTTCAATCAAGGTTATCATTCAGTTAAAAGCATATATATCAGTTAAATTAATTTCGAAAATTACAAATGAAAATTACACATGAAATGGCTCTGTATACAGAAGAGAAGGTCAAGACCATTTCATCACATATTTATACGATACTGTACATGTGCTCGAGGCTGAGGTAAAATATTGTCTCTAATGTCTCTAAAAATAGAAGCTCTGTTCTCTGAGAATAGTTCTACTTTAAGCAAAGTATCATGTGCCGGAAAAAATCGTAAATATTTTTGATGTGAAAGAAAAATAATTTCGTTTTCAGGGGAAAAAAATAGTTCCAAAAGTTTTCAGTTGCTTTGTTTAACAGAACTGAAGGCCAAATTCAGAGTTCAAGGAACGCTGTGTGCTTGTGGTTTTAAAAAAATCATTCCCGTTGTTCAGGGGAGAACATCATATCAGACAGGCTTGCAAAAAATTGGTCTACAACATCAGGGTAAAGTTCGACCAAGTTTGAAAATACTGCAATTGTGCAATTCTCTGCGTGATTGCTATCATCGATGTTTGGATCAGCAATGCTCACAGAAGGTTGTACCTGTTTGGTGCTGCTTTCCTCTCGTACTTCACCATCACCTACTCGTAATGGTGCAGTCTCAACGAATGCCGTCATCAGAATGGGTAGCTTCTGGGGACAACACTTTGCGTGAGTCGTTACCGGACCTAGCAAAGTATCGATATCCATTGGTACTGCTGATGGTAGTGTAAGACAGAGGTCCAACACGCATTCTTCTCCGCATAGCAGACATCGAAGCACAGGTAAGATGCAATCTTGCCAGATTGGTCTGAATGAAAGAAACCATGTTGCACTCAGATCTCTTAGCCGGGCTAATCCGAGGACTTTAGTGATTTTGTCCCAGTAGCGTATTGCTAGGATCGTTACTTCCATCGTTGCTGGAGTCTTGTCTGTGGCTTGGCTTGCCATATCAGAGCAGAAGGAACAAAAATAAAATTCCTGCTACAAGTCCCAAAATTAAAGGTAGGCCGCCAAAGACAGAATGGACAAAATTCGGCAAGATGCCCAGAACTGTTTCAAATGGTGTTAACAGTCCCGAAAAAATTGTCTTAAATACATGTGTGATTCCACTGGTATCAGACATGTTTAAAATTTGACTTAACATTTCAACGAAATGCACGGGGCAATTTGTCGATAAAAGGGTATATATCTCTGCTGCTGTCCTTGCAACTTGCAGATCATATGTTTCTTTGGATGAGGTCAACGGCACAGTCGTCTGTAAAAGAATAGACTTCATTCTGCTTAAAGTATCAATTGGAATAGAGGAGATATTCACAAAAGGCCATATTGCCACCTCCAGGTCTGGATTGCTGTTTGGATACAATACTTGCATACAGCAAACGACCCTGGAAGTAACAGTTACGAGATTGCATTCTCCTGGCACCATTTCACAACAGCTGTGGTCATTTATTAAAACGTAGCTACCATTAAAAAGTGGTCTGAAAAATGTTTCTATCTGTGTTGCAGGAGTTTCTTGTAGATGACATAAAAGGTTATTTGAAGACCCTTCGCAGACTCCATGCAAGTTAATACCTTGACACAGAAGTGTACCGCTTAGTGATTTTTTACAATTATACCACTAAGGAATACCTCCTTTTTCACTTCACTATAACATTTGTGTGTGTAAGGTAAATCCCAGGTTGATTTGATGTATCCTTTACCCAGACTTTCATACTGGCCTGCTGGTATATATTCTTGGCAATATTTAAACTGGAAAGTTGTAATCGGAATTGTAATCGTTCCATGTATTATCCATCCAATGACAGGTCTCTCTGACATTGTCAATGGTAATCTCTCAAGTTTTTCAATATCAGAATTGTATAGTCTGCTCCTTTTTGTGCCAAACTGATTTGTTTATCAGTAAGGTTAAAGATAGAAAAAATGACGTTATGTTGATTAGACGCCGTGGCATGTAACCTGAACGTAGGTTTTGCAACGTCCAGCCTAGCTGTACAATAGAACGCAATTGGGACTGACCATGTTGCAACATTAGCAAGTCTTGCTCTATTATATCAAAGGCAGAAGATACAATACTGTCCAGTGAATATATTCTGGAAGACAGAGTCATTAACCCATTGTCCACAACAGAAACTGATTTTCCCAAATTGATACGATCAATTTCTAATATTTTTTCAGCTGTTTCAATTTGCATTACTTTCCAAGCTTCGTTGTATGCAGCGTATATACCGGCTGCTATGAAACGTTTTTGACGCTGTTTGCGAGGCCCCAGTATGAATTCTCGCAAGTCAGCACCTTCTTTAAGTAAAGTCAAGTGTTGCTTAATTTCAGCCAGTGTGGATTTCTGTAGCCACTCAAGGCATAATTTCCCTACACTGTATGTTGTAACTATCCCTGGATGTTGTCTCTGGGAATATCTTGGGTCTGGCCTAGTCAGTTTAAGCCCCTGTCTTTTGCTCAGGAATCTATCTTGACAGTTATTCGTGTCTGTGGGCCAGATCAACCATTTTTTCCAATCAGGATTTGTTCTGTTTTGGTGAAAAATATGGGATACGTCTATTTCCACATCTGTAGAGCTATCACTAATAGGTATGGGCATTGGAATAGACAGTTTATTTAAGTCTTTTATCTTTGCTAAACCAAGACAAGTAGTTTGTTGAGTGGTATCATTCAGGAAAATTATTTGTTCTGGAATCATGCAGGCTCTAAATAATGATTCTAGACCGTGTACCTGCCATTCTTTTGTTCCCCAGATGGTTTTTGTTTCAATGCTATTTTTCCAAAATTCAAAACCAAATGTAGACATTTTGTCATAAACTTTTTCAGAATAAATCAATTTAGTATTTGTCAACATTGTTTTCATTCCTGTCTTTTTCAACATTTTAAAATAAAACGTTTCTGGATCACTGTTGTTAAACCCTGAGAAGTATGGAAATTTCTCAAAAAATATCTTTGAACTTCCTTTTGGTGGAGTTGGACAATGTTCCCATTGATTATAAGTAAAACATTTCTAGGTTGCGCAGATTTATGCAAATAGTGATGACCATAGTGATTGTAACAGTATAATTCTTCAAAATTTGATAAACCCTGTAAATAATCATGTTCTGTAAATTTAGCTGACATTACTAAATTTGACATCATATTATTAATATTTTCAAAGTCCCAATCATCAGAAAAATAACTTGGTATCACAAAGTCACTTAAGGAAACCTTAAACTGGTGTGGATACTTCGAGAGCTCAATCGGGCCATATATTTCATAGTCAGTTCTGTCCCATGCTATACCCCCATGTATTGGATTGGCTGTGATGTTCACTGATGATAGTTCTCTTTTTTCGATGTGAGAGGATCTGTGAGACTTTAGAACCAAGTTGATGTTCTGACTTGCTGTGTCCATTGTAATATATTTTCCATCAATGAATTTACCCAAGCATAAGACCATGATGAGCCAAGGCAGGAGGAAAAGTACACCTAACACAGTCCAAAATTCAATCCATGGTGAAATCAGATATGTCTCTTTTAGTTGGTAAAAAAAAGCTCAGTTATTTTTTCTTTGAAAGTTTTTGTTGCTGGCTTGTCTCCATGTTCACTTGGATCATCGGAAAAGTCATCAAAGTTGATAAAATAGCCAGATGCTGTTCTGTCAATTGGTGGGATTGCTTCCGGATTTCCATTGATCTTTGCATTTTCTTTTGTTACGTTTGTACATTCTGATGCTACATCGTTGTAGATTTGTGTATCATCACGATTTGTTGCAATTTGGGTTTCAAGAGGCACAAGTTCCATGGCTTTGTTGCATAGTCCTTTTTTATTTACTGTTGGTTTATCGAATGTGATTAGTCTCTCAGTTTGAACCTCTTGGATTGTAGCAAAGCTTGGTCTTCTGCTATTTCTTGGGAGTCCACTGGGCCTACTACTTATTATCGGCCACATGATTGTGGTTTCACCAGATCGATGGAAACAATTCTGTTTTCCTTTTTACCAGCAAGTGGCGGTAGTACTACTGATCTTGTTCCGCTGACAGCTAAGACAGGTACTGCTTTTCTGTAAGAAGGCCCAAATTCCTTCTTTACTACGATCTTCTCTCTGACCAGATCCCCAATCTTTGGAATCCAGACAGGTCTTGCTGGGACAAGTGGTCCTTCAGTGGTTGTTGGCTTAAACTTTGTGTTACTTAGACTTTTTCTCTTTTCATTCAAGTCCTGTAAAACAGACAAACGATCCTTGATATCAAAAGTTTTTTCTTCTACCACTGAAGTCTGACGATCCAGATCCTGGATAATCATTCTAGTACCAAACAAAAGTTCATACGGGCTGATACCTTTTAGAGAATTTCTTGGCATGTTATTAAGACTACGTTGGACACTTATTAAATGTTTGACCCACCCATCACCCGAACCTAATACCCTCACTGTTATAGATTGCTTTATGTCACGGTTTTTTCTTTCCACTACCGCATTTCCCTCAGGATGGAAGGGAGTAGAGTACTAATGAACTAATGAACAACATTGTGCGCAAAAAATATAAAAAGACATTAGATATCACTAATGGATTCTCCTGTCAAAACATTGCACCTGAAAGCAGGTATTTGACCGCTTTCTCAATAATGAGGTCACAAAAACAATTTTGCTGACTCCCACAGGGATTCAAGAATAGCCCAGGATTATTCTCAGCAAGGGTAACAGAATTACTACAAATATATGATGATGAGGCATTATTATATGTCGATGACATCTATCTTACAGACGATGACCTGGAGACCCACTTGAAAAGAGTAAACACCATAATTCTTGGGTCCGCATCAGAGGGTTACAAATTCAATTTTAAAAAGTCCAGAATTGCCCATCTAACAGTCCTATTTTTAGGATATGAATTATCAAGTGAAGGCAAAAGCCTGGCAGACAACTTCTTAGAGAAGTGTGCAGTACTCCAAGCACCAAAAACGCTGAAAAATTTACAATCAATACTAGGCTTCCTGAATTTCGGTAGAACATACATTCTAAATTACGCAGAGAGGGTTAAACCTCTCTATGAATTAATAAAACCTGATTTTAAACCAATACATTGGACTCAAAAACACACAGAAATTTTGAGATCATTACAGACAGACATGTTAACTAAAACAAAACCGCAAGCACGCGAAAACGTAAGCAACCTTGTAATCCGAGTCATCCCAGGAAGATGCGGATTCACGTACCTGACCTCTAATGAGGGAGAAACAGTACCTATGACTTACAAATCACATTTGTACACTCAAGCTGAAATGAAATTCGGTTCTACAGAAAAAATTCTGACAGCGGTTCAACCTGCTGTAGCAAGAGAAAGAGCCCTAGCCCAAGGCAAGAGGACAACTGTTTATACAGCAGAATCAGCCCTTGAGGCCGTAACAAGTCCATGCAATCTGAATGCAGTGGCATTAGATCCAAAATGGATACAATGGAAAAATTATCTTGCTGCAGAAGACGTGAAATACCTCTCGAACAATATACCTGTGTAATCTATATGGACAGATTTGCACACCATTACGATATAGAGAAAAATCCTACAAGGTCACTGGCGCTCTGGTAAATTCAAACCAATGATTACCAAAACTGAATCACTCAGAAACTGCTCAGCTCAGCGAGCTGAAAAAAGATCTTTAAAGATGGCGCTTGAAAATGCCGATCGCGAATTCCCCACACTAATAGTGTGCGATTCGCATTACTGCGTCAAGTCATACAACAATGATATGCAGACATGGGGGCGCTAGGTGGCGCCAAACCAAGATGGCCACACCGTTGTAAGGCTCCCGACTGACTGAGCGCGTACACCCACTTCTCCAACATCCTCTCCAGTGCTGGCTACTCCTGAATGGTCTCGGAGTGATCCCTGAACTGTGGTGAATCCATCGGTGCCACAATCTTCCCGATCGGCCGAGGGGTTCGGGAGCTGCGGATACATTTGCCTGGCGCCGACCGATGCTGCTGGAGAGGTCGCTCAACGTAAACGGATCCGGCTCGCAGGAAAGGCCGGTGCTTTGGGGCCTGTCCGCTCCGGACCTGCGGGCCTACACGCTCCGGCCGCCGGCCCCTATTGAGATTGGAGCCTCCCGACACTGCGGAGACAGGCTCCCGCTCGGCTGCCACGCTTGCTGGGGCTGCGCCTGAGACCCCAAGAGTGCCCAGCCGCCTGTGGATTGAAACTGCACTACCGGACGGAGGAGCCGGAGCGCTCTGCTCCCCCCCGCCTCTGCCTCTCCGCCCACCTGCTCCTGACCACGAGGCGCTCTCCGTGGGCCGCTTGTGGTGTGCGGCGGGAAGCCTGTTCTCGAAGGGGGGCCTCCAGCTCCTGAGGAGCTACGCACAAGGTGCGGACTTCACTCCCCCGCGCTACACGTTTGGACATTCAGGGTGGGCCCCTGAAGTGCACGACTGTACATCCAGGGCGGAACCCCCCCGGGGTGCACCCCTCCTGGTCCCCCCCCCCCGCTGCGTGAAAACTCAACATTGTGCGACCCGCACGTGCTGGAGGGGGGGTAATCCTCCCCGCGCCCCCCGCAGCTGAGAGGCGGGACGGCTGGCGGTTGGCCTGCGGCTTCCTGCTTCCCCCCCTCACTCGGTCACTGGCCGCACTTGGGGGCCCCCTGCAACGCTGGTCCCCACCCTCGGACTCGGAGGTTTGCCTCTCTGTGGTGACCCCTGACTCTGTCATTCAACCCACTGGCTAGTTCATCTGCGGCCTGGTACCTGGGAAACACGTGGTGCTGTGGTCGCTCGCCTGCCTGACTTCCCGGCGCCCGCTGTACCGCGCCTTTACTGCTCTTTGGCTTCCATCCCCCTGACATCGGCTAACACCATCCCACGCCCTGGCCTCCTCTCAGACCGCGACTCCGCGGACTCCACGGCGCGACATGGGCCGCAACGACGCCAGGCAATCTAAGATCCCCTTTGAAACTCACAAGAAAGCGTCCAAGGCACAGTCGGAGGGTGCGGAGGGACCGGCCACCCCCGTGCCCCAAGAAGATGACTGGAAAACGCTCCTGCTGGGCATGAGGCAGAGTCTCTCCTCGATAGACGCCAAGATCGACACCATCAATACCCGTATGGATGGGGTCGTCGCTAAACTCGAACACCATGACACTCGTATAAAGGAGGCTGAGGACAGGGTCTCAGTGCTCGAGGATGGGGCCACCTCCACTGCCAAGCAGGTCACGCAGATGGACAGACTGTTGAAAATAATAGCGGACAAGAATGAGGACTTAGAAGCTAGGTCCCGACGCAACAACGTCCGCGTCCTGGGCCTTGCGGAGTCAACCAACACAGGGAGGATGGAAGTGTTTATGGAAAAGCTGATCGTGGAACTGTTTGGGAGGGAATCATTCTCCCCGCACCTCATTGTGGAGAGCGCACATAGATCTCTTGCTGCCCGCCCTCCTCCCGGGGCGACACCGCGCCCTGTTATTGCTCGCTTCCTCAATTACAGAGACAGGGATGCGGTGCTGCGCAGAGCGAGAGAGGTGGGCACGGTCACATATGGCAACACGACGCTTTCATTTTTCCCTGACTTTACCCCCTCCGTACAAGAGGCCCGCCGTAAGTTTGCGGGGGTGAAGAAGAACCTCCAATCCCTGGAAATTTCCTATGCCATGCTCTACCCGGCCAAACTGAAAATAACGCATCATGGCTCACAGCACTTTTTTCTGAATCCGCAGCAGGTGGAGGACTTTTTCAAGCGCCACCAGAAAGAACGATCCACAGACCAGGCTGGAATCCAACGCTCCAGGTCACAGTCACCAATGTCTAAACAAGACTGACTAACTAAGCCTCTGGTGTGCCCATGAAGGCGCTGCCCTGAACTAACCACATGACCGAACACTGTAATGCTTGGTGAGGTACATTTTCTTATACTGTTTCAAATCTCACTGGAGAAAATAAAAATAACTCTGTAAGTGCTTGGTCGCCCACCTCCGTCCCACGTAGGGTAGCTGGGTTCCCTAGCGTCCTGTGGGTGAAAGTAAGGAGATGGTGGGCAGGTTTGGCGCCCCTGGATTTCCGTCCCCAATGGGTGATCCCCTACAGAACTTTATCGTATCTTTAGTTTTGGGGTTGTTGCTGTTAGGGAGGGGGGTGGGGAGTCCTAATTCCCGGCTAGTTGGGTATGCCGGTGTGGGTGGGGTCTTATTGTACCTTCAGGCAGTGGTAACTTACGGGCCACCTCTACAGTCTATTTGCACCATGCCACGTCAGACTACTGTCATGCATTGCCGGCCTGTTGGGGTTGCCGGACAAGTTGGGTTCTTTACCTGTTTTAGAGCCCGCTGCGTAGCCGCGGTGGGAACTGTTGAGACTTTGAGGAATGATATGATCAATCTGCTGGGTGAAAGTCTTGCATTTATTGCTATTACTGGATTGCTATTGTGGGCGGTAAGTTTGTGCGTCATTTGCATTACCGGGATGAGATGGGTGACGTGAACAGTCCTCAACCGGCTTTGAACATTCAGCTTGTTACTTGGAATGTGCGGGGCCTTAATAACCCTAGGAAACGGCGACAGATACTGGGGTATATGGACAGGCACGGGATCTCAGTCGCTCTATTGCAGGAAACACATCTGGCGCCCTCTGCCTCCCCCTCCTTTGCTTCCCGATGGGCGACGTGCAGGGTGTTCTCTGCTTATTCGAATTATGCTAGGGGTACCACAATCCTGGTTAAAAGAGGTCTGGGGTTTACACCGTTTGGCTCTGAGATGGACTCCTCTGGTAGATATTGCTTGCTCTGGGGGAAACTGCACGTACATACTGTTTTATTCGCTTGCTATTATGGCCCCAACACTGATGACCCTTCTGCTCTCCTCACCATGTGGGGCAATATACAGACCCTGGGCATATCTCATGTAGTTGTAGGCGGTGATTTTAACACCGCGCTGGTCCCCGCGCTTGACCGGTCACACCCGCAAGCCGGACATTATACACACACGCAACGCACCCTGCTAGGTATAGTGGAGGATCACCACCTGACAGACGCATGGAGGTACATGCATCCTTCTCATCTACAGGGTACACATTTCTCCGCGATCCACTCCACCTGGGCACGCATAGACTATGTCTTCCTTTCTGCTGGCCTCACCCCATGGCTTGTCAAGGCGCAACACCTCCCCCGCACCTACTCAGATCACTCCCCAGTCCTATTGACACTGCGCATTCCACTGGATGCTTCTCCTTTCCTGAGTTGGCGTCTGAACCCCGCACCTTTAAGGCTGATTTAGAACAAGACATAACTGATTTCTTTGACCGCAACATCAACTCTGTTTCAAGTCTCACCGTTGTTTGGGAGGCGTTCAAGGTTACGGTGCGCGGGTGGGGTCCTCAAGGCCCTTCGTGGAGACCTGCGGAAACTGGAAGGGGAGATAGGCAAGCTAGAGGGCGAACTGTCCAACGGGTCGGGAGGTCACGCAGTTCAGGCGCAGCTCAGGGAAAAGATTAATGAGTACACTGAGGCAGCGGACAAAGAGTGTAAGTTCCTAGGGAAACCCTACACAGCTCGGGTATACGCAGAAGGAGATAGGCCAGGTAGGGCCCTCGCTTCTGCTATCAGACCACCCAGGCACAGTTCTTACGTCACCACACTGCTTGATAGACATGGGACGCCCCAAAGGGACCTCACTTGCCAGCTAAGGGTCCTCACAGAACACTACGCTACACTATACACCTCTCAGAGGCAGACACCACTGGATCTCCCTTCCTATCTCGATGACACCGCTATTGCCTGGCTTGGCCCAACCCAACAAAAGTTTTTGCACCTGGAATTGGAAGTTGATGAAATTAAGGATGCCGTTATGTCTATGACATCAGGCAAGACCCCGGGCTCAGACGGTCTACCGATAGACTTCTATAAAGCTTTTATACACTTATTGGCCCCGATTCTTAAAAATGTGTACTATTCGGCCCTTGAGGAGGGAGTCCTGCCGCTGAGTATGCGGGAGGCCCTTATTACCTCCCTGTTGAAACCTGGTAAGCCCCCGGAACATTGTGACTCATATAGACCCCTCTCCCTGCTAAATACTGACGTCAAGATACTAGCAAAAGTATTAGCGACTCGCCTGAACCTCCTTATGGAACGCCTGGTCTTGCCGGATCAAGCGGGTTTCGTCCCAAATCGCGCCACTTCCCACAACCTCCGTACCCTCCAGGCGGTGCTGCAAGATATAGACCCCAATTGCGAGGCCGCGGCGGTCTTTTTAGATGCCACAAAGGCGTTCGATTCCCTAGAATGGGACTATCTTTTAAAACTGCTGGAACGTATGGGCACCCCCTTTAGCTTCCTGGATTGGGTTCGATTACTGTACTGTAAACCGCAGGCTGCTGTCCTCCTAAATGGTGCTCGCTCAGATCCCTTTGAAATACACTGGGGCACTCGCCAGGGCTGCCCTCTCTCCCCAGTTCTCTTCGCGCCTGCCATAGAACCCCTGGCTGCCAAACTACGTCAGCACCACAACCATCGCTACCCCGAGAGACAGTTACTCATATAACTATATGCCGATGACATGACCCTCTACATACACAAACCTCAGGAAAACCTAAACCCCATCTTGCGCGAGGTCACCAAGTTCGGTGCCATCGCGGGTGTACAAATTAACTGGGCAAAGTCTGCCCTCTTCCCTCTCACGGACAAAACCCACAGGTTCCCTCTCGACTACCCATTAGTATGGGAAGACGAGGAACTGAAATATCTGGGGATAAATGTCACCAGAGACCGGGAGGCCCTTATGCGAGCTAATTACGGCACGGTTCTGGATAAGTTGACAGATAATATCACTAAGTGGATCCACCTCCCCCTATCCATGGCGGGGCGTGTCTCGCTGCTCAAGATGGTTGTTCTCCCCAAGTTATTATACCTCTTTACTAATATCCCCTACTGCCCTGGCCCACATTTCTTCCGAGCTATAGACTCTCAGATGTCCCGGCTGATATGGGGAGGAAAGCAAGCCAGAATCGGACTCAAAACCCTCATGCTTCCATACCATCAGGGTGGCTTTGACGTACCTAACTTTCGCCTTTACTATGATTGTGCGCAGGGCCATTTTGCTGCGTACTGGCTGCATCCCCCACCCTTCATGGCACACCTTGCTGTCGAGGACGGCTATATGCGCCCGCGAAGCCATCTGGCTACCTCTACTTGGACAATCGAATCACTGATCACGACCCTACTACAGTAGATTGCACTGTGCTTGCATGGCGCAGGATCCAGTCACGCATGGGCGCTTCTCTCCTATACTCCCCTCGCATGGTGCTCGCGCACGATCCCAGACTGAGTATTACCCAGGAGGAAATTGGACGTAGGTTGCTGGCTAAGCTGGCATTGCACACGTGGGGAGATCTCTTCATTCAGGGCCGTTTCCGTTCTGCTGCACAGTTCTTTGGAGAGCATGCACCTACTGTAATGGACACTTTTCTTTACACACGGCTACGCCAGAATGTTCGGGCGATTACGCCTGACTTCCCTGATGAACCAGACACGGTCGCCCCACTACATGTGCTTTTACAATCTGACACCCCAAAACATGTGGTGTCCATGTTATACAAGCATGCATATACTGCCTCCGACCCCCCGCTTCTGAAAGCTAGGCAGGCATGGGATGGGGACCTTGATGCCCCCCTCTCGGATGAACAATGGGAGGAAAGCTGCTCCCACACCAACGCGGTTACAGGCAACGCTCGCCTCCGCCTAGTGCATTTCAAATTCCTGCACCGCCTTTATTATACACATGCCAAGTTATATCGCTTTGGACTATGGGATAATGATCGCTGCCTCCGTTGTAAAAGTGCTGAGGCGGACTTTGCCCATCTTGCTTGGACTTGCCGGAACGTTGCGACATACTGGACTGATGTGTTCGGTGCCTTGTCCGACATGTTGGGATTAACGCTTGCCCCCTGCCCCAAAATAGCTCTGCTGGGGCTGGCCCCACCCTCCCTTAAGGAGCATCGTAAATTTTTTGCACTAAGTTTCTTACTGGCGAAACGTCATCTGGCCTGCAGGTGGGGAAGGGGACGAGCCCCCAAATTTAAGTCTTGGCTGTCAACCATGTCCACATGGCAGGAACAACTGCACAACTATGCGGACCTGCTGCCCCATAAAATGCGTCCCAAGGACCTGTGGGGACCCCTCACTGCTTATCTCCTAAGAGCACAGGACGACGACACGGAAGAACCGGATAGTTAACTAAATCCGGTCCATGCCTCATAATGGATCCGTCTGGGAGAATACTCAACCCTTACCACAACCCTCCCCGTCAGACCTCCTTTCCCCCCCCACCCCCAACTCGTTAGATCCCCCGCATGCTAACCTTCATGAACGAACATTACACAATGTCAGGGATAATCGCGGAGGCACACACTTACACTGCAGTAAACTTTTCGTGCCAGACCCCGAGCCAACCTGTACACGCACACTACTGGGGGATGTGGGCCTTCTCGCACATTCTGCGCATGCTTCCCACCTACAAACGCTCACACAGGACTTACCCGATACCTGCACACATAGATCACTTTTCTGACCGCAGACACGCTACCTAACCGCTCAATTCACTCCCCCTCTACAGTAACCCTTGCCAGAGATTGCAGTGCGCTACACCTACGCCTCAGCCATTCCCCTGGAGGGAATTTTTCCCTCTGCCGGCCCTGCCCCGGTCATTACGCTGAATCACATACTCTGCAGGGTGGACATACATAAAGGGGAGATTGTACACGGTTGATTCCTCACCTTTGGTCTCAGGTTTTTTTGATGGTTGGGGGGTGGGGGAGGAGGGTGAAAAACTGAAAAATAAGAGACCTCTGATGTCCAACTGCTGAGTTATATTTGCTCTGGAACATAATTAGTAAGATGACGTAATGTACATGACCTTGTTCTACTTTTGACGCGGCCGGCCCGAACGGGTTGTAGGCGACATGATGTGTTTAACGAACTGTCTCCACCTAATCGTGCTTTGATGCTGTGTTACTACTCTACGCTGCTGCCGGCCTGCTATCTCAGGTTGTAGGCTGACGAGGCTGTGTAAAGCTCCCTTTTTTACATCTAATAAAGGTCTTGAAAAAACAAACAAAAAAAAAAAACAATGACATGCAGACATGGAGCAAAAATGGTTACAGAGATGACACAAGTGCCAAAATAAAGCATAACACGCTTTGGGAACAAGTAGTTCTTTTGCAGAAAGAACTACAAAAGACTCACGTGATACATACACTGAGTCATCAACGTGATGGCGTTCACGTTGCAGGGAATTCATTGGCTAACAGAGCCACAGCGGCAGCTGTTCAACCGGCTTCTGTGGCCAAGAAAAAGCGTTAGAAAAACACATAGACGGAGAAACCATGCTGGCAGTAAATGTCCTGACTTGTTCAGAAGCGGTCGCTCCTCACGCTCCCTGGTCAACTTGGTATCGTAGCGCTATACTGCTCATTGCTGCTTGGTATCCTAGCACTATACTGCTCATTGCTGGTCAACTTGGTATCGTAGCTCTATGCTGCTCATTGCTGGTCAACTTGGTATCGTAGCGCTATACTGCTCATTGCTGTTAATAATTATTTGTGCATTGCTCGCATTGCTTCTAAAAATTATTTGTGCCTGATTGTGCCGGTGCCACTGCCCATATCATAGCGATATTCCAGATTGTGCCCCAATCTCGTCCTGTTTCGCTTTTGTTTTTGCTGCCATTTTGTTGTTGTGCCTCCTAGCCCGTCTCTCCACCCGCTCCCGCCTCCCAGCTGCTCCTCCCTCCCACTGAAAGTTAAGGATCGACCCGTTTGGTTAAGCGCTGTGACCGTCCTGACTTGTTCAGAAGCGGTCGCTCCTCACGCTCCCTGGTCAACTTGGAATCGTAGCGCTATACTGCTCATTGCTGCTTGGTATCCTAGCGCTATACTGCTCATTGCTGGTCAACTTGGTATTGTAGCTCTATACTGCTCATTGCTGGTCAACTTGGTATCGTAGCGCTATACTGCTCATTGCTGTTAATAATTAATTGTGCATTGCTCGCATTGCTTGTAAAAATTATTTGTGCCTGATTGTGCCGGTGCCACTGCCCATATCATAGCGATATTCCAGATTGTGCCCCAATCTCGTCCTGTTTCGCTTTTGTTTTTGCTGCCATTTTGTTGCTGTGCCTACTAGCCCGTCTCTCCACCCCGCTCCCGCCTCCCAGCTGCTCCTCCCTCGCTCCTCCCCCCTCCACTATCCACTTATGTCAGAGCAACATACGCGCAGCGGGCACGAACTATGCGCGCCGAAGGCGCTCCAAAGGTAAGCCCGTCTACGCCTGTCCGCGCGTGGACCACGCCCAGCGCCAGGCCCCCTGGTCCCTGCAAAATCCACTCCACCCGCATAACGTACGATGCTGCAACTCTCTCTCCACTCAACTCCGGCCGTCTCCCAGACTGCCACCAAGCCGCCCCAGGACACACCCATGGACCCTTCACCTGCCACTCCTGCAAGTTCGACTGCATGAGGACCCACACTAAATCCACAAACACCAAACAGAGCTCCGACACTAACCACCTGAAGTGCATCCTGCTCAACACCCGCTCGGTCCACAAACACGCCACTGAACTATGGAACCTACTAGGCACCACAACGCCGGACGTCGCCTTTCTTACTGAAACCTGGATGAACGCCTCATCAGCGCCCGACATCGCCATAGCCATCCCGGACGGTTACAAGATCATCCGAAAGGACAGCATCAACCAAACAGGAGGTGGCATCGCCATCGTCCATAAGAACACCATCCGCATCACGACCAGTTCCGACGACAACCTCGCAGCTGCAGAACACCTTCACTTCCAGATTCACACCGACCCTAAGACCACACTCAGAGGCACCCTCATCTACAGACCACCAGGACCCCGCACACAATTCAGCGAAGACATCACTGACTTTATCAGCCCACACGCCCTCCCCTCCGAGGACTACATTCTACTAGGGGACCTCAACTTCCACCTGGAAAAGAACAACGACAGCAACACCACCACCCTTCTGGACAACCTCGCCAATCTCGGACTCAAACAACTGGTAAACACCCCCACCCACTATGCCGGACACACGCTCGACCCAATCTTCTCCTCCAGCAAGCACATCTCCTTCAATCACGCCACAGGACTCCATTGGACGGACCACAGCTGCGTCCACTTCAACTACAGAAAGACCACGACCCACCACCACCCACAACAAATCCCCCGCAGAAACTGGAACAAAATTACCACCGACCAGCTCACCACATCGATATTCCAAAACCCTCCCGCCAAATCATTGGACCCAAATCAAGCAGCCATCAAACTCACACAATAGATCACCCACAGCGCTGACGAATTAGCACCCTTGAAATACCATCAAAACAAGCCAGGTAGCAAAAAAGCCCCCTGGTTCAATGACGACCCTAAGAAATCCAAAAAGATCTGCTGCACCATCAAGAAAGCCTGGCGAAAAAACCCAACCACAGACAACATGACCGCCCTCAAGAACGCCACCCGCAAACACCAACAGCTTATCCGATCCACCAAGAAATCAGCATTTAAGGATCGACTCGACAACAACGCCCACAACAGCAAGGAACTCTTCAAAATCGTCAAAGAGTTTACCAATCCCAGTGCCGGCACCAACGACATCACTCCCTCTCAAGACCTCTGCGACTCTCTAGCCTCGTTCTTCCACAGCAAAATCACTGACATACATAACAGCTTCGGCGACCAGTCCACCCCCCTACCTCCGAACCGAAGCCCCCCACCACCAACATTTGCGCCTGGAACCCAATCAGCACTGAAGACACCATCCGCTTAATGAACTCCATCCACTCCGGATCGCCAACCGACCCATGCCCCCACCACATCTTCAACAAAGCCGACTCCATCATCGCACCCCATCTCCGAGATATCATCAACTGCTCCCTCAACACCGCTACCTTCCCGGAAAGCTGGAAACATGCCGAACTCAGCGCCCTCCTGAAGAAACCCACAGCAGACCCCACTGAACTTAAGAACTACCGCCCCATTTCGCTCCTCCCATTCCATGCCAAAGTCATTGAGAAAACCGTCAACAGTCAGCTCTCCGCCTTCCTCGAGTCTAACGGCTCCCTCGACCCATCACAGTCCGGCTTCCGAGCCAAACACAGCACCGAGACCGCCCTCATCGCAGCCACAGACGACATTCGAACACTACTTGACGGAGAAACAGCTGCCCTCATTCTACTGGACCTCTCCGCAGCGTTCGACACGGTCTGTCATAGCACCCTTATAAAACGCCTCAGCAACGTCGGGATACAAGGAAAAGCATTGGACTGGATCATCTTGTTCCTCGCCGGAAGAACCCAGAGAGTCCGCCTCCCCCCTTTCAGATCAGAGGCCACTGAAGTCATCTGCGTCGTACCACAAGGATCATCGCTCAGCCCCACCCTCTTCAACGTCTACATGAGCCCCCTAGCATCCATCGCGCGCCATCACAACCTCAACATCATCTCCTACGCAGACGACACCCAGCTGATCCTCTCCTTCACCAAAGACCCAAACACCGCCAAAACCAACCTACACGAAGGGATGAAAGACGTAGCCGAGTGGATGAAGAACAGCCGTTTAAAACTAAATTCAGACAAGACGGAAGTCCTCATCCTAGGATCATCCCCCTTTTCTTGGGACGACTCATGATGGCCACCGGCCCTGGGCAGCGCACCCAAACCAATGGACCACGCACGCAACCTAGGCTTCATCCTGGGCTCCTCCCTCTCGATGACCAGACAAGTCAACGCCATCTCATCATCATGCTTTAACATCCTACGTATGCTCAAAAAGATCTTCCGTTGGATCCCCACCGAAACAAGAAAGACGGTCACCCAAACACTTGTCACAAGCCGACTGGACTACGGAAACACCCTCCACGCCGGAACCACAGCCAAATTACAGAAAAAACTCCAACGCATTCAGAATGCCTCCGCCAGACTCATCCTTGACATCCCCCACCACAATCACATATCCGGTCACCTGAGAGACCTCCACTGGCTCCCCGTCAACAAGAGAATAACGTTCCGTCTCCTCACCCACGCACACAAAGCCCTCTACGACCTAGGACCCAAATACCTCAACACGCACCTGACCTTTTACACCCCCACCCGCCAACTACGATCGTCCAATCAAGCCCTCGCCGCGATTCCACGCATCCAAAGATCCACCATGGGAGGAAGATCTTTCTCCTACTTAGCGGCCAAAACCTGGAATTCTCTCCCCACCCACCTCTGCCTTACACAGAACTACCTCTCCTTCAGAAAACAACTCAAAACTTGGATATTTGATAAATAACGTACCCCCCCTCCCTCAAGCGCCTTGAGACCCTCAGGGTGAGTAGTGCGCTATACAAATTTTAACTTGAACTTGAACTTGATCGTTAAAAGGCGATTATGCAGCATTACCTCCCAACTATCCACTCAGTATTACATACATAATTGATGCAAACTCCGTTCCTTTTGCTCAAATCCCTGGAGTGGGGGATAGAGTAATTCCAAACACAAACTGGAGAGTTTTCTTGATTGAAGACGCACACATGGGACTGGGTCCAAGGCACCAAGAGATCTTGAAATCTCTAATAGAATTACAATCAGAATACTGGTGGCCGGGGATGAGCTTGCAAATTTACAGATTTGCAATGGATTGTCCAGATTGCAACAGAGATCGCAGTTGTGAACCGGACCAGACTATTGCCAGGACACCATTATTAGAAAGCATCAGGCGATCTATATGCAGAAATTCTGCCGGTGAAATGCATCCCCATCATTATTAGGACAGAATTCACTTAGAAATGTAGGCCCCAGCGCTCGGCTGACGCCAGTACTGTTATAAAAGATTTGCGAGTATTTATCGGCACATACGCAATTGGCATGCTACATTCTGACCAGGGTCCTGCGTTTAGTTCTCGAGCTTACAAAGAGGCCATGACCAGCAGCTGGGCTTCGGATAAGTAGATAACCGCTCTGCTCCACACCACTGTGTGTTTGCTTAAGGCAACGTTGGTATATTTATACCTGAAAGGTGCCGGGTTTGACGTAAGTTTGGACATAAGACGTCACTAAGAACTAACAGTTCTTTCTGGACTCCAGGAGTTCTTGTGCAAATCAAAACAAAAGCAGGGGGGGGGTTCCCGGGCTGCTGGAGGCTTGGTTTGTTTAAAGAACGCGTTGTGCTTTCTAGGAGTCTATGGGAGTAGCCTTGCCGTGCTTTAGAATTCATGGGCTATTACTAAATATGGATATGATTCTTATGCCTTTATAAGGGTACTATTTATTATAACCACATAAGGGCATGAATCGGGAATATCGAATTAAGGTCCTAGATAGAAATACAACATTCCGGTCCAGGGAAGACATGGTTTGGCAGTTCGGGCTGGACTGTTCCCATGAGGCACAGGGTCAAGGCTGATCTGCATATGGCCATGTCTGAACTGAGGTAGTGTGGAGTGCAAATAAACGATGGATTTAGGCCCAGATCTCTGTACTGGGGTGAATGTATGACATTGTTCTGTATTCTGTCTCTCAAGTGTTGTTTTTGCATTTGTCACCCTGAGTGTGAAGGGTATGCTCAGATGTGAGTCCTGTGCTCTCCACACCACTGGAGTCAAGCTATCCTGGCTGATGACGGCTGATAGCCAGAAACCGGTCCTAGGATGCTTGATTCCGGTCCATTGAAGACATGGCTTGGCAGTTCGGGCTGGACTGTTCCCATGAGGCACAGGGTCAAAGCTGATTTGCATATGGCCATGTCTGAACTGGGGTAGTGTGGAGTGCAAAAAACAATGGATTGAGGCCCAGATCTCTGTACTGGGGTGAATGTATGACATTGTTCTGCATCCTGTCCATCAACTGTTGTTTTTGCATTTGTCACCCTGAGTGGAAGGGTATGCTCAGACGTGAGTTTGAAAAATGGAGAGTGTGTACTCCATGAGGGATCACAAATGTGCTTGTTAGGATTAATATCCGTTCTTTCAAGTCGTCATACAGAGGACAGAACTATTTCAGGTTGCAGTGTATCATCTTTATTGTTTTTTAGTGGAACATGGACAGCCGACACGTGTTTCGCCCCCTCTTGGCGAATTGCGCCGGGGCTTTCTCAAGGCTATTTCCACATATACAGCGTATATTATTACTGTTTCCAATTTTGATAATATCCAAGATACAGAAAGTTCAATACTCGAGGAGCAAGAGTTCTTCTGTGAGTTTTTTGGGCTGATGGCGCAGTTCGGTCCCTGCTCCCAGTCCTCGGTCTGCGGGTTAGTTTACGGATAGCCAGAAACCGGTCCTAGGATGCTTGATTCCGGTCCATTGAAGGCATGGCTTGGCAGTTTGGGCTGGACTGTTCCCATGAGGCACAGGGTCAAAGCTGATTTGCATATGGCCATGTTTGAACTGGGGTAGTGTGGAGCGCAAAAAAAGATGGATTTAGGCCCAGATTTCTGTACTGGGGTGAATGTATGACATTGTTCTGCATTCTGTCCATCAACTGTTGTTCTTGCATTTGTCACCATGAGTGAGAAGGGTATGCTCAAGGCGTGAGTCCCGTGCTCTCCACACCACTGGAGTCAACACACCCTTAGTCTGAAAGTAATAGTGGCATTGAAAGAAATAGAAAATCCTCTTCATTGCTATTGTAAGCATGTCGATGATGAACTTTGTGGCTACCTCCACTGGTGAAAGGCGTCTGTCAAGATAGTTAGTTATGACCTCCAGTGCAAGATCCTGCGGGATACTTGTATAAAGGGAGACCACATTGCACGTTACTAGCAGTTGTTAGGCGGGATTGTATGGACATTCGTCGATCAGTGCTATAGCTTGCATTGTGTCCCTAAGGTATACCATCGTATTTTTTTTAACGTTTTATAGAGCGCGAACAAGATCCTTAAGAATATCAGAGCGCTTTACACACAAATTGGATAAAAAGACAAAGGAGTAATAATTAAGCAAGTCATTTTGTGCAAAGATGAGCAAATGGTTAAACAATAGAAATAAGGTAAGGTAGCAATGGTGCATATGTGGTCAGCTGTACATAGTCATTGGAGGAAAAAATAATGAGTGACAAGATTTCTTTAGTATGAATTCATGTGAATTTATCTAAGAGGAGAGATTTTACTTCTTTTTTGAAGGATGCCGTGGATGAGATAAGTCTGATTTCTGGAGGAAGGGCATTCCAGATCCTGGGCGCCATCCCTGAGGAGCGTTTATATGTTTTTTTCTTGTGGAATCTTTGAGGTTTCAAAAGAAGATTTTCTGCACTTCTTGTGGCTCTTGAGCCACCCTAGATTGTCAGTTTCTGAGTGAGGTAACTGGGGGAGTTGTGGTGTATTGCTTGTGTGTCATACATGCGATTTTCAGGTGTATTCTAGCTTCGTATGGCAGCCAGTTCTAGGAATTTAAGTCGGGAGAGATGTGTGAACGTTTTTTTGAGCCGGTGATTAGCCTAGCTGCAGCATTAATAGAGGCTTTTAATGGTGTGGTTGTCGATATGGGAAGGCCACAGAGGGCGACACTTCCATAATCCAATCGAGGGATAACTAGTGCTTGGACTGCAGTTCTGAAGTCATTGGCAGGGAGGAAAGGTTTCAGCTTCCGCAATGTGTTGATTTGGAAATTAGCTCCTTTCGTTGCATTGCTGATATGATGATGCATATTGAGATTGCAATCGAGGGTTATGCCTAAAGATTTCGCTGAGTCCACGATAGTAGGTTGAACGTTGAGTGCAGTGAATTGATTAAGCCAGGCCTGAGTGATGGGGGCTTTGGTGGGAGGGGCTATTAGGTGGAATTCCATTTTAAGAGCGTTAGGTTTGAGATGATTCTCTGCCAGCCAAGTCTGTGTGTTCCTAACCATTGTGTTGAGTAGTTTGATGTCTTCAGGGGTGTGTATTTTAAGGTAGAGCTGGGTATCGTCTGCGTACATGTGGAATTGCACTTTAGATGCTTGAAGCAATGCGGTGAGTGGTTCCATGACTAGATTGAACACAGTAGGGGATAGGGAGGATCCTTGTGAGACACCTAGTGTTACAGGAACTGGTGTGGACATAGTATTGTTAATCTTGAATTTCTGAGTCCGGTTATGCAGAAAGGAGGTAAACCACTTGAGTACTGTCCCTGATATACCCATTCTGAGATTCAGCAGATTGTGTAAGTTCTCGTGTTCTCCCATATCAAAGGCTGATGAGAGGTCGAGTAGGATGAGGAGGCAAGTACCGTTCTGATCAAGAATTTGTATAGCGTCATCAATTATGTGTGTCATGGCTCATTCCATACTGTGGCCTGCTCGGAAGCCTGATTGGTGTGAGTTGAGGAGGTGAAAGTGCTCGATGTGTTTTGTCAGTTGGAGGTGTACACATTTTTCTAAGAGTTTGGCCAAGGTAGGGATATTGGTGATAGGGCGATAGTTGTTCAGCTCGGTGGGGTACGCTGTGGGTTTCTTTAGTATGGGCGATACCTGCTCCACTTTGAGGGTGACCGGGATGCATGGTCCAGAGCGGGAGAAGCAATGGGATAAAGTCCTTTACAGCGTTTGCGGGTAGAGGATCAGTGTGGTGATTGGAGGGCTTCAGTGTACTGAGAACCTTGCCAATAGTTTCTTCTGAGTAAGTTTCGAAGGATGACCAAGAAGCATTGTTTTTTAGATCAAGGGGCGTTTTGCTGTGGGGGTTAGAGAAAAGGCTTAGATCCGTGAGGAGATCTTTCCTGATGTTGTCTGTCTTTAGATTAAAGAAAGTAGAGAATTCTTCACAGGACAGTAGTGTACTAGAGGTGTTTGAGGTCCATCCTTGGATTGAGTTTTGATTAACTTGAACAGTTTTTTGGTTGGTTTCTTGCTTGGTAAAGTTGATGGCTAAAGAAATCTGCTTTCGAACGTTTGATTTTTCTAAAGTATGCATTTCTTTTTTTCTTAAGTGTTTTGAGGTGCATAGCTGAAGGGACTAATCTCCAATTGTGTTCTGCCAGTCTCATAGCTCGTCTGTCTTCATTAAGCAGCCCATCGTACCATGGTTTGGAGATTTTAGAGGAAACTCTCTTTAACTGAAGGGGGCAACTTTGTTGATAATAGAGGTCATTGACTTGAGGTAGTGATCGATGAGAACCTGTACGTCAGCAGCGCCGGTAGGGGGTAGGTGAAGATTGTAACTGGGGGAGGGCAGTGAGTTGGAATTGAGTCTTTTCAAGTCTCTCTTCCAGACCTTTGATCTGGTGGATTGAACCGGGTTGGATTTCACTTTTTCATTGATGAAGAATGTGATAATGTGGTGGTCAGACCAATCACAGGGTTGGATTGACTCGAGTTGGATGGAGTCGTCTTTGGAAATGATTAGATCCAGGATAGAGCCTTTATCGTGGGTGGGGCTGTTGCAAATTTAGGTGAGGTCTAGGGCGCTGAGGACGTTTTTGAGACTATTGACCACAGAGTCATTGTGATCGTTCCAATGGAGGTTGAAATCACCAAGGAATATTTGTGTGTGCTGTCGTCCAGAGTTCGTTGTGACCAGTTCCATGAGGTGTTCAGTAAAGGTGAGGTTATCTCCTGGTGAATGGTAGATAATATGTAGGGAGCATACAGGATTGCCTTCACTGTTGATGCCAAGGCAGAAGTGTTCACAGGAGGAGAATATAGGGGATATGGCTCTAATTACTGAGAGGTTGCTCCGTGAATGCATGCGATTCCACCTCCTATCTTGCCAATCCTATCCAATCTGATTATGTGGAAATTAGGGGGACCTAGAATGTCATTGAGTGGCGAGGAAGATTCTGTTAACCAGGTTTCAGTGAGTATGGTCAGGTCTAGGTCATGAGCGATAATGAGGTCGGCAATGTCTGATGCGTGTCTAGGGGCTAATCTACAGTTCAAAAGTGTGCATTTAAGCCGGGGAGTGATAAGGGAGGAGGAGGGGTCAGGAGTGAGTGTGACTGTTTTAAGATTATTGGCAATGATACATCTATGATTCTGTGTGGAGGACCTGTGAGGTTGGGGAGGATAGTAGGGATCGGAAGGTGTGTGGGGGCTATGTGGGTCGAGAGTGCGAGATCATAGGAGTGCAAGAGGGAGTGTATGTCGTATTCCGAAAGTGGGTTGAAGCTTCGCAGAGGACATGTGGCAGAATTACGGGAGGGAATGGAGGTCCAGTAAGGAGGATTCTGTTTGTGTGAAAGTGGAGGGTGGGTGGTAGGTTTGTTGGGTGAAAGGGTTCTGGGGGGTGTGGGGTGCCTGGGTTGTTCGAGATCAACTCTTTGAAAGTATAAAGTTCATCTTTAAGTTGGAGAAGAGTGGACATAATCTTGTCCAAAGTGTTGTCTGGAACAGTAGTGGTGGTAGACCGAGGTATGAGTTGGGGAGGTTTGGCTCATTTAGTTGTGAAATCGGATGAAGGCAAGGGAGGGGAAGGGGTGTGCTGAGTAGAGTGTTGTGCTCATCGTTGGCATGGATGTAAGGGAAGTGGGAATGGTTAGTGGTGGGAGAAGAGGTGTGGCAGGTGTGTCCAGGAGAGTAGTATGCTCTGGTGTATTAATTGGTGGAAACGTATGAGAGGGTGTAGAGTGTGTGATTAGAGGGGTTGTTATTGCAGCTAAGTGGGTAGTGGGTGCATTAGGTAGGGGAAGGCAGGTGGGAGGAGTAAAAGGGGGAGTGAAATGTTTTTAAGGTGAGTTAGAGGGGGTGGGACGATCATTGAGTGGTCGTGGTGTGGAGACCTTTTACACACCACCTGGTGATCACAGGGGTGTTGAGTGGGATGGAGGGCATCAGAGTTCAAGGTGATCACGTGGAATAGGGAAGGAGCAGGGAAAGATGCAGGTGAAGAGAGAGTTATGGTTGGAGAGTTGTTAGAAGGGGAGTGGTCTCTGAATGGAACCAGTGGGGGAACAACTTCTTTAGGGTGCTTGAGTGGTTTATTACTGGGTTGAGGGAGGAAGAAGATGTTGTTGTGGGGTAGGGGGAGGTAACGGGTAGATCGTGGGCAAACGTGGGTGCAGTTGGTTCAAATATTCGAACTCCAATTTGCTCAGAAAACCCAGGTCTAGAGCTTCAGAAGTAAGGTTCAAGATTTTATTGGCCAAATCCTTTGAGGGATCAGTTCTTAGTTGGACGTAGCTGATCCCATCCTGCAGTTGTCTTTGAATTTCTAAATTATAAGCTGTAGTATCCTGGACCACAATGGCTCCGCCTTTGTCTGCTGATTTTATCACAATGTCTTTGTTGACTGGTAAGGGCTGCCTTCAAGTGATTTGAAAACATCTTTAGCAACCATATTCTCATAGGCCAATATGGTGTTAGACATGGCATAGGTAGGTGGGAAGAATGTTGATGGAACCCTCAGGCCAGTGAGCGATTTTTTAAGACAGTTATCCATATTCCTGACGAAATATCTTAAGCGGATTTTACGGAAAAAGACATAAAGTTCAGTTTTGATGTGGAAACATTAGGCTGATTAGTGGGTACAATTGTTAGCCCTTTAGATAACACTTTTTCTTCATCCTCACTTAAGTCATGATGAAATATTCACCACTGGATTGTTGTTCGGGCTCTGCTTTGTAGTATTTGCTACCGGGCCTACTATCTGTAGACCTTCCGGCGGGTTGAGATTTCCCCATGGCTCTCTGGTTGGAAGTGCACCAGATTGGGTCCTGCACCCCATCCTCGCTGGTAGTTCGATTGTTGGCCCCTTGGTGGGCCCCTCTGCCAGGTTGTCCCTCTTCCTCATGATGGTCTCCATTGACCCTCGCCTAAAAAAGGTGGATAGCTCTAGGGTGAGTACCAGTTATCACTATATCCGTAGCTTGTGCATGGGGTCTGTTGGTCTGTACCGCTGTCTGTACTTACTGACGAATCCAAGAAGGTAGTGTAGTTTCTTCTACCCCTGAAACCGCCTCTGCCTCTTCCAGTGTATCTCCCTTGGGTGTCCTGCTTATAGTAGTCCTCGTTGATGTACAGGTACGTATTCTTTTTATCATAAAAGCGTATATCCTTGGCTAGTTTGTCTAGCTTCTTATTCTGGGTTGTAGTTTTAAAATCCTTCAAGCTCTTTCCTAAATTCTCAAGCGCCTCTTTGGCGTTCGATAGTGCGGTATCTCCTGCAATTTCATGTCTTAGCGTTGCGATCTCCCTGTTCAATGATTGAACTTGTTCTGCCGCTGTCTCCACTCCTAGCACCATCCAGTGGCGTGACACGTTGTTTGCCACAAAGCTGAACCCCTCTTTGAATTTTGGGACATCTATGAAGATTGCTGGCTCATTCTTGATCTGAAGTCCCACGGGTATAATGTTTGCGTGTAGGTACTTTGTAAGCAAATGACCGTGTAGTCGTGTGCGGATGAGTTTTTTCTCCAACCGTTCAAGTTTACTGATTTTTCCGTTCAAGGTGAAATCTATGTTGGGTGTATCAGATGGAAGGAAGTTCCTCCTGGAACCCCTCTGCAAATACAATGAGTTTTTCCTCAAGCCTATTGCAGAGAATACAATGGCATACCTAAGGGACACAATGCAAACTATAGCACTGATCGACGAACGTCCATACAATCCCACTGAACAACTGCTAGTAACATGCAATGTGGTCTCCCTTTATACAAGTATCCCGCAGGATCCTGCACTGGAGGACATAACTAACTCTTTTGACAGACGCCCGGCACCTGTGGAGGTGCCCACAAAGTTCATCATCGACTTGCTTACAATTGCAATGAAGAAGAATATCTTTTTCTTTCAAGGCCACTACTACTTTCGGACTAAGGGTGTGGCGATGGGGGAAGCCTTTGCCCCGGATCTGGCTATTATTTATATGGACCACTTCGAACAATCCTTCATTTTTTCAAATAACCCACACCAACAGAGGATAGACCTACGAAGAAGATACATAGACGATATCTTGATGATATGGACTGGTAAAGAAAATGAGCTGGATACTTCTACAATTGGCTGAACCAGTGTGACACTGACATCTAATTTAGAAAGCAGTCAGACCCCAACGAAATTGCTTTTCTGGACATCAAGATCTGTCATGACAACAATGAACTGTACACTACTCTTTACCGTAAACCCACAGAATGTAATTTGCTGTTAAGGTACAGTAGTCATCACCCTAGGGCACTACGAGACAATCTCCCGGTAGTCCAGTTTCTGCGCATTAAGAGGAATTGTTCCAAAAAAACAGACAACCTGAAAGAATTGGATGTCCTAAGTGCCATACTCACGGCTAGGGGTGACCCGAGAAGAATGATCAGGAGGGCACAGAAGAGGGCGTGGTTTAGTCCGCAGGCTGATCTACTCATCCAGAGAAATAGACCAGATCCTGCTATGCAAAGACTAATTTGTGTGACCACTTTTTCAACAAAAAGTAATGCTATAAAAAAAGTGATCATCAAACATTGGGTCTTGGTGGCTGATGACATCAAACAACCAGAGCCACCCATGCATGCTTTTCGAAAAGCCAAAAGCATTAAAGATAATATAGTTCACTCATTCTTAGCTACAGAGAAGAATCCAACGATTCAGTCCATGTGGAATCTGCCACCTATAAAAGGCCACCACAGATGCGGTCAGTGTAAGGCGTGTGCAACAACGATACAGACAAAAACCTTCCAGCATAATGAGCATACACTGGACCTACAGGGATTCACCATCTGTAATTCCATAAATGTGATCTTTGGAATTCTTTGCCCATGTGACCTAATATACGTGTGCCAAACCCAACAGAAGGTCAAGGTAAGGATACGTTAAAAAAAATCTTCTCTTAGCCAACTGATTCAAGTTAAACAACCAAATTGGTTGTCAAAGCCGCCCAAACTATGACCACTAGATCCCTTTGCTATCTAGTACACTCACACAACAGTAATATTGCTCATTGTTTATTTTTAATACAAATATTCGTTACAAATACAATTTTTGTTAAAAACAACTCATTGCGCGCCTGCATTAAAACCTCATGAACAATTTCATAACAATACAATTCTAATGCACACAAACGTTAAAAAACACAATCAATTTCTATTTGACATTCATAGGCTATAACTGATACTACAGCATCAAAGCAGGCTACGTTGCCAGGTGCAGGGAGCGCCCCTTGTTGAACACTTTGTCAAACACTTTGTCAATCAACCTCACTCCCCAGACCAAAGGAGTTGACTTGTTCTGGGAAAAGCTGAGCTAGGTCCAAGAGTAGGGGACATCAGCTCCATCCTGAATGTAAGAGAATCGAAATGGATGATAGCATTTTATTCTATCACCAATCGCCTCAATGAACAAAACACCAGTAATGCCCAACTGGCTTGCTTGGGCTTACGATAGACCTCTTTAACGCTGAACTGCATAATCTATAGGAATTCAATATCTGTTTCAACATGATGTGACCTACCCATATGTCGGATGTATCTCTTCACTAAGCATACGTTTCTCCTGTCCATGTCTATTTCTGAGCTGTGAAACACCCGGTTTCTAATATATGGACATTGATATGTATGACCCTGACTTTGGATTATGGGTATGGTTTCCGTTTGGTATAAAACAAACAGATGACATGTCATTTTTGCTATGTTGTTTCATGCATACAGTGATTACGTATGCCTAACACCGCAGGTTTTTTATGGACAATGATATATTTGAATTTGACTATGAAAATAGAGGTGGTCTCCTTTTGTTTCCTGACAAATAGATATGTCACTATTGCAATGTCTGTCCTCTGAATTATGCTATTGCCCATGCCTCAAGTATGTTATTACCTATGCCTCAATTTTTGCACCACTAGCACCGAGAGATGTTTGTTTCTTGATGAGGATATGCACCCCTTATTTATAGACTGTATAGAGGCCAGAATATGGTATGCCAATTTCCCAACACTATGGCATTTCCTACTATCATTGGTCTTAGGCAGGTGTGTAATTAACTCCTCGCACTGTTTTAACAGACTGTCGCCATACAGGAGGTTTCTTGAATGGTAATATACAAGGGTTTTATTCCTATCCCCTTTCGCCCATTTTGTCAGGTTTACTTTTATTTATCAACACAATTGACGCCTTATTCCAAATTGACGGCACTCATGTTAGTCTTCACTTTTTGACCACTCCTGACACGTCACACATGACGCGAGAGTGCACGCCAGAAGCATAGCTCTCCGAATACATTATCCAGCGGTGCATCCAGCACTGGCTGTTCTGTAAGACTCTTTTGCAGCCGCCGAGCAGGTAAACCAGCAATCCCGCTGGTTCGCTTTGATGGGACTTCACTTCTCCCACTTCAGACACACGATGGCGCCCTGTCCTTAGGCACATTTCTCGCGCATTTATTGTTCAGTATTTAACCATTGCCTAGTCAGGTGTTTAAGGTTCCTTTAACCGCAATCCCGGTGTTGGTAGAAACGTTTTTCAGTCACCCGACTTTCACCTATGGAGTGAATCTCTTTTAATTGACGGTACATTTCCACTCGCCCGCACTTCGAGTCTACTAGAGATACCCAGCACGGTGTTCCATTCACCCGACTTTACCCAATGGTGCTAATCACCTCTTTTTAAAATGACGGTGCATTTTCACTCGCCTGCACCTCGAGTCAACTGGAGAGATCCAGCATAGTACAATGACACACTTTTTTAGCGTTAACATCACTACGTTTCACATGTGGCAGTTTTACTTAATTCGTCTGCGACATAGTCACCCAAGCCTAGAGCCATCCGCCTGCTCACTCCGTTTTCAAGGTATTCCCGCCTCATTTTCACCCCAAATACACGCAACTACTGCTACTTCCCGAATACCAACTGGGAATCAAGCTTGAATAGGTCTTTTTAGCTGGTTCTTGTTTATGCTCCTCTTTAGATTAATTCCGCTCGATTTCATGGATTTATTTCGGATTGTACCACTATTACACTGATTCCTCGAGATTTACTTGTCCAATTGAGAAGGACCTCTCTAACAAGAATGCACCAGTGCACTCTCCTGTCGCACACTCAGTAAGTGCATTTTGCTCCTTTAGGGAGATTAATTTCTGCTCTTTGCCGATTACCTTGGCTAACGGTCACCTTTATTACACATGTGACGCCTCACTTCTACGTTTTTACTGTACCTTGGCGAGCCTTGGAGCCCCTTTTCCTCTCAACGATTGGACTGTGAGAGATGTCCTCTCCCCGCTGCAACACTTATGGTAATATTAATTAATCCTGCCCAGTTTACTGGGACTTCTTTCCAAGTTTTTCTTTTTAAGTCAGGTACTGATACACCTTCCTTTTCCCTTAGGTGCCCTCAGTCCCTTTCACGTCACTCTAGTCCTGATGAAGACCTCACTAGTAAGGTTCAAGACACCTACGGATAAGGGGTCGAAACGTCGACTTTAGAATACCTGCCAAAAACCGTTCAACAGTGATGAAATAACTGTGACTTTTTATGTGTTAGATGGCAATATGTATATGATGTGTAGACTTTGGCTATCCGGTATATAATGATTATATACCTGTATTGTTTGTGATATGATGTCACCACCACCAAACCTTCCTCCCCATTACTGACTACCTTACACTTCCCCCTCTTTCTCTTTGGGCACCACTCATGTGATGTTTTACTCTGTGATGCTGTTTTCCCTTGACTTCCTATTTATGTGAATAGCTTTCCACCAATGTGATTAAATAACATTGGTTCTAAATCTACTACTCTTTCGCCTTCATTTTTATGAAACTGTTAAATATTTTCTTGATTTGTTTTTTTCCCCGTTTGTGCAAATTTTTCAATACATTGGGACCACTTTAGTGCATAGGCTTGATTGATGAGCAGTTCTCACTTGGTGGGGGCCGGGGACACTAAGAGCTGTGGGGCTCCAGGGGTCGCAGTACATGGGGTGCAAGCGTTGCATGAGATGATGGGGTCAGCATTATATAGGTGAGGACTTGTCTGGGAGCTGGACAGGTACAGGCATGTTGGCTGAAATCCGGGTAGGAGACTCAGCTGGGGTTTTTGTGGTCAGAATGTACAGTAGGGGCCTGGGGTGGCATTGCAGTAACTGAGGGCAAGAAGGTGCAACAGACGGTGAGCTGATGGTCCAGGGAAGCGACGGGCACTGCTTTGGGGATATAAACAGGGGGAGGGGCTTTGGCGCAGCAAGATACGGTGTGTAAGAGGTGGTCTCCTGGGTCGTAGAGGGCGATAATTAATAAAGAGAATTGTGTGAGATGCAGTTCCACTATAGGGGCGAGAGGACTCGTGTGACAAGAGCGGGATAGAAAGGAAGCTATAAGGCAACAACTACAGGATTGGAGAGAGATGCTCGAAGGGTAAGCATTGAGGAGGTACTGGGGAAACTGAGGGCAGACACCAGGCAGGTGCGAGTTTGCGGTACTGCAGAGGGTGGTTAGGTGGGGTGAATAGTTGAGGGGGAGACATGAGGCCGAGTGCATGGGAGCCCGCAGAGGTTTGTGGGGGATGTTGTTTGTCAGGGGCAAAGTGGTGTGCCACCAGGAACATGTGAGGTAGGGTGTGTGTGTGGGCACAGTTGAGAGCGTATGGGAGAGGGAGCTAGCAAGCATGGTAGCGCAAGAAACAGGAGATGTGATGATCCAGCCTCTTCCTGACACCTGAGCACCACTGGGGGGAAAATAGAAATATTTGTCCACCCACCCACCCTACAGGTCTTAAGCAAAGGGTTGGGGTGTTTTTTGAGTCTGTGCATGGCAGTTTCGGGCAGGTTGCAGAGCAGAGTCGGTAAGGTACTTTGGAGGGATGGTGAGTCACATACAGGTGGATCCACCCCCCGGAGGGGGGAGAACGGTACACAGGTGACTAATAGCGGGCACCAGATGCAATGACCAATGAAGGAAATTCAACAGAGGATGCTAGGAGGGTGAGAATGGGGAAAGGAAGGAGGTCAGAGAGTGAATGGGGGAAGAGTCAAACAGGTGAGATGGTTTTGAGAATGGATGGAAGGAGAATGAGTCGGTATGGGATGGGGAAAGTAGATTTATTGCATTTATGTACTGTTTAATAAAGTCTAAATGATTGCAACCTTGTCCTAATAAAATGGCCTTTTACGCATCAAGTAACAGTGTGGAGTGTAGTTCTTGCGCGACCAGGACATTAAGTACAAGAAGATGACATAGCCATAGTCGTCCCGGAAGGCTACAAGATCACCCGGAAGGACCGCACCAACAGAGCGGGAGGAGGAATCGCCATTGTCCACAGGAACACTCTCAGAGTCTCGACCAACACCGACGACACCCTCAGCACCGCCGAACACCTGCACTTCCAGATCCACACCGACCCCAACACCACCCTCAGAGGAACCCTCATCTACAGACCGGCCGGACCCCGACCACAGTTCAGCGACTCTATCGCTGACTTCGTCAGCACACACGCCCTCGCCTCCACGGCCAACATCCTCCTCGGGGACCTGAACTTCCACCTGGAGAACTATGACGACACCAACTCCACCACCCTGATCGACAACCTAGCCAACCTCGGACTCAGACAACTCGTCACAACGCCCACCCACTCCGCCAGTCACACGCTTGATACCATCTTCTCCGCAAGCCATCACGTCTCCTTCAACCATACCACCGAACTCCACTGGACCGACCACCGCTGCATCCACTTCACCTTTAAGAATCCCACCACGCACCTCCGCACCCAACAGATGCCTCACCGCTGCTGGAGCAGCAAAGTCACCGAAGACCAGCTAACCACCGCCCTTGCCTAGAGCCCACCCACCGACCATACCGACCCCGACACCGCCGCCCGCAACCTCAGACAGTGGATCAACGACTGCGCCAACATCCTCGCCCGATCAAGAAACCCTCCAATAATCATACCAACAAGAAAGCCAGATGGTTCACTGAAGACCTCCAGGCCTCCAAGCAAACCTGCCGAAAGCTGGAGAAGATCTGGCTCCATGAACGAACACTGGACAGCCACGCCGCCCACAAGAATGCCACCAGCAGACACCATCACCTCATCATATCTGCCAAAAGGGCCTCTTTCAAAGACCGCCTAGACAACAAAGCGAACAACAGCAAAGAGCTTTTCAACATCGTGAAGGAACTCTCCAACCCCAGCTCCAACACCAACGACCTCCCACCCTCGCAAGACCTGTGCGACTCGCTGGCCACCTTCGTCCACCGCAAGATCACAGACATCCACGACAGTTTCAATGCCACGACCGCCCCGACAACCACTGAGACCTCCGCCCCCACGACCACCATCCGCACCAACTGCCTTCTCTACTGGACCAACATCAACAACGATGACACCATCAAAATCATGAACAACATCCACTCCGGATCTCCGTCAGATCCATGCCCACACCACATCTTCAAAAAAGCCAGCACATCCCTCGCACCCCATCTCCGGAAAGTCATCAACACCTCCTTCGAGACAGCAACCTTCCCGGAGAGCTGGAAGCACGCCGAGACCAACGCCTTACTCAAGAGACCCAAGGCGGACTCCAAGGACCTCGAGAACTTCCGGGCCATCTCCCTGCTCTCGTTCCCGGCAAAGGTCATCGAAAAGAACGTCAACGAACAACTGACCCGCTACCTTGAGGAGAACAACATCCTGGACCCTTCCCAGTCCGGGTTCCGCAGCAACCACAGCACCGAGACTGCCCTCATCGCCGCCACCGATGACATCAAGTCCCTGCTGGACAACGGAGAAACGGCGGCCCTCATCCTTCTGGACCTGTCAGCCGCCTTCAACACCGTCTGTCACCACACACTAAGAACACGCCTCCACAACTCTGGGATCCAAGAGAAGGCCCTGTACTGGACCACCTCCTTCCTCTCCGGCAGAACACGGAGCGTCCACCTTCCCTCCTTCCGCTCCGAAGCCACCAAGATCATCTGCGGCGTACCCCAGGGCTCATCCCTCAGCCCAACTCTGTATAACATCTACATGGCACCGCTCGCCCATGTCGCCCATTGGCACGACCTCAACATCCTCTCCCACGCCAATGACACCCAGGTGATACTCCCCCTCACCAAGGACCCCCACACCGCCAAAACCAACCTTCACGAAGGAATGAAGGCCGTTGCTGAATGGATGAGGAACTGCCTACTGAAGCTGAACTTGGACAAGGCGGAGATCCTCATCCTCGGCTCCAACCCTTCGGCCTGGGACGACTCCTGGTGGCTGACCGCACTGGGAACCGCTCCAACACCCACTGACCACGCACGCAACCTAGGGGTCATCCTCGACTCCACCCTCTCCATGACTAAACAGGTCAACGCCGTCTCCTCCTCCTGCTTCAACACCCTCCGCATGCTCCATAGGATCTACAAGTGGATCCCCACTGTAATGAGAAGAACAGTCACCCAGGCCCTTGTCAGCAGTAGGTTGGACTATGGAAACGTCCTCTACGCAGGAACCTCGGCCAAACTCATGAGATGGCTCCAAAGCATCCAGAACGCCTCTGCACACCCGATCCTCGACATCCCTTGCTGCAGCCACATCACACTCCACCTGGGAGACCTGCACTGGCTCCCAGTCAACAAGAGAATAACCTTCAAGCTCCTCACCCACGCACACAAGGCACTCTACAACACCGGACCAAAGTACCTCAACAGACGACTCAGCTTCTACATCTCACCCGCCAGCTCCGCTCCGCCGACCTCGCCCTCGCCACCAGAAGTCGTCCCACGCTGTGGGATTGGGCCCGAAGATGAGGACCTCCGTCTTGTCCGTGTTCAGTTTGAGTCGGCTTGCCTCCATCGATTCGGCGACAGCCTTCATGCCCTGGTGTAGGTTGGATTTGGCGGTAAGGGGGTCTTTGGTGAGGGCTAAGGCACAAGCACTCTGGATAAGGAGGCGGGAGCGAAGGCGGCGATCAGGAGCAGCAGGTAGCAGAGGCGAGGAGAGGTGGCAAGGCTGGCCCTGGTGTTGGTGGCGCTGCATCGGAGGGGGGAGCGACCTACCAGAAGGTCAAGGGTCGCTCTCTCTACCATGCAGCGCCCGCCATTTAAGGGTAGGTGGGGAGGGAGGACCAGCTAGGAGGCGGGAGGTGGGAAAGAGGGCAGCAAATGGGCAGGGGGGGGCGGGGCCGCAGGGGAGGCAGCGGCGGGAAAGGAAACGGGAAAAGCGGGAAAAGAAAACAGCAGGAACGGCAGAGGAAGAGCGAGGCCAGGAAAATTAGGCAGGCCCGCTCAAAGGAGGCAGCAGGGGGACCAGCAGGGCAGGAAAGGCTGGCAGGCACACGGGGAACACAGGGGAAGAATGGGCAGAGGCAGACGGGGTACAAGGCAGAGAGGGTTAAGGCACAAGCACTCTTGATGTGGAGGTGGCAGCGGAGGCGGCGATCAGGAGCAGCAGGCAGCAGAGGCGAGGAGAGGTGGCAAGGCTGGCACTGGCGTTGGTGTCGCTGCAGGGGAGTGGGGAGCGACCTATCAGAAGGTCAAGGGTCTCTCTAAAATATACCTTAAAGAATTAGGCGTTTAAGCTTTGCATGGAACTGCACTCTAAAGTTGGGCTTGCAGAATTAATTTCAAGGATACCTGGAGCAGTCCAGGAGGAGGAAGGAGGGGGACGGGAGGGGAGGTAGCAACCTAGGGGTCATCCTCGACTCCACCCTCTCCATGACTAAACAGGTCAACGCCGTCTCCTTCTCCTGCTTCAACACCCTCCGCATGCTCCATAGGATCTACAAGTGGATCCCCACTGAAATGAGAAGAACAGTCACCCAGGCCCTTGTCAGCAGTAGGTTGGACTATGGAAACGTCCTCTACGCAGGAACCTCGGCCAAACTCATGAGATGGCTCCAAAGCATCCAGAACGCCTCTGCACACCCGATCCTCGACATCCCTTGCTGCAGCCACATCACGCTCCACCTGGGAGACCTGCAATGGCTCCCAGTCAACAAGAGAATAACCTTCAAGCTCCTCACTCACGCACACAAGGCACTCTACAACACCGGACCAAAGTACCTCAACAGACGACTCAGCTTCTAGAACTCACCCGCCAGCTCCGTTCCGCCGACCTCGACCTCGCTACATTCCCCCGCTTCTGAAGAGCGACCTCAGGTGGCAGATTGTTCTCCCACCTTGCCGCAAAGACCTGGAACACCCTCCGCATCCACTTACGGCAGACCCAAGACCTGCTGACCTTCAGAATACTCCTCAAGACCTGGCTTTTCGAGCAGTAGCAGCATTCCGCACCCCAGCGCCTTAAGACCCTTACGGGTGAGTAGTGCGCTTTACAAATGATATGATTGATTAATTGATTGTTTTTAAGTCATCAGAGAATTGTGCTCGGTTCCTTGACACGTTTGAGGGGAAATGCAGACAGTATGGAGGAGAATCTCTCAAATGATAGGAGTTAGTAGATTATTCTGCGTGCATTGGTTAGAAATCTCTGACAGGTAGAACCAGTCTTGCAATGTGAAGTGAACAATGAAAAACTTTGAACCTCAATGTGAAAGAAATGTCAATTACAAAGGGTGCGTCTGGAGGCTCTGATAGTGCACAGAAACAAATGCATGGCAATGACGGTGGCTCGGCTGGCCGGAAGGACAAACAGAAACACCACCATGGGATGCAGGAAAGTGAGACACTTTCAGATCTGAATGGACGTAGAAGGGATCCTCAGCTGACTGGGACAGGGTACTGCACCCACAACCCCTCCCAGTTCTTTTTGAAAGAAGCTATGAAGCAGAAGTGGAAACCACTTTACTTATAGACGCATTCAATTGAACTGGTCGACACCTGCTCTGCTCACAGTAATATCTAGTATGGTGTTGAAAGATTTCCAGGACTGCCTTTAGCTCACAATCCAGCTCTTTCTGACATGAGGCATTATTATAGTACATAAAAGGGTGACTATATTTAGTTCCCTTTTGTCAGCTTGACACTGGCCCACGAGCACCTCAGGTTGCTAGCTGTATAGCTAGTGAATCTAAAGAAAATAACATTAGCATGACATCAAGTACCCTATATAATAACACACACAACTCTCAATCAATCAATAAATCAGGGAATTTGTAAAGCACACTGCTTACCCGCTAGGGTCTCAAGGCGCTGGGGGGGGGGCGAGGGGGGAGCTGCAGCTAGTGGTCTAAGAGCCAGGTCTTGAGCAGTCTTCTGAATGCCGGGAGGTCTGCGGTCTGTCGTAGGAGGAAGGGGAGGGCGTTCCAGGACTTGGCGGCGCGGTGGGAGAAGGATCTTCCCCCGGAAGTGGTTCTGTGGATGCGTGGGACGGTGGCCAGGGATAGGTCGGCGGAGCGGAGTTTCCTGTTGGGTACGTAGAAGGAGAGTCTGCCGTTGAGGTAGCCTGGGCCGGTGTTGTGGAGTGCCTTGTGTGCGTGGATCATGAGTTTGAATATGATTCTTTTGTCAATGGGGAGCCAGTGCAGGTCTCTCAGGTGCGGGGTGATGGGGTCACGGCGTGGGACGTTGAGGATCAGGCGTGCAGAGGCGTTCTGGATTCTTTGGAGTCTGTTGATGAGTTTGGACTGAGCTCCGGCGTAGAGGGCGTTTCCGTAGTCGAGTCGGCTGCTGATGAGGGCGTGGGTGACGGTTTTCCGTGTGGATCCATCTGTAGATCTTGCGGAGCATGCAGGGAGTGTGGAAGCAGGAGGAGGAGACTACGTTGACTCGGTTGGTCATGCCGAGCTTGGAGTCGAGGATGATCCCTAGGTTGCGAGCGTGGTTGGTTGGTGCTGGGGGGGTTCCCAGTGATGCTGACCACCAGAAGTCGTCCCACGCTGTGGGATTGGGCCCGAAGATGAGGACCTCCGTCTTGTCCGTGTTCAGTTTGAGTCGGCTTGCCTCCATCGATTCGGCGACAGCCTTCATGCCCTGGTGTAGGTTGGATTTGGCCGTAAGGGGGTCTTTGGTGAGGGCTAAGGCACAAGCACTCTGGATGAGGAGGCGGGAGCGAAGGCGGCGATCAGGAGCAGCAGGTAGCAGAGGCGAGGAGAATTGGCAAGGCTGGCCCTGGTGTTGGTGGCGCTGCAGCGGAGGGGGGAGCGACCTACCAGAAGGTCAAGGGTCGCTTTCTCTACCATGCAGCGCCCGCCATTTAAGGGTAGGTGGGGAGGGAGGACCAGCTAGGAGGCGGGAAAAAGGGCAGCAAATGGGCAGGGGGGGCGGGCCGCAGGGGAGGCAGTGGCGGGAAAGGAAACGGGAAAAGCAGGAAAAGAAAACAGCAGGAACGGCAGAGGAAGAGCGAGGCCAGGAAAATTAGGCAGGCCCGCTCAAAGGAGGCAGCAGGGGGACCAGCAGGGCAAGAAAGGCTGGCAGGCACACGGGGAACACGGGGGAAGAATGGGCAGAGGCAGACGGGGTACAAGGCAGAGAGGGTTAAGGCACAAGCACTCTGGATGAGGAGGTGGCAGCGGAGGCGGCGATCAGGAGCAGCAGGCAGCAGAGGCGAGGAGAGGTGGCAAGGCTGGCACTGGTGTTGGTGTCGCTGCAGGGGAGTGGGGAGCGACCTACCAGAAGGTCAAGGGTCTCTCTAAAATATACCTTAAAGAATTAGGCGTTTAAGCTTTGCATGGAACTGCACTCTAAAGTTGGGCTTGCAGAATTAATTTCTAGGATACCTGGAGCAGTCCAGGAGGAGGAAGGAGGGGGACGGGAGGGGCGGTAGCAAACCGCATACAAAGACAAAGAACATTTGTGGCACAGTCCAGGGCAATGTTCAGGGTGGGTATTTAAGGTTCAATGGACAGTGGGAGCTACAAGGGACTACTTCTTGTCTCATCTGTACTGCGACCAAGACCCTTGCTGGTCTTGAACCTCCATGATATCACAGGGCTCCTTTCCTTCCCCTGCCAAAGGGGGTGGAGAGGTGCTGCGGGATGGTGAAATCCAAGAGTCGCACAGGCTCCCTGTTCCCACCATGAAGGAAGCGCAGAAGATTAAAGTGGAGAGAAGAGGCAAGAGCATACTTCTCCCCAGTGGCACAGAAGATTGGAGGTCGTTGGAGATCTGGTGAGGTACAGGCTGGAGCCAGACAATCGCTAGAGTATATTCCTGTGCTATCTTTATCAGGGCCACATAGAGCATCTGATAAGCTGGGGCTCCCAATAGTGTAGGACAGTGTGTCCCACCCTTCCTTTCCTGCTTGGGGGTGCTATGACTGAAGGTGCATGAAGTTACTGTTTGGAGCCCAGGGAGGGATGGAAGTTTCAGTGTAAAGATAGTAGGTGTACAGCCTGCATGGTCCCTATGGCATTGCAGATTTACAGGAGGTAGATGCAATTGAATGTATTGAGTCTTAGAGAGAAGCAGTGATGCCAGACAGATGGTTGGTAGTCAAGGACATTCCGGGCAAGCAGTAATTAAGTCTGATTGTAGTAAGGGGGGATGCCTCAGTTGAGAATGATCCCCATTGTTCCTTTTCCAATATCATCAGAGAGTAGTCATTTCCGCTTTAGATGCAATTGGTTAGAGTGTGGCCTTGCAGTCTGTAATTTGTCGGCATTGGCTGTCTGTAAGGTGACTGGCTGAAGTATTGGTGAGCTTGTGCTGGAAGCTATGGCCGTGAAAGATGCTTGTTAAGGAAGTACGCAGAGCATTTAGAGTTGGCATGCAGGAGGAGCTCTCCTTTTTCACTTCAGAGTCTTCTCCATGCTACTTTTACCAGTTGAGGGCATTCTGGCAGGGTAGAGTTTGGGCCCAGGTTGCCTCCAGTGATGAAAAAAATGATTGGAAGTTAAGAGCACAATGAACACGTCTCCTTCCTTGTTGTGCTCTACTTTCAAACATCCTTATATGTTTTTCATCCATGCATTAGTAATACATTTCAGTCCAGGGGCTGGAGAGAGATGCTTCATTTTAGGTGCTAAGTGTTCTTTGTGCTTCACCAGTTTATTAGGAACCTTGATTATTGCCTGAGTCTGAAATGTACTCTTTTGTTCTCGGTCTGGCTGAAGGTCCTGCCATCATTACTAAAGAGTACTAATCAGTGGAATCCATTGCAGAATGGTGGGGCCAGCACAGCTCAAGTTTGTTAGCATTCTGCAGTAAGAATAAAGGCTTTGGCAATAATATTTATACAGGCCTTGTCTTTGGGTCTCATGGTCTTCTGCTCAGCAGAGGTGGGACGTTATGAATGTTCTACCCTCATGGTGTAGAATGGGTGCTGGTTTAAGTTTCTAGTGGATCAGGTGTCTGGTGGCCAATGACATATATTATTGATATGCTTATGTCGGCCAGGCTGGGATCACCTGGGCAGTAAATCAGATGGGAAACTCAAATAGACTGCTTGATGGACGACATTTTAATGATGCAGGATTTTGTGGAGATTAAATGTTGGCTAGTCATCCTGATTATATTTTAGATTGGTGTAAGTGAGTGGGCGCAGGGGTCTCTGGCTGCACGTTTCTTGTCCAAGGGGTTACACTTTTGGTAACTGCAAGGTGGACATGTCTCATTCAGTCCTTAGAAGAGGTGCATCTTGGTGTCTTGAGTGTTAGCCCTTCTTCCTATTGTGTTGGGTATTTTTGTCAGTCATCTGCATGCCTTCTTGCTTTATGTCACCTCACCTTATTTCAATTACAAAAAGATTAGTGATTCAGGCTCTGATTTTGCCCAGACGTGATTACAGAAATGCTCTATATTTAGCTACCCCAAGAGGAGGTGATCTTAAAACTGCAGGTTTTAAGATCACTTTAAGGCTCTCTGTATAGCCCATAAGGCACTGAATGAAGGAAAGCCTATGATTACAAATGCCATGATCCGCCCCTATAGGGCTAATAGGAAACTCCACTCTAATGAACTCCACCTTGCGTTGGTTCCTAGGATTAAGAAGGTGAGAAGTGGTGGACGGCTTTTCTCGCTAAATGCCGCCAAACTCTGGAATGACCTCCCGCTACACCTATGAAGGGAACCGATCCATCTAAAGTTCCGGAAACAACGTAAGACCTGGCTTTTCCCCTAAAAGTTTGGCGACCATAGCAACTTTTCACAGCACGGGGATGCCTCCAGGTAGCCATGCGCTATACAAGTGCCAATACAATACAATCTTATAAGATTTAGAAGTAAGCCCAGACACCCACAGTCATGAGAAATGAGGTTACACTGAGGTCAACAGGGTAAAGTTCTATTTAGTCATTGGCACTAGAAGCATTGTGTCAGCTCCATCGCTACAGGATGAACACAGTATTGTGCCTTTGAGGTGGGGGGATTCCCACCATGAAAAGCATTCATAAGCACTCTAATATCATTAACCACTTTACTTAGAATGTCATTTTATACTTATCTGAAGCCAAAGAGGATTGACTCTAAAAAGGGGTCAGGGAACAGACAGGTTCATTTTAGACCGACTTTTGCACAGCACCAGCAATGGCACCTAATCAACAGGTGGCCAGAGATGGGGTAAGAATCCTCTCCTTTAACGCTAATGGTCTGAATAATAAAACTAAAGCCCAGGCTGTGGAAGAATGGCTAAAAGGCTACTTCCCAAATATTGTCCTCTTGCTGGAGACCCACTATGTAGTTAATAGAAAACTTACATTCAATATGTTGCAGCAGTGTGCAGACAGTTGCTATCTTTCCTCGACAGGCATCGTGCAAAGAGGGGTAGAAATTTCTTTCTGCACATTCATCCACTTTCAGGTCACATATTCACAGATTGATTAAGACGGTAGCTGGGGACTAGTTAATTGCATAGTTAACAACACTAACATGACTATAGCGACGATCTACAACCCAATAGAGGATAATCCCGCTCCCCTGACGGATCTTTATTGAGCATTGCTGCTAATACCTGGCCAGATTATTCTGGGTGGCGGTTTTATTTATCTACAGAATACAGGTTTAGATTCTTTGTCAGGGGTGAGGAAGCAAAAATAATTACGGGTAGAAGCATTAAAAGAATGTATGATAAATTTAAATTTGAATCTTGGCAGTCACGATATCCAGAGAAAAAAGAGTATTCATTTTATTCAGCAAACTATAACTCGGCTGCTAGATTGGATTATTTATTGATATCAAGGGAACTAACACAGACTAATTGTGTATGCAAACAAAACAGTTTCTCAGACCATGCATTGCTAAAATTAGAATTAGTAGGTATTGGCAGAAATCAAATATTTCAAAATGGATATTTAATAGAATTATATTGGAGGACGAAGACTGGTGCAAGAAAATCCATAGGGATATAGAGTTTTTTTTCCAAATCAATAGGGATTCAGCCTCGCTGGAGAATGTATGGGAGGCTTTTAAAGCAATAATTTGTGGGGTTAAATCATCTAAGCAGATCACCATGAGAAAAGTACATAATATTGAGAGCGAAACCACCTTGAGGCGAGGGTTAAGTTTATAACTGAGCTATACTTGAGGGATAAAAATAAAAGGAATAAATTGGCATTGGGAGAGGCTCGTCAGCAGATGCCCGATTATTATTCTAAAGTTTATACTGCTTACTCTGCCTATTTGCCGAAGGTATATGAAGAGAGCGAGTTTGCAGGCAGGTTTGTAGCCTGGCAAACAAAAGATAAACAAGAATAGAATTCTTGCACTAAGCAATAAGCTCACTAAGAGTCGCGTTACAGACCAAAACCTAATGCAAAGCAAGTTTGTTAGACACAATGGGCCCACATGCATCAAGCATTTTTGGAGTCACAAACGGTGCGATTCCTTAAAATCGTCCGTTTGCGATGCCAAAAATGTTTTTTTGGATGCATCAAGCAATTTTAGAAATCGCAACATTTTTGCGATTTCTAAAATTGCGATTGCTTTTAAGAAATCGCAAATTTGCGATTTCTTAAAAGCAATGCATGAATACTTTTTAAATTGCGAATTCGCAATTAGAGGGATAAATTTACCGAGTAGTTGAACTACTCGGTAAATTTGCAAAAAGTGTAAATTACGCAGAAAATGCATTTTTTAAACATTCATGTTACGGACACACATGTCCTTAGGACTTGTGTGTGTGCAACATGATGCGAAAACAACATTTCATGGGTGCAGGGGGGGTTCATTTGAACCCCCCTCACCACCCTTGAACTGCAATCAGGATTTGCGATTTTCAAATTGCGAATTCGCAATTCCCATTCATTCCTATGGGCCTTTTGGCCCATAGGAATGAATGGGAATAGCGAATTCGCAATTTGAAAATCGCATTTTTTATGCGATTCGGTAAAAATAGCGATTTCTACCGAATTGCATAAAAAATGAAAAAAATAATCATGCATAGGCTTTTGCGATTTCTAAATTGCGAATCGCTATTTATCGCAATTTAGAAATCGCAAAAGCCGATATTGATGCATGTGGGCCTATGAGACTATTTATTCTGTTAGACACAAAGTGGATATTACGAAATTAGATTTTTTCTTTAGTGGATTGTAAGTTTCAAATTTAACTATAGATCAAGTCTCTAGCGTAATGGCTGATGTCTCTAGACAATAAACAGAAGGAGTGGTTCAAGCAATGGCCAATGGCATGTGGGGAAGACAGTATTCCGAATGAGTTTTTTAAAAAGTTTAGTGCAAGTCTGAATAAGAAACTTGTGCCATAGGCCAATCATATTTTACGTGGTGGGGGATTACCATTGTCTTTTAGAACAGCTGTTGGTGTTAGCTTTTAAAAAAAAGATAAGGATTGGGATAAAATGAGCAATTGTACAGGGTCTATAAACCATAAGGATCAATGTGGCTTTGTTGCAGGATAACAACTTTCTTTTAATACCACTTTCCTAATCGAAGCTCTGGATTACTTTAAACAAAATAATATACTGTCTCAGATCATGCTTTTAGATGCTGAAAAGGCCTACCTTGCTTGTCGGGAAAGCCTTTTCCACTCACTTGCTAAGTTTGGTTTCCCCCCTGAACTGATTGCAGTTATTTCAAAATTCTATGAGGGGGCCACAAATCAAATAATAGTGAATGTCAAGAAGGTAGGTGCTTGCAGAGTAGTTAGGGGGAGAAGACAAGGTTTCCCGCCCTCCCCCCTTGTTCTTTGCCTGTTTTATAGAACTTCTAGCAATAGCCATCCGTTCCTTAAGTAACACAACATCTCAAATGTCTGGTATGACTAATATTAAAATATACACAGACAATATTGCTCTTTTTTAAACCTGAAAGAGTAGCGGAAGTGTACATTTTTGACGTGTTTCATGAATTTCAATCTATTGGGGGCTATAAAATTAATACATCCAAGACAGAGATCCCACTTGTCATCAGATCAATACGTTTCATAGCTCCTTGTTGGAAGCAGCTAATTTTAAGCAGATGCAATTCTATACTAAATGGCTGCTGTTTGGTACGTCGGATTTCTCGCAGAAAATTAATCCCCAGATTTCTTCAAATTGCTTTAGATGTAATTTAGAGGGGGGTGGGAATTGGGCCCATATTTTATGTGGGTGACCGAAATTAGAAGGATTCTGGGAGAACATTAACAAATATTGTCACGACATATTGAAGGTCCCACAGATTTTAGACACTCAGACAATGGTTTTAGGATATTCAGCAGATTTAACAGCAACTATCCTACAAAAACCCCAGATATTCATCTTGGTCCTGGCCGCTCAGTCTCTGATTCTGCAGCGGTGGAGATCGGTGGATATTGCGAACTTTACACAGTTATTAAGTACATTAGGCAGGATTAAGGAGCACAAAAGAAAGTATGCTCTAAGAGCAGGCTCCTATAAAAAGTTTAAGGCTCTGTGGGAGAATTTGTGTTAAAAGCAGCCTTGGGATGCTGCAATTTGGAAACGGGTATGTTTTAAAAACAATGTAAAATCAGACTGCATAGCTAAGAATGTGAATCACTGCGCTGTACTATTGTGGTTTTTACCGGGTTTAGTTTTAAACATTGATTAACCATGAAGGTGTGTTGCTTGTGCTATACATATATTCCCTCTTTTTAATTTCTGGTGTATATACAATCTATGAACTACCTCCAAATAAAAACAAAACAAAATTTAAAATGATCAAACAAACCACATCTAGTTCGCTGCATCACCAGGACTACGTCATTTTTCTCATATTTGAACCATTATCACACCTCATTGAGGTCAAGCACTTGCTGGGCAGCAGCTGGAGAGCCTATGAAAATTAGGATCTAGGTGCTTCGGGCATGCAAAAGGTAACTTTCTAACAGTTACTCATTCTAAGTATTTATTAAGAATATGACCTTGCGAATCAATTACACATTTAATAAATATGGAAATTAGTCTTTGAAAGGCTATTTTAGCCAGTTATTGTCAATAGATAAAAAACAAAGTTTGTATTATGACATTTTACATTCTCTGGGATCCAGCTACACTTGTAGTGAAGATAGATTTGGAGTCTAGTCAATGGAGGAGTATGTCAACTTTAATTTGGACCATGTTCCACTTTTAAATATCAGGGTCACTAGCTTGTGAGCAACAAGGAGACATAGGAGTGACACATTTAATATCTAAAATACGTTTTTCCTACCTGTGAATAAGTCTACATCCAGTAAAAAGAGGGTCCAGATAAGGCAAAAAATAAGGGGTAACCATGCAGAAAATACAGATTTCCCACAGTAGTGTTGCAGTGTAGTAAGTCGTTTTAGGTATCAAGGATGAGTAGCATTTGGGGCAGTAGAATGATTTTGGGTTTAATGGATTGGTAGGGTTAGTATGAGGGTTTTAGAATTCTGGTAAGGACAGTATTAATGGGTAGCAAGGGTTTTGTAAGGTTTCAGGAAATGGTAGCATTAATTGGTAGTACAATGTTTTTTGGGTTCATGGAAGAGTGCATAAAGAGTGGTAAGGGCCTTTTAGTTATCAGGGAAGGGTAACGATAAAGGGTAGTTAGAGCGTTTAGAGTTCAGGGAAAGGAATCTTTAGGAGGGACAAATGGGCTATTAGGGTACAGTTAGATAAAATAATGAATGCATGTAATAAAAATGACTTTTAGAATTTACATTTTGGGGATTGTTATAGGTATCATGAAGGACACAACATTATTGGCCTCAGTCCCCTGGTATTCTAAATATCTTTCTGACAATAAATGATCCATTCACAAACAGGAAAGAAAATGTAAGGAAAGCAGAACTTCTGAGGACCTCTTGATATTGAAGCCGTCTGCACAACATGCAGACAGGCCAATAAATCAGCCAAAGCAAAGTACTACACCATCACCATTAATAAAGCCACTAACAGACGTAGAACACTGTTCAATGTAATCAAGTACTACATGTACCCCCTGCCTGATCCACCTATTCCTCACTCCTCAAAAATTGCAATGCCATCAGCCTATTCTGCAGTGGAAAAATACAGAAGCTCCAACATGACATAGATGATAGCAAGCATGCTTCATCTCTCACACCCAATCATTCCAGTAAAATCTTGCTATGGTCAACCTTCAAAACCTTGTCTCTCTCAGACCTGGCTGACATACTAAACTGCCTCAGCACCACTCCTTATGAAGATGATGTCTTACCATTGTTGTAATAAATTAGCTTATTGGCTGTGGGAGGTGGAAGCACCACTCAGCTAACAACCACAATCCTTGTCATGGAGAAGCACATAAGCCACTAAATTAACCTGCGCTTAACCCTCTGGTCTTTCCACAAAAACAGTCAGACTTAACTTAGAGGCACTGTGTAAAGTATTTATGCAGCAATCAAACATTGATAAAGCGAAAATACCACACATGAAAAATGTTCAACCAATTTAGAAATTTAGAATAACAGAGACATTTTGAATAAATAAAATAACACCAAAACTAATTAAATCCAATGAGTAGAACAGGAGTTATGAATTTCTAAAATTATTAGTAAAATCTAGCTCCTAAAAGATCAATATGCCAACCAGGTATCTAGTTGTGCAAGACAGTGTCAAAGTATAAAATAATGGGCCAACTGTGCTGGAGTGTGTGTCGGATACACTACAAAATTCCGTATTATTATTATTATTACAACAGGTGGATAGGGCCTGGCCTCAGCTTATATTCAGACCTAGATATATTTCTGAAGAAACGTTGTCGATGCGCAGGAGCTACTGTATGAAGCCATTGATGATGACAAAAAAAGCTTCAAGTGGGAAAAGTTTGATTTTCAGCCCAAAGAGGTCATTGTCACTGCATCTTTAAAGCAAGAATGGGAGGTCACTCATTTTGCTATCTGGCGGCCACTCACTGGAACAAACTCCTCTTAGGATTGCGTATGAAACCCTCCAAAAGGAGGTTTCGCCTAAGGCTAAAAACACATCTCTTCCCCAGAAGTTAGGAGACGGCGCTTGGCTGTCCAGTTTAATTGTTCTTGTGGTGGGCTTGTTTTTAGAATGGAATGCATCCACAGCGCGGGGACACACTGTCTTGAGTGTAACCATGCGCTCTATAAATGGTTTTATTATTATTATTATTATTGGGTAGTCATCGAGCACGGTGTCGATTTTTACTTTCCAACTTATGCAATTTTTTGCACATCGAAAATCTTCAGAGGGACAAAGCTGAATACTGTGGCTACAGATGGCTTCAGGAGGACAGATACCTTCTCCTAGAGGGCTGGCTGCACATGATTTGCAGGAATGGAGATGAACTTAGCAGGAGCTACTGACCGGCGATCCATCTAGGGCAGATCAGGTGGCAGGTGCCTTGGTCCTCTGTTGGATCTCCAGGAAGTTTTTGTAGAAAAATATTCTAAGTCCCAGCTTTCGAAGAAATATCACCACCACTATTACTAAGGGTCCAGGAACTGGGGAGCACCACTTTTGGGGGGTGGGGTGGTTATGACTCACTACAGCAGATGCCAGCAGCAGGGTTCAAGGCCTCAGGAGCTCATTATGTCCCTGCAGTTCACACAGAAGGGCACCCAAATATGCCTTGCAGGAACTTATGGTGGTCCTGGCTTCATGGAGATGGTCCGGCTCTCCGTCAAGTGGCAGTACGGTCCTCTGGTAGCAGAAAGGTGGTCCTCTGGTGGCAGAGCAGTCCTTCTGAAGTCTTCTACAGGTCCAGGAGTGAACTGAAGAGATGCTATGAGGGTTAAAAATTAGTACCTGGTGCTAGGTTTCATGTATGGGGGAACACCCCATCCTACCGCCACAACTGGTTCTGGAAAGTTCTTTCCTTAACCTGCCAAGTATCCAAGGAATCTGAGGTGACACAGGGCTAGTATCAGGTTCCTTTCTGTGTCCTGAAGGCAAACCCATTGAAGCTTATGTGGAGAAGACAACAGCCCACCCTTCAGCCACATGGCCAACACCTAGTCTCCTTTGTTTTGTTATTTTATGTTATCTGGATTTGTAGAGCACAACTTCTCATCCAATAGGGTATCCAGGTGCTGGAGTAGGTGTGTATGTGGGGATATGTGGTGAGGGTGACCGAGAGGAAGTGGGAGGTTTGTTGAAGCGCAAGGTCTTGAGCTGCTTGCAGAATTCATGAAGCGAGGAGGAGGCCCTGATTAGGAAAGGATGGTATTCGATGTTTTGGGTGTGATGTGGGAGATGTGCAGATACAGGGTGTGTGTATAAGGAAGAGGGAGGCAGAGGACAGGAGTCTGCTGGGTTGGTGGAAGTGCAGGCGGCTGTTGAGGTATGTTGGTTCTATGTTGTGCAGTGTCCTTTAAGTGTGTTTAAGGCATTTGAATTGTTACTGTGTCACTGTCTGGCCAGAATACAGTAACCCCAACATCAGAGCCATCAAAATGTGCACCAATACACTGGCAGAAGGCACAAATAGTTAAGACAAGAACATGCCACCTCTCTAAAAGTAGCATTTTCAGAATTGTGACTTAGAATCTGATTTTACCACTAAAGAGCTTTTTTAAATCATAAAGAAATAAACTAGAACCTGATAACCTTGCCAACTACCTACCCATCACTTACCTACCATTCATCATCAAGATCTTTGAAAAGCAGCTTATGTTCAACTCCAAGATCACATCAATGCTAAACATCTTCTACATGACGACCAGTCTAGCTTCAGCTCAAGTTTCAACATGGAGACTGCCACCTTACACCTCCAGGTCATAAAAGATCCCTATTACATGTGGCATTATCTTAAGCCTTTACTTGGAGCCACATGAATCACAGATAACAGCATCAAGATTCACCAATAAGCCAAAAGTGCAGAAGTCTAGTTAAAGGTCTCCTATGCTTCAGATATCCAGTGCCTCAAATGCTGCTTGCAAATTATCCAAATCTAGATGTCTAGCTCTTAACTAAAACTCAACTGAACCAATACAGAAATGTTGTTAGTTGCAAGAGCAACAAATAAGAAACAATGCACACCTGGCTCTTTGATATTAACCCCGGGCAGGGACCTCTGCTCTGCCTGCAGAGTGTGCGGAGAGGTAAGTGTTCTTTATTTACTTTAAAAACAGTTTTAGTTCAGTTTTAAGCAATTGTTAAATGGGGGGTGGGAGGCGGGTGGCGTAGCAGAGCTCCGCGAAGTTTGTTCTGAACTCTTTGGCCCTCTGCGTAGCCCTGCAATGCCCACTACACACAGGGTTATTTGCAAAATCATGGGAATACCCCCTGGACACCAACCTCTGCCTCATAGAGCACATTGAAACAAAGAGGGAATGATACCAGCTTTCTCGTCTAAAGTCAAACCCTTCCTTACAGAAAGCAACTTTGGTCTACCAGGATACTAACAAGTCACCCTCTACAACTAAACAACCGGATTAAGGAAACAGGACTAACTTTGATGTTAATGAACATCTCCCCAACAATGACAGTCATTGTGAAAAAAAAATTGAATAACTGCTGCTCTGGATATAGAAGTACCTTTAAAAAGATGGAAAGGCATTCCCAGTAATGCTTGCACACCGTGGTCCAGTCCTAATCTTCTACCTCTCAAGTGGAAATGTTGGAAAACTGAATGATAGTGGTGCATTATGCTTGATGAAACAGATAAAAAGACTTATTGCAGACCGATTGCTGTTTAGGAAGGAAATCAAAACCTGGCTTTTTTCTCAGCTTTAAACTTGTCAGCATTGTGTTTAATTACTTTTCTCAGCGCCAATACACCTCAGCAGTAGTGCGCTCCACAAATACTTTCAGACAGTCAGTCAGTCAGTCAGTCACTGCTATATTTATCTACCATAAGGCAATTAACCTAGGTGTTTTATGCAAATAAAACTGAGGTTGCAAATCTTTCCGCTAAGGAGAAATTTGCGATTGTCACACCTCTTGTGCTCAGTCTGAAGGTTTCAAAGACCCAAGACATGAGCGACATGTTGGCAATTGTTTTCAAAAATAAATATCTGACCATACAAAACAGCTTCCACATCCCTAGTGAACCCTACATCTGTGATTATGAAGAAAAAGAACTGCCAAGACTAGGAGAGTTTTATCTGGTTGAAGAATCAGACCTCTACTGAATAAATGCCACTCAGACCTACCTAATGACCCTTGCCACAGTCAATCCTGGAATTAGTGGCTCCGACAATCATACCTACTCTCAGTAATTTACTCAACAACTCCATCCGGTCTGTGCCCCTGCCTATACCTAGAACCTAGCTATGGTATCCCCCATCATTAAGAAGCCCAATGCAGCTCCCACAATCCTGTAAATGGCGGACCGATTACTCTGATTCCTGCCCCAACTATGATGCTCAAAATGCTCTCATCAATCATCAGCTATCCCCTTTCCTTGAAGCCAAAAATATTTAAGAACCATTGCAGGTTGGTCTTTGGCCATTCACTGCATGGAGTCCATATTTCACACAGCCTCAGAAAACATTAGACAGACCCTAGATGCTGGGATCATGGTTTGCTCTCATCTTATTTGATTTATCTGCAGCCTTAGACACAATAGCCCATACTATTTTTATCCATCACTTTACAGGGATTGCTGTTGATGCCTCTACTCTTGGAGTGCCACGAAGGTCATCCCTGAGCCACACACTCTTAAACAATTACATATGACTGTTATCAAACCTATTCTGTATTTATGACATTGATGTGGTGTCATTCACTGTTGAAACACAATTAATTGCGTCGTTGATGGGCAGCAACCCCCATAGCCAACAAAGGTTCCAAGAGTGTCTGCCCTCCTACACTAACTGGAAGAACAAAAAATAATTAAAATTAAATTCTGAAAAGCCAGAAAGGATGATTCTGGGTAACAAGAATCAAGCCTGGAAGTGTATAGGTGTGGCCATCATAACTAAGGTCCCCACCCTCACCAGTAGAAATAGTTAGACATTTGATGCTCAACTCTCCTTTAAACATCAGATACACACAGTTACATCCACATATTTTGGACTACTGAAAATGCTTCACAAAATGTTTATAATTTTACCGCTTTAGGCAAAGAAAATGTAATCCCCACACTTATTACCTCCAGGCTGGATTACTCCAACTCATTGTACTTCTTCTTCTTTCTAGATAAACCTATCAGGAAACTTCTACTGATCCAAAATACAGCAGTAAGATTACTCCTTGTTATGTTATGTTATGTTATGTTATGTTAACTGGTGTTTTGTGGAGCGCTCAGCTACTCAAGCAGAGTGTCCGGGCGCTATCAGACCCAGCAAGGAATGGAAAGAGAGTATCTGACAATTATTGGCAGAACAGCCACGTCTTGAGCACTTTTCTAAATGACAGCAAATTCTCCATATTCCTCAAAGACAATGGCAGTGCATTCCAGGCTCGCGGTGCCAGATGTTTAAAGGAGCGACCCCCGATCCGGGCACGCCTAATTGCTGGGATCGTGGCCAGTGACAATGATGCTGAGCGTAAGGCTCTGGTCAGATAGTGGAAGCCAATCCTATTTCTAAGATAACGGGCGCCGGTGCAGTGAAGGGCCTTAAACGCGATTGTAAGCGCCTTAAAAGCAATGCGTTTCTGTATCGGCAGCCCGTGGAGAGATTTCAGAAGTCCCGTGGCGTGAGATCTCTGGCCGAGGCCAAAAATTGCTTGCGCCGCCGAATTCTGCACCACCTACAAGTGCGACAGGAGGTACTCAGAAAGGCCCAGATAAAGCGCATTAGCATAGTCCAGCTTTGAGCCTATCAGGGCTTGAACCGTGATCTTCCTATGAGCGATGGATAGGAATGGGAGGAATTTTCTTAACATTTTTAGCATACCAAAACATTGTCCAACTAGGCCCAGAATCTCTGGTTTCAAAGTGAGGCAGTTATCAATCTTCACTCCCAGATTCTTAGCCACCATGGTATCAGCGGAAGGTGGAAACATATCCGCTGGCCACCAGGACTTCCAGCAGGAGTCCGGAGGGCAACCAAAGAAAAGAACGTCCGATTTGTCTGAGTTGCATTTCTGCTGGTTTAGTTGGAACCATGCAAAGACATCGCCCAGACAGTTCTTAATACGCTCTCCATCAAAATCCGTGTGCTTTCCACAGGTAAAAAGAAGCTGAGTGTCGTCGGCGTATGAGACAATCTGGGCTCCATAAGACTCAGCCAGTGCCGCCAGAGGGGACATATAGATATTAAAGAGAGTGGCGCTCAGGATAGACCCCTACTCCTCAAAACTCTTAGGAATTATTAGATGCAAAATATTAGTAATCCAGAAGAGGTGGACACTTTTATAGCCCAGGTGGAGGCATCACCTTCTAATTCGGGCTTGAAACGGTTCTGTATGGTTACCCTAATAGGTGAAATAATGTGGGTGTATCAAAATAAGTTCATTATGAGTAGTTAGGCTTTCTTCTGTATTTTTCATTAATGCACATTTAATTATCTCTCTTCAGGCGGGGGGGGGGGGGGGGGGTCGCAAATTGCGGATTCTGTCACCCAGGGTTAGGAAAGGGGGTTTCCTGGGGATGGTTTTTGGTTGGGTACACAGAGTGGTGGGAGCATGGGGAAACATAATGTATTGGTCCTCTTTTTGTTATACTTTAGTTTGGTTATAGTCGTCTCTGGGTTCTTTCAGGTTAGGAGGTTCAAACAAGAGTCTATGCAGAAGGAGCTAAAAGGGGGTAATGTGTGGAGATTTGAGTATGAATAAGTGAAACATACTTCAATTTACATCTTGGAATGTCAATGGTTTGAGATCTAGGAAGAAGTTGGCCTGGGTGATAGACTACCTTAAGAATAGTGAGGCACAAATCATACTGCTCCAGGAGACCCATTTGGAATGGGTTATGTTTTAGCAATCTACGTTGGGTACAGGAGGTAGTGTGTTCAGACCAGAGAGGCTGCACTAGAGGAGTAGCTCCAATCACCAGAAACAACTTAGGAATAACAAGGCTTGTAAAATTTGAATTGGATCTTTCTGGTAGATGGATAGTGGTTAATTTAGTGATTCAGGGTATGCCAGTATCATGTGCTACGTATTATTGTCCAATCAATGACACTACAGAAGCCCTAATGAAGTTGGAATCTTGCCTTTTGGAGACCACGGCCTGATTATACTTAGAGGGGATTTTAATTTGGTTCTAAAAAAACTAGATAGAACGTCAAAAGTTAAAACATCTGCTAGATTGAAAAATATGATGGCTGAACTCAATCTGATAGATATTTGGCGCAGTAAGATGGAGCTAGCCAGGGATTTTACTTTTTACATCAAATCATTCCCTTATCAATTATTTTCTGATAGATCAGGAATTGTATGCAGAGGAGGAAGCTGTAAAACATGCCCCCGCAGTTCTTTCAGATCATTCTCCAGTGGTCAAAAATGGGACAGAGAAGGTGGATTCTGGATAGGACTATTCTATTAGACGAGAGGGTGGTACTAAACTTAGCAGAGGAGACAGTTGACTTTTTTCTTTCCAATAGGGGCTTCCCAAAACTAGAAATAGTCTGGGATGCTTTTAAAGCATATTTAAGGGCAATAATAATCTCCATAATGGTAGGTAAGAGGCGTGCTATGAGGCAGGAAGATAATGAGCGAATTAAAGAGATCAAGGTCAGAGAATGTGATCTTCAGAAGGCATTGATGGAGGGTTCAGTCAGAGTTCCTGTGCTTAGTAGAGAATTGGAGGGGCTACAGGTAGAATATCAAGCACAGTTGGATAAAAGGTTATTGGACAAATGGAAAGTGAGTATGCTTCAGCATTTCTCATATGGTGAAAGATGTAGTTTGCTTTTGGCTTGTAAGGCTAAAATTGATAAAGCCAAAAATTAAATACGGAATTTAATAAATGGAGGGGGCCCGATTTATGGGCATTTGTGTCACTTTGTGTCACTTTTTCGCCGCTGGTGTGTCACTTTTGGTGACGCACTAGTGGTGTAAAAAATGCGCCATTTCGCGTCATATTTACAAAGTGATGCATCTAGATAGATGCATCATTTTGTAAACTCCTGCGCCACATTATACCTGCGCCAGGTGTGATGTATTCAGGGGGGGCATTCGTTCCGACACAAGAAAGGGTCGTAGAAGTGACACAGTGAAATATACTTCTAGGACCTAAATGCTTCAGTAGCTTACGCTTGCCTCTCAGCACGCGTAAGACTGACGCAAGTACATTTAACATAGGACTTGCCCATGTCTAATGACCCACTGCTAGAGTTGCGTCACTTTTGTGACACACTCCATAAATGCGTCATTTTTGCGCCTACAGATACGTCAGAAATACTGACCTATCTGTAACTCCCTGCGACATAATGCGCCATATAGTAAATATGATGCATCATAGCTGTCGCAAGGCGGGTGCAATGAAAAGTGACGCATCGCTGTTTTCTCGAAGCGATGTGTCATTTTTCATAAATGAGGTCCAGAGTCAGGGGTGATGTAGAATGCCAATGCAGATATTAGTGGAGAAGCCCAGAGATATGTGAGTAGTCTATATAGAGAAAGAGGACGGAGCTTCCCCAAGTAACACTCACAGAGGAGATCAGGGTACAATGCAAGAAAATGTCAGGCGGGAAGGCAGCTGGGCCAGATGGCCTCCCAGGTGAGAGCTATACTCAAATGATAGATAAAATAGCCCCAGTCTTGAAAGATATATGTAATGCAATATATATAGAAAGTAAAACAGCTCGTCGATCTTGGTCAGAGGCCACGGTGACTGTAATTTTGAAACCGTATAAGGACCCTTTGAGAGTAGACTGGTACAGACCAATATCGCTCTTGAACATGGATTATAAGATTTTTTCAGGGATAGTAGCTTAAGGAGTAGCACAAGTACAATCAGACCAAAGAGGTTTTATTCCAGAGAGTCAGATCAATGAGCTTACGTACCTGATGATGGCGGAGGCCCAGACTGTAGTGGCTGTAGATGCCGAAAGGCCTTCGATCAAGTACATTGGGTGTATCTTTGGGAGGCCCTAAGAAGCTTTGGTTTTTCCCATAATATATGGTGAGAGCTGTACAAAACCAACACTACCTCCCTACGGCTAGGGTGATGGTAAATGGAGAATTGTCAGAAGGTTTGATATCACTAGGGGCACAAGACAGGGTTGCCCCCTGTCTCAGTTCCTATTTAATCTGTACATTGAGCCTTTTGCAAATCTGATCAGAGCAGTCCCCACAAATATTCCTTTCAAATCTGCCGGTTAAGTTGCGAAATTGGCTCTTTATGTGGATGATCTGATCTTCTACACTACCAACCCTAAGGTGGCACTCCCTAATTTGATGGCTAAGGCACAGAGCTGTGGTATGATATTGGGGTACAAGGGGAACACAGAAAAATACAAAGTTATGGAATGGAATCAGGACAAGAGGAGTCAGGGTCTAAATTTCAAATGCTTTTCTGGGTATATTACTTAAAAAGAAACTTGAGGATGTTCCCAGGGTAAATTGGAAAAAGTCAGCCAGGAGATAGGGAGTTTGTTTGTAAGATGGGCCAACTTATCTTTAAATATATGTGGTTGTGTGAATCTCATTAAGATGACTGTCCTCCTCAAAATCACTTTTTAACTCCATACCTTTAACATTTTGGAGGGAGGATATAGCCAAGCTCCAGGGGGGAAAAGGCAGTGTCATATGTGCCTCAAAGGGACCCAGGAGAGCTTGGAAAAAGCTGAGGAGGGGGCTGGGGGCCAGGGGTTTGGCTTTACCGAATCTGCTTGCATACTGTCACGCATTTCACTTTAGGAACTTTTGCAATGTTAGGTGATGTGTGTCAAGGCCAGTGTCACTTCCTTTTTAAATATGGAGACCCTAAATACTTTAAAAAGGTGAGGTTGAGGATTCTGAAGTCCGCTTTAAGAACATGGGTATATTTTCGGAAAAGGTTGGGATTCCCCTATTACTCGTCATGGGTTCGGATTTGGGAATCCCCGGGTCCCCCTGACTGATTGATTGATCAACTTAGTCAGCCCTTAAAATCCTGGGGGGTCTGCTATTGGGCAGATCTTAAAACAGGTTTAGTGAGTTGGGAAGTGTTAAGCAATTGTGCTAAGGGACAACTGACGTAATTTAAATACTATTAATTATGTTCTTGGTGGACTACACAAGAGTGGGTAGAAGAGGAAGACGACTCTTGGTTAGACCTGGTGATGAGAACTGACCCATTGAAAAATAAAGTCCCATTTTTGCATTGGGCCTTTCTGGAGGCGGATGATAAGATTGTCTCAGATATTTCTAATCTGTGGGTTGAAGAGCTTGGGGAAGGAGATCTGAAGCAAGCTTAGCATGATTACTTTTCCATTTTACGAGCAGTGGTTAAACCAGCTTCGCTTAAGAAAAAAGATCTATTTACTACCCATAGAGTATACTGGTCTCCAGCATTACAGGGAACGCATACGCCTGTCCAAGGTGTATGCTTTCATCAGCAGATGACCTTCATTTGTTTATGCAGCGTCCGAAGATTGCTCCCTACTGAACATCGGTGTGTAATTTCCTTGGGGAAGTAACTGGTGAACGGATCAAGGTAAGCCCTCAACTTGTATTTTTTGGGCTCTATCAAGAAGGTTGTGCATGAAGAAACACAGTCATCACTAAATCTATCTTCTATGTGATCCTGTTGGCGAGGTGGGAGATATGTAGGGTCTGGAAATCTGAAAGTCCCCATGTTTTGCTGAGTGCCTCAAAAGTATTAACTGTATGAGTCAGTCTGATGTGGTCTGTGAAGCTAGAAGTTTGGAGAAGGTCTGAGCATTGTTGGTGGCTTGGAGACAGTTGTCTAGCAGGTCCAATGATTAACCCATAGATGCTATCGGTCCCAGCTCTCCTCTGCCCCGGTCTCTATGAGAAGGAGCTGGAAGTGGAAACAGCAGTATTCTTGTGTGGAAATGCTCATTGCATTTGAGGGACAAGTGTAACACCAGCAAGAGAGTTGGCAGAATGAGGACACAATAAATAAAATAAATAAATAAATAAAAATAAAAAGAATAAAGAGTGGACTCCCTGCAAGCTATAGGATAACAGAGCTCACCTGGACAATCATCACCAAGAATTCCCAGCCTGGAGTCCGTCCAGTGGATTTGTAAGGGTTTTGTCCAAGTGGATTGTGGGAACTGAAGTACCAAATTTCAAGGACCATCTTGTATATTCCAGACTCTTGGATTGTGTTTTGGACGTTTTGGATCTCCAAGAGGAAATACAGGAAAAAGTTCAAAAACTTTGGAACAACTATTGAAAAAAACTCTATAACGGACCGACTCAATTGCAAGAGGCAAGGCCGTGACCTTCACCTGCAATCCAGTCTGCACTGCTAGTTCACCCCACCGAAAAGCTCCAGAGGTCCAACTTCCGGAGTTTGACTCCATCCCAGTTAGCGTGTAACTTTGACTATGTCCCAGTCAAGAGCAACCAGCCGTCCCAAGGTAGAACTATAGTCTAGTTCCCTACATTAGATGTTTTATCGTTTTGGTGCCATTTTAAAGATAAAAGTATTTCCTATTTTTTTTATAAATTGGTGTGGGATTTTTATTGCATGTTGTGTCTTAATTATTGGCTGAATTTGTGTTTTTACATGTTTTACATACCTGTCTCTTAAGTTAAGACTTCCTGCTCGCAGCCAAGCTACCAAGGGTTGAGCATGGGAATAAATTACTGAGACCTATTCCGAGCCCTAGATGGTGTTAGTGGCATTACCACCAACAGTAGAAGCATATTTACCACTACTAATAACCCACTTTCCAAAAATAGGTAAACCTAATACTTGGTGATCTAGTTTAACAGTAGGTGTGGAGTTTGTGTTGGAGGAAGAGAGGTCCATTGGTGTTGATGGCCTTTATATTAAAAAATTATTTCTGTGATGGTGCTACGCCCAGTGGAAAGCAACTAAAATAAAGACAGGAGAACTGGTGGGATGTGATTCTGCACAAAGAGCATTTGTCTTGTAGCTGCATTCGAAATGTTCTGTGTTTTTGTGAAGCAGGTAGACATGGGCTGAGATATAGACTGAAATGGTAAAGCACTACGATGTTGGTGGCTAATACTCAACGAAGAACTCCTATGTAAGAGATATGGGAATTGCTCAAGAAAGTTATTTTGGTAATTTGATTTACTTGCATTGTGAGAAAAAGAATGGAGTCCATAATCATCTCCAAATTCCAAAACATGTGTTGAGGAGTTTTGTGGTGTACCAGGTTTTGATGGCTAGATGGCAGAAGGGTGACTATTGGTCTTAATTTTCAACGTTACATTGAGGCGTTTATTTACCATCCTATGTAAACCACTTGGAGGCATTGGGCAATAGCATAGGAGTCAAGATCTAATAAATATTCTAGCAATAATTTGCTAGACATGAATGTAGGTGCAAACGTTTATGTTGAAGGAGATAATGAGGTTAATGAACAGGTTGAGGTTTAGACTGAGGACAAGGGGTCTGGGCAACAAATGTGCTGAGACACCATTTGAAAAAACCACAGTTGATGGACAGAATGCAGAGCAATGTCATACATTCACCCCAGTACAGAGATCTGGGCCTTAATCCATCGTTTTTTGCACTCCACACCACCCCAGTTCAGACATGGCCTTATGCAAATCAGTCTGACCCTGTGCCTCATGGGAACAGTCCAGCCCGAACTGCCAAGCCATGCCTTCCCTGGACCGGAAACACGCTTCAGAGGACCGGTTTCTGGCATTCCAGCCGTCTTCAGCCCGGCTTGCTTGAATCCAGTGGTGTGGAGAGCATGGGACTCACGTCTGAGCATACCCATCCTACTCAGGGTGACAAATGCAAAAACCATAGTTGATGGACAGAATGCTGAACAATGTCATACATTCACCCCAGTACAGAGATCTGTGCCTAAATCCATTGTTTTTGTGCACTCCACACCACCCCAGTTCAGACATGGCCATTTGCAAATCAGTCTGACCCTGTGCCTTATGGGAACAGTCCAGCCCAACTGCCAAGCCATGCCTTCCCTGGACCGGAAACACGCTTCAGAGGACCGGTTTCTGGCATTCCATCAGTCTTCAGCCCGGCTTGCTTGAATCCAGTGGTGTGGAGAGCATGGGACTCACGTCTGAGTATACCCATCCCACTCGGGGTGACAAATGCAAAAACCACAGTTGATGGACAGAATGCAGAACAATGTCATACATTCACCTCAGTACAGAGATCTGGGCCTAAATCCATCGTTTTTTTGCACTCCACATCACCCCAGTTCAGACATGGCCATATGCAAATCAGTCTGAGACACCATTTGATTCAATTGTTGTTTCCAGGTCGTACCATTTATCAATCTGGGTCTCTGCCTTTTTATGACTAAGAGACCATTCATTTAGTAGCCCCCAAAAAGTCTTCTTGCTTAGAGGAAGGCAGATCTGTGCATGTTTACCTAAAAATTGGCCATTGCATATTGTTGCTAGTAGGATCAGCAATTATTTCAGAATATGTTTGATATAGGAAGTCTTGAATTCAGTTGGCAAATGGTTCCATTATCAAGAGTGATTAATGCTAGCTCAGGCTGGGATAGCGCTTGAGCTATGAAGGAGGATGCTCCAGAATATATGTGCTGAGCAGGGTCTGCTGGTGTTAGGCTTGGTGAAATCCTTGTCAAGATAATGGATTGAAGAGAACTATCATGAGCCAATATCTAGGTTGAGAGGTCAAAACATTTAATTTGATTTTTATTATTGATGATTTCTGTGTCCAAGTACTTTTCCTGATTTTATATATTTGAGTCGGTCTGTTACAATGCTGCACATTTCTTGAAAGTGAGTGTCTTTGGTATGGTACTCTAAAATCTGTAAATATTAAGTGAATCATTGTTGGACTTGGCCCGCAGGGCAGGTTCACCCCTAGACTTTTTGCCTTATTTGTGACCCTGTGTCAGTGATTTTTGGGTCTCTGCGCACTTTCCCCTGAGTCCCAGAGTGAAAGTGCGTGCGTGTAGTATGGCTGGCCTGCCCTCCCATAGGAATGCATAGGGAATGTGTGTGTCCCTGGTAGTTCCTGATGCGTGGGGAGTGCAGGCTCGAGTTTGGTATGCTTAAACTCGTGAGAGTGAATGCTGCAAGATGGTGTCTGCGGCATGTATGTGTCTAGTTGGGAAGTGCTACTTCTGGACATTGAGATATGTGTGCAGTGAGGGTGCTGGAGCGTGATTGGCTGGAGCTGGCTGGCATGCCAGGCTCCAGGAAGTCTGGATGGGTTTGCCCAGTGGTGAGTGGGAGATTAGCATGAGTGATGTGTGGGAGGAGTGTACCTGTGTCCTGGATGGGCTGGGTTTTCCCCACACAATGCTGGCTCCGCCCCCCTGTGGTGTGTCTAATGACCCTAGCCTCCCCAGTGAAAGGAATGGGTGGTTGGGCCATCAAGAGTGCTCCAGAACCAGCTGCGACTGGTTTTCCCCCCACCCTGCACCCTGAAACAAAGGATTTGTCAGTATAAGAAGGGGCTGTGTCCCCACTGAAAATGTTCTGCTTTTGGATCCTGCCAGAGGGGGCTTTTGCTGCTGCTGGGGCCAGGAGGACCGCCACTTGGGGAGTCTCCCTGCCTGGAGACCCAGTGTGCTGGCTCTGGCCCAGCCTTGCCCCCCCTGCCTGCCTCCAGCCCTGCTGGAGCCCTGTCCTGTCCTCCAGTGCTGGGGAACACTGAGGACTTCTTGCCTGCAGCCTGAGAGCGCTGCTCTCTGCCCTTCAGCGCTGGGAGCGCTGGAATCCCTTGTCTAGCGCTTGAGAGCACTGCATTTGGCCCGGTGGCGCTTGGGAGCGCCTTTTCTTAGAGGCTAGCGCTGCTAGCGGTTTGAGAGCCAGCCGGTGCCCACCCGGCATCAGCCCGAAATTGCGGTGCCCAGCGAGTGCCTACCTCGCTTTATATTTGCTTTGGCGGCGCGGGTGCCACCCCGCTCTTTGCCGCTTTATTTTGGCCGCTTTGTGTTGATCTACGAGGGAGCCCACTCCTCGGATCATGGGAGCCCGCCTGCCTGCCTGAGAAGCGAGCCGCCGCGCTGCCCGCGGCGACCCGGAAGTGGAGAGGCGGCCAGCCAATCCCAGCGCGGCCCAGGAGAGGCCGGCCGGAAGTCCCGCCTCCGTTGCCGAGCCGGGAAGAGAGAAGCTGCCGGCCGGATCCCCGAGGCTCCCCGAGTGGAGAGGAGAGCCCCGGGACCAGCGGGAGAGACCCGCCTCCGCTGGAGACCAGCCGGTGAGTGTGGCCGTTCTGGAGGGAGGGGCGCCGGGACCCATTGTCGGTGTCCGCCCCCCCCTGCCCCCTCGGCAGCGCGACCTCGCGCCTACGTGTTTAGAGCCTGAGAGAGGCTCTGGGGGCATTTTCTGTTGGCGAGCCTTGCGAGGCTCGATTGCCGGCACCGCGTCCCAACCCTAAGAGAGGCTCCAACGAGTGGGAGCGTTCCTTTGGAGCCACGAGGTGCCCCGGGGGCACCAGTTGAGTTAGAGCCCAGTGAGGCTCTTGGCAAGCATCATCCCTTTGGGTCCCCAGAGAGAGGGACCCCACAGCCCAGCGAGGCTGCACCTTTGTTGCTGGAGCCCTGAGAGGCTCAGCAGCACGCTTGTTTGTTTAAGAGCCTGAGAGAGGCTCACCAGTGCCACAGTGGTGGTTCTTTGAGCCCGGAGAGGCTCCAACGTTGCCCTAACTTTCCCTGCTCCAGTTGCCCAGCACTTTGTGGGCAACTGCCACGTTTAGGCCCTGACATTGGGACACCGGGACAGTCACAGGTGGTGACTTGTGAGTTTGGCGCAATTGTAGTTTCTCTGCACCTCTAAATGTATTGTTTATGCGTCATGTGCCTTTACACCTCTGAATGAATGTCATGCATTGCATCATGTGTTTTGCTTTTACACCCCTACAGGTAGTGTGACATGTAGGTGGTTGTTTTCTCCCTAGTACAGGTGGTGCTAGTGAGGCCCTGTTACCAGTGATTACTGGTTGTATGCTCTACTTTTATATTGTGTGCTACAAGTGCTATTACTGAAGGTATTGCTTCTAAAGTGCTATTACTGAAGGTATTGCTTCTAAAGTGCTATTACTGAAGGTATTGCTTCTAAAGTGCTATTACTGAAGGTATTGCTTCTAAAGTGCATTTCTGAAAGTATTGCTTCTAAAAGTGTTGATACCCGTGACAGTGGTCAAGTGGCCCTGTCCTGTACAAATATCCCTTGTAAATTCCGCCCGTGCCTGTTGGCACAGTGTAACAAGATGTGTGTTTTATCTGATGTATATTTATGATAATACAAAGGCTATTTTCATATAACCTTGTGTGGAGTTTTCCTTTGTGGTGGGCCTTTGGTTGTTGTTGCTGGGGTGCGTGTGCAAATGCTTAACCTACATCGCCTCCAAGTTTAGCCTTGACTGCTCGCGCCACGTTACCTAGAGGGCGAGTGGGGGTTGCCTTGGTGTGTGACTCCCTTGCCCTGACACTTAGAGATGGCGATCCCTGACTGACCTCGACGCGAGTCTTGGCCGGCCAGGGTCCCGTTTCTAACAATCATTTTGATGACAGTTGGCATTTGAGATATGGCAAAAGTAATGGGATCATTGTTCACATATTAGGCATATTAGGCATGAAGTGCTTCATTTACAAGCCTTTTGCGCCACCGGTGCGTCACTTTTTTAGACACACCAGCTGTGCAGTATGCCTGTCCATATTTACTAAGCCATGTAAAGTCACCCTGTGTGACATTTCATGGCCTTGTAAATATGGGCCCTTTTCATGCATTACTCTGCATGAAAGGGGCATTGCTGCAGGTGATCCACTCAACATCCTTGTAACCTGACATATTGACAGATTTACAAAGTGTTGTATACCTGGGGTGAATGTGTGACATTGATCCACATTCGGTCCATCACTTGTTTTGTTTGCAAATTCGCCATAAGTGCGCTGGGGATGCTCAGACGTGGGTCCCAGGCACTCCACACCATTGGAGTCAAGCTAGCCGGGCTGATGAGAGGTGTTACCTCGAAACCTGGTGTGGAGTGCAAAAAAACGATGGATTTGGGCCCAGATCTTTGGACTGGGGTGAATGTGTGACATTGATCCACATTCGGTCCATCACTTGTTTTGTTTGTAAACCTGGGGAGTGGCATAACGAGGAGAAATACTTTTATTTCTCCTTGTTTTTTTATCTTTTAATGTGTGCTGCATTCTGCAGCACACATAGAAAGTGCAAAACACCATTAATTATTGTTTTTGGGCATCAAGGTGTCACTTCCTGCACAACAATCATCCCTGCAATGCAAGCAACCAGGCACCTTGTCGCAGGGGTGTCTGTGCTGGCTCACGGCTGCTGTTTGTTCACCAGCGCAGGGGAGAAGGAAAGGAATGAGCTGTATCTTGTAGATACAGCACATTTCTGCCAAACTCGCGGAGGCGCATGTCAACACCGCCCTCACTGGTCATCTGTCACGTGCCAACATTCTGGACGACACCCAGAATGGTTTTCGGGCTGGCCACAGTACGGAGACAGCACTGTTATCTATGTTCGAGCACCTTCGGGTAGTTCTGGATGCAGGTCAAACGGCGTCGCTTATTTTGTTAGACCTAAGCGCCGCCTTTGACACGGTCTCCCATGACATTCTCCTGCAACGTCTTGAGGAGATAGGGGTGATCGGCACTGCACACCAGTGGTTCCGTTAGTTTCTCAGGGATTGTTCCTTCTGTGTGGCGTCCCCGCCCTACCAGTCCAAATGTCATCCTCTGTCTCTTGGGGTCCCACAGGGTTCCTCACTGAGCCCCACGTTGTTTAACATCTACGTGAGGCCGCTGGCTGAGGTTGTGAAGCTCTGTGGTATGACCATGGTGTCGTACGCAGATGACACCCAGCTAGCGGTCACGATCAGCGGGGACTCTGGGGTGGATGCCCCAAGATTCAGAGAAGGACTCAGGGCGGTGGCTGGTTGGATGACGTCCAACTGTCTCCAACTAAACGCCAAAAAAACGGAGGTGATGATCTTTGGAAAGCGGACGGACCTATGGGGAGATACTTGGTGGCCCTCTGAGCTGGGGCCGACCCCCACTCCGGTTGCGGAGATCAAAAACCTTGGTGTTTGGCTGGACCCTTCCCTCAACTTCGTTGGCCACACCAAAAGGACGGCGGCTTGCTGCTTCGGCATCCTGCGCAATCTGCGCCCTGCCCTTAAATACTTTGATGCCGCAACTCGTCAATTGGTGGTGCAAGCAACGGTTTTGGCGCGGTTGGACTATGCCAGCTCCCTTTTTATAGGATTAAACCAGGCTGAGTTAACCCGACTTCAAAGAGTGCAGAACGCTGCGGCCAGAGCGATCGTAGGTCTTCCTAGGTTTTGCTCGGCCGGTCCATCTTTGCGAGCCTTGCATTGGTTACCCGTTAGGCAGCGGATCCACTTTAAAGTTTTGTGCCTTTCCTTCAAAATTCTGAAGGGCCTATCACCTCCCTTACTGCACCAACTCTTGCGCCCTTACATCCCGGGCCGCACTCTGCGCTCGCTAGACCAAGAATTAGCGGTAGCCCATCGGTTCAAACTCAGTCGGTGGGGGGTCGCTCTTTTAAGGTGCGGGCAGCCGCACTCTGGAACGCTCTCCCTTTGAAACTCCGGACCTTTGGTGACCTGCTCTCCTTCCGCAAGGCCGCTAAAACTCATTTATTTTCTGAGCTTTGTTAAATCCTTCACTCCCCATTTTCTTATAATTATTTCTGCTCCCCAGTTGTGTTGTGTTCGCCACCTTGTCGGTGCGCCGGGACGCTCCTTCGCTGGAGCAGCCGTGCGCAATACAAATAGCACTAACATAACATAACATAACATTTCTGCCCTATAATTTTGACGCACAGCAGGAAGTCTTGCACATTTGGTGCCCTCCTTGCATACTCCTGTTCAAACCAGATCAGGGAATCCGGCTGTGGCGAAATGCAGTAAGAGGTATGGGCTGTGGAGGGCACCTGACACAGATGACTCCGTTATGGCATGGAACTTATCTTCGCCCACTGGACCCTCATCCTGGATTTTTCAAATGGGACCTCCTGGGAATCTCTACCCTGGGGGATTTTATGCAAGGTACGATTCTCAAATCGTTCCAGCAATTGCACAATTAATTCCAGCTGCTCAGGTCACAGTTTTATAAGTACCCTCAGCTGCGACATACCCTAAATCCCTTAATAAGGTCACTGGACAGTCTTCCAGAATTCCACCCTCTGGAGGGCCACCTACTAATGGGAGTTCTAGGAGACCCACAAGATTAATCAGATTTATCAGACACTGCCCACTCACACCAGAACTACACTGCTCAAAATAGTGGTGCGTGGGAGATAGACATGCCGAACTTGACAGACGATGATTGGTCGGAGACTCTGGCTAGCCCCCGTGGCGTTGCTGTCTCCGCATGGTATCGTCTCATCCAATTTAAATTCCTCGACCAAGTGTACTTTACCCAGTCCTGCCTCTGGAGAATGGGGGTCATCCAGTCCTCTACCTGTCTCAGATGTGATGAGTCAGAGGGAATGTTCTACCATACGGTTCCGAGCTGTAGTACTCTGCAACCATACTGGAGTGGGATTTCATCATGCCTGAGGCGGGTTCTGTCCTGAGATCTGCCCATGGATCCAAAGTTGTTCTTGCTTCACTGCACAGAGGGGATCTGAGGGACCCGCTATAAGTAACATCTATTCTTCCTGGATCTCACACTTGCTAAACACAACATAGCTCGAGAGTGGAAGGGGTCCTCCTCGCCATCATTGGGAGTGTGGAAAAAAGCTCTGGACTGATGTAAGGGGACAAAGTTCGGTGTCTCCCAGGCCCAAGGTTGCCCGAAGAAACACAGGAAAATATGGTCCAAATGGGCAATATACTTGACTCCCCTGCCGTGTACTGACCCTGCACGCCTCTAACTTGTGCACACCTCCAACCAGTGGGTCGTCTGGGACGATGAGCTAGGTCATGTATGTGTTTACAGCTAATCATGTGTAGTTTGGGGAACTGTGTGGTAACCTGTGTCAAATTTTCTGTTCTTCCGCCTGATGTTCCACAGGCCAGTTTAATTTGTGCATACAATCAGATGTTTGTAAAGAGATATGTATCAGATGTATGCTTTGGGCACTGCCCGCCTTTGTACCATCGAAAATCAATCAAATTTGTTGTTAAAAAAAAAACAGCTCAGGGAGCCATTGGCTATTCCTCTGGCACGAAACTGGACAAAGGACATGGGAGTATCCTCCCCACTGTCCGACCCCTCCTCTGGGAGGGACCCCTGAATCATCCCAACCCTTTCCTTAGGGTACATAAGGGTTTGTCTGTGGGTCGGTCTCTAGATTGGTCGTGGGATTCGATTCAGATCAAACTCCACATCCTCTTTAACTGTCTGGACATCCTGACAGAGTCACGCAGACCGTGTTGGACTGACCGCATCAGACTTCTCCTCGTAACCGAGACTGCAACCGAGAAGGCTCTGTCTACTCCTGATCTCTTCGTTCCACAAGCCTGCTGCACTGTCAGTGTCCATCCTCCATACATATCCCTTTTCAGGTCCTGTGGACATCCAAACACACCCGAAGGAATATCCCTGGGAGTGAAGGAGTCCCTCCCTTCCTTCCGCAGGCACCACAACACAGCTGACCGATTGCTGATCCTGGTCTTCCAACAGTTCGGTAACACAGGTGATGGTCCTACAGCTTCCTTGAGGCCTGCACTGTATTCGGACCGAGACTGCAGCCAGCATCCCTCGTCGACACGACTGAAACCGCTTCCCTGTGCACTGCATTGGCTGGCCGTTGCTAAGGCTGGGCGACTCTTGTCTCCAGATATCTTCGGGCCCTGTCCAAGTGTCTTCTTCTACTCCAGTGGTCTCCCCTGCTTGCTTGGGGACGACTCTGATTCACTTGCATGTAGTGAGTCTCTTGGACCTTGCTGGTCCCGGCACCATACCTTTTTCATCTTCTGCCATGTGTTTCCGTTGTCAAGGCCGGTTGGTGCTCCCGCAGGACACCAACCCTCATGATATGGACATTCGACTTCAGACAACTGATTAACCGGTCCTGGTCATCCTCTGTGTCACCTGGTCCACGTAGCTGCATAAACAAGGGCACCGTCAACTTCCCTGCAACTGCCAACATTGGTGGGCACACTACTCCCATGCCCCTAGTCACCCCTGAGTATCCAAGACTCTTTCCCCTCTGCTTGCAGGTTCTACTCTTCTTGGATCCAGGCTTGGATTCCAACGGACACATTCACCTCCTTCGCCAGCAGCATCTTCCCAAATTTCTCCAATAAGTCTAACAGGGTTCACGGTTCGATCCTTGGCTCCAGTGGCAGCTCAACTCAGCACAATGTGACTCTGGGCAATAGCTGAATTAGTTTCCACGATGGCCCCCAGCGCCTTGAGACCCATAAGGGTGAGTAGTCTGCGCTTTACAAATACGGATTTTACAGGAGTTTCTGATGCCACTTCGCACCTATGCACCTGGCTTCCCTAGTGTAGGTATCATGGTTCCTACAGTAATCATGGTTGGGGTGGCTCTCCAAAATTCTATCTTCCATAAGGTGTCTTCAGGGTCCGCTGAGAAAGAGTTCTTCTTTGTTAAAGTTGCAACTGCAACTTGCACATTGACTTGAATTGAGACTGCAGCTTCAGTGGGGTTCCTGGTTACTTACCTCAGGTGGTTCCTATGGTCCCCAGCTTTTTTGCGTCCTCTGGGTACAGTCTTCACTTGACTCATGGTTCGCATCCCACTAATTTAGTATATGGTTTGTCCCCCCCTACCCGGTGACCACTGTGTAATACATGCTTCTTAACTGTTTTCTATGCAATGTATTATGTGCATTGTGTATATTTCCAGGTTGGAGATATGTGTATGTGGTAGTGAGTGTCTTATAATAAATACATCATTTTATGAATACACTGTGTAGTTCTTTTAACAATAAGATTGTGATCTGGTAAAACAAGCTGCTTTACACTCCTTCTGGTGTAAGCCTTGAGGCTGCTCTCCACAGCTAACAAATAAAGAGCTTAGAAGGTTGTCTAAGACCACTAAAATCCCTGTAAGAGTTGTTTGGATTAGTGCAAGGGGCTACACTTACAAAAGTGAGCACCACATACTAAGTCAGCTTCTCATAGTTGCTTTCACATCAAACTTATTCATTTTATCAAAGTATAAGCATAGTATAGGACTGGCTGACTCCTCTGAACCATAAGGATAAAGGCCATTGGTATTATGTATTGGAAGCTGTTGGAAGCAGACATACAGCTCTCTCAGAACCAGGATCCCTAGATTTGTATGTAGAGGGTGATCATATTTATATAAATTGCTATATTTAGATGATTGAATTAGGATTAGTCTTATTTAGTATTATTTCTGTGAAAGGAGCCTTATCTCCTCAGACAGTTGGCTAGATTTTAATTAAAATTGTCTGCTAATATACAGGGGATATTGCCATATGTGGTCAATAGCTCTACAAGCCTTTGGTCTACTGTGCCAATGTTTTTTTTTATTCAGGCCAAACTTTGGGTTGATGTATATGTTTATTACTTGGCTCTGGACCAGAGTTCTACCCAAACATCCAATTTTCTATTTTGATCCCTGGCACATTTGGTGATCCAATTTCAAACATAGTTATTTTGAAAGCATGCTTGATGGAGATAAAATTAGACAGCTCTCCCTTTTTGTGACCGATTTCTATGCCTTATGTGCTGGGGTGTAGAATTTCGTGAAACACCCTTCTCTGGAATTCTTCCTTCTTCCATGTTTCTCATTCCTCGTTTAGTGGCCAATGCCTATAAAAGCTTCTTCATTCACAAAAGAGTGAAACATATGAAAATCCAAAGATACACCTGGTGGCAGGTGTAAAGTGTTCTTCCAGACATCGCCTTCTGAACAACTTCAACTTGTGATTCCAGCCCAAGAATTTATATGAAAAGTAAAGTGGGCAACCCAAACTACCCTTGAGGGCTCGGGCAAAGTAATATGGTAGGGTAAATGTGCCTTCTAAGGGATTTATTTGAAGGTTGCACTGATTTACATTAGGATTTCAAGGCCAAACAAATGATTGCCTTGTCAGTTCATTCCTTTCAGCAGCTGATTTTGGTACTCAGTTGTATTGTCTCATGAATCAAAATCACAGGAGATCATACAGGACATCAATCATAAGTGTAAAAGCGTGCAAAGAACTAGAACAAAAGCGGGTGTATGTAGAAAAGTTTAAACTTTTTATCTTCACATTAGGGTACTAAAAAATTCAGACAATGTGACAAGAAGGAAACAGTATAAAATTAAGAGCCTTCACTGCAACAATTGCCAACACTTTTCTTCCTGACAGAGATAAAACAGATTACAGAAGAAAAAGCGTAGGTCGACGTTTCGGTCTCTATTTTCTCATTAGCGAGACCATCTTCAGGACTGACATGTGTAGTTGATAACCCCTATTATAATATAGAACAAAAGTAATAACCATTTGTTATTATCACAAATTATACATATAAAAACATTATATCACCCACATTCTTTTGCACAAGAAAACTTATATAACTTTGAACATGGCTTCGGTTGATAAATCACAGATTGTTCTATTTTATACTTTCATCTTTTGATGTATTATCTCGTTACACAAATCAATGCATAATCTACGTCTCATCTTGTATTAGACAATCTAGACAAATAATTGTGACAATTCAATTTATTCACCCTTTTGTCAGCTTCCTGACATTGTTAGTATTATATTTGCAACTTCTATTAAACTTCTATTAAAATACAAAGAGGCAAATTGTAGTGCTTTTTCTTGCTTTAGGCCTATAGAAAAACTCAAGTGAATTTAGGCTAAAAGTACCTTGAGCTGCTTGGTCATGAATACCATCAACTGTTTTAGCATTGGAAGATGGAGATGAATCATCTATAATCGAAATTCTTTAGTTTCTTGAGTCATATAATCATACTTGATCGCAAAAAATCATGAGGTTCAGCTAAATGTCCTCTAACGTAGGTGACCTCAAATCTGTTAATCTAGATGTAATTAAAAGGAGGTGAAAAAAAGATATGCTTGTTACGTTAGCGATGTTGCAGTTATTTTATGCTTAAATATTAGGAAAGCGTTGTTACCTTGGTTTAAGCAAAAAACACGAGTGGTATGTATCTATAATTTACTGGTGCGGTTGACCCGGTCTGGCCAGTATCCGCAGAAGTTATTGAGCAGCAGCGTCAAACTGCAATAGACGAACATCACCTGTAATTTCAATTAACACGTTCATCTCAACGTTGATATCACATTAACCTCACTCTCTTTTAGTTTAAACAATGTATATCAGTGAGGACAGCTCTATTTTTAAGCAAGTAAGCTTAAACAAATATAGGCCAAGTGTACTTATTTACCGACAGCAGTGTTTATAAACTTGCGAAATGGCCAGATGGATATATTCGAAAAATAGCCCATCAGTTAAACAGGAGAGACATGTGATTAGCCTTTCTAATCGCTGGCTCAAGTAAATAAAAAAGAAAAAGGTAAATTTACCTTTACTTGTGTCGAAAGTTATTTTCATTTAGTGGACTGGGATGGCCATTTGGAAGTTCTTGTGTTAACCAATACGATAATCTGTTGAAAGAAATCAGGCACGGCATGTTACAATGTAGCCCTTCTAGATCCCGCAAATTGTTTAGGACAGCACGTTTACAAAAAATAAAGGTAAAATGTATTTTGACGCGGAGATATTGATTGACCTTACTCTAGACAAAATGACGGTGTATCAATAGCATAGGGTGATTTGCCTTTAGTTGCTACCAAGCGTTGTGTCCCATGTCCTACAACTTAACCATGGGCGAATTCAATTTATCAGCGTTATTTTATAGTTTCTGGCGGCCAGCCGGTTGTGAATTACCAGTCTGTTAAAAAAGACATCAAGCGAGATGTGTTAGATGCACACACAACGCATGATGTATAAAATTGCTTTGAAGATGTATTGCAATGCTTCTATGGTTATTTGTAAACATTATTAGGTGGTCCGCACTCCATGTTCATCCGTTTCAGTCCATTTATTTTGCAGCAATTTCGACCAGATGCGTGCGTCCCTGGATTGTGCCAGCCCGAATACACTACTTCAAAGTATATACATAAGGGGAGTGCGTAAAGACACACTCCACTCCCAGGTGCACTGCTAATGAGGATTCCAAATCCAACGTCAGTTTCAACCATTTCAGCTTTTTTTCACAATTTAAACTTTTTCTTCATTACTTTTTAGGTCTCGGCATCGAGACCTATTGTTATGGAGTTCGCTCTGAAGGGACCTTGAGCTGTGAACACGCCGACCAGGGTCCGTGAACGCGCACACACACAGGCAGGCAGGCAGGCAGGCATGGCCGTGCACACACAGACACACACAGAAACAGACACACGCACACACGCACGCACACACACACACACACCCCATCCCTCTCTGCCCACTCCCTCTCTGCCGCCCCCCCTCTACCCACACTCACCGGGCTCTTTCCCTCTGCAGTGGGTCAGTCATGGCAGCAGGCAGACTCGGTGTCTTCCCCGGGGATCCTTCAGCTGATGTGCACGCCCACGCTGCGTCACGTGCGCGCCCACCACGCTGTTTTCACTGCCGTTGATCCTCAGCTTGTTGTTTAAGTTGTAGGTAGCCCGAGCGTAGTTAGCCAGAGGGCACAAGAGCGGTTTACATGGGCTCTGGACATTACACAAGGTCAGGTTTTTTCCATGGACATTGAGTGTGTTGCCCAGAATCACAGGATGTTCCGCCGACGCCGGGACTCGAACCTCAGTCCACCGACTCGTGTGGGACTGTCTATACTCCTGCTTTGTTTTCTATGCTAGAGCCAGTGACTGACTGATGTACACAAGACTAAAGCTGACCATGCAAGGCAGGGCGCGCCTACAGTGAGAAGGGGTTAGTGAACGCATTTAATGAAAATGCACGTTCAGGGGTCATTTATTTGTTCTTGGCTGTTTGTTAAGGGTTTTTGTGGAAGACCCACCTCTCTTCTTCTATGATTGCTGTCTCGACAGTCGGGCTGCAAGGGCCAGTGTGACTGTGGCAAGGGCCAGTGTAACTGTGGCAAGCCTGCATTGGTCTTTAGAACACCGTGCGCCAGAGCTGTGATTTCGAGTATATTGCGCACTCATAAACTCAAGGTCGCGCATGCGCCGTTGGAAGTTGTCATTTTCTCTTTCACGCAGGCCTTCCTTTCCCGGCCCCTGCTGCGGCCGCACTACTGCACATCCTGATTGGCTTCTGGAGTCTGTAACTTTTTTAATCAAACCAATGTGGGGCACGTCTGACAACCCAGCTGCATTACTTGCTGTCTGTTAATATTTGCGTTTCCATCCTTCGGTGGAAGCCAAATGGAATGGGCGGGGACTTGGCCTCGGATGCGGAAGTGAGTGACAGCCGAGCCCATGGCGGATACATTTACAGCGTCTCTCTTGGATTAAACCCCGCTGCCTCTGTTCCTGATCCAAACCCAAGTGAGCACGTTGGAGGCTCCAGGGCTGAGTGACATCTGGTCCTCTGTGTGAGAAAATGCTGCTCTTGCCTTTGACCTTCCACGTCCCAGGGCATCTTTAACCTTGAAGACAAGAATAAATGTCCCTGGCTTGCCAAAGATATTGACCTGTAAGGCCGTATTAATAATGTATGCATTGTTATTTAGCACTTATGTAGGCCACAAACTTCCAGCAGTATAGCATCGCAGCACCTTTTGATTGAACAGGGCGTAGCTTTCCAAACATTTTCGTCGCAGGCCATAGCTTGAGTTGGTTTCGGGGAAAGTGTGCCATCAACTTACGTCAGTGGGGCCAGTTTGAATGAGTTGTGAGTTTGTAGGTCTGTACTACACACAGCACCTCTGTGGCTCCCCCGGATGCTGCCGCTGCTGCCACTGATTAGTGATTTAGGCACTGCATGTCTGCTGCCCTCCTTCTGGGGAAGATGCCTCTTGGAAGTCCGAGGTCCCGCTCTGTGAGTCTCTCTTACTGTTCACCTTGGCAGCTGTCATACTTCAAATGGCCCCACTATGCCCAGAAAAAAATGTCAGAGTGAAGTTTCACATCTCAACGCCCCATGGATTTTTCTTCTTCATCGAGGCCAGTGATGTCCACCCTGGGTCCAGGAGGGCTGGATCTATGCTAATTGCTTCTGCCCTTGTAATCATTGAGTTGTATCTGCCCTTTCTCATTTCTACTTTGACATTTGAGGTGGTCCATTAGGCATATGGTAGAAATGTTAACTGAATGTCCCGTTTAGTACTTTTATATCATGTTTTTATGCATTCTGGGACTTGTAGTCCTGCATGTATAATAGCAAAATACATTTGCAAGTAGCAGAACCCTAAATAGAAAGCAGTCTCCAGGTAAGTTATGGATTACCTACTTTGTGTATTTGTGTATCTTGCACACAGCCTATCCCTGACCCTACAATCCATCAACCATGTTGGCGGACTTCATCCTTAATGAAAGCAGTTGACGAGCCTCAATATTTTGGGCTGTCCTCCACAGCGGCAGAAGTTTCTCCAGCAAATTTGCTATATCCACCTTGGTAGAGAAGTACTTTGATGAAAAGTTCTCCAGTGTTCGTCAACGCTAGTAAACCGTTTGCCAGTGAATGTGTACACTGACAACCAACCAGAAGTTGGAGTAGCCTGGCGGTGTTTGCATGGTAGTCTGCGTTTGACATTGTGGGTGTCACCAAGCATATAGGCAACACTCTACCTATTTTTTCCTGAAAATCTGTCAAAATTTCCTTAGCGGTCTTTCAGGGACACTCTGCCACAAATAGCGGTGGACTAGTTAGCCGTGCTTGGGCGGGGCTCTCTACTGCTAAGTCTGGCTGAGTACACTGCATACTTTGGCAGAGTCAATGAATGAATATATTTGTAGCGCGCACAGCTCATCCTAGGAATGTCCCAGCGCAGGAATCGGAGGTGTCCCCGCTGGCACCATGCCCCCCAATAAGGAAATACCAACCAGGGGGCAGATTTTTAAAGTTTTTTTTCGTTGTGAATCAAGCCGTTTGCATACAAAAAAGACAATTTTCAATGTACAAAGGCCCAGTCTGCAATTTGGTAACTTATTACCGAATCACGAATTGGGTTTGCAATTCGGTATTAAGAAGGGCATGTTTAGGGCATCGTATCGCAGTGGTATATGCAAATGTTTTGCAACAAAAATGCAGTTGCTAAACATTCGCAGCTAAAAATTCAAAATTTACCACCTACTTCAAGCAGGTAGTAACCCATTCGCAAATGAGATGGGGCCCCCATGTGACTCCTTACCTTTTGTGAATGTTTGTAAAAACATTTTTTAAGAGCAGGCAGTCAGGCAGTGGTCCGTGGTCCTACGGACCACTGCCTGCTCTTAAAAAATGAAAGAAAACTTTTCATTTTTGTTTTTGAAACACATCCCGTTTTTCCTTAAGGAAAACAGTTTGCATTAAAAAAAAACATTGCTTTATTGATAAGCAATCACAGACATGGTGGTCTGCTGACCCCAGCAGGCCACCATCCCTGTGATTTTTAGGTCTCGCCTGTCGATGCGCTTGCGAGACTATGGGGGCTTAAACACTCTTTAACCAACTTGCAAGGAATCGTGGCGATTCCTTGCAGTGCCCGTGAAATTTAAGCTCAATGCGCATGCGCATTGAGCTTAAAAGCGCGTGCACATGCCCCCAGCCGCCTGCCTTGAACACTCTCTCTCTCACAGCCTCCCCCCACCTCCGCCCCTCACGTCTTGGTTGCACGGCCGCTAGGCCATGCCTCCCCTACTCTCCTCCCCCCTCCTCCTCCTACTGTCCTCCCCACTCTCTCTCTCCCAGCACAAAGCAAACCTCAGGTGAGAGCAAATGTAGCAACAAAGGTACAAAGAAAAGTGACGTCGCACTCGAATCCCACTATGACTTCACGGGAACTGGGTAATTCCCTTGTGCAGCACCTCCTCCTTTCTTTCCCTCGCACCCTACACATGGGTGAAAGGTCGTGCCGCGCTTCTGCTTCCGGTATGCTTTACTCCAACCGGATCCAGCTTCCTTCTTCCTCCTTCTTCTCAAAACTCATCGCGGGTAAGGTGGAACTCTAGCCTTGCCGCCACCGCTTGAGTCTCCTCGTTCCCCGCCAGCGCCGCCATGGGAGTCCCGGCCTTCTTCCGCTGGCTCAGTCGCAAATACGCAACACTCGTTACGCACTCTGTGGAGGAGAAGGTGGGTCTGACCGCCTAGGGGAAGCCGCACGCTTTTGTTTTGCAAAAAAGGGAAAACGTGTGCTCATTGTCGACTGGTATTAATATTTCTTCAGTTGTTTTCATTGTGTTCTTCTCTGAGGCTTGCTTATCTGTGCCTTTCTCCGAATTTTCAATGGTAGACTGCTATCGCTTGAGTTTGCACAGCTTCATGCCTGTGCTTAGTGCTCTGAGCCTGGTTATGTTTTGAACGCTAACGGGTCGGTTGGTGGACGACCTTCCAGCTGGGGGTTTAAAATAAACAGTTTAAGAGATTCCTATCTTCCTAGATTTATTTCTTCAGAATGCATGTAGGAGATCACAAAACGTTCACCACGAGGGACATTGGTCAGTTCTTGAACTTTGCGATGTTAGTTGTGTCGCACACTCCTGGTCTCGGGATGTTTTTTTGGCACAGCAGTGTTACTGTAAATGACAAAGACGGCTTTGCCATTTGATTACTGCTATCGGTGAATCGACATTTGGTTAAAATAAAGGGCACGCTAAGTGTATATTTTTACGCATTTAACTGCAAAAGGGTTCAAACCCATTTGGCCATGACCATGCTGACCTACATCGATATACCCACCGCATTTATGGAATTTGATCCGGCAGCTGTGCAGCCACACGTGTGCCATGTAGTCACATGCCTGCGTATGAAACAGTTGTATGTGCAAGGCAAGATTCGGGCTACGTTTCATCCCAGAGCTTGAAATAGGCTGTAGAGTCGATCATGATGTAGATGGCTCATACTACTGTTAAGCTTGTCTGCCGCAGTGTCTCTGTGCTTTCCGTACAGGCTAGCTTCTGCCTCTTGCAGTGCTTACCAGCCAGAAGGCTGTGCTGAGCAGCCCCTTGTAGGGACGGGACAGAGATACCAATGCAGGTTCACAGAAGACGGTTGTAATGGCTGGATTTTCTGTTTAGATGGGATCAGCCCCCAGGGGCCCCTGTGACCCAGCCAAAACGTACTCACCTTCCGTCCTCAGGACTCCTCTATATCCAGGCACCTGGTACCTACCTGAGGATAGGGAACTCGCAATATACAAGCTCATATTATTAAGAACACCACTAAATCTATAGGGATACTAAGAATACTCACTGATTACTAGGGATATCCATACCCTACACCACACTTATTCACATCAGTTGGTCTCGCGGCCACCCTGACCCAGACCGTTCTACCCTAGGGCAGATCTGACACACAATCTGGTGCGTCTACACACGGGCCTGCAGAACCCAATGCTCCCTTTTCCAAAGCGTTCGCGATCCTGCGAAACCTAAACGTCAGTATCCCTCCTGACGCTCTCATTTATTTTAAGCCACAATCTGGTGGATTTACACGACAGTGTCCTTCCTGTCGCTCTCATTAACGCCGCATATCAACGACGACCACATTCCTATGAACACCTATACATATGTATATATATATATATTGGGATATTATCTCAGCTGTCTACTCGGGATGAAACTACAATGATGACTTTGGATATGGTTTCAGATTATTATGTATTACCTGCTCTTGGCATCAAAGGTCCACTCACTCCCTATTTATGTGATCACCACTTACCTGATTGGGATTACTCATCCATTCATGCATCTAGCAAACACCTAGAAGCGCCGTTTACCTTTAGTGAACAAGAATAGGGACTACACACCAGTTAGTTATAAACTGGGGGTTATTTATTACAGTAATATAAACATTTATGCAAATCTAACAAAGACTATAGGTAGAACACACCGCTTGAAAGAGAAAAGATTACACATAACAGGAACACTCCGCTGAAAGGGAAAAGATTAAGTGTAGCTAATGTGATGAAAACAATATCACCTGATTAGTGTGAAGTCTTGTTCTAGCTGTCATCTGGGTTCCTCTCTCGTCTGTGCCTTGGCTCATCTCATGCTCTCTCTCTCTCCTGCACTCTTGGGTACACCTCTGCGCTGATCGCTCTGTCTCTGGACTCCTCTCCCCCACACGAACTGTCTCTCCACCTTGCGTCTTCACTCTTAATAGTTCCTGCCGCTCTGATCACCGTCCATTCCACTATCTTATTCGTTCTATCTCTGCGCCAATGTCCAATTCCATCTGCTCCCATAGGTTAATCCACGAGCTCTCCTCTATCTCTTCTAAAAGGCATTACTTCAGACTCCAGCTATTCACACTTCCTCCTGATAAGCAACTGCTTCTGACTGCTTCCTTCAGTTCCAGCTCACTATTCAACTCAGCTCTTCTCCAGATTGAACCCTCTCTCTCTCTCTGCCAACTCCACTCCACTGCTCTCCTCTCTGCTGGACTCTCCTCGACTCCTTCCTGCTTGACTCCCCTCTGCTTGACTGACTCCGCCTCTGCACTTCACAAATATAGAATGCTGTTTCCTCATGGAAAGTTCCAGCCAGCAGCTTCTTCCCACCAATCCCATGCACCAGGCTCCTTGCGCTAGACGCTCCCACAGTGACCAGTCTGCTTGTTTCGTCTAGAGACCTGAGCCCGGGAACAATTCCTGATTAGATTCAGCTCTGGCCGGTTCTCTCCGGTCCGCTTAGGGCGAACAACAGTTATAACTATAAACATTACTTTTGCCCTAAAAAGCCTCTCTGCTTCCATCAAGATGGAGTCTCTCTAGCTTTAGGCCTGAAAGGGGTGAAATGCTCCTTAGCTCTGTCAGAATACCTACATAAACCATACCAATATGTCTAATATGTCAAAGCCAATAGGCAATAGACAGGTTAAAGTCAAGAATAAAGGCATATTAAGCAGCTATCCTCTTCTAGGTCTGGAAAAAGGGCTTAAAAGGGCCAACACAGGCTAAGAATGCCTATACTAGATGCGAGCAAGAATAATGATCTATTATCACTGCTAAATAAAGCCAAAAACCCTGCCATAACATTGCACCCTAGATCCTTATCTTGCGAGCATCTTATAAACAACAACATCTAGATAAACAAACATCAACATAATCTATCCAACATAGGCTAAAAATACCTATCCTAGATGTGGGCAAGATTAAGATCTATATCACTGCTAAATAAAGCCCAAAAAACTCTGCCATCCACCCTTAGATCCTTATCTTGCGAACATCTGACAAACAATAACATCTAAATAAACAAACATCAACACAATCTATCAACAAATCAAAACCTAAAAAACTCCCTAAAAACAATGACAACTCAAGAAAATTCCACCTGAAACTCAATTGTAGGGAATAGAAACCTAAAAACAAATCAAAGCACCCTTGACTTGAATGCTGAAAATATCTGAGATTGGATCTGATAACAACAGAAACTAACCAAAGCATCCTCAAACTAAATGTGCCTCAACTTCTAATGATAACTGGTGAAATCTAGTGATGTAGGGACTTATGTGTTGAATGAAAACAGCAAGGGGCCTAAATGGGCCTACTTCGGACAACTTAAGGCTAAATAAGGCCTACCTACAGTTGTGAACTTAAAAACTAAATGTGTTTCAACTTCTAATGAGAGAACAAGAAAGGGCCTAAATGAGCCTTACGTACTATAGGCAACTTAAGCTAATGATGACACATGAAACTAATGGTGTAGGTGCTAATATGTGAGATGAAAATAACAATAGGCCTAAATGAGGCCTACCTGCTGACATTTGTCAATTTAAAGTGAAATCTGAAAAATACAGTTGCAAGGTCTGGGCAAACATTAATACATAATCATACTAAAAGACACTCTACCCAGAACAATCCAAATTTTAAGGTAACCACCCATTGATCAATCAAGGTGAAAATATAAGAACAGTAACAAAAAACATTTTAAATCACACGGTGGAACACATGTGCGCACCATCATTGAAAAAAGTCCTTCATTTGGAAAAACTATAATAGGTGACATATTTTTTTTTAAAAGTGGGGCCTGCTTGTAGTGATGTCAAAATTGCAGGCCAGGGAATTAAATAACTTAGTCATAATAGGTGACACGTTTTTTTGCTTTAAAAGTGGGGCCTGATTGTCCAAGGGATTATTTAATGTCCAAATTCTTCAGTGTAGGCCACCACCCTGCATCCTCGGTACTTCCTCCAATGTGGCCATCCATCACCCGGTCTGGTCTGGTCTGGTCTGGTCTGGTTCCATCATCCAAAACAATAAACTAAAATAATAACATGAAAATAAAAAGCTAAAACAAATAAAGGGAGTGGGCAGACGCACGCACGCACCCCAACTGCAGCAATCCTAGAAACAAGAGAAGAAGTATCATTATTCTTGTAAAATAAAATTTTCCATTTAAAAAGCACCCCGGGTGCCTTTCATTATTGAAAAGAAAATATCCTAATTAATTAAAAACATTCAAAATTTAACTTTTAGTAACATTGAGTGGGGCCTAACATACCCTAATCCTAACTAAGCCAGTCCCACCCTTCTGGGCAAGAGCCATGCTACAGTGTGAAAAAACAAATTTTGGAGTACCGCCCAAATGATGACAGCATCAGCAGGGCACTGCAAGCCTCCCATTTTCCCTGGTCAGAGTCCGCCCAGGCCCATCCAACTAACTAACTCCAAGGGAAGAGCAAGGCCACCCCGCCCTTAAATAAACAAGCCGTGCGCGGAAGAAAATTGGATTGTAGCCCATCATAACACACTGGGACGTGATCGAAACTTGCAGAATGGAAAAAAAAAAATTCGTCTGCGCAGACCAGCTGGTCTGCCAAGGTCAAAAAACAAATTTCTCCTGCCTTATTTTGTAACTAACAGAAGCTCGAATTTAACAAAAACAATTCTGTTACAGTGCATTGCCAATTAAAAAAAAAAAACTCCAGTTTTTTTTTGTAAAAAGACGTTTGTCCAACTAACTCAACTAAAGGCAAGACATTTCACTTATTTAGGGTCCATTTGTCAAAGAGAAATAATTTGTAAAACAACATAAAATGCAGATACATTTCAACATTGTATTTAAGTTCACATTTATAAAAACATACATTTTCATTTTAACATTTTCATTTCAAAGGCAAATAGTTGCCAGTCACTAATTAAAAGCACATGTTACCATGCACAGTCGGGCAAGATTTATTATTGTAAAACCAGCACATTCCTGTCTAGATGGAAACCCCTCACAGAAATAATTAATGAAAACAGCTCGTAGCGTGCACTCTAACGGGCTATCTTTTTAACATTTCACTCATTTTAAAAGAACACAGCTTTCTCCGTAACGTTGATTTATAACCACTTCAGTTCCAAGGTGAACCCACACAAATTCGTAGACGCATTTCAAAAGGAATGTGAGATGAACAGAACCCTTCTCAAAACACAAGATGTTACCTTTCCGTCAAGAAACTGACAAAGCACGTAGGCTGACCAAGGAACCAAAAAAAAAGTCAAAATCAAACCATCAAAAATCCTTAAAATAATTCACTGACTTTTATAGTCAGGTCAGATAACCATGCATGTTGACAGCATGTAAAAAATAAAGGCTGCCATCTCAACTCAAGATATTAACCCTTTGGCAGCTCAAATAGAAACATTTCCCAACGTCCATTTATACATGGGAAAATCATTAGCACATTTCTTCACGTTTACAGATGACACACACATATTTTCAAAAACGTTATCCCCAAGCACCCGAGAAAGATCCAGCTCTCTCCTGCCAAACGTAATGAGAACATGCCCTGTCCAAGCCATGACTACATGGCGCTATTCACAAGCCATATTTACAAGACAAGCCGTTCACAAACAACATTTCCAAGGCGCAATGCACAAGGAACACAATAAATCAACATGAGAACCTGCACCTCACAAGTCACAAAAATATGGCGCTATTCACAAGTCATATTTACAAGGAGCTATATTCACAGAACTCCACAGATCATAGAACAATGAACACATTTCACATTGCACAGCATAAGCAGATGCAGCAAGCAATTGAATGGGCAATTTAAAAGCATTTTTACACACATTTATACAATTGGACCATCACAAAGATGTAACTGGCTTTCTCATGTAATGCCATCCTTCAACTCTGACAGTTTAAACACCAAGATGAAAACCATTCCTTCCACCCTGAATAAACCAAATGCCATGATGTAATACAATCTCCTCACGCTGCAACTGTTCAAGCCAATAGGTCTAACAAGCTACATAAACTGCAACATTACGCCAGATGGAACTAGCGTTCAGGGCACTCCCTCAGAACACATGGGCAACTCTCTAAACACATGGCCAGGCACACCGGCTTCGTAAACTGTCCGACTACGCCAAAATGTAATGGCGTTCATGGCACTCACTCACAACACATGGGCAACTCTCTAAACACATGGCCAGGCACACAGAGTTCGTAAACTGTCCGACTACGCCAAAATGTAATGGCTGGATTTTCTGTTTAGATGGGATCAGCCCCCAGGGGCCCCTGTGACCCAGCCAAAACGTACTCACCTTCCGTCCTCAGGACTCCTCTATATCCAGGCACCTGGTACCTACCTGAGGATAGGGAACTCGCAATATACAAGCTCATATTATTAAGAACACCACTAAATCTATAGGGATACTAAGAATACTCACTGATTACTAGGGATATCCATACCCTACACCACACTTATTCACATCAGTTGGTCTCGCGGCCACCCTGACCCAGACCGTTCTACCCTAGGGCAGATCTGACACACAATCTGGTGCGTCTACACACGGGCCTGCAGAACCCAATGCTCCCTTTTCCAAAGCGTTCGCGATCCTGCGAAACCTAAACGTCAGTATCCCTCCTGACGCTCTCATTTATTTTAAGCCACAATCTGGTGGATTTACACGACAGTGTCCTTCCTGTCGCTCTCATTAACGCCGCATATCAACGACGACCACATTCCTATGAACACCTATACATATGTATATATATATATATTGGGATATTATCTCAGCTGTCTACTCGGGATGAAACTACAATGATGACTTTGGATATGGTTTCAGATTATTATGTATTACCTGCTCTTGGCATCAAAGGTCCACTCACTCCCTATTTATGTGATCACCACTTACCTGATTGGGATTACTCATCCATTCATGCATCTAGCAAACACCTAGAAGCGCCGTTTACCTTTAGTGAACAAGAATAGGGACTACACACCAGTTAGTTATAAACTGGGGGTTATTTATTACAGTAATATAAACATTTATGCAAATCTAACAAAGACTATAGGTAGAACACACCGCTTGAAAGAGAAAAGATTACACATAACAGGAACACTCCGCTGAAAGGGAAAAGATTAAGTGTAGCTAATGTGATGAAAACAATATCACCTGATTAGTGTGAAGTCTTGTTCTAGCTGTCATCTGGGTTCCTCTCTCGTCTGTGCCTTGGCTCATCTCATGCTCTCTCTCTCTCCTGCACTCTTGGGTACACCTCTGCGCTGATCGCTCTGTCTCTGGACTCCTCTCCCCCACACGAACTGTCTCTCCACCTTGCGTCTTCACTCTTAATAGTTCCTGCCGCTCTGATCACCGTCCATTCCACTATCTTATTCGTTCTATCTCTGCGCCAATGTCCAATTCCATCTGCTCCCATAGGTTAATCCACGAGCTCTCCTCTATCTCTTCTAAAAGGCATTACTTCAGACTCCAGCTATTCACACTTCCTCCTGATAAGCAACTGCTTCTGACTGCTTCCTTCAGTTCCAGCTCACTATTCAACTCAGCTCTTCTCCAGATTGAACCCTCTCTCTCTCTCTGCCAACTCCACTCCACTGCTCTCCTCTCTGCTGGACTCTCCTCGACTCCTTCCTGCTTGACTCCCCTCTGCTTGACTGACTCCGCCTCTGCACTTCACAAATATAGAATGCTGTTTCCTCATGGAAAGTTCCAGCCAGCAGCTTCTTCCCACCAATCCCATGCACCAGGCTCCTTGCGCTAGACGCTCCCACAGTGACCAGTCTGCTTGTTTCGTCTAGAGACCTGAGCCCGGGAACAATTCCTGATTAGATTCAGCTCTGGCCGGTTCTCTCCGGTCCGCTTAGGGCGAACAACAGTTATAACTATAAACATTACTTTTGCCCTAAAAAGCCTCTCTGCTTCCATCAAGATGGAGTCTCTCTAGCTTTAGGCCTGAAAGGGGTGAAATGCTCCTTAGCTCTGTCAGAATACCTACATAAACCATACCAATATGTCTAATATGTCAAAGCCAATAGGCAATAGACAGGTTAAAGTCAAGAATAAAGGCATATTAAGCAGCTATCCTCTTCTAGGTCTGGAAAAAGGGCTTAAAAGGGCCAACACAGGCTAAGAATGCCTATACTAGATGCGAGCAAGAATAATGATCTATTATCACTGCTAAATAAAGCCAAAAACCCTGCCATAACAACGGTTTACCTATGTAATCTCACAGATGAGCTAAAAACGACCGAATGTGACAGCGGTGGGCTGACTACCGAGGCCTGACCCCAGAACTCAGTTGTCGATTGCTAACCCCATAGAGTGGCCGTGCAGTCCTATAGTCCAGTTGCGTGATGTATGTTGTGGGATGTCATTCAGGTTCATCGGCCATTGTCTGGGACAGTTCAGCGGGATGCAGACTAGTTATAGCTCAGCGTGTTGTACTCGTTTTGTTGTCATCACCAATATGCAACGTTATGCCACTGTATGCAAGAATACGTACATATGTATGTGGCCCCTCGGCCTGTAAGATGGCTAGAAATGCAATAACATTTGTTTTGAAAAAGAAACGACAGAATGGAATGCTATCTAGAGGAGTTCACAATGGTTGCAGTTCCCTGAGGTTAATTAAGAGTCAAGAGATATTTAGGACAGACTCCTCCTACATTAACCCCTAGTTCCCCAGCCTGCCGAGAGCAGCTCTTCACGCTCAGCCCTCTACCTACTCTCTCTCCCCTCACGACGCTCTTCCCGCTCCGCCCCCCTCCCCACTCTCTCTCCCAGCACACCTCCCCCTCGCTCCGCCCCTTGTGTAAACTTGAAAATACCTCCCGCCTCTCCTCCCCCTTCCTTCCCTCCCCCCGGCTTCTTCCCACCCTCCTCCCTTTGCCCCGAGGACATCACGAGAGCCGCTAACCCTCCTCCAGGAGCCAGCTGATGAGGGAGGAGACGCACAACTGCGGACCTCTCCTGCTGGCACACGAACAGCGTCACCTTCTTCACTCTTCAGCACACCAGCCATATTTTTGGGGGACTAGCCAGAGTTGTTAAAGTTGAGCTATATGTACTGTGAAGCCAATGCAGACAGCGGCAAAGTGGCTTTGAACGAAACTCAAAACAAGTAACTCTCACTAGGGTCCGCAAGGCTTTAATGTCGAGAAAGAGTGCACGCTCTAAGAGCTAAAAAAATGGGACAACGTTTGCGTTCACTCAAATTCTGTGATGCTTCTATCCACAGCTCGAAAAGTTATTTATAAAGAAAGAGACATCTCTCACTTTCCTCTCGTTCCTGCCAGCTGTCACCTCCACATTCCATATCCTCCGTACTTTTAATTTTGAATCATTATGTTGCCCTCCTTCTCCGTAACTCATTCTTTATCCCGACTTTTCTTCCCTTTACTCCTTTGTTATCTACTCCCAACGTACTTCTCTCTTCTAATTTCATTTAATAGGTCGAGCCTGGTCAGCCCATGCACTGCTATGCAAGGTGTGCTGTATTGGAGTATGGACTTGAAGCCCTGCCCACTCTCTCCCCACCACCACATCCACCACATCCACCACCACCACATCCACCACCACCACCACATCCACCACCACCACATCCACCACATCCACCACCACATCCACCACCACCACCACCACCACATCCCATCCACCACATCCACCACCACCACCACCACCACATCCCATCCACCACATCCACCACCACCACCACCACCACATCCACCACCACCACCATATCCACCACCACATCCACCACCACCACCACCACCACATCCACCACATCCACCTCCACCACATCCACCTCCACCACATCCACCACCACCACTTCCACATCCACCACTTCCACATCCACCACCTCCACATCCACCACCTCCAAATCCACCACCTCCACATCCACCACAACATCCACATCCACCACCACCACCACATCCACCACCACCACACCAACATCCACCACCACCACATCCACCACCACATCCACATCCACCACCACATCCACATCCACCCCCATCTCCACATCCACCACCATCACCACCACATCCACAATCACCACCACATCCACAATCACCACCACATCCACCACCACATCCACCACCACCACATCCACCACATCCCCCAGATCCACCATCACCAAATCTATATGTGTGGCTCTGTGTGTGTGTAGGTGCAAATGCAATGTTCTTGGATTTTCGTCACAATAAAATACACTGGACATAATCTTCACAAAAGTTATTTACAAACGTTTACGATATTGCCATTATAAATTACAATAACTTTTATTTAAGTATTAATTATTTACAAAATTAAAAGCCATTGTTATTTGTAATATCAATACATCTAAGTCACGTAAATACAACACACATTGCATTACAAATGCTATAGGTGTCACATTTGCGAAAGCTAAAACTATTGACATTGTAACTGACAAAGCTATTAATTTTGCTATTTTTAAAACCAACACAAATAAAAAAAGTGTCATTTACAATACCAATCGCTCAAACTTTCCTAATGCGAGACCTATTGCATTTCCAATGCTTGCCTTACCTCTGCTCCCCTGATTGTGCCGTTTTTCTTGCCTCTGCTCCCCTGTTTGTGCCGTTTTTCTTGCCTCTGCCACCCTGTTTGTGCCGTTTTTCTTGCCTCTGTCACCCTGTTTGTGCCATTTTTCTTGCCTCTGCCTCCCTGATTGTGCTCGTTTTCTTGCCTTCTGCCCCCTGATTGTGCTCGTTTTCTTGCCTTCTGCCCCCTGATTGCACTCGTTTTTCTTGCCTTCTGCCCCCTGATTGCACTAGTTTTTCTTGCCTCTGCTCCCCTGATTGCCTAAGACACAACGACAACCATCTATGTTTTAGGAAGGCCTTAAAAACTCTTTTGTTTCAGATAGTATAACCCTCCCTGTGGTATTCCACAGAGACAACATATTCCAGAAATCTTGCGAGCAAAGCGCGGAGATACCTCATGGGTCGATCCTGGCGCGATACAAGCAATTAAATAAAATAAATAAATTAATTGTGCCATTTTTCTAGCCTCTGCTCCCCTAATTCTGCCATTTTTCTGGCCTCTGCCCCCCTGATTGTGCTCGTTTTCTTGCCTTCTGCCCCCTGATTGCACTTGTTTTTCTTGCCTTCTGCCCCTGATTGCACTCGTTTTTCTTGCCTCTGCTCCCCTAATTGTGCCATTTTTCTTGCCTCTGCCCCCCTGATTGTGCTATTGGCAATGTAAATGACAATGCCATTTTTTTTTTTTTGTGTGGGTGGCTCTGTCTGTGTGAGGGTGGCTCTGTGTAGGGTGTAGCTATTGGCATTGTAAATGACAATGCCATTTATTTAACGATTAAGCTATTGGCAATGTAAATGTCAATGCCATTTATTAATGATTAAAAAAAAAAAAGAAAAGTCATGAGCAATGCCAATAGCTCTACCTTTAATGATGCCGAGACCATTGCATTGTAAATGCTTGTTACGTTATGTTCTTGTTTGACCAATCCACACGATATTCATACTGTATTTTGGCAACTTCTCATATTTACATGTGTCCATCCGGACCTCTTGTGAAAATAAGATCCAAATACATCAAATTGTTCAGAGTAGCAGTCTTTTATTTCATTTTAAAACCCAATGCATTTCGGGCTGCGGTTCAGCCCTTCGTCAGGGGTAGCTGGAAGTGAATAATTACAAGCAATGTTTTAATTTTGAGTAGTAACATTATTAATTGTAACTGTTTTTTTAAAAAATTGTAACTGTTTTTTTAAAAAAGAACAACATCTTAACAACTCATTAATGCCACAAGCAATCTTATTCCAAATATTATTACATACGACATATCTCAATGCTATCCAAACGTAACAAACGCATCCCTATGGCAATCTATGCGACATACTAAACTTCCGTTATCTTAGGAATAAGATTGCTTGTGGCATTAATGAGTTGTTAAGATGTTGTTCTTTTTTAAAAAAACAGTTACAATTTTTCCACTACCCCTGACGAAGGGCTGAACCGCAGCCCGAAATGCATTGGGTTTTAAAATGAAATAAAAGACTGGTACTCTGAACAATTTGATGTATTTGGATCTTATTTTCACAAGAGGTCCGGATGGACACATGTAAATATGAGAAGTTGCCAAAATACAGTATGAATATCGTGTGGATTGGTCAAACAAGAACATAACGTAAAAAGTAATGAAGAAAAAGTTTAAATTGTGAAAAAAAGCTGAAATGGTTGAAACTGACGTTGGATTTGGAATCCTCATTAGCAGTGCACCTGGGAGTGGAGTGTGTCTTTACGCACTCCCCTTATGTATATACTTTGAAGTAGTGTATTCGGGCTGGCACAATCCAGGGACGCACGCATCTGGTCGAAATTGCTGCAAAATAAATGGACTGAAACGGATGAACATGGAGTGCGGACCACCTAATAATGTTTACGTAGTAATTGAAGCCCCCCGTTGGTTATTGCACCCTTGATAAAATACAAATAAATACAGAAAAGTCTGAAGAACATTTATGAATCCACATGGAATATAACGACGTGTTCGGAGCCACAGTCTGAGAAAGTGGTGTTCGCCAATATGGAAGTCTAAACAAGCATTGTAAATTCACATTGATCACAGACATTTTTTAAAGTTGTTTTCCTAGATAAACGTTATTTGATCAAACGCTATCTGATATAAGCATTATGTTGCACTGTGGGACATGTAGTTATTGGTTCTAGCAGAGAACGCATGAAAAATGGGGAGGTGATGGGCGGAGCAGGATGTAGCCATAAAAAGTGAATGTTATCACGTGTGAGAGATCCTTTTTCCTGCAACGCGCAGCGCGGGTTGAATGAAGCGACTAACATAGCAGGTATGACGGGCACAAGCACGGTTGTGTTGTAACGCTAAAATGCAGCAAGAGTCCAAAAGTTTAATATACACTGCATTAGCATGTAAGAAAGACTTAAAGATCGTAGTCTGCGATAAGCGTACAAATGTGTTAAAGCAATATTTGATAATAACCGTTCGTAAGCGGGGTTACTTTCGCGATGCCAAACAAGTTGTGATAATGCTAAAAAAACCTCTCTGAAGTCGAGTAGAATGGACTCCCTAAGATAACGGAAGTTTAGTATGTCGCATAGATTGCCATAGGGATGCGTTTGTTACGTTTGGATAGCATTGAGATATGTCGTATGTAATAATATTTGGAATAAGATTGCTTGTGGCATTAATGAGTTGTTAAGATGTTGTTCTTTTTTAAAAAAACAGTTACAATTTTTTAAAAAAACAGTTACAATTAATAATGTTACTACTCAAAATTAAAACATTGCTTGTAATTATTCACTTCCAGCTACCCCTGACGAAGGGCTGAACCGCAGCCCGAAATGCATTGGGTTTTAAAATGAAATAAAAGACTGCTACTCTGAACAATTTGATGTATTTGGATCTTATTTTCACAAGAGGTCCGGATGGACACATGTAAATATGAGAAGTTGCCAAAATACAGTATGAATATCGTGTGGATTGGTCAAACAAGAACATAACGTAAAAAGTAATGAAGAAAAAGTTTAAATTGTGAAAAAAAGCTGAAATGGTTGAAACTGATGTTGGATTTGGAATCCTCATTAGCAGTGCACCTGGGAGTGGAGTGTGTCTTTACGCACTCCCCTTATGTATATTCTATGGTTATTTGAACAAACATCAAGCGCAAACTGTGGAAGCTTGGATCAAGCCAGGCAGTGCATGAAAGATACAATGTAGCACTTCTGTATCTATTTAGGCAGTGCTTTCAAGAAACGTCTGTGCCTATTTAAACTAACACAGAAAAAGATTACTGATGACTCTACTATTAACAACAGTAAATTCCTTCTAGATAAAGTACAACAGACCATCAGAGAGTTTGAAGAGTTGAACTCACATAAAAAAACAGAAATACTCCAGAACGACTTTATACGTTATAACAAAGAAAAGACTTAACCATATCTAAATAAAGATTTTTATACTCCACAAGGTCCATATTGACAACCACAAAAGAGGACCACCTTCTCTGACACAAACTCTGAATCAGGAAGCAATAAATCATTAGATCCCCATTATAGACAATACGATCAACAACCATCAACCTCGCGACAGTTTTTTTTAGGCCAAGAATGCAGAGGTGCAGGTCCACCACGGAGACAGCAGTCATTCAAAAGAGGATGGTACAGCAACCAATACGCACCAGGTTTTGGCAAGACCCGCAATCAATATTACGAATTGTAGGAAGGGGGAGGCTCTAGTTGGCGCAGTGCAACACTAGCGACAAGCAGGGACTCTCTCTTCCTCGTCAGGGCTGAGGGTTACCTTCCAGACAACCTCTGCTTACCCTCTAGGTAGTGTGGCTTAAGCAGTCGTAGGCTAATCTTTGGGGCACATAGGGTTAAACACTTGCAACAGTACACCTTTACAACCAACCCACCACACAACGAGACCAGACTGTATTCTGTAAAAATATATATCTTTATATAGATTTTAAGCAGGCTTGTGAATACAGTCAATATACTTTATGAAGACGGTTGCAAGTTACTTAATTCGGGTTACCCCAGTTCTTATGGAAGTTCTCTTGAGGCCCGTAGGCCGGTGTTACTCAAAGTTCTTGTGGAGCCGGCGGCTTCCAAGGGATCTGTCCCACGTCGCGTTGCCTTCCCGGGGTCGCTGATCGTTGCGGCTCTTCGGCCGAGCAGGTCACTGGTCGTCCGGGGCAGCGGTGTTCTGTGGCAGCAGGGTCCTCTCCTCGTCGTCCGCTCCAACCCTGGAGGCGGCGGCTGTGCGGTGGTGGCAAGTGGCAGTACGGTCCCCAAGTGCAGGACGTACCCAGCCAAGTGCCGGTGCAGCTGTGGGCTCACAGCTGGGCTGTCGGGCAAGCTACCGACATTGCGGATTCTCGTAGGGCAACTGTCCGTCTTTGCAGGTGAGTGACTGCTCGCTATGCAGTCACCTCGAGAGCTCGTGAAGTATTTCGGGGTTCCCAAGGCCTACACGCTCCGGGGATTACCCACTTACACACAAGAACTGTTGGCACGGAAACTGTAAAATGCAAAGAACAAGTTTATTAAGACCCCATGGGGTGGTGGTACACTCAAACAGCACCCTTCGGTAATGCAAGAGGTATCACACCGAACACCGTGTGACCCCGTTTATATACAATTTTGGGGCAATAAAAGATAGGCGGCACAAGTTAAGACACAGTTTTAGGGACATATATGGTCATGGTTTGGAATACTGCCAGCTCATTGGAGGGTTTCAAACCCACTGGTCAGTTAGCGGCACATTCCTGAAGGCTTACGGGTCAGTGGGAACTGCGCATGTGTGGCTTGACCAGTGCTAAAAATAGCCTGTTGCTGGGCAGACAAGAGTGGTCAGTGGGACGGAAAAAGGACTAAAGGGCACGTCGGCCACGAGGCCGCTCATGGTCTAAGATGGCCGCTGCAACATTCAAAATGGCGTTATCGTATATAGCCAAGTTAAGGAGGACAACGTGTAGGTTCAGCTAATCGCTAATGCGGCCGGGCCAATTACGACAGACGACCCTTTTAGCGTTTAGCTGAATCTACCTCATAATGAACAAAGTCAGGATGTTCGTCCTCGACGTCTATTAACATAATTTGTGTCACCTCTTTGTGTAGCATTATTTTGTCGTGAGCAAGAGCTCGTCGTGATGGTAGGCAAGCTGATAGACACATTGAACATAAAGCTGGGCCGCATTGAATACATAAGCATATAAAGAACATTGCTCCCACAAGTATACAGAGAATTGTCAACAGTTTCCAGCCCCAAGTTGCAATCATGGACCAGAACCATCCTGAAAGTGTCCAAGTTCCATTGTCCGGGTGTATTTCGGCAGCTATTTTATGCAGCTTGGAAATAGCATCATACACAGATGGGGAATTGTCCGGGACATAAACGCAACAGCTGCTTCCGATAATTCTACATGCCCCCCCCCCACGATCAGCCAAAACAACATCCAAAACCATTCGATTTTGGAGGGTGACAATTCTGGAAATCTGTAGTTCCTCGGTAATATTCCCCAGGGCAACGGCAGTGTCATTTGCAACAGCCTCGACAACGTGTGTCAGTCGTCTAATTTTCCGGCTGTTCAATGCAACCCCCACAAAGGAGAATAGTCCCAAATTAAAATCCACATACTGTTGTAATGCAGTGTCCGTTTGATCAATGTCCTCTAGGGCAACAGTTCGTTTAACCCTGTTCAAAACGAAATCGTGGTACAATGTGTAATCGTTGTGGTACATTGGAGGGGCAATGAATACAGGAGGTAGCACAAACGATACATAGCAGGTGCCCAACCACCCCACTGGAAGCTGATGGTACCCCTTCGTTCCACAGATAAAGTATGTGTTTCGAGATGCAACAAATGAAATGCCATTCGGGCTATCGAACGTGAGAGTAATGTTACATTCACTTTTCCCCACTGCAATCGTGCCCTTGTTTCTAATACATAAATCGGCTTTTGTAGCAATGACATTTATGACATGAGCACTAGATACATTCACATTTCGCTGATTGCTATATACACGTGGAGCAGATACATTGTCAGGCCTGTACTCTTCCCATTCGAAACGTGTGCCCTCAGCCCGGGGAAACCCATCCTTGTCATGGGAGCATACTTTATTCAAACGGAAAAGCACCCCCCCTTTTGTTGGCCATCTCAGAGTAAAGAGGAGGGTGTACCAGGCGTTGCATGACCCATTGTGCGAAAACGGGAGTGGGATAAGTGGGGTGCCCCCTCTCTTCTGGTGCCCAGGCAACATTCCACACACCCAGCAATTAGAGGTATTGGTCATATTATGCGTGTGGTGAAGAATCTGAATGAAGCTGTTGTTTAAGTACGTTTGGCGATGGCGCTCTTCATGGAAAGGCAATGTAAAATGAAAATGTTCAGACGGTGCCGGGGTAGTCGGCAGCAAATGTTCACGTACAGGCACCACAAGTTCGACTACCCAGGCTATAACAGCAATTACCACAATGGTCAAGACAAAAAGAAAGGCACCCAATATTTTCTTATCACGAGATGCCGTTGGTGCCATAGTTCAAGAAAGTTTGTGCAAAGTCTCAAGTGGCACAGATTGTTCACAAATTGTCTCAGATACACGTGCGTGTATACCTAAAAAAAAGGAAAAATGCGGTGCTGAACTCCGAGGTAGCCGTTGTTTTCTTCTCCGGGCCAAGACGGGTGTCGCTACTCTGGCAGAACTGACCCCCCCCCCTTGGAATTCCCGGTTTCCGTTTCACAAACCTGGAGCGGTAACCAACCAGTCATAAAAAGGAACAAAAATCTTCTTATCGTGGACGTAGATCGTAACGCTCTCTTCCGGTAGCGGATTGGTCCGGGAAGGCTCCCACCACTTCGGCCGACGTCACAGCTGGGCTCTTTTCTTTTTCCAAGATCTCCTTGTAATCAGTCAACACAGCAGGAGTCACCAGGTCCGGAGAGACACGGCGACAATGTGTCGAATGCACCCACCGCTTCCTGTTCGTCACTCGTACTGCGGTGCGGGTCGCCAGGAGGACCTGCTCGGGGCCCTTCCACCTGGGCTCCAAACTGCTTGCTCTTTCAAACGAACGGACCATTACATGGTCCCCAGGACGAAGATAGTGGCCCTCTCCAGTGGAGTTATCAGGGAGCGCTTCTCGAACCTGTTGATGAATAGAGAGCAAATCATTTGTTAATCGTGCCAAATAATCATTCATCATAACACAAGGCACATCATGTATTAATCGCGGCTTGGGCACCCCCCAGATATTCATAGGGCGGCCAAACACCACCTCATAGGGCGTAAGGCCAGTTCGTGAGTGGGGTACTGATCTAAGAGATAGTAGTGCTAGCGGCAACGCATCTGGCCACTTCAACGATGTAGACGCCACAATTTTGGCCAGCTTAAGCTTCAACGTGGCATTGTACCGCTCGACCAAACCTGCTGACTGAGGGTGGAATACAGCGTGGAACTTTTGCTGAATCCCTAACCCCTTCAGTACATATTCCACAATCTTTCCAACAAAATGGGGCCCATTATCGCTCCACAAAAATTTACAAACTCCAAAGCGAGGAAAGAATTCCTTAAGCAACACCTTAGCTGTTGTCAACGCCGTATTGTCTTTCGTGGGGTAGGCCTCAACCCATTTGCTAAACGCACACACCACCACTAGGACGTACTTCAGGTTATTGCAGCGCTCGAGTTGGATGTAATCCATTTGAAGCACTTCAAACGGTGCAGAAGGTGGAACGAACCCTCCTTTCGGAGTATGGGTCCCCTTCCCAGGATTGTGTTGCAAACACACCAGGCAGGTCTGCACTACTCTCTTTGCAGTATTCGCAATCTCAGGATGTTCCCAAACTCGTGTTAAAAGACGAGTGATTGCAAGAGCTCCGACATGGGCCAGTCCATGAGTCATCTGGACCATCGCCTGTAAGTAAGCCGCAGGCAATTTCCACTTCTCCATGTCTTTGCTTCTCCAACAACCTTCGTCATCTAGTACCCCATCTGCTGCCCAAGCCGCAAGTTCAGATTCTGTAGCTGATTTTTGAATATCCCGTATCTCTGCTCTAGCGTCACTCCATCTCTCAGCCTGTGATTGTACCACGTACATAGGGGAGCTAGTTCGGGACATAGCCGTCTGCCTTGCTATGCTGTCTGCAAAGGCATTTCCTTGACCCACTTTATCCGTAATCTTCTTATGGGCACTGCACTTCACTATCGCTACTTTTTTAGGACTGAGCAACGCATTCAGGAGATCACGCACTAGCTCTCCGTGCATAATGTGCTCCCCGTGTGATGTCAGAAACCTGCGTTCCCTCCAGAGAAGCCCGAAGTCATGGGCCACTCCAAAGGCATACCGGCTGTCCGTGTATATGTTCACACATAGGCCAGCACTCAATTCGCAGGCTCTTGTTAAAGCTATCAGCTCTGCTGCCTGAGCCGATTTTTGTGGTATTCTAGCTGTTTCTACCACCGTCTTAAGAGTCGTGATCGCATATGCTGCGGAAGTCGTACCATCTGGCAGCCTCAAACACGATCCATCAACCCACAGTTCCCCATCCACATCTGGAAGTGGCACATCCTGTAAATCGACACGACCCTTTGTCTGTTCCTCAGTCAGGAAAACACAATCATGATGTTTTTCTTCCTGACCCTCCTCGGCCGGATAGGGCAATAAGGTGTCAGGGTTCAAAGTAGCGCATCTTTTCAATGTTATGTGTGGCGCTAAGAGTGTCAGCTCGTATCCTGTAAGTCGTGCACTCGTGAGGTATTGGGTCTTTGTTTGGTTTAACAGGGCATCTACCGCGTGGGGGACTAGCACCAACAATTTGTGTGATAACACTATGCCCTCACTCTGTCGTATAGCTACTGCTGTTGCCGCTACCGCTCGAAAACACCCAGGCAGCCCTCGTGCTACAGGATCCAAAATGGCAGAGAAGTATGCACATGGTCTCTGCTTATCCCCGTGTAACTGCACTAACACTGACAACGCACACCCATCATTCTCATGTACGTACAATGTGAAAAGTTTCGTGTAGTCTGGTGTCCCTAACACGGGTGCGGAACAAAGGGCCTGCCTCAACTGTTCAAAAGCTCTCTGACATTCATCTGTCCACTCAAGAGGCATCGGTGTGGCTTTGGACAGTAATGCTAGCAAAGGTTTTATAATGTGTGAAAAACCCATGATCCATTGTCTACAAAAGGACGTCAACCCTATGAAGGCACGCACATCTCTCTGCGTGCGGGGGACTGGTGTGTCTAAAATTGCTTGAATTCGATCAGATGTTAATGCACGCCCCTCCTTAGACAACAGATGACCGAGGTAGGTCACCTGGGGTCTACAGTATTGAAGCTTTTTCTTGGAAACCTTGTGATTGTTTTGTGCCAAAAAGGAAAGCAACGCAAGCGTACTCTGTTCACATTGTGCATAGGAGTCGGCGGCAAGCAGAAGGTCATCCACGTACTGGATGAGCGCAACGCCAGACTGCAATTGAAAGGAATCTAGTTGTCGTTTCAAAGCCTGGCTGTAGATGCTAGGGCTTTCAGTATATCCTTGGGGAACACGACAAAATCTATACGATTTATTATTGAGCGTAAAACCAAACAGATATCTACTATCTGGGTGAACAGGGATGGAAAAGAACGCATTCTTTAAGTCAATAACGCTAAAGGTGGTGGCCGTCGGTGGAACCAAAGTAAGCAAAGTCGTGATATCGGACACCACTGGGTATTGGGGAATGACAATTTTATTTATTTCACGCAAATCAATAATAAACCGATAGATCTTGCCATCTGAGTCTCTCTTAAGAATCGGTAGAATAGGGCTGTTACAGACATTATAAGGGACCTCCTCCACCACCCCTGCAGAAATCAAATCCTGAACAATATGTGTCAATGCAATTTCACCTTCCTTCGAGATCTTATACTGTGGTACTCGTGGTAGAGGGGCCCCCTCCTTAACAGTAATGTGTATTGGTGGAATGCGCATCTCTCCCACATCCGTATCTGATGTCGCCCACAACGTGTGCGGCAGAGAGGCCAAAGCAGGGATGTCTAAAATGGCATAAAATCTGTCAGGGTCAGGGCAATCATCAGGGTCAGGGTAGTTGTCGTTCAGAATAACCCGCATTCCCTCTGGAGCGCAGCGTATTGTCGCTCGGAAGTATTTAAGCAAATCAATGCCCAGGATATTGTCTGGGGTATGGGGTGATAACAAAAATTGCCCAAAACTAAAGTATTTGTCAATGCATAGTGCAAGGGGCTTGGACAATGGGCTGGGGGAGGGTGTGCCATCAAACCCTACACACGTAATCATTTCGCCAGACAGGGGAGCCCTCGGAACCAAGTTTTTCGACAGAGCACTACGAGTAGCTCCTGTGTCGACTAGAAATTGATCAGTAGAACCCAAAATACCCGCTGTTACATATGGACCTTGCTGATCTACCGGCACTTCAACTGATTCCTTACCCCCATCCTACGCAATCCTATGCATGCACATAATCCTGATGTTCCACATTCTCTCCTTCCAAAATCTGATATTGATTCCGTCTATCAAACGTATTTCGTTCATCCTGGCCACGGCCCCGCTCCTCAACCTGTCTACGATCACCTCCGCCACCTCTCGTTCCAGTATAACCTCCTCTTGACCTTCCACTGCCTCGACCACGCTGACTACGCTGTTCACGAAGTACCGGACAATCTTCGGCCCAATGCCCGAACTCCTTACAATAAGCACACTGATCCTCCGCAATGTCCGTACGACCATACAATGCGTTTCCACCACCTCGTCTACCTCTATCACTCCCTCTACCCTGTGTTCCCCGAACCTGTGCCAACATCACCTTCGTTTTCAATTCCTTCGCCTTTTTCTCTACACTTTCTTTAGCCTCCACTTCCTGCCGCTCATAATACTGAGCCATAGTTAACAAGGACGCAGGGGTCGCCGTGGCCCAGGAACTTTCACTCGACTTCAATCGCTTTGCAATCTCTGGTAGGAGATTAGCCACATACTTATCTACAAACAAATGCCGACCCGTATTGTCTGTTAAAGATTGACCACTGTAATCATGAAAGGCCTCCTCGAAGCGCGTAAAGAAATCTGAAACCGTTTCATCAGGTTTCTGTTTACACGACGTTAACATAGTCCAATCAATCTTTTTGGAGGGAACAAGCGTTTTCAATTTATCCAAAATAGCTGCCGGAAGGTCTAATATTAGCTGACAAGGCTTACATGCTGGTTCTCTATCTAAATCTGCAGCATTTATTTCTTTCCATGTCCCCCCCAAAATCGTTTCATCATTAGTTTTACGAATTTGCCTCCACATATCGGGTGGTAAAATTAGCCCAAAAAACAAATCTATATCTACAAGAGTCATTACACAAGACGATATAGCCCCCTCCACCCCTTCATAAAATGCCGCCGGATTCTTCCGAAGATCAGGTAAAGAATTTTTCAATGCCATGACATCTGCTCTATTCCATGGCGTATATACCCAATTATACACAAAATATCCTTTCGCATCCTTCGACAACTTATCATCATCCGTACCTTCCCCTTTTGGTGGAACATACAAAGGCGCAGCTTCACGCATAGGCATAACATGCAACGCAGAACTCTTATCTGAACCACGGAGAGAACACTCTCTGGCCTGCCCATCATGCTCCAATTCAGACTCCTTTTGTTTCCTTTTCCGCTCCTCCCGCAATCGAGTTGTCTCATCCCGCAGCTTGATCAATTGCGCAAACAGGTCATCAACATCTGAAAGATCAAAATCACCTTTAGTCAAATTTTCACGATATACTGACAACACTTTGGGCTCTAACGTATCAGAAAGGTCACGATATGCGCTCACAACCTCATCAGCCAAGGAAGACAGAAAATACATCAATTCAAGATCCGTCCACCCTGTTTTTTCTGATATCAATTGATCCTGAGTAACACTACGCTTATTCACTTTGCGAGCCCAACTACGTAGATGAGAGGACCTCTCCGCAGTAAACCTGAGAGCAGATACCCCCTTCTTGCCCGACTTATCCTGTCCGCCATCATCGGAATCCACAGCTGGAGCCGTCGGCGTAACGTACGGAGGCGGTGACCGATCTAACAAAGAAAAATCATCAATTTCATTATTAAGGACAGGATAAAGCGGTCGGCGAATAGGAAATTGACCAGTCGTTTGCAAATTACGTTCCCGTTCCTCCCTTTCTTTCTTCTCCTGAGCCTCCTTTTCCTCAAGCTGTAAAGCCTTATCCCGAGCAGCCTTGCGCTGCTCTTTGTCCGCCAAGGCAACCTCACGCTTCATTCGCTCACGCGCCGCTTTCTCCCACATTCGCACGCAATCAAACATGTTTTGTCTAGACCTGCGTTGAAACATACATTGCTCTACAAATTGTATTTTACTCAAATCGTACGACCCGTGTAGGGGCCATTGCAATTCAGGATCGGCCTTGGTGTACTTATGCCATAATTTACTGTACATAATAGGTGGAAGGCCAAACTTTATGTACATGTCCCTATTTGGAGTTCCCTCTGGGGGAGCCGGCTGTGATTCCGCTAACCTAATTGAGGTACCTTCACCTAAACAACACATCCCTCGAAGTGTGCTGAAAACAGGCATGTTCAAAAAGTATCACGAAAGCGTGACACCGGACAAAATGGCACTTACAGTTCTCCACACGATTGAGCCGCTCAAAGGGAAAAAAAAATAAAGTTAGAGAAACATCTCTACATGCCTGCCTATGTGAAGTGCACTACACATATAAGTTCAAAGATCACAAATTCACAATGTTAGCTAACTCAAATCAAAGATCATAGGACTCGGCAAGCGTCCGAAGACTACCTCACCGATCACAAATCACAGAACTTCAGTAAGCGTCCGAAGACTACCTTACCGAACACAAATCGCAGAACTTCAGTAAGCGTCCGAAGACTACCTTACCGAACACAAAGCTTACCAAATTCCCAACTGTCCAGATTCCAACTGCCAAGGTCTTGTAAGCCAAATCAGCCAAACGGCACTTTTGCAGCGATGCAGACACTTCAAAGACTCAGTCGGAGACCGGCGCCACCTGGAAGGTCAGATCGGAAGGAAAGGAAAAAACACCGTGGCAGCCAAGACTCGGGTCACTCGTGGCAGCGCGCGCCCATGGCGGGTTTCCAAGCCTTCGTCACGACCTCTCCTTCGGGCATCCGAGTCGCCGATGAGTCCCTTCGTGGTCGCCAATTGAAGTATTTCGGGGTTCCCAAGGCCTACACGCTCCGGGGATTACCCACTTACACACAAGAACTGTTGGCACGGAAACTGTAAAATGCAAAGAACAAGTTTATTAAGACCCCATGGGGTGGTGGTACACTCAAACAGCACCCTTCGGTAATGCAAGAGGTATCACACCGAACACCGGTGTGACCCCGTTTATATACAATTTTGGGGCAATAAAAGATAGGCGGCACAAGTTAAGACACAGTTCTAGGGACATATATGGTCATGGTTTGGAATACTGCCAGCTCATTGGAGGGTTTCAAACCCACTGGTCAGTTAGCGGCACATTCCTGAAGGCTTACGGGTCAGTGGGAACTGCGCTTGTGTGGCTTGACCAGTGCTAAAAATAGCCTGTTGCTGGGCAGACAAGAGTGGTCAGTGGGACGGAAAAAGGACTAAAGGGCACGTCGGCCACGAGGCCGCTCATGGTCTAAGATGGCCGCTGCAACATTCAAAATGGCGTTATCGTATATAGCCAAGTTAAGGAGGACAACGTGTAGGTTCAGCTAATCGCTAATGCGGCCGGGCCAATTACGACACTCGGACCGGACGGGTCCTCCTTTGCTTTGCTCTCGGGCTCCCGGTGCAGTTGCGGTCACGGTGTTCGGGCCAGCGGCGGCTGGTCCTCACTTTGCTTCCGCTGTTGCTTTGGGCCCCGGTCACGGTGGTCGGGAGGATGTTGATGCCTTAGAGGAGATTCCTCCGTCAGTTGCTGCGGCGATGGTCAGCACCCGCAGTCGCTTTCTTCCAAGGGGGGTAGCGTCCACTGGTCCTGGGACGCTGGTCAGGGGGCAAGTTCAGTCGCAAGCCCTTGGAGATCTCTTTAGCAGAGTTTGGCACAAGTAGCACAAAAGTCTTTTCGTAGTCTTTTTGTCTTCCTCTCCTTCAGCAGCAAGGCACCAGACACAGGCAAGAGTCAGCACCCTTCCTTGTCTCTCACGGTCCTTCTCGTAGGGCAGAGTCTTTCTGTGGCCCAAACCGGATCTAATTTTCAAGGAGCAGGGCTCCTTCTTTTATAGGCCAATTCTTTTGTTCTCGCAGGCCAGGGGGGCCTTTGCCTAGCCACTCTCAGTTCTGGAGTACCCCCGCGGGTGTACTCCGGCTTCTGCTTTCAGTGTGAGGGGCAGGCGCATCAGACGCCCCACAGGAGGTGGAGCCAGCATTGTCTGGACAGGGGTGGCCAGAGTACCTTGTTGATGGGGGCTTCGCCCTTCCTGGGCCAGGTGCCGGCAGAGTCATCCGCCGCTCCCCAGGAGGGTGGAGCCAGCATTGTGGTGGTCGAGCACAGTGACAGTTCGAGTCAAGAGGCACTCCTACCTCCCACTAAGGTGTAATCTGCGCATTCACCACCTGTCATCCCTCCAGCCCTGTCACTCACACATCCCAGACAGTCAGATACACATACCAGCAGAGGCGGCTGAAATGGTTAAGCAAGCAAATGCTAACTTTCTAAAAGTAGCATTTGGAAACCCAGGATACTGAAATAAACTTGACTACAAGAAATATCTCATTATCCTGAGTTCAGGCATACTAAACATGACTCACTACCATGCTCCTTGAGTCTGCGGGGATTATAGGGTGTAATAACCCTCGCAGCTCAGTCTGGCCTAATGGAGCAGGTAGCCTTCAGTAGTGAAATACGGTCTTCGTTGTAAGTCACTACTAGGACATGCCACGCACATCAGGGCTTGTCCTACCTTGCACCTACAACGCACCCTGCCCGCAGGCCTACCATAGGGGTGACTAATATGTAGTCAAGGGAAGGGTCGGTGCTGGCAAGTGGGGACACTTGCCCAGCTAGCGTGACAGTACGAGACCGCACGCGGGTTCTGCGGTCGCAGTTCCCAGGCACATCTTTACGGCTGCTTCGGTGGGTGGCGCAACCAGCGCTGCAGGCCCACCAGCAGTATTGGCATCTACAAGCCCCGGCACTCTCTCGTGCGCTTTACTAGGGACTAACAGTAAATCCAATGCACCAATCATGGATACCAATCGTATGTACAATTTACAGTAGGGAGCACTTGCACTGCGGCACGGATCAGCCGTGGCGCAGTGCCCTGAGTATCGGAAAACCAGCAAAACATCGGAGGCACATCAGCAAAAAGTGGAAGGGAGACTCACGCCAAGGTGCCAGGTCTAACATGTGTCCCCTCCAGCTGAAATGTGGGGGGAACTACCCTTCCCCAGGGAGTTCCACATCACTAAGGCGGAAAAATCTGGACAGACCGTCAGCGTTGGCGTGATCGGTGCCAGGGCGGTGTTCCACCGTAAAGTCCATACTCTGTAGAGAAATGGACCACCTCAACAGTTTCGGGTTCTCACCCCTCATTTGCATCAACCATCTGAGGGGCCTGTGGTCTGTCTGAACTCGGAAGTGAGACCCAAACAAGTAGGGTCTTAGCTTCTTCAGCGCCCAGACCACAGCAAATGCTTCTCGCTCTATTGCACTCCACCTACTTTCCCGTGGAAGTAACCTCCGACTTATGAAGGCTACGGGTTGGTCAAAGCCCTCCTCAGTCATCTGTGAAAGAACAGCCCCTACACCATGCTCTGAAGCGTCTGTTTGCACAATGAACTCCTTGGAGAAATCTGGGGCCAGGAGCACGGGCGCCGTGCACATGGCAGTCTTCAGGGTGTCGAAAGCCTTCTGACAGGTGTCAGTCCAAATCACATTCCTGGGCTGCTTTTTCGAAGTCAGCTCTGTCAAGGGGGTCACGATCGTGCCATAGCCCTTGACAAACCTCCTGTAATACCCAGTGAGCCCCAGGAAGGCTCTCACTGCAGTCTGGGTCTTGGGGGGTTCCCAAGCCAGGATGGTTTCGATTTTGGGCTGCAAGGGGGCTACCTTGCCACTCCCAACTTGGTGTCCCAAGTACACCACTGAACCCTGCCCAATCTGGCACTTGCTTGCCTTGATTGTGAGGCCTGCTCTGCGCAAGGCCATCAACACTTCCCAGAGGTGTCGCAGGTGTTCGGGCCAGGTGCCGCTGAACACCGCGATGTCATCCAGGTAGGCGGCACTGAACTCGTCCAGTCCAGCCAACACCTGGTTGACCAATCTCTGAAAGGTGGCAGGGGCATTCTTCATTCCAAATGGCATAACCCGGAACTGGAAATGCCCATCTGGTGTAGAGAATGCCGACCTCTCCTTTGCCCCATCGGTCAAGGCGATCTGCCAGTACCCAGACGTCAAATCAAACGTGCTGAGAAACCGGGCAGCCCCTAGCCGATCAATGAGCTCGTCAGCTCTGGGGATGGGGTGCGCGTCAGTCTTCGTGACTGAATTGAGTCCTCTGTAGTCCACACAGAACCGTAGTTCGGGTGTGGCTCCCGGCGCAGCAGCCTTCGGAACCAAGACCACGGGGCTGGACCAAGGACTGCTGGAAGACTCAACCACCCCGAGGGCAAGCATCTTGGAGACCTCCTCCTTGATGCAGGCCCGGACCCTGTCAGTTACCCGGTAAGCCTTATGCTTCACCGGTAAGCTGTCTCCAGTGTCCACATCATGGACGCACCAATCTGTGACACTCGGAACCAGGGAGAACAGGTCTGGAAACTGTCCCAGCAACTGGCGGCAGTCCTCCTGTTGTTGGGCGGTCAGGGAGGGTGAGAGGTTAACTCCATCCACTGACCCATCCTTCTCACAGGCCACCAAGAGGTCAGGAAGAGGCTCCGACTCCTCCTCCATTCCGTCATCGGTTGCTAACAACATGCCCACTTCGGACCTTCGCAAGTGGGGCTTGAGGCGGTTGACATGTAGGACCCGCAAAGGATTCCTGGGCGTCTTCATGTCCACCAAGTATGTCACGGGGCTCTTGCGCTCCACAACCTCAAATGGTCCTGTCCACTTATCCTGAAGGGCACAGGGCTCCACTGGGGCCAAGACATACACCTCCTGTCCAGGCTGAAGCTCGACCAGAGTGGCATTCTGATCGTACCACCGCTTCATTTCTTCCTGGCTTGCTTCCAGATTTGCCTCGGCAAGTTGTCTGAAGCGTCTGGTCTGGTTTCTGAAGGCCAGCATGTAGCTATATACATTCTGGGGAGGTTTCCTGGGAGATTGCTCCCAGCCTTCCTTTACCAAACTCAGTGGTCCTCTCACGGGGTGACCGTACAGCAGTTCAAAGGGGCTGAACCCTAGGGACTTCTGTGGTACCTCGCGATATGCAAACAGCAGGCATGGCAAGAGGACGTCCCACTTACGCCTCATCGGACCTTCCAGGCCCATTATCATGCCTTTGAGGGTTCGGTTGAATCTTTCAACCAACCCGTTACCTTGGGGATGGTAGGGTGTGGTGAACTTGTACGTTACGCCACACTCCTGCCAAAGGGACTTCATATATTTCGATATGAAATTGGTCCCCCGGTCGCTCACCACCTCTAGAGGGAATCCTACTCGTGAGAAAATTCCCATCAGTGCACGCCCCACCACGGGAGCCGTCACTGTCCTCAGAGGGATGGCTTCAGGGTACCGGGTGGCATGGTCCACCAAGACCAGGATGAACCTGTTGCCCATGGCTGTCTTGGGGTCCAGAGGCCCAACGATGTCAATACCCACTCGCTGGAATGGCGTACCGACCACAGGGAAGGGTTTGAGGGGAGCCTTGTGCTTCCCTCCCGTCTTCCCACTTGCCTGGCAAGTCGGACAGGTTCTGCAATAAGCGTCTGAGCTTTTATGCATTTGGGGCCAGTAGAAGTGGGTGACAAGCCTGTCATAGGTCTTGTCCATCCCCAAATGTCCTGCTAAAGGCACATCGTGAGCCAGACCCAGTAGGAAGGCTCTGAATTTCTGGGGTACCACCAGCACACGGGCTGACCCAGGTTCAGCAGCCTTAGGCTCCGAATACAGGAGGTCGTTCTCCCAGTACACGTAATGTGTTTTGGCCTGAACACCATTGGCCTGGTCTGCAGCCTGCTGCCGCATACCCACGAGAGAAGGGCATTCTTTCTGCTCCCTGCAGAATTCCTCCCTGGAGGGTCCTCCTTCTTGCTGCCAATGGGTCAGCTCAGGCAGGTCCCCCAGTTCGGCGATCTGTTCCCCTGTAGGCTCCAGGGCATCCCCCTCAAGGTCTGCCTCCTCCTGGACCGTAGGAACTTCAGGGGCCGGTTTCCCGCGCCCCCTGCGCCTTCTCCCTAAAGCCGGTTCCTGGGCCTCTCCATCAGGCCCCAGGACCTCTCGATCACCCTTACTGGCTGCCATCGACCGGGTGGTCACGCACGCCCAGTCAGGCAGACCCACCATCCGCAGGTGAGTCGCTTTCTCCACCTTTTCCCAAGGGGAGTGCTCCAAGTCGTTCCCTAGCAAACAGTCAACAGGCATGGTTTTTCTCACACAGACCTGCAGAGTACCAGAGACCCCCCCCACTCGAAGGGAACTTGAGCCATCGGACACTGACTCTCAGAATTATCAGCGTTGATAACCCTACAGTAGGCATGGGGTACAACCTGCTCTTGAGACACCAGGTGCTGCCTCACTGCAGTCACACTGGCTCCTGTGTCTCTAAGAGCCTCAGCTTCCTTGCCATTGATGATCACCACCTGCCCATATTTCTTAGTGTTAGAGGGCAGGTAGTTCGTAGGGATCATCTCACTGTCTCCTAGCGAGACCAGGGTCATGTGAACGGGATCTCCACCCCCCGGGACCATCATTTCTTCTCCCAGGTGAACGCTAGTCACTTGTCGGGGCGGAGCACCAGTGGGTGCAGGTTTTCCAAATAGGCGACACTTGGGGTCACTGGATATGTGCCCAGGCTCGCCACATTTGAAACAATTGAAGGGCCCCTTTGGAACAGGTTTACCTGTCGGGGCCCCATTCTGCTTCGGGGGTGGGGGAGGCTGAGAACCCTGCTGCGGATTCCCTTGGGAACTACTTTGGGGGCCTTTTTGGAACCCTTTCTGTTTTCCCCCTTTGTCCCCCCCACTCTTCTGCTGGGGACCCTGCCCACTCTTGGCGGAATCTCCCACGGGACCCTTGTGGACCCTGGTGCTGAGCCAGCGGTCCGCCTCCTCAGCAAGCTTCCTCGGGTTGGACAGCTTGCTATTGATCAGGTGTTGGCGTAACTCAGGAAAACAGTGATCAGACAAGTGCTCCCATGCAATTAAATCAAAGAGACCTTGAAAATCATTCACTTTGTTACCTTTCACCCAACCATCCAGTGCTCTGCAAAAGTAAGTCACATACTCCACATACGTATTCCCAGGCCGCTTAGTACATCCCCTAAACTTCTGTCTATACATTTCAGGGGTAAGCCCGTACCTGTTTAATAAAGCTTCTTTCATGTGGGCATAGGATCTCTGATTCTCCACGGGCAAATCTAGCAAGGTATCTCTCCCTTCGCTAAGGAACCTTCCCCACAACCCCGCTCCCCAATCCTTGTCAGGGACCCGGTGGGAGGACATGGCTACCTCGTATGCCCTAAACCACTGTCCTATGTCATCCCCCTTAAAGAACTCCTTAACTACGTCCTTCGGGATGTGCACTCTTGACTCTACCTGCACTGGCGATGTGCTGCCACCAGAGGGAGGCCGATCCAAGTCTCTCTCCTTGAGACTTATCTCCCTCATCTTGATTTCGTAATCCATCTGGTGCTTTCGCTCTTCCAGCGCCATTCGTTTGGTTTCCAGCTCCAGCTGGATTTTCATTTCTGCCAATTTCCTTTCGTGATTCCGGGTTTCCTTCCTGTCCGCCAGCTCCTCTGGCGACAGGCCTTTTCCAAAGCTGTGCTCGCTGTCTTGCCTCTCGAGATCGATCAGGTCCCCAAGTGCATTCTGCTCCTCCGTCGCATTCTGCTCGGCGAGGACATCTTGCTCCTCCGGGGTTTTCCGGGACTCGATCCAGGCTTTCAGGGCCTTGGAGAGCTGGGTCTTGTTTTTGCAGCCAGCGTGCGGGACCTTGAGTTTCTTGCAAAAGAACTTCAGTTCGTCCCTGGAATATTTATCCACTTTGGTGGGGTCCCACTCCACCTCCAACACCTCGGAGGTCGTGGACTCCGCTCCATCCAGGCTCTTTGTGCCCGACATGGTTTCTGCACTCGGAATCTTCTTTCAAAAAGCAAAGTCTGTGGTTTAGTAACTGTACCGTAATCCTTGTGTAGTGGTCAGAAGCTCAGGTATAACTATCGCAAGTGTAAATTCGAAATCCTCACCGCTGCGTCCAATGTAGGAAGGGGGAGGCTCTAGTTGGCGCAGTGCAACACTAGCGACAAGCAGGGACTCTCTCTTCCTCGTCAGGGCTGAGGGTTACCTTCCAGACAACCTCTGCTTACCCTCTAGGTAGTGTGGCTTAAGCAGTCGTAGGCTAATCTTTGGGGCACATAGGGTTAAACACTTGCAACAGTACACCTTTACAACCAACCCACCACACAACGAGACCAGACTGTATTCTGTAAAAATATATATCTTTATATAGATTTTAAGCAGGCTTGTGAATACAGTCAATATACTTTATGAAGACGGTTGCAAGTTACTTAATTCGGGTTACCCCAGTTCTTATGGAAGTTCTCTTGAGGCCCGTAGGCCGGTGTTACTCAAAGTTCTTGTGGAGCCGGCGGCTTCCAAGGGATCTGTCCCACGTCGCGTTGCCTTCCCGGGGTCGCTGATCGTTGCGGCTCTTCGGCCGAGCAGGTCACTGGTCGTCCGGGGCAGCGGTGTTCTGTGGCGGCAGGGTCCTCTCCTCGTCGTCCGCTACAACCCTGGAGGCGGCGGCTGTGCGGTGGTGGCAAGTGGCAGTACGGTCCCCAAGTGCAGGACGTACCCAGCCAAGTGCCGGTGCAGCTGTGGGCTCACAGCTGGGCTGTCGGGCAAGCTACCGACCTTGCGGATTCTCGTAGGGCAACTGTCCGTCTTTGCAGGTGAGTGACTGCTCGCTATCCAGTCACCTCGAGAGCTCGGACCGGACGGGTCCTCCTTTGCTTTGCTCTCGGGCTCCCGGTGCAGTTGCGGTCACGGTGTTCGGGCCAGCGGCGGCTGGTCCTCACTTTGCTTCCGCTGTTGCTTTGGGCCCCGGTCACGGTGGTCGGGAGGATGTTGATGCCTTAGAGGAGATTCCTCCGTCAGTTGCTGCGGCGATGGTCAGCACCCGCAGTCGCTTTCTTCCAAGGGGGGTAGCGTCCACTGGTCCTGGGACGCTGGTCAGGGGGCAAGTTCAGTCGCAAGCCCTTGGAGATCTCTTTAGCAGAGTTTGGCACAAGTAGCACAAAAGTCTTTTCGTAGTCTTTTTGTCTTCCTCTCCTTCAGCAGCAAGGCACCAGACACAGGCAAGAGTCAGCACCCTTCCTTGTCTCTCACGGTCCTTCTCGTAGGGCAGAGTCTTTCTGTGGCCCAAACCGGATCTAATTTTCAAGGAGCAGGGCTCCTTCTTTTATAGGCCAATTCTTTTGTTCTCGCAGGCCAGGGGGGCCTTTGCCTAGCCACTCTCAGTTCTGGAGTACCCCCGCGGGTGTACTCCGGCTTCTGCTTTCAGTGTGAGGGGCAGGCGCATCAGACGCCCCACAGGAGGTGGAGCCAGCATTGTCTGGACAGGGGTGGCCAGAGTACCTTGTTGATGGGGGCTTCGCCCTTCCTGGGCCAGGTGCCGGCAGAGTCATCCGCCGCTCCCCAGGAGGGTGGAGCCAGCATTGTGGTGGTCGAGCACAGTGACAGTTCGAGTCAAGAGGCACTCCTACCTCCCACTAAGGTGTAATCTGCGCATTCACCACCTGTCATCCCTCCAGCCCTGTCACTCACACATCCCAGACAGTCAGATACACATACCAGCAGAGGCGGCTGAAATGGTTAAGCAAGCAAATGCTAACTTTCTAAAAGTAGCATTTGCAAACCCAGGATACTGAAATAAACTTGACTACAAGAAATATCTCATTATCCTGAGTTCAGGCATACTAAACATGACTCACTACCATGCTCCTTGAGTCTGCGGGGATTATAGGGTGTAATAACCCTCGCAGCTCAGTCTGGCCTAATGGAGCAGGTAGCCTTCAGTAGTGAAATACGGTCTTCGTTGTAAGTCACTACTAGGACATGCCACGCACATCAGGGCTTGTCCTACCTTGCACCTACAACGCACCCTGCCCGCAGGCCTACCATAGGGGTGACTAATATGTAGTCAAGGGAAGGGTCGGTGCTGGCAAGTGGGGACACTTGCCCAGCTAGCGTGACAGTACGAGACCGCACGCGGGTTCTGCGGTCGCAGTTCCCAGGCACATCTTTACGGCTGCTTCGGTGGGTGGCGCAACCAGCGCTGCAGGCCCACCAGCAGTATTGGCATCTACAAGCCCCGGCACTCTCTCGTGCGCTTTACTAGGGACTAACAGTAAATCCAATGCACCAATCATGGATACCAATCGTATGTACAATTTACAGTAGGGAGCACTTGCACTGCGGCACGGATCAGCCGTGGCGCAGTGCCCTGAGTATCGGAAAACCAGCAAAACATCGGAGGCACATCAGCAAAAAGTGGAAGGGAGACTCACGCCAAGGTGCCAGGTCTAACACGAATGGTAACATCTAATCAAACCATTCCCATTTTCAACTTATCTACACACATTCTATCGGAACAGAAAACAGCAGTACTTTCAGCAGGACTTAGTTTCGAGCCTACTTACAAAAACGATCTGTTTCAGACAAAGTTGGAAATGTATAAATTCTTTCGCTCAGTGAGACTGAAAAGTTTCTTTGCAAACACTATATCTAAACCAAATGATGGGATTACGGGCCTAAAAAACCCGTCCACTTTCTACCCTACCAATTCCATGGTCAGAAAAGAGATAGTCACATTTGAAAGTGTGACAGTAATTAAGATCGAAAATCTCTTTTTAGGCAAAATACAATTTAGGTCCAACTTTCGGAACGATCAACAACAAGCTCTTCAAAACCTTCAAACTCTTCCAAATGCTTTGATAAAACCCGCTGATAAAGGGGGTGGTGTAGTGCTTTGGGAAAGAGAAAAATATAATCAAGAAGTAATAAAGCAATTGTCTGTCCCAACACACTATAAAGAGCTAGCTATTGATCCAACAAATAGACTCGCGAAAGAGATTGCAGCAAAAAGTAAATCAGGCTTAGAGGGAGGTTGGCTTAAAGAAAAAGAGGCAGCATTTTTATAAACAAAGCACCTTCGTTCCTGCCATCTATATGCTTCCAAAGGTGCATAAAGACCCTGTTAATACGCCTGGATGGCCTATAGTATCGGGTTGTAACTCCATACTGAAGCCCTTAGCCCAATATTCAGATTATTTAATCAGGCACTTTGCAATAAATCAACCAGCCTATATAATAGATACGATGGCGGTCTTCAATGCAGTGGAGAACTATGACTTTGATCCTCTTAATGAACTTCTTGTCACTACGGACATAGAAAGTTTATACACAAACATCCCACAATCAGAGGTACTTACAATATTAAATGATCTCCTAGAAACAAGAACCAGACCACATGAGGTACCAACCAACTTCATTATAGAATGTGTAAGAATCTCACTATGTGAGAATTTCTTCCTGTTTGAAAACACTTTCTATCAACAACTAAAGGGAGTGGCGGTGGGGGCTATTTATGTGCCTGACATTGCGAACATCTACGTCTCTTCATTTGAAAATCAGCATGTTCTTCATATATCTTATCCATTTTTTATCAACATCAGAAAATGGCTTAGATGTATAGAGGACATGTTTTTGGTATGGCGCGGTACGATTGAGCAACTACAGGCTTTCCATACCTGGTTTAATGCCAGAAGTGTACATCTCCAATTCACCATGGAATCTGATACTCAGGAAATGAACTTTCTTGATATCACAACCAATAATGATGTGACCAATCATCTTTATACAACACTTTACACAAAACCCACATCAAGAAACACTCTTTTAAACTACAAGAACAATCATCCACAAGCTTTAATAGATGGGTTACTGTTCGGACAGTTCCTGTGCTTGCACAGGAATTGCACCTATAAAGAAGATTCTTTTATAGAAGCAAGAAAGCTTAAGGATAAGCTTAAGGCACAGGATACCCTTCCAAACTAAAAAGATCTAGGAAGCGCGCTCGGTACAATGATAGGAACGCACTATTATCTGTCAAAGACCGCCCAAAAAAATCTAACCTAGTGTGTGTGACCACATTTGGAACACACACCAATGCCATCAAAAAGATAACTTGCAAACAATGGAATCTTTTGAAAGCGCTCCCTGAATTGGCTCAGAAACCTATGTTCTCCTACAAAAGAGGTACCAATCTCCAAGACCAATTGGTACATGCATATGAGGACAATACCTCGAAGAACATAGTGGACAACATGAGACAGTTGATGCCCCTTATCGGACATAATAAATGTAGCATGTGTCTAGCATGCAATACAACATTAACTGTAAAAATGTGTAAAATCAATGATGTCACCCTAACTATGAAATAATTTTCAAATTGCAACACCTCAAATATAGTGTACTGCATACAATGTCCATGCCAACCACACTACATAGGCAAGACGATCCAACCTGTAAAAAAAATGCATCCATCAACATCAATCTCGCATCAGATGCTGCAAAGAAAATGCCCCTTTGGTGGACTATTACCAACGTCTAGGTTACACTGAAAGTGACATGCGATGGTGGGTGATTGATGTTATCAAACCCACAAAAAGACAAGACAATGTTGATAAAACCCTCACGATCAGGGAGGGTAAATTAATATGTCTTGCTGATACTGTTGAACGAGGGCTTAATTCTGCCACAGAATGGCATGCTTTAGCCTGTCAATATCAATATAGAAACTTAACTCTAGATTTTGTTTCCTTCTTTAAGATGTTTTATTGATGTGCTGTTTAGACTATGTTCAAATTGAACGAGTATTCTTTAAATGTTTAGGCTAAGAACAGTTAAGTATTGTTAGATTTATCAATGAGCTGTACAACTATTTTGAGAACATCTTGATCAAATATGTTTACTGTTTAAACAGTGTTTAAATTGAACGAGTATGCTTTAAATATTTAGGCTAGGAATAGTTACATATTGTTAGATTTATTATTGAGCTGTATACTTATGTTTTGAATATCTTGATCAAATATTTAATTGTCCCTAAATCATGATATAAATATACTCCATGTCACTATTGCTATCATGGGATCATATTTGGGGTGGGCGGAAGTCGCGGAAGGGACTATCGCGGAGAAAAACGGAGATTGAACTAATCTCCGTGCCTCCCCGTGATATTTCCATTACGCATGCGTATTCCTCGCCAGAACTTAGCATGCGCAGGCTTCCATTGCATGCGCAGTTTCCAAGATGAAGCCGCTATGGGGAGGTTTGCGGCGCAATTAGGTAGGTTTTTATTTAAGTTGTATTTTAGCCAGTTTAAATATAATTTAGGCTGGCGGGCGGCCAACTTTCGTTCCGCCCTCGAATGTGCAGAAATTTGCCCTGTTTTTCTGCATTCTTTGCGGAAGGTGCAAATTTCCGCACATTCCGCACATTCCATGGGCGGAACGGAAACGTACGCCCACCCATAGACCATATACCTGTAAAGCTGTGTTCCTATAACTGTAATGACTGGAAATATTGTGACATGCCCACTGAAAGTACCAGCATTAATGTTTTTCATGATGTGACTAAAGCGACTCCGGGTAACATGAAACTATATGATATGGCAACTTTTTCTAAAATAGAAAGACCTACTGTAAGAGTATGTAATAATCAGAAATGCACTAATCTGAATTTTTATTTTAACACTGCACCACACTGATGGTTGAAACTTTAAAATTAATTGTAATTTTAAAACCATGCTTATTCTTAACAACTGTTGGTACACAAGGTGCTAAATGAAGATAATACAATATACAGTCAAAGCTTTGAGTCTTTAAAAGCCCACACAAACTAGTGAGAAAGGGCCGCCACCAGCATGAATAGAAAAGGCCTAGTCCTCTTTCACGCTCCAAACAAGGTTAAATAGCCTGATGGCACTGTTACATCGCTCATTGCAAACGCACGGAGTTCGCGCATACAGACTTCCACCAGAGGTACGGTCTTTCTATTAGACTCAGAAGTTTTATAATTTATTTTGCAAACATTGCTCATTGTTACATATTGCGCTAAATGTTTGTTTTTACATTTTGCAGTTTAATTTAGCTCAAATAGATACATACAGAAGTGGTCCACTATATCGTGCAAACACTGCCTCATTTTAATACATCGCGCTTGTGATTTGTTTCTACACCTCCCACTTGATGTTTGTTTAAATAGACACAGAAGTTTCTTGAAAGCACTGCCTAAAATAGATACAGAAGTGCTACATTGTATCTTTCATACACTGCTTGGTTCCTAATACATCACGCTTGATCCATGCTTCCACAGTCCGTGCTTGATGTTTGTTTAAATAACCATAGAAGCATTGCAATACATCTTTAAAGCAATTTTATACATTGCACGTTGTGTGTGCATCTAACATATCGCGCTTGAGGTATTTATTAACAGATTGGTAATTCACATCCGGCTGGCCACCAGAAACTATCAAATAGCGCTGATAAATTGAATTTGCCTATGGTTAAGTTGTAGGACATGGGACATCTAGAAGGGCTGCATTGTAACATGCCGCACCTGATTTCTTTCAACAGATTATCGCATTGGTTAACATGAGCGCTTCCAAATAGTCAGCTCAGTCCACTAAATGAAAATAACTTTTGACACAAGTAAAGGTAAATGTACCTTTTTTTTTATTTACTTGAGCCAGCGATTAGAAAGGCTAATCACATTTCTCTCTTGTTTAACAGATGGGCTATTTTTCGAATATATCCATATGGACATTTCGCAAGTATGGTAATATAAACACTGCGGTCGGTAAATAAGTAAACATGGCCTATATTTGTTTAAGCATACTTGCTTAAATTTAGAGCTGTCCTCACTGATATACATCGTTTAAACTAAAAGAGAGTGAGGTTAACATCATATCTACATTGAGATGAACGTGTTAATTGAAATTACATTTGTTCGTCTATTGCAGATTGATGGTGCTGCTCAATAACTTCTTCACATACTGGCCAGACTGGGTCAAACACACCAGTAAATTGTAGAAACATACCACTCGTGTTTTTTTCTTAAACCAAGGTAACAACGTTTTTCCTGATATGTAAGCATAAAATAACTGCAACATCGCTAATGTAACAAACAGATCTTTTTTTCACCTCCTTTTTAATTACATCTAGATTAACAGATTTGAGGTCACCTACGTTAGAGGACATTTAGCCGAACCTCAGGATTTATTTATAGATCAGGTAAGATTATATTACTCAAGAACTAAAGAATTTCGATTATAGATGATTCATCTCCATCTTCCATTGCTAAAACAGTTGATGGTATTCATGACCAGGCAGCTCAAGGTACCTTTAGCCTAAATTCAGTTTCCCTAGTCTAACTATGAGTTTTTCTATAGGCCTAAAGCAAGAAAAATCACTACAACTTGCCTCTTTGTATTTTAATAGGAGTTGCAAATATAATACTAATAATGTTAGGAAGCTGACAAAGGGGTGAATAAATTGAATTGTCACAATTATTTGTCTAGATTGCCTAATACCAGATGAGACGTAGATTATGCATTGATTTGTGTAACGAGATAATACATCAAAAGATGAAAGTATAAAATAGAACAATCTGTGATTTATCAACAGAAGCCTTGTTCAAAGTTATATAAGTTCATTCTTGTGCAAAAGAATGTGGGTGATATAATGTTTTTATATGTATAATTTGTGATAAGAACAAATGGCAATTACTTTTGTTCTATATTATAATAGTGGTCATCAACTATACATGTCAGTCTTGAAATGGTGTCGCTAGTGAGGAAATAGAGACAGAAGCGTCGACCTACGCTTTTTCTTCCGTAGTTTGTTTTATCTCTGTCAGGATGAAAAGTGTTAGAAATTGTTACAGTGAAGACTCTTAATTTGATACTGTTTCCCTCTTGTCACATTGTCTGTACCCTAATGTGAAGATAGAAAGTTAATATTTTTCTACATACACCCACTTTTGTTTTAGTTCTTTGCACGCTTTTACAGTTATGATTGATGTACTGTACGATCTCCTGTGTTTTTGATTCATGAGACAATACAACTGAGTACCAAAATCAGCCGCTGAAAGGAACTAACCAACAAGGCAAGCATTTGTTTGACCTTGGAATCCTAATATAAATCAGTAGAACCTTTAAATAAATCCCTTGAAGGCACATTTACCCTACCAAGAATTTATATGGCTTAATTGAACTCAATTGTGCTATAAATGTGAATTCCTTATTCAGCTTTGAATGAACATGTTCAGGATATTTAGTGGACAAGTAGACAAGGCACTGCATATCATCATTTATAAAATAAAAAATGCGGTGAGCATAAACTTAACTTGGTGTACTTTCTATTTTATAGCCTGTTCTTTTGATATTTCAAATGGCAAAGTCTTTCAGGTCAAAGAATACAAAATAAAGTGATATTTAATCAATAAAATAAGGTTCAGTTCTCTGTAGTCTGCTCTAATAGCTAGAAAAGAAGTTCTATTTGAAAGCCCACAGCCAACATTCTCAACCAAACTTTATGCCCTATGCCGCCTCATTTACAATAAGGCGGCATAGGGCAACACCACAAGTCTTCTCTACATTGAATTGATAGTTACTCCAAAACAGGTGTAATTTCGGGCTGTTTCAAACACTGGATAACTTTTCATGTGACCTTTCTGAATAGTGAAGCAAACCAAGTAAGCTTGGTATATCAATATTAATCTTTCAAATGTTCTAGAACGCTCCCCCATGGAAATGTAAGAAAGCTTGTGATGTTTGGTGGGCCTTCTAGAAAGGAAAAAGATGGGGAATCCACCAAATCTGAACCACCATGAACTCCCCCAGAGTGAACAAGAGAACATTCTTGAGACAATGACATGCTAAACAGAAAATATGTTAAAATACCATAAATAGATACACTTATAGATCAAAATCAATTAGGCATACATTGTTTCTTTACAGAAATTGCAACACGAGCTAAAGCAGTTGCTACATCCAAAAATGTAATATCTCGAAAAAGGCTTGAAGTGTACCATAGTGGTGACACAAATAAACGCATTGATCAACCAGTATGTAGTGTTATTTGCAATTCCATCCACTCTGGCTCCATTTTTAGAACATGCTACCACCAGAACATTAGCACTTAGGGCCTCATTTCAATATTGACCGCTGGTCGGAGGTTTTCCGACCGAGATGGAAGGTTTACATTCCAACCACTGAATTATAATGTCAGGGGATGGAGTGTAAACCGGCTGTGGGAAAACCGACTGGGTTCTGATGGGCTCAAGGAGCCCGTCAGCCAGTCAGAAGCCACTCACAATCCCCTAAGGACAGCGTTTCTGCTGTCGTAATTACGATGCTGGTTTCCAACAGCCTTTCCATGTCAGCCTTTCTGACATCGAAAGGCTGTCTGAGGGTGACTTTGGGGTCCATTAGCAGGACCCCTTTCTCCACCGGCCCTCAAGTTAAGGCCCTAGGGGTCACCTATGGTGCACCTCTTTACATCCCTGCACCATGAGGTGCCTGCCACACAGTGCAGTGATGTGCAAAAACTTCCCTTTTACAATGGGGGCTTTTGCTATGGGCAGTTTCGGACCACTGAACAAGCTCCTATTTTAAAATGGAAATTTATGACCCCACCATGTGCATTCGCATCCTAATTCGGTATGTGGAACCGCCAACCTATAGTCGGGCCGTTCCCTCACCGAAACGGTGTTGGGCGGCGGCAAGTCTGCCGGACATCATAATGACATCATAATCAGGGCCATAGTGTCATATAGAACTTCCATTCACAAAGGGTTGTAGCCCACAGCAATCCAGCCTTTGACTAGTGTGTGGAGAAATCCTTTGATGAAGCATGCTACTAGATCTGTGGGTGAGGGTTTTTATCCTTTTATAGATACATTCGGGAAACTATATAGCAAGACTAGAGGCACAACTTTCTTACACATGGAACCCCCTGTTTTTTCTTAACCTATAGTATTTTTAGAAGGATATAGTATACTTGGGAGGGTGTACTCTTGGTGTTGGCTCCTGTCTCCCATCAGTTCATGGTGAACATTTCACATTTTAAACACACTAACATTTCCCATCATTTTCCCATATTCTTAGTGACTTATCTGCTACTGACAGCAAAGGATTAATTTCACAGCAATAAGGATGCAGAAAGAACCACATCACTGTAATAGCAATCATCACGGCCACCAGTTTCATACATAACATCTATACTGTGGAGAAACAGCCCCCCTCAATCCTGCTTTACCTCTCGGCAGCCTTCGACACGGTTTACCACAACAGCCTCATCAGAAGTTAACATGCAAGAACCTACTCTCAAACGGATGTGCTCCTTTCTCATGGGAAGAACCCTAATGGTCAGGGTGCTAGCCTTCATGCAGAGACCAAGAGACTGATATGCAGAGTCCCACATGAATTGTCCCTCAGCCTACCCTTTTTTAAAAATATACATGTCATCGCTCGCCAACATCATCCGATCACAAGACATCACCGGCATCTCTTATGCCGATGACACCCAACTCTTTCACTCCCTGATGGACAAGACCACCCCCACCAGACTCAACTTCACCAACTGCATGTCCATGGTAGCAGACTGGATGCACACCAACTGCCTGAAGTCCATTGGATGCCACCTGGTGGCCATAAAAGCTAGGACCAACACGCACAGACCACACAAGAAATATTGGGATCATCCTAGACAATAAGCTCAACATGACAGTTCAGGTCAATGCAGTGCACTCATTCTGCTTCCCCATCCTATGCATGCTGCAAAATATCTTCAAATGGTTACTTCAGAGCACCAGACAGACCTTCATGCAAATACTCATCACAAGCAGGCTGGACTTCGGCAACTCTATATACAGTAATCTCCAAACAACTGCTACACAGTCTCCAGACCATCCAGAACTCTGCCATTTGATTCATAGTCGACCTCCCATTCTGCACCCACATCAGACTACACACCTCAGAAATCTTCACTATCTCACTATTCCCAAGCATAGCCCATTCAAATTTCTCATGTACACATACAAATCTCTACCCTACACAGGACTAGAATACCAGAACAGCTGCATAAACCTTCACTAATCCACTGGACACCTACGCTCTGCCTCACTCTCACTCGCATACATTCCATGCATCTGCAAAAAGAAAACTGGAGTTCGTTTGTTCTCCTAAATCGCACTTAAGACATGGAATGACCTCCCTCAGCACATCAGAGCCTCCACCTCACTTCCTGAGTTTCGCAAGAAGTTGAAGACCTGGCTCTTCATAAAGCACATTGAGGACAACACACCTACACATCTGCCCAATCGCCCATATACCCTCTGGGGTGAAAAAGTGTGCTATATAAAGCAGCATAACGGAACAATCTAAATTTACACACCTCTTTTCTCATTCTTTGATCTGGTAGTCAGGACAAATATGGAAAGTTATCTTCCTCATCCAGTAAAATTAAGGTAAGAGAGATGGAAGATTTATTTTCCAGATAGTCTGATTCTCTTCTATTGAAGAAATAGGCTGCAAAATATTTCAACTCATACTTTGAGTGAAATGTATTCTATGAATTAATTCCAGGTATTGCTTACATAATGTTTACTGTTTTTATTTGCCTTACGACCGAGGAGACTCAGCTTCTTTCTCTAGTTTTGGAGTTTGTTCTACCACAGTTTAAGACTTTGTCATGCTTACATACAAGAGTGACTGAAGCTACCTTAGCAAGTGTACACTCCCCACACTGTACCATGAAATAAGAATCAACTGAAGTTTACCTGTCTGGATCCTCTTGTTGGCTGGAGAAAGTCAATATAGTTTTCTAGAAAAGGTTCTCTATTGATTTCAAAGAAACTATTTTGTGTACAGTCTGAAATTAAATGGTCTGCCCTTTTCAGAGTTCTACAGAAACTTAAACCTAAATACTTATATGATTCAAAGTCCTTCACTTTTTTGCCACCCAGTTGCCAAAGGGAATTTCTAACAAATAGGAGAATCTTAATTTGCTAATGTTACAGTCAGATGACTATCTAAACAGTAAATATGAAACGCTGACAATTTCCTTTATAGACCAAAGGCTGAAAAGTCCAATACGGCAAGGTTGTCTACATAACATAAAGAACATTTTGGGAGAGAATGACAGAATATCCAACTGTTTATGAAAAATAGGCTTGAAAGAAGGCAAATGAGGGCGGTGATAAGACACACCCATGTTTTAAACAATTTTTTAATCATCAAACTTCTTGAAAGACGTATTTTTCAATCATCAAGCTACACCACCCCAGACTTCCCTGAGTGCCTAATTTTTTAGAAATGCCTGTGTTTGATACATTTCCCTTAGGTGCTGGCCAACCATAGGCCCAAATGCTGGAGCTAACCACAATTTTGCATAATCTTGATGTTGCCATGCTGTGTTTTGACACGTTTCCTGTCACAACTGCTATGCCCATTCACACATATGGTTACTGTTGTTATTGGAAAAAGTGTATGAACGCTGGGTGGTAGGATTTTTGAACAGTCCCTCTTAGAAATATCTGGAAAATCTGTGATTTTTGCTGAAGTTTGACATTTTCATATTCTAGAGAAGTAAAACATTTGGATCTGTGCAAGACACTCCACCATGGTTGGTAGGTTACCTTGGGTAAGAACCAATCCTATGCCCTACTAATATTTCCATGGTGTGTTTTTGGGCCTTTCCTGTCTTGTGTGAGACCCTTTCACTCCTGTGGGCGAGGTATCATTTTGGAAGGGAGAAGTATTGGGAATGCAGATAATGACATTGTTATTAACATCTATTGAATTTCACTCCGTTTTTTCCAAAAGAACACATTTTGAACCACTAATTTGTATAGCAAATCACAAATTCAGACTCACACAAATAATTCCTATTCCAAAACTACACTGCACAATATTCATTATAGACATCAGCTCAGCTGATTGCTCCCAGTAGTCCATGTTTTTGGACATCCATCAAATACGATGGGCCTTATTTATGAGGCCTTGCGACTGCTTTGAGCTTCCGTTGCGTCGCTTTTTGTGATGCATCGGCGTCGTAAAGCATGCCTCCTGTTGTGCCCTATTAACAAAGTGATGCATCTAAGCAGATACATCACTTTGTAAACCCCTGCACTACATTATACCTGCATCAGGTAAAATGTATGCGGGGTGGGCGTTCCCACGTAAGTAAACCTCGTAGAAGTGACGCAGTGAATTTTAAGAGATTTCACTGCGCCTTTTCTAGGGTGCAAATGCATCAATATCTTACCCATGCCTCACAGCAGGTGTAAGACTGATGCAGGCCCTTTAACATGGAGCTTGCCCCATGTGAAATGACGCATTGCTGGAGTTGCGTCACTTTTGTGACACACTCCAGCAATGCATCACTTTTGCGCCTACAGATATGTCAGAAATACTGACGAATCTGTAACTCCTTGCAACATGATGCGTCATACAGTCAATATGACGCATTCATCATGTCGCAAGGCGGGTGCACTGAGAAGTGATGCATCGCTTTGTGAAAGCAGCGATATTTCACGCAGCGATGTGTCACTTCTCATAAATGAGGCCCTCTGCATCTCTATGGCCTGAAAACTGTGATAGTATGATACTTTTGTAGATCAGCTAAGAGAGTAAAAAATATATAAATGAAACCAATGTTTACTCTGAAATGGCTTCCATTTGAAAACGATATGCAATCAACCGATTACTAAATTAGGATTTTTGCCTACTTTTCAGAAATGCATAGCTTTCTGGTTTTGCCCATGGCTTTCACACCTCTTTCCCCCACGAACTGTAAGTGGGAGGAAACTCCAAAAATAGAAAATATTGTCTACCAATTAGAAAATGTAAAATATTGTGGTAAATAAATATTATTTGTATAACTGTGCCTGATTCAGAATACCGGAAAGTAGACAATCTTAGCACATGACACCTTTTGTTAATGCCATTAAATACTGGCTAGTTAGTTTGGGGCTGGGTGAACTTTGGGCTGATCCAGACTCCGCCTGTTCCTCTCTACCTAGGAAACTATTGAAGGCCCACTATGAGAACCACAAACTGGCACATTTCCATAGCTGTCCCCGACTAGGCAGACTAACCATATCCTTTTTAGAAATTAAAGATAGGTTTAGCTTTGAGCTGGCTCTAGATGAAATTAAACCGGCTGCTGCTAAAAAGCTTTATCTTCATTTTAGGCATGGGGTGCTGCCCCTTAGCTGTTTCACACACAAGTGGGTGGATACGCAAGCCCTAAACTGCCCGGCATTTGATTGCCCTGAAGAGTCAGTACTTCATGTGCTTTTTAGCTGCCCTGGCTACCATAAGGCTAGAAAACGATGGCTGGTGCTGATTTGTAGGAACCTTGGAACTAGATGTTGTTCTGAGACTTTCAGGATATTAAAGTATGAATGTAGTATCCCAATTATCTACTCAGTTGCAGAGTTTCTATTTTCTATGTGGTGCACCCGCAGGATACTTATAAAAGCACCCTGAAAAGAGCTATAAGGTCTTTCCGGTGGAAATGCAACAACTTCACTTTTTTAATTAATATCCGTAGAATATCTACCAAAGCTATCTTTGCTTGTCTTAGAATCATGTTTTGTTTTTACTAGAACAAAATAAGCTTGCTTGTTGGCCCCTAAGTTATGCTATGGAGAAATGATAACTCATTAGTTTACCACCATAACCAATCTAAATACTCTCTGCAGAAGCAGCCTGTAACATAGAGGGGCCCTTGTGTTAGGTCTTACCGCTGTTCAATCCCAAGAATATAGGTAATCTTTTTTCAGAAATCTTTTTAGGTAAATGTTTTTATGCAAATTATGTATTCATTGTCTATTTTATACTATGCCCTTTACGAGTGTGGAGTATTACACCCTGCCATAAATTACATCCTGCGACTTCGGTTCTATTTATCTTTCCACGGTAATCTAATTGATGTGTAGGTTTTTTATATGTCATAGAACCTATTTACCATTATATGTGTGCCAGCTATGTTCATTATTGTTTTTACTGTGTTTTTAAAAGTATTTGTTTTTACTGTGTATGTACTTTTGAGGTCATGTTGACCGAAATAAAGTTTTTTTTGAATAAATACATGAATGAGTTAATGCCATTTTTTAGAATTAATCAGACGCTTTCTTGTACAGCACTTTTTCTCATTTTTATACAAATATCAAGGACTGATTGCTGAGACTCCACTGAAAACTTGGATTTAGCTTTTTTGAGATATGGGCAATGTCCTCGGATAACCACCTTGATCCTTCAAGGAATTAAAAGTAAGGTACATCATGTGGAATTAAAACTGCAAATAGGATTTAAAAAGCTGCAAGGCATATAACATATCCCAAGGATGTACTTGAAGACTTATGACATAAAATTAAACTGGCTGAGGGGTGACCAGCACAACTGAAGTATGGCTCTCAACCAGGATGTGTGCGTGTGTTAGAATGTTGGAAGTTAGAATGTTGGAATGGTTTGAGTCAGTAGGTCTACTGGCTGAGCAGCATACAGGCTGCTCCTGGTGGGGCTCGCTCTTTATGTACTTTTTTACCCGTAACTTCATTCTTCAATAAATCTACTTGAAGTTACCAACAACGAATGTGACATTCATAAATCTGTTCATTACAATTGGTGATGATTGGAAAGAACCTGCACTTATGCTCTTAAGAAACTTCAAGATAAAGAACTACAAGATAAAGGAAATCCTCTGATAAGCAGCTCAAGCTTACTGGCACCGAGAGCCCCACCAGTGACCTCCCACCGAGGACCGATTTCTGGCATTCCAGCCGTCTTCAGCCCGGCTTGCTTGAATCCAGTGGTGTGGAGTGCAAGGGACTCACGTCTGAGCATACCCATCCCACTCTGGGTGACAAATGCAAAAAACCACAGTGGATGGACAGAATATGGCTGGAATGCCAGAAACCGGTCCTCGGAAGCTTGTTTCTGGTCCAAGGAAGGCATGGATTGGCAGTTCGGGCTGGACTGTTCCCATGAGGCACAGGGTCAGACTGATTTGCATATGGCCATGTCTGAACTGGGGTGGTGTGGAGTGCACAAAAACGATGGATTTAGGCCCAGATCTTTGTACTGGGGTGATTGTATGACATTGTTCTGCATTCTGTCCATCATCTGTGGTTTTTGCATTTGTCACCCCGAGTGAGATGGGTATGCTCAGATGTGAGTGCCATGCTCTCCACAACACTGGATTAAAGCAAGCCGGGCTGAAGTCGGCTGGAATGCCAGAAACCGGTCCTTGGAAGCTTGTTTCCGGTCCAGGGAAGGCATGGCTTGGCAGTTCGGGCTGGACTGTTCCCATGAGGCACAGGGTCAGACTGATTTGCATATGGACATGTCTGAACTGGGGTATTGTGGAGTGCAAAAAAACAATGGATTTAGGCCCAGATCTCTGTACTTGGGTGAATGTATGACATTGTTCTGCATTCTGTCCATCAACTGTGGTTTTTGCATTTGTCACCCCGAGTGGGATGGGTATGCTCAGACGTGAGTCCCATGCTCTCCACACCACTGGATTCAAGCAAGCTGGGCTGAAGACGGCCGGAATGCCAGAAACCGGTCCTCAGAAGCTTGTTTCAGGTCCAGGGAAGGCATGGCTTGGCAGTTCGGGCTGGACTGTTCCCATGAGGCACAGGGTCAGACTGATTTGCATATGGCCATGTCTGAACCGGGGTTGTGTGGAGTGCAAAAAAACGATGGATTTAGGCCAAGATCTCTGTACTGGGGTGAATGTAGGACATTGTTCTGCATTCTGTCCATCAACTGTGGTGTTTGCCATTTTGAGTTTGGCGCATTTCTTCACTTCATCTGCACTTTTCAGCATTCTACGTCTTTTGCCAACCACAATGTTATTGGCTTCTGTAAAGTTTAGTCAAGTCAAATCAAGCCTCCCACGCGATCCCCATCGTGCCTTCTCACTACGCATCGATTTGATTCAAGGACATGGGAGCACCTTAATGGATCATCTGCAGTTACTGTTTCATTTTGTATTTTAAAACCTGCTGCCCCTTACATGGATTTTGAGACAAGCCGTCTCCTTTGGGGACTTTCAACATCACATCGATCTGCTGTTTCCCTTTGACAGTCATGTATCGCCTTGGGTGCACTTCCTGTTAGCGAAACCTTCCTTACTTCTAATTCTATATTATGCACCTTATTCCTTTAGTACAATCAAAAACAATGTCACCAAGTTTTATATGGTTGTCACTTAATTGAGCTTATGCAGTGCTGCTTAATAACTGTGTATTACTGACCATGAACATATATCATAAATAAGATGATTGACTACCTTGTCTTAAACTTAAAGAGTGTTCTCCTTCTTTCCTTTCAGCAATGCAATGTGCATGCATGCTTAATTGACTGTTTATTTTCACCTATTGGGACATTGTTTTTGATTGTACCTTCCTTACCCAGTCCTAATCAGGTATATGGGTCATACTCCTGTTAACTGTATTACCTTATTACTTTTGGGCACGCTTGAAGTACTGTACTTTCACCTTTCCAACAGTGCCACCTAGCGGTTATCTTTCATCACTGCACCTCAACAAGGAAAATATCCGTCCACACGATTTAGACACTGTAAATGCAAATCTTCGAGTGTTCCTTCCCACCCATTATTTCAACTTCGCTTCGTGAAACTCAACTCCGCCTGAAGTTCCTACCAAGTGTTACCTTCATCAGCATCAGTTTTCTTCTTGTTAGATTTCTCGATCAAATAATATGCTGTGTACTTTTCTTTCATGATGCCTTTATGCTCATTTTTAAAATAAGTACTGTATGTTATATTTTTAAAACATTCATATTTAAAACAAGTACTTCCTGAAATCTTTGCATTCACATTTAGAATAAGTACTTCATGATATGTTGACAGTCATATTTAAGTTAAGTAATTCATGACATCTTTTTGGTCATAATTACAATATTTGCATGTTCCGTTTTCAGAAAGTATTCCTATTTAGAATAAGTTCTTCATGATATGTTGACAGTCATATTTAAATTAAGTAATTCATGACATCTTTACGGTCATACTTTCAATATTTGCATGTTCCGTTTTCAGAAAGTAACCCTACATGCCTAACCAAACCCCTTCTGTTGCTGCAAATTGCATTTTTACTGTGTTGTACTTAAAAAAGGAAAGGGGTAGTTCTTCAAATATTTTCTTCATGTTATAACATGTGGTTCTAAAACAAAATGCATTTTACATTACACCCGGCCACACCAAGCTCTGAAGCTTTTTTGTTACTGTTACACTGTGTGGCATTCACCACCACATTTTTACTGTTCCGTGTGGTATTGTTTACTGCACCTTGCTGTTTTCTTCATGTATGAATCGTACACTGTACTGTGTGGTATTTTGCTCAACATCTACTTTCATACATCTTACTTTGTTACGTGTGGTGCCTGCCCACACCTCTCTTCCCAACATGCTTTGAGCGAGATTTTTACCATTTCATGTGACATAGCGTGCCATGTGCCGTTTCCGCACACCTTTCACCTCAACCTGCTTTGAGGGAAATTTTACTGCCTCATGTGGTCTTCCTCCACATCCGTTTTACAGTTTCATGTTGTACACTGTGCCATGTGCCGTTTCCGCACACCTTTCACCTCAACCTGCTCTGAGGGAAATGTTACTGCCTCACGTGATCTTCCTCCACATCCATTTCACAGTTTCAATTACATTGTTTCATGTGGTACTACCACATCTTATGCACATGTTCTACTGTTTTATATGATGTGTCCCCACATCTATTTAATGTGGTCACCCCACATCTGTACTCACAAATTGTTTTTATTGCGTCATGTTGTGCATTTTACTTTCCTTGTTTTCTTCTTCACTCTCTTGATCTTACTCTTGTAGTTCCTTCGGGTTGGTGGGGTTTCATGATCTTTGTACCTGAGTCGCTTGTTGTTTTTGATGTGGGAGTGTGTTGGTTGTTTTGTGGGAGAAAGGGAGATGGGTGATTGAGTGGTCTTTGGCGCCTCCCGTCTTCCTTGTTATTCCTTCCCACTCACCACTTTCTCTTAAGTCGTCTTTTGTGCCTCCTGTCTTCCTTGTTATTACCTCCCACTCGCCACTTTCTCCTTATGTTTTCTATCAATTTACATGCACGTTTCTACTTTATCATATCTTGGCATGTTTTCGCGTTATTCCTTTAATGTGACTTTTGTTATACCTCTTTAGAGTTTCTCCCTTCGTATTGTAAATAATGGAGATGTTGAAGTATGCTGCTCAGCCAGGATGTGTGCGTGTGTTAGAATGTTGGAATTTAGAATGTTGGAATGGTTTGCGTCAATTTGTCTATGGGCTGAGCAGCATACAGGCTGCTCCTGGTGGGGCTCGCTATTTATGTACTTTCTTACTTGTAACTTCATTCTTCAATAAATATACTTGAAGTTACCAACAACGAATGGACATTCATAAATCTGTTCATTACAACAACAGCCATGACAGAAGGCTGTGACACCAGATCAACGGAAGTAAGTACTGTGGTGAGGGTACCTGAGGAAAATCCTTGAACTTCATTGCAGCTTTTTATACCAGAATACACAGGAGTTTACCTGGCCTCATGTTAGGATGACACTATTCGCAAATTAAGATACTGGATTTCAAACCTCAATTGGGTCAGATACAGCTGAAAAATCCACCCTGGAAATTTCTAGCAACAAGTGTTGCCTTCAGGCACTCTGCAATAATCATGGATCCCATCCAGGGAAGCCGACCCGCCAAGGAGCGCCAGTCACCAGCAATTAGACACAGCACAGCCCAGAAGTGGAAACCCCTGCTCATCCACGCCGCATGCAATATCGCCTAGTAGGAAAGATCCAGACTCTCAGAAGGCAGAGAATGAGAGGATACTCCCTGCGCATGCGCCACTGGATACAGAGCGGCAGCGGGCACTACCCCGCTGTGATCAAAGAGTTGTTTATCAGGTGGAATTAAGCAAACCTGTAACACTGAATAAACATGGCTCTAATTAAAATGTAAGAAAGAATTCGGATTCATTTTTTAAAGTAACATTGTTGAACATAAAAGTATTTCACGACCATCTTTCACATTTCAACATTATGTTAATTTATTGAGAAAAAAACACATAACATGAAATAAATATATTTTAGCAAATCTATTAAGTTCACTTTAATTGTACTTTTATTGTTCACGCACCATAACATACTCAAAACTGAAATAATGGGAAAAACAAGATATTGCTACGTCTAAGGGGAAGGATTCCTCACTGCAATGCATTGCTAGTTCTTTAAAAGCTAGAGATCCAGGTCGCTTGAAACGTGGCAATAGCTTGTGTTTAATATTAATTATTAGGTCTATGATGCTCATGAAACGAGAAATCATTTTCCAGTAACCTCTGGAGGCAGGTTCATCGTTTTCTGATCATTCACACAGAGGCCAGCCAGAAGCAGACTCCATCTCATCTAGAAGTAATTCATAAAAAAAGGGCTACGCTGGCTTATCTTGACTGTCCTCGTTTGACAAAAAATATTTAAAGAGAATCAATTGAAATTCGTTTTATCTCAAGCTGTACTTGTGAGTAAAACTGTTTGTCTGCATTCATGTGAAGTTTTATGTGCATTCCTTCCCCTGGCTTCACCATCCCGTCTGCACTTTATTTCCTGCTGTGGGAATTCCTCCCTTTCCTCTCAGCTAGTCAGTCAGATTCGTTATCTCACCAACCTGGGTAAAATTGACCTCACCTTGACCACTGGTCAGTCCTTGATCACATCTATACTGTCATTCACAGTAATTAACCTCTGGCATGAGAATCTGCTTTCTTCCCTATGAATGAGATCTCACCCAGCTATTTGTCTTTTTCTTTCTTTGTTTTCTCACTCCAGCCTCCTCTCTATGTCAACCTTCCTCCCCCCCTAATTTTTTCTGTCTTTTGTTCACAATTATTATTTGCTCAATGTTAGAAAGGCAAAACTATGAGATCATATTCACATGTTGTTGCTCGAATTTTGCAAGGGTGGCAATCTTCCTCACCATGTGAGCAGAATATTAGAACTACCCTAGTGTTGTCATTCATTTCAAGATCTCTGCAATACACTGGAGCCACCACTATTTCTATTCAGGATATTTGTGAATTGAGACTCAGAGTTGAACTTGGATGATTCTTTCTGACCTGGGTTCAGCAGAGTGCTGAATACATCATATGCAATAAAGTCTATCTCAGATGTGAATATGCATCATCACTAGGGTCTGCTCTCCTCTTCCCTTCAACCAGGATAAACCTTTAAATCTGCGAGGGCTTATTTAAAAGCCCCTTGCGCTGCTGGTGCGTCACTTAATCCCATATATAAAAGTGACACACCAGCGGCGCAAGGGGTTTGCAGATAAGCCGTTGAGTGTCTTACATTACTGATTAATCACAAAGGCCTTTTGGTTTTAATTTAACCACTGATTTTATTTAGCTGATGGGCAACTCATAGATATCTGTCCAAAGAGGTTCAGCATAAAGACATGACATATTTGATAACTGTGTTAAATAGACAATTTTTAATTTTTTACATTTTTTTTTAGGGAGTGCAGGCTCAGTCCTACATTTTTTTTTTTTTTTTTTTTTTTTTTTTTTTGGGATGAAACATTTTATTTCTACCATTGAAAAGGCAGTTGTTGAGCATTTACATTGTTTCCTAGTGCAATACAAACCAAAAAAGCAACAACCAAGGGAAAAGAAAACAAAGCTGCCTTCTTCTCAGGCAACATGACGGTCAGTTGACTTTACATACACATTAAATAGTTTACAGTCCATGCAGCTGCACAGCCATTTTACAGGGGTGTCTGGCTTCAGCCATCAGTGCATCTCAGTCCAGGTTTCACTCAGTCCTTGTTGCCTATCCAGACTTGAAGAGAAGAATTGCAACTTGACCCAAATAGAAATAGATGAAGTGCTTGGTCTCGTGTGTTACGTAGCTCCCAAAATTTCTCCCAACTATGCAGTGCCAGGTCGGGTTGTATTTCTTGTCAAATTCCTTCTTGATGCCTACATTTTTGCTTTCTTTTGAGGGAAGCAGGAGTTTCTGTCTAATAATGTGTTTATAAAGAGGATAGAATATGATAAGGGTAAATTTAGGAGTATGTGACAATGCGTCTCCTCATCTGCCAGAAATTCCTAAAATATTGCTGACTGGTTGGGCGAACGTTATTCTATACAATTGTGGTACCGGCTGAAGACAGAGCTAGAGGAATCAATGTTCAACTCATGCTTACATATCAGTACTAGCAGTCTCCAGGCCGCTCAAAAACACAGGTCCATTTGATCCCTTGAAGGCATCGCTATGAGACCAACCACCCGAACAACACATGCAAACCCTTGTCTAACAGACCAGTTAGTCCCACAGCTTATAACCACAGGAATTGGTGAAGCAGCACACACCTCAGATCACTGTCAGGTGAGATATTTCAGAACTATGTTAGTGTGAAAGTATACATCCCATATCTATACCCGCAACAGCATAGAACACAAAGCTGTCATTGCCACACACTGCACTACTACTACCAAGGTTCATATCCCTGATGCATTACTGCCCAAATATACATCCTGAGTCGGTACTGTAACAGCACAGACCCCAGATCTGTTGGTGCCAGTTCAGACACATATATACATATCAAAATTTCCCTCATTGACCAACAACTCTTTAATTTCCTCTTTTTATTATGTTTATACTCATATCATTTTTTCAAAGTCAAAAGGGTGATTTCATCAATAATAAATCCAAATACATCTTTTATAGCCAAGATTATTATGAAAAAAGATATACACATATACAAATAAATAACACAAACATATTAGAGTCCTCCTGATACACTACAACATACAAAATCAATCATACTCATACACCCAAAAAGCATCCAATATCTGTCAATGGTAAAGTCAGTGGCTGCCGCACTCGGATCACCTTGTGGCCGCCGAGCTGGGGGACTACAGCCCCCAGGACCCTTTGCTCTTGCCTGCAGCCCCGCCCACCTACGCTCGCTTACACGGCCGGAAGGCGCTCAAAACACCAGCACTCCGGCAGAGGAGCGGAAGCCCTCCAGAAACTTTGGCAGTTTGTTTGTTTCCTTGTTCGGGGCAACTACCTTTAAAAACAAAAAATCTCCTGCCTGCTCCAGCGGCCTGTGCTGGCTGGTCCCCCCCGCTGCCGCACTCGGATCACCTTGCCGCCGCCGAGCGGGGGGACTATATCCCCCAGGACCCTTTGCTCTTGCATGCAGCCCGGCCCACCTACGCTCGCTTACAAGCCCGGAAGGCGCTCAAAACACCAGCGCTCCGGCAGAGGAGCGGGAGCCCTCCAAAAACTTTGGCAGTTTGTTTGTTTCCTTGTTCGGGGCTACTACCTTCAAAAATCAAAGTTCTCCTGCCTGCTCCAGCAGCCCGTGCTGGCTGGTCCCCCCCGCTGCCGCACTCGGATCACCTTGCAGCCGCCGAGCGGGGCGACTACAGCCCACCAGACCCCTTGCTCTTGCCTGCAGCCCTGCCCATCTACGCTGGCTTACGCGCCCGGAAGGCGCTTAAACACCAGCGCTCCGGCAGAGGAGCAGAAGCCCTCCTGAAACTTTCGCAGTTTGTTTGTTTCCTTGTTCTGGGATACTACCTTTAAAAATCAATGTTCTCCTGCCTGCTCCAGCGGCCCGTGCTGGCTAGTCTCCCCCGCTGCCGTACTCGGATCACCTTGTGGCCGCCGAGCGGGTGGACTACAGGCCCCAGGACCCTTTGCTCTTGCCTGCAGTCCCGCCCACCTACGCTCGCTTACGCGGCCGGAAGGTGCTCAAAACACCAGCGCTCCGGCAGAGGACTCTGGCAGTTGGTTTGTTTCCTTGTTCGGGGCTACTACCTTTAAAAATGAAAGTTCTCCTGCCTGCTCCAGCGGCCCGTGCTGGCTGGTCCCCCCCGCTGCCCCACTCGGATCACAATGCGGCCGCCGAGCGGGGGGACTACAGCCCCCAGGACCCTTTGCTCTTGCCTGCAGCCCCGCCCACCTACGCTCGCTTATGCGCCCAGAAGGTGCTCAAAACACCAGCGCTCCGGCAGAGGAGCGGGAGCCCTCCAGAAACTTTGGCAGTTTGTTTGTTTTCTTGTTCGGGGCTACTACCTTTAAAAATCAAAGTTCTCCTGCCTGCTCCAGCGGCCCGTGCTGGCAGGTCCCCCCACTGCCGCACTCGGATCACCTTGCGGCTGCCGAGCTGGGGGACTACAGCCCCCAGGACCCTTTGCTCTTGCCTGCAGCCCCGCCCATCTACGCTCACTTACACGCCGGGAAGGCGTTCAAAACACCAGCGCTCCGGCAGAGCAGCGGGAGACTTCCAGAAACTTTGGCAGTTTGTTTGTTTCCTTGTTTGGGGCTACTACCTTCAAAAATCAAAGTTCTCCTGCCTGCTCCAGCGGCCCGTGCTGGCTGGTCCCCCCTCTGTCGCACTCGGATCACCTTGTGGCTGCCGATCGGGGGGACTACAGCCCCCAGGACCCTTTGCTCTTGCCTGCAGCCCCGCCCACCTACGCTTGCTTACGCGCCCGGAAGGCACTCAAAACACCAGCGCTCCGGCAGAGGAGCGGGAGCCCTCCAGAAACTATGGCAGTTTGTTTGTTTCCTTGTTTGGGGCTACTACCTTCCAAAAATCAAAGTTCTCCTGCCTGCTCCAGCGGCCTGTGCTGGCTGGTCCCCCCGCTGTCGCACTCGGATCACCTTGTGGCTGCCGAGCGGGGGGACTACAGCCCCCAGGACCCTTTGCTCTTGCCTGCAGCCCCGCCCACCTACGCTCCCTTACGCGCCCGGAAGGCGCTCAAAACACTAGCGCTCCGGCAGAGGAGCGGGAGACCTCCAGAAACTTTGGCAGTTTGTTTGTTTCCTTGTTCGGGGCCACTACCTTTAAAAATAAAAGTTCTCCTGCCTGCTCCAGCGGCCCATGCTGGCTAGTCCCCCCCGCTGCAGCACTCGGATCACCCTGCGGCCACCGAGCGGGGGGACTTAAGCCCCCAGTACCCTTTGCTCTTGCCTGCAGCCCCGCCCACCTACGCTCGCTTACGCACCCGGAAGGCGCTCAAAACACCAGCGCTCCGGCAGAGGAGCGGGAGCCCTCCAGAAACTTTGGCAGTTTGTTTGTTTCCTTGTTCGGGGCTACTATCTTTAAAAATCAAAGTTCTCCTGTCTGCTCCAGTGGCCCGTGCTGGCTGGTCTCCCCCGCTGCCACACTCGGATCACCTTGCGGCCTCTGAGCGGGGGGACTACAGCCCCCAGGACCCTTTGCTCTGCCTGAAGTCCCGCCCACCTATGCTCGCTTACGACCCGGAAGGCACTCAAAACACCAGGGCTCCAGTAGATGAGCGGGAACCCTCCAGAAACTTTGGCAGTTTGTTTGTTTCCTTGTTCGGGGCTACTACCTTTAAAAATCAAAGTTCTCCTGCCTGCTCCAGTGGCCCGCACTGGCTGGTCCCCCCCACTGCCACACTCGGATCACCTTGCGGCCGCCGAGCGCGGGAACTACAGTCCCCTGGACCCTTTGCTCTTGCCTGCAGCCCCGCCCACCTACGCTCGCTTACGCGCCCGGAAGGCGCTCAAAACACCAGCGCTCCGGCAGAGGAGCGGGAGACCTCCAGAAATTCCCCCACCACCATCACCCAGCTATGGCCCTCCAGCTTGGGCCTACCCCCATCCTCGAAGGAGGACATCAAGAGCTTAGGAGTCTTGCTTGATAAATCCCTGACTCTTAACACTCAGGCACTAAAGACATCAGCAATCTGCTTCGGGTTAATCCGGATGCTAAAAAAAATCCTTCCTATCTTACCCCTTGAAGCCAAACAAATCGTCATTCAGGGCCTCATTCAATCTCGGCTTGATTTTAACAATGCCCTATACTTGGGAGCACCAGAATACATATTAGAAAAGCTTCAGCGGACCCAGAATTGTGCAGCCCGGACCCTACTCCAGATACCCCGCAGAGAATCAGTTAAGGCAGGGATTCGATCTCTCCACTGGCTCCCTGTCAGGGAAAGAATAACATTCAAGGCCCTCTGTATCTCCCACCAAGCCTTCTATAGAGTTGGCCCCCAGATCAACCACTCCCTTCTCACCCCCTACTGCCCCGGTAAACAACTTCGTTCATCAAACGCCTGCCTTGCCACAGTTCCCCGAATCAAAAGATCCAGGGCAGGAGGCAGGTCCTTCGAGCTCAACGCTGCCAAGCTTTGGAACTCCCTTCCGCCCTCCCTAAGATCTAATCAGATCCTCTCTTCATTCCGCAAAGAACTAAAAACCTTCCTCTTCAGAAACTAAGCACCCCTCCCCCCCTCAGAGAACTAAGCCCTCTATTCAGCGCTTGGCGCCCTTGGGCAGCAGGCGCGCTATACAAATCCCCTTTTCATTTCATTTCATTTAGGATCACCTTGCGGCCGCCTAGCGGGGGACTACAGCCCCCAGGACCCTTTGCTCTTGCCTGCAGCCCCGCCCACCTACGCTCGCTTACGCACCCGGAAGGCGCTCAAAACACCAGCGCTCCGGCAGAGGAGCGGGAGCCCTCCATAAACTTTGGCAGTTTGTTTGTTTCCTTGTTCGGGGCTACTACCTTTAAAAATCAAAGTTCTCCTGCCTGCTCCAGCAGCCCGTGCTGGCTGGTCCCTCCCGCTGCCGCACTCCGATCACCTTGCGGCTGCCGAGTGGGGGGACTACAGCCCCCAGGACCCTTTGCTCTTGCCTGCAGCCCCGCCCACCTACGCTCCCTTACGCGCCAGAAACTTTGGCAGTTTGTTTGTTTCCTTGTTCGGGGCTGACCCAGGCAGCTCCCCAAGACCCTGAACCATCCGACCCTTCGCACAATGACATACATCCCCGACACTGGGCTTCCCGTCCTCGTCCCCCATTTTCCTGGTAACCAAAGCCGAGGCCCATGTCCCTGCACCTAAGATGGCCGCCCCGGCCCCAGCCCGACCTCGACGAATGGCGCCATCCCTAGCCAGGGGGTAGAGCGCTCCCTGTGAGCGAGAGAGGGAGGAGTAGCTTGGTCACACCTTCCACTTTTAAAAATCAAAGTTCTCCTGCCTGCTCCAGCGGGCCGTGCTGGCTGGTCCACCCCGATGCCGCACTCGGATCTCCTTGCGGCTGCTGAGCTGGGGGACTACAGCCCCGAGTACCCTTTGCTCTTGCCTGCAGCCCCGCCCACCTACACTCGCTTACGCGCCCGGAAGGCGCTCAAAACACCAGCGCTCCAGAGAGGAGCGGGAGCCCTCCAGAAACTTTGGCAGTTTGTTTGTTTCCTTGTTCAGGGTTACTACCTTTAAAAATCAAAGTTCTCCTGCCCGCTCCAGCGGCCCATGCTGGCTGGCCTACCCCCGATGCCGAATTCGGATCACCTTGCGGCTGCCGAGCTGGGGGACTACAGCCCGAGTACCCTTTGCTCTTGCCTGCAGCCCCGCCCACCTACGCTCGCTTACGTGCCCGGAAGGCGCTCAAAACACCAGCGCTCCCGCAGAGGAGCAGGAGCCCTCCAGAAACTTTGGCAGTTTGCTTGTTTCCTTGTGCGGGGCTACTACCTATAAAAATCAAAGTTCTCCTGCCTGCTCCAGCAGCCCGTGCTGGCTGGTCCCACCCCGCTGCTGCACTTGGATCACCTTGCGGCTGCCGAGCAGGGGGACTACAGCCCCCAGGGACCCTTTGCTCCTGCCTGCAGCCTCGCCCACCTACGCTCGCTTACGCGCCCGGAAGGCGCTAAAAACACCAGCGCTCCGCCAGAGGAGCGGGAGCCCTCCAGAAACTTTGGCAGTTTGTTTGTTTCCTTGTTCGTGGTACTACCTTTAAAAATCAAAGTTCTCCTGCCTGCTCAAGCGGCACGTGCTGGCTGGTCCCCCCCGCTGCCGCACTCGGATCACCTTGCGGCCGCCGAGCGGGGGGACTACAGCTCCCAGGACCCTTTGCTCTTGACCTGCAGCCCCGCCCACCTACGCTCGCTTACGCGCCCGGAAGGCGCTCAAAACACCAACGCTCCGGCAGAGGAGCGGAGCCCTCCAGAAACTTTGGCAGTTTGCTTGTTTCCTAGTTCGGGCCTACTTCCTTTAAAAATCAAGTTCAAGTTCGATTATTTGTATAGCGCACTACTCACCTGGAGGGTCTCAAGGCGCTTGGGGGAGGGTACATTATTTGTCGAAAAGCAAGGTTTTAAGTTCTTTTCTGAAGGAGATGTGGTTTTGAGTAAGGCGGAGGTGAGTGGGGAGTGAGTTCCAGGTCTTGGCAGCAAGGAAGGAGAAGGATCTGCCACCCATGGTGGATTTTCGGATGCGCGGGACTGCGGCGAGGGCTTGATTGGACAATCTTAGTTGGCGGGTGGGTTTGTAGAAGGACAGTTGAGTGTTGAGGCATTCGGGTCCTAGCTTGTAGAGGGCCTTGTGTGCGTGGGTGAGAAGTCGGAATGTGATTCTTTTGTTGACGGGAAGCCAGTGGAGGTCTTTTAGGTGTCCGGTGATGTGGTCTTGGCGAGGGATGTCTAATATGAGTCTCGCTGATGCGTTTTGGATGCGTTGAAGTTTTTTCAGTAATTTTGCAGTGATTCCGGCGTATAGTGTATTACCATAATCCAGTCGACTCGTGACCAGTGCGTGGATGACAGTCTTTCTTGTCTCAAGGGGGATCCATCGGAAGATCTTTTTGAGAATGCGAAGTATGTTGAAGCAGGAGGATGAGACTGCGTTGACTTGTCTGGACATCGAGAGGGAGGAGTCTAGGATGAAGCCAAGGTTGCGAGCATGGTTTGTGGGTGAGGGTGCGGTGCCCAGGGTGGGAGGCCACCAAGAGTCGTCCCAGGCAGAGAGGGAAGGTCCTAGGATGAGCACCTCCGTTTTGTCTGAGTTGAGTTTTAGGCGGCTATATTTCATCCATTCGGCTACTTCTTTCATGCCTTCGTGAAGATTGGTTTTGGCGGTGTTAGGGTCTTTGGTGAGGGAAAGGATTAACTGGGTGTCGTCGGCGTAGGAGATGATGTTAAGGTTGTGTTGACGTGCGATGGAGGCGAGTGGGCTCATGTAGACATTGAAGAGGGTGGGACTGAGTGAAGATCCTTGTGGTACGCCACAGATGACTTCAGTGGCCTCTGAGTTGAATGGGGGAAGTCAGACTCGTTGAGTTCTCCCAGTGAGGAATGAGATGATCCAGTCCAATGCTTTTCCTTGTATGCCGATTTTGCTGAGGCGTTGTATAAGGGTGCTTTGGCATACTGTGTCGAAAGCTGCGGAGAAGTCGAGTAGAATGAGGGCCACTGATTCTCCGTTGTCCAGTAGTGTTCGGATGTCGTCAGTCGCTGCAATGAGGGCGGTCTTGGTGCTGTGTTTGGCTCGAAACCCGGATTGAGATGGATCGAGGGAGTTGTTTGATTCAAGGAAGGCGGCGAGCTGGCTGTTGACGGCTTTCTCAATGACTTTGGCCGGGAATGGGAGGAGGGATATGGGTCGGTAGTTTTTAAGTTCAGAGGGATCTGCTGTGGGTTTCTTCAAGAGGGCGCTGAGTCGGCGTGTTTCCAGCTTTCTGGGAAGGTGGCAGAGTTGAAGGAGCAGTTGATGACATCGCGGAGATGAGGTGCGATGATGGAGTCAGCTTTGTTGAAGATATGGTGGGGGCAGGGGTCGGTTGGCGAACCAGAGTGGATTGAGTTCATAAGGTGGATGGTGTCTTCAGTGGTGATTGGGTTCCAGGCGCTAAGGTTGTTAGTAGGCGGTGTAGGATCTGAGAGGGGTGGGGAGGGTTGATCGCTGGAATTATTCTCGAAGCTGTTGTGGATGTCGGCAATTTTGTTGTAGAAGAAGGAGGATAGCGCATCGCAGAGGTCTTGAGAGGGAGTGATGTCGTTGGATGCTGCGGTGGGGTTGGTGAATTCTTTGACGATGTTGAAAAGTTCCTTGCTGTTGTGAGTGTTGTTGTCGAGACGGTCATTGAGTGCTTATTTCTTGGCGGATCGAATTAGTTGGTGGTGTTTGCGGGTGGCTGCTTTGAGGGTGGTCATGTTGTCGGTGGTTGGGTGTTTTCTCCATGTTTTCTCCAGTGTGCGGCATAGCTTTTTGGATTTTTTAAGGTCATCATTGAACCAGGGAGCCTTTTTGCTGGTTGAATTGATCTGGTGCTTTTTCAGGGGTGCTAATTCGTCAGCGCTGTGGGTGATCCATTGCTTGAGATTGGTGGCCGCTTGGTTTGGGTCCAATGAGAGGGTGGGAGGGTTTTGGTTGAGTGATGTGAGGAGTTGGGCGGAGGTGATTTTGTTCCAGTTTCTCCGAGGAATAGGTTGTGGTCGGATGTGGGTCAAGGTGGTTGTGTAGCTGCAGTGGACACAGCTGTGGTCCGTCCAGTGGAGAGCTGTGGTGCGGTCGAAGGAGATGTGCTTGCTGGAGGTGAAGATAGGGTCGAGCGTGTGTCCGGCTATATGGGTGGGGGTGTTAACAAGTTGTTTGAGTCTGAGATTGGCCAGGTTGTCCAGAAGGGTGGAGGTGTTGCTGTCGTGTTTGTTGTCAAGGTGGAAGTTGAGGTCTCCTAGAAGAATGTAGTTTTCGGAGGCGAGGGCATGTGGGCTGACAAAGTCGGTGATTTCATCGCTGAATTGAGTGCGGGTTCCTGGAGGTCTGTAGATGAGGGTGCCTCTAAGTGTGGTCCTAGGGTCGGTGGAGATCTGGAAGTGGAGATGTTCGGCGGTAGTAATATTATCGTCGGAGCTGGTAGTGATTTTGATGGTGTTCCTGTGGATGATGGCGATGCCTCCTCCTGTTTGATTGGTGCGGTCTTTCCGGGTAATCTTGTAAGCGTCCGGTATGAATATAGCGATGTCGGGTGCTGATGATGTGTTCATCCATGTTTCAGCGCTCCAGCAGAGGAGCGGGAGCCCTCCAGAAACTTTGGCAGTTTGTTTGTTTCCTTGTACGGGGCTACTACCTTTAAAAATCAAAGTTCTCCTGCCTGCTCCAGCGGCCCGTGCTGGCTGGTCACCCCCGCTGCCTCACTCAGATCACCTTGCGGCCGCCGAGCGGGGGGACTACAGCTCCCAGGACCCTTTGCTCTTGCCTACAGCCCTGCCCACCTACGTTCGCTTACGTGCCCGGAAGGCGCTCAAAACACTATCACTCCGGCAGAGGAGTGGGAGCCCTCCAGAAACTTTGGCAGTTTGCTTGTTTCCTAGTTCGGGCCTACTTTCTTTAAAAATCAAAGTTCTCCTGCCCGCTCCAGCAGCCCGTGCTGGCTGGTCCCCCCCCGCTGCCGCACTCAGATCACCTTGCGGCCACTGAGCGGGGGTACTACAGCTCCCAGGACCCTTTGCTCTTGGCCTACAGCCCCGCGCACCTACGCTCGCTTACGCGCCCGAAAGGCGCTCAAAACACCAGCGCTCCGGCAGAGGAGCGGGAGCCCTACAGAAACTTTGGCAGTTTGATTGTTTCCTAGTTTGGGCCTACTTCCTTTAAAAATCAAAGTTCTCCTGCCTGCTCCAGAGGCCCGAGCTGGCTGGTCCCCCCACTGCTGCACTCGGATCACCTTGCGGCCACCGAGCAGGGGGACTACAGCCCCGAGGACCATTTGCTCTTGCCTGCAGCCCCACCCACCTACGCTTACTTACGCGCCCGGAAGGCGCTCAAAACACCAGCACTCCAGCAGAGGAGCGGGAGCCCTCCAGAATTTTTGGCAGTTTGTTTGTTTCCTTGTACGGGGCTACTTCTTTCAAAAATCAAAGTTCTCCTGCCTGCTCCAGCGGCCCGTGCTGGCTGGTACCCCCCGCTACCGCACTCAGATCACCTTGCGGCCACCGAGCAGGGGGACTACAGCTCCCAGGACCCTTTGCTCTTGCCTGCAGCCCCGCCCACCCACGCTCGCTTACGCGCCCGGAAGACGCTCAAAACACCAGAGCTCCGGCAGAGGAGCGGGAGCCCTCTAGAAACTTTGGCAGTTTGTTTGTTTCCTTGTACGGGGCAACTTCCTTTAAAAGTCAAAGTTCTCCTGCCTGCTCCAGTGGCCCGTGCTGGCTGGTCCCCCCCGCTGCCGCACTCGGATCACCTTGTGGCCGCCGAGCGGGGGGACTACAGCTCCCAGGACCCTTTGCTCTTGCCTACAGCCCTGCCCACCTACGTTCGTTACGTGCCCGGAAGGCACTCAAAACACCATCGCTCCGGCAGACGGGTGGGAGCCCTCCTGAAACTTTGGCAGTTTGCTTGTTTCCTAGTTCGGGCCTACTTCCTTTAAAAAATCAAAGTTCTCCTGCCTGCTCCAGCGGCCCGTGCTGGCTGGTCCCCCCCGCTGCTGCACTCGGATCACCTTGCGGCCGCCGAGCAGGGCGACTACAGCCCCCAGGACCCTTTGCTCTTGCCTGCAGCCCCGCCCACCTATGCTCGCTTACGCGCCCGGAAGGCACTCAAAACACCAGCGCTCCGGCAGAGAAGCGGGAGCCCTCCAGAAACTTTGGCAGTTTGTTTGTTTCCTTGTACGGGGCTACTTCCTTTAAAAATCAAAGTTCTCCTGCCCGCTCCAGCGGCCCGTGCTGGCTGGTCCCCCCCGCTGCCGCACTCAGATCACCTTGCGGCCACCGAGCGGGGGGACTACAGCTCCCAGGACCATTTGCTCTTGGCCTGCAGCCCCGCCCACCTACGCTCGCTTACATGCCCGAAAGGCGCTCAAAACACCAGCGCTCCGGCAGAGGAGCGGGAGCCCTCTAGAAACTTTGGCAGGTTGCTTGTTTCCTAGTTCGGGCCTACTTCCTTTAAAAATCAAAGTTCTCCTGCCTGCTCCAGCGGCCCGTGCTGGCTGGTCCCCCCGCTGCTGCACTCGGATCACCTTGCGGCCACCGAGCAGGGGGACTACAGCCCCCAGGACCCTTTGCTCTTGCCTGCAGCCCCGCCATACCTACGCTCGCTTACGCGCCCGAAGGCGCTCAAAACACCAGAGCTCCGGCAGAGGAGCGGGAGCCCTCTAGAAACTTTGGCAGTTTGTTTGTTTCCTTGTACGGGGCTACTACCTTTAAAAATCAAAGTCCTCCTGCCTGCTCCAGTGGCCCGTGCTGGCTGGTCACCCCCGCTGCCGCACTCAGATCACCTTGCGGCCGCCGAGCGGGGGGACTACAGCTCCCAGGACCCTTTGCTCTTGCCTACAGCCCTGCCCACCTACGTTCGTTACGTGCCCAGAAGGCGCTCAAAACACCATCGCTCCGGCAGAGGGGTGGGAGCCCTCTAGAAACTTTGGCAGGTTGCTTGTTTCCTAGTTCGGGCCTACTTCCTTTAAAAATCAAAGTTCTCCTGCCTGCTCCAGCGGCCCGTGCTGGCTGGTCCCCCCCGCTGCTGCACTCGGATCACCTTGCGGCCACCGAGCAGGGGGACTACAGCCCCCAGGACCCTTTGCTCTTGCCTGCAGCCCCGCCATACCTACGCTCGCTTACGCGCCCGAAGGCGCTCAAAACACCAGAGCTCCGGCAGAGGAGCGGGAACCCTCTAGAAACGTTGGCAGTTTGTTTGTTTCCTTGTACGGGGCTACTACCTTTAAAAATCAAAGTCCTCCTGCCTGCTCCAGTGGCCCGTGCTGGCTGGTCACCCCCGCTGCCGCACTCAGATCACCTTGCGGCCGCCGAGCGGGGGGACTACAGCTCCCAGGACCCTTTGCTCTTGCCTACAGCCCTGCCTACCTACGTTCGCTTACGTGCCCGTAAGGCGCTCAAAACACCAGCGCTCCTGCAGAGGAGCAGGAGCCCTCCAGAAATATTGGCAGTTTGCTTGTTTCCTAGTTTGGGCCAACTTCCTTTAAAAATCAAAGTTCTCCTGCCTGCTCCAGCGGCCCGTGCTGGCTGGCCCCCCTCGCTGCCGCACTCAGATACCCTGGCGGCCACGGAGCGGGGGGACTAGAGCTCCCAGGACCCTTTGCTCTTGGCCTGCAGCCCCGCGCACCTACGCTGGCCTACGCATCCGGAAGGCGCTCAAAACACCAGCGCTCCGGCAGGGGAGTGGGAGCCCTCCAGAAACTTTGGCAGTTTGCTTGTTTCCTAGTTCGGGCCTCCTTCCTTTAAAAATTAAAGTTCTCCTGCCTGCTCCGGAGGCCCGTGCTGGCTGGTCCCCCCCGCTGCTGCACTCGGATCACCTTGCGGCCGCCGAGCAGGGGGACTACAGCCCCCAGGACCCTTTTTCTCTTGCCTGCAGCCCCGCCCACCTACACTAGCTCACGCGCCCGGAACGCGCTCAAAACACCAGCACTCCAGAGAGGAGTGGGAGCCCTCCAGAAACTTTGGCAGTTTGTTTGTTTCCTTGTACGGGGCTACTACCTTTAAAAATCAAAGTTCTCCTGCCTGCTCCATCGGCCTCTGCTGGCTGGTCACCCCCGCTGCCGCACTCGGATCACCTTGTGGCCGCCGATAGGGGGGACTACAGCTCCCAGGACCCTTTGCTCTTGCCTACAGCCCGCCCACCTACGTTCGCTTTTGTGCCCGGAAGGCGCTCAAAACACCATTGCTCCGGCATACGATTGGGAGCCCCCCGGAAACTTTGGCAGTTTGCTTGTTTCCTAGTTCGGGCCTACTTCCTTTAAAAATCAAAGTTCTCCTGCCCGCTCCAGCAGCCCGTTCTGGCTGGTCCCCCCCGCTGCCGCACTCAGATCACCTTGCGGCCACCGAGCGGGGAGACTACAGCTCCCAGGACATTTTGCTCTTGGCCTGCTGGCCTGCCCACCTATGCTCGCTTACGCGCCCGGAAGGCGCTCAAAACACCAGCTCTCCGGCAGAGGAGCGGGAGCCCTCCAGAAACTTTGGCAGTTTGCTTGTTTCCTAGTTTGGGCCTACTTCCTTTAAAAATCAAAGTTCTCCTGCCTGCTCCAGCGGCCCGTGCTGGCTGGTCCCCCCCGCTGCTGCACTCGGATCACCTTGCGGCCGTCGAGCAGGGGGACTACAGCCCCCAGGACCCTTTGCTCTTGGCCTGCAGCCCCGCCCACCTACGCTCGCTTACGCGCCCGGAAGGCGCTCAAAACACCAGCGCTCCGGCAGAGGAGCGGGAGCCCTCCAGAAACTTTGGCAGTTTGCTTGTTTCCTAGTTCGGGCCTACTTCCTTTAAAAATCAAAGTTCTCCTGCCTGCTCCAGCGGCCCGTGCTGGCTGGTCCCCCCCGCTGCTGCACTCGTATGCCCTTGCGGCCGCCGAGCAGGGGGACTACAGCCCCCAGGACCCTTTGCTCTTGCCTGCAGCCCCGCCCACCTAAGCTCGCTTACGCGCCCGGAAGGCGCTCAAAACACCAGCGCTCCGGCAGAGGAGCGGGAGCCCTCCAGAAACTTTCGCAGTTTGTTTGTTTCCTTGTACGGGGCTACTACCTTTAAAAATCAAAGTTCTCCTGCCTGCTCCAATGGCCCGTGCTGGCTGGTCCCCCCCGCTGCGGCACTCGGATCACCTTGCGGCCGCCGAGCAGGGGAACTACAGCCCCGAGGACCCTTTGCTCTTGCCTGCAGCCCCGCCCACCTACGCTCGCTTACGCGCCCGGAAGGCACTCAAAACACCAGCGCTCCGGCAGAGGAGCAGGAGCCCTCCAGAAACTTTGGCAGTTTGTTTGTTTCCTTGTACGGGGCTACTTCCTTTAAAAATCAAAGTTCTCCTGCCCGCTCAGCGGCCCATGCTGGCTGGTCCCCCCCGCTGCCGCACTCGGATCACCTTGCGGCCGCCGAGCGGGGGGACTACAGCTCCCAAGACCCTTTGCTCTTGCCTACAGCCCTGCCCACCTACGTTCGCTTACGTGCCCAAAAGGCGCTCAAAACACCATCGCTCCGGCAGAGGAGTGGGAGCCCTCCAGAAACTTTGGCAGTTTGCTTGTTTCCTAGTTCGGGACTACTTCCTTTAAAAATCAAAGTTCTCTTGCCCGCTCCAGCAGCCCGTGCTGGCTGGTCCCCCCGCCGCTCCACTCAGATACCCTGGCTGCCACCGAGCGGGGGGACTACAGCTCCCAGGACCCTTTGCTCTTGGCCTGCAGCCCCGCCCACCTACGCTCGCTTACGCGCCCGGAAGGCGCTCAAATTACCAGCGCTCCGGCAAAGTAGTGGGAGCCCTCCAGAAACCTTGGCAGTTTGCTTGTTTCTTAGTTCGGGCCTACTTCCTTTAAAAATCAAAGTTCTCCTGCCTGCTCCAGCGGCCCGTGCTGGCTGGTCCCCCCCGCTGCTGCACTCGGATCACCTTGCGGCCGCCGAGCAGGGGGACTACAGCCCCCTGGACCCTTTGCTCTTGCCTGCAGCCCGTCCCACCTACGCTCGCTTACGCGCCCGGAAGGCGCTCAAAACACCAGCGCTCCAGCAGAGGAGCGGGAGCCATCCAGAAACTTTGGCAGTTTGTTTGTTTCCTTGTACGGGGCTACTACCTTTAAAAATCAAAGTTATCCTGCCTGCTCCAGCGGCCCGTGCTGGCTGGTCACCCCCGCTGCCGCACTCGGATCACCTTGCGGCCGCCGAGCGGGGGGACTACAGCTCCCAGGACCCTTTGCTCTTGCCTACAGCCCTGCCCACCTACGTTCGCTTACGTGCCCGGAAGGCACTCAAAACACCATCGCTCCGGCAGAGGATTGGAGCCCTCCAGAAACTTTGGCAGTTTGCTTGTTTCCTAGTTCGGGCCTACTTCCTTTAAAGATCAAAGTTCTCCTGCCCGCTCCAGCAGCCCTACTGGCTTGTCCCCCCCGCGGCCGCACTCAGATCACCTTGCGGCCACCGAGCGGGGGGAATACAGCTCCCAGGACCCTTTGCTCTTGGCCTGCAGCCCCGCCGACCTACGCTCGCTTACGCACCCGGAAGGCGCTCAAAACACCAGCGCTCCGGCAGAGGAGCGGGAGCCCTCCAGAAACTTTGGCAGTTTGCTTGTTTCCTAGTTTGGGCCTACTTCCTTTACAAATCAAAGTTCTCCTGCCTGCTCCAGTGGCCCGTGCTGGCTGGTCCCCCCCGCTGCTGCACTCGGATCACCTTGCGGCCGTCGAGCAGGGGGACTACAGCCCCCAGGACCATTTGCTCTTGCCTGCAGCCCCGCCCAACTACGCTCGCTTACGCGTCCGGAAGGCGCTCAAAACACCAACGCTCCAGCAGAGGAGCGGGAGCCCTCCAGAAACTTTGGCAGTTTGTTTGTTTGCTTGTACGGGGCTACTTCCTTTAAAAATCAAAGTTCTCCTGCCCGCTCCAGCGGCCCGTGCTGGCTGGTCCCCCCCGCTGCCGCACTCGGATCACCTTGCGGCCGCTGAGCGGGGGGACTACAGCTCCCAGGACCCTTTGCTCTTGCCTACAGCCCTGCCCACCTACGTTCGCTTACGTGCCCGGATGGCGCTCAAAACACCATCACTCCGGCAGAGGAGTGGGAGCCCTCCAGAAACTTTGGCAGTTTGCTTGTTTCCTAGTTCGGGCCTACTTTCTTTAAAAATCAAAGTTCTCCTGCCCGCTCCAGCAGCCCGTGCTGGCTGGTCCCCCCCGCTGCTGCACTCAGATCACCTTGCAGCCACTGAGCGGGGGGACTACAGCTCCCAGGACCCTTTGCTCTTGGCCTACAGCCCCGCGCACCTACGCTCGCTTACGCGCCCGAAAGGCGCTCAAAACACCAGCGCTCCGGCTGAGGAGCGGGAGCCCTACAGAAACTTTGGCAGTTTGATTGTTTCCTAGTTTGGGCCTAGTTCCTTTAAAAATCAAAGCTCTCCTGCCTGCTCCAGCGGCCCGTGCTGGCTGGTCCCCCCCACTGCTGCACTCGGATCACCTTGCGGCCGCCGAGCAGGGGGACTACAGCCCCGAGGACCATTTGTTCTTGCCTGCAGCCCCACCCACCTACGCTTACTTACGCGCCCGGAAGGCGCTCAAAACACCAGCACTCTAGCAGAGGAGCGGGAGCCCTCCAGAATTTTTGGCAGTTTGTTTGTTTCCTTGTACGGGGCTACTTCTTTTAAAAATCAAAGTTCTCCTGCCCGCTCCAGCGGCCCGTGCTGGCTGGTACCCCCCGCTGCCGCACTCAGATCACCTTGCGGCCACCGAGCGGGGGGACTACAGCTCCCAGGACCCTTTGCTCTTGGCCTGCAGCCCCGCCCACCTACGCTCGCTTACGCGCCCGGATGGCGCTCAAAACACCAGTGCTCCAGTAGAGGAGCGGGAGCCCTCCAGAAACTTTGGCACTTTGTTTGTTTCCTTGTACGGGGCTACTTCTTTTAAAAATCAAAGTTCTCCTGCCTGCTCCAATGGCCCGTGCTGGCTGGTCCCCCCCGCTGCGGCACTCGGATCACCTTGCGGCCGCCGAGCAGGGGAACTACAGCCCCGAGGACCCGTTGCTCTTGCCTGCAGCCCCGCCCACCTACGCTCGCTTACGCGCCCGGAAGGCACTCAAAACACCAGCGCTCCGGCAGAGGAGCGGGAGCCCTCCAGAAACTTTGGCAGTTTGTTTGTTTCCTTGTACGGGGCTACTTCCTTTAAAAATCAAAGTTCTCCTGCCCGCTCCAGCGGCCCATGCTGGCTGGTCCCCCCCGCTGCCGCACTCGGATCCCCTTGCGGCCGCCGAGCGGGGGGACTACAGCTCCCAAGACCCTTTGCTCTTGCCTACAGTCCTGCCCACCTACGTTCGCTTACGTGCCCAAAGCGCTCAAAACACCATCGCTCCGGCAGAGGAGTGGGAGCCCTCCAGAAACTTTGGCAGTTTGCTTGTTTCCTAGTTCGGGACTACTTCCTTTAAAAATCAAAGTTCTCTTGCCCGCTCCAGCAGCCCGTGCTGGCTGGTCCCCCCGCCGCTCCACTCAGATACCCTGGCGGCCACCGAGCGGGGGGACTACAGCTCCCAGGACCCTTTGCTCTTGGCCTGCAGCCCCGCCCACCTACGCTCGCTTACGCGCCCGGATGGCGCTCAAAACACCAGCGCTCCAGTAGAGGAGCGGGAGCCCTCCAGAAACTTTGGCAGTTTGTTTGTTTCCTTGTACGGGGATACTTCCTTTAAAAATCAAAGTTCTCCTGCCTGCTCCAGCGGCCCATGCTGGCTGGTCCCCCCCGCTGATGCACTCGGATCACCTTGCGGCCGCCGAGCAGGGGGACTAAAGCCCCCAGGACCCTTTGCTCTTGCCTGCAGCCCCGCCCACCAACGCTCGCTTACGCGCCCGGAAGGCACTCAAAACACCAGCGCTCCGGCAGAGGAGCGGGAGCCCTCCAGAAACTTTGGCAGTTTGTTTGTTTCCTTGTACGGGGCAACTTCCTTTAAAAGTCAAAGTTCTCCTGCCTGCTCCAGTGGCCCGTGCTGGCTGGTCCCCCCCCGCTGCCGCACTCGGATCACCTTGCGGCTGCCGAGCGGGGGGACTACAGCTCCCAGGACCCTTTGCTCTTGCCTACAGCCCTGCCCACCTACGTTCGTTACGTGCCCGGAAGGCGCTCAAAACACCATCGCTCCGGCAGAGGGGTGGGAGCCCTCCAGAAACTTTGGCAGTTTGCTTGTTTCCTAGTTCGGGCCTACTTCCTTTAAAAAATCAAAGTTCTCCTGCCTGCTCCAGCGGCCCGTGCTGGCTGGTCCCCCCGCTGCTGCACTCGGATCACCTTGCGGCTGCCGAGCAGGGGGACTACAGCCCCCAGGACCCTTTGCTCTTGCCTGCAGCCCATCCCACCTACGCTCGCTTACGCGCCCGGAAGGCGCTCAAAACACCAGCGCTCCAGCAGAGGAGCGGGAGCCATCCAGAAACTTTGGCAGTTTGTTTGTTTCCTTGTACGGGGCTACTACCTTTAAAAATCAAAGTTATCCTGCCTGCTCCAGCGGCCCGTGCTGGCTGGTCACCCCCGCTGCCGCACTCGGATCACCTTGCGGCCGCCGAGCGGGGGGACTACAGCTCCCAGGACCCTTTGCTCTTGCCTACAGCCCTGCCCACCTACGTTCGCTTACGTGCCCGGAAGGCACTCAAAACACCATCGCTCCGGCAGAGGATTGGAGCCCTCCAGAAACTTTGGCAGTTTGCTTGTTTCCTAGTTCGGGCCTACTTCCTTTAAAGATCAAAGTTCTCCTGCCCGCTCCAGCAGCCCTACTGGCTTGTCCCCCCCGCGGCCGCACTCAGATCACCTTGCGGCCACCGAGCGGGGGGAATACAGCTCCCAGGACCCTTTGCTCTTGGCCTGCAGCCCCGCCGACCTACGCTCGCTTACGCACCCGGAAGGCGCTCAAAACACCAGCGCTCCGGCAGAGGAGCGGGAGCCCTCCAGAAACTTTGGCAGTTTGCTTGTTTCCTAGTTTGGGCCTACTTCCTTTACAAATCAAAGTTCTCCTGCCTGCTCCAGTGGCCAGTGCTGGCTGGTCACTCCCGCTGCTGCACTCGGATCACCTTGCGGCCGTCGAGCAGGGGGACTACAGCCCCCAGGACCATTTGCTCTTGCCTGCAGCCCCGCCCAACTACGCTCACTTACGCGTCCGGAAGGCGCTCAAAACACCAACGCTCCAGCAGAGGAGCGGGAGCCCTCCAGAAACTTTGGCAGTTTGTTTGTTTGCTTGTACGGGGCTACTTCCTTTAAAAATCAAAGTTCTCCTGCCCGCTCCAGCGGCCCGTGCTGGCTGGTCCCCCCCGCTGCCGCACTCGGATCACCTTGCGGCCGCTGAGCGGGGGGACTACAGCTTCCAGGACCCTTTGCTCTTGCCTACAGCCCTGCCCACCTACGTTCGCTTACGTGCCCGGAAGGCGCTCAAAACACCATCACTCCGGCAGAGGAGTGGTAGCCCTCCAGAAACTTTGGCAGTTTGCTTGTTTCCTAGTTCGGGCCTACTTTCTTTAAAAATCAAAGTTCTCCTGCCCGCTCCAGCAGCCCGTGCTGGCTGGTCCCCCCCGCTGCTGCACTCAGATCACCTTGCGGCCACTGAGCGGGGGAACTACAGCTCCCAGGACCCTTTGCTCTTGGCCTACAGCCCCGCGCACCTACGCTCGCTTACGCGCCCGGATGGCGCTCAAAACACCAGCGCTCCAGTAGAGGAGCGGGAGCCCTCCAGAATTTTTGGCAGTTTGTTTGTTTCCTTGTACGGGGCTACTTCTTTTAAAAATCAAAGTTCTCCTGCCCGCTCCAGCGGCCCGTGCTGGCTGGTACCCCCCGCTGCCGCACTCAGATCACCTTGCGGCCACCGAGCGGGGGGACTACAGCTCCCAGGACCCTTTGCTCTTGGCCTGCAGCCCCGCCCACCTACGCTCGCTTACGCGCCGGGATGGCGCTCAAAACACCAGCGCTCCAGTAGAGGAGCGGGAGCCCTCCAGAAACTTTGGCAGTTTGTTTGTTTCCTTGTACGGGGATACTTCCTTTAAAAATCAAAGTTCTCCTGCCTGCTCCAGCGGCCCATGCTGGCTGGTCCCCCACGCTGATGCACTCGGATCACCTTGCGGCCGCCGAGCAGGGGGACTAAAGCCCCCAGGACCCTTTGCTCTTGCCTGCAGCCCCGCCCACCAACGCTCGCTTACGTGCCCGGAAGACGCTCAAAACACCAGCGCTCCGGCAGAGGAGCCGGAGCCCTCCAGAAACTTTGGCAGTTTGTTTGTTTCCTTGTACGGGGCAACTTCCTTTAAAAGTCAAAGTTCTCCTGCCTGCTCCAGTGGCCCGTGCTGGCTGGTCCCCCCCGCTGCCGCACTCGGATCACCTTGCGGCTGCCGAGCGGGGGGACTACAGCTCCCAGGACCCTTTGCTCTTGCCTACAGCCCTGCCCACCTACGTTTGTTACGTGCCCGGAAGGCGCTCAAAACACCATCGCTCCGGCAGAGGGGTGGGAGCCCTCCAGAAACTTTGGCAGTTTGCTTGTTTCCTAGTTCGGGCCTACTTCCTTTAAAAAATCAAAGTTCTCCTGCCTGCTCCAGCGGCCCGTGCTGGCTGGTCCCCCCCGCTGCTGCACTCGGATCACCTTGCGGCCGCCGAGCAGGGGGACTACAGCCCCCAGGACCCTTTGCTCTTGCCTGCAGCCCCGCCCACCTACGCTCGCTTACGCGCCCGGAAGGCACTCAAAACACCAGCGCTCCGCCAGAGAAGCGGGAGCCCTCCAGAAACTTTGGCAGTTTGTTTGTTTCCTTGTACGGGGCTACTTCCTTTAAAAATCAAAGTTATCTTGCCCGCTCCAGCAGCCCGTGCTGGCTGGTCCCCCCCGCTGCCGCACTCAGATCACCTTGCAGCCACCGATAGGGGGACTACAGCTCCCAGGACCCTTTGCTCTTGGCCTGCAGCCCCGCCCACCTACGCTCGCTTACGCGCCCGGAAGGCGCTCAAAACACCAGCGCTCCGGCAGAGGAGCGGGAGCCCTCCAGAAACTTTGGCAGTTTGCTTGTTTCCTAGTTCGGGCCTACTTCCTTTAAAAATCAAAGTTCTCCTGCCTGCTCCAGCGGCCCGTGCTGGCTGGTCCCCCCCGCTGCTGCACTCGGATCACCTTGCGGCCGCCGAGCACGGGGACTACAGCCCCCAGGACCCTTTGCTCTTGCCTGCAGCCCCGCCCACCTACGCTCGCTTACGCGCCCGGAAGGCGCTCAAAACACCAGCTCTCTGGCAGAGGAGCGGGAGCCCTCCAGAAACTTTGGCAGTTTGCTTGTTTCCTAGTTCGGGCCTACTTCCTTTAAAAATCAAAGTTCTCCTGCCTGCTCCAGCGGCCCGTGCTGGCTGGTCACCCCCGCACCGCACTCGGATCACCTTGCGGCCGCCGAGCGGGGGGACTACAGCTCCCAGGACCCTTTGCTCTTGCCTACAGCCCTGCCCACCTACGTTCGCTTACGTGCCCGGAAGGCACTCAAAACATCATCGCTCCGGCAGAGGAGTGGGATCCCTCCAGAAACTTTGGCAGTTTGCTAGTTCTCTAGTTCGGGCCTACTTCCTTTAAAAATCAAAGTTCTCCTGCCCGCTCCAGCAGCCCATGCTGGCTGGTCCCCCCCGCTGCCGCACTCAGATCACCTTGCGGCCACCGAGCGGGGGGACTACAGCTCCGAGGACCCTCTGCTCTTGGCCTGCAGCCCCGCCCACCTACGCTCGCTTACGCGCCTGAAAGGCGCTCAAAACACCAGCGCTCCGGCAGAGGAGCGGGAGCCCTCCAGAAACTTTGACAGTTTGCTTGTTTCCTAGTTTGGGCCTACTTCCTTTAAAAATCAAAGTTCTCCTGCCTGCTCCAGCGGCCCGTGCTGGCTGGTCCCCCCCGCTGCTGCACTCGGATCACCTTGCGGCCGCCGAGCAGGGGGACTACAGCCCCCAGGACCCTTTGCTCTTGCCTGCAGCCCCGCCCACCTATGCTCACTTACGCGCCCACAAGTCGCTCAAAACACCAGCACTCCAGCAGAGGAGCGGGAGCCCTCCAGAAACTTTGGCAGTTTGTTTGTTTCCTTGTACGGGGCTACTTCGTTTAAAAATCAAAGTTCTCCTGCCCGCTCCAGCGGCCCGTGCTGGCTGGTCCCCCCCGCTGCCAAACTCAGATCACCTTGCGGCCACTGAGCGGGGGGACTACAGCTCCCAGGACCCTTTGCTCTTGGCCTGCAGCCCCGCCCACCTACGCTCGCTTACGCGCCCGGAAGGCGCTCAAAACACCAGCGCTCCAGCAGAGGAGCGGGAGCCCTGAGAAACTTTGGCAGTTTGCTTGTTTCCTAGTTTGGGCCTACTTCCTTTAAAAATCAAAGTTCTCCTGCCTGCTCCAGCGGCCTGTGCTGGCTGGTCCCCCCCGCTGCTGCACTCGGATCACCTTGCGGCCGCCGAGCAGGGGGTCTACAGCCCCCAGGACCCTTTGCTCTTGCCTGCAGCCCCACCCACCTACGCTCACTTACGCGCCCAGAAGGCACTCAAAACACCAGCACTCCAGCAGAGGAGCGGGAGCCCTCCAGAAACTTTGGCAGTTTGCTTGTTTCCAAGTTCGGGCCTACTTCCTTTAAAAATCAAAGTTCTCCTGCCTGCTCCAGCGGCCCGTGCTGGCTGGTCCCCCCCGCTGCTGCACTCGGATCACCTTGCGGCTGCCGACGGGGGGACTACAGCCCCCAGGACCCTTTGCTCTTGCCTGCAGCCCCGCCCTCCTACGCTCGCTTACGCGCTTGGAAGGCGCTCAAAACACCAGCGCTCCAGAGAGGAGCGGGAGCCCTCCAGAAACTTTGGCAGTTTTTGTTTGTTTCCTTGTACGGGGCTATTACCTTTAAAAATCAAAGTTCTCCTGCCTGCTACAGTGGCCTGTGCTGGCTGGTCACCCCCGCTGCCGCACTCGGATCACCTTGCGGCCACCGAGCGGGGGGACTACAGCTCCCAGGACCCTTTGCTCTTGCCTACAGCCCTGCCCACCTACGTTCGCTTACGTGCCCGGAAGGCGCTCAAAACACCATCGCTCCGGCAGAGGAGTGGGAGCCCTCCAGAAACTTTGGCAGTTTGCTTGTTTCCTAGTTCGGGCCTACTTTCTTTAAAAATCAAAGTTCTCCTGCCCGCTCCAGCAGCCCGTGCTGGCTGGTCCCCCCCGCTGCTGCACTCAGATCACCTTGCGGCCACTGAGCGGGGGGACTACAGCTCCCAGGACCCTTTGCTCTTGGCCTACAGTCCCGCGCACCTACGCTCGCTTACGCGCCCGAAAGGCGCTCAAAACACCAGCGCTCCGGCTGAGGAGCGGGAGCCCTACAGAAACTTTGGCAGTTTGATTGTTTCCTAGTTTGGGCCTAGTTCCTTTAAAAATCAAAGTTCTCCTGCCTGCTCCAGCGGCCCGTGCTAGCTGGTCCCCCCCACTGCTGCACTCGGATCACCTTGCGGCCGCCGAGCAGGGGGACTACAGCCCCGAGGACCATTTGCTCTTGCCTGCAGCCCCACCCACCTACGCTTACTTACGCGCCCGGAAGGCGCTCAAAACACCAGCACTCTAGCAGAGGAGCGGGAGCCCTCCAGAATTTTTGGCAGTTTGTTTGTTTCCTTGTACGGGGCTACTTCTTTTAAAAATCAAAGTTCTCCTGCCCGCTCCAGCGGCCCGTGCTGGCTGGTACCCCCCGCTGCCGCACTCAGATCACCTTGCGGCCACCGAGCGGGGGGACTACAGCTCCCAGGACCCTTTGCTCTTGGCCTGCAGCCCCGCCCACCTACGCTCGCTTACGCGCCCGGATGGCGCTCAAAACACCAGTGCTCCAGTAGAGGAGCGGGAGCCCTCCAGAAACTTTGGCAGTTTGTTTGTTTCCTTGTACGGGGCTACTTCTTTTAAAAATCAAAGTTCTCCTGCCTGCTCCAATGGCCCGTGCTGGCTGGTCACCCCCGCTGCGGCACTCGGATCACCTTGCGGCCGCCGAGCAGGGGAACTACAGCCCCGAGGACCCTTTGCTCTTGCCTGCAGCCCCGCCCACCTACGCTCGCTTACGCGCCCGGAAGGCACTCAAAACACCAGCGCTCCGGCAGAGGAGCGGGAGCCCTCCAGAAACGTTGGCAGTTTGTTTGTTTCCTTGTACGGGGCTACTTCCTTTAAAAATCAAAGTTCTCCTGCCCGCTCCAGCGGCCCATGCTGGCTGGTCCCCCCGCTACCGCACTCGGATCCCCTTGCGGCCGCCGAGCGGGGGGACTACAGCTCCCAAGACCCTTTGCTCTTGCCTACAGTCCTGCCCACCTACGTTCGCTTACGTGCCCAAAAGGCGCTCAAAACACCATCGCTCCGGCAGAGGAGTGGGAGCCCTCCAGAAACTTTGGCAGTTTGCTTGTTTCCTAGTTCGGGACTACTTCCTTTAAAAATCAAAGTTCTCTTGCCCGCTCCAGCAGCCCGTGCTGGCTGGTCCCCCCGCCGCTCCACTCAGATACCCTGGCGACCACCGAGCGGGGGGACTACAGCTCCCAGGACCCTTTGCTCTTGGCCTGCAGCCCCGCCCACCTACGCTCGCTTACGCGCCCGGAAGGCGCTCAAATTACCAGCGCTCCGGCAGAGTAGTGGGAGCCCTCCAGAAACCTTGGCAGTTTGCTTGTTTCCTAGTTCGGGCCTACTTCCTTTAAAAATCAAAGTTCTCCTGCCTGCTCCAGCGGCCTGTGCTGGCTGGTCCCCCCCGCTGCTGCACTCGGATCACCTTGCGGCCGCCAAGCAGGGGAACTACAGCCCCCTGGACCCTTTGCTCTTGCCTGCAGCCCGTCCCACCTACGCTCGCTTACGCGCCCGGAAGGCGCTCAAAACACCAGCGCTCCAGCAGAGGAGCGGGAGCCATCCAGAAACTTTGGCAGTTTGTTTGTTTCCTTGTACGGGGCTACTACCTTTAAAAAATCAAAGTTATCCTGCCTGCTCCAGCGGCCCGTGCTGGCTGGTCACCCCCGCTGCCGCACTCGGATCACCTTGCGGCCGCCGAGCGGGGGGACTACAGCTCCCAGGACCCTTTGCTCTTGCCTACAGCCCTGCCCACCTACGTTCGCTTACGTGCCCGGAAGGCACTCAAAACACCATCGCTCCGGCAGAGGATTGGAGCCCTCCAGAAACTTTGGCAGTTTGCTTGTTTCCTAGTTCGGGCCTACTTCCTTTAAAGATCAAAGTTCTCCTGCCCGCTCCAGCAGCCCTACTGGCTTGTCCCCCCCGCGGCCGCACTCAGATCACCTTGCGGCCACCGAGCGGGGGGGAATACAGCTCCCAGGACCCTTTGCTCTTGGCCTGCAGCCCCGCCGACCTACGCTCGCTTACGCACCCGGAAGGCGCTCAAAACATCAGCGCTCCGGCAGAGGAGCGGGAGCCCTCCAGAAACTTTGGCAGTTGGCTTGTTTCCTAGTTTGGACCTACTTCCTTTACAAATCAAAGTTCTCCTGCCTCCTCCAGTGGCCCGTGCTGGCTGGTCCCCCCCGCTGCTGCACTCGGATCACCTTGCGGCCGTCGAGCAGGGGGACTACAGCCCCCAGGACCATTTGCTCTTGCCTGCAGCCCCGCCCAACTACGCTCGCTTACGCGTCCGGAAGGCGCTCAAAACACCAACGCTCCAGCAGAGGAGCGGAAGCCCTCCAGAAACTTTGGCAGTTTGTTTGTTTGCTTGTACGGGGCTACTTCCTTTAAAAATCAAAGTTCTCCTTCCCGCTCCAGCGGCCCGTGCTGGCTGGTCCCCCCCGCTGCCGCACTCGGATCACCTTGCGGCCGCTGAGCGGGGGGACTACAGCTCCCAGGACCCTTTGCTCTTGGCCTACAGCCCCGCGCACCTACGCTCGCTTACGCGCCCGAAAGGCGCTCAAAACACCAGCGCTCCGGCTGAGGAGCGGGAGCCCTACAGAAACTTTGGCAGTTTGATTGTTTCCTAGTTTGGGCCTAGTTCCTTTAAAAATCAAAGTTCTCCTGCCTGCTCCAGCGGCCCGTGCTGGCTGGTCCCCCCCACTGCTGCACTCGGATCACCTTGCGGCCGCCGAGCAGGGGGACTACAGCCCCGAGGACCATTTGCTCTTGCCTGCAGCCCCACCCACCTACGCTTACTTACCCGCCCGGAAGGCGCTCAAAACACCAGCACTCCAGCAGAGGAGCGGGAGCCCTCCAGAATTTTTGGCAGTTTCTTTGTTTCCTTGTACGGGGCTACTTCTTTTAAAAATCAAAGTTCTCCTGCCCGCTCCAGCGGCCCGTGCTGGCTGGTACCACCCGCTGCCGCACTCAGATCACCTTGCGGCCACCGAGCGGGGGGACTACAGCTCCCAGGACCCTTTGCTCTTGGCCTGCAGCCCCGCCCACCTACGCTCGCTTACGCGCCCGGATGGCGCTCAAAACACCAGCGCTCCAGTAGAGGAGCGGGAGCCCTCCAGAAACTTTGGCAGTTTGTTTGTTTGCTTGTACGGGGCTACTTCCTTTAAAAATCAAAGTTCTCCTGCCCGCTCCAGCGGCCCGTGCTGGCTGGTCCCCCCCGCTGCCGCACTCGGATCACCTTGCGGCCGCTGAGCGGGGGGACTACAGCTTCCAGGACCCTTTGCTCTTGCCTACAGCCCTGCCCACCTACGTTCGCTTACGTGCCCGGAAGGCGCTCAAAACACCATCACTCCGGCAGAGGAGTGGTAGCCCTCCAGAAACTTTGGCAGTTTGCTTGTTTCCTAGTTCGGGCCTACTTTCTTTAAAAATCAAAGTTCTCCTGCCCGCTCCAGCAGCCCGTGCTGGCTGGTCCCCCCCGCTGCTGCACTCAGATCACCTTGCGGCCACTGAGCGGGGGGACTACAGCTCCCAGGACCCTTTGCTCTTGGCCTACAGCCCCGCGCACCTACGCTCGCTTACGCGCCCGGATGGCGCTCAAAACACCAGCGCTCCAGTAGAGGAGCGGGAGCCCTCCAGAATTTTTGGCAGTTTGTTTGTTTCCTTGTACGGGGCTACTTCTTTTAAAAATCAAAGTTCTCCTGCCCGCTCCAGCGGCCCGTGCTGGCTGGTACCCCCCGCTGCCGCACTCAGATCACCTTGCGGCCACCGAGCGGGGGGACTACAGCTCCCAGGACCCTTTGCTCTTGGCCTGCAGCCCCGCCCACCTACGCTCGCTTACGCGCCAGGATGGCGCTCAAAACACCAGCGCTCCAGTAGAGGAGCGGGAGCCCTCCAGAAACTTTGGCAGTTTGTTTGTTTCCTTGTACGGGGATACTTCCTTTAAAAATCAAAGTTCTCCTGCCTGCTCCAGCGGCCCATGCTGGCTGGTCCCACCCGCTGATGCACTCGGATCACCTTGCGGCCGCCGAGCAGGGGGACTAAAGCCCCCAGGACCCTTTGCTCTTGCCTGCAGCCCCGCCCACCAACGCTCGCTTACGCGCCCGGAAGACGCTCAAAACACCAGCGCTCCGGCAGAGGAGCGGGAGCCCTCCAGAAACTTTGGCAGTTTGTTTGTTTCCTTGTACGGGGCAACTTCCTTTAAAAGTCAAAGTTCTCCTGCCTGCTCCAGTGGCCCGTGCTGGCTGGTCCCCCCCGCTGCCGCACTCGGATCACCTTGCGGCTGCCGAGCGGGGGGACTACAGCTCCCAGGACCCTTTGCTCTTGCCTACAGCCCTGCCCACCTACGTTTGTTACGTGCCCGGAAGGCGCTCAAAACACCAGCGCTCCGCCAGAGGAGCGGGAGCCCTCCAGAAACTTTGGCAGTTTGTTTGTTTCCTTGTACGGGGCTACTTCCTTTAAAAATCAAAGTTATCTTGCCCGCTCCAGCAGCCCGTGCTGGCTGGTCCCCCCCGCTGCCGCACTCAGATCACCTTGCAGCCACCGAGAGGGGGACTACAGCTCCCAGGACCCTTTGCTCTTGGCCTGCAGCCCCGCCCACCTACGCTCGCTTACGCGCCCGGAAGGCACTCAAAACACCAGCGCTCCGCCAGAGGAGCGGGAGCCCTCCAGAAACTTTGGCAGTTTGCTTGTTTCCTAGTTCGGGCCTACTTCCTTTAAAAATCAAAGTTCTCCTGCCTGCTCCAGCGGCCCGTGCTGGCTGGTCCCCCCCGCTGCTGCACTCGGATCACCTTGCGGCCGCCGAGCACGGGGACTACAGCCCCCAGGACCCTTTGCTCTTGCCTGCAGCCCCGCCCACCTACGCTCGCTTACGCGCCCGGAAGGCGCTCAAAACACCAGCTCTCTGGCAGAGGAGCGGGAGCCCTCCAGAAACTTTGGCAGTTTGCTTGTTTCCTAGTTCGGGCCTACTTCCTTTAAAAATCAAAGTTCTCCTGCCTGCTCCAGCGGCCCGTGCTGGCTGGTCACCCCCGCACCGCACTCGGATCACCTTGCGGCCGCCGAGCGGGGGGACTACAGCTCCCAGGACCCTTTGCTCTTGCCTACAGCCCTGCCCACCTACGTTCGCTTACGTGCCCGGAAGGCACTCAAAACATCATCGATCCGGCAGAGGAGTGGGATCCCTCCAGAAACTTTGGCAGTTTGCTGGTTCTCTAGTTCGGGCCTACTTCCTTTAAAAATCAAAGTTCTCCTGCCCGCTCCAGCAGCCCATGCTGGCTGGTCCCCCCCGCTGCCGCACTCAGATCACCTTGCGGCCACCGAGCGGGGGGACTACAGCTCCGAGGACCCTCTGCTCTTGGCCTGCAGCCCCGCCCACCTACGCTCGCTTACGCGCCTGAAAGGCGCTCAAAACACCAGCGCTCTGGCAGAGGAGCGGGAGCCCTCCAGAAACTTTGACAGTTTGCTTGTTTCCTAGTTTGGGCCTACTTCCTTTAAAAATCAAAGTTCTCCTGCCTGCTCCAGCGGCCCGTGCTGGCTGGTCCCCCCCGCTGCTGCACTCGGATCACCTTGCGGCCGCCGAGCAGGGGGACTACAGCCCCCAGGACCCTTTGCTCTTGCCTGCAGCCCCGCCCACCTATGCTCACTTACGCGCCCACAAGTCGCTCAAAACACCAGCACTCCAGCAGAGGAGCGGGAGCCCTCCAGAAACTTTGGCAGTTTGTTTGTTTCCTTGTACGGGGCTACTTCGTTTAAAAATCAAAGTTCTCCTGCCCGCTCCAGCGGCCCGTGCTGGCTGGTCCCCCCCGCTGCCAAACTCAGATCACCTTGCGGCCACTAAGCGGGGGGACTACAGCTCCCAGGACCCTTTGCTCTTGGCCTGCAGCCCCGCCCACCTACGCTCGCTTACGCGCCCGGAAGGCGCTCAAAACACCAGCGCTCCAGCAGAGGAGCTGGAGCCCTGAGAAACTTTGGCAGTTTGCTTGTTTCCTAGTTTGGGCCTACTTCCTTTAAAAATCAAAGTTCTCCTGCCTGCTCCAGTGGCCTGTGCTGGCTGGTCCCCCCCGCTGCTGCACTCGGATCACCTTGCGGCCGCCGAGCAGGGGGTCTACAGCCCCCAGGACCCTTTGCTCTTGCCTGCAGCCCCACCCACCTACGCTCACTTACGCGCCCAGAAGGCACTCAAAACACCAGCACTCCAGCAGAGGAGCGGGAGCCCTCCAGAAACTTTGGCAGTTTGCTTGTTTCCAAGTTCGGGCCTACTTCCTTTAAAAATCAAAGTTCTCCTGCCTGCTCCAGCGGCCCGTGCTGGCTGGTCCCCCCCGCTGCTGCACTCGGATCACCTTGCGGCTGCCGAGCGGGGGGACTACAGCCCCCAGGACCCTTTGCTCTTGCCTGCAGCCCCGCCTTCCTACGCTCGCTTACGCGCTCGGAAGGCGCTCAAAACACCAGCGCTCCAGAGAGGAGCGGGAGCCCTCCAGAAACTTTGGTAGTTTGTTTGTTTCCTTGTACGGGGCTATTACCTTTAAAAATCAAAGTTCTCCTGCCTGCTACAGTGGCCCGTGCTGGCTGGTCACCCCCGCTGCCGCACTCGGATCACCTTGCGGCCGCCGAGCGGGGGGACTACAGCTCCCAGGACCCTTTGCTCTTGCCTACAGCCCTGCCCACCTACGTTCGCTTACGTGCCCAGAAGGCGCTCAAAACACCATCGCTCCGGCAGAGGAGTGGGAGCCCTCCAGAAACTTTGGCAGTTTGCTTGTTTCCTAGTTCGGGCCTACTTCCTTTAAAAATCAAAGTTCTCCTGCCCGCTCCAGCAGCCCGTGCTGGCTGGTCCCCCCCGCTGCTGCACTCAGATCACCTTGCGGCCACCGAGCGGGGGGACTACAGCTCCCAGGACCCTTTGCTCTTGGCCTGCAGCCTCGCCCACCTACGCTCGCTTAAGCGCCCGGAAGGCGCTCAAAACACCAGCGCTCCGGCAGAGGAGCGGGAGCCCTCCAGAAACTTTGGCAGTTTGTTTGTTTCCTAGTTTGGGCCCACTTCCTATAAAAAAATCAAAGTTCTCCTGTCTGCTCCGGCGGCCTGTGCTGGCTGGTCCCCCCGCTGCTGCACTCGGATCACCTTGCGGCCACCGAGCGGGGGGACTACAGCTCCCAGGACCCCTTGCTCTTGGCCTGCAGCCCCGCCCACCTACGCTCGCTTACGCGCCCGGAAGGCGCTCAAAACACCAGCACTCCGGCAGAGGAGCGGGAGCCCTCCAGAAACTTTGGCAGTTTGCTTGTTTCCTAGTTCGGGCCTACTTCCTTTAAAAATGAAAGTTCTCCTGCCTGCTCCAGCGGCCTGTGCTGGCTGGCCCCCCCCGCTGCTGCACTCGGATCACCTTGCGGCCGCCGAGCAGGGGGACTACAGCTCCCAGGACCCTTTGCTCTTGGCCTGCAGCTCCGCCCACCTACGCTCGCTTACGCGCCCGGAAGGCGCTCAAAACACCTGCGCTCCGGCAGAGGAGCGGGAGCCCTCCAGAAACTTTGGCAGTGTGCTTGTTTCCTAGTTCGGGCCTACTTCCTTTAAAAATCAAAGTTCTCCTGCCTGCTCCAGCGGCCCGTGCTGGCTGGTCCCCCCCGCTGCTGCACTCGGATCACCTTGCGGCCGCTGAGCAGGGGAACTACATCCCCCAGGACCCTTTGCTCTTGCCTGCAGCCCCGCCCACCTATGCTCGCTTACGTGCCCGGGAGGCGCTCAAAACACCATCGCTCCGGCAGAGGAGTGGGAGCCCTCCAGAAACTTTGGCAGTTTGCTTGTTTCCTAGTTCGGGCCTTCTTCCTTTAAAAATCAAAGTTCTCCTGCCCGCTCCAGCAGCCCGTGCTGGCTGGTCCCCCCCGCTGCCGCACTCAGATACCCTGGCGGCCACCGAGCGGGGGGACTACAGCTCCCAGGACCCTTTGCTCTTGGCCTGCAGCCCCGCCCACCTACGCTCGCTCATGCGCCCGGAAGGCGCTCAAAACACCAGCACTCGGATCACCTTGCGGCCGCCGAGCACGGGGACTACAGCCCCCAGGACCCTTTGCTCTTGCCTGCAGCCCCGCCCACCTACGCTCGCTTACGCGCCCGGAAGGCGCTCAAAACACCAGCTCTCTGGCAGAGGAGCGGGAGCCCTCCAGAAACTTTGGCAGTTTGCTTGTTTCCTAGTTCGGGCCTACTTCCTTTAAAAATCAAAGTTCTCCTGCCTGCTCCAGCGGCCCGTGCTGGCTGGTCACCCCCGCACCGCACTCGGATCACCTTGCGGCCGCCGAGCGGGGGGACTACAGCTCCCAGGACCCTTTGCTCTTGCCTACAGCCCTGCCCACCTACGTTCGCTTACGTGCCCGGAAGGCACTCAAAACATCATCGCTCCGGCAGAGGAGTGGGATCCCTCCAGAAACTTTAGCAGTTTGCTGGTTCTCTAGTTCGGGCCTACTTCCTTTAAAAATCAAAGTTCTCCTGCCCGCTCCAGCAGCCCATGCTGGCTGGTCCCCCCCGCTGCCGCACTCAGATCACCTTGCGGCCACCGAGCGGGGGGACTACAGCTCCCAGGACCCTTTGCTCTTGCCTGCAGCCCCGCCCACCTATGCTCACTTACGCGCCCACAAGTCGCTCAAAACACCAGCACTCCAGCAGAGGAGCGGGAGCCCTCCAGAAACTTTGGCAGTTTGTTCGTTACCTTGTACGGGGCTACTTCGTTTAAAAATCAAAGTTCTCCTGCCCGCTCCAGCGGCCCGTGCTGGCTGGTCCCCCCCGCTGCCAAACTCAGATCACCTTGCGGCCACTGAGCGGGGGGACTACAGCTTCCAGGACCCTTTGCTCTTGCCTACAGCCCTGCCCACCTACGTTCGCTTACGTGCCCGGAAGGCGCTCAAAACACCATCACTCCGGCAGAGGAGTGGTAGCCCTCCAGAAACTTTGGCAGTTTGCTTGTTTCCTAGTTCGGGCCTACTTTCTTTAAAAATTAAAGTTCTCCTGCCCGCTCCAGCAGCCCGTGCTGGCTGGTCCCCCCCGCTGCTGCACTCAGATCACCTTGCGGCCACTGAGCGGGGGGACTACAGCTCCCAGGACCCTTTGCTCTTGGCCTACAGCCCCGCGCACCTACGCTCGCTTACGCGCCCGGATGGCGCTCAAAACACCAGCGCTCCAGTAGAGGAGCGGGAGCCCTCCAGAATTTTTGGCAGTTTGTTTGTTTCCTTGTACGGGGCTACTTCTTTTAAAAATCAAAGTTCTCCTGCCCGCTCCAGCGGCCCGTGCTGGCTGGTACCCCCCGCTGCCGCACTCAGATCACCTTGCGGCCACCGAGCGGGGGGACTACAGCTCCCAGGACCCTTTGCTCTTGGCCTGCAGCCCCGCCCACCTACGCTCGCTTACGCGCCCGGATGGCGCTCAAAACACCAGCGCTCCAGTAGAGGAGCGGGAGCCCTCCAGAAACTTTGGCAGTTTGTTTGTTTCCTTGTACGGGGATACTTCCTTTAAAAATCAAAGTTCTCCTGCCTGCTCCAGCGGCCCATGCTGGCTGGTCCCCCCCGCTGATGCACTCGGATCACCTTGCGGCCGCCGAGCAGGGGGACTAAAGCCCCCAGGACCCTTTGCTCTTGCCTGCAGCCCCGCCCACCAACGCTCGCTTACGCGCCCGGAAGACGCTCAAAACACCAGCGCTCCGGCAGAGGAGCGGGAGCCCTCCAGAAACTTTGGCAGTTTGTTTGTTTCCTTGTACGGGGCAACTTCCTTTAAAAGTCAAAGTTTTCCTGCCTGCTCCAGTGGCCCGTGCTGGCTGGTCCCCCCCGCTGCCGCACTCGGATCACCTTGCGGCTGCCGAGCGGGGGGACTACAGCTCCCAGGACCCTTTGCTCTTGCCTACAGCCCTGCCCACCTACGTTCGTTACATGCCCGGAAGGCGCTCAAAACACCATCGCTCCGGCAGAGGAGTGGGAGCCCTCCAGAAACTTTGGCAGTTTGCTTGTTTCCTAGTTCGGGCCTTCTTCCTTTAAAAATCAAAGTTCTCCTGCCCGCTCCAGCAGCCCGTGCTGGCTGGTCCCCCCCGCTGCTGCACTCAGATCACCTTGCGGCCACTGAGCGGGGGGACTACAGCTCCCAGGACCCTTTGCTCTTGGCCTACAGCCCCGCGCACCTACGCTCGCTTACGCGCCCGAAAGGCGCTCAAAACACCAGCGCTCCGGCTGAGGAGCGGGAGCCCTACAGAAACTTTGGCAGTTTGATTGTTTCCTAGTTTGGGCCTAGTTCCTTTAAAAATCAAAGTTCTCCTGCCTGCTCCAGCGGCCCGTGCTGGCTGGTCCCCCCCACTGCTGCACTCGGATCACCTTGCGGCCGCCGAGCAGGGGGACTACAGCCCCGAGGACCATTTGCTCTTGCCTGCAGCCCCACCCACCTACGCTTACTTACGCGCCCGGAAGGCGCTCAAAACACCAGCACTCTAGCAGAGGAGCGGGAGCCCTCCAGAATTTTTGGCAGTTTGTTTGTTTCCTTGTACGGGGCTACTTCTTTTAAAAATCAAAGTTCTCCTGCGCGCTCCAGCGGCCCGTGCTGGCTGGTACCCCCCGCTGCCGCACTCAGATCACCTTGCGGCCACCGAGCGGGGGGACTACAGCTCCCAGGACCCTTTGCTCTTGGCCTGCAGCCCCGCCCACCTACGCTCGCTTACGCGCCCGGATGGCGCTCAAAACACCAGTGCTCCAGTAGAGGAGCGGGAGCCCTCCAGAAACTTTGGCAGTTTGTTTGTTTCCTTGTACGGGGCTACTTCTTTTAAAAATCAAAGTTCTCCTGCCTGCTCCAATGGCCCGTGCTGGCTGGTCACCCCCGCTGCGGCACTCGGATCACCTTGCGGCCGCCGAGCAGGGGAACTACAGCCCCGAGGACCCTTTGCTCTTGCCTGCAGCCCCGCCCACCTACGCTCGCTTACGCGCCCGGAAGGCACTCAAAACACCAGCGCTCCGGCAGAGGAGCGGGAGCCCTCCAGAAACTTTGGCAGTTTGTTTGTTTCCTTGTACGGGGCTACTTCCTTTAAAAATCAAAGTTCTCCTGCCCGCTCCAGCAGCCCATGCTGGCTGGTCCCCCCCGCTGCCGCACTCGGATCCCCTTGCGGCCGCCGAGCGGGGGGACTACAGCTCCCAAGACCCTTTGCTCTTGCCTACAGTCCTGCCCACCTACGTTCGCTTACGTGCCCAAAAGGCGCTCAAAACACCATCGCTCCGGCAGAGGAGTGGGAGCCCTCCAGAAACTTTGGCAGTTTGCTTGTTTCCTAGTTCGGGACTACTTCCTTTAAAAATCAAAGTTCTCTTGCCCGCTCCAGCAGCCCGTGCTGGCTGGTCCCCCCGCCGCTCCACTCAGATACCCTGGCGACCACCGAGCGGGGGGACTACAGCTCCCAGGACCCTTTGCTCTTGGCCTGCAGCCCCGCCCACCTACGCTCGCTTACGCGCCCGGATGGCGCTCAAAACACCAGCGCTCCAGTAGAGGAGCGGGAGCCCTCCAGAAACTTTGGCAGTTTGTTTGTTTCCTTGTACGGGGATACTTCCTTTAAAAATCAAAGTTCTCCTGCCTGCTCCAGCGGCCCATGCTGGCTGGTCCCCCCCGCTGATGCACTCGGATGACCTTGCGGCCGCCGAGCAGGGGGACTAAAGCCCCCAGGACCCTTTGCTCTTGCCTGCAGCCCCGCCCACCAACGCTCGCTTACGCGCCCGGAAGACGCTCAAAACACCAGCGCTCCGTCAGAGGAGCGGGAGCCCTCCAGAAACTTTGGCAGTTTGTTTGTTTCCTTGTACGGGGCAACTTCCTTTAAAAGTCAAAGTTCTCCTGCCTGCTCCAGTGGCCCGTGCTGGCTGGTCCCCCCCGCTGCCGCACTCGGATCACCTTGCGGCTGCCGAGCGGGGGGACTACAGCTCCCAGGACCCTTTGCTCTTGCCTACAGCCCTGCCCACCTACGTTCGTTACGTGCCCGGAAGGCGCTCAAAACACCATCGCTCCGGCAGAGGGGTGGGAGCCCTCCAGAAACTTTGGCAGTTTGCTTGTTTCCTAGTTCGGGCCTACTTCCTTTAAAAAATCAAAGTTCTCCTGCCTGCTCCAGCGGCCCGTGCTGGCTGGTCCCCCCCGCTGCTGCACTCGGATCACCTTGCGGCCGCCGAGCAGGGGGACTACAGCCCCCAGGACCCTTTGCTCTTGCCTGCAGCCCGTCCCACCTACGCTCGCTTACGCGCCCGAAAGGCGCTCAAAACACCAGCGCTCCAGCAGAGGAGCGGGAGCCATCCAGAAACTTTGGCAGTTTGTTTGTTTCCGTGTACGGGGCTACTACCTTTAAAAATCAAAGTTATCCTGCCTGCTCCAGCGGCCCGTGCTGGCTGGTCACCCCCGCTGCCGCACTCGGATCACCTTGCGGCCGCCGAGCGGGGGGACTACAGCTCCCAGGACCCTTTGCTCTTGCCTACAGCCCTGCCCACCTACGTTCGCTTACGTGCCCGGAAGGCACTCAAAACACCATCGCTCCGGCAGAGGATTGGAGCCCTCCAGAAACTTTGGCAGTTTGCTTGTTTCCTAGTTCGGGCCTACTTCCTTTAAAGATCAAAGTTCTCCTGCCCGCTCCAGCAGCCCTACTGGCTTGTCCCCCCCGCGGCCGCACTCAGATCACCTTGCGGCCACCGAGCGGGGGGAATACAGCTCCCAGGACCCTTTGCTCTTGGCCTGCAGCCCCGCCGACCTACGCTCGCTTACGCACCCGGAAGGCGCTCAAAACACCAGCGCTCCGGCAGAGGAGCGGGAGCCCTCCAGAAACTTTGGCAGTTTGCTTGTTTCCTAGTTTGGGCCTACTTCCTTTACAAATCAAAGTTCTCCTGCCTGCTCCAGTGGCCCGTGCTGGCTGGTCCCTCCCGCTGCTGCACTCGGATCACCTTGCGGCCGTCGAGCAGGGGGACTACAGCCCCCAGGACCATTTGCTCTTGCCTGCAGCCCCGCCCAACTACGCTCGCTTACGCGTCCGGAAGGCGCTCAAAACACCAACGCTCCAGCAGAGGAGCGGGAGCCCTCCAGAAACTTTGGCAGTTTGTTTGTTTGCTTGTACGGGGCTACTTCCTTTAAAAATCAAAGTTCTCCTGCCCGCTCCAGCGGCCCGTGCTGGCTGGTCCCCCCCGCTGCCGCACTCGGATCACCTTGCGGCCGCTGAGCGGGGGGACTACAGCTTCCAGGACCCTTTGCTCTTGCCTACAGCCCTGCCCACCTACGTTCGCTTACGTGCCCGGAAGGCGCTCAAAACACCATCACTCCGGCAGAGGAGTGGTAGCCCTCCAGAAACTTTGGCAGTTTGCTTGTTTCCTAGTTCGGGCCTACTTTCTTTAAAAATCAAAGTTCTCCTGCCCGCTCCAGCAGCCCGTGCTGGCTGGTCCCCCCCGCTGCTGCACTCAGATCACCTTGCGGCCACTGAGCGGGGGGACTACAGATCCCAGGACCCTTTGCTCTTGGCCTACAGCCCCGCGCACCTACGCTCGCTTACGCGCCCGGATGGCGCTCAAAACACCAGCGCTCCAGTAGAGGAGCGGGAGCCCTCCAGAATTTTTGGCAGTTCGTTTGTTTCCTTGTACGGGGCTACTTCTTTTAAAAATCAAAGTTCTCCTGCCCGCTCCAGCGGCCCGTGCTGGCTGGTACCCCCCGCTGCCGCACTCAGATCACCTTGCGGCCACCGAGCGGGGGGACTACAGCTCCCAGGACCCTTTGCTCTTGGCCTGCAGCCCCGCCCACCTACGCTCGCTTACGCGCCGGGATGGCGCTCAAAACACCAGCGCTCCAGTAGAGGAGCGGGAGCCCTCCAGAAACTTTGGCAGTTTGTTTGTTTCCTTGTACGGGGATACTTCCTTTAAAAATCAAAGTTCTCCTGCCTGCTCCAGCGGCCCATGCTGGCTGGTCCCCCCCGCTGATGCACTCGGATCACCTTGCGGCCGCCGAGCAGGGGGACTAAAGCCCCCAGGACCCTTTGCTCTTGCCTGCAGCCCCGCCCACCAACGCTCGCTTACGCGCCCGGAAGACGCTCAAAACACCAGCGCTCCGGCAGAGGAGCGGGAGCCCTCCAGAAACTTTGGCAGTTTGTTTGTTTCCTTGTACGGGGCAACTTCCTTTAAAAGTCAAAGTTCTCCTGCCTGCTCCAGTGGCCCGTGCTGGCTGGTCCCCCCCGCTGCCGCACTCGGATCACCTTGCGGCTGCCGAGCGGGGGGACTACAGCTCCCAGGACCCTTTGCTCTTGCCTACAGCCCTGCCCACCTACGTTTGTTACGTGCCCGGAAGGCGCTCAAAACACCATCGCTCCGGCAGAGGGGTGGGAGCCCTCCAGAAACTTTGGCAGTTTGCTTGTTTCCTAGTTCGGGCCTACTTCCTTTAAAAAATCAAAGTTCTCCTGCCTGCTCCAGCGGCCCGTGCTGGCTGGTCCCCCCCGCTGCTGCACTCGGATCACCTTGCGGCCGCCGAGCAGGGGGACTACAGCCCCCAGGACCCTTTGCTCTTGCCTGCAGCCCCGCCCACCTACGCTCGCTTACGCGCCCGGAAGGCACTCAAAACACCAGCGCTCCGCCAGAGGAGCGGGAGCCCTCCAGAAACTTTGGCAGTTTGTTTGTTTCCTTGTACGGGGCTACTTCCTTTAAAAATCTAAGTTATCTTGCCCGCTCCAGCAGCCCGTGCTGGCTGGTCCCCCCCGCTGCCGCACTCAGATCACCTTGCAGCCACCGAGAGGGGGACTACAGCTCCTAGGACCCTTTGCTCTTGGCCTGCAGCCCCGCCCACCTACGCTCGCTTACGCGCCCGGAAGGCGCTCAAAACACCAGCGCTCCGGCAGAGGAGCGGGAGCCCTCCAGAAACTTTGGCAGTTTGCTTGTTTCCTAGTTCGGGCCTACTTCCTTTAAAAATCAAAGTTCTCCTGCCTGCTCCAGCGGCCCGTGCTGGCTGGTCCCCCCCGCTGCTGCACTCGGATCACCTTGCGGCCGGCGAGCACGGGGACTACAGCCCCCAGGACCCTTTGCTCTTGCCTGCAGCCCCGCCCACCTACGCTCGCTTACGCGCCCGGAAGGCGCTCAAAACACCAGCTCTCTGGCAGAGGAGCGGGAGCCCTCCAGAAACTTTGGCAGTTTGCTTGTTTCCTAGTTCGGGCCTACTTCCTTTAAAAATCAAAGTTCTCCTGCCTGCTCCAGCGGCCCGTGCTGGCTGGTCACCCCCGCACCGCACTCGGATCACCTTGCGGCCGCCGAGCGGGGGGACTACAGCTCCCAGGACCCTTTGCTCTTGCCTACAGCCCTGCCCACCTACGTTCGCTTACGTGCCCGGAAGGCACTCAAAACATCATCGCTCCGGCAGAGGAGTGGGATCCCTCCAGAAACTTTGGCAGTTTGCTGGTTCTCTAGTTCGGGCCTACTTCCTTTAAAAATCAAAGTTCTCCTGCCCGCTCCAGCAGCCCATGCTGGCTGGTCCCCCCCGCTGCCGCACTCGGATCACCTTGCGGCCGCCGAGCACGGGGACTACAGCCCCCAGGACCCTTTGCTCTTGCCTGCAGCCCCGCCCACCTATGCTCACTTACGCGCCCACAAGTCGCTCAAAACACCAGCACTCCAGCAGAGGAGCGGGAGCCCTCCAGAAACTTTGGCAGTTTGTTTGTTTCCTTGTACGGGGCTACTTCGTTTAAAAATCAAAGTTCTCCTGCCCGCCCCAGCGGCCCGTGCTGGCTGGTCCCCCCCGCTGCCAAACTCAGATCACCTTGCGGCCACTAAGCGGGGGGACTACAGCTCCCAGGACCCTTTGCTCTTGGCCTGCAGCCCCGCCCACCTACGCTCTCTTACGCGCCCGGAAGGCGCTCAAAACACCAGCGCTCCAGCAGAGGAGCTGGAGCCCTGAGAAACTTTGGCAGTTTGCTTGTTTCCTAGTTTGGGCCTACTTCCTTTAAAAATCAAAGTTCTCCTGCCTGCTCCAGCGGCCTGTGCTGGCTGGTCCCCCCCGCTGCTGCACTCGGATCACCTTGCGGCCGCCGAGCAGGGGGTCTACAGCCCCCAGGACCCTTTGCTCTTGCCTGCAGCCCCACCCACCTACGCTCACTTACGCGCCCAGAAGGCACTCAAAACACCAGCACTCCAGCAGAGGAGCGGGAGCCCTCCAGAAACTTTGGCAGTTTGCTTGTTTCCAAGTTCGGGCCTACTTCCTTTAAAAATCAAAGTTCTCCTGCCTGCTCCAGCGGCCCGTGCTGGCTGGTCCCCCCCGCTGCTGCACTCGGATCACCTTGCGGCTGCCGAGCGGGGGGACTACAGCCCCCAGGACCCTTTGCTCTTGCCTGCAGCCCCGCCTTCCTACGCTCGCTTACGCGCTCGGAAGGCGCTCAAAACACCAGCGCTCCAGAGAGGAGCGGGAGCCCTCCAGAAACTTTGGCAGTTTGTTTGTTTCCTTGTACGGGGCTATTACCTTTAAAAATCAAAGTTCTCCTGCCTGCTACAGTGGCCCGTGCTGGCTGGTCACCCCCGCTGCCGCACTCTGATCACCTTGCGGCCGCCGAGCGGGGGGACTACAGCTCCCAGGACCCTTTGCTCTTGCCTACAGCCCTGCCCACCTACGTTCGCTTACGTGCCCGGAAGGCGCTCAAAACACCATCGCTCCGGCAGAGGAGTGGGAGCCCTCCAGAAACTTTGGCAGTTTGCTTGTTTCCTAGTTCGGGCCTACTTCCTTTAAAAATCAAAGTTCTCCTGCCCGCTCCAGCAGCCCGTGCTGGCTGGTCCCCCCCGCTGCTGCACTCAGATCACCTTGCGGCCACCGAGCGGGGGGACTACAGCTCCCAGGACCCTTTGCTCTTGGCCTGCAGCCTCGCCCACCTACGCTCGCTTAAGCGCCCGGAAGGCACTCAAAACACCAGCGCTCCGGCAGAGGAGCGGGAGCCCTCCAGAAACTTTGGCAGTTTGTTTGTTTCCTAGTTTGGGCCCACTTCCTATAAAAAAATCAAACTTCTCCTGTCTGCTCCGGCGGCCTGTGCTGGCTGGTCCCCCCGCTGCTGCACTCGGATCACCTTGCGGCCACCGAGCGGGGGGACTACAGCTCCCAGGACCCCTTGCTCTTGGCCTGCAGCCCCGCCCACCTACGCTCACTTACGCGCCCGGAAGGCGCTCAAAACACCAGCACTCCGGCAGAGGAGCGGGAGCCCTCCAGAAACTTTGGCAGTTTGCTTGTTTCCTAGTTCGGGCCTACTTCCTTTAAAAATGAAAGTTCTCCTGCCTGCTCCAGCGGCCTGTGCTGGCTGGTCCCCCCGCTGCTGCACTCGGATCACCTTGCGGCCACCGAGCGGGGGGACTACAGCTCCCAGGACCCCTTGCTCTTGGCCTGCAGCCCCGCCCACCTACGCTCACTTACGCGCCCGGAAGGCGCTCAAAACACCAGCACTCCGGCAGAGGAGCGGGAGCCCTCCAGAAACTTTGGCAGTTTGCTTGTTTCCTAGTTTGGGCCTACTTCCTTTAAAAATCAAAGTTCTCCTGCCTGCTCCAGCGGCCTGTGCTGGCTGGTCCCCCCCGCTGCTGCACTCGGATCACCTTGCGGCCGCCGAGCAGGGGGTCTACAGCCCCCAGGACCCTTTGCTCTTGCCTGCAGCCCCACCCACCTACGCTCACTTACGCGCCCAGAAGGCACTCAAAACACCAGCACTCCAGCAGAGGAGCGGGAGCCCTCCAGAAACTTTGGCAGTTTGCTTGTTTCCAAGTTCGGGCCTACTTCCTTTAAAAATCAAAGTTCTCCTGCCTGCTCCAGCGGCCCGTGCTGGCTGGTCCCCCCCGCTGCTGCACTCGGATCACCTTGCGGCTGCCGAGCGGGGGGACTACAGCCCCCAGGACCCTTTGCTCTTGCCTGCAGCCCCGCCTTCCTACGCTCGCTTACGCGCTCGGAAGGCGCTCAAAACACCAGCGCTCCAGAGAGGAGCGGGAGCCCTCCAGAAACTTTGGCAGTTTGTTTGTTTCCTTGTACGGGGCTATTACCTTTAAAAATCAAAGTTCTCCTGCCTGCTACAGTGGCCCGTGCTGGCTGGTCACCCCCGCTGCCGCACTCGGATCACCTTGCGGCCGGCGAGCGGGGGGACTACAGCTCCCAGGACCCTTTGCTCTTGCCTACAGCCCTGCCCACCTACGTTCGCTTACGTGCCCGGAAGGCGCTCAAAACACCATCGCTCCGGCAGAGGAGTGGGAGCCCTCCAGAAACTTTGGCAGTTTGCTTGTTTCCTAGTTCGGGCCTACTTCCTTTAAAAATCAAAGTTCTCCTGCCCGCTCCAGCAGCCCGTGCTGGCTGGTCCCCCCCGCTGCTGCACTCAGATCACCTTGCGGCCACCGAGCGGGGGGACTACAGCTCCCAGGACCCTTTGCTCTTGGCCTGCAGCCTCGCCCACCTACGCTCGCTTAAGCGCCCGGAAGGCACTCAAAACACCAGCGCTCCGGCAGAGGAGCGGGAGCCCTCCAGAAACTTTGGCAGTTTGTTTGTTTCCTAGTTTGGGCCCACTTCCTATAAAAAAATCAAACTTCTCCTGTCTGCTCCGGCGGCCTGTGCTGGCTGGTCCCCCCGCTGCTGCACTCGGATCACCTTGCGGCCACCGAGCGGGGGGACTACAGCTCCCAGGACCCCTTGCTCTTGGCCTGCAGCCCCGCCCACCTACGCTCACTTACGCGCCCGGAAGGCGCTCAAAACACCAGCACTCCGGCAGAGGAGCGGGAGCCCTCCAGAAACTTTGGCAGTTTGCTTGTTTCCTAGTTCGGGCCTACTTCCTTTAAAAATCAAAGTTCTCCTGCCTGCTCCAGCGGCCCGTGCTGGCTGGTCCCCCCCGCTGCTGCACTCGGATCACCTTGCGGCCGCCGAGCACGGGGACTACAGCCCCCAGGACCCTTTGCTCTTGCCTGCAGCCCCGCCCACCTACGCTCGCTTACGCGCCCGGAAGGCGCTCAAAACACCAGCTCTCTGGCAGAGGAGCGGGAGCCCTCCAGAAACTTTGGCAGTTTGCTTGTTTCCTAGTTCGGGCCTACTTCCTTTAAAAATCAAAGTTCTCCTGCCTGCTCCAGCGGCCCGTGCTGGCTGGTCACCCCCGCACCGCACTCGGATCACCTTGCGGCCGCCGAGCGGGGGGACTACAGCTCCCAGGACCCTTTGCTCTTGCCTACAGCCCTGCCCACCTACGTTCGCTTACGTGCCCGGAAGGCACTCAAAACATCATCGCTCCGGCAGAGGAGTGGGATCCCTCCAGAAACTTTGGCAGTTTGCTGGTTCTCTAGTTCGGGCCTACTTCCTTTAAAAATCAAAGTTCTCCTGCCCGCTCCAGCAGCCCATGCTGGCTGGTCCCCCCCGCTGCCGCACTCGGATCACCTTGCGGCCGCCGAGCACGGGGACTACAGCCCCCAGGACCCTTTGCTCTTGCCTGCAGCCCCGCCCACCTATGCTCACTTACGCGCCCACAAGTCGCTCAAAACACCAGCACTCCAGCAGAGGAGCGGGAGCCCTCCAGAAACTTTGGCAGTTTGTTTGTTTCCTTGTACGGGGCTACTTCGTTTAAAAATCAAAGTTCTCCTGCCCGCCCCAGCGGCCCGTGCTGGCTGGTCCCCCCCGCTGCCAAACTCAGATCACCTTGCGGCCACTAAGCGGGGGGACTACAGCTCCCAGGACCCTTTGCTCTTGGCCTGCAGCCCCGCCCACCTACGCTCTCTTACGCGCCCGGAAGGCGCTCAAAACACCAGCGCTCCAGCAGAGGAGCTGGAGCCCTGAGAAACTTTGGCAGTTTGCTTGTTTCCTAGTTTGGGCCTACTTCCTTTAAAAATCAAAGTTCTCCTGCCTGCTCCAGCGGCCTGTGCTGGCTGGTCCCCCCCGCTGCTGCACTCGGATCACCTTGCGGCCGCCGAGCAGGGGGTCTACAGCCCCCAGGACCCTTTGCTCTTGCCTGCAGCCCCACCCACCTACGCTCACTTACGCGCCCAGAAGGCACTCAAAACACCAGCACTCCAGCAGAGGAGCGGGAGCCCTCCAGAAACTTTGGCAGTTTGCTTGTTTCCAAGTTCGGGCCTACTTCCTTTAAAAATCAAAGTTCTCCTGCCTGCTCCAGCGGCCCGTGCTGGCTGGTCCCCCCCGCTGCTGCACTCGGATCACCTTGCGGCTGCCGAGCGGGGGGACTACAGCCCCCAGGACCCTTTGCTCTTGCCTGCAGCCCCGCCTTCCTACGCTCGCTTACGCGCTCGGAAGGCGCTCAAAACACCAGCGCTCCAGAGAGGAGCGGGAGCCCTCCAGAAACTTTGGCAGTTTGTTTGTTTCCTTGTACGGGGCTATTACCTTTAAAAATCAAAGTTCTCCTGCCTGCTACAGTGGCCCGTGCTGGCTGGTCACCCCCGCTGCCGCACTCTGATCACCTTGCGGCCGCCGAGCGGGGGGACTACAGCTCCCAGGACCCTTTGCTCTTGCCTACAGCCCTGCCCACCTACGTTCGCTTACGTGCCCGGAAGGCGCTCAAAACACCATCGCTCCGGCAGAGGAGTGGGAGCCCTCCAGAAACTTTGGCAGTTTGCTTGTTTCCTAGTTCGGGCCTACTTCCTTTAAAAATCAAAGTTCTCCTGCCCGCTCCAGCAGCCCGTGCTGGCTGGTCCCCCCCGCTGCTGCACTCAGATCACCTTGCGGCCACCGAGCGGGGGGACTACAGCTCCCAGGACCCTTTGCTCTTGGCCTGCAGCCTCGCCCACCTACGCTCGCTTAAGCGCCCGGAAGGCACTCAAAACACCAGCGCTCCGGCAGAGGAGCGGGAGCCCTCCAGAAACTTTGGCAGTTTGTTTGTTTCCTAGTTTGGGCCCACTTCCTATAAAAAAATCAAACTTCTCCTGTCTGCTCCGGCGGCCTGTGCTGGCTGGTCCCCCCGCTGCTGCACTCGGATCACCTTGCGGCCACCGAGCGGGGGGACTACAGCTCCCAGGACCCCTTGCTCTTGGCCTGCAGCCCCGCCCACCTACGCTCACTTACGCGCCCGGAAGGCGCTCAAAACACCAGCACTCCGGCAGAGGAGCGGGAGCCCTCCAGAAACTTTGGCAGTTTGCTTGTTTCCTAGTTCGGGCCTACTTCCTTTAAAAATGAAAGTTCTCCTGCCTGCTCCAGCGGCCTGTGCTGGCTGGTCCCCCCGCTGCTGCACTCGGATCACCTTGCGGCCACCGAGCGGGGGGACTACAGCTCCCAGGACCCCTTGCTCTTGGCCTGCAGCCCCGCCCACCTACGCTCACTTACGCGCCCGGAAGGCGCTCAAAACACCAGCACTCCGGCAGAGGAGCGGGAGCCCTCCAAAAACTTTGGCAGTTTGCTTGTTTCCTAGTTCGGGCCTACTTCCTTTAAAAATGAAAGTTCTCCTGCCTGCTCCAGCGGCCTGTGCTGGCTGGCCCCCCCGCTGCTGCACTCGGATCACCTTGCGGCCGCCGAGCAGGGGGACTACAGCTCCCAGGACCCTTTGCTCTTGGCCTGCAGCTCCGCCCACCTACGCTCGCTTACGCGCCCGGAAGGCGCTCAAAACACCTGCGCTCCGGCAGAGGAGCGGGAGCCCTCCAGAAACTTTGGCAGTGTGCTTGTTTCCTAGTTCGGGCCTACTTCCTTTAAAAATCAAAGTTCTCCTGCCTGCTCCAGCGGCCCGTGCTGGCTGGTCCCCCCCGCTGCTGCACTCGGATCACCTTGCGGCCGCTGAGCAGGGGAACTACATCCCCCAGGACCCTTTGCTCTTGCCTGCAGCCCCGCCCACCTATGCTCGCTTACGTGCCCGGGAGGCGCTCAAAACACCATCGCTCCGGCAGAGGAGTGGGAGCCCTCCAGAAACTTTGGCAGTTTGCTTGTTTCCTAGTTCGGGCCTTCTTCCTTTAAAAATCAAAGTTCTCCTGCCCGCTCCAGCAGCCCGTGCTGGCTGGTCCCCCCCCGCTGCCGCACTCAGATACCCTGGCGGCCACCGAGCGGGGGGACTACAGCTCCCAGGACCCTTTGCTCTTGGCCTGCAGCCCCGCCCACCTACGCTCGCTTATGCGCCCGGAAGGCGCTCAAAACACCAGCACTCGGATCACCTTGCGGCCGCCGAGCACGGGGACTACAGCCCCCAGGACCCTTTGCTCTTGCCTGCAGCCCCGCCCACCTACGCTCGCTTACGCGCCCGGAAGGCGCTCAAAACACCAGCTCTCCGGCAGAGGAGCGGGAGCCCTCCAGAAACTTTGGCAGTTTGTTTGTTTCCTAGTTTGGGCCCACTTCCTATAAAAAAAATCAAAGTTCTCCTGTCTGCTCCGGCGGCCTGTGCTGGCTGGTCCCCCCGCTGCTGCACTCGGATCACCTTGCGGCCACCGAGCGGGGGGACTACAGCTCCCAGGACCCCTTGCTCTTGCCCTGCAGCCCCGCCCACCTACGCTCGCTTACGCGCCCGGAAGGCGCTCAAAACACCAGCACTCCGGCAGAGGAGCGGGAGCCCTCCAGAAACTTTGGCAGTTTGCTTGTTTCCTAGTTCGGGCCTACTTCCTTTAAAAATGAAAGTTCTCCTGCCTGCTCCAGCGGCCTGTGCTGGCTGGCCCCCCCCGCTGCTGCACTCGGATCACCTTGCGGCCGCCGAGCAGGGGGACTACAGCTCCCAGGACCCTTTGCTCTTGGCCTGCAGCTCCGCCCACCTACGCTCGCTTACGCGCCCGGAAGGCGCTCAAAACACCTGCGCTCCGGCAGAGGAGCGGGAGCCCTCCAGAAACTTTGGCAGTGTGCTTGTTTCCTAGTTCGGGCCTACTTCCTTTAAAAATCAAAGTTCTCCTGCCTGCTCCAGCGGCCCGTGCTGGCTGGTCCCCCCCACTGCTGCACTCGGATCACCTTGCGGCCGCTGAGCAGGGGAACTACATCCCCCAGGACCCTTTGCTCTTGCCTGCAGCCCCGCCCACCTATGCTCGCTTACGTGCCCGGGAGGCGCTCAAAACACCATCGCTCCGGCAGAGGAGTGGGAGCCCTCCAGAAACTTTGGCAGTTTGCTTGTTTCCTAGTTCGGGCCTTCTTCCTTTAAAAATCAAAGTTCTCCTGCCCGCTCCAGCAGCCCGTGCTGGCTGGTCCCCCCCGCTGCCGCACTCAGATACCCTGGCGGCCACCGAGCGGGGGGACTACAGCTCCGAGGACCCTTTGCTCTTGGCCTGCAGCCCCGCCCACCTACGCTCGCTTATGCGCCCGGAAGGCGCTCAAAACACCAGCACTCGGATCACCTTGCGGCCGCCGAGCACGGGGACTACAGCCCCCAGGACCCTTTGCTCTTGCCTGCAGCCCCGCCCACCTACGCTCGCTTACGCGCCCGGAAGGCGCTCAAAACACCAGCTCTCTGGCAGAGGAGCGGGAGCCCTCCAGAAACTTTGGCAGTTTGCTTGTTTCCTAGTTCGGGCCTACTTCCTTTAAAAATCAAAGTTCTCCTGCCTGCTCCAGCGGCCCGTGCTGGCTGGTCACCCCCGCACCGCACTCGGATCACCTTGCGGCCGCCGAGCGGGGGGACTACAGCTCCCAGGACCCTTTGCTCTTGCCTACAGCCCTGCCCACCTACGTTCGCTTACGTGCCCGGAAGGCACTCAAAACATCATCGCTCCGGCAGAGGAGTGGGATCCCTCCAGAAACTTTGGCAGTTTGCTGGTTCTCTAGTTCGGGCCTACTTCCTTTAAAAATCAAAGTTCTCCTGCCCGCTCCAGCAGCCCATGCTGGCTGGTCCCCCCCGCTGCCGCACTCAGATCACCTTGCAGCCACCGAGAGGGGGACTACAGCTCCCAGGACCCTTTGCTCTTGGCCTGCAGCCCCACCCACCTACGCTCGCTTACGCGCCCGGAAGGCGCTCAAAACACCAGCGCTCCGGCAGAGGAGCGGGAGCCCTCCAGAAACTTTGGCAGTTTGCTTGTTTCCTAGTTCGGGCCTACTTCCTTTAAAAATCAAAGTTCTCCTGCCTGCTCCAGCGGCCCGTGCTGGCTGGTCCCCCCCGCTGCTGCACTCGGATCACCTTGCGGCCGCCGAGCACGGGGACTACAGCCCCCAGGACCCTTTGCTCTTGCCTGCAGCCCCGCCCACCTACGCTCGCTTACGCGCCCGGAAGGCGCTCAAAACACCAGCTCTCTGGCAGAGGAGTGGGAGCCCTCCAGAAACTTTGGCAGTTTGCTTGTTTCCTAGTTCGGCCCTACTTCCTTTAAAAATCAAAGTTCTCCTGCCTGCTCCAGCGGCCCGTGCTGGCTGGTCACCCCCGCACCGCACTCGGATCACCTTGCGGCCGCCGAGCGGGGGAACTACAGCTCCCAGGACCCTTTGCTCTTGCCTACAGCCCTGCCCACCTACGTTCGCTTACGTGCCCGGAAGGCACTCAAAACATCATCGCTCCGGCAGAGGAGTGGGATCCCTCCAGAAACTTTGGCAGTTTGCTGGTTCTCTAGTTCGGGCCTACTTCCTTTAAAAATCAAAGTTCTCCTGCCCGCTCCAGCAGCCCATGCTGGCTGGTCCCCCCCGCTGCCGCACTCAGATCACCTTGCGGCCACCGAGCGGGGGGACTACAGCTCCGAGGACCCTCTGCTCTTGGCCTGCAGCCCCGCCCACCTACGCTCGCTTACGCGCCTGAAAGGCGCTCAAAACACCAGCGCTCCGGCAGAGGAGCGGGAGCCCTCTAGAAACTTTGGCAGTTTGCTTGTTTCTTAGTTTGGGCCTACTTCCATTAAAAATCAAAGTTCTCCTGCCTGCTCCAGCGGCCCGTGCTGGCTGGTCCCCCCCGCTGCTGCACTCGGATCACCTTGCGGCCGCCGAGCAGGGGGACTACAGCCCCCAGGACCCTTTGCTCTTGCCTGCAGCCCCGCCCACCTATGCTCACTTACGTGCCCACAAGTCGCTCAAAACACCAGCACTCCAGCAGAGGAGCGGGAGCCCTCCAGAAACTTTGGCAGTTTGTTTGTTTCCTTGTACGGGGCTACTTCGTTTAAAAATCAAAGTTCTCCTGCCCGCTCCAGCGGCCCGTGCTGGCTGGTCCCACCCGCTGCCAAACTCAGATCACCTTGCGGCCACTGAGCGGGGGGACTACAGCTCCCAGGACCCTTTGCTCTTGGCCTGCAGCCCCGCCCACCTACGCTCGCTTACGCGCCCGGAAGGCGCTCAAAACACCAGCGCTCCAGCAGAGGAGCGGGAGCCCTGAGAAACTTTGGCAGTTTGCTTGTTTCCTAGTTTGGGCCTACTTCCTTTAAAAATCAAAGTTCTCCTGCCTGCTCCAGCGGCCTGTGCTGGCTGGTCCCCCCCGCTGCTGCACTCGGATCACCTTGCGGCCGCCGAGCAGGGGGTCTACAGCCCCCAGGACCCTTTGCTCTTGCCTGCAGCCCCACCCACCTACGCTCACTTACGCGCCCAGAAGGCACTCAAAACACCAGTACTCCAGCAGAGGAGCGGGAGCCCTCCAGAAACTTTGGCAGTTTGCTTGTTTCCAAGTTCGGGCCTACTTCCTTTAAAAATCAAAGTTCTCCTGCCTGCTCCAGCGGCCCGTGCTGGCTGGTCCCCCCCGCTGCTGCACTCGGATCACCTTGCGGCTGCCGAGCGGGGGGGCTACAGCCCCCAGGACCCTTTGCTCTTGCCTGCAGCCCCGCCCTCCTACGCTCGCTTACGCGCTCGGAAGGCGCTCAAAACACCAGCGCTCCAGAGAGGAGCGGGAGCCCTCCAGAAACTTTGGCAGTTTGTTTGTTTCCTTGTACGGGGCTATTACCTTTAAAAATCAAAGTTCTCCTGCCTGCTACAGTGGCCCGTGCTGGCTGGTCACCCCCGCTGCCGCACTCGGATCGGCTTGCGGCCGCCGAGCGGGGGGACTACAGCTCCCAGGACCCTTTGCTCTTGCCTACAGCCCTGCCCACCTACGTTCGCTTACGTGCCCGGAAGGCGCTCAAAACACCATCGCTCCGGCAGAGGAGTGGGAGCCCTCCAGAAACTTTGGCAGTTTGCTTGTTTCCTAGTTCGGGCCTACTTCCTTTAAAAATCAAAGTTCTCCTGCCCGCTCCAGCAGCCCGTGCTGGCTGGTCCCCCCCGCTGCTGCACTCAGATCACCTTGCGGCCACCGAGCGGGGGGACTACAGCTCCCAGGACCCTTTGCTCTTGGCCTGCAGCCTCGCCCACCTACGCTCGCTTAAGCGCCCGGAAGGCGCTCAAAACACCAGCTCTCCGGCAGAGGAGCGGGAGCCCTCCAGAAACTTTGGCAGTTTGTTTGTTTCCTAGTTTGGGCCCACTTCCTATAAAAAAAATCAAAGTTCTCCTGTCTGCTCCGGCGGCCTGTGCTGGCTGGTCCCCCCGCTGCTGCACTCGGATCACCTTGCGGCCACCGAGCGGGGGGACTACAGCTCCCAGGACCCCTTGCTCTTGCCCTGCAGCCCCGCCCACCTACGCTCGCTTACGCGCCCGGAAGGCGCTCAAAACACCAGCACTCCGGCAGAGGAGCGGGAGCCCTCCAGAAACTTTGGCAGTTTGCTTGTTTCCTAGTTCGGGCCTACTTCCTTTAAAAATGAAAGTTCTCCTGCCTGCTCCAGCGGCCTGTGCTGGCTGGCCCCCCCCCGCTGCTGCACTCGGATCACCTTGCGGCCGCCGAGCAGGGGGACTACAGCTCCCATGACCCTTTGCTCTTGGCCTGCAGCTCCGCCCACCTACGCTCGCTTACGCGCCCGGAAGGCGCTCAAAACACCTGCGCTCCGGCAGAGGAGCGGGAGCCCTCCAGAAACTTTGGCAGTGTGCTTGTTTCCTAGTTCGGGCCTACTTCCTTTAAAAATCAAAGTTCTCCTGCCTGCTCCAGCGGCCCGTGCTGGCTGGTCCCCCCCACTGCTGCACTCGGATCACCTTGCGGCCGCTGAGCAGGGGAACTACATCCCCCAGGACCCTTTGCTCTTGCCTGCAGCCCCGCCCACCTATGCTCGCTTACGTGCCCGGGAGGCGCTCAAAACACCATCGCTCCGGCAGAGGAGTGGGAGCCCTCCAGAAACTTTGGCAGTTTGCTTGTTTCCTAGTTCGGGCCTTCTTCCTTTAAAAATCAAAGTTCTCCTGCCCGCTCCAGCAGCCCGTGCTGGCTGGTCCCCCCCGCTGCCGCACTCAGATACCCTGGCGGCCACCGAGCGGGGGGACTACAGCTCCGAGGACCCTTTGCTCTTGGCCTGCAGCCCCGCCCACCTACGCTCGCTTATGCGCCCGGAAGGCGCTCAAAACACCAGCACTCGGATCACCTTGCGGCCGCCGAGCACGGGGACTACAGCCCCCAGGACCCTTTGCTCTTGCCTGCAGCCCCGCCTACCTACGCTCGCTTACGCGCCCGGAAGGCGCTCAAAACACCAGCTCTCTGGCAGAGGAGCGGGAGCCCTCCAGAAACTTTGGCAGTTTGCTTGTTTCCTAGTTCGGGCCTACTTCCTTTAAAAATCAAAGTTCTCCTGCCTGCTCCAGCGGCCCGTGCTGGCTGGTCACCCCCGCACCGCACTCGGATCACCTTGCGGCCGCCGAGCGGGGGGACTACAGCTCCCAGGACCCTTTGCTCTTGCCTACAGCCCTGCCCACCTACGTTCGCTTACGTGCCCGGAAGGCACTCAAAACATCATCGCTCCGGCAGAGGAGTGGGATCCCTCCAGAAACTTTGGCAGTTTGCTGGTTCTCTAGTTCGGGCCTACTTCCTTTAAAAATCAAAGTTCTCCTGCCCGCTCCAGCAGCCCATGCTGGCTGGTCCCCCCCGCTGCCGCACTCAGATCACCTTGCGGCCACCGAGCGGGGGGACTACAGCTCCGAGGACCCTCTGCTCTTGGCCTGCAGCCCCGCCCACCTACGCTCGCTTACGCGCCTGAAAGGCGCTCAAAACACCAGCGCTCCGGCAGAGGAGCGGGAGCCCTCTAGAAACTTTGGCAGTTTGCTTGTTTCCTAGTTTGGGCCTACTTCCATTAAAAATCAAAGTTCTCCTGCCTGCTCCAGCGGCCCGTGCTGGCTGGTCCCCCCCGCTGCTGCACTCGGATCACCTTGCGGCCGCCGAGCAGGGGGAATACAGCCCCCAGGACCCTTTGCTCTTGCTTGCAGCCCCGCCCACCTATGCTCACTTACGTGCCCACAAGTCGCTCAAAACACCAGCACTCCAGCAGAGGAGCGGGAGCCCTCCAGAAACTTTGGCAGTTTGTTTGTTTCCTTGTACGGGGCTACTTCGTTTAAAAATCAAAGTTCTCCTGCCCGCTCCAGCGGCCCGTGCTGGCTGGTCCCCCCCGCTGCCAAACTCAGATCACCTTGCGGCCACTGAGCGGGGGGACTACAGCTCCCAGGACCCTTTGCTCTTGGCCTGCAGCCCCGCCCACCTACGCTCGCTTACGCGCCCGGAAGGCGCTCAAAACACCAGCGCTCCAGCAGAGGAGCGGGAGCCCTGAGAAACTTTGGCAGTTTGCTTGTTTCCTAGTTTGGGCCTACTTCCTTTAAAAATCAAAGTTCTCCTGCCTGCTCCAGCGGCCTGTGCTGGCTGGTCCCCCCCGCTGCTGCACTCGGATCACCTTGCGGCCGCCGAGCAGGGGGTCTACAGCCCCCAGGACCCTTTGCTCTTGCCTGCAGCCCCACCCACCTACGCTCACTTACCCGCCCAGAAGGCACTCAAAACACCAGCACTCCAGCAGAGGAGCGGGAGCCCTCCAGAAACTTTGGCAGTTTGCTTGTTTCCAAGTTCGGGCCTACTTCCTTTAAAAATCAAAGTTCTCCTGCCTGCTCCAGCGGCCCGTGCTGGCTGGTCCCCCCCGCTGCTGCACTCGGATCACCTTGCGGCTGCCGAGCGGGGGGACTACAGCCCCCAGGACCCTTTGCTCTTGCCTGCAGCCCCGCCCTCCTACGCTCGCTTACGCGCTCGGAAGGCGCTCAAAACACCAGCGCTCCAGAGAGGAGCGGGAGCCCTCCAGAAACTTTGGCAGTTTGTTTGTTTCCTTGTACGGGGCTATTACCTTTAAAAATCAAAGTTCTCCTGCCTGCTACAGTGGCCCGTGCTGGCTGGTCACCCCCGCTGCCGCACTCGGATCACCTTGCGGCCGCCGAGCGGGGGGACTACAGCTCCCAGGACCCTTTGCTCTTGCCTACAGCCCTGCCCACCTACGTTCGCTTACGTGCCCGGAAGGCGCTCAAAACACCATCGCTCCGGCAGAGGAGTGGGAGCCCTCCAGAAACTTTGGCAGTTTGCTTGTTTCCTAGTTCGGGCCTACTTCCTTTAAAAATCAAAGTTCTCCTGCCCGCTCCAGCAGCCCGTGCTGGCTGGTCCCCCCCGCTGCTGCACTCAGATCACCTTGCGGCCACCGAGCGGGGGGACTACAGCTCCCAGGACCCTTTGCTCTTGGCCTGCAGCCTCGCCCACCTACGCTCGCTTAAGCGCCCGGAAGGCGCTCAAAACACCAGCTCTCCGGCAGAGGAGCGGGAGCCCTCCAGAAACTTTGGCAGTTTGTTTGTTTCCTAGTTTGGGCCCACTTCCTATAAAAAAATCAAAGTTCTCCTGTCTGCTCCGGCGGCCTGTGCTGGCTGGTCCCCCCGCTGCTGCACTCGGATCACCTTGCGGCCACCGAGCGGGGGGACTACAGCTCCCAGGACCCCTTGCTCTTGCCCTGCAGCCCCGCCCACCTACGCTCGCTTACGCGCCCGGAAGGCGCTCAAAACACCAGCACTCCGGCAGAGGAGCGGGAGCCCTCCAGAAACTTTGGCAGTTTGCTTGTTTCCTAGTTCGGGCCTACTTCCTTTAAAAATGAAAGTTCTCCTGCCTGCTCCAGCGGCCTGTGCTGGCTGGCCCCCCCCGCTGCTGCACTCGGATCACCTTGCGGCCGCCGAGCAGGGGGACTACAGCTCCCAGGACCCTTTGCTCTTGGCCTGCAGCTCCGCCCACCTACGCTCGCTTACGCGCCCGGAAGGCGCTCAAAACACCTGCGCTCCGGCAGAGGAGCGGGAGCCCTCCAGAAACTTTGGCAGTGTGCTTGTTTCCTAGTTCGGGCCTACTTCCTTTAAAAATCAAAGTTCTCCTGCCTGCTCCAGCGGCCCGTGCTGGCTGGTCCCCCCCACTGCTGCACTCGGATCACCTTGCGGCCGCTGAGCAGGGGAACTACATCCCCCAGGACCCTTTGCTCTTGCCTGCAGCCCCGCCCACCTATGCTCGCTTACGTGCCCGGGAGGCGCTCAAAACACCATCGCTCCGGCAGAGGAGTGGGAGCCCTCCAGAAACTTTGGCAGTTTGCTTGTTTCCTAGTTCGGGCCTTCTTCCTTTAAAAATCAAAGTTCTCCTGCCCGCTCCAGCAGCCCTTGCTGGCTGGTCCCCCCCGCTGCCGCACTCAGATACCCTGGCGGCCACCGAGCGGGGGGACTACAGCTCCCAGGACCCTTTGCTCTTGGCCTGCAGCCCCGCCCACCTACGCTCGCTTATGCGCCCGGAAGGCGCTCAAAACACCAGCACTCGGATCACCTTGCGGCCGCCGAGCACGGGGACTACAGCCCCCAGGACCCTTTGCTCTTGCCTGCAGCCCCGCCCACCTACGCTCGCTTACGCGCCCGGAAGGCGCTCAAAACACCAGCTCTCTGGCAGAGGAGCGGGAGCCCTCCAGAAACTTTGGCAGTTTGCTTGTTTCCTAGTTCGGGCCTACTTCCTTTAAAAATCAAAGTTCTCCTGCCTGCTCCAGCGGCCCGTGCTGGCTGGTCACCCCCGCACCGCACTCGGATCACCTTGCGGCCGCCGAGCGGGGGGACTACAGCTCCCAGGACCCTTTGCTCTTGCCTACAGCCCTGCCCACCTACGTTCGCTTACGTGCCCGGAAGGAACTCAAAACATCATCGCTCCGGCAGAGGAGTGGGATCCCTCCAGAAACTTTGGCAGTTTGCTGGTTCTCTAGTTCGGGCCTACTTCCTTTAAAAATCAAAGTTCTCCTGCCCGCTCCAGCAGCCCATGCTGGCTGGTCCCCCCCGCTGCCGCACTCAGATCACCTTGCGGCCACCGAGCGGGGGGACTACAGCTCCCAGGACCCTCTGCTCTTGGCCTGCAGCCCCGCCCACCTACGCTCGCTTACGCGCCTGAAAGGCGCTCAAAACACCAGCGCTCCGGCGGAGGAGCGGGAGCCCTCCAGAAACTTTGGCAGTTTGCTTGTTTCCTAGTTTGGGCCTACTTCCTTTAAAAATCAAAGTTCTCCTGCCTGCTCCAGCGGCCCGTGCTGGCTGGTCCCCCCCGCTGCTGCACTCGGATCACCTTGCGGCCGCCGAGCAGGGGGACTACAGCCCCCAGGACCCTTTGCTCTTGCCTGCAGCCCCGCCCACCTATGCTCACTTACGCGCCCACAAGTCGCTCAAAACACCAGCACTCCAGCAGAGGAGCGGGAGCCCTCCAGAAACTTTGGCAGTTTGTTTGTTACCTTGTACGGGGCTACTTCGTTTAAAAATCAAAGTTCTCCTGCCCGCTCCAGCGGCCCGTGCTGGCTGGTCCCCCCCGCTGCCAAACTCAGATCACCTTGCGGCCACTGAGCGGGGGGACTACAGCTCCCAGGACCCTTTGCTCTTGGCCTGCAGCCCCGCCCACCTACGCTCGCTTACGCGCCCGGAAGGCGCTCAAAACACCAGCGCTCCAGCAGAGGAGCGGGAGCCCTGAGAAACTTTGGCAGTTTGCTTGTTTCCTAGTTTGGGCCTACTTCCTTTAAAAATCAAAGTTCTCCTGCCTGCTCCAGCGGCCTGTGCTGGCTGGTCCCCCCCGCTGCTGCACTCGGATCACCTTGCGGCCGCCGAGCAGGGGGTCTACAGCCCCCAGGACCCTTTGCTCTTGCCTGCAGCCCCACCCACCTACGCTCACTTACGCGCCCAGAAGGCACTCAAAACACCAGCACTCCAGCAGAGGAGCGGGAGCCCTCCAGAAACTTTGGCAGTTTGCTTGTTTCCAAGTTCGGGCCTACTTCCTTTAAAAATCAAAGTTCTCCTGCCTGCTCCAGCGGCCCGTGCTGGCTGGTCCCCCCCGCTGCTGCACTCGGATCACCTTGCGGCTGCCGAGCGGGGGGACTACAGCCCCCAGGACCCTTTGCTCTTGCCTGCAGCCCCGCCCTCCTACGCTCGCTTACGCGCTCGGAAGGCGCTCAAAACACCAGCGCTCCAGAGAGGAGCGGGAGCCCTCCAGAAACTTTGGCAGTTTGTTTGTTTCCTTGTACGGGGCTATTACCTTTAAAAATCAAAGTTCTCCTGCCTGCTACAGTGGCCCGTGCTGGCTGGTCACCCCCGCTGCCGCACTCGGATCACCTTGCGGCCGCCGAGCGGGGGGACTACAGCTCCCAGGACCCTTTGCTCTTGCCTACAGCCCTGCCCACCTACGTTCGCTTACGTGCCCGGAAGGCGCTCAAAACACCATCGCTCCGGCAGAGGAGTGGGAGCCCTCCAGAAACTTTGGCAGTTTGCTTGTTTCCTAGTTCGGGCCAACTTCCTTTAAAAATCAAAGTTCTCCTGCCCGCTCCAGCAGCCCGTGCTGGCTGGTCCCCCCCGCTGCTGCACTCAGATCACCTTGCGGCCACCGAGCGGGGGGACTACAGCTCCCAGGACCCTTTGCTCTTGGCCTGCAGCCCCGCCCACCTATGCTCGCTTACGTGCCCGGGAGGCGCTCAAAACACCATCGCTCCGGCAGAGGAGTGGGAGCCCTCCAGAAACTTTGGCAGTTTGCTTGTTTCCTAGTTCGGGCCGTCTTCCTTTAAAAATCAAAGTTCTCCTGCCCGCTCCAGCAGCCCGTGCTGGCTGGTCCCCCCCGCTGCCGCACTCAGATACCCTGGCGGCCACCGAGCGGGGGGACTACAGCTTCCAGGACCCTTTGCTCTTGGCCTGCAGCCCCGCCCACCTACGCTCGCTTATGCGCCCGGAAGGCGCTCAAAACACCAGCGCTCCGGCAAAGGAGCGGGAGCCCTCCAGAAAGTTTGGCAGTTTGCTTGTTTCCTAGTTTGGGCCTACTTCCTTTAAAAATCAAAGTTCTCCTGCCTGCTCCAGCGGCCCGTGCTGGCTGGTCCCCCCCACTGCTGCACTCGGATCACCTTGCGGCCGCCGAGCAGGGGGACTACAGCCCCCAGGACCCTTTGCTCTTGCCTGCAGCCCCGCCCACCTACGCTACGCGCCCGGAAAGCGCTCAAAACACCAGCGCTCCAGCAGAGGAGCGGGAGTCCTCCAGAAACTTTGGCAGTTTGTTTGTTTCCTTGTACGGGGCTACTCCCTTTAAAAATCAAAGTTCTCCTGCCCGCTCCAGCGGCCCGTGCTGGCTGGTCCCCCCCGCTGATGCACTCGGATCACCTTGCGGCCGCCGAGCAGGGGGACTAAAGCCCCCAGGACCCTTTGCTCTTGCCTGCAGCCCCGCCCACCTACTCTCGCTTACGCGCCCGGAAGGCGCTCAAAACTCCAGCGCTCCGGCAGAGGAGCGGGAGCCCTCCAGAAACTTTGGCAGTTTGCTTGTTTCCTAGTTCGGGCCTACTTCCTTTCAAAATCAAAGTTCTCCTGCCTGCCTGATCCAGCGGCCCGTGCTGGCTGGTCACCCCAGCTGCCGCACTCGGATCACCTTGCGGCCGCCGAGCGGGGGGACTACAGCTCCCAGGACCCTTTGCTCTTGCCTACAGCCCTGCCCACCTACGTTCGCCTACGTGCCCGGAAGGCGCTCAAAACACCATCGCTCTGGCAGAGGAGTGGGAGCCCTCCAGAAACTTTTGCAGTTTGTTTGTTTCCTTGTTTGGGGCTACTACCTTTGCTTTTGAGATGTATGTTGTAGTGTATCAAGAGGCTATTTATTTGTATATGTGTATATCTTTTTTCATAATATTCATGGCTATAAAAGATGTATTTGGATTTATTATTGATGAAATCACCCTTTTGACTTTCAAAACATGATATAAGTATAAATATAATAAAAAGAGGAAATGAACTGTTTTGGTAAAAAAATTTCAAAAATGTCAATTTAATTATTTATATCACTGGTTTTCTTTTAAATAAGAGTTGTTGGTCAATGAGGGAAATTTTGATATGTATATATGTGTTGCTTTCCCCTCTTTTCCCTGACCTATAAATTATCATAGAGGAGGTCCTTTTCGAAACAAAGGTAAGCCTTTGCCTACTAAAATGGAAAAAATGGAAAATGGAAAAAACTATATGTGACGTTATTCATCACAAAAAATGTAATATGATCCTAAGTTCAGGTAATAGGTTGAACAACCCTGTGAAACGGCTGCAGCATTGATTTAAATGCTCGAATCTAACAACTGAATTCCCTGGGAAGCCTTGAGGTAGAAGTAAGGGAAGAGCTTCTCTGAGCAGGAGGCATGGAAACTAGAAAGAAGATCCTGCGTCTGCGCATTGGAGAAATACACAACCTGATTCTCACAGTCTAAAAACACCCCAATAACTTGGAGATCCTTAATCACCCCTAGATACTGCTCTTTGGCGGAGACTGCGTAGTACTGCACGTAAGTTTGTCTTATAGCCCAGAATTTGTTTTTGGCAGAATTTACACCTAGGCCTTCCCTTGCATAGGCCTCTGTTGAGATGCCCACTTTCCACTCTCCAAAGAAGGTTCCCTGTGGTCCACCACCAGGCACTTTCACTTCCCAGTACCAGCGCCCCGATGTGAACCCCTGGGATGCAAGGACGCATAAATTGCGGTCAAATCTTTTTTGGGGCTTGCTGTGGTTCTCCAAGCTGCTGACGTATCGAATGCTTTTCAGGTTGGCTGAGATGACGAGGTGAGGATTTGCTGTCTCTGGATCCAGGGTCAGTGACACTGAGGGAGAGAACAGAAAGTTAGGATGAGATATTGGTCTGGCAGCAGCAATTGTCTCCTACTACGGATTCATGCTGTCTATTGTAGATGTGACTAGAGAGTCACCACACTGCATGTTGGTAGTGCAATCATGCACCATAGATGACCACACATTGCAAACAAGAAGGTTATTGGGGCCAGATGTATCAAGGTACCAATTTGCGATTCTGTAATAGCGATTTTTAACCCCTTGCATGCTGATGACGGCCCCCGTCCGTCATGCACCACGGTGCTCGTGTGTTGATGACGGCTGGGGGCGTCATGAACCCGTCCACTTGCGATTTTTCCGCACAGGTGCAGAATCGCAAGGGGTTAAGAAATCGCTATTTCAGAATCGCAAATTGGTATGTATCAAGAAAATCACAATTTTTTAGCGTTTCCTTGATATTCCTTAATTGCGAATTCGCAAATTGCGAATTCGCAATTAAGGAATACTTTCCCATTCATTTCTATGGGCCAGGAGGCCCGTAGGAAGGAATGGGGATTTATTCTCAATTTGCGATTCACAATATGCTAATCGCAAATTGAGAATAATTTCAAGGGTGCAGGGATGTCCAAAGGACACCCTGTTGCACCCCTGAAATAAGCATGGGTGCACATGTGGTGGACATACATGCCCTAAGGGCATGTATGTACGTCACATGGCACTTTGAAAAATGCTAAAATGGGCATTTTTCAAGAAATTCGCAAATTACCACCAACTTGAAGTTAGTGGTAATTTGCGATACCTTAGGGACAATTAGCAACTTTTTTTAGCTTCATGCACTGCATTTAAGGAATCGCAAATTTTGCAATTCCTTAAATGCAATTGCAAAATAAGGATTGCTTATTTTGCACCGGATTTTCCTTCATACATCCCATTTAGCAAATTCGCATTCACAAAAGCCGAAATTCGCAGAATTTTGGCCTTTGCTAATGCGAATTTGCATGATACATATGGCCCTTAGTCCTTAAATTCCAGAAATGAAGTCATATTTTGATGCCAACCTAGGCAGAAATAATAACACAAGCAGAGGATGGATGAAGAAGTGAGCAGGGACAGGGAGCGACCAGATGGAGAACTGTGACTAAACTTCAAGAGAGAAGAGGGCATAGGGTGGGACAGTGGTGAAGCAGTGAAAAGGTGATGGGTGGAAAAGCAGAGGGTATCAGATTAACAACAGAGAGAAGAGTATCAGAGAGAGGGCAGAGAAGGCATGGACCCAGTGTAGAGACGGCAGACTGCAACAGGAATGGGGATGAGATGAATTGCAAGGGAGAAGAAGCCAAGTGATCGATAGTGAGTGGAAGGAGAAAAGATGACAGAGTGTCAGCTTTGGGAGGGGTACAGATAAGAATTGTATCAGAGAGTTGAAAGAGAAGGCATGGAGCCAGTGTAGGGAAGCAGAGTTGCAAACAACAGAGCTGGACTAGGGATGAGACAAACAGCCAGTGAGGAGAGACATATTGTGGACAGAAGGAGAAAAGAAGATGACAGTGTCAGCTATGGGTGGGGAACAAATAAGAAGAGTGACTCCTTGTGCAGGTAAGTTCAGAGATAACCAATGTGAGGACACTGGACAAAGGGAATGGAAAATGGTAGAGAGGGAGAGAAGACAGAAATGAGGGACGCACTCTTAACAGGAAATTTAAAAAGGGCCTTGTGGACATAAAGGTAAAAAAAAAGAACCAGGGGCACCGGATGAAAGAATTGATCAAATTGAAATGAAGAACACAAAATATCATAGAGGAAATGACAAGCAGGACCTAAGACAGATCTGCTTTCTCCAAGCTTTGTGTATTTGCATACAGTGTTGCCATCACCATCAGAAAGTAACTTGTTTTGTAAGCAAAACAACTCCTCTCATGAAGCATCCTTGCTGAAAGATAGGGTGCTTAAAATGTTGCTTACACTTTTAACAAGGGTTGAAAAGCCAGTCAGCCTGGAAATGGCAAGCTAGTGTTTTGGTTATTTTTTTTTGTTATTTTCAAGCATATGGCAAACAATAAATTAAACATTGCATGTAAATTTAATAAAAGAATATGGGTGCACTTAGCAGATAGGTTTACTTTGAACCTCTATAGAAATCCTTGTATTTCATTCAATCAATCAATCAAAACACTTTATTCAGCATACATACAATACCATAAAAGTACAGTTTAAAAAGAACATCACGAAATGAGATTAAAACCAGGCTAAAATACATGTGCAATCAATTCACAAATAGAGCCACTTCTCCAATATCATTCTTCATTAGGGTCATATGTAAATTGTGCTGGGTTAGGGTGGGTCGGAGTAAGTTTGTAGGGGGGTTACATTTAAAATCAGTCATATAAGGTGCAAAAAAATAATTAATTCCTTTATGCTAAAAACTGCCCTCCCCCACACAGTTCAATATAAAAAATGTTGACAAAGAAGTACTACAACCATGTATATTCACCCCTTGCCTCATGTGTTTCTGAGTCTCACAATCGACCTTAAAAAGTTTACGGTGCAAAAACGTGTTAAAACCTCTGTGGACAATTTCAGAAACAATAGGGCCACCTTTGCCTGCTTGAAGCTGGCGTTCTTTAAAACTCGTTTTAAAAATAGCTTCCTCTGGCATGCATAATAGGGGCAAATTAAAACAAAGTGAAGGGTGTGCTGCAGAGACCGGTGGTCTCAGCTGCACTGGCCCTTCAACTCTGTAGATGTTGTATATCCAGCCGGAACCGCTAAGATATGATGTAATAGGTCAGCCTAAAACGAGTCATTACAAGTCTGTCCTGGGCGTTGTGAATAAAAGACAGATAAGGTTCGATGCCCAGACAGGATTTGGTCAGAAGGTATGCTCTCACAGATGGTTTGATCAGCTGCCTATCTTCCCTAAGAGATACTACATGCTTTAGAAATTCAGCCTTGACATACACCTTATCCCTGGGTAACAATTTTGTCGGATGATTAAATTAATCCGCACATCTCATACCTGTTAGCGTTTCTCTCACATACTTGAGCCATGGGATGTTCCGGCCCCGGTCACGGGCAATGAAATCCATTATGATCTGCTTGCTTAGTAAGGCCTCAGAGTTTGTCCACATTTTAATCCAACATTTTAGGGGTTTGAGTTGTGACCTATCTCAAATATAAGTAACACCCAATTCCTCATGGATAATGTGGGAAGGTGTACTCTGAGGCACTCTCAACAACCGCCGTAAGTTTTTATTCTCCTCAGATTGTAGGTGTTGTAAATCAATGAAAACCCAGACCTCACTTTGGCCAGCACCTGGAGCTATACAACCTCAAGATTTGCTCCAGGGACCAACGGCCCAGCTTTCGTGCAAATTCATAATTGCCCCCGAACATCTAGCTAATGTGCGGCATTTCTGTTCTGCCAGGGCTTTAAAACTAAGGCGGGTGTCAAATAGGATCCCCAAATATGAGAACGCATGCACCTTTTCCAAACAGTGAGCACCAATCCTATAATAACATTTTCTTTTTGGTGTTTTCCCACTTCCATAATATATGATTTTGAAAGATTGGGGGACAGATCTAAACTCTCCATAAAGCAGATAAAACCATCTATCAGACACCGTAGCCCACGCGAGGTGCGCCGAAAAGCAGCGCGTCATCCGCGTACAGCAGAACAGGGTTCCCTATCGTTCCTATCCTTGGAGAGTCCACCCCTAGACCACCAAGCGCCTGATGCAGGCCATTTATATACAAGGGGAATAAGAAAGGCGCCAAGATGCAACCCTGTCTCACCACTCTAGAACATGGAAAAGGGTCAGTGGTGGTCCCCTCCTTATTATATCTAACCTGGGCAAAAGTGTTCCGGTGCAATGCTCTTAAAACGTTTATCAATCCCGGATCTACACCAAGGGCCCCCATTAGTTCCCACAATTTCCTGCGGTTTACCCGGTCGAAAGCTGCCGTCAAGTCCATGAAAGCCAAGTAAACTATTTCCTGGCTGGCGATAGTGTACTTGGCTACCAAAAGATAAAGATTAAGGTTTTGATCGGCAGTTGACCGTGCAGGCCTGAAACCATACTGAGTGTCAGTGATTATGTGGTGTTCATCCGCCCAATCCATTAACCGATTGAGGATGACCCTACCTGGTACTTTCACTGTCACATCAATAAGGGAAATAGGCCGATAGCATAATGCTCTATCCCTATTTCCCTTTTTAGGTCGAAGCCTGCATTGCAGGGCCTTGCCCTGCTGCAGGCAAAGAGATATTGTGAGCAGGGGATTTCAGTATGGCGTGAAGCCACGCCCCTTTTTTCCATTGGCAGACCTCTGGAAACGGAGTCCTGCCATTGGAAAAAGCTCCTGTTTAGCAGATTTGTCTGCTCTGGATCCCGCCTCTCGAGGACTCCATGACCTGCCTTACGGTAGCACGACAATATTTTTAGAAATATTGCCTTGGCAACCATGAGGCAGGTCAGGGAGTCCTGGAGGGGTGGGATTCAATATCCTGTTCCCGCCCCTTTTTTTATTTTGTGTGCGTGCGTTGCCTCGTTCTCCTTGCTGGAAGGTCAGGAAGGAGGCATTGCAGTGGATGGACCCTCCTTGTTTTTTAAAGCCTGCAGTGTTTGCCTCTGCTGGTCGCTGGAGCCGTGCGTGTGTGGGCTGGTCTGATGGAAACTGAGAGTGTGGGAGAGGCGGAGGCAGAGGCGGGCTCGAGCGAAGTTTTGCAAGATCAGCTTTCAGCGGCGCCGGCACACGGAGCTCGCTTCTCCATGCTCGGACTGCCCCTGTGACTTGGATTTTGTCCACCAGGACCGTCCGAGGGAAGGCTGTGAGGACTCGCACAGCACGGCCGAAGCCGGGGGCATGGGGGCAACACGGGGCTGGCTGATCCCCGCTCTAGACACGCTGTGCCTGGCAGGGCTGGCGGCGGCCACCCAGGAGCTGCTCTCACGCCTCAGCTTCCAGTACGGTAAGCTGGCTGCTCTCTGCCAGTGTTTGTATTAATGAGCGGGTTGAGGGAAGTTTAGGGATAGCACAATGAGAAGTAGTGACGTCCGAAGCCGGGGTGCTATCCCACGAGCCCATTCATGCACTTACCTTCTGTACACACCGTTTTCCCTCCTGTTCCTTGTCCGTCTCCACTTAATAAGGTAAATGCCATTATTAGCCTGTCCGTTGTGTACAGTTGTCTGTGTTGGGCACTGTATAGTTGGTTTTACTACTACTGATTTGAGGGAATAGTTCTACTGGGTAATGCACCAGGTGCGTCACTGGGAGACCTGCTCTCATCCTGGCATCCCCCAGTAAATGCTGTGTTAGTTTTTCCCAGCTCCTAGTGTGCCATGAGGATGGCCTTGCAGCGCTGTTGGGAGTGTTCTGGTGCATCACACCCTGGTCTGGAGGGTACGATCACAGCTAAAGTCTGATTCCGGGTTGTGTAACTTGAAGCATCAGTGATGGAGGCGTGGTCCACGTGCAGTGTCCTGTCTTCATGAATCGGTCACGCGTGTGCTGTAGCAGGCAGCAGCATTTCATGTGTGTGTGCAGGCGCTAGTTTAAGCGTGGTGTCCTGTTGAGGATGTACGCTAGCTATTCACCATGCTAACTCCTGGGTGTATTATGGCTGTTGACCTTTAGTGTATTATTGTGATATTGGTGTGTGTTATTCTGTTGTGGTATGCTGATTACTTCATCTGCCTGCCTTTCGGCTCTTCCATGCACGTAATCAGGGGCTCTGAGTTCTGTAGCTACGATGAATTCAATGTTTGCATAATAATAACTACGTATGGGATCTGAAAGTCCCTCTTTTATTGTAGGCTGCTTATTTCTCTGTTTTCCCTTTCACATGAGTACTCTGGTGTATACTTTCTGCCCTTGTGCCCCCCTGCCTTCTCTCACTGCCCCTTTCTCGACGGTCTCTAGGGGAGGGACTGCCTGAATGAACTCTGCCTCCCTGGTAAACACTCGCTGCATTTTAAACGCCGTCCCTGCCAGCCTGGAGGCTTCTGTTTGCTCACAGCCCCAGGGGAGGCGGGCCCCGCTTCTAGTCACTCCCACATCTAAGGGGAAATATTTGGCCACAGGCGCTGTTACCGTGCCAGGCTGAGGGCTGCAGCGAGCCCTTTAACCATGGGATTTAATGTGTAACTAACCTAGGCCCTGCCACTATCCAAGGCGAGCACCCATGGTGTGTGACTAGAAGAAAAACGTACTTAGATGGACACTCTAAGCACATGCCCTCACGCGATCACCTAACAAATACAGACAGACACCAGCTAACACCATGCCACCTGGACAACTCTTGGGGTTTCCACCTACAAACAATTGTAATGTCGAACTTCGGTGCAGTTTGATTAATTGAAGTGGATTCGGACTACAACTCCCAGAAGGCACTAGGTTGTTGATGCAAGATCTGCTCTGTGGTATCTGTGAGATGTATGGAGCAAATGTAAATGTAGAATACCATAGAACTAACTTAACTCCATTTCTGTGCCAGTCTTAGAGACACATACACCTCCTGCCGGCCACCCACTGCAGAACCCAGCTGCATGCACAGCAGCAAACCTTAGATCCTGGGACAGCTTGATGCCTGCATAAGATCCTTCCTCCAACTTCTGGTCAAATCTCGGTCCCACACTTACTGAACAAATGCAGAGCTAATCAAGTGCCAAATCACCTAACCATTGCAACCTCACCTCTGTGGCACCCAATATGTTGGTATCTCCTCCCTCAAGGAGTGAAAGGATTGGGTGTAGGTGACCAGCAGATGTGGCATGTCCCGCTACTACACCTAGAAATCCATTGAACGTTAATGGTAGAGCTGGATAATGTTTAATACCTCTTCAAAAGTGTCTGCAGGGTGGCAGCAACTCTACTAGGAAGAAAGTGCATCCCTTGTGAAGGTGGCTCTGTGTGTGTGTGGTGTGTGTGTGTGTGTGTGTGTGGGTGTCTGTGTGTGTGTGTGTGGCTCTCTGTGTGTGTGTGGCTCTGTGTGTGTGTGTGGGTGCAAATGCAATAGGTCTTGCATTTGCGAGAGATTAAGCAATTGGCATTGTAAATGACAAAGCCATTTATTCATCTGTTTTCAAAACCAACACATAAATAAATATTTTGTAATTTACAATGCCAATAGCTCTAACTTTTGCAATGGCGAGACTGTTGCATTGTAAATGCTTGTTAAAAATGGGGACAATTGTAACTGTTGACCAGGATGCTGCCATACCTGACTCCACTGCTGCATTAATAACTCTGTTAATATGGGTGCCCAAAGTTCTACCTGACTCGTGAAAAAGTCTGGTGGAATCCCATCGGGACCCGGGGCCTTATTCTGTGTCAGACCCTTGATGCCCACCTTTATCTCTCCCAAGGAGAATATTATCTGAGTGGTACTCTCGCTCCCCTCCTCTACTTCTGGAGAATCGTTGCTGCTGCCGTGATTGTAAAGGCCCTGGAAGAGCTCAAACCAAGACTCTGGTAGAATATGGCTTACTACCTTTGGTTTATTTGCGTCTTGGAAACAAGGGTCATTTATAACTTTCCAAAAGGCGGACGAGTGCTTTAACTCAGCCGCTTCCCTCAGTTTCTCCCACGCCTGCTGCTGCAATGTAGTTTTACATTGTTTTGTGGCCTGTTTATACAAAGCCCTACATGAGGACACCTTTATTTTATCTTTAGAGACAGTTTTTAAAGCTAACTTCAGTTCCCTCAGGGCAATGGAGCATTGACGGTCAAACCACCCTGGATCATCAATTCCCTTTTTCTGCGTTCTGCTCCTAAGTAGGCCAACAATATGTTGGGCAACACCCTCAAAGGCTTTGACCAAATCTGCCCCATCCACTGTTAAATCTAAACACTTCCAAACCTGCTTTTCTTTGTCGGAAATTAACGCTCTTTAAAAGGCTTCACCATTAATATGGAACCATCTGAGCCTCCATCCTTGATCAGTGGCACTTATCATGCCACTGGCTTCCATTCGCAAAGAATGCTTGTTTGGGTTTAGGTCCCTGAGCTACATGACCAGAGGGTTGTGATCACTAAAAATGCTAACCTGTATTTTAAAACTTGAAATCCAACGCTTTTACGTGTTGGTAACAAAAATAAAATCAATAAAGGAATCCCTTCCTCTACTTTTAAACGTTGGATGGACCATTTTATCCTCCCCCACTCTAATCAAATCCATAGTGTATGTGAGGGCATGTATGCCCAACACCTTACTTAACTATCTTCCCTCCCTTGTATGCTCCAAGTGCAGGCCCTCTTCCAGTGGGCATGAGGACCAATCCCCCCTGCTATTTTTCAAATGGGGGCACAGATGGCAATTAAAATCACCAAGTAACACCAACTGGGTCATCATCGCCCATTTATCTTGTATTCCTGCTAGCCTGCACTCCAACTCAACCAATCTTATTATGGTCTGTCCCACTACAATGGCATTATAAAAGTTAATAAAAATTAACTTTTGACCCTTATTATAAAATCTGATCCCTTGCATAAAATCCCAATCCCAGCCCAAATCATCCCAACTCCCCTGTAACCTCAAGTCCACATATGTAATTAAACCTCCCCGTGCTCTACCAGAGGTTGCCTTGCGAGCTGGTACAAAGTACATTTTATATCCTTCTAAAGGTATATAAGGTAACAGTCATAGTTTTGTATTTTTGAGGATAGTCCTTCTATGTTCCAGGTGATTATCTCAATGTCACCCTGTCTAGGGACGACTGGGTTCTCTAACATGGGGCAGATCGTAGGACTGTGGGATACATTGGGTACTCGGGTGTTCCCATCAGAACCGGACCCAATATACTCTCCAGGTTTAATGGACGTGTTAGTCTTTAGCATGGCTATCCCTCCTAAACCTATGTTAAGGGGCAAGGTCTCCCGTCTAAGACCATTCCCAGTAGACGTCCCACTGGCCAGTCAATCTATGTAATTTAGGGCTGATACACTATAAAGAGGGGCATACTGATTAGTTAGAGGGACAGTCAGACCCACCCGATCAGGTCCAGCTAGGTGTCTCCTATGTTCATCACGGTTGTTTACACACGTCATGCCCCTATAAAAGAATCCCAGGGAGAGCATTTTAATGCTTGAGCCGCCCTCCTCCTGGTAGGGCCCCTTGCACTGACTGAGAAGATCTCGTACCAGCCCTGGATATCTTAGGTTTAGGATCACACTGTCTCCTGGAAAGCACTCCCTACTGTTTACAATCCAGGACACCCTTCTTGCCCTTAGAATATGCCTATGGTGTGATATATTAAAACCTACATTTCTGTTCAACCAGTGGGCCGCCTTATTAATCAGCATTTGTGGGGTTTCTTCTCTGTCACTGCTGCAGGCCAGGACCCCTGTCAAGACTACTGCGTATGGACATGATGCCGGAGGTAGATCTAAAACCGGCAGGCCCAAAGTTCACTGTGCGAGGTCAGCTAATATTGGCGCTGTATCATGAGGTGTAGGTGTTTTTCCCTCTATATTTATGTGTTAGAGTTGGGGTTTTGAACTGATGTTTCCACCCTGATATGCCTGTTATCTCCTGAGGCAATGTCTAGTCTTGGGACATTTCTATCGGTAGGCAATGCAGTTAACCCTTTATTTACAGCCTCCTTTCTACCATCAAGCTGTTCACACTCGCAGTTCCCACCCTCAATTCTCTCTCGGGTAGTAACTACCTTAGAATGTGTAGATCCCTCTGGTGCCCCCGAACTATTAACATGTTGCTCCGTCATTTGAGATGTCATCAGTGATGTCATGAGTGATGTGACTGACCATGTCATGAGTGATGTAATATGTGACGTCATCAGTAGTGCATTGCAGGCGCGCAAGTTATAGTTAGCTGAACTAACTATTACAGGGGCATTTCAATGGTTTTGTATGAGTGAAATGTCCAGCTAACTATAACATGTGTGAAACCTATGATTTTTTCAGTGAATTTCTAAGGTTTTTTAAATGCTAATTCCTAACTATGATGTAGCTGAAACCTATGGTTTTTTTCAGTGAATTTGCAAGGTTTTTGAAATGCTAATTCCTAACTATAACATGTGTAAAACCTATGTTTTTTTCAGTGAATTTCTAAGGTTTTGTAAATGATCATTTTTAAATGTATTAATTATTATATTTCTTTTTTTATACTAATTCCCTACATTTTTATTATAAATATTTATATTTATTTTATTTTTTAAGTTATATTTCATATTTTTAATGTAAAATAATAACAAAACTAAATTCAAAAATATTTTTTTATTAATACATTTTTTTCTCAATATATTTAAATTAAATTCTACATAATTCCCTTTTCATTGTTTTTTTGGATAATCTTACGGTGATCGCACCATACTATGTATGGCAAATCGTACTCTGTGCGTACCCGCGCATACGTTACGAATGCTCTTTGACATTACGCTTCGCATCAACGCTTCCGTGTGGCGTCATGTACGGCGTCCCGTACGCATACAGCGTGAAAGTTTCTAATTGTTCAAAAACATATATTTATGTATTTAATGTACATATTAAGGGAAGACGTTAGCTGGCATAATCATGAAAATAGTTCTTCTAAACTTTTATTAAGAGTAAAAGCAATTATGCAAATCACAGTGGTACGTCGTATGTACTCGCAGCATAAGAGCACCTAAGCTCGCCGTGAGCGTACGCAAACCCATGTGACTCTAAAAGAAGAGATTTGATTGGTTCAGAACACTTCCTATTCCAACTGTTGAAAGACCCCTCCCATTTTGATCATTCTACTTGGACTTTCACAGGAGAAGGATCTATTTTGTGGAGCTGTTGTCCTTTAGAACCAAACTGTACAATGGCTGCTCTTTTTCAGACTTCATCAGAACATTCCTCTGAGGAAGAATTTGTTGCTGAACAGCTTCAAAAAAAGAGAAAAGAAGCTTTCATTTGGAAGTTGCACTGAAAGTAACTTGCAAAATCTGTGAGGTTACACTTTACAGGGGTGACCCCACTAAAAAGTACTCTTTCGGGACAGCAGCATGGTTCGTCATGTCAAAAATGTGCATCCAAATAACTATACAAGGATGGCAACACAAAGGTTGCAGGAGAATCCTCAACCTGCAGTTCCTAGTACCTCAACTGCACCACCACCTCCTCCGAGCAGTCCGCATCCTATTATTGTGTCATAGTTTGCGGATCTCACAATTCATTGTAAATTTTGCAGAGAATTACTTTGTTACGGTGAGCAGTCCATTGACCTCATTGTGAAGAGGAAAGAAGAGCACCGTTGTCCAAGACATTCATTTTTTTTTTACTTTTTTGTTCCTGTTCCACAGTTTTTTTGTTTCCAGTTCCATTTTTTTTGTTAACCCCCCCCCAAAAAAACTTGTTGAAAAAATAAAAAATAAATAGAAAACTAAAAAGACAAAAAAAAACAGTTCTTTTCAGAACTACCTTCACTGGTCAAAGAAAGAACTATATTTCTATGTTAGTGTGTAAAAGTTTGTCAGAATGAATGTGCAGTTCATAAATGAATGAATGAATACATTAGTAGTGTATGGTGAATGTGAAAGTGCAGAACTATAAGGAAGTGCTACAGTATAAATCTATAAGGAGTTTACTTAGAGTATACTGTAGTACTTTCAAAACACTTCAATGTGCATAAATATGTTACAAGTCTATGCTTCCCTTTGCACTGCTGGTGAAACTGTGTGGGTGAATTGGTAAGTGTTAAGGGCAGATTTACAACCTCCTTCTGCCTCTTTGACACCGCTATTGCATCACTTTTCTGATGCAGCAGTGGTGCAAAAGATGCATCATGGCGTGTGGTATTAACAATGTAATGCATGTGGGAGGTGCGTCACATTGTAAATTCTTGTACCAGAAGGAGACATTCCTACATGGAGAGATAGGGAGCGTTCCGGCACAGGAACACCTCCTAAAAGTGGGTGAGTAAAATTTACAAGATTTCATTTTCTCAGTTTTGAGGCTCATGCTGTGTCAAAACCCTGCACTTGCTTGAAATAGGTGTAAGGATTGATACAGTATTCTGAGCATACGGCTCCCACAGCACTGCTGAAAATACATTGCACTTGCAACATAACTCAAACAATGGCAAAGATACATCACATGTTTTGTTTTTGCCCCATAGTGCACCACCGTGTAAATACAGGGCATCCATGGTGGTGATGTCACAGTACACAATATCTGGTATATCCCTGGGGATATGCCAGTTATTGTAGATTTGCCCATTACTGGATTAATGTAGTAATAGGTTACTACACACTAACCAATGAGCCACTACAAAAGTATAACAGGAGTGATAGAGTGTTTGGTGGAAGCGTAAGGATACAGACTGCGGAATTGAAGGTATAAAAGTGAAGTTTATAGGTGCATAGAAGACTGCAAGTATTGTTTATATGGGTTGGAAGTAGTCCATGCCCTAAGGCCCACTTTGCCCCATGAGTACTTGGATACTGGCTGAATGATTACAATTCTGCAAGGAGACTGTGTAGCTGAATGTATAGCAGCTTCACTTTTAGAACAGTGTATAGATAAGCACATACTGCTGTATGGTTCACTACTATATTGAAACAATAGTGTGAGAGTGTTTGGTAAAAGTGTAAGGATACAGACTGGGGAATTGAAGGTATAAAATACAAGTTTGCAGGTCATAAAAGACTGCATGCAAAGTCTATAGGGGTTCGAAGCAGTCTATGGCCTAAGACATATTTTAATGCATGAGTACTTAGGTACTGAGTGGATGATTACAGTTCTGCAAAGAAACTGCCTGACTGAATTTATAACAGCTTCAGTTTTACCACAGTACATAGATATGCAAATACTGCTGAATGGCTCACTACAATATTGAAAAAGTAGTGTGAGAGTGTTTGGTGAAAGTCTAATAATACAGATTGGGGAATAGAAGCTATAAAAGACAAGTTTGCCAGTGCGTAAAAGAGTGCATGCGTAGTCTGTAAGTGTTTGAAGCAGTCCATGCCCTTAGGCCCACTTTGCACCATGAGTACTTGGGTACTAGCTGAATGATTACGATTATGCAAGGGGAGTGTCTCAAGCCATTATTATTATATAATAATAAATTTATTCTTGTAACATCTCATAATTTAATAGAGCTTCTAAAATAATTTCATCAGGTATTTCATTTTCCTGGTTATCAATTTCAAAAGTCATATGATCAAACTCAATGTCATCTAATGCTTCCACAAAATCAGCATCCAAGGTTTCGTCTAGAAAATCACACCTGATATCTGCAGCATTCATTTCTTCCTCTTCATTCTCGCTACTCGTGAAAGGTATGTTCAGCTCTTCTATGACACTGTTACTAATTTTGAAACCATCTTCCATATTGTTTTGTTGATTTTCCATAGTGAATTTCTTATGTTGTAGGTCCTTGAACAAAAACATAAACACTTCATTTTATAATTTTTCCTAATACAGAACATAAAACTATCTTTCTCAACTATTTTGCCCTTTAAAAAATATTATACAAATACCATTCTCAACTACTTTATAAGATTATATACATATAATTATTTATATGAATGTTCAGTTTTTAAAATGTCTTAAATTTTCAAACCAGTCACTCCTTATCACTATAGGAAAAAACTCAGACTGTTATAATGAAATGCAGTACTAAAAAAAGTACAATATGTCTATTCACCTTATCTGTTCCAAACTAGTAGATGCGTTGTAGTAAAATGCAAAAAATACTGGTACACTCAGTATATATATATATTACGTTTTTCAAATGTATATAAAAGATACAAACAATCTTTGCACACTTATGTACTCCATCCATGTTTTGTTACTTCAGCTCTGTAAAAGCACATTCCATCTGCCATTTTTAACAGTTACTTACACTTATCTTAAACATAATAAATAATAAAAAATATTATATATTATAAAATTAGCATCTGTAAAGACACAAAAATATATAGTTACAATATATCCTTTACAACACAAAATAATTTGTAAAGCATTTCTTTTGCCTTGTTTGCTGTTCTCAGAATATATTGAAATTCACTAGAAACAGTGAGTTCAATAGTACTCATCATATTACAGTGGGAAAAAAAGACAATCAATAAGAATATCTTTAAAAAAAACCATTCAACATTTTCAATAACAATCTAAAAAAAGAAATAAAACATATGTTAAATGTTTTTTTCAAACAGCAATTTCTTACGCAACTATGAGATATCTTAAACATTCTTAAAATACCAAAACACTATCATTAATTTTCATACACTGAAAACAAAGTTACTTTTAAATATATGCTGACAAAATATACAACAAATAGTCCTTAATAGTTTTACATACTTTTCCTCTAAACATCTACACGGCACCCTCACACAAATGACCCGCCATCACAACCTGAACATTATCTGCTAAGACAACAACACCCAACTCATCTTCTCCCTCCCCAAGAAGCCACATACCACTGAAAGACGTAACCAACTGCATAAGGATCAACTCTCTAAATCTCAACTTGGACAAACACCTACAATGACTACAACAAGTCCAAAACACTTCCGCCCAACTAATCATTAATGTCCCCTGCCGCAGCCGCATCACCCACCACCTGAGAGATCTACACTGCCTTCACATTAACAAGAGGATCACCTTTAAGCTCCTTACCCTCACTTACAAAGTACTCTACAACACCAGTCCAATCTACTTTAACAGCAGTAATCCTGAAAGGCCACATTTTGTTCCTAAAATGTTGGCTTTAAAAATATTAGGTAAGAATTTGGTAACTCTTTAGGCAAAAAATTGTTTAAGAACCAATTGACTATCATTATAATGTATCCAACCTTTCAGACATTTTAAATAAACAGTGTAATGTCCAGATGTTTTAGAAGGTCCATCATGAAATAGAATTGCTACAGCTACAAAAGTTCTTCTTGCTATTGATAGTTGAGTAGCTACAACATTTTTTATTAAAGTTTCCAATTTTCTTCGCTCAGCTCTACAACGTTGCAGCATTAAAATTACATACTGTCCATATCTCTGTATAAATAATGTTGATAACATTTCTGATTTACATTGGCTACACTCCATGTTTTGACTTGCTCCTCTAACTAGATTGTTAAAAGACACTGATTCACAGTCTGGTAAACTCAAATATATAAATCTTTCACTGTCTATAATAGTGCTACATGTAAACAAACAATTTTCACAGTCATGTTGCCATTTTTAAGAAAGGCCAAAAAAGTTTTCAATATCTATACCTTCATCTTCTAATACAACAAGCATATGCATTAGAAATTCCTGACAATCTAGCTGAACATTCTGCATAAATTGAGTACAACCAGAACATATGTCCAAAACATTTTGAATATAAGAAACACTTTGTATTTTACTTTTATCACTACTACATTTCTCATAAACAGAATACAAGGAACAGAAGCTTTCTTCCCGATTTTCAACAATTTGCTGTTGTAAACTTTCAAGAAAAAAAAACCAACCATAACAACTACATTAGCATAGCAGTTGACACCAGAACTATTTTCAAACTGATAACCAACATTGTACTTTTTCTTTTTGCTTGCAATCACAACTTCATCTTGCTTTTTTTCTTTCTCTACAGCTTCACTACAGATATTCTAAAATGTTCTTTTTCTACCTACCACACGCTTTTCAAATACAGGATATTGACCTAAATTGAGTGCATATTCTCTTCTTAACCTATTGTACTCTTTCACACAATTCACATCTGCACTAATTTTTGTCTTATCAAAATCAATCAAGTACAATCCAGATAAAGTTCCCACTCGAGACTTCCAATATTCACTAAAGCACTATCTACACTTAAACCGTGAGATTTATGAATGGTCACCAAATACGCCAAAGAAATAGGAAACTGTTTTCTGCGAACATACACATCTTTTACAAGCAAAAACCGAGCTGAACAATGACTAAAAGGTTGCACTTCTTCAATTTTATCAAATTTGATTTTCAAAAATTCCATACCATCTCAATTTACATAATTAAGGAAATCAACAATTTTACCCATTGCTCTATTTACTAAACCTTTTTCCACATTCAAATTGCATTGTAAACTTACTCTACAGTTTACACATGCATATAAATTCTTTTCTAAACCAGCAGTTTTACTCTAAAGAATCCAATTTCCTCTTCAACTTTTCGGTCAAAATAATAGTGATAACTTCATGTTCTATTTTATCAACAGCCTCCAATTTAATAATTTCTTCATTTTCCAACTTTAAAATGTCTTCATTGAATATAGAAAATTCACGCAGTGTTGGCATTAAGCAGATTACTGATTTGTTTTCTGTCATTCTCATATATATTTTCGCGGGAAAAATATTTTCATTTGGAAACAAAATGGAAAGTAATCATCTATGTAAAGCTTGTTTGTCATGTTCTGTCACTTTTCCAATTCTTATATCTTGAAGAATACTTGCATAATCTGCATCATTTGCCTGTCGCATATTTGTAATAAGTTCCTTATATTCAAAAAATGACCAAATGTTAACATTTCCAATGTTCCCGAAAGATTTTCTGGTATCTTCATGTGCCAGTGTTTTTAACACTGGTTGTCCTTTTACAGGAGTAAGTTGTAGTAGATCTCCAAAAACTATGACATGCTTTCCTCCAAATAATACGTCATAGTCTGTTTAAAGAATTTGCTGCATTCTTAAATGCACAAAGGCAAGCATTAAGTTTGATACCATGCTTACCTCATCAATAATGAGAAGTTTCATTTTCTTCAACACTCTTGAAACTTCACAACAAGCTTTACCAGATAGCTTGTGGTATTCCAATTTGTTTTCATGCTCTACTGGTAGCATTAATAAATGATGTAAAGTAATTCCTTTAATATTGTGTGCCGCCAAACCAGTTGGAGCAGTGACAACACAAGATAATTGTGACTCCGTTGTTTTCTGTAGATAAGTTGTAATTACTTTAATTGAAAAACGTTTTCCTGTTCCAGCTTGTCCACTCAGGTACATTCGGATAGGTTGAAATGATGAGCAAGAGCACTCTTTCTTTTCATGAAGTAAACTATGGTTAATCTGTTCTCTTACTTGCTCTTATATTAGTTTCTGCTCAATATTTAGATGTTCTTCCAAGTTTCCTAAGTTTGTTACATCTTCTTGAGCTTGATACATTGCTGTTTCCACCTCTTCCATAGCAGTTTCCCCTTCATTTTGAACAATTGGTTCTCCTAGTGGATCCTGACTCAACGGAGCAGAAGTTTGACTGTCTTGAGAACTGTCTCTAGCAATCTCAGCTGCAATTGTAGCTTCTTGCTCAATTTCGTCATTCAACATTTTCACATAATTAGCAAAAACATTCTATAGTATCTTTACTTGCGTTGAAGGAATCTTCATAGCTCTCAAAATCTCCAAGTAATTCCAATTCTGAACACCATGACTTGAAAAGTTGCAAAAGAGCTAAGTAGTAAAATTACCTTTTGTCAGGAGTTTCGCAACTCAGTTTACTGTGATTAATCAAATGTCCTTTTCTTTGTTTTACCAAACATCCTTCAGCACCAATCACGGCATATATACCATTATTGATGTTTTCTGTAATATTCCGTTTAAAAATATAGTTTTGCAGCACTTCATAGAGACAAATGTTCTCAAGATTATGACTTCTATTTGGATAATATGTATCCAACATATTCGTTTTCACAATATCTGTACTTTCTGGCTCTTTTTCAGCTAAATATTCAATTTCTTGTACAGATTTAAGTACTCGATTTCGTGTTGCAGCAAGACCTAGACTCACCCAAATTATTCTTCTAGATTTGGAGTATAGACTTGCAGATGATAAGCGATCTGAGCATTCATATGCTTCAATTTCTCGATGAGATAACACCTTCAAAACTATAACTATATAATTTCTTACTTAGACTCTTCTCGTGGGAAATCTCTTCCCACATTTCCTTCAATTCCGTCTTTTCTGATTTTGTTATGTAGGATGTTACATATCGAGCAACAGCAATAGAATTGTCTGCAACATATTGAATATCCATGTTAGCATTCCACATGGACAAAATGACTTTCTTGTGATAGTATGTCGCAAAGATGACATAAAACTGTTCACTCTTCCTTTCGATATTACAGGACGTGGAAATCCAAAACGACATTTGGTGTAGAATTTCTCCTTAGATTTGTACTTTCGACCAATGGAATTGGAATAGTAAGACTTGTTGTCTTAAGTCTTTATCTTGTGTACTTTTGGGTATATCACATGCAGTATATTCTTCAATAAAAGACAACACAGTATCATCTGAGTCTGTTCCAAATTTGGGAGCATCTTTGATCCATATTAGCATATGTATGTGAGGAGCACCTCTCGCTTGATTCTCCTTTCTCCAAAAGAAATCCAGAACCTCTCCAAGAGGAGGATTTTTTTTATTGGTGATAAAAGACAGCATAGCTTCAAATCTATGATTGAAATACTTGCATACATTAACTAGATCCAAAGAGCACAATTCTCCAGGTGTCTTGTATTCAATATTTAGTATATTTGGATTTGTCTCTCGAAGAAATTGAAGTAAATCATCCCAAGCATATTCAGCACAGCTCAGTGTAAGGACCCATGTAGGAGTTCCTAAGTTCCTTAGCATACATTTTAGTTCTCCATGACAACAGTACTAGTACTCATTAGTACCACTCTGACATGTCATGAGATTAATTAGCTGAGATTCCAAAACATTATCATTCTGCTGTGCTTTATCCATAAATTCCTTTGCCGAAACATTTTGCAGATGTACACCTGTTTTCAATATATGGTTTACTGCATAAGAAAGTCCAGACAAATCACTCTCAAACAAAAGATAAAACAAATACGGAATACATTGCCGAAATCTTCTGCATACAATCTTGATGTCCGCTATTCAGATGCAGGAATCTGCACAGGTCGTTCATTATATCGTCCGCCTTTTCCTGTGGGAAACAACTGAGGGAAACAACGCGCTTCCAAGATTTATTCCCATACACTAATGGGACTTCCCTTTGCTTCTTTCATTTGCAATAACTCTATAGTATTCCCCATCACTTCTTTAGAATGAAGTGGATCAACACTATATTATTCGTAGATTTCTTCAGTTCTGGACACATCCACTTTTTCAATTTGTCCAGATGGCGAGTCACTATGTTCTTCTACAGTTATTTCTTCTTCTCTAACATACACATTTATATAATATTGATTATTTTTTACCAGGTACTACATTGCCTTTCCTAACATCCACTAATTTTTGCCAGATTTTTTACTCTTAGTAGGAACGCCATTACCAAGAATAACTAAAGGTTCATCTTCTACATTTTCTACACCAATTGTTTCCATATTTTTCTTTAAATCTAGAGGCAACTATACAAGTCTTCCCTTTAATCCTTTCTGTAAATCTGAAGGAGGCAATTTTCCTGTCTTAGGCTCCATACGAACAATAGCCTGGAATGGATGCACACATTGAATAAGAATAGACTCATAGGTATTTAAATCCATTAGTTTAGAAGGAATATTCACCAACTCAAGAATATTATGCACAGCTCTAGCAGGCATTTTGTTCTCATCTAATTTGTTATAACAATATTTACAAATACGCTGATCAGCACTCAAATCAAAACAATTCTATACCAACAAATGAGTTGCAAATTCCATCTACTCATTATTATTTTCCGTTTCACTATTTAAATACAGATCAAGAGTCCTGGTCTAATTTTTATAATGAGTACGTTGACAACAAATACAAGAATAATTTGGCCTTTCACCTGAAATCACCTTAAACTTTGTAATTTCTTGCTCAAAATGTTCTGTACTACAATGTTGTACATTCTCTTCCACATTTCCTTCTATTAATGTATCAATTTCTGTACTGTCTTCCTTAGGACCAAAGTAACTAACCTGAATTTTATCACAAACGTTCATTACATCTGATACAATTCCACGCAAAAGAGCACTGTTCAACTTTTTTAACATTAGTGCTGGACTTTTTCCATAATGCAATCTTCTGACTAATTTCCTCATTTCAGTATGATGTACTGCTAACATCCTGAAATGGTGAAAAACACTTCAACATACTTTTTTAGAAAGACAAGCCAGAGAATGACCTTGCAAACCAGTATTTTCTCTCACTCTGCAAGGGTCTAGTCCTTGCAACATCTTAATCTTTTGTTAAAAAATCAATAGATTCCTGCCGCACACTACAAATACTTCTACAATTCCAAGTGTACACTGGAGCTTTAGGACGTCTCCCTAAAACTTCATCAGCTAATACCTCTTCTGCATTTCTAGGAACAATTTTCTCTTTCTCAATAGGACAACCTCATAAGCACGACCTCTGGTGTCAACTGCCTGCAACAAATCATTACTCTAAAAATACCTCTCTTCATTAAAAAAAGGCTCAGAACTTGAACTATGGTTCCATTCACCCAAAAAAAACTCTAAAAAAGTACTTTTGTTAATTACTCTTCTCCACTTACTTTTGGCCTTCATTAAATGGATTGGCTTATGTAGTGATCGAATTACTAAAATAAAGTATTTTGTTTTCAATACGAAAGCTTTCTCAACTACATTTTCTATACGTTTCTTTTTCTTATAATAAAATGCTGTTTATTTTTACATTTCTTCACTTCCTTCATCAAAATCGACAAAACTCTATTATAAAACATTCTTTTTTCTAATTTCCTGAAATTGATTCTTGCTCCTTTTACTATAAACTGTTTTTTTACTAGATGAATTCCCAGGGTTGTTTTCTTTTCGCTTTCTTTTCGTTTTAGTTGCAGATACACAATTTGTATTTTTGATATTGTGCACACTACTCTTAGTACTTGATAAGTTCTTAAAAAAAATCTTCGTTCTCTTAACAGAACTTTTTTTCTTTTTGTTCACACATTGTTGTTCAGGTAAATCTTGTCGATGACTTCTCTTTAAAAAATAAGCTTTTTTCTGTTGTTTCCTCTTTTCACTTTTTGAAGGCATGATGAATTTATTTTACTGTTGATAAATAGAATCTGTTATAAAAAATATATATAACAATATAAAAAAAAGCAGTTAATCTACTAAGCCCTACTTCACTGTTTCAATTCTTGAGTACTGACTAAAACATTACACTTCTGTTAGCAGAGTGCCTGACTGAATTTATAAGTGCCTCAGCATATGAGGACACACAAACAGTATGAGGAAACAGGGAAGAAATATGAAAAGCGAAGAGTGAGAAAGAAGAAATAGAGATGAGTATAAAAACACACAGATGTGTATAAGTAGACAGGGATGTCTATGAGGAAAGAGGGAGAAATATCAGAAAATAGGAAGGAGTATAAAGAGAGGACTGAGTATGAGGAAAAGGGACAAATGAGGAGAGAGGGTACAGTAACAGGAAAAAGGGGAGTATGCAGAGAGAAGAAAGAGTATGAGAAGAGAGAGTGGGAGTGTGAAGAGAGAGAGGGAAGAATATGGAAAGAGATGCGAGTTTGAACACAGAAAAAGGGACTATGCGGACAGTTGGTAATATGAGTAGAAATAGAGGACTAACAGGACAGAGCGGGGAATATGAGGACAAGGGGGTGTATAAAGACAAAGAGCACTATGAGGAGAGAGAAGTGAGAATAAGAAAAGAGGGGGAATATCACAAGAGAGGGAACAGTATAAGGAGAGAGAGGGAGACTGTGAGTACAGAAGGGGGAAAATATGTAAAAAGAAGCGAGTATAATTCCTTAATGTACACGGACATGCATTGTGATTCTAGACAAAAAATATGAGACCATGCATTTTACCAAAAGACATTTACTACCTAAAACTGTTAAGTGATTGCACACATTACATGTATATAACTACTGCATTTCAGTGGACAACCCTGACTCATTTTACAAATACATTTCCAATCGGCTGCATTATTTTTGCCAACATTACATCCAAAAAGTGACACAATACAACAACAAAGAGGCGAAAAGCGCTTGTAAATCTGCCTAAGAGTGTATGCAGCATGGTATATACTGACTGTGGAATTGCTAAAAGGAAGGTGTGATGAGAGGGAGAAGTAAGAGGACAGAAGAGGAGAGAGGGGGAGATTATGTAAAAAGGGCAAGTATAATTCCTTAATGTACACAGACGCTCAGTAAAATATGAGACCATACATTTTACCAAAACACATTTACTGCACTAAAAGATTTAATTGACTGCACACATTCCATGTATATAACTACTTCATTTCAGTGGACAACCCTGTCTCATTTTGCAAATAAATTTCCAATCTGCTGCATTATTTTTGCCAACATTACATCCAAAAAGTGGCACAATAGAACAACAAAGAGGCGAAAGGGGCTTGTAAATCTGCCCAAGATTGTTTGCAGCAGTGTATGCATACAGACTGGGGAATTGTTAAGAGGCAGGTATGAGAGAGAGGAAAGAGTAAGAGGACAGAGGAGGGAGTATAAAAATAAGGGGGAGTGTTAGGAGACAGAGGAGACAATGAGGACAGGGGAGGAATATGAGGACAGGGGGGACTATGTGATCAAGGAGCACTATGAGCAGAGAGAAATGAGAATAAAGAAAAAGGGGGAATATCAGAAGAGAAGCGACAGTATAAGCAGAGAGAGGGAGACTGTGAGGAGACAGGGGGGAATTATGGAAAAAGGGCAAGTATAATTCCTTAATGTACACAGATGCACAGTGTGATACTATGCATAAAATATGAGACCATACATTTTACCAAAACACATTTACTACAACAACAAAAAGGCACAATGGGCTTGTAAATCTGCCCTAGATTGTATTCAGCATTGTATGTATACTGACTGGGGAATTGGTAAGAGGGAGGTATGATGAGAGAGTGAGGAGTAAGAGGACAGAGGAGGGAGTATCAAAAGAAAGGGGAGTGTTAAGGGACAGAGGAAACAATGAGGACAGAGGGGCAATATGAGGACGGGGGGGACTATGAGGACTAGTAGTACTATGAGGATAGAAAAGTGAGAATAAGGAAAGAGGGGGAATATCAGAAGAGAGGGGACAGTATAAGCAGAGAGCGGTAGACTGTGGGGAGAGAGGGGGAGATTATGGAAAAAGGGCAAGTATAATTCTTTAATGTACACAGATTCACAGTGTGATACTATGCATAAAATATGAGAACATACAATTTACCAAAACACATTTACTACACTAAAAGGTTTAACTGACTGCGCACATTCTATGTATATAACTACTACATTTCAGTGGACAACCCTGACTCATTTTGCAAATACATTTCCAATCTGCTGCATTATTTTTGCCAACATCACATCCAAAAAGTGACACAATAGAACAACAAAAAGGCACAAGGAGCTTGTAAATCTGCCCAAGATTGTATGCAGCAGTGTATGTTTACTGACTGGGGAATTGTTAAGAGGGAGGTATGATGAGAGAGTGAGGAGTAAGAGGACAGAGGAGGTAGTATCAAAAGAAGGGGGAGTGTTAAGAGACAGAGGAAGCAACAAGGACAGAGGGGCAATATGAGGATAGGGGGGACTAAGAGGGCAAGGAGTACTATGAGGATAGAAAAGTGAGAGTAAGGAAAGAGGGGAATATCAGAAGACAGGAGACAGTATAAGCAGAGAGTGGTAGACTGTGAGGAGAGAGGGGGAGATTATGGAAAAACTCATTTTGCAGATACATTTCCAATCTGCTGCATTATGTTTGCCAACATTACATCCAAACAGTGACACAATAGAACAACAAAGAGGCGCAAGGGGCTTGTAAATCTGCCCAAGAGTGTATACAGCAGTGTATGTATACTGACTGCAAAATTATAGATTTAGAACGCAAGTCAAATTCTAAGCAAGCGACACTGCACACATTCTACATTTTTTAGTACTGCACTTTATTGCACAAATGTGACTCACTAAACTCATTAACTTACCAAATAATTTAATCACAATAGTTATATAAAATGCAGACAAACTCAGAATATGATTCTACAAACTTTAGAAGGATAAACCCATTACTCTTTCTAAAAATAGAATGCACCACATACATTCCCTTACGAGTTATCAACTCACCTCTCAAACTGATTTGTAGATTAAGAAGAATGCCACTCACACAGCAGATATTCTTATACAGAATCTCTCTACTTCAGTGTTTGCAGCAAAACCAAAGAATGGCATATTTTCCCTCTCAATTTACACATATATAAATGGCAATAACAAATCAAATTTCTTCACACATTAATTCAAAACCAAACACACATTTCAATTGGTTCAATATTTCAACCCTTTCCAACTGACATAACTTACTAAAACGTCCGGTGGAACTAAACCGATGTAAAATATTGAGAACCGAAGCCCTCCTGTAGTTATGCCTTGGGGACATGCCCCCCTAAACATCTACCCCTGGCTACTCGCCTGATCACTGATGACATCATTCAGTGAATGTTAAATATATTTATAGATATGTATTGGTGAATGAGTGGATGTATGAGTGCCTGTATAGATAATTTAGTGGTTGCGTGACTGACAGTAAAAGTGAATAATTAGGTGTCTCAGTGAATGCATGGGTGAGTGATTGTTTGTGTGAATGTCTGCATCAGTCTGCCTGTTTGTGTGTAAGTTGCTGAATGGGTGTGTGAGTAGGTAAGTCAATTGCTGTGTGGGTGAGTGATTGGTTATCTGAATACCTGTTTGGCTGTCTGTGGTGTGGGTAGGTGAGGGTGTGTGATTGCCTGTATGGATGAGTGAGTCAGTGGCTGTGAGTGTTAGTGAATGCGGCTGTCAGGGACTGTATGGCTGAGTGAGTTTTTTTTGGTTGTGTTAGTGACTGAGTGCATGTTTCATTAGTGTATGGGTGAGTAATTGGGTATGAGAACAGTTGTATAGCTGAATGATGGACTACATGAGTTACTGCATGGGAACGTGAGTGAATGTGAGAGTGGCTGTATGTGTGATTTTGTACTTGTGTCAGTGACTGTATAGCTGAGTAAGTATGTGTTAGTATCTGTATGGGTATGTGAGTGGGTATGTGTTTAACTGTATGAGCAAGTAAGTAGCTGTGTGACTATGCATGAGTGAGGAGGTGTGTGAATAGCTCTAAGGGTGACTCACTCAGTGTGTGAGTGACTGCTTGGGTGTATGAAAATGTTAGTTTCTATTTTTGAATATGTGTTTCAAGGGTTACATTACACCCAAAGGAGGTCTGTCAGTCTGTCACAAGGATGGTGTCATCAGTGATGTCACTGACCATGTCATGAGTGATGTAATATGTGACGTCATCAGTAGTGCATTGCAGGCGCGCACGTTATAGTGAGTCCAACTAACTATACAGTGTGTACATAAGTATGTGACAGTGAATGGTGAGTGCGTACAAATATATATATATATATTTTTTAGATTTTCACCACTATTCGTGATGTCACCGCTATGGTCGCGATGTCCCAGCAACAGAACATGGGGGTTACGCTGGTGATCATGGCGTCGTCATGAATATCATGCATGATTTAAACAATACATTTGCACACTTAACTTGTCAGTAACATCCTCATTTCTGAAACATGGGGTCAGAGTGCCACTACCCTGATCCCTTATATAACCTTTCACAGAATATTTCAGCCCCAGTAACCATTTCTGATCAATAAAATGGTGAATACAATTTTCTGCTCAGGTTGCGTCCAACCAATCAGAGCTTTCCTGATGCCACACGCATTCTCAAATAATCGTCATGAAATATCCGCGGCCGGAGACATCCCTATAAATTTCAATGGAAAGTTCTCAAGAACTCCAGAACGGATTTCCACCAAATAACAAAAAAACCCAATCTGCATAATAACATCTACCTTTTTGCTCAATTTGGTGTAATTCTGTCCAGCGGTTTGTGCTGTAGGATCGACAATGCATTCCCATGGGAATGAAAATGGGAAAACACTCTTTTTTTTAACCCTTTTTTTCAGCCCCTGGTTACCGAATCACAGGAAACCTGCCATTCACAACAAAACTTACTTTGACACTTTTTTGTGAAAATTTCATGAAGATTCATCAAACGCCGCCACAGATATAGGCACGTCAAATAATGCCTTTCTTATGAAAACCAGGTGCTAACTATAACTGCCTGCTCATGACCACCATAGGATTATATATATATATATATATATATATATATATATATATATATATATATATATATATATATATATACATACATATATATATATATATATATATATATATATATATACATACATATATATATATATATATATATATATATACATACATATATATATATATATATATATATATATATATATATATATATATATATATATATATATATATATATGTATATATATATATATGACACCAACACCACTTTGTCCACTCAACAAGAACTGAGGGAAGCGGAAATACATCCAATTGGAGCAGGAGCAAGCCCATTCAAGCCTGCTTCCAGTTTTATTCCTACCATGCCAACAGACGCCATCGATTCTTTTCATGAGGTGGTCACAGCAGACCTCAAGAAACTGTACCACCAAGTGAAACATCGCAAGAGAATCAGAACATCTAAGGAAAAACAATACTGGGCTTTAGTCATCTGGCCCCAAACACAATACATCGAAGAAGCGAACAGGCAACTTTCAGAAGCGGTCTGTTATGAAAAGACAAGTGCAAAACAATATGATTTGGCTAGAGAACAATTGCAAAAACTCCTTTTCAAATATAAGAGGGAAGGATTGATCTCCAGCGAGGAATTTAAATTTCTTCATGTTGAACAGCCGGTCCTGCCCAGGTTTTACCTTATTCCCAAAGTGCATAAAGGCAAGTCTCCAGTTCCAGGGAGGCCAATTATTTCAGCCATAGATAGCGTAGCGGAACACCTGGCACAATATACTGACTACTTCTTGCAATCCCTGGTTACAAGTCTGCCGACATATATAAGTGATACAGGCCACTTTTTGAAAAAATGAAAGAACATTGCGTGGACAGATGATTGTTTACTTGTCACGTTAGACATCGAAGCCCTTTATACTAGCATAGACCATCAAACAGGGCTCAAAGCAGTAGAATATTTTCTGAGTACAAGACCAGTGCATTGTTACAACCACTATAAGATGCTAGTGGAGTTTGTGAGTTGGAGTTTATACCATAACTATTCCATGTTTGGTAATGATGTCTACGTGCAAAAAAGAGGTGTTGCCATGGGGACCTGCTTTTCTCCCAGCTACGCGTGTTTACACGTGAGCTGGTGGGAGAAGCTGGTCCTCATGGGGAAACACCACGCAGTGTTCGCAAAACATGTGGAAATGTGGGTTCGTTTTATTGACAATGTGTTTTTAATTTGGAGGGGTGATGAAAAAAGTGTGAAAGAATTCATTATGACGCTAAACAACAATGAGGACAATCTCAGGTTCACATATCACATGAGTAAAACAGCAGTGGACTTCTTAGACGTCAAGGTTTTTCACAAAGCAGGTAAACTGGCTACCACCCTTCATAGAAAAGACACATCGGGGAACACAACCCTGCATGCCACAAGTGCCCATCCCTGTCATGTCATAGACAATATCCCGTATGGGGAGTTACTCCGCCTGAAAAGAATATGCAGTAGCGATGAGGAATTGGCAGTCTGCATACTGAAGCACTAGATAGATTCAGAGAGCGAGGATATAAGGAAAATATATTGAAAAGAGCGGTCATTAAGATGAAACTGAGACCCCCAGAGAAACACTGTGCAAACCAGTGATCCCAAATATTGGGACCATGGAAGATTCGGCTTAATATACCATTAGGTTCATCACTGCATATAGTTGCCAGGACAGGAAGATCCGGTCCATCTTAAACAAAAGTTGGCCTATATTAAAGACAGATGCAGTGTTATCATATCATCTGCCAAATTCACCTAATATTGTGTTTCGGAGGGGACCCTCCCTACGTACACATATTTCCAATCCTTTCCCAGAACTGTCTAAAAAGAAGTCTTGGTTCCCACCCCGGCTGGGGTTTTATAAATGTACCAGTTGCAGGGCATGCAAATTTGGGGTTAACACCCAATATTATACCACTCCATTTAGCCCTACACCATGCCAATTAAAGGAAACTATGGTTGCAAAACAGAGTATGCTGTTTATGTTCTGGCATGCACCAGTGGCCTGAGGTACGTGGGAAGTACCAGGCTTCCGGTGCATGCCAGGATATTGCAGCACATTCGGGCAATCGTTAATAACGACAGCTCCTACCCCGTTGATAGACACTTTAAAAGTGTACATGGGAATGATCTACAGTGTCTTAGCTACTTTGTCCTTTCCTCAGTTCCAAGACCTAGAAGGGGAGGGGACAGGGATAGGATGCTTCGGCAATTGGAATTGAAAATGATTTTAGAATTAGATTCCAAGGTACCAAATGGGCTGAACACTACGGAAGACCTGTACCACTTCCTGTAAAGAGAGAATCCTACTTGGTATAGGTACTCGGTTATATTACAGCCCAGTCACCCCATATTATTGGTAGAATTTGGAAAGTGCTCCTGTTTAAGCCATCCTGTGACACAATCTATCCATGTTCAGTTTCTGTCCAACACCCAATACTTACTTAATTCATTTCCTTTTCTTAACTTTTTGCAGTGATGGATCTATGATTCTCCTGCACCACACAGGTTTCACTTTAAACACAGGGGGGAGAGGATTTTTTTCCTCCCACAAGTAGGATACACAAGTCATTGCACAAGGGGTTGCCATCAGAATTCGATGTCCCCAATGCTGGCTAATTTGTAAATATATTAATTGTGAATTGTGAATTGTGCATAAGATTAAAGTGCTGAGTTCTTAGCAGCACTTTAATCTTATGCGTAGAGTTGCACATTGGTCAGTGAAGTTTACATTGCTATTGTATTGCACATCCCAATGGGACCGTTACAATGATGAAATTTATAAAAAAAAATTGGATGGTTTTAAGTATGTACATTATTACTTTTTAAACCATGAAATGATTCATATTTTATATACATATTTTTTATATTTATATGTATATTTATAGTGTCATATTTACAACTGCGATGCATATATATATATATATATATATATATATTACATGTGTAACTGCACGATTGAAACGCACTTTAAAGATCTTGCTTATATAGAACCGTATAACAGTCTGCTCCAACAAGCATTTATGCAGGTATTGAAATTCTATGATATGATCAAAATTACCATTATATTTACTAATGTGTAATGGCTGCAAACCCCCGATTTTGACATTATAACTTTGCCTACTAGTATTTTGTTTATTTTTTTTGTCACATGGTGTGTACATGTTTAGTTAAAAAGAGGGCATTGTGGGAAAAATTTCTGAGGTGATCAAGGGCAACTGCCCGAAAAGCGTCGTCTGCCACGCTGCTGTACTCTCAGGAATAAAACTAGCCTTTGCCATCATCTGGGATTCGTTGGTCTTTTGTGTTTGATCGCCGAGGTACTGGTGATGCCAAGCCGCCCTTTTGGAGCTGATATATATATATCCACTGAAAAAACCATAGGTTTCACACCAGTTATAGTTAGGAATTAGCATTTAAAAAACCTATTAAATTCACTGAAAAAACCATAGGATGCACACCAGTTATAGTTAGATGGAAATTTTACTGACATAAAACCATTGAAATTCCCACGTTATAGTTAGTTGGACTCACTATAATTTGCGCGCCTGCAATGCACTGCTGATGACGTCACATATTACATCACTCATGACATGGTCAGGTACATCACTCATGACATCACTGATGACACCATCCAGTGAATGTGTGTCTTTCTGAAAAATAAATATGTTTTATTAATGTATTTGTAAAGGTCGTTGGAAGAATAAATGGTAAAATATGTGTCTAAATGGATGTTTATGTTTATTATGCTTTTTATAAATAAATTGTTTGGTTAACTGCCTTATTAAGTGTATTTTAGTGAATACATATATTAGCGAGTAATTTTTAAATATTTTAAATATATGTATCAGTGTTTCACTTTGTGTATAAGTGGCTGCATGGGTTGGTGACTGACTCACTGTTTGTATGTGTTTTTAAGACAGCGTATGTGCAGGACTGTATGGGTGGATGAGTGTGAATATGTGTGTGTTAGTGAGTGAATGCCTGCCTCACTAGTGTTTTTATGAGTAACTACATATGTTTTAATCTAGTATATGTGAGTATTGATATATATAAGTGAGTATATTTGAGAGTGAGAGATTGTAAGAGTTCCTGTTTAAATAAGTATGTGTTTCTATAAGTGATTGTTTAAGAGAATAAGTATGTGTACGATTCTGTAGAAGTAAAGTGGTAGTGTGTGTATAGCTGTATATGCAAATAAATGGATGTTCAATAGTTTATTTGCATGTGTGAGTATGTGTGTGAGTAACTTTTGGATGACTGTCGGTGTGTAACAGGATGTAAATGTGTATCACTACATATGATGAGTGAGTATATGTATGAGTGTCTATATAGAACTGTTTCTGAATGAGAGGATGTGTATATAGATCACAATTGCGCATTGCGCTCGCATCAAGACGCATTAGCGTTTTTAACTTACCCGTTTTGTCTGTTAATTTGGTTTTACTTTAGCTCACAGTTCTCCCCTGTTCTTATTCACCGCCCGCATTGCCGCACTGTAATTGTGCCCTCATAGCTATTTGGGCAGCCCTGACCCTCGCGTTCTGGAATTGGTGGGCGCCATCTTGGGTGGGTGTTAGGGAAGCGTTGCACTACTCAGCGCTCTAGCAGTCAGGTGGACTGGCTAGAGGCAGTTCCCGGCATTCTCTTTAAAGCAAGGCTTGATGTAGGATCGTATTTTCAGGCTCTTCAAAATTGCGCATTGCGCTTGCATCAAGACGCATTAGCGTTTTTAACTTACCTGTTTTGTCTGTTAATCTGGTTTTACTTTAGCTCACAGTTCTCCCCTGTTCTTATTCACCGCCCGCATTGCCGCACTGTAATTGTGCCCTCACCGCTATTTGGGCGGCCCTGACCCTCGCGCTCTGGAATTGGTGGGCGCCATCTTGGGTGGGTGTTAGGAAAGCGTTGCACTACTCAGCGCTCTAGCAGTCAGGTGGACTGGCTAGAGCCCTATTTGAATCAGACATCATGGCGCGCAGCGTGTGCGCGCTGCGTGAGTGCCGCAGTGACGCCGGAGTCACGCCAGAGTCCAGCCCGTCTGCGCCCGTCCGCGCTGAGGACGGGCGGGACGTCTGGTTATGATGAGGTTGACCCTCCGTCCTTTAGGTATTCGTTACAGGAGTTGTTTAGGCTTAAACCTCCTGGACTTTCGTGTTCTCACAAAAGTTCCCCGGACGATTTTTTAGTATCCCTACGCTGTGGATGCTTTTCGGCAGGCCAAGGGGGCTCTGGCTTTCCTCCACCTACTCATTTACTAGAACACCATATTGACTCAGGAGTCAGCGCGCTGAGAGAAGATTGCATTCTCATCAATGCTCGCTCGTTGATTAAAAACAATATTGCTTTCAAGGAGCTTGTGCTCGACAGGAAACCTTTGTGGGTCTTTGTTACGGAAACGTGGGCAAAGGACTCCTCTGGTCCAGACCTTGTTGAAGCAGTCCCTGAAGGGTACTGCCTGGCCCTGTGGTAAATTTAAATTACCTATACTTAATTTATGCGGTAAAGTTCAATAAGAATAACTCAGTCAAAAATAAGAGACAGAATCCGTGGTATTTGAGGTTTTAAAAGGGGTTTTATTCCTTAAAAAGGAATTGGTTCGAACCAGGCAATCATGTTCCATCACCACGAAGGTTCAGGAAGGGATAGACAATACTTTATTGACAGGATATCATATATATAGTAAATGCATTACAGTAAAGACAGATGCAGGAGGCGTAACAGCTGAGAGAAACGAGATAAGGACATATGTACGTAACAGAAGGCGTGCATGAGGGCGTACACAGAGGTGTGTGCTAGACAACGTCACATGAAACGTATCACAAGTGGGTGGAGAATCCTGCAGTGTCAGCAGAAATATGTGGCAGAGATGCGCGCGCAGCAGCATGACGTGTAATTGACGTGGAACTGGAGGGTGAAGGGGACTTGACATTTAGCCCTACATGAGGAGACAGAAGTCTGGGGTGTCAGAACAACCTAATCCCAAATCATATCTAATATCTTGTGTTTGAGGAACTGTATTATCTAGAAGGAAAGGTCTCTCGGGCAGAGGCTATTCTATACTGACTGCTAGTGCGCGCATATGCGACTACGTGTCTACATGAGATGCGAGGGGCCATGGGCCTACCATGGTAACGGGAGCTATGAATTACTTGCATGGAGACAGTGAGGCCGGGCCCTTTGCTCTGCAGCTGGGAAGGATGTTTTCCTAAACTACTAGACAGGAATGTATTTTCGAGGAGCGGAGCAGATAACTTGAAGGTTGAATACAGTCTTGGCAGGCAAGGCAGGCCGAGCCAGGCACCGCTCGCCGCGCAGGGAGTAAGTCAAGGGTCAGGAAGCAGCAGACTGCAGCTTTCAGAGACAGAAGGCAGAAAAAGGCTCGATGGCAGAAATCAGGGCCTAACTCGCCAGAGCTAGAAATACATGAAAGAGCACCATATAAAGACGTTGGCAAGGCACACTTAGGAACGGAATATCTGACCCATTCATGGTGGATCTGAAAGAGGACATGTTAATGTTGGACGCAAATGTATTTGCGTCTTCATAGCTGGAAGTGGAGGGAACATACATGTACTTAAAGCACGTACATGGAGCCGGTGGGGTCTACGATAGGGGACACAACTGACCATGAAAATTCATATTACCTCAGCCCGGCAGGACAGAATGGGCCGTGTAGGAGGAGGGTTAGCGATTCTTTATAAGGACAGCTTCCACTGCCACACTATACCAGTCTCTGATCCCAAGGACATTATCCAAGCCTTGTATTTTTCTCTAACAGGCATCCATAAGACCTCATTTAATGGGATCCTGGTCTATCGTCCACCAAGCCCTAGAGCGGATTTTGGACAACAGTTGCTCCATGTCCTGGAACCTTATTTTGGTTGTGAAAACCTAACTGTTCTGGGAGATTTCAATTATCATCTGGAGTTGCTGGAGGCCAATGATACTCTCTCCTTGCTGGATGTTATGTCATCATGTGGACTTACTCAATTGGTGAGAGGGGCCACCCATCGAGCGGGTCATACGCTCGAGGGGATCTTTTCTAATGATTGGAGGCTGACGGTAAAAGACCCCTTTTTCCTCTCATGGTCAGATCACTTGGCCATTCCATTCGATGTGTCCTGTCCGACCTTTGATAGGACTGAAAAAATTTCGAGTAAAATGGAATCACGCAGGAATTTTAAGAATATCACGAAAAGTTCCTTCGTCCCCTGGACATCTAGTCTGTCCATATCCCAGGAGGACAGCGTCCAGTTGGCGGTCTTACAGTACGAAAAGACCGTTACCGAGGCACTGGAAGAACTGGCTCCCATTCGGTTGCGTTATTCAGCTAGGAAAAGGCCATCAGCCCCGTGGTTCTCGGAGCATCTAAGACTCCTTAGACAGGAAGTTAGGAGACGGGAGCATCTATGGCACACTAGCTGGGATCTAAGGGACAAGGAAGCCCACAAGATCTTGATAAGGAAATATAAGATGGAAGTAATAAGGGTTAAACAAGAATATTTCACGACGCTCACCACCTCACTCTCCTCTCCAAAAGAGCTTTTTAGGATAGTGGATTCCCTTCTAACCCTCCAGACCCTGGATCCTGTCATTGCCTCACAGGAGCTCTGTAATAGTATAGCCTCCTTTTTCCAGACAAAAATCTCGGATATTTATTCCGCCTTGGAGTTGCAGAGATCTCTTACCAGTGAGCCCCCAGTCCCTGTGGATTTGGATCCTGTTCTTATGGAGAAATTCTCGCCGGGATGTTTGGAATCCTTCCCCCCTCTCTCCTTACAGGATTTAGAGATTCTCCTTAACAAAACCAAATCCGGCTCCCCTCTAGATGCTTGCCCGCTCAAGATCCTTAAGCAGTGTAGAGAATCCCTCCTGCCCCCCCTTGTTGACATCATGAACAGGGCCATGAGGGATGGTATTTTTCCTCCTCAATGGAAAAATGCGGTAGAAAAACCTTTACTCAAGAAACCCTCTCTTGACCTCGGGGTATTAAAGAACTTCCGCCCCATCTCACTGCTCCCGGCTCCTGCGAAGATGTTAGAAACACACCAGAATAAACATCTCGCTGCCTTCGTGGAAAGCTCGGGCTGTCTGGACCACTCCCAGCATGGCTTCAGGAGGGAACATAGCACCGAGTCGGCCCTCACCATAGTGCTGGATAAAATCCGCACGCGAGTTGATGGGGGACAGACCTCCCTCCTGATCCTTCTAGACCTTACGGCTGCCTTCGACACCCTTTCTCCCTCAGTTTTAACATCTCGCCTGAGGGAGATCGGGGTCCAGGGGGCGGCTTTGGGGCTACTCACCTCTTTCCTCGATCAACGAGAGCAAAGAGTGAAGCTGGGTAAATTCCTATCTCCATCCCTGTGCAATGTGGGGTCCCTCAGGGGTCGGCGTTAAGCCCGACCCTTTTTAACATATATGTGACCCCACTTGCCAGACTGATTAGATATTTTGGCGATGGTGGTAGTCTCCTATGCGGATGACACGCAGATCCTCGTCTCTCTCTCCCAGTCAGTTACCTCGACTGCCTCCAATTTTAGATCTTGTATGGAGGCAGTCGGTCAATGGATGATCTATAATTCATTGAAACTGAATGGGGAGAAGACGGAGGTGATGGTGTTTGGAGGAAAGGAGGAGGTATGGTCAGCCGATTGGTGGCCAGACTCATTGGGAGCTTGTCCTGTTCCTGCCCCTTCTGCCAAAAATCTTGAGGTCGTGATCGATTCCACCCCCAGTATGTGTCAACAGGTTAACAGAACTGTATTTACCTGTTGGGGTATCATTCATATACTGAGGAAGATTAGGCATTATCTTTCACAGCATGCAAGGAAACAACTTGCTGTTGCCCTCATCGGCTCTCGGCTGGACTACTGCAATGCGCTGTATGCGGGACTGAATAAAAGGCTGCTGCAGCGCTTGCAGGTGGTCCAGAACACAGCGGCCAGGTTTGTTCTGGATCTACCCTGGCGCACTTCGGCTACCTCTGAAAGAAAACTGCTTCACTGGCTTCCTATAGAGGACCGTATACTTTTTAAGACCATGTGCATGACCTACAGGGCCTTAGCAAAAAGTAGCCCTACTGGAATTGGATCCATTTTGTCCCGTTATAGTCCCTCTCGGAACCTGCGTTCCTCTAACAGACTCCTTTTATCAGTCCCTCGCATTCGGTGAACCAAATGGGGTGGTAAAGCCTTTTCCATCCTGGCACCTAAGTGGTGGAACGCCCTCCTACTGGAACTAAGGTCTCTTCCCACCCTTCAGTTATTTAGAAATGCCCTGAAAACTCGTCTTTTTGTGCGGACATATTTGTAGTTGTGCTTTGCCTTATTTTTTTATTTTTCTGATCTATTTTGGTAGGCGCCTTGATGCCTTCGGGTTTTAGTCGCGCAATACAAATTGTTATTCATTCATTCATTCATTCATGGAGGAATTACTGAATTGGTTGTTGTAACTGGTATGGGTATCTCAATTTTTTTGAAAATGTTAGTTTCTATTTTTGAATATGTGTTTCAAGGGTTACATTACACCCAAAGGAGGTCTGTCAGTCTGTCACAAGGATGGTGTCATCAGTGATGTCATGAGTGATGTCACTGACCATGTCATGAGTGATGTAATATGTGACGTCATCAGCAGTGCATTGCAGGAGCGCAAGTTATAGTGAGTCCAACTAACTATAACGTGGGAATTTCAATGGTTTTATGTCAGTAAAATTTCCATCTAACTATAACTGGTGTGAAACCTATGGTTTTTTCAGTGAATTTCATAGGTTTTTTTAATGCTAATTCCTAACTATATATAAGGCCCCAAACCTATGTTTTGTTCAGTAAATTTCAAAATTTTGTTAATAGCAAATGTCTATAGCTATGAAATGTAATATTTTCGAAAATGAATGAATCCTATATTATATTTGTATTTAAAACAATTTTTTTAATGTATATATATATATTTTTTTGCCTTGGAGCGCTCCTGGGGCGCGCCCTGGTGAGCGCCCCGGAAAGCGTAGTTTTTTTAAGTGCCCCAGGGTGCGCTCTGGAGAGCATCCCGTTAGCGCTATTGCCGCGAACGAAAACAACATCGTGACGTATCGCGTAGCCGCGTCCACGTGATACGCACAGCGTAAGCGCACCCGGAAGCACTCGAGCGAATACGATCGCTCAACGTAAACATCCGACGCGCTTACGCAACGCGACCCGGGGCGCGCCTACGGGCGCGCCCGGGGGCGCTTCTGGTCATGTGACCTGAAAATAACACTTAATTGGTGCAGAACAGTTTTGGTTTCATAATGATGACATCCCTAGTCTTGTGATCTGACAATAAAACTTCTCATTGGTTCAGGACATTTTTTTTTTCCAAATGATGAAAGACCCCACCTTTTTTCCTTATTCTGACTTTGTCCTTTGACTGAGGAAGACCTGTTTTGAAATCTTTTAGGTATATTTTGTACTTTGAAATGGCTACAGTTGCAGCATCAGCTGGAGCATCTCCACCACCACCACCACCACCACCACCAAGAGGACCACCACATCATCACATTGGTGGTCAAGAAGAATAGGAGGAGGAGGAAGAGGAGGAGGGGACGAGGAGGAGGTGGCTGGAAGAACACAATACCCCATACCAACCCAAGCCACACATTGTATGGGAGTTTTTTTCCATCCCTGAGGGAAAAAAGAAAGTGGATGCAGCAAAGGTGACTTGCCTTATCTGTGACACGGAACTCTCAAGGGGTAACCCAAATAAAAAATATTCATTTGGGAAAAATACCATGATAAGGCACATGCAGCGCAAGCACCCTAACAACTATGCTGCCGCAGAAATGAGAGAACTGGCCAGCAACCCTCCCCAATCTACACCCAGCACCTCCAAATGAAAACAACCCACTCCATCGGGACCAGAGACAAGGGAAACAATCCCTTGCATTCAACCACGATTTGGAGAATTTAGGGTCACCTGTATTTTTTGTGGTAAGACCATCTCCTATGGTGAGCAGAGCCTAAAGCTCATCCTCCTTGCTGGTGACAACCACAATTGCCCCAAAAAACCCTAATTTTTTCCTGTTTTTTTTTTTGCTCCTGTTGCGCCATTTTCAATTCCCTGTTTTTTGTTTCTCCCCATAAAAATAACCAAAAAAAATACAATATAGTTCATACAAGACAAAAAAGTACAAAATGTTCAAAAAACATTAAAAAAAATATAAAATAACAAAAAGAAGAAAAAAAACAGTTCTTTTTAGAACTACCTCCAATTTCTAAAAAAAGGCTACATTTTTTTAAAACTCTATCATTCATTTTTCCCCATGGCACGCTCCCCGGTGCGCGTACCGGGCGCTCCCCCCGTGCAAATCAAAACAAATATTTTTTTTACACCCGCGGGGCCCTTTTATAGCCCCCACATCAAACCTAGGGGGTCAAGGGGGGCCTACTCTGCCCCCTTATGGTCATTTCCCCCTTTGTTTTTCCCACCTCTTGTGTCTTGATCCTACCGAGACACAAGATGGTGGCCGCTCCGGACTGTTTCGAATGTTTACAGACACCCGAGAGCCAATCAGCTTTCCGTGCGCACCTCGCGTGGCACACCCAGAGCGCTCCCCGGAGCGCGTACCAGGGCGCTGCCATAGATATATATATTTTTTTAACCTAAATTACTCAAAAACCACTGGAGCACATATCTTGAGACAAAGCAAAGGAACATCGGGCTACCAGTCCCTACAATTTTTCCAAGTTTGGTGGAAATCCATTCAACCGTTCGGGCTAAAAGTGAGTTTGACCGCCCTATGGAAATTAACATGGGGAAAACACGTTTCGGGACCCCCCTTTTATTTCGGCCCCCGCTTGACGAATATCCCCCAAACAGGGAAGGACCAGAGCTCCACGAGGCAAATTTGAGGAAATTTTCAGGCAGATTCGTCAACCGACGCCAACGTTATTCACAATAGAATTTTGAGATTTTGCATTGAAAAAAATCCTAACTATAACTACCTACTGGCGACCGCCAGTAGGTAATATATATATATATATATATATATATATATGTATATATATCGTTTCCCGTTTGATCCAGAATACAGGCTTCCAGGTGCTCTTCCAGGTGCACGCGAAGCGCGGCAGGACCCAGCCGCGTTTTGAATTAATTCCGTTTTCCCCAAGAAGGGGAGTTGTACCTTCATGCACTCTCAGGTATCTCCAAATTATGTGTATATATATATATATATAGATATATATATATATATATATATATATATATATATATATATATATGTATATATGTATATATATATAACGCTCGAAAACTCTTCTTAGTTTTTATATGTATATTATATATATATGTATATATATATGTATATATGTATATATGTAAATATATATATATATATATATATATTTTTTTTTTTTGTTTATTTTTTTTCACTGAAAAAAACATAGGTTTCAGGGGTGTTAAAGTTAGCTGGACATTTCACTCATACAAAACCATTGAAATGTCTTCATTATAGTTAGTTGTACTAACTGTAACTCTTGCGCCCGCAATCCACTGGTGATGATGTCACGTATTACATCATTCATGACATCCTTGATGTATTTAATGCAGAGTCAATTATAGTGTATATATTCAGATTTTGTTAAAATAAGTGAAAACAAAACATTCTTATATAACTGTGCTGAATAGTAGCTTTGATGTACAATGCGAACAGTAGGATTCACAACTCAAATTCAGCTTTGTATCTACACTACAGACAGTAAGGAATTTTGCCTTGATTTATTTAAGACGCACACAAAAAATATTCCTGTGGCACTGCTAGTATACACAAGCACCTTTAATCCCCACATCCTATGAACAATGTTTACAAAGAAAGTAGAACACAGCGCCAAAATGTACCTGCACCACTGGCAATATCAAGTACATCTGGGATATCACCTTCAACAACGCAACCAGACAGATGTCCCCATATTGAGAAAGTTAGAATGCACTGCGTGAAAAGCAATTGTTTAATTTCTTATGGAGAGCAATCAGTGGACATAGTTTGCAGAGCAATTGATAACCATTGATGATAGGTTTTTTTTTAACCTCAAATTCATGCAGACCAGTATGCAATTCTTAATATTTTGAGTACAGACCACTCAAACCACGCATCATTGCTGGGTGAGCACACGCTGAGCACCACACATACCACTAACTAGTACACCATAAATAATCGCCACGTGGTCTTATTAAGGCAAAATTCAGTTGTCAAAAGACAGTCTTACCAGTTTGTTCTGCTTGAACCACGCATCAGTGCAGGCTCTACATAAACCACCCCCCTCAGTGTACCACAACTCATGAACACTTTACGATTAAATCTTCTGTGTATTATTTCACATATGGTGCTCCTACCTTAGTACAGCAGGTCATAAACCATTTACGATTGAATATCTGTGCATGATATCATGATTACTATTCTACTTGTTACCAACAGCAACGTAATAAATTGGAGTTGAGCGCATGTGCCCGTACACACTTCAAATATTTATCTGTGTCTGTGTACTTATTATGTTTCTAAAATGCTGCTTCTGCGCTCTACCACATTATATTATGCTATAAACAGCATATGCAACCATCTTACCTCTGACAGTAAGTGTGGACTATTCCTCCTTTTTAAAACATTTTTTTAGCATATTTATATACAGCAAAATCAACCCAAAACCATATCAGCAATTTACATGAGCACCGTATTTACAGTACATTTTCAGGCACGTGTAGATTACATCATTAGTCTCCAATAACAGGATGTGGACGCAAATCCAAGCTTTGAGCACTGATTTCCAGCATCAAGTTCGACAGTGTACCTGAATGACCACATACTTGCATATATATTATCTGTCCTTCATGTGCCAAAAACTGCAACCTAAACCTTTCACAGCCTTGTATTACTACAGCTACAACACTACACTGAATGTACAACAAACATTCATATTCGCAGAAATGCGTCATGTCCACCATCTTTTATTTATGCATCTATGGATGAATTTAGGGTCAGTGATACCTCCTACCTTCCATGTTAGCCATATTGTGGGACTTTACAGACATAATGACACATTTGCGTACAAGACCTAGGAGATGGCAGCACTACAACGCGGACACCCAAATCAGTAGATTTTTCATATAGCTCACGACAGAACCATGCCCATAGCTCAGGAGTCATCGTTCTTAGCCTTGCACAGCAGTGGCATACGTCTGTCCAGCCCCCTCAGCTTATGCTTCCAGGAAAACACAACAACGGTACGTACATGGCCCAGATTTCCATTGTAGTGATTTCTTACTTCCAGGTCTAGTTGTCAGAATGGCACACACACACTCACTCATGGCTGGTATACACCCACACCACACCCATCCAGCACATGCGTCGCACACGTGACCCTACCAATAAAAAAGCCGGGGCGCACATGCGCTACGCCATTTTAGAGTTGATCCCATCCCAAGCACTGTGATGGCCCATCCTAGTGGTTTGGATGCCTCATGTGCCCAATCATCGAGTACAAGGGACCACTCCTATGTGCTTGGCCTCTTTGGTCACTGAGTTAGTGGTACCGCAAGGACTGAGCGGGTGAGGAACCTGTGATGATGATAAGAGCACGAGTATGTCCTTACCCATAGCAATATCAAGACTTGGCACCATATGTCAGACTTCTTTGTGGCAGACCAGAACTGCATGATGTAGAAGGTGTCCTGTCCACGAAAAGGTGAGCAATGAGGCCTGGGTGCACATTGGATGGAGTTGATGGGGTGCAGCAGACAGGATACAAAAAGGCGACGCAGTGATTTAAGCGTACGCACTCCTATATACCGTATCTTATTGCATTTATATATATTTTTCCAATAGCAGGAACATTTTTATAATCTGTCAAATGTCCAATGCTCATGATGATCGAAACCACGTGCTTCATTTCGCACACCATGCTTTAATAACCACCTACAAACATTACTACTATAGTAATTTTTCAAAAATCAAAGCCTATTAAACAAGTTAGAACTGTACAAACAGTTGTTTTTCAATGCGTGAGGGAAAGTGTCTGAAAAGGCAACGTAATTCTACACCACATTAAGATAGTAACAAATACCAATCATAACATCTTTCTTTTACTATCGCGTCCCCCGTCCCCCGTCCCCCGTCCCCCTAACAACTCCAAAGCTTTAAGTTTGTGCATTCTGCGATGATGCATGGCCATCGTAACAATGTCTGAGAAGGCGGCTTCGACATATGGTGCACCCTCTTTGAATCACGCCATTGCCACTAGGTGAGCAAGGAAGCTTGTTTCCGAAACAACGACAAGCCATCAAATACAATTCAAGTCAACAAATACAATTGTGTCCATGTAAATTGTTCTATTCCAAGTGGTATTCATTGATTTCTGTCTTGCATAATAAAGGACAGAAATCAATGAATACTACTTGGCATAGAACAATTTACATGGACAAAATTGTATTTGTTTCGGAGCAGTTTGAATTATAATTGGATGCAGCAGCAACTGAAAGATTTTGTACAAATGTATTCACCTCTATTAAGCAGGAATGATGTAGAGCGTCAAACATCATTATTATTTGAATTGCACTGGCACTCTATATTTTTGAATACTACGGGTGAATTTTTTGCATGCAACTGATTGTGACAGAATTGTATTTGCATTTGAGCTGGTTTAATTATAATTAGACACAGCGGAAATTAAAGGATCAATTATAAATGTATTGACCCCATTGGCACTTTATATTGGAGCACTGCGGGTGAACGCTTTTGTATATAACTGTATTTATAGAGTATTAAGCATATGGGAGATAATTTACCACTATGACAGTAGCTCCTTATGAAATATCCTCACTGAATAATGGGTAAGATGAAACACCATTACATGATGGCGCCTACTAATTTGTTACGAGCATCAACATGGTTCTTTTTCTATGTTAATTCACACAGTATGTAAACGGAGGTAGAACAACACTTGCTTTACCATGACCACCATTGATAATTCTCCTGACTCAATCCAAGAATTTCAAGATGCCATGCTTCATATCCAGTATTGATTGGATCTTAACCATCTTAAACTCAACCCTGGCAAGACCGAACTAGTCCTTGCCGGGAAGGCCCAGATCTTATGGTGCCCACACTATTGGCCTACTGAACTGGCCCCCCCCTTCCGTCCCCTTCGGTAAAAACCCTGGGAGTGACCATTAATGCTGATCTCTCACTTAGTGGCCAAGTAGGGGCAGTGGTTTCCACTTGCTTCTTCCAGCTATGCAAAATCAGGAAGATTGCCACCCTGTTAACTCATGCCGCTCTACAGGTAGTGATTGCCCTGGTACTTTCTCATCTCAATTTCTCTAATTCCATCTACATCAGTTTGCCACTGTTCTTACTTAAACGTCTCCAGCTGGTGCAAAACCAAGCTGCGAGACTAATCCACAAATAACCAAAATGGTAATCTGCCAGACCTCTATTAGCAAAACTTCACTGGCTCCCAATTGCGCAACACGCAGCATTTAAAACGGGGTGCCTAATCTATAAAGCCCTTCACTGCAGGAGCCCCAAATTTATCAGCTGCTTGATCTCAAAGCATGTCCCGCCCCACAACCTGCGCTCAGCACATCTTCAGCTGTTAACTACCCCCACTGTTAAGCTCAAACACCAGGGAGGGTGCAGGTTCTCCTATCTGCCCCCAAATTCTGGAACTCTTTACCTCTTGTGATCCGATCCCGCAACAAACTCCTGGGGTTTGGAAAAATGGTCAAGACTTGGTTGTTTAAGCAGGCTCATGCATAATCCGTTGCTGCCTTGATACTCTAAAGTAAAGCGCCAAGAAACCTCCCGGTGTATGTGCGCTATAGAGATGTTTATTAACATAACATAACCAAGCCGTAATTGGCAAAACATGCCAGTAGAAGGCTTTAGAAAATGCATTAAAAAAGCATCAAGCATCTTGGAGTGTCCTGCGCTGTCTTTTCTAGAATTGGAAAGTATGTTGTTATATATATATATATATATATATATATATATATATATATATATATATATATATATACACACACACATATATATATATATTTTGTTATAAGATGCTCCCTTTTCTGGACCATGAACGAGACGCACACCAGGGGGAATTTTCTTAGGTTTTATTCCGCCACAAAAAGCCCGACAGACGCATTTCGGCTACACGCCTTTGTCAATGTCGGGGAGGTAATGCTTTCAAACATATTTATTAACAAAATAATAAAGTTCATGTCGTGAAAAAATGTGGTTTAGTTGAAATAAATGAAGGGCAACCCATTCAAATCAATTTTAGTGTGAATGTGGGGGCCATTTTGTAGTATGTATAGAGTTCTTCACAATCCTAGTGTTTCTCCACATTTCCTCCATTTACACACTTTATGTACATATATACACAGCCTATTTAAAATTAGATAGCTTAGTTGGTTATACAGGTATAATTCATGATTAGATGTGACTGTAAAACTCAATGCACAATTCATTCAAGTATTCTTAGATTGTTCCACATTAGAACATTTAGAGTCAGAGCATTGTTATCCCTGTTTCCAAGATCCAGCCCTGGAGGGGCATACAGCCTTACCACTGCGTATAATCAAAAACTCTCATTTCATTTGCGATGTCCCTTGCATCAAAATAAATCTAGGTATATTTTATATCAACAGAGGAAAGTCTGCAAGATGTGTATCATGACCATTGTTATGCTATTCAATATTTAGAAAGTGCAGTATTTACATTTATCCCTTCTATAGCTAGTCACATCATCTAGCCCAAGTTGGGCGAAAACTCTTATTCCTGATCCTTCCTCCCTTTGTGCCCTGTGTTCATCTCTCATGCCCTTTCTAATCCCTCCTCTCTGTCAGGTGCAGACTGCTGTTCACACCTTAATAGACTAGTTTGCTGTCTCCGTCAGGTTATATGTGTACCCAGAGCATCTCCTCGTTATTCAGTCCTGTAGGACTCTTAGACTGCATCTCTAATATGTATTTGGACTCAAGTTTCTGTAGATTCCTGACTCTATCCCCCCCTCTCTCAATTTTGGGGATGTGGTCCATACAGAAGTGCCTGAGTAGATTTGAATTGGACTTGTGATGCTCCTGAAAATGACGTGCTACTGGATACACAATATCTCGGTTTTTAATAGCCCGCATATGCTCGAGCACCCTCTTCTTTGCCGGGTGAATCATACTCCCTATATAGTTCAATCCGCAAGGGCACATTACGCAGTACACTGCAAACTCAGTATTCCAGTTCATAAGTTTATTTATTTTTCTTTTTGTTTTCCTGCCTGGGATCGTGAATTCCTTCACTTTATGCCCATTTCTGCATGCTTTGCAGTTCATACAAGGAAAGTATCCAGTTATTGCGTCTTTCCTTATCGGATTTTTAGGAAAGTGACTCCTAACCAGATGGGTACCGAGTGCTGGGACTCTCCTGTATGTAATTAGGGGTACTTCTGGTAGTTCTTTTCCTATGATGTTATCTAACTTAAGCACTCTCCAATTCTTTCGGAAGATTTGATTAATTTCAGCAGATTGTGCTGAGTAATTCGTAATCATTCTCATCTCATTGTAGGATTTCATGTCCCTACTCTTTGTCTCTCCTATAATCAGATTCTTCCTCTCTATCTGTTCCCCTTTCTTCTGAGCTGCATTCAGGGTACCTTCCTTGTAACCTCTCTCTCTAAGTCTTTGGAAAGATTCACCCTTTGCTTTTTGAAATTCACTATCTACTGTGCAGTTCCTGTTCATTCGCACAAGTTCCCCAGATGGGATCCCTTTGATGACACTGTCTGGATGGAAACTCGCCGCGTGAAGCGTGCTGTTCCCTGCTGTTGGTTTGCGGTACAAAGCTGTCTGTATGTTCCCTTCCTCAACGTACACTCTTAAGTCCAAATATGCATCTTCTTTATCACTGATGCACCCTGTGAATTCCAAATTACAGTCATTGTTGTTGAGGGCCGCTACATAGTTTTCCACATCTGTTCGTGATCCCTTCCAGATGATAAAAAGATCATCTATGTAGCGTGCCCAGAGTACAATGTTTTCCAGCCACCTCTCATGTTCCCCTGCCCATGCTACGTGCCTCTCTCACCAGCCCACGAAAAGATTCGTGTAGCTGGGGGAGAAGCACAAGCCCATTGAGGCCCCTTGTTCCTGCCGAAAGAGCTCCCCTTCAAAAAGGAAAATTTTATTTCTCAAGCAAAATGCAGTGAGTTCCATCAACATACGGTTATGCTCAAAATACTTGGCATCACGTTTTTTCAAAAAGAACTTAATCGCTTTAAGTCCTTTCTCATGATGGATGCTTGTGTTTCAGCTCATGACGTCTAGCGTCACGCGGAGCATATCGGGTTCCCACTCAATGCCAGCTATTAATCGTAAAAAGTCTCGGACCCATGGGTTCAGGAAACAGTTAATGTATATGGATGCTTTTTCCAGTAAGCTGTTCAATGAGGAGACTATGGGTCTTCCAAGTGGATTCCTGGTACATTTGGGTAAGTGGTAGAAAGTGGGTATCTCTGGTGTCTCTCAACAGATATATTTATAGTCCAACTCTTTCAAGATTCCTTTGTCATGCCATTTTGCAAATTTTTCATAGAAATCCTGGATACTTTTCTCATATGTTGCTCTTGTGACAATTTTGTAACATTCTTTGTTCATTATTTGTCTCCATGCCTCTTTCTGGTATTGTTTTCTGTCCATAAGGACAATGTTCCCTCCCATTATCTGAGGGTTTAACAATTAAGTTGTCGTAATTTTTCAGGTCCACTATTGCCTTCCATTCATCCTTTGTGATGTTTTCTTTACAGAGATCTGGGCCTTTTGCTTGTAATTTCTTGAGATCATTAATGATCAATTCGTGAAAAGTATCTATGGCGTCATATGCTGTTTGTGGAATGGTTTTTGATTTAGCTTTTATATTAAGGGCAGGACTGACCTGAGTTATCCCCGCTTCTTCCAAAGTTCTCGTCATGTCTGCTTGACTCATAAGGGAGCTTTATTATTCTAATTCTCTGAGCAGTAGTGCTGTTTCCATGTCCATGCCTGTGATACTTCCTCCTGCTTCTGATTGTGTACCAGGCGGTGTGCCTTGCGCTGTCTTTGGGTGCAATGTATGTAGTTTCTTCAATTTTAACTTCCTTATGTACTTATAGACATCAATTCATACATTTGCATAGTCGAATTGTGGCGTTGGGCAAAATGAAAGTCCTAATTCTAATACTTTTTCCTTGGTTTTGGACAGTGTTCTTCGTGACAGGTTCACAATTGTCTGTTTGTGCTCCATTACTTTCTCTTGGCCCCCCGCTTGCTTCTCGTTGTCATGTACTCTGCTGCTGGGGTTCTTGCCTTTCCTACCCCTTCTTGTTTTCCGTCTACTTTTGCTTTTGCTGGTGGATGCGTTCTTGCTGCAGGTCTCTGCTGGGCTTGTCTCAGTAATTGATATTTCTGAAAAAAAGTTGGGATTACTTCTTTTTCTTTCCGAGTAACCTGTTCCCCTTCAGAGACTTCCGACTTGGAAGATTCTCTGGATGATGCTTCTTGTGATCTCTGTTGTAGCAATAGCTTCCTTAGGCCCTCGAACTTCTTGGCGAAGGTCAGTATTTTTCCTGATTTGTAGTCTTCGTCGTCGCGAATATATTTAGTTTGTTTCCGGCATTTGATCGCACCCTCGTACTCCGTCAGGCGCTTTTTCATACGGTCATGTAAATTCCTCCTTGAGCTTCTCGTCTTCTTCTTGCGCAATTTCAGCTTCAATAGTTTTAATTCTTTCTAGGAGCTCTTGCCTGTCAATCCATGCATATTTAATTAGAATTTTTACCATCCCACTCGAGCTTTCATGAGTGTATTCCGCCCATTCTTGCAGTAACTGCGGGTTGGGATTTTCATATGCGGGGGTGGTATAGATTTGTAGCTCCCTAGGCACTCATTTGGCAAATAAATATCGCTGTGGAGAAGTGGCTTCCCACCACTTCCGTGTTTCTTTTTCGTAAGTCTTCTCCAATTTTGAAAACAACGTTCTCAAGTTGTTTATTTTTCCTGTTTCACTCGCCCCACTTTGTGCATCATTATTATTCTTTCTTTGTCCCATAGTGAACAAACAGTCTGCTGCCTCCCACAATGCTGCACATGGTGATGGACCAGCTCATTAGGGGCGTGATTCGCAGCATGTGAGAGACACCGGGCCGCTGGCACGCATTCATTTTCAGAGCAAGCCTCTGAGGAAGAAGGTGCTATTCTTCAAAACGCGTCAGGCATTATTTGCTGAAACTGGCTGTTTTAACATAATCGGTACAAAAGGGGGTGGTGATGGACAGAGCATCTGAATCAATCAAACACTCACACCCAGTCAAAAGATCTGGGTTTAATCCATCACCGTTCTTTAGCCCACTCTGCACCCCAGTTCAGACATGGCTATATGCAAATCAGTCTGACCCTGTGCCTCATGGGAACAGTCCAGCCCGAACTGCCAAGCCTCGTCTTCCCTGGACCGGAAACAAGCTTACGAGGACCGGTTTCTGGCATTCCAGCCGTCTTCAGCCCGGCTTGCTTGAATCCAGTGGCAAAGTGAGCAAGGGACTCACGTCTGAGCATACCCTGCCACACTTATAGCGGCCAAAAGCGGTACAAAAGGGGGTGGTGATGGACGGAGCTTTTGGCCGCCATGAGTGTGGCAGGGTATGCTCAGACGTGAGTCCCTTGCTGAGGCAGAGTGGGCTAAAGAACGGTGATGGATTAAACCCAGATCTTTTGATTGGGTGTGAATGTTTGATTGATTCAGATGCTCCGTCCATCACCACCCCCTTTTGTACCGCTTTTGGCCACCATAAGTGTGGCAGGGTATGCTCAGACGTGAGTCCCTTGCTCACTTTGCCACTGGATTCAAGCAAGCCGGGCTGAAGACGGCTTGAATGCCAGAAACCGGTCCTCGTAGGCTTGTTTCCGGTCCAGGGAAGACATGGCTTGGCAGTTCGGGCTGGACTGTTCCCATAAGGCATTGGGTCGGACTGATTTGCATATAGCCATGTCTTAACTGGGGTGGCAGAGTGGGCTAAAGAACGGTGATGGATAAAATCCAGATCTTTTGACTGGGTGTGAATGTTTGATTGATTCAGATGCTCCGTCCATCACCACCCCCTTTTGTACAGCTTTTGGCCACCATAAGTGTGGCAGGGTATGCTCAGACGTGAGTCCCTTGCTCACTTTGCCACTGGATTCAAGCAAGCCGGGCTGAAGACGGCTTGAATGCCAGAAACCGGTCCTCGTAGGCTTGTTTCCGGTCCAGGGAAGACATGGCTTGGCAGTTCGGGCTGGACTGTTCCCATAAGGCATTGGGTCGGACTGATTTGCATATAGCCATGTCTTAACTGGGGTGGCAGAGTGGGCTAAAGAACGGTGATGGATTAAATCCAGATCTTTTGACTGGGTGTGAATGTTTGATTGATTCAGATGCTCCGTCCATCACCACCCCCTTTTGTACAGCTTTTGGCCACCATAAGTGTGGCAGGGTATGCTCAGACGTGAGTTCCTTGCTCACTTTGCCACTGGATTCAAGCAAGCCGGGCTGAAGACGGCTGGAATGCCAGAAACCGGTCCTCGGAAGCTTGTTTCCGGTCCAGGGAAGACATGGCTTGGCAGTTCGGGCTGGTCTGTTCCCATAAGGCATTGGGTCGGACTGATTTGCATACAGCCATGTCTGAACTGGGGTGGTAGAGTGGGCTAAAGAACGGTGATGGATTAAACCCAGATCTTTTGACTGGGTGTGAATGTTTGATTGATTCAGATGCTCGGTCCATCACCACCCCCTTTTGTACCACTTTTGGCCACCATAAGTGTGGCAGGGTATGCTCAGACGTGAGTCCCTTGCTCACTTTACCACTGGATTCAAGCAAGCCGGGCTGAAGACGGCTGGAATGCCAGAAACCAGTCCTCGGAAGCTTGTTTCGGTCCAGGGAAGACATGGCTTGTCAGTTCGGGCTGGACTGTTCCCATAAGGCACAGGGTCGGACTGATTTGCATATAGCCATGTCTGAACTGGGGTGGCAGAGTGGGCTAAAGAACGGTGATGGATTAAACCCAGATCTTTTGACTGGGTGTGAATGTTTGATTGATTCAGATGCTCCATCCATCACCACCCCCTTTTCTCCTCCCCACCCCCTTTTGTACCGTTTTAACATAATGGCAGACAGGAGTCTGCTCATCCCCATAATAAAGGCTTGTTACCTGAGGATTGAGTTTTGAGTGCTGTTCGAATTTTGGGCAAAGTGGAGCTGTGATATATATATATATATATATATATATATAGCAGACACGGACCCATCGTTGTAGTGCTTAGATTAGCATTTTATTGTCAGCCACATATATATATATATATATATATATACACACACACATGTACACATACACAAATGTATAGGTATATGTACATTTATATATTCACTCAAAAAATACCAAACGTTACAGGGACGTTATAGTTAGGCTCAGATTTTCCTCAAACAAAACCAGCTAAATTCAGCAGTTCTAGTTACCTGAGCTAACTATAACTTACGCCCCTGCAATGTACTGTTTAGGACCTCACATATTCCATCACTCATGACATGGTCAGTGACATACTTATGACATCACTGATGACAACTCAAATGACATCACTGATGTAGGCCAAATCCCCTGATTAATGTGATCAATGTACAAGTATACCGCTGCACACCAGTGATTCATTTTAAGCACATTTTAATTTAAAATCAGCAAACACCAACGCGTTTTATCCAGAATTAGCAAGCAAGAGTTGAGTGATCATCTGTATCAAATGTAGCTGAGAGATCTAGGAGTATGAGAATAGACATTAGACTTTAATGATGTGATTATGATTAACTTTGCTATAGCTGTTGGTAATCCATGTTGTGCGCCCACTTCAAACAATAGTGGGTTTAATCTGTTCTCTAGCACTGTTTCTATCCTTTATGTATTAAGTCAACTGTAAAATTACCTCTGCTTAAAAGTACACTGCAGACCCATCCATCCCATCTTTGTTTAAATGAAGTTCTCAATTCCCCTTCATGACAGTTTTGAAACGTCTTGTCTTCGACCGATTGACCTAATTTCTCACCTTCCCAAACATATTTGACTCACAACAATCAGGTTTCCTAGTCATCTTCTCTACAGAAACTGCCCTTTATCATCAGGTATCTATACATGAAGGCCACAATGGCCAAGAATTAATTTTCTACTACCTCAAAGGGCATCAAGCCATCACAGTGTACCTACTTCATCCTTGCTAACCTCAGCGTTCAAAGCAAAGCTGAAGCAATGGATGAAAACATTTCACTATTTTCATGTCTAGGAGTATTCCTTTCAACAGCAGTAATGAAATTAACAGTAAACTGTAGTACATTTTAGCCAGGTGGTGAAAGGTTGTACAAGATATAAAAATTACATTTGCTCAAACATTTAGTTTTTTTGTTAATTTATCATGCAATGTTTGATTTATCTGTTCGACTTACCTCTATAGCGTTTCATATCATGAATCCCAATCACTATGGAAAAAAGAGTAATATTTAGATGAGTGTATTGTTTCTTATTTATCTTAGAAAGATGACCCACCAAATGTACAATCCTTCTGCAGCACCTGAGTTGATACATTATATGAAATACGTTGGTAAAACTATTACAGTTTAACGTTGGAGAAGAAGAAAAAACTAGCAGAACTGTGTGTATGTTTTTAGATCAAATGAGAGGGTCAAGGAAAATAGAAACAATTTTAATAGAAGCTACTAGTGCCCAATGGTTTAAAAATATTTACTACAATTGCTTTTTTGCGATTTAATTTGTTATATATTTATTGAGGTTTCTGAGGAAAGCATCGAACCTGCAATAAGATCTAATAAATTACCCCCAACACCCCCCACCTTGCTCTGCTCTTGCACACAGCTTCCCAGAGAATATAACTCAGAAAATAACCCATAGAATATAACCCACATTGTTACTTAAAGATGATTCAGGCAATGGCATTTAAATATAGTATGGAAGCAGACCCATCTATCAGCCATGCTTACACACAGAAGGGGAGACATCAGTAGGAAATACTTTCAAGTCAGATAGCATGGCTACTCAGCCCTCAAGTCAACTTGCAGTTTTTCATCTGTACAGACATATTTGATCTAGATTTCCTCTGCCGTCACCCATTTGGATATGTCCCTGAATCAATCCACATATCTAGGTGGCTCCACACTGAGCCACTTTATCGCTGTTTGACTTTTGCTAATACCAAGCCAAGTAGAATAAACTTCCTACTAAGGGCCTATTTGTGACTTTGGCTTTGTGGCAGTGGGCTGCCAGGTGAGGTCAACTCTCCACTGCCACACTCCCATAGAGGTACTGACACAACCCACCAGATTAGGATTTTTCTCCTGGTTTGGTGAGCCATGCCTAGGTATTCCCAGGCAGGGAGCCTTAGAAAGGCACTGCAATGGGAACACCAAAGCAAGTTCCTGCATGGTATGGTCTATAAAGTCCACACTGTGCAGGAACTGGGCATGCATGCAGAGAGGGAGGAACACCATGTGCCCCCCTGCATTCATCCTCATGGCCGCGAGACACCAGAGGGCCATGTAGACCCACCTTAGTTTCTTCAACACCACAGTTTTCATGGTGGGCTCACCACCATGAAAACTGTGGGGGTGAGGAAACACTAAATATGTTTGGTGGTGCCACAGCAGCACCATGAGCATATTTTGGGCTTCTGACTACTGCACGTCCGCCAGGGTTTGCGGATCCCTGATGGAAGAGGTAGTCCTATGGTGGTCATACCGCCCAACTGAGCAGTGCCCCTACTGCCACCTTCGTAACGGCACTTTATTTGACTGCGGTAATCATAATCAGGCTCTATGTTTTAGCTGGAGGAGGAGGGAATAATACCTATTATTAGCTGTTGCATTTCCAGTTGTTCTTGCCAGTCAGAAGCCATGTTCAGATTTTCTAATACTGCCTGCCAAAAGGGAAATAAGACCGTACAAAACCACACCATGGGCTCCATTAGGATGACGGCCCATTGTGGACAGGGACCGCCCGCCATAAGGGCGGGGATCCTGTGGGCAGCATTAGGATGCGCCTGCCACAGTGGCAGGTGCATCCTGCATTCCTACCATTGTGGTGGGCGGTGCACTCAGCACCGCCCGCTACAATGGCAGGAAGGCATGCTGTGCACTTCCATGCACAGCATGGCAGGCACCGCACGGTGCCTGCCATGCTGTGCATGGAACTGCTAAGGGGGTACCATAGGTACCCCCCATGTGCACCCCCCACCCCCTCGGAGTCCCTAGGGGCCCGCAACGGGCCCCCTCAGGGATTCTAGCATTCAAATTTGCCCATAATATGGCCGGCGGTGTCTGATAGACACCGCAACCATATTATACCTTTTAAGGTGACCGGGGCGGAAAAGCGGCGAACGATCTTACCATCCGCCGCGGTCCCCCCACCATACTAATATGGTGGGGGGTCTTTAAAGCAAAGATGGCGGGCAGATTGCCCCCACCAGGCCGGCGGTGGCTACAGCCAGCCTGGCAGGGGCGATCCGCCCGCCATTGTAATGGGCCCCCATGTGTTTAAAGTCCGCTGCCAGGCTCCCGATTCAGAGGCAGGTATCTGATTGGGAGGAATTATAGCGTGTAGGATCATTTGGATAACGTTATATTAGATCAATTTAAATCTGGCATTGGAACTATCAGTGCAGACTCCTTTGTGTATACATATTCATTCCTTCCCTAACACTGGTTTACTTGGTATACTAGCCCATTTAGTCTGGATGGAGAGGGGTGCCTCCGGACGGTCGCTGTGCAGCACTCTATAAAGATGTGAAATCAATCACTGTCCCCCAGCCATTTCCAACAGGGTGTTGGAACATGATGGGGCCTCCAGAAAGGTGGGCCAAAGCTCACACGCCGCGGTAGACAGTTTAGAATAGTGTAGATATTTCCCATACCTAGAGTAAAGGACTCCACTGCGTCATCTTGTGGGATGAATCGCACCTCAGGTTACAAGTCACTTAATGTATTAAACGGCCCACCTTTCCATCTCTGTACCAAAATGGATGTAGCATCCACAGCGGCAGGTCTGGGGCATAAGTCGCTCACTGGATCACCCTTTTGACTGGCCCCTCCCATATCACTGATATTTGTCGTATAAGATAAGGTGTGTCAGGTGGAATTCGACACACACACATCAATAACACAGGTTGCACACTATCTGCGTGGGAACCCCTCAGAAGGGGTTTTTCCCATGAGCCCTCATGGTGAAGCCAGTGGTCTGAGTGTTGTAACTGCACTGCCATACATTGTAGAGCTCTATGTTGGGGACCATCAGACCCCCAAGGTTCCATGTCTTATTCAGAAGGGAGAGATGTTAGAAATGGGATTCCTAGTTACCTGAGATATACACTCATATCAGGTAGGAACCACCAGTCTGGTCAGGGTAAGCAAGATGCACATTACAAGATAACCTGTGCTCACACACTGGTAGCTTGTCACACAGTAGTCAGACTTATCTGAAGAGGCAATGTGTCAAGTATGTGTGCAACACACACACACACACACACACACACACACACACACACACAGAGTAACAAAATGAATACATCTAAAAAAAAGCTCCACACAAACTTAGAAAAACAAAAATATTATCTGAGCATAGTTGGAATTAGTAGATGTCGAGTTAAGATCGCAAGGTAGAGTTGCAAAATCCAAAGTTCAGGCCAGCACGATTCTTGTGTTTTTAAAATTTGAGTGTCACATAATCTTTGTATTTTACTACTCACCTCTGCTCCCTTCAAAGCTCTTGCTTGGAATCTTAAAATCGCCCAGACTACGCCGCGCAGCGGATTCAGCGCTGCCGCGGTTGTTGAACAGGACACTCTTGGCGCCATTTCCGGCGCTTGCCGTGACCATGCCCCTTTTTGAGGCCACGCCCCTTTCCTCCCTGTCCCTTCCCATAAATCATGTGTCGTTTTCGGACGCGCAGCGGACGAGCGCAGCGGGAGCGCTTTTTGCGTGCCGAAGGCGCGCCTAAGGCAAGCCCGTCTGCGCCCGTCCACGCCAAGGTAGCGCCTGGCACCAGCTATGCTGCATGTCTCGCTCCTACTGACCCTAGTACGCTCCCCTCTGGCCCCCCATACTCTAGAGAGATGCTCTTACAATTGGGTAAGCTACATGCTGACAAAGGAACTTTTACTTTGCTAAATACGGCTCTAGCTCGAGCTGACTTCCTGGTCAACAATCTGTTGAAATGTGGGCTTTTGAATGTAAGGTCCCTGCCCAGGCACAGTATCGAGATTCAACTACTTATTGAATCTCACAAACTTGACGTCCTTTTTATGACGGAAACCTGGACGCGTCCTGACTGCATGGTTGACCCGGGCTTTACCTGTCCTCCTGGGTTCAAATTCCTACATACCCCTAGAGCTAATGGTAGAGGAGGGGGGGTTGGTGTGATTTTTACTGCAGCCTGCAATATTAAGACCTGTGCTTTAGACCCGATCGAAGGAACGGAACTTCTAGGACTATCTATCCAGACTCAGTCCGGGAACATTGTTACCGGGATAGTCTGTTACCGTCCACCGGGTGCGTTCAGCCTTCAGCATCAACAGGCGCTTTGACCATCTTAACCAATATCACACTTTCGCATCACAAACTGTTCATCTTGGGTGACTTCAATGTTTGGCAGAACGGCGTCCTCGACTCCGGTCTCCGCAACCTACTCAACTTTCCCAGTTGGTCACAGGAGCAACCCACAGGGGCGGACACCTTTTGATCTATTGTTCGCAGGCCCCCAGTTAGTAGCAATGGGAGTAACTCTACCCATGGATTGGACAGACCTTTCACTCATTAAGTTCTTTTTAGACCTTAAAAGTGACTATTCCAAAGCTCTTGGGTTGTAGAGATTGGAAAGCCCTTACTTGTCTGCATTCTTTAGGGGAAGTGTTTCAATTAGATCAATTCTTTGACGAGAAAAAACAGGTTGATGACAATTACACCTCTCTTTGTTCAAGGATGACTACTATCCTGGATGTTCATGCCCCTCTAAAAATCCGCAGCTGCAAGGGCTCCAATTCTGCGCCCTGGTTTAATGATAGCCTAAAATATCTGAAGCAGAGCTGTAAACAGGCTGAGAGAAGGTGGAGACGAAATTACACTGAAACCACCAAAGAACTCTGGAAGAATAAAGTGCGGGAATATAAGAACTTGATTAAAAAATCTAAAGCCGACTACTACTCCTCCATGATCTGCAACTCCCCTAACAGCTCTAGAAACATCTTTAATATATTGAATAGTGTCACCAACCCGGTATGTGTCAAAAAACACCATTGTCCCGTCTCAAGATCTCTGTGACAATCTTGCTGCGTTTTTTAAAGATAAAATTGAACTTATCATTAAGGACCTAGATGCCACTCCTGATTCTATCCCTCCCCCTGATCTTAGTCCCAGACCCCCTGCGAACCAGCCAGTAGTGCCACCACTGGCCTTAAATGACCTTCTACTTGAGTTTCCATCTATGTCGTATGAGGCCTTCGTTAAACTAGCCAGTAAGATCTCCTCTGGGTCTCCTTTAGACCCTGTCCCTCACAAAGTATGGAAGGAATTTGAGCTGGAACTTCTTCCTTCCCTGCACGTAATTTGCAACCAATCACTTGCAACCGGAATTGTTCCTGCTCAGTGGAAGCGGGCATTAGTATCCCCTCTGTTAAAAAAGCCCTCTCTTGACCCAGACTGCTCTAAGAACTACCGTCCCATATCTCTGTTGCCCTTCCCAGCCAAAATTGTCGAAAGTTGGGTTAGTAACACCCTCTCTACCCATCTGGAACGTCACCATCTTCTTGACGCGGATCAATTTGGTTTCAGGCCCACCCACGGAACCGAGACCGCCTTAATCACCGCTATGGACGAGCTTCAGAGGCGTGCAGACAGAAGGCAGGCAGCGTTCCTTATCCTGCTTGACACGTCTGCCGACTTTGACACTGTGAACCATAATATTCTGTTGAAGCGGCTGTCTGAGGCAGGAATAAGAGGTTCGGCAGTACAGTGGTTCCACTCGTTCCTGCAGGATAGACAGCAAGCGGTGTCCATTCCCCCTTTTCAGTCGGCGTTCACTTTGGTCTCACATGGGGTCCCCCAGGGCTCTGCAATTAGTCCAATTCTTTTTAATCTGTACCTAAGATCGCTGATCTCGTTAATTAAAAGCTACAATATAAAAATTATCAACTACGCCGATGACACGCAGTTGATCCTCTCCCTGGAGGGAGAAGATTCTATCTCTATTGAGACTTTTCACAACTGTCTGCGTGATACCTCTCGCTGGCTAAAAAACAACTCCCTCCAATTCAACGCAGGGAAAACGGAGGTACTTTTTAGCACTGGTACTAAGATTCCTCGGCCTTTTCCAGACAACTTTTGGCCACCTGAATCCGGGACCACAGTTCGTCCAGTAGCTACAATTTGCAACCTTGGGGTTGTGCTGAATCAGGAACTCAGTATGGAGACGCACATTCAAAAGACTACTGCTTGTTGCTTCGCTATCCTCCGCTCCCTAAGGAAGGTATTGCCTCTCCTCCCCATTCATGCACGTGCCCAAGTGGTACGCTGTACCATTCTTAGTCGTCTAGACTATTGTAACGCCCTGATGCTGGAATCCCCTGGGTTCCTGTTAGACAGACTCCAAAGAGTCCAATCAGCAGCTGAAAAACTGGCACTGGGGCTTCCTAGAAGAGCAAGTGGAGCTTCCTCACTGAGCAAACTCCATTGGCTACCGGTGAGGCAAACGGTACAATTTAAAGCCCTTTGTATAGTGTTTAGGGCGCTACATGCAATAGGCCCTGCCTCCCTCCAATCTAAATTTGCTTGGTACACCCCAGCTAGGCAGCTTCGCTCTTCTGAAGCCAAGCTGGCAGTGGGTCCAAGATTCAAAAAGATCAGATCCGGAGGCAGATCCTTCGCCGTGGCAGCTGCCAAGCTTTGGAACACGCTTCCAGCGGAAATTAGACACATATCTGAATTTCTGCCTTTCAGGAAAAGAATTAAAACCTGGCTTTTTCCCATGTCAACTGTCCATTAATCTGTCGTCCCCGATGCTTCTGACTTCCCCGCCCCATTCAGTTTCAGTCAGCGCCAGGATGCCTGCCATGGTGACAGTGCGCTTAACAAATGCTTAAAATAAATTTAAAATAAATAACCGTGATGGAAGGCAAGCTGGCTACAGGACCCGGACAGGTCCTGCTAAAAAAATAGCTTGGTTGGAGCTTCAGGCGATGTCAAGAGTCTACTGCGTCATCTTTGAGCTCAGTTGAAGTGAATTTAATGCATCATCATCAATCCATGCTGAGCATCGCCATCAGGCTGTGAGGGCTGTGAAAATGCTGTTGTTGAGCAGCCTCTGCGTCAGTGTTGAAGGGATATGCGGTGGAAATTCTCACACAGTAGGGGCGATGCTTTGTTCTGGTTTTTTTAATGAGCTAACTTTATCAATGGTTAGCAGTGGTAAAGTGCTCAGAGTCCTAAGGCCCACAAAAATAATCAGCAAAAATGGGAGGCAAAATGTTGTGAGAATGACCACCCTAAGGATGGCAGGTCCAAAATACCCTACCCATTTCAGTTTATAAGTCCACAGCAGATCAACAAATAGGCTATAGATCATTCTGAAGTACGGCCTAGGGATCACATTCAGCATGCCTTGGAGCGTGTAGAAACATCTACAGAGCATTATAACTTTCTTGAGTGCAATTCCCCCCAAGAGGTGGAGAGGTAGATGTATCCACAATATCACAGACACACTCAGTCCCACCACCAACCTTCTAATATCAACCTCCACAAATTATATTTCAGAAGGTGCCAGTCAGATCCCCAAATAGTGGAAGGTAGCTCTGCCTCCAGGAGCATCTCAATCGACACCCAGTCAGGGATCTCAACAGGTATAGATTTTGTTGGATTTATGCAGACCCCAAAGATTTACCCAAACTCCTGCTTCACTTTCAGAAGTATGGGCACAATACGTTGGTTATCTGAGAAAAATCAGAGCATCGTCCACGGGTCCCTTAACCTGCCAAGTCTCTCAGCTAGCAGGTCCATCGCAAGCTCAAACAGGAGTGGTGACAGAGGGCAAACCTGTCTGGTCCCTGTATGCAGGCTGAACAGGTCTGAGACTTCTTCTCCCGAGAGCACTCACGCACAAGGGGTAATGTAGAGAAACTGGACCCATTGTGTAAATTTAGGACTTATCCCTAATTTCCTCAACACATGCCAGAGGTAGGTCCAGTTAAAGTAGTCAAATGCTTGTTTTTTATCGACCAATGCCTCAGTGAATGTATTGTTAAACCATTGTGAGGGTTGATAGACATGAGACAGTTGTCCTAAACTATGCAGAGTGATTCTCATCATGATACATTCAGATTGATCCATGTGAATTAGGGATGGGAGATATGGGTGGAAATGAGCCGCTAATATATCACTGAGGACTTTAACATCGACTTTCAGAGGGAGCCAGGTCTATATGCAGAGGTTACAGTAGGGTCTTTGCCAGGCTTTCGTACCATTAATATCAGGGCCTTGCACAGTGTGAGTGAGAGGCTGCCTGTGATATTCTATATTTACTGTTGCTTCTATTTGTACGCATTCAGTGAATTTTACGTGATGCGCACAAGTTATACTTCAGTACCCACTGGAACTTCTTCATAACCTCGTCAGCTATCAGCCACTACACCGTATTACAATACACAACAACGTAAACTTCCTTCAATCTCAATACATGGAAATCGACAGAGGACTTGATTGTTGTTCTTGCTGTCTTCTGCATTAACTCAGATGTACTTTACATTTTTTCTGTACTTTGCATCTGGAATTTGAAGTTGGAGCTGCAACGTATATTTATTACACATTTGAAAAAATATATATATTATAGTCAAATTTTATTGATTTTTTCTCTCTTTTTCATGTTTCTTGCCTGTTCCTTCTTTTCTTCTTTGCTATACATTTTCTTTTCTTTACAGGAAGGTTTTGGTTATCTTATTAGATATAGGTGAGGGTCATTTTTTTTCTTTCTCCTATGTGTCTCTCCATTTACAATGACATGCAACATATTGCACCTCCCCCTTTCTTCCTTACTTTGATTTGGTCTAAATGGGAAAAAGTATTTTTGAATTATGTTAAGGTTAGTGGTCCTAACAGGTCATCTGAAAGAAAAACGTCTTTGTTAGTCCATTGTTTGGGGGCCGAAGGTCAAAATGTATATGAGAATTTGCCAGATTTGGGTAATGAAGGAGAGGGCAATGGTTATAGTGGGTTTGAAATAGCTGTAAAGAAGTTGGACAAAAATTACTTACCTAAAATTTCAATAATTTTAGAGAGGTTTCATTTTGGTAAAAGAAAACAACATGACGGCGAATCTGTTGAAGATTTTGTTACAGCATTTAAGAAGCTTCTCTTTGCAACTTCAGGGAGAATACAGAAGAAAGAATACTTGACCAGTTCATATTAGAATGTTGGGGTGTAAAAATTAGGGAAGAATTGTGGTGTAAGAATGATCCCACTCTTTCTGAGGTACTCATTATTGCCAAACAAGATGAGCCTTCAAGGGAATGCATGAGGGAATTACAAAAAACTAAGAATGTAGCTAAGATTGAGTCCATGGGTGAAGTGTCTGGAGTTAATGTTGTTTCTTCTTCTTCTAAAAGTAAACCCAATGTGTCTTTCCAACCAAAAGGTTTCTGTTTTATATGTGGAAATCCTTATCATATGGTGAATTCTAAGGATTGTTCTGCTTTGCATCTGGCTTGTAGAGTGTGTGGAAAGACAGGATATTTTGCCAAGTATTGCAAGTCCACTAACATAAAAAAAGAAAATGTTAATACTGTTGGGGAACTTGAACATGATATTTTGTTGAAAGTTACTGATGTTATTGTCAATGAGGTTCATGAAGTATTGTATTGTATTGTATCAGATATTTATGTAGCGCGTAACTGTAACCCTACGGGTATCCTAGCGCTTGAACATCAAAAGATATTGCGGCTGAACCGGACGACCATTACAGCGGGAGGACTAGATATCGCCCCTTGGGAACAGCCATGTTTTCATCAGCTTTCTGAAGCCGATTAGCGTGTGGGACTATCTAATAGGCTGGGGTAGCTCGTTCCAGAGTTGCGATGCTACCATTCCAAAGGCTCTGCCCCCCCGTCCTAAGTCTCTTAAAGCTGATGGTCTTTACCAAGCTTGTATTGGAAGAGCGAAGCTGCCTTTCTGGATTGTACCAAGAAAATCTTTCTTGTAAATGGATAGGGCCCATGCCGTGCATCGCTTTGTACACGATGCATAAGGACTTAAAGTGGATCCTCTCCTTAATAGGCAGCCAATGTAAATCTCTCAAGACTGCAGTCGTTGAGGTCCTCCGTTGCCTATTTAGGGCCAGTTTAGCTGCCATAGATTGGATTCTCTGTAATCTCCGTATGATGTACTGCGGGGCTCCCAGATACAGAGCATTACAGTAGTCCAGTCTACTAAGAATTACACTCTGTACCACGATAGGACGCATGTCCTTAGGCAGGAGGGGAAGGATCTGGCGTAGCATTCGCAACAACGCAAAGCATACGGTAGTTGTTTTGTTGACCTGGAATTCCATCTGGAGATTACACTCCAATTGTACCCCCAGGTTACGCACCATTTTGGCCGGAGTTAAGGGGTCATTCTCTGGGGTGAGCTTGAAGTCTGGCATTAGTGGTTGGTGTACTCTGGAAGAGGGACAGAACAGCACCTCTGTTTTCTCCCGTTAAATTGTAGAGGGTTCTGCCTGAGCCATCCTGCTGTCTGGCGCATACACTCTTGAAACTTGTCCATCGATACCCCCCCTTTCACTTTCAGGGAGAACGCTAGTTGGGTGTCATCCACGTAATTGGCAAGGTCGATATCGAAGGACTTGATCAGGGAGAGAAGGGCACGCAGATAGATATTGAAAAGGATGGGGCTACTAATCGCCGATCCCTGCGGAACCCCATGCGCCACTAGCGACTGGCTCATCTCATAAGGGGGCAGTGACACTATCCGTTGCCTTCCAGTTAAGTAGGAGCGTAACCATTTCAGAGCACATCCTTTTACCCCCATCATTTTTATCTCTCCAGCAGTACTGTATGGTTCACAGTGTCGAATGTGGCAGACATATCTAATAAGACTAAGACGGATGATTCTCCCTTGTCTGCTCGCATCCGAAGATTGTCTATTACGGTGACCAAGGCGGTCTCAGTACTGTGGCCCGTACGGAAGCCAAACTGATCCTTGTCTAGCAGGAGGTTATCCTCCAGATATCCCGACAGGGTTTTACTGACAATTTTTTCCAAGATCCTGACCGGGTAAGGAAGGAGAGATATTGATCTGAAATAAGCATGGGCCAGGGGATCAAGGGAGGGTTTCTTGAGTAGTGGAATGACTATCGCCTTCTTCCATGTTCCCGCGACTACTCCTTCTTCTATGGATTGGATGCAAATTTGGTGCAGCCAGGGAAAGGTCTCCTTTCTATAAGTTTTCCATATTCCATGGGGCAGGGGGTCCCGAGGTGAACCGGAAGTAATACTCATAGCTAGCTCATTGAACCGGACCTCCGGTGGAACCTGGAAGTTTTCCAGCAGGAGATTGCCATAGATTCTTCTCCTAAACTTCCAACCCGGTCATACTCATTGTTTTTATTATTGGGGCCTAACTCGCCCACAATCTTACTGACTTTTCCTCTAAGTGTATTGCAATCGAGTCACAGAGTTTCCGTGAGGCGATCACCTTATTGTTAGTGCAAGTAGGGTGTGAGAGACTCCCCACAATGCTAAACAATGCTTTGGTGTGATTCGGAGCATGCAGAATAAAGTCGGCAAAGAAATCTGCTTTAGCCTTCACAATGCCTTCCTTATAACAGGCCTGGGCTGCTTTTATTCCTTTCTATCTATATCCGCATAGTTTCTCCTCCATTTTCTCTCCGCCCTCTTACGACTGGAGCAAATAACTTTCAGTTCCGCACTTAACCATGGGGCAGAGGCTTTCTCCCTTTTTTTTAGTCTCTTAAGAGAGATTACCCTATCCAGGGACCTATCAATAAAGTTGCAGTATTCCTGATAGTTTTTTTCGGTGGAACTAGATGTAACACACAGATTTTGATTTTCATTGGGGGTGTCAGGTTTAGCTTATTATTAATTAGCTAGCCCATTCTCTTCCCTGTCGGAAAGTAATCCGACTGCTTATACTTGACTCCAGTTGGGGGATTGAGATATGAAAGTGCACCAAGAAATGGTCCGACCAGTTTTGTGGCAGTATGTCAATTATCTTGGTATCCGTCAGATTTGCGAATACCAAATCCAATACATGTCCTCCCTGATGTGTCGGTTCTTGAACCAGCTGGTCTAAATTGCAATTCTCACATAATTGGCTCAGCTCACTCAGGTGGGTATCGGAGGTCCCGTTATCCCACAGATTAAAGTCCCACAGTATAATCATTCTGGAATGAGCCAGGGAGAGCTCAGTGATAGTATCGAACAGGACTTGATACTGAGTGTCTGATCCTGGCATTCTGTAGCATATCATACCCGTAACTAACCTCCCCTTTGTTTCCTGCAGAGAGAAGCCCAGTATTTCTATCCCTGTCACCGCCTCTATCTCCAAGAGTGAGAAATCCAATTTTTCCTTGAAGATCACCCCTCTCCCCCCAGTTCTAGGTTTGTGGGAAATGTTAAAACCCTCTGGACAGGCAAGTCCCAGTTCTACCAGCGAGTCAGTGCAAGTCCATGTCGCTGTAAGGAACAAGGCATCTAGGTCCAGGTCCTCCACCAGGCTGGAGATCTCTGTATGATGTTTTACCAGAGATCTACAATTCAATAGCCCACAGTTTAGATTATTCTGGTCGACCCTTGTAATTACAGAAAGTTTAGGTTCCCCTCCTCCCTCCCTCTTACCAATACAGAGCAGGCTCTCCCTAGAGTAAGTTATCCTACCTTGATCTATCACTGGTCGGGCAGCATAACTGGTACTTGGCACGACCGGGGCGCGGACGGGCGCAGCCGGGCTTGCATTAGGCTGTTTAAATGGGCCTATTCGCGCCAAAAAACGTGGCTCTGCACTAGTGCGCTACCCCCAAATGGCACCGCTGAGCGAGCTCCTATCTCAAGATGGCGGCCGGTGAACAATCCCGACACTGACTTCTCGCTAAAGCAGCAAGTGATGTAATTCAGTTTTAAGTGCAGGTGAGTAAACCAGGGCAATTTATTTGCTCACATCCTTTAGACTTGGTATGTGTGAATGCTTTTAAGGTTGTAATGATGATGGAGTCTGGTGCCTAACTGTCTTTAATCTCTGATAAAGATTTTGATAAAATCTTTAAGGGAAAGGTTTCTCTCATTGCACCTGATGTTACTCCGTATAGCTATGCACAGAGGGGTCAAGATGATGAAACATACAGCTGCCTCCTCCACAACTTGCGGAGGCAGGGTATGCAGTCACTCGTATGTTTGTTCTAGCAAACTAAAGATAGACATGGACTCTCCTACGCTTCTCAAATTGGGAAATGCCTTCGAAATTTCAGGACATAAGCTTAGTTACATGTTTGTCATCTGAGTATATTAGTAGCTCCTCCCACTCCTCGGATTGGGATGTCCTTGTTTTCAGCATACCTATAAAAAGGTGGGCCAGGAACATCAGCTGGGTCCAAAGTGTGCAAGAGCAACATGTAGTTTCCCAACCATTCTATCAGAACATAACTTCTCCCAGCACCCTATCCCCTTGGGTAGCTGCGCTTAATCCTCCAGCCTACATCTAGCCAGGTGAGGGCCAGCTTTGCTCAAATCTGGAAACCAAAAGAAATCAAATATAATGACATACAGTTAAACGTTATGCTTTGCTATAGATAAGGACACAGAAGTCCAAAGGCAGTAAATCTCCCTCCCAGTAGTGCCTAGTCCCCTATCAGCGATGCCTTATCATCAGCATATCAGAATTTCAGGATTAATAACCATAATATAACACAATCATCCATCCTCCCTGTGAGAAGTTGGCCTGGTATATAATGCTCACTAATTCTAGTGATCACTTTGTACCATGCCAAGCAACCCTTATGATGATGGTTGTAATTCAACCTTGTAGACCAGTTATCCTAGTGGTAACGTGGACAAAGCAGTCTTAGGCTAAACTCTGAAAGGCATGTGAAGCCAGCTGTTATACCATACACAACCCCCTTGAATACCAAATGAAAGGGACACCACACAGATATATATTAAAAATATATATTGATTTATTAACTATAAAATCCCCTGGACTCTTTATGAGCACAGAAGCACAAGCGTTAAATCACAAGACAGTTTAAAATACACAAAAGTTGCACAATATGGATGAGCCCTAGGGGCCACCTAAACCATATACTAAATAAGTGGTATAAGAGATACCTAAAGGAAAGTGAAGAGGCCTAGGGCCTTGGGAATCGCTGGAGCTATTCGAGACTGGAGGTAACTAAGTCGGGAAAGGCCCACGGGACTCGGGTGCAGTGTTCAAAGTGCACGCACTTCTCAATACAAAGTCTATGGTGCGTAAAAAGCACAAAGTTAGAAAGTTAGGAACCTTCCGAGTGACCTACGGAGCTGAAACTTAAAACACAGGCCCTTGGGATGTGTACCAGTGCAGGAGCACCGGCGGAGCTGAGTTACCTCACCCACAGGAAGCGGGTGCACAGGGTCGAAGATGTGTCGGGTTTCGTCACGCTGGTCGATGGTGCTTGGAGCTGAAGATGCTGCAGGCGGCTCGATGAGAAGAGTTCCGGTGGATCCAAGGGTGGATCAGAAGAGTTGAAGACCTGAAAGCAGAGGGGACAGTGTTCAAAGTCACTAGCCAGTGACTACCGTGGAACCAGATTGGAACCAGGCGATGTCGGGTGCAAACAGGCGTTGTCGGGTAGCTTCTTTCTGCAGCCACGTGGATACCCGGGGTCGAGGACGTCCAGGAGTCGGTCACGAGCTGTCCCACGTAGGCTTCTCGCTGTTGGCGGTGTCGGCGACCTGATCGGAGCAAACAGGCCTTGGCAAATGCAAGCCACGCAGAAGTTGAAAGATGCTGTTCACTCGGACCAGCAAGGTCAGAGCGGGTGCTCCTTTTCACAGGAGCTTGGGTAGGTCTGGAGCAACCAGACCTGCTGTTTAAATCTTCGGGTTCGTCGCCAAGATGGCCGCTGGCCACGTGGCTAGTGGCCGGGATGGCGCGTCGAGTGGCACAGTGCAAAAGGGCCCCACGCAGATCGTGGAGATGCTGGGGGGCTGATCTTCGGTGCAAGGGCTGCTCGGTGGTGGGGGTTCTCAATCCCCAAAGCACAACGTCGAGGATGCCTCAGAAGCTGCGCAGTCAGCTTTACGAGTGTCTTCCAAGAGGTCCGGTCCCACGTCACTCGGTGCCTCCACGGGTCCCTTCTTCGCAGGGACTGTGGATCGGGCTTTGAGAGGTCTGGGAGTCTGGTTCTTGTCGGGCTCTGGGCTCGGTCTCCGGCGGGAGGCGGCGGCAAAGCAGACGTCGAGTCGCTGGTTGGTACCTGTGTTCACAGGGTGGTCACTCCTTGGCCACAAGGGAGATTCTTCTTCAGTCTTCTGTGCAGCAGAATGTCGAAGTCCAGTCTTCTTCTTAGTTTTAAGTTGATTTCGGGATGATCTGCTGTGCAATGGCACTGCTCCCCCTCTTATTCCCAAACTGGGGGTGGATCACCTACTAGGTCCCTCCTCTGGGAGGAACCAGGAAGGGGGGCGGTTACACCCCCTTGCCTTTGTCCAGCTCCGCGCCAGGACTGGGGCTGGAAGGCCCCAGAACCGGTTTGGACTGGCCTATGCACGGGGACACCTTGTGTGCCCCGGGCATGTCTGATTCTTTTCAGCCCTGTCCTACCTAATACACAAAATCCTGTCTGGGGTGGTGCTCGCACCTCCCAAGGCAGGAAACCCTTTGTCCAGGCCACCATCTGCCGAGTTTCGGTCAGCAGCAGGAGGCCAGACTTGTGTCTGTGGTGGCAGCGTCCATTTTGTGAAGCTGAGGCTCTGTTTAACTTTAACCGGGGTTAAGGCTACACACATGTCGTGTCCCTCTAGAAGGGTGGAATGCTATCCCCGTCGCCAGAATTGGCGAGGGGATAGTATTCCAATTCGTATGACACCTTACTCGACATGTTTTGATAAAGCCAAACCAAAGATAGCATTTAACCGCGAGGATTATAATGCACTTAAGAGTATATGGTATGGCAATATCCCGGAACAGCTTAGGGAGTGGTTCCCGACAGCTGCAGACAGGCTCAGCTCATGCCAGAGCACCATCTCACATATTTCCAAGCACTCTGCCTCCAGGATTGATGAGGCCTTCCATAGGAGTGGCTGATAGGAACATATGTGTCCAGTTTAGGGTTAGGCACAGACATACTGTACCTAAGTAAGAGGTGGTTACACCGACTTACCCCAGCTGAGTGATCAGCCAGTTGTGTCAAAGATGGAGGCCAGGCCAGGGGTGGCATAATACATGCTGCAGCCCCTGGTAGGCCTTGGATACACCTATGCCCTGGGCACCTAGGGTGCACTAATACAGGGGCTCATAAGGTGAACCAGTTCCAATTGTGTTATGCACCTAAGGTACATGGAGTCCATTTTAAGGAGAGAGCAATCAGCCTGGGGTCCTGAATAGCAGGATCCCAGGCCAACTAAGTCAAAAACCAGCTAAACACCAGGCAAAAAGTTTGGGGGTAACCATAGTCAGATATCCACCTTCCTACATAACCCCCCCCCAAACGAAAGGAGATAAGGCTATCCTTGACCAGGTAAGCCTATATTGCCTAAGTGGCCATATAAGGAAGTACCAGCTCTGGCTTGGTAACCCCCTGTCTCATGGTCCACTAAGCAATCCCTCACCCTAAGGGTATCTGAGGGTCTCCACCATAGGGAATCTCTACCTGTGGTGTGTCTTTGCAAAGTCAAAGGCTGGTGTTGAGATGGAGTACTGAAGTGAGTTTCCTCTGTAGGGCTCAGCTTCCTCCAATCACTCTCCACCATGTGTGCCTTTCTTTCACTGACTGAGTTGCACTGTGCTCTCAGGGTCAACCTCTGGCTACCTAAAGCTGGAGGCTGGGTCCCTCTGTTTGGCTTACTGGAGGGACAGGTCAGGTTTGGGCCCTTAGGGTCCCAGGTTTGGCTGTGCCCAACAATATCCATCTGGGGGAGGTCCCTAACTACTTTTAAGGGGGATCCCTCAGGAGTTTTTAAAGCTTGCACCTCACTAGGGCTACTAGTTTCGGTGCCCCTAATCTGCTGATGGGGGTGCTTTATTTGACAGGGGGCCCTTTGGGTCTCACTGTCCTTCTTGTCCTCTGCAGCCCTGGGCTGAGTAAGGCAAGGTAGAGAGGGGCAGGTTACCTGCTCCAGACTGGGTCCCACCTGAGAAGGGTCCACTGCCATCAGAGGCTCTGTTAGGCCAGGCCTAACAACCTCTGGGACAGTTCCTTCATCAGGGGTAAGATCAGTTCCCTGAGGAGGCTGATCCTTTCCTAAAGTCTGGTGGGAGGGAGATTTCTCTTCCTCCTCAATGCTCTCTGTTTGGGTGGAGTGATCCATCATTTCAGGCTTCACTACCCATGTATCAGTTTGAGTTTGGGCTGTGGCCATCACAGCCCCACCAACCTTTTCAGGAGGAGACTCAGTTTGGGTATGGGCTGTTATCAGTACAGCCCTGCTACTCTCTTCAGGAGGGAAGTTATCTAAAGATGGGGCTGAGGTTTGCTCAGCCCTCCCAACCTTTTCAGGAAGGACATCTTGAATTGGGGCTGTAGCCATTACAGCCCCACTAACCTTTCCATGGAGATTTACCATTCTAGAATGGGTTTGCTGTTCAACCTCAGCCCAGGCTGAGATTTCCAAATCATTACCCAGTAGGCAATCTACAGGCAAGTTTGCTGACACTGCCACTCTCTTTGGGCCAGTGACACCTCCCCAGCTAAGATTGACTACTGCCATGGGATGATTGGATTCTATGCCATCAATGTTTGTCACCTGATATTTGGCATCAGGTAAAAGTTGCCTTGAGGGGACTAGACATTCAGCCACCATGGTGATGCTAGCCCCTGTGTCTCTGAAGGCCTCAACTTTCAAGCCATTGATGAGGGGCTCCTGTCTATACTTGCTCAAAGTGTTTGGGCAAGCTGTGAAATTGGCAAACCCCATGCCAGTCTCATAGACAAGAGTATCTGAGTTAGGGGACCTGGATAGGCCAGAGTCCACCTGTCCTCCAAAAGTAAACCCACCCAAATTCTTGGGGGTGCTCCCACCACCTGGGGGACCACTGCTAACAGTGACAGGAGGTGTTGGAGCCTTACCTGGAGGTATATTCTCCTTATTGCCATTCTTGGGACAACAGCTATCTGTTTTGTAATGCCCCACCTGTTTACAGGTATGACAATAAGGCTTTTTCTGGGATGTAGAAGTGTCTTGGGACCCACCCCCATTCTTGGAGTTTTGGGGCCCTGGGGAAGTCTTTTCCTTACTTTTATCCCCACCCTTCTCTTGAGGCTTGGTAGTCTCTTTCTTTTGGTCACCACCCTGGTTCTTAGGCCTGATCCTGGTTCTGACCCATTTGTCTGCCCTCCTACCCAATTCTTGTGGGGAGGTCAGATCAGAGTCAACCAGGTGCTGATGTAGAAGCTGATTTTGACAATTACTTAAGATTTGCTCTCTCATAATTAAATTATACAATCCTGTATAGTCAGTAACCTTACTTCCCAGCAACCAGCCCTCCAGAGCCTTAGTGGCACACTCAACAAATTCAGACCAGTCCTGAGTCTGTGTCTTCTGGGTGTCTCTGAACATTAACCTGTACTGTTCAGTGGTTAAGCCTAACCCATCAATCAGAGCACTCTTCAGGACCATGTAGTTTCTAGAATCCTCATCACTAACTGTGAGGAGTCTGTCTCTGCCTCTACCTTCAAAGGAGAGCCACAAGATTGCTGCCCACTGCTCCTGAGGGATCTGCTGTACCATGCAGGCTCTCTCAAGTGCAGTCATCCATTTGTGGATATCATCCCCAGCTTTGTAGGGGGGCACAATCTTACTCAGGTTTCTTGTATCAAAGGACCTGTCTTTATCCTTCTGGATATTGCTGCCACCAGTGGATCCTAATCCACTCTCTCTAGGCTGTCTTGCTCTAGCAAGTTTCTCCTTAGCCAGGGCAACCTCTAACTCTTGCCTCTGGATCCTAAGCTCAGCCTCTCTCATCTTGGCCTCATGTTCCCTTCTCTGAGGGCTAGTCATCTCCTTTCTGGAGTGACCATGAGAGCCTCTAGAGACATGGGAGGTATTGGATTCACCTGAGTGATGCCTTCTCCTCCTATGGCCCTGGTTAAGTCCACCTGGGGGTCTGAATGGGTTGTTACCTGATTCATTCCCAAGTTGACTTAAGTTAGCCTGGTTCAGTCTACTGACCAGCACCTGACTATCTCTGTCATCATCTGACTCACTGCTTTCCACCTCCTCCTCTTCTTCTTCCTCTTCCTCTTCATCTACTTGAGGAGCTCCAGTGGTGGAGGCTTCCTCATCTACTAGGACGATAGGGGTAGGGGTGTCTACAGTGTCATCCTCTGAAGGATGGCCTCCTTCAGCATCCCCTGTGGGGTTTGCCTTAGAGGGCTTTAGAGTCTCAGACTGGTCCAAGAGCTCTCTTAGGTGGTCTGTAGTAGGGGAAGGCCCTGTCTTCAGACCCCTTAAGACACAAAGCTGTCTTAATTCCTTAAAGGAAAAAATAGCAAATTTGGATGGTGCCCTTGGAGGGTCACTCTCAACAGGAGTAAGTCCACTGGACCCCTCTGCTCCAGACATTGCTCTAGTGTGGGTGGATGTGTTGCAATCTACCTACACTGGTGTTTACCTACTAAACCTATCTAGTAGTTGTAGCTAGGGTGTGCTACTCCCTTTGCTCTACAACAACTAAGTTCAGTAGAACTTATGTATACTAGTCTTGTTTTATATGTACCTAGCAGGTACCTGTATGATCTTTCAAATGATAATCTCAAAGATTGTAATGGTAAAACAACAGCAAGCTCAGATCCCAATCCGCTGCTCACCAATGTGAGAAGTTGGCCTGGTATATAATGCTCACTAATTCTAGTGATCACTTTGTACCATGCCAAGCAACCCTTATGATGATGGTTGTAATTCAACCTTGTAGACCAGTTATCCTAGTGGTAACGTGGACAAAGCAGTCTTAGGCTAAACTCTGAAAGGCATGTGAAGCCAGCTGTTATACCATACACAACCCCCTTGAATACCAAATGAAAGGGACACCACACAGATATATATTAAAAATATATATTGATTTATTAACTATAAAATCCCCTGGACTCTTTATGAGCACAGAAGCACAAGCGTTAAATCACAAGACAGTTTAAAATACACAAAAGTTGCACAATATGGATGAGCCCTAGGGGCCACCTAAACCATATACTAAATAAGTGGTATAAGAGATACCTAAAGGAAAGTGAAGAGGCCTAGGGCCTTGGGAATCGCTGGAGCTATTCGAGACTGGAGGTAACTAAGTCGGGAAAGGCCCACGGGACTCGGGTGCAGTGTTCAAAGTGCACGCACTTCTCAATACAAAGTCTATGGTGCGTAAAAAGCACAAAGTTAGAAAGTTAGGAACCTTCCGAGTGACCTACGGAGCTGAAACTTAAAACACAGGCCCTTGGGATGTGTACCAGTGCAGGAGCACCGGCGGAGCTGAGTTACCTCACCCACAGGAAGCGGGTGCACAGGGTCGAAGATGTGTCGGGTTTCGTCACGCTGGTCGATGGTGCTTGGAGCTGAAGATGCTGCAGGCGGCTCGATGAGAAGAGTTCCGGTGGATCCAAGGGTGGATCAGAAGAGTTGAAGACCTGAAAGCAGAGGGGACAGTGTTCAAAGTCACTAGCCAGTGACTACCGTGGAACCAGATTGGAACCAGGCGATGTCGGGTGCAAACAGGCGTTGTCGGGTAGCTTCTTTCTGCAGCCACGTGGATACCCGGGGTCGAGGACGTCCAGGAGTCGGTCACGAGCTGTCCCATGTAGGCTTCTCGCTGTTGGCGGTGTCGGCGACCTGATCGGAGCAAACAGGCCTTGGCAAATGCAAGCCACGCAGAAGTTGAAAGATGCTGTTCACTCGGACCAGCAAGGTCAGAGCGGGTGCTCCTTTTCACAGGAGCTTGGGTAGGTCTGGAGCAACCAGACCTGCTGTTTAAATCTTCGGGTTCGTCGCCAAGATGGCCGCTGGCCACGTGGCTAGTGGCCGGGATGGCGCGTCGAGTGGCACAGTGCAAAAGGGCCCCACGCAGATCGTGGAGATGCTGGGGGGCTGATCTTCGGTGCAAGGGCTGCTCGGTGGTGGGGGTTCTCAATCCCCAAAGCACAACGTCGAGGATGCCTCAGAAGCTGCGCAGTCAGCTTTACGAGTGTCTTCCAAGAGGTCCGGTCCCACGTCACTCGGTGCCTCCACGGGTCCCTTCTTCGCAGGGACTGTGGATCGGGCTTTGAGAGGTCTGGGAGTCTGGTTCTTGTCGGGCTCTGGGCTCGGTCTCCGGCGGGAGGCGGCGGCAAAGCAGACGTCGAGTCGCTGGTTGGTACCTGTGTTCACAGGGTGGTCACTCCTTGGCCACAAGGGAGATTCTTCTTCAGTCTTCTGTGCAGCAGAATGTCGAAGTCCAGTCTTCTTCTTAGTTTTAAGTTGATTTCGGGATGATCTGCTGTGCAATGGCACTGCTCCCCCTCTTATTCCCAAACTGGGGGTGGATCACCTACTAGGTCCCTCCTCTGGGAGGAACCAGGAAGGGGGGCGGTTACACCCCCTTGCCTTTGTCCAGCTCCGCGCCAGGACTGGGGCTGGAAGGCCCCAGAACCGGTTTGGACTGGCCTATGCACGGGGACACCTTGTGTGCCCCGGGCATGTCTGATTCTTTTCAGCCCTGTCCTACCTAATACACAAAATCCTGTCTGGGGTGGTGCTCGCACCTCCCAAGGCAGGAAACCCTTTGTCCAGGCCACCATCTGCCGAGTTTCGGTCAGCAGCAGGAGGCCAGACTTGTGTCTGTGGTGGCAGCGTCCATTTTGTGAAGCTGAGGCTCTGTTTAACTTTAACCGGGGTTAAGGCTACACACATGTCGTGTCCCTCTAGAAGGGTGGAATGCTATCCCCGTCGCCAGAATTGGCGAGGGGATAGTATTCCAATTCGTATGACACCTTACTCGACATGTTTTGATAAAGCCAAACCAAAGATAGCATTTAACCGCGAGGATTATAATGCACTTAAGAGTATATGGTGTGGCAATATCCCGGAACAGCTTAGGGAGTGGTTCCCGACAGCTGCAGACAGGCTCAGCTCATGCCAGAGCACCATCTCACATATTTCCAAGCACTCTGCCTCCAGGATTGATGAGGCCTTCCATAGGAGTGGCTGATAGGAACATATGTGTCCAGTTTAGGGTTAGGCACAGACATACTGTACCTAAGTAAGAGGTGGTTACACCGACTTACCCCAGCTGAGTGATCAGCCAGTTGTGTCAAAGATGGAGGCCAGGCCAGGGGTGGCATAATACATGCTGCAGCCCCTGGTAGGCCTTGGATACACCTATGCCCTGGGCACCTAGGGTGCACTAATACAGGGGCTCATAAGGTGAACCAGTTCCAATTGTGTTATGCACCTAAGGTACATGGAGTCCATTTTAAGGAGAGAGCAATCAGCCTGGGGTCCTGAATAGCAGGATCCCAGGCCAACTAAGTCAAAAACCAGCTAAACACCAGGCAAAAAGTTTGGGGGTAACCATAGTCAGATATCCACCTTCCTACACTCCCTCCCCTCCGTTAATAATTTAATACAAATCTCCATCCTTGGTCAGTTTTACAATATGTTAATTAAATATGCCAATCAAGGATGAACCAATTTTGCCCTGTAAACACTTTAAAACTGGTTAGCAGAGTTCTAAGGCCAGCAAAACAAGTTTTTGGAAACAATAGTAGGGTTAAAGACAAAACATTTTGGTAAGACCACTTAAAGGCTGACAGGTCTAACACTAGTGGTAAGGACTCTCTTTAAAAGGAGACTCAGAATATGCCTAGACTTATCAACTGTATGGCAGAGGCAGTATTATGCCAGAGGTGAGTGCCATCATGCTATATGTACCCACAGTATGCCTTGAAGTACCACTAATATAGCAGCGAAAACATTGTGTTAGAAGAAGGCCTCACCAGGTGAAGAATGCTGACATTATTTCAAACTTGTGTTAGGAATTGCAATTCTGATACCAAGACATGAGTTTGGCAGATGGAAGTACCATAAGGCTCTTTCATGTTCAGGGCAGTGATTTCCTAGAGAGGACATCGACACGACATTAGAGGGATTGGTTGGGATCATCACTGATGAACAACAAGTGAGGAAGAGTAAGAATAGCTACACAAATGGCACATGGCTTTGTCACTTTCTAGCTCCTGGTGGATGACACTGTGCTAATCATATGCGTAAAAACTCTGCTAAAAACACAGACAGTATTTTTTTTCATAATTTATGTGGCACTTTAAGCCTGATAGGGTATTTTCTTGCTGTAAATATATTACCTACTGGCAGTCGCCAGTAGGTATATATAGTTAGGACCTAGTTACCATAGGAAATCCCCAACATTCTATTGGGAATAACTTTGGCACCGATTGAGCAATCTGCATGTAATTTTCCTTAAAATTGCTTTGCTCTGCTCTGCTCCTTCCCTGAATGTTTTGGGGGATTCGTCAAGCGGGGGCCAAGAAAAAAGAGGGTCCCAAAACGTGTTTTCACCATGTTAATTTCCATAGGGATCTTTAGACACGGCTACAGCCCGAACGGCTGAATGGAATTTCACCGAACTTGGCAAAATGGTAGGGCCTGGTTTACAGATGTGCCTTTGCTATGTTTGGTGAAAATCCCTCCAGTAGTTGTTGAGAAAATTTAATTTGAGCAAATTATATATCTATATGCGCTCACCGTACGCGTACGTGCGCGTACCTGCACGTACCCTTATGTGCGCAAGCGAGTTTCTAATTGGCTGGCAGTCGACTGTCAACATTCCAAACTGTCCAAACCAGTAAGTGTTGGCCTCCATCTTGTTTTTCAGGAGAACTGAGGCACAAGAGAGCCCAAAACAAGAGTGGAAAACACAAAAAGGGGGCAGGGTAGAGACCCCCCAACCCTCTCGCCCTTCTAAGGGGGTCCCAAAAGGATCCCCAAGGGCAAAAAATAAAAAATAATTCGAAAAAACCGCGGGGTACGCACACCGTATGGGTACGGTACGCGTAACGTGTGCGTACCACGCGATTTTAAAAAATAATAAATATTTTTTTGCACTTGGTGGTCCTTCTGTGACCCCCTGAGAAGGGCTAGGGGGTCAGGGGGTCTCAACCCTGCCCCCTTTTCACGTTTTCCACTCTTGTTTTGTGCTCTCTTGTGCCTCACTTCTCCTGAGAAACAAGATGACTGCTCAGGTGGTCCCAGAAGGATAATAACATATATAAACGTTATCCACTAATAGAATTAGCATTTACAAAACCTTTGAAATTTATTGAAAAAAAATATAGGTTTCACGCCTGATATAGTTAGGAATTAGCATTTAAAAAACCTTGCAAAATCACTGAAAAAACCAGAGGTTTCAAGCCTAATATAGTTAGGAATTAGCATTTAAAAAACCTTGAAAATTCATTTAAAAAACCATAGGTTTCAGGCCTTATATAGTTAGGAATTAGCATTTAAAAAACCATTGAAATTGCTCCTATATAGTTAGTTGTACTAACTATATTTTGCGCAACCGCAATCCACTGCTCATGATGTATGCATATTACATCATTCATGACATGGTCAGTGACATCACTGATGACATCACTGATGACATCTCAAATGACATCACTGATGACATCACTGATGACATCTCATTTGACATCACTGATCACATCACTGATGATATCATTCATGTGATAATTCGATGCACCTCCTCACAATCTAATATAACCTTTGATACACCCAGTGTTAAATACAGACTACCATTCTTGAAACAATTGACACACCAATATCAGTTACTACATACGCACTCACTGATTCCTAGATCTACACACACATTCACTCATTCACCCATAGAATCCCTCATATATACAGTCACTCATCAATTCAACACTATCATATGCACTCATACACCTATACAGACACTCACACACTGCCACTCATCCATGGAGTTACTCACACACCTAGTCAGTCATGCAAAGAATCAATCACACTTCCATTTCCTCAACTATACAGTTATACACACAACACCTTACTTATTCAAACATATACTAACACATACTTACTCTCTTGTACAATCACTGATACAAGTACACAATGATCCATACAGCCACTCGCACATTCACTGGCTCTCATGTATAGTCATTTACATATGCCAACTTCCACATGCACTGTGTTTTACATATGCACTTACTTGGACATGTAGCACTGAGATATCCATTCATTCACCAACACACCCATGCACACAGTCAACCGCCCATATAGCTGTGTCTACATGCACTCTTGAACTCATACACCTAGTGAATCAACTGCTCACACATCTATGCACAGAGTCACACACCACCCAGCCACTCACACACACACTCCCATTTAAATACTTGGGCAACCAATCAATAACCCATATAGCCACTCATATAGCTACTGATCAACACATGCAGCAGCTTACACAACAACAGACATACTGATGCACACATTCAGACAGTTTAGTCACTAACCCATGCATTTAGTAAGACACATTTAATCACTCACTCATACAGTCAGTCACGCACCTACTAAATTCATCCAGACACTTATACATCCACTCATTCTTCAATATGTAAAACATAATTAAACTTTACAGAAACACACAGTCACTAGATGATGTCATCAGTGATGTCATCAGTGATGTCAAATGAGATGTCATCTGTGATGTCATCAGTGATGTCATTTGAGATGTCATCAGTGACGTCATCAGTGATGTCACTGACCATGACATGAATGATGTAATATGTGACATCATCAGCAGTGGATTGCGGGCGCACGAAATATAGTTAGTACAATTAACTATATAGGAGCAATTTCAATGGTTTTTTAAACGCTAATTCCTAACTATATAAGGCCTGAAACCCATGGTTTTTTAAGTGAATTTGCAAGGTTATATATATATATATATATATATATATATATATATATATATGCAAAAAAGAAGGAGCGAACTCTGGGTAGTTCTCAAGTTTAGGTGGAAAGCAGCCCCTGTTAGAGCCCTCTCAACACCAGCGACACTCTAGATCTGCTCACCTCAAATGTCTGTTTTTCTATCAAAGTTTTTAAGCATAAGATAAGCACAATGCTATCCACGCCGAGATAGAAAATGACAAAGTCTTTTGCAATTTATACAGCAAAGTCTTTAAGCATAGGACTAGTACAGTGCTGTACTCGCCGAGCTGTAAAATTACAAAAGCCATTTATCACTCCAGGCACAATATTACAGCTTTGAATTAGTGAAATACCAACTCAAGCCAACCTGAAATGAGTAAAAGCAACCCCTGACACAGTGTTTCGCTCTAATTAGAGCTCTTCATAAAGGAGGTATAGCTTTGTCCAGACACAAGGAAGCACCCAGTATTAAGTCAAAACATAACCCTTTCAGGCATAGAGTGACCCATAAATTATGCAAAAAAGAAGGAGAGAACTCTGGGTGTTCTCAAGTTCAGGTGCAAAGCAGCCCCTGTTAGAGCACTCTCAACACCAGCGACACTCTAGATCGCTGCAACCCCAGACACAGTGTTTCGCTCTAATTAGAGCTCTTCAGAGAGGTATAGCTTTGTCCAGACACCAGGGAGTACCCAGTATTAAGTCAAAACAAAACCCTTTCAGACATAGAGTGACGCATAAATTATGCAAAAAAGAAGGAGAGAACTCTGGGTAGTTCTCAAGTTTAGGTTGAAAGCAGCCCCTGTTAGAGCACTCTCAACACCAGCGACACTCTATGTCTGCTCACCTCAAATGTCTGTTTTTCTATCAAAGTTTTTAAGCATAGGATTAGCACAGTGCTATCCACGCAGAGATAGAAAATGACAAAGTCTTTTGCAATTTATAAAGCAAAGTCTTTAAACATAGGACTAGTACAGTGCTGTCCTTGCCGAGCTGTAAAATTGTCTTGAGTTGGTATTTCACTAATTCAAAGCTGTAATTATGTGCCTGGAGTGATAATGGAAAGGGGAGACCACTCGGTCACCCCGAACGTATGGCTGGGTGCCCCGATCCCCCGGGAAACCTTTGCGGGCGGGGGGCGTGTCCCGGCCGGTATGCCCATAGCATTGGCTTGGTAGTTTAGTCTGCCCTGTTCCCATGATGCACTGGGCCAGGGACAGACTGATTTGCATATAGCCAGGTTCTGAGCTGGGATGGTGCAGTGAGATAAATAACGGTGATGGATCAAGCCCTGATCTTTGGACTGGGTAAGAGTGGTCTGCTTAATTCAGCCACTCTGTTCATCACCACCCCCTTTTCTGAATCGTTTTTGGCCACTATAGGTGTGGCAGGGTATACTCAGACATGAGTCCCTTTCTCACTGCACCATCAGGATTCAAGCAAGCCGGGCCGAAGACGGCTGAAATGCCAGAAACCGGTCCCCGGTAGCTTGTCTCCTTTCTGGTGAAGAATTGGCTTGGTAGCTTAGTCTGCCCTGTTCCCATGATGCACTGGGCCAGGGACAGACTGATTTGCATATAGCCAGGTTCTGAGCTGGGATGGTGCAGTGAGATAAATAATGGTGATGGATCAAGCCCTGATCTTTGGACTGGGTAAGAGTGGTCTGCTTAATTCAGACACTCTGTTCATCACCACCCCCTTTTCTGAATCGTTTTTGGCCACTATAGGTGTGGCAGGGTATACTCAGACATGAGTCCCTTTCTCACTGCACCATCAGGATTCAAGCAAGCCGGGCTGAAGACGGCTGAAATGCCAGAAACCGGTCCCCGGTAGCTTGTCTCCTTTCTGGTGAAGAATTGGCTTGGTAGTTTAGTCTGCCCTGTTCCCATGATGCACTGGGCCAGGGACAGACTGATTTGCATATAGCCAGGTTCTGAGCTGGGATGGTGCAGTGAGATAAATAACGGTGATGGATCAAACCCTGATCTTTGGACTGGGTAAGAGTGGTCTGCTTAATTCAGACACTCTGTTCATCACCACCCCCTTTTCTGAATCGTTTTTGGCCACTATAGGTGTGGCAGGGTATACTCAGACATGAGTCCCTTTCTCACTGCACCATCAGGATTCAAGCAAGCCGGGCCGAAGACGGCTGAAATGCCACAAACCGGTCCCCGGTAGCTTGTCTCCTTTCTGGTGAAGAATTGGCTTGGTAGTTTAGTCTGCCCTGTTCCCATGATGCACTGGGCCAGGGACAGACTGATTTGCATATAGCCAGGTTCTGAGCTGGGATGGTGCAGTGAGATAAATAACGGTGATGGATCAAGCCCTGATCTTTGGACTGGGTAAGAGTGGTCTGCTTAATTCAGACACTCTGTTCATCACCACCCCCTTTTCTGAATCGTTTTTGGCCACTATAGGTGTGGCAGGGTATACTCAGACATGAGTCCCTTTCTCACTGCACCATCAGGATTCAAGCAAGCCGGGCCGAAGACGGCTGAAATGCCAGAAACCGGTCCCCGGTAGCTTGTCTCCTTTCTGGTGAAGAATTGGCTTGGTAGTTTAGTCTGCCCTGTTCCCATGATGCACTGGGCCAGGGACAGACTGATTTGCATATAGCCAGGTTCTGAGCTGGGATGGTGCAGTGAGATAAATAACGGTGATGGATCAAGCCCTGATCTTTGGACTGGGTAAGAGTGGTCTGCTTAATTCAGACACTCTGTTCATCACCACCCCCTTTTCTGAATCGTTTTTGGCCACTATAGGTGTGGCAGGGTATACTCAGACATGAGTCCCTTTCTCACTGCACCATCAGGATTCAAGCAAGCCGGGCCGAAGACGGCTGAAATGCCAGAAACCGGTCCCCGGTAGCTTGTCTCCTTTCTGGTGAAGAATTGGCTTGGTAGTTTAGTCTGCCCTGTTCCCATGATGCACTGGGCCAGGGACAGACTGATTTGCATATAGCCAGGTTCTGAGCTGGGATGGTGCAGTGAGATAAATAACGGTGATGGATCAAGCCCTGATCTTTGGACTGGGTAAGAGTGGTCTGCTTAATTCAGACACTCTGTTCATCACCACCCCCTTTTCTGAATCGTTTTGGCCACTATAGGTGTGGCAGGGTATACTCAGACATGAGTCCCTTTCTCACTGCACCATCAGGATTCAAGCAAGCCGGGCCGAAGACGGCTGAAATGCCAGAAACCGGTCCCCGGTAGCTTGTCTCCTTTCTGGTGAAGAATTGGCTTGGTAGTTTAGTCTGCCCTGTTCCCATGATGCACTGGGCCAGGGACAGACTGATTTGCATATAGCCAGGTTCTGAGCTGGGATGGTGCAGTGAGATAAATAACGGTGATGGATCAAGCCCTGATCTTTGGACTGGGTAAGAGTGGTCTGCTTAATTCAGACACTCTGTTCATCACCACCCCCTTTTCTGAATCGTTTTTGGCCACTATAGGTGTGGCAGGGTATACTCAGACATGAGTCCCTTTCTCACTGCACCATCAGGATTCAAGCAAGCCGAGCCGAAGACGGCTGAAATGCCAGAAACCGGTCCCCGGTAGCTTGTCTCCTTTCTGGTGAAGAATTGGCTTGGTAGTTTAGTCTGCCCTGTTCCCATGATGCACTGGGCCAGGGACAGACTGATTTGCATATAGCCAGGTTCTGAGCTGGGATGGTGCAGTGAGATAAATAACGGTGATGGATCAAGCCCTGATCTTTGGACTGGGTAAGAGTGGTCTGCTTAATTCAGACACTCTGTTCATCACCACCCCCTTTTCTGAATCGTTTTTGGCCACTATAGGTGTGGCAGGGTATACTCAGACATGAGTCCCTTTCTCACTGCACCATCAGGATTCAAGCAAGCCGGGCCGAAGACGGCTGAAATGCCAGAAACCGGTCCCCGGTAGCTTGTCTCCTTTCTGGTGAAGAATTGGCTTGGTAGTTTAGTCTGCCCTGTTCCTATGATGCACTGGGCCAGGGACAGACTGATTTGCATATAGCCAGGTTCTGAGCTGGGATGGTGCAGTGAGATAAATAACGGTGATGGATCAAGCCCTGATCTTTGGACTGGGTAAGAGTGGTCTGCTTAATTCAGACACTCTGTTCATCACCACCCCCTTTTCTGATTCGTTTTTGGCCACTATAGGTGTGGCAGGGTATACTCAGACATGAGTCCCTTTCTCACTGCACCATCAGGATTCAAGCAAGCCGGGCCGAAGACGGCTGAAATGCCAGAAACGGGTCCCCGGTAGCTAGTCTCCTTTCTGGTGAAGAATTGGCTTGGTAGTTTAGTCTGCCCTGTTCCCATGATGCACTGGGCCAGGGACAGACTGATTTGCATATAGCCAGGTTCTGAGCTGGGATGGTGCAGTGAGATAAATAACGGTGATGGATCAAGCCCTGATCTTTGGACTGGGTAAGAGTGGTCTGCTTAATTCAGACACTCTGTTCATCACCACCCCCTTTTCTGAATCGTTTTTGGCCACTATAGGTGTGGCAGGGTATACTCAGACATGAGTCCCTTTCTCACTGCACCATCAGGATTCAAGCAAGCCGGGCCGAAGACGGCTGAAATGCCAGAAACCGGTCCCCGGTAGCTTGTCTCCTTTCTGGTGAAGAATTGGCTTGGTAGGTTAGTCTGCCCTGTTCCCATGATGCACTGGGCCAGGGACAGACTGATTTGCATATAGCCAGGTTCTGAGCTGGGATGGTGCAGTGAGATAAATAACAGTGATGGATCAAGCCCTGATCTTTGGACTGGGTAAGAGTGGTCTGCTTAATTCAGACACTCTGTTCATCACCACCCCCTTTTCTGAATCGTTTTTGGCCACTATAGGTGTGGCAGGGTATACTCAGACATGAGTCCCTTTCTCACTGCACCATCAGGATTCAAGCAAGCCGGGCCGAAGACGGCTGAAATGCCAGAAACCGGTCCCCGGTAGCTTGTCTCCTTTCTGGTAAAAAATTGGCTTGGTAGTTTAGTCTGCCCTGTTCCCATGATGCACTGGGCCAGGGACAGACTGATTTGCATATAGCCAGGTTCTGAGCTGGGATGGTGCAGTGAGATAAATAACGGTGATGGATCAAGCCCTGATCTTTGGACTGGGTAAGAGTGGTCTGCTTAATTCAGACACTCTGTTCATCACCACCCCCTTTTCTGAATCGTTTTTGGCCACTATAGGTGTGGCAGGGTATACTCAGACATGAGTCCCTTTCTCACTGCACCATCAGGATTCAAGCAAGCCGGGCCGAAGACGGCTGAAATGCCAGAAACCGGTCCCCGGTAGCTAGTCTCCTTTCTGGTGAAGAATTGGCTTGGTAGTTTAGTCTGCCCTGTTCCCATGATGCACTGGGCCAGGGACAGACTGATTTGCATATAGCCAGGTTCTGAGCTGGGATGGTGCAGTGAGATAAATAACGGTGATGGATCAAGCCCTGATCTTTGGACTGGGTAAGAGTGGTCTGCTTAATTCAGACACTCTGTTCATCACCACCCCCTTTTCTGAATCATTTTTGGCCACTATAGGTGTGGCAGGGTATACTCAGACATGAGTCCCTTTCTCACTGCACCATCAGGATTCAAGCAAGCCGGGCCGAAGACGGCTGAAATGCTAGAAACCGGTCCCCGGTAGCTTGTCTCCTTTCTGGTGAAGAATTGGCTTGGTAGTTTAGTCTGCCCTGTTCCCATGATGCACTGGGCCAGGGACAGACTGATTTGCATATAGCCTGGTTCTGAGCTGGGATGGTGCAGTGAGATAAATAACGGTGATGGATCAAGCCCTGATCTTTGGACTGGGTAAGAGTGGTCTGCTTAATTCAGACACTCTGTTCATCACCACCCCCTTTTCTGAATCGTTTTTGCCCACTATAGGTGTGGCAGGGTATACTCAGACATGAGTCCCTTTCTCACTGCACCATCAGGATTCAAGCAAGCCGGGCCGAAGACGGCTGAAATGCCAGAAACCGGTCCCCGGTAGCTTGTCTCCTTTCTGGTGAAGAATTGGCTTAGTAGTTTAGTCTGCCCTGTTCCCATGATGTACTGGGCCAGGGACAGACTGATTTGCATATAGCCAGGTTCTGAGCTGGGATGGTGCAGTGAGATAAATAACGGTGATGGATCAAGCCCTGATCTTTGGACTGGGTAAGAGTGGTCTGCTTAATTCAGACACTCTGTTCATCACCACCCCCTTTTCTGAATCGTTTTTGGCCACTATAGGTGAGGCAGGGTATACTCAGACATGAGTCCCTTTCTCACTGCACCATCAGGATTCAAGCAAGCCGAGCCGAAGACGGCTGAAATGCCAGAAACCGGTCCCCGGTAGCTTGTCTTTTTTCTGTTAAAGAATTGGCTTGGTAGTTTAGTCTGCCCTGTTCCCATGATGCACTGGGCCAGGGACAGACTGATTTACATATAGCCAGGTTCTGAGCTGGGATGGTGCAGTGAGATAAATAACGGTGATGGATCAAGCCCTGATCTTTGGACTGGGTAAGAGTGGTCTGCTTAATTCAGACACTCTGTTCATCACCACCCCCTTTTCTGAATCGTTTTTGGCCACTATAGGTGTGGCAGGGTATACTCAGACATGAGTCCCTTTCTCACTGCACCATCAGGATTCAAGCAAGCCGGGCCGAAGACGGCTGAAATGCCAGAAACCGGTCCCCGGTAGCTTGTCTCCTCTCTGGTGAAGAATTGGCTTGGTAGTTTAGTCTGCCCTGTTCCCATGATGCACTGGGCCAGGGACAGACTGATTTGCATATAGCCAGGTTCTGTGCTGGGATGGTGCAGTGAGATAAATAACGGTGATGGATCAAGCCCTGATCTTTGGACTGGGTAAGAGTGGTCTGCTTAATTCAGACACTCTGTTCATCACCACCCCCTTTTCTGAATCGTTTTTGGCCACTATAGGTGTGGCAGGGTATACTCAGACATGAGTCCCTTTCTCACTGCACCATCAGGATTCAAGCAAGCCGGGCCGAAGACGGCTGAAATGCCAGAAACCGGTCCCCGGTAGCTTGTCTCCTTTCTGGTGAAGAATTGGCTTGGTAGTTTAGTCTGCCCTGTTCCCATGATGCACTGGGCCAGGGACAGACTGATTTGCATATAGCCAGGTTCTGAGCTGGGATGGTGCAGTGAGATAAATAACGGTGATGGATCAAGCCCTGATCTTTGGACTGGGTAAGAGTGGTCTGCTTAATTCAGACACTCTGTTCATCACCACCCCCTTTTCTGAATCGTTTTTGGCCACTATAGGTGTGGCAGGGTATACTCAGACATGAGTCCCTTTCTCACTGCACCATCAGGATTCAAGCAAGCCGGGCCGAAGACGGCTGAAATGCCAGAAACCGGTCCCCGGTAGCTTGTCTCCTTTCTGGTGAAGAATTGGCTTGGTAGTTTAGTCTGCCCTGTTCCCATGATGCACTGGGCCAGGGACAGACTGATTTGCATATAGCCAGGTTCTGAGCTGGGATGGTGCAGTGAGATAAATAACGGTGATGGATCAAGCCCTGATCTTTGGACTGGGTAAGAGTGGTCTGCTTAATTCAGACACTCTGTTCATCACCACCCCCTTTTCTGAATCGTTTTTGGCCACTATAGGTGTGGCAGGGTATACTCAGACATGAGTCCCTTTCTCACTGCACCATCAGGATTCAAGCAAGCCGGGCCGAAGACGGCTGAAATGCCAGAAACCGGTCCCCGTTAGCTTGTCTCCTTTCTGGTGAAGAATTGGCTTGGTAGTTTAGTCTGCCCTGTTCCCATGATGCACTGGGCCAGGGACAGACTGATTTGCATATAGCCAGGTTCTGAGCTGGGATGGTGCAGTGAGATAAATAACGGTGATGGATCAAGCCCTGATCTTTGGACTGGGTAAGAGTGGTCTGCTTAATTCAGACACTCTGTTCATCACCACCCCCTTTTCTGAATCATTTTTGGCCACTATAGGTGTGGCAGGGTATACTCAGACATGAGTCCCTTTCTCACTGCACCATCAGGATTCAAGAAAGCCGGGCCGAAGACGGCTGAAATGCCAGAAACCGGTCCCCGGTAGCTTGTCTCCTTTCTGGTGAAGAATTGGCTTGGTAGTTTAGTCTGCCCTGTTCCCATGATGCACTGGGCCAGGGACAGACTGATTTGCATATAGCCAGGTTCTGAGCTGGGATGGTGCAGTGAGATAAATAACGGTGATGGATCAAGCCCTGATCTTTGGACTGGGTAAGAGTGGTCTGCTTAATTCAGACACTCTGTTCATCACCACCCCCTTTTCTGAATCGTTTTTGGCCACTATAGGTGTGGCAGGGTATACTCAGACATGAGTCCCTTTCTCACTGCACCATCAGGATTCAAGCAAGCCGGGCCGAAGACGGCTGAAATGCCAGAAACCGGTCCCCGGTAGCTTGTCTTCTTTCTGGTGAAGAATTGGCTTGGTAGTTTAGTCTGCCCTGTTCCCATGATGCACTGGGCCAGGGACAGACTGATTTGCATATAGCCAGGTTCTGAGCTGGGATGGTGCAGTGAGATAAATAACGGTGATGGATCAAGCCCTGATCTTTGGACTGGGTAAGAGTGGTCTGCTTAATTCAGACACTCTGTTCATCACCACCCCCTTTTCTGAATCGTTTTTGGCCACTATAGGTGTGGCAGGGTATACTCAGACATGAGTCCCTTTCTCACTGCACCATCAGGATTCAAGCAAGCCGGGCCGAAGACGGCTGAAATGCCAGAAACCGGTCCCCGGTAGCTTGTCTCCTTTCTGGTGAAGAATTGGCTTGGTAGTTTAGTCTGCCCTGTTCCCATGATGCACTGGGCCAGGGACAGACTGATTTGCATATAGCCAGGTTCTGAGCTGGGATGGTGCAGTGAGATAAATAACGGTGATGGATCAAGCCCTGATCTTTGGACTGGGTAAGAGTGGTCTGCTTAATTCAGACACTCTGTTCATCACCACCCCCTTTTCTGAATCGTTTTTGGCCACTATAGGTGTGGCAGGGTATACTCAGACATGAGTCCCTTTCTCACTGCACCATCAGGATTCAAGCAAGCCGGGCCGAAGACGGCTGAAATGCCAGAAACCGGTCCCCGGTAGCTAGTCTCCTTTCTGGTGAAGAATTGGCTTGGTAGTTTAGTCTGCCCTGTTCCCATGATGCACTGGGCCAGGGACAGACTGATTTGCATATAGCCAGGTTCTGAGCTGGGATGGTGCAGTGAGATAAATAACGGTGATGGATCAAGCCCTGATCTTTGGACTGGGTAAGAGTGGTCTGCTTAATTCAGACACTCTGTTCATCACCACCCCCTTTTCTGAATCGTTTTTGGCCACTATAGGTGTGGCAGGGTATACTCAGACATGAGTCCCTTTCTCACTGCACCATCAGGATTCAAGCAAGCCGGGCCGAAGACGGCTGAAATGCCAGAAACCGGTCCCCGGTAGCTAGTCTCCTTTCTGGTGAAGAATTGGCTTGGTAGTTTAGTCTGCCCTGTTCCCATGATGCACTGGGCCAGGGACAGACTGATTTGCATATAGCCAGGTTCTGAGCTGGGATGGTGCAGTGAGATAAATAACGGTGATGGATCAAGCCCTGATCTTTGGACTGGGTAAGAGTGGTCTGCTTAATTCAGACACTCTGTTCATCACCACCCCCTTTTCTGAATCGTTTTTGGCCACTATAGGTGTGGCAGGGTGTACTCAGACATGAGTCCCTTTCTCACTACACCATCAGGATTCAAGCAAGCCGGGCCGAAGACAGCTGAAATGCCAGAAACCGGTCCCCGGTAGCTTGTCTCCTTTCTGGTGAAGAATTGGCTTGGTAGTTTAGTCTGCCCTGTTCCCATGATGCACTGGGCCAGGGACAGACTGATTTGCATATAGCCAGGTTCTGAGCTGGGATGGTGCAGTGAGATAAATAACGGTGATGGATCAAGCCCTGATCTTTGGACTGGGTAAGAGTGGTCTGCTTAATTCAGACACTCTGTTCATCACCACCCCCTTTTCTGAATCGTTTTTGGCCACTATAGGTGTGGCAGGGTATACTCAGACATGAGTCCCTTTCTCACTGCACCATCAGGATTCAAGCAAGCCGAGCCGAAGACGGCTGAAATGCCAGAAACCGGTCCCCGGTAGCTTGTCTCCTTTCTGGTGAAGAATTGGCTTGGTAGTTTAGTCTGCCCTGTTCCCATGATGCACTGGGCCAGGGACAGACTGATTTGCATATAGCCAGGCTCTGAGCTGGGATGGTGCAGTGAGATAAATAACGGTGATGGATCAAGCCCTGATCTTTGGACTGGGTAAGAGTGGTCTGCTTAATTCAGACACTCTGTTCATCACCACCCCCTTTTCTGAATCGTTTTTGGCCACTATAGGTGTGGCAGGGTATACTCAGACATGAGTCCCTTTCTCACTGCACCATCAGGATTCAAGCAAGCCGGGCCGAAGACGGCTGAAATGCCAGAAACCGGTCCCCGGTAGCTTGTCTCCTTTCTGGTGAAGAATTAGCTTGGTAGTTTAGTCTGCCCTGTTCCCATGATGCACTGGGCCAGGGACAGACTGATTTGCATATAGCCAGGTTCTGAGCTGGGATGGTGCAGTGAGGTAAATAACGGTGATGGATCAAGCCCTGATCTTTGGACTGGGTAAGAGTGGTCTGCTTAATTCAGACACTCTGTTCATCACCACCCCCTTTTCTGAATCGTTTTTGGCCACTATAGGTGTGGCAGGGTATACTCAGACATGAGTCCCTTTCTCACTGCACCATCAGGATTCAAGCAAGCCGGGCCGAAGACGGCTGAAATGCCAGAAACCGGTCCCCGGTAGCTAGTCTCCTTTCTGGTGAAGAATTGGCTTGGTAGTTTAGTCTGCCCTGTTCCCATGATGCACTGGGCCAGGGACAGACTGATTTGCATATAGCCAGGTTCTGAGCTGGGATGGTGCAGTGAGATAAATAACAGTGATGGATCAAGCCCTGATCTTTGGACTGGGTAAGAGTGGTCTGCTTAATTCAGACACTCTGTTCATCACCACCCCCTTTTCTGAATCGTTTTTGGCCACTATAGGTGTGACAGGGTATACTCAGACATGAGTCCCTTTCTCACTGCACCATCAGGATTCAAGCAAGCCGGGCCGAAGACGGCTGAAATGCCAGAAACCGGTCCCCGGTAGCTTGTCTCCTTTCTGGTGAAGAATTGGTTTGGTAGTTTAGTCTGCCCTGTTCCCATGATGCACTGGGCCAGGGACAGACTGATTTGCATATAGCCAGGTTCTGAGCTGGGATGGTGCAGTGAGATAAATAACGGTGATGGATCAAGCCCTGATCTTTGGACTGGGTAAGAGTGGTCTGCTTAATTCAGACACTCTGTTCATCACCACCCCCTTTTCTGAATCATTTTTGGCCACTATAGGTGTGGCAGGGTATACTCAGACATGAGTCCCTTTCTCACTGCACCATCAGGATTCAAGCAAGCCGGGCCGAAGACGGCTGAAATGCCAGAGACCGGTCCCCGGTAGCTTGTCTCCTTTCTGGTGAAGAATTGGCTTGGTAGTTTAGTCTGCCCTGTTCCCATGATGCACTGGGCCAGGGACAGACTGATTTGCATATAGCCAGGTTCTGAGCTGGGATGGTGCAGTGAGATAAATAACGGTGATGGATCAAGCCCTGATCTTTGGACTGGGTAAGAGTGGTCTGCTTAATTCAGACACTCTGTTCATCACCACCCCCTTTTCTGAATCGTTTTTGCCCACTATAGGTGTGGCAGGGTATACTCAGACATGAGTCCCTTTCTCACTGCACCATCAGGATTCAAGCAAGCCGGGCCGAAGACGGCTGAAATGCCAGAAACCGGTCCCCGGTAGCTTGTCTCCTTTCTGTTGAAGAATTGGCTTAGTAGTTTAGTCTGCCCTGTTCCCATGATGTAGTGGGCCAGGGACAGACTGATTTGCATATAGCCAGGTTCTGAGCTGGGATGGTGCAGTGAGATAAATAACGGTGATGGATCAAGCCCTGATCTTTGGACTGGGTAAGAGTGGTCTGCTTAATTCAGACACTCTGTTCATCACCACCCCCTTTTCTGAATCGTTTTTGGCCACTATAGGTGAGGCAGGGTATACTCAGACATGAGTCCCTTTCTCACTGCACCATCAGGATTCAAGCAAGCCGAGCCGAAGACGGCTGAAATGCCAGAAACCGGTCCCCGGTAGCTTGTCTTTTTTCTGTTAAAGAATTGGCTTGGTAGTTTAGTCTGCCCTGTTCCCATGATGCACTGGGCCAGGGACAGACTGATTTACATATAGCCAGGTTCTGAGCTGGGATGGTGCAGTGAGATAAATAACGGTGATGGATCAAGCCCTGATCTTTGGACTGGGTAAGAGTGGTCTGCTTAATTCAGACACTCTGTTCATCACCACCCCCTTTTCTGAATCGTTTTTGGCCACTATAGGTGTGGCAGGGTATACTCAGACATGAGTCCCTTTCTCACTGCACCATCAGGATTCAAGCAAGCCGGGCCGAAGACGGCTGAAATGCCAGAAACCGATCCCCGGTAGCTTGTCTCCTTTCTGGTGAAGAATTGGCTTGGTAGTTTAGTCTGCCCTGTTCCCATGATGCACTGGGCCAGGGACAGACTGATTTGCATATAGCCAGGTTCTGAGCTGGGATGGTGCAGTGAGATAAATAACGGTGATGGATCAAGCCCTGATCTTTGGACTGGGTAAGAGTGGTCTGCTTAATTCAGACACTCTGTTCATCACCACCCCCTTTTCTGAATCGTTTTTGGCCACTATAGGTGTGGCAGGGTATACTCAGACATGAGTCCCTTTCTCACTGCACCATCAGGATTCAAGCAAGCCGGGCCGAAGACGGCTGAAATGCCAGAAACCGGTCCCCGGTAGCTTGTCTCCTTTCTGGTGAAGAATTGGCTTGGTAGTTTAGTCTGCCCTGTTCCCATGATGCACTGGGCCAGGGACAGACTGATTTGCATATAGCCAGGTTCTGAGCTGGGATGGTGCAGTGAGATAAATAACGGTGATGGATCAAGCCCTGATCTTTGGACTGGGTAAGAGTGGTCTGCTTAATTCAGACACTCTGTTCATCACCACCCCCTTTTCTGAATCGTTTTTGGCCACTATAGGTGTGGCAGGGTATACTCAGACATGAGTCCCTTTCTCACTGCACCATCAGGATTCAAGCAAGCCGGGCCGAAGACGGCTGAAATGCCAGAAACCGGTCCCCGGTAGCTTGTCTCCTTTCTGGTGAAGAATTGGCTTGGTAGTTTAGTCTGCCCTGTTCCCATGATGCACTGGGCCAGGGACAGACTGATTTGCATATAGCCAGGTTCTGAGCTGGGATGGTGCAGTGAGATAAATAACGGTGATGGATCAAGCCCTGATCTTTGGACTGGGTAAGAGTGGTCTGCTTAATTCAGACACTCTGTTCATCACCACCCCCTTTTCTGAATCGTTTTTGGCCACTATAGGTGTGGCAGGGTATACTCAGACATGAGTCCCTTTCTCACTGCACCATCAGGGTTCAAGCAAGCCGGGCCGAAGACGGCTGAAATGCCAGAAACCGGTCCCCGGTAGCTAGTCTCCTTTCTGGTGAAGAATTGGCTTGGTAGTTTAGTCTGCCCTGTTCCCATGATGCACTGGGCCAGGGACAGACTGATTTGCATATAGCCAGGTTCTGAGCTGGGATGGTGCAGTGAGATAAATAACGGTGATGGATCAAGCCCTGATCTTTGGACTGGGTAAGAGTGGTCTGCTTAATTCAGACACTCTGTTCATCACCACCCCCTTTTCTGAATCGTTTTTGGCCACTATAGGTGTGGCAGGGTATACTCAGACATGAGTCCCTTTCTCACTGCACCATCAGGATTCAAGCAAGCCGGGCCGAAGACGGCTGAAATGCCAGAAACCGGTCCCCGGTAGCTTGTCTCCTTTCTGGTGAAGAATTGGCTTGGTAGTTTAGTCTGCCCTGTTCCCATGATGCACTGGGCCAGGGACAGACTGATTTGCATATAGCCAGGTTCTGAGCTGGGATGGTGCAGTGAGATAAATAACGGTGATGGATCAAGCCCTGATCTTTGGACTGGGTAAGAGTGGTCTGCTTAATTCAGACACTCTGTTCATCACCACCCCCTTTTCTGAATCGTTTTTGGCCACTATAGGTGTGGCAGGGTATACTCAGACATGAGTCCCTTTCTCACTGCACCATCAGGATTCAAGCAAGCCGGGCCGAAGACGGCTGAAATGCCAGAAACCGGTCCCCGGTAGCTTGTCTCCTTTCTGGTGAAGAATTGGCTTGGTAGTTTAGTCTGCCCTGTTCCCATGATGCACTGGGCCAGGGACAGACTGATTTGCATATAGCCAGGTTCTGAGCTGGGATGGTGCAGTGAGATAAATAACGGTGATGGATCAAGCCCTGAACTTTGGACTGGGTAAGAGTGGTCTGCTTAATTCAGACACTCTGTTCATCACCACCCCCTTTTCTGAATCGTTTTTGGCCACTATAGGTGTGGCAGGGTATACTCAGACATGAGTCCCTTTCTCACTGCACCATCAGGATTCAAGGAAGCCGAGCCGAAGACGGCTGAAATGCCAGAAACCGGTCCCCGGTAGCTTGTCTCCTTTCTGGTGAAGAATTGGCTTGGTAGTTTAGTCTGCCCTGTTCCCATGATGCACTGGGCCAGGGACAGACTGATTTGCATATAGCCAGGTTCTGAGCTGGGATGGTGCAGTGAGATAAATAACGGTGATGGATCAAGCCCTGATCTTTGGACTGGGTAAGAGTGGTCTGCTTAATTCAGACACTCTGTTCATCACCACCCCCTTTTCTGAATCGTTTTTGGCCACTATAGGTGTGGCAGGGTATACTCAGACATGAGTCCCTTTCTCACTGCACCATCAGGATTCAAGCAAGCCGGGCCGAAGACGGCTGAAATGCCAGAAACCGGTCCCCGGTAGCTTGTCTCCTTTCTGGTGAAGAATTGGCTTGGTAGTTTAGTCTGCCCTGTTCCCATGATGCACTGGGCCAGGGACAGACTGATTTGCATATAGCCAGGTTCTGAGCTGGGATGGTGCAGTGAGATAAATAACGGTGATGGATCAAGCCCTGATCTTTGGACTGGGTAAGAGTGGTCTGCTTAATTCAGACACTCTGTTCATCACCCCCCCCTTTTCTGAATCGTTTTTGGCCACTATAGGTGTGGCAGGGTATACTCAGACACGAGTCCCTTTCTCACTGCACCATCAGGATTCAAGCAAGCCGGGCCAAAGACGGCTGAAATGCCAGAAACCGGTCCCCGGTAGCTTGTCTCCTTTCTGGTGAAGAATTGGCTTAGTAGTTTAGTCTGCCCTGTTCCCATGATGCACTGGGCCAGGGACAGACTGATTTGCATATAGCCAGGTTCTGAGCTGGGATGGTGCAGTGAGATAAATAACGGTGATGGATCAAGCCCTGATCTTTGGACTGGGTAAGAGTGGTCTGCTTAATTCAGACACTCTGTTCATCACCCCCCCCTTTTCTGAATCGTTTTTGGCCACTATAGGTGTGGCAGGGTATACTCAGACATGAGTCCCTTTCTCACTGCACCATCAGGATTCAAGCAAGCCGGGTCAAAGACGGCTGAAATGCCAGAAACCGGTCCCCGGTAGCTTGTCTCCTTTCTGGTGAAGAATTGGCTTAGTAGTTTAGTCTGCCCTGTTCCCATGATGCACTGGGCCAGGGACAGACTGATTTGCATACAGCCAGGTTCTGAGCTGGGATGGTGCAGTGAGATAAATAACGGTGATGGATCAAGCCCTGATCTTTGGACTGGGTAAGAGTGGTCTGCTTAATTCAGACACTCTGTTCATCACCACCCCCTTTTCTGAATCGTTTTTGGCCACTATAGGTGTGGCAGGGTATACTCAGACATGAGTCCCTTTCTCACTGCACCATCAGGATTCAAGCAAGCCGGGCCGAAGACGGCTGAAATGCCAGAAACTGGTCCCCGGTAGCTTGTCTCCTTTCTGGTGAAGAATTGGCTTGGTAGTTTAGTCTGCCCTGTTCCCATGATGCACTGGGCCAGGGACAGACTGATTTGCATATAGCCAGGTTCTGAGCTGGGATGGTGCAGTGAGATAAATAACGGTGATGGATCAAGCCCTGATCTTTGGACTGGGTAAGAGTGGTCTGCTTAATTCAGACACTCTGTTCATCACCACCCCCTTTTCTGAATCGTTTTTGGCCACTATAGGTGTGGCAGGGTATACTCAGACATGAGTCCCTTTCTCACTGCACCATCAGGATTCAAGCAAGCCGGGCCGAAGACGGCTGAAATGCCAGAAACCGGTCCCCGGTAGCTTGTCTCCTTTCTGGTGAAGAATTGGCTTGGTAGTTTAGTCTGCCCTGTTCCCATGATGCACTGGGCCAGGGACAGACTGATTTGCATATAGCCAGGTTCTGAGCTGGGATGGTGCAGTGAGATAAATAACGGTGATGGATCAAGCCCTGATCTTTGGACTGGGTAAGAGTGGTCTGCTTAATTCAGACACTCTGTTCATCACCACCCCCTTTTCTGAATCGTTTTTGGCCACTATAGGTGTGGCAGGGTATACTCAGACATGAGTCCCTTTCTCACTGCACCATCAGGATTCAAGCAAGCCGGGCCGAAGACGGCTGAAATGCCAGAAACCGGTCCCCGGTAGCTAGTCTCCTTTCTGGTGAAGAATTGGCTTGGTAGTTTAGTCTGCCCTGTTCCCATGATGCACTGGGCCAGGGACAGACTGATTTGCATATAGCCAGGTTCTGAGCTGGGATGGTGCAGTGAGATAAATAACGGTGATGGATCAAGCCCTGAACTTTGGACTGGGTAAGAGTGGTCTGCTTAATTCAGACACTCTGTTCATCACCACCCCCTTTTCTGAATCGTTTTTGGCCACTATAGGTGTGGCAGGGTATACTCAGACATGAGTCCCTTTCTCACTGCACCATCAGGATTCAAGGAAGCCGAGCCGAAGACGGCTGAAATGCCAGAAACCGGTCCCCGGTAGCTTGTCTCCTTTCTGGTGAAGAATTGGCTTGGTAGTTTAGTCTGCCCTGTTCCCATGATGCACTGGGCCAGGGACAGACTGATTTGCATATAGCCAGGTTCTGAGCTGGGATGGTGCAGTGAGATAAATAACGGTGATGGATCAAGCCCTGATCTTTGGACTGGGTAAGAGTGGTCTGCTTAATTCAGACACTCTGTTCATCACCACCCCCTTTTCTGAATCGTTTTTGGCCACTATAGGTGTGGCAGGGTATACTCAGACATGAGTCCCTTTCTCACTGCACCATCAGGATTCAAGCAAGCCGGGCCGAAGACGGCTGAAATGCCAGAAACCGGTCCCCGGTAGCTTGTCTCCTTTCTGGTGAAGAATTGGCTTGGTAGTTTAGTCTGCCCTGTTCCCATGATGCACTGGGCCAGGGACAGACTGATTTGCATATAGCCAGGTTCTGAGCTGGGATGGTGCAGTGAGATAAATAACGGTGATGGATCAAGCCCTGATCTTTGGACTGGGTAAGAGTGGTCTGCTTAATTCAGACACTCTGTTCATCACCCCCCCCCCTTTTCTGAATCGTTTTTGGCCACTATAGGTGTGGCAGGGTATACTCAGACACGAGTCCCTTTCTCACTGCACCATCAGGATTCAAGCAAGCCGGGCCAAAGACGGCTGAAATGCCAGAAACCGGTCCCCGGTAGCTTGTCTCCTTTCTGGTGAAGAATTGGCTTAGTAGTTTAGTCTGCCCTGTTCCCATGATGCACTGGGCCAGGGACAGACTGATTTGCATATAGCCAGGTTCTGAGCTGGGATGGTGCAGTGAGATAAATAACGGTGATGGATCAAGCCCTGATCTTTGGACTGGGTAAGAGTGGTCTGCTTAATTCAGACACTCTGTTCATCACCACCCCCTTTTCTGAATCGTTTTTGGCCACTATAGGTGTGGCAGGGTATACTCAGACATGAGTCCCTTTCTCACTGTACCATCAGGATTCAAGCAAGCCGGGCCGAAGACGGCTGAAATGCCAGAAACTGGTCCCCGGTAGCTTGTCTCCTTTCTGGTGAAGAATTGGCTTGGTAGTTTAGTCTGCCCTGTTCCCATGATGCACTGGGCCAGGGACAGACTGATTTGCATATAGCCAGGTTCTGAGCTGGGATGGTGCAGTGAGATAAATAACGGTGATGGATCAAGCCCTGATCTTTGGACTGGGTAAGAGTGGTCTGCTTAATTCAGACACTCTGTTCATCACCACCCCCTTTTCTGAATCGTTTTTGGCCACTATAGGTGTGGCAGGGTATACTCAGACATGAGTCCCTTTCTCACTGCACCATCAGGATTCAAGCAAGCCGGGCCGAAGACGGCTGAAATGCCAGAAACCGGTCCCCGGTAGCTTGTCTCCTTTCTGGTGAAGAATTGGCTTGGTAGTTTAGTCTGCCCTGTTCCCATGATGCACTGGGCCAGGGACAGACTGATTTGCATATAGCCAGGTTCTGAGCTGGGATGGTGCAGTGAGATAAATAACGGTGATGGATCAAGCCCTGATCTTTGGACTGGGTAAGAGTGGTCTGCTTAATTCAGACACTCTGTTCATCACCACCCCCTTTTCTGAATCATAGCGGCGTGGTTGGAGCACTTACCCGCCGCCTAAAAGCGTTGTCCTAACAACCGCCCGGAAGTCCGTGCACCTCTGGGTGGGATGGGGACGCTGCCCCGCCTTCCCGCTGCAAGATAAAAGGCGCGGGAATAGAGGCAAGCGTCCTCTTGTTCCTGCGCTCTGAAGGCTGCACCACTCGTCGCTCGTGAGCCCTCAAGGGAACAAGCTGTAGTTTTTGACCCACCCACCAGCCCCTGTTGCAGAAGTTTGGGAGTAAACAAAGTCTAAGTCGCAATTTGATTGTAATGAAGAAACGTCTTGTTGGAATCGTTGCTCTCATCTTAAATCGATGCCAGGAGTATACATGCAACTGAATATTTGCCTATAGGCCTTTTTTCCTTTGTAGAAATGTAATGGAATGTATGCAATAAAGAACGTTCTCTGCTATAGGACCTTTTCTCCTTTGTAGCAATGTTTATAGTTCATTAGATATACCTAGCTGTAATTTAGATTAGGCATAGGTTTTTTTCCCCTAGTAGGTAACTAACTGTCGTATTTATTTAGTCTTCGGTCGGACAGTAAGGTCATGATCGGTGAGCATTGATTTCAAGGTCCCTAGGGGGGGAGCCACCCATTATGGATGGGAGCGCCCGGGGGGAGGCGGCCATTGGCCCCTCCCACCGGGGGGCAGCACCCATTACGGATGGGATTGCCCAGGGGGAGATGGCCATAGGCCCCTCCCAGGGGGAGACGGCTATATGCCCCTCCCACGAATTTCCCGGGGTCCGGATATCCGCTCCGGCGGAAGAGAGTGCGGGGAAAGGGGGGGAGTCCACGCTGTCCTTCTTACGGATACCCCGCACGGGAACTCAGACGACCTTAAGATGGTGCCGAGTGAAAGGGGGCCCCCATGACAAGGGAAGTTACAGTTGGCTACGAGGGTAAAGTCCTCTGCGCATGCGCCACTCACACGTGAGGGCAGAAATTTGGTGATAGGGATCTGACACCGGTTAAGACCTTGCCGTTGGCCCCTAACGATAAGATGTGCAAAATTCGTATGCAATGCATTATGTCATGATGTTAGACTCTGTTAGAAAAATCTTTGTATTAGAGATTTGTTAAGATTAGCCTGGATACCTGTCTTCATCAAATGTAATGAAAGTTGAATTTTGTACATGATACATGAAACGTTTTTAATTTAAAGTTTTAAAATTTGTTTCATATTTTAATGAATACGGCCGGGGGGGGGTCGTGAGGCCCCCCTGCCTTCCAAAAGTTCAAAACTGTGTCTGTCTCCTACCATTGGGATTGGTTGTTGAAGGGGTGGCGGGCACCCCGGACCATAATGGCTTTTGTAATTTTACAGCCCGGCAAGGACAGCACTGTACTAGTCCTATGCTTAAAGACTTTGCTGTATAAATTGCAAAAGACTGTCATTTTCTATCTCGGCGTGGATAGCACTGTGCTAATCCTATGCTCAAAAACTTTGATAGAAAACTTTGATAGAAAAACAGACATTTGAGGTGAGCAGATCTAGAGTGTCGCTGGTGTTGAGAGTGCTCTAACAGGGGCTGCTTTCCACCTAAACTTGAGAACTACCCTTCTTTTTTGCATAATTTATGCGTCACTCTATGCCTGAAAGGGTTTTGTTTTGATGTTTTGATATATATATATAGAATACATACAGAACCACAGCGCCAATCCACACACCCAATACATCGTTGTAATCCTCAGGGTGTGCAGATGGACATAGGCTATATAAATTAAAAATAAATACAATATTAAAAAATATAAGTTAAAAAAAAAGTAGTCCCTTCAAAGTAGTGCCGGCCGCGACGTGTGTGCTGACATCAGGAGTGGCGTACACGTGAGGAGCGGCGTACAGGAGCGGCAGAGAACAGCGCGGGAAGGAGCGGCGGAGATCAGCGCGGGGAGGAGCAGTGATGAGGAGCGGCGGAGATCAGGGGAGCAGCAGACATGACCGGCGGACAGGTGGTGAGGATCGGCGGGCAGATAGTGAGGAGCGGCGGCGGGGAGGAGTGGTCAGTGTCAGATGAGGTAGGGTGCCAAGTTACCAGTCAGCAAAGCAAACATGAGGGAGGAGCGGCGGCGGGGAGGAGCGGTGAGCGAGCCACAGGTACCGGAGGAAAAACAAACGTGTGCAGAAAAAAGTAACGTGGGCAGGTTAACAGGAGGAAAAAGAAATGTGTGCAGGTGAAAAAAGCGTACAAAGTGGAGCGGGGAGCAAACGGGCCATTACAGGGCAAAAAAGTGAAACGGGCATTACAGGGAGGGAAAAGTGACGTGGGCAGGTTAACAGGAGGAAAAAGAAACGTGTCCAGGTGACAAAAGCGTACAAAGTGGAGCGGGTAGCAAACGGGGCATTACAGGACGAAAAAGAGACATGGCCAGTGACGTGGGCAGATACCAAACGGGGCATTACGCAGGAAAAAGTGACGTGAGAAGTGACGTTGGCAGGTTACACAACGTCAGGGCGGGCGGGGCCCTAAGCCATGATTGCTCCCGGACAACGTCAAGACGGGCTACTAATATATATATATAAATTAAATTCCCCCGTTATAGTTAGTTCAGCTAACTATAACTCGGGCGCCCGTAATGCACTGCTGATCACGTCACATATTACATCACTCATGACATGGTCTGTGACATCACTCATGACATCACTGATGACATCTCAAATGACATCACTGATGACATCATCCAGTGAATGAGTGTCTTTCTGAAAAATATTTTTTATATATGTATACCTAAACGTCGATGGAAGAACAAACGGTTAAAGGAGTGTCTAAATGGATGTTTTGTTTTTTTTGATTGTATAACTGACTTATTAAGTGTATCTTACTGAATACATGTATTAGCAAGTAATGTTTAAATATTTAAATACCTGTATCAGTGTCTCTATTTGTGTATAAATGGCTGCATGGGCTGGTGAGTGTATATGGGTTATTAGTTGTTTTTTTGAGTATAAGAATAAGTGTCTGTATGGTTTGGTGGGGGTATTACTTAGCGCACAGATGCATGAATGAGTGACTCAATGTTTGTATGTGTTTTGAAGACAGCATGTGTGCAGGACTGTATGGGTGGATGAATGTGTGTATGGGTGTGTTAGTGAGTGAATGACTGTGTCAATCATATCTTTATGAGTAACTACATATGTTTTAAAGTAGTATATGTGAGTATTGATGTATATAAGTGAGTATATGTGAGAGTGAGAGATTGGAAGAGTTTCTGTATAAATAAGTATGTGTTTCTATAAGTGATTGTTTAAGAGAGTAAGTATGTGTTTGTTTCTGTAGAAGTAAGAGTAGTGGTGTGTGTATAGCTGTATATGCAAGTAAATGGATGTTTTATAGTTTATTTGCATGTGTGAGTATGTATGTGAGTAACTCTATGGATGAGTGTCGGGTGTGCAACAGGATGTATAGGTGTATGAGTACATATAATGACTGAGTACATGTATGAGTGACTATATAGAACTGTTGGTGAATGAGTGGATTTGTATTTAGAGTTTGGAATTACTGAATAGGTTGTTGTAACTAGTATTGGTATCTCCATTGTTTTGAAATTTTTAGTTTCTATTTTTCAATGTTTGTATCAAAGGTTATATTACGCTGAGAGGAGGTTTGCCACTCTTTCACAAGGATGATGTCATCAGTGATGTCATCAGTGATGTCATTTGAGATGTCATCAGTGATGTCATGAGTCATGTCACTGGCCATGTCATGAGTGATGTAATATGTGAGCAGTGCATTGCGGGCGCGCAATTTATAGTTAGCTGAACTAATTATAACGGGGGAATTTCATTGTTTTTGTGAGTGAAAGGTCCAGCTAACTATAACATATGTGAAACCTATGTTTTTTTCAGTGAATTTCTAAGGTTTTTTAAATGCTAATTCATAACTATAGCATGGGTGAAACCTATGTTTTTTTCAGTGAATTTCTAAGGTTTTTTAAATGATAATTCTTAACTATAACGTGGCTGAAACCTATGTTTTTTTCAGTGAATTTCAAAGGTTTTGTAAATTATAATTTTTGAATGTATACATTTTTTATATTTCTTTATACTAATTTACTTCATTGTTTTAAATTATTTCTTTTTAGATATTACATTTTTAAAATGACATTACATATTTTTAATATAAATTGAAAAAAAGTTTTTAAAAATATTGAAATTTTGTTTTATTTTATATTTTTTTAATTTATATATATTTTATATAGCAGGCAATGTTATCCTATGGAAGGACATTCAAGTTACAGTTAAATTTACTTTTCAGGAATAGTAGCGAGCTGAAAGATGCAGCACTGAGGTCTCTCCAGATAACAGGTGAGTAAATTGGAATTCGTAGTTCGGCTGATTTTTGAGGAATTTTTTAAACTTCCAAAACTCCACACTTCAAAACATTTCCAAGTGAAACAAGTCAATGTTAGCCTATGGAAGGACATTCAAGTTACTGTAAGTATGGTTAGAATTACTTTTCAGGATCACTAGTGGGCTGAAAGATGCAGCACTGAGGTCTCTCATGATAACAGGTGAGTAAATCGGAATTCGTAGTTCGGATGATTTTTGAGGAATTTTTGAAAGTTCCAAAACTCCCCACTTAAAAAAATTTCCAAATGAAACCAGTCACTGTTAGCCTATGGAAGGAAATTCAAGTTACTGTAACTACTGAAAGATGCAGCACTGAGGTCTCTCATGATAACAGGTGAGTAAATCGGAATTCATAGTTCGGCTGATTTGAAAGGAATATTTGTACGTTTCAGAAATAGACAGAGAAACTTTTCTGGTGAAAACCACACAATAGATTCCTATGGAAGGAAATACAAGTTACGGTTACGGGTAAGTACGCTTAGATTTACTTTTCGGGGTCTGTACTAGGCTCAAAGATGCAGCACCGGTGTCTCTCGTGATAACTGGTGAGTAAATCGGAATTTGTAGTTCCGCTGATTTTAGAGGAATATTGTGCTCAATAGTGAAGGAAGGGGGCGGGGCCTGAGGTGACATGTGTGCAAACACATCCTGTGGCGCATTTTAGGTTGGGGAATGAATTCCTCTTCAATCCTGAGGTCCCCTGTGAGCAAACTAGCCCACCAGGGCTGCATTGCAGAGAGGTGTAACGAGGCCACGCCCCTTTTTACAACACTCTGCAAAGCAGCTCTGTGGCGCTTATGGGAGGTACCTGGTGGGCTAGTTGGCCCTAAGGGACCCCCAGTATTCAAGGGGAATTACTTCCCCCTCTGCAAACGAGCCAGGAGGTGCGTTTGCAGAGTGGTGCAGGCAGGGGGTGGGGCTTGACGTGAAGGATCGCACCACTCTGCAAAGGCGCCCCCTGGCGCATTTGCAGAGGGGGATCTAATTCCCCTTGAATATTGGGGGTCCCCGGGGGCCAACTAACCCACCAGGAACCTCCAGTATGCGCCATGGGGCTGCCTTGCAGAGAGGTGTAAAAAGGGGAGTGGCCTCTTTACACGTCTCTGCAAGGCAGTCTCCTGGCGCGTTTGCAGAGGGTTATCTAATTCCCCTTGAATACTGGGGGTCCCTGGGGGCCAACTAGCCCACCAGGAACGCCCAGTATGTGCCAGGGGGCTGCATTGCAGACAGGTGTAATGAGGCCACGCCCCTTTTTACAACACTCTGCAATGCAGCTCCGTGGCACTTACTGGAGGTACCTCATGGGTTAGTTGGCCCCCAGAAACCCTCAGTATTCAAGGGGAATTACTTCCCCCTCTGTAAACGCACCAGGATGCGTGTTTGCAGAGTGGTGCAGGGAGGGGTCAGGGCTTGAGGTGACGGATTGCACCACTCTGCAAACGCGTCCCCTGGTGCATTTGCAGAGGGGGAACTAATTCCACTTCAATTCTGGGGTCCCCGGGGGGCAACTAGCCCACCAGTAACCTCCAGTATGCGCCATGGGGCTGCGTTGCAGAGAGGTGTAAAAAGGGGCATGGCCGCTTTACATGTTTCTGCAAGGCAATCCCCTGGTGCGTTTGCAGAGGGGGAACTAATTCCCCTTGAATACTGGGGGTCCCTGGGGGCCAACTAGCCCACCAGGAACCTCCAGTGTGTGCCAGGGGGCTGAGTTTTAAGAGAGGTGTAAAAAGAGGAGTGGCCTATTTACACGTCTCTGCAAGGCAGCCTCCTGGTGCGTTTGCAGAGGGGGAACTAATTCCCCTTCAATACTGGGGGTCCCTGTGGGCCAACTAGCCCACCAGGAACTTCCTGTATGTGCCAGGGGGCTGCCTTGCAGAGAGGTGTTAAAAGGGGCGTGGTCTCTTTACACGTCTCTGCAAGGCAGCCCCCTGACGCATACTGGAGGTTCCTGGTGGGCTACTTGGCCCCAGGGACCTCCAGTGTTCAAGGAGAATTATTTCCCCCTCTGAAAACACACCAGGGGGAAAAAAACATTTGGGGCCTTGGGGGTCCTTGTGGGACTCCCTAAGCAGGCCTAGGGGGTCAGGTTGTTTCTACCCTGCCCCCTTTTCGCGTTTTTCGTGTTTTTCTCGTTTTTCGCGTTTCTTTTTATGTTTTCTTGTGCCTCGGTTCTACCGAGGCACAAGATGGCTGCCAACACTTCCTGGTTTGGACTGTTGACAGACAGTTGACAGCCAATCAGCATGCAGCTCGTGCTCGGGAAGGTACAGAGTACAGTACAAAGTAGTGAACTCTGTCTCTAGATATTGCTTTAGATTTTTTCCAGGAACTACTGAACGGATTTACACCATTTAACAAAAAGCACAATCTGCGACCCGAACTCTACCTCTCTGCCAAATTTGGTGTAATTCCGTTCAGCCGTTCGGGCTGTAGCCCTGGCTAAAGGTCCCTATGGAAGATTGCATGGGGAAAACACGTTTTGGGACCCTCCTCTTTTTCTCGGCCCCCAATTGACGAATCACCTCTAAACTTTCAGGGAAAGAGCGAAGCCCAGCAGGCCATTTTCTTGGAAAAATTCACGCAGATTCGTCCACCAGCGCCAAAGTTATTCCAAATAGAATGTTGTGGATTTCCTATGGAAAGTGGCTCCTAACTATAACTACCTACTGCGACCGTCAGTAGGTAATGTATATATATATGAGCAAGGGCGGATGCCCGAAACGTGTCAGATTTTGGATACTCAACCTTAAATAAAACTCTGTGCCAAAAGAAACGCTGGATTTGCGTGGTTTCTCTGTCGGCGTGGTGAGAGACTGCAGCTGATGGATATATATATATATATATATATATATATATATATATATATATATATATATATATATATAGTATGTATACATGTTTATGTAGTTATGAATGTGTGTATGAATATGATGGTGCCTGTTTGGGAGTGTGTGTGTCGGAAAGTAGGCAAATGGGGTAGGAATTATGCAGCAGTTAGTGGTAGAAGTGTGTCATGCCAATGCTTACTGTGGACACTTATAGCTATTTACTTATTTTTTTATTACAATTTAAACACTGAATTTGTGCCAGGCAGCCCTAGTAGCTGACAACAGTAGAATGTCTAAGTGCAACAGGCAGCACTTGGAAAATGCACTGCATTGCGCTGGGACTAGGCACCATTTGATAACTTATGAGACCTAGAACTTCAGCATGGGCTGGCAAGTTAAACTTCTCAAGGCTGGAGGTCGAGTAGAGGTCCACAGCTTTGACTCAGCATAGCATAGCAAGAGTAACAAGCATATATGTGACTATTAACTGCTAAATCTGTCCATCTGACCAAAGCCAGAAAGCAATATATGTGGCCTCTTCCTGTCTGTTCATAAAGTTCTATTAAGTTTTTCTGACTATGCACTTCAGCCACGATCACTATTTTGTAAATGCACAATTAAATCAGGAGCAGGAGGGGTGCTAAATGACAAAACGATGGTGGTCAACTCAGAATCCAGTGAACTACTGTAAAGGGGTGAGGGCGGACTTTTAATCTAATTTACAGCCAGGCCCAACACAAATGTCTCACTTTAAGAGGTATTAGTGCTCCTTCTGTTCAAGTACCATCCATACTGAGCTTATCTGGAGCTTAACACATTGATGCCATCAAGGACAGAAAGCAACTCAATTGGCACTTCACAACCAGTTTTATAGTGTATTATGATTTGAAGGCAGGCTTTTGAATTGCCAAGCTCTGTATGTAGAAGATATGCACTTTAAGAATATCCCCACTAATAACTATCCACATAGCACTTAGTAGTACATCTTTATTACTTACTCAAAACAACCTTTTTTAGCAACCATAAAATAATGAAGCATGCAGCTCCTTGATGCTAATTCATAACTCACTGAACTATATAACAATGATTATAACTTTTTACCTGCTAATAACAACTTAGTCTTTTTAGCTGGGCAGTAACTCACTCAGCTGGCTAAATACAAATTTGTAATCTGCATGTTATACGGTGTGCCTTGCAGCAGGTACTTTGACTCTCAAAGCAGTTTTATGATGAGCCAAACGAATGACTAGACTGCACAAAGATTTCTCCAGCATGTGCATTAACCATGAAGTAGGTTATTAACCTTACAGTTTGCGGTTTTGCAGCAGTTCTTTAGGCCCTTTCAATGTTCAAAAGAGGTGATTTTCAATATTTATCTATTTACATGAGCTACATTTTTTGTTTTTACTAGCGAAAGGGACATATTTACCTAGAAATAATGCAAGCAATTTAGCAGCCCCACTCTGCATCATTTAAAAAAAGCAAGGATGCACCATATACACAAGAATACTGCGCACCCCTGTGTATCCACGTGCACCGGTGCTAAAAAAGATCCCTAGCATCAAAGCAGATGCCCTTGTGTCATGGTGTAAGCGTGCCTGCGTTGCAGAAATGATTGCTTATGTATGGGAAGGGACACCTTCCTGCACATAGACAATCATTAAAGGTGATTTGCTCCTTCTATTTGTGCTGCAGAATGCAGCACACATAAAAAGAGGAGAAATGTAAGTATTTCTCCTCACTGCGCCACTCTGAGCCTGCTTTTCAATGGTGTTAGCTTTTGGCACTGCCTGAGATGTACAGATACATGTGAATCTGGGGTAACATCAAAAAGCAATGGGTTTTGTGGTGAAAGACCCACGGCAACACCCATTACATGCCCCTTAGATGCAGAAAACAGGGTGAAAAGGTACAATATTTACAGTGCAGCATAAAACCACGCACAGTGGCTTAGTGCCGCATTGTAAATATGGAGAAGAGCATTGCGCAATGTCCTTGTAAATATGCTCCAAAATGTCACACAGTTGGCTGTACAATGTCTTTCATATGTACACTAAAAGCATGGAAATATCACAGATATGCAATCATGCTCCTCATAGGAACAAACTGTCAGACCAAGCCTTCACGAAGCTGGAACACAAGCACCCCAGGACCGGTTTCGCCCTTGTTGGGGCTCTTTAGCCAAGTATAGTTTGCTTGCTGTGACACAGTGAGCGGGGACAAACACCTCGACATACTAGGTACCCTTAGGGCAATAAATGAAAAAACAACAGGGTGATGGATGAAATGCTTGCATTAATCTAAGGAACTGGCAATCTTCCCACTACATTGTTTTTTGCTCCCCATGCCTCCTCACTTAGGGCGTCACACGGAAGCATACAAAAAAGTGATATTTTTATGTTATTACCATGTGAATGATAGCTGCCTTTTAGGAAAGCATATAGAGGACAGGATGTGGCCTAACAGCCAGAGCTGCTGACTTTGGAGCTGGAGAACAAGGTTTGAGCCTCGACATTGGCTCAGCATCCTATAATTCTGGGCAAATCTGTTAATCTCCTCATGCCTACCAAAAAAACGAATGTGTCCTTGTGTTATATAACTGGTGCTTATATAAAACACTCCAATATCTTTAGGTCGAGTTTGAGCTATATAAATCTGCAACAAAAAATAAACATGCTCAATAATGTAGGCCTGAGTTGCTTATAGAGACCAGTCAATGCTTAAGACTAGAGCTCTGAGTTGGTTCACTGGGAAAAGGTGTGTTAGATGTCCTTAGTCTGATCTGTGTATTATGAAAAGCTACAGCAAAGTCAGTTGACCTGATCGATGTATTGGGAAAAGTATATTTTAAAACAATATGCTTTTAGGTGAATTTTTATTACACTGTGTTAAAAGCCACAGACTGATATTTTGGTACAAGTGTTCAAAGTCAAAGTCAAAGTCAAACAACTTTATTCGATTTAATAATAATCAATCATAAAAGCACAGAAGATTTAAAAAGATACATTAAAATACATCATAGAAAAGGGGGAGTCTGGATGACAATAACATATTAAAATCAGTTAATTCATTGATTTCCTGGACACAATTACAGACTTTAGAAATGATAAAACAAGATGCATAATTAATTCATCTTCCAACATTTGGAGTTTCTTAAGAGCAGTCTTACAATGCCTTAGGCCCCAGTATTTTAACAGGGGAACCAAAAATCTCTATCTTGGCACAGTAAAGAATTTACAAAATAATGTACAATGCAAAGTAGACTGTTTTGACGCATTATCACAGGGACATAAATCCAATAATAATAATAATAATAATAAAGAGCTTATAGAGCGCACAGTAACGCCATCTCGGCGTGTCCCCGCGCTAAGAGCTACTAACGAACACCATAATAGAGCCTCTATCCCTACACAGTGTAGAGTAACGTTTTGAGCCTAGCCCTGAACAACGCTTCACTGCTCTCCAATCTCAGGGCAGGAGGAAGTTTGTTCCAGTGTTGAGCTGCTTGGAACGCAAAAGATCGTCCACCCATTCTGGCCTTCCTTACCCTTGGAACTGTCAGCAGCCCAGTACCCTCCGACCGGAGGGTCCTTGTTGGTTCGTAGCGGCTGACTAAGTCCCTAAGATAGGCGGGCGACCTGCCCCAGACGATTCGGTGACAGAAGAGGAGGCATTTGAACAGCACGTGTTTCTTCACTGGCAACCAGTGAAGCGCATCCAAAGCCTGCTGAGAATTAGCTCTCCTGGGTCTTCTTAGCACCGGTCTAGCGGCGGAATTCTGGATAACTTGCAGGCGGCCAAGGCTGCCCTCGTTGGACCCTAGGAACAGGATGTTTCCATAGTCCAACCGAGAGGTCACCAATGCCTGCGTCAGTGTCCTTCTGGTCGCTAGGGGTAGTAGGTCTAAAGTTTTGTTTAGGGTCTTCAGTACCCCAAAACACTTGCCCACAAGACGTCTTATATGGCCTTCACAGGAGAGGGAGGGGTTGATCCAGACTCCTAGATTCTTAGCCTCCTCACAAGGTATGGGAGTAGGGCCAAGGCACGAAGGCCACCACTCGGTTGACCAGCTTTTGCTTTTTCCCCCCACTACCAAAACCTCCATATCTCTAGACAAGCAATTTTCCACCGGGAATGTTATCAATCTAAAGAAGGTGCCCCCCCTAAATCTAGTCAATAACATGCGCCCATAAGGGCTTTGCACCCTGGTCAGGTATTTCTGTGGGCCCTGGCCTTGGTGGATCAAATAGTAATCCATCACTGATTTTTTGCTTGTCTCAGCTATCCAGTGCTTGTTCTCAAGGAACTGCAGGCATATAGGTTTTAGTTTCTTCCTAGGGACAGAGGCTAGACACTCCGGGGTATCAAAATAATCTGAATGGTCAATGTCCGTCAGGAATCCCTTCACATAGCTAAGCCAGGGAATCCTTTTGACCCCCTGTAGGTTTAAACAATCCATTATCACTTCCCTGTTCAGAACGGTCTGCTCTGTTGACCACACTTTGTGCCACAGCAAAATGGGGTCAATTTTGATTAGGTCAGAGACATAATCAATGCCAAGTTCCTGGTGACAAACAAACGTTGAGGTACTGGGAGGGACAGCTAATAGATAACGAAGAAATGTATTTTCTCCTTGCTGGATTAATTTAGGATCTATTATACCCCAAAGGCCTCCAACGTAAGTAGCAGTGGACAGGCATTTTGCTCGAAATATGTCCAGGAGTACTGAGACTGGTCGTCCTCCTAGTTTATTGGCAAAAGATCGCACTGCCCCAACCGATCTTGTAAGTGCCATGTTCCTTCGCTCTATTGCCGAGGTCCACGTTCCCTTTTTATCATAATTAATTCCCAGGCATGAGAACGTCTCCGCCGTGGCTAATTTGAACCTGAGAAAAATCTTGCATTTTGGTGGCCTCCTATTAGCACAGGACATGGTGAAGGTTTCACTTATATTTATTTTAAGACCTCTCTCACACATGTACCTAGAGAATGTGTTTACTGCTCTCTGTAGGCCCAATTGGGTCCTGGCCATGATAACTGCATCATCTGCATAAAGAAGTATTGGTACTGGAGATTTTTTTATCCTGGGGTAGTCAAACTGTTCTTCCGTGAGGTGGGATGCTACACTATTTATATAAAGATTAAAAAGAAAGGGCGCTAAAATGCATCCCTGTCTCTCGCCCTTTTGGATATCAAATTTGGCGGTACATTCGCCCTTTGAACCATACCTCACTCTAGCCCCGGCCCCCCTGTATAATTCTCTTATGAAGACCAGCAGGTCGGCTTCTATACCTAGTTGTGCTAATGTGGACCATAGTTTGTTGTGATTCAGACAATCGAAGGCCGAACTTAGATCAACAAAATATAAGAATAGATGTTCCTTTTTGGCCATGGTATATTTAGAAATAATTAGTGCTAAATTCAGGCCTTGTTCAGTAGTACCTAGTCCAGCCCTAAATCCGTATTGGAATCGTGAGAGCGCACCTTGTTCTTCCATCCATGACTGCAGTCTGTTAAGTACGACTCTCCCTGCAACCTTCATTAGTGAATCCAACAAAGATATAGGTCTATAACATTTTGGATCCCTACGGTCGCCCTTTTTAAAAATTCGAATGACAATGGCCTCCTGCCATGTAATAAAAAAACATTCTTATTAGATCTGTTTAAGACATTTGTTAAAAGTGGGACTCTTAATTCTAGGTTAGATTTGTATACATCTATTGGTACCCCATCAGGTCCCGGGGCTTTCCCGGCGGCGCTGTTGATAATGGCCTGTTGCACCTCTTCTAGAGAGAATTTAACATTTAAAGGAAAAGTTATTAGAGCCTCATCTTCGGATCTAGATAACTCTTCGCTACTCTCAGTTGTATCTAAGGTGTCTTTCTAATACAGCTCAGTAAAATGTGTTACCCATGCATTCTTTGTAATAGCTATTTCTACAGTGTTTGAAACTTTATCTGTGAAGAACGGAGCATTCACAGCCTTCCCGAAACCTATGTTATCTTTTGTCAGACTGGCTTCATGTAGTGCATGCCAGGCTTCTTCCTTTATCTCTCTCTTACGGTTTTTTACTGCCAGATGGTATGCTGTTCTGGCAGACCTTATGGCTATATGGTCTCGTGGAGAAATCTTTAAAGATGATATTAAGTGCGCATGCGTTTTACTGCACTCGCTGTTGAACCATCTTTTCTCCGGATGTATGACGTTAGCATGCATACTATTACCACGCATACCTTTACAATGGGGTATTTACAACGAATACCGTTACAACGCATAGCGCTTTGAGGTGCTGGATAGTGGTAAGTATAATTTTATATTCCAACTCCAGTCCCCGTGGACACTAGGGAAGGTGTTGGATATAAAATTAAACTTATTCCCTATCCTAGAGCGCCCCCCAGCGCAATGCGTTGTAATGGTATGCGTGGTAATGCCTGCGTTGTAATGGTAGTGTGTTGTAACAAATGCGTGCTAAACGTTGTATACCCTTTTCTCCAAGCTTTTATCTGTTCTTTGTGGCCTAGTATGGAGATTTTGAATTTCTTTAGTTATTTTAAGAAAGGCCCCACATAATTGAGAATCTTCCTTGTCCTCAGAGAGACAAGTATCAAACTCACTGTACCTGTTGTTAACAAGGCTTGCGAGAAAGGCTACTGGTTCTATTTTGTTCCACTTCAGGGAATAGCCATTTTTATTTGCTAAAGTTAATTTATAGCTACATAGATTTTCAACCAGAGTATTTGGTTTGTCCCCTGCCTCTACAAGGAGTAAGGATAAAGTGCATGGGTAATGGTCGCTCAAAGCTACCTCACTTAAGCAGTAATTTTGAATACGGCCAGAATGCCGCTTGGAAATTAGGGCGTAATCTATAATGGTTTGATAGCCCCTCCCAATAAAGGTTGTATTAAATGGGACTGGTTTGGGGTACATTTAATTTATGAACCTCAGATCTAGTTCAGAAATTAAATTGTTAAAAAAGTTTCCCAAAGAAGTATGGGGAAAGTGCGTGCTGCCATCCTCTCTATTTTGCCCCATGCCGCAGATGTTCATGTGGCTTTGTGGGCATAAAGGAGAATGAAAGTCGCCCACCACTATTACACATATGTCACTTGACTGATCTGATTCTGCAATGCTGATAAGGATCTGGGACAAGTTCTCTAGAACCCTTGAAGTGTCTGGCTTTGGGATGTTATTGTAGAAATTTACCAGGATGGTTTGTTGTTTTTTGCCATCCATCAGTAATATTATTTGAAAATATTCTGATGTAGGTTCAAAGTTTATGATTATACCGTCCAGGAGGTTTGATATTGTTTATGTTATTATGATGTGAATCATAGGTGCCTTTTAGGAAAGCATATAGGGGAGAGGATGTGACCTAACAGCCAGAGCTGCTGACTTTGGAGCTGGGGAACAAGGTTCGAGCCTCGACATTGGCTCAGCATCCTATAATTCTGGGCAAATCTGTTAATCTCCTCATGCCTACCAAAAAAATGAATGTGTCCTTGTGTTACTTAACTGGTGCTTATATAAAACGCTCCAATATCTTTCGGTCGAGTTTGAGCTATATACATCTGCAACAAAAAATAAACATGCTCAATAATGTAGGCCTGAGTTGCTTATTGAGACCAGTCAATGCTTAAGACTGGAGCTCTGAGTTGGTTCACTGGGAAAAGGTGTGTTAGATGTCCTAAGTCTGATCTGTGTATTATGAAAAGCTACAGCAAAGTCAGTTGACCTGATCGATGTATTGGGAAAAGTATATGTTAAAACAATATGCTTTTAGGTGAATTTTTATTACACTGTGTTAAAAGCCACAGACTGATATTTTGGTACAAGTGTTCTCACAGATTGCCTCAGTAGACTATAGTTTTTGTGCTGGTTACCCACTTTGACAAACACTTTGTGATTGAAGATTTGTAGTGTGATAATCCTTGCTAGGCCCTTTTGAAATGACTGCATATTGTTTTGACAATAGCAATTTGTAACCCTTGGCAAAGCATTGTAGGTGGGAACTGTTCATGGTTACACGCCAATAGCAGAGAGTATAGGCTTGAATGAATCATTTCGAAAGGTTATGTAATAGAATAAAGGATATAGGGGCATATTACCAACAACTAGCGATAATTATCGCTATGTTGGCTTAGCAGCAATATTTTTATCGCTGTGCTGCGGCGATTTTTATCGCTTAGGAAACTTGCTATTATCAAGGTTTATCTCCTAAGCGATAAAAATCGGCCGAAATGCATGAATATCGCTGAAAAGTCAGCGATATTCATGCATTACCGAGCTAATGCTCTTAGCCATGTTATCCACCTACCATTGGATAACATGGCTAAGAACTGCTCAGGTTGTTTTTTCTAGACAAGGGAAAACCCAAAAGGAGTAGCACTAGGGTCCTTGGGCAGTAATCTATTGTACAAGACAGGGGACCCTAGTTATTTAGGATCATGTAAAGGAATAGACATATACTGAATAGTATATAACCTCTGTCCAGCCGGACAGGATTTTATTATTTAAATTTGTTATAGTAGACAGGATTTTGTCTTAAGTCTGTCTTAAGTCTGTTTTAAGTTTGTTTTAAGACAAACTTAAGACAAAATCCTAACTTCTGTAAATACCAAAAGTAGTAAGTTCATTCTGTGAATGCCAAAAGTAGTAAGTGCATTCTGTGAATACCAAAATAGAAGTAAGTTTAGGATTGAGTCTTAAATTCATTCTGTGAATTGGGCCCAGAATACCCTTCTTTTCAGCAGATAACTCAACCCGGCCTCTCACACCCGTTTGTCGTTAAGCGCTAGGACGCCTGCGGGTAGCTATCGCGCTATACAAAAACCAAATCCAATCCAATCCATGTGTCATTCTCACTCTGCTACCAAGCAGCATTCAGCATAGAGCAAAGGGTAAGCCAACTTTACCAATTGGCTCCATTGCCCTAGGAGTCAATGGAGCCTAGTAAATCTATGTTTCGTATTAGTATATGTGAATATGTAATCCCTCCCTATTTATTTATTTTTGTATAGCACGAGTATCACTTGTCACCACAGGTCACTAAAAACATTTCACCCTCTATGTGATTCTATGTCATTTCTGTCTTTTGACAGCCCTCCCTTTTTGTTGATTGATACATGTAAGAATTCTAGATTAAGAAAAACCTTTCAAACTAAGAGTTTGATTTTGTGTCCTTACATATCATACATGTTATGCTGACTGCATGAATTTACTAAATAGTATTTACAATATAGCAAAGAAATTGTTCTACGCCCGACAGAACCACTGTTTTTGTTTAACAATGCAAACCACATCACAGACTTTCCGCTCTTCATTATTAATAGGGCCACAATCTGGTGGGGGGAAAAGGAGTTACAGTACATGAGTTAAAGCAGTATGTAAACACGGTTGTTAGCAGTATCACGTTCTTATTTGCACACCCCAAGCATGCATTTTACCTGTGGTATGGCTGGCCGATATGGTCCTTTGATACTTTGTATATAAAATTCTCATGTCAATCCTGCGTGTACCATCCGGTGTCCCATAATCCTTAGATTTCTCAAAAGCTAAAATTTAGATTAGAGATAACAACACTGTCAGTAAATACACTTGAAAACAAAAAAACAGCAGCAAGAAAGTAACAATTGGTTATTGTTTTCAGTGATACAGTTGTAGGAATGATATTGCAATACTTGTCATGTTCCCCCATGTAAATCAGGCGGTAATCTCCGCACATCAGAATTGATAGAGCTAGTGTCGGCAGTGGCTGTGCTTCCACTAACATACATACTGTGTCACAGGGCCACCTCAGGGGTACTTTGAGGAAAGCAAGGCACCTGGAACTGCCCTTTTGGCTTTGAGGCTTTCAACATCTGATAATTATGCAGGGGCACCCCCACCACACACCACGTCCGGTCCAAGGCACTATTGCAGCCTAAACTTTACCAAGTACTCCCCTTTAACATTAATCTCGCTGGGTATTGGAGAGCCCTGATCCTATTCAAGGAGGTGGTGTGTGCTAGACACTCCAAAAGCAGCACAGCACCACCAGGTCTTCCTAATACGTGTGTGTCGCATCAGTGCTTTCATTTGTTTGAAGAGAAGTACTTCATTACACACAAAACTTGATACAGCACGTAGGAGGATTAGGATACACAAAGAAAACAAGAACTCTTCTGCCCTTTACTAACACTCTGAGATTTGAGTCCAAACATTGGTTTAGCTAAGTGCTAGGCCCTGTAACGCTAAGTCTATAGGCCATGTTTCTCACATACTGGCTCACATAATTAATGACCTGCACCAGATGTGGAAATGGGTGGCAGTCACCTAAGACACATTCTCGACAGTCAACTTATTTTATAAATGTAGTAGTCTCAAAGGCAGAGCAAATGAAACTCACTTGCAAGTTTTAAATTCCTAATCAACTATGCCATTACCCACCGGTAGCAGAAACAAACAAGAGATTTCATACTTAGGCGAGCAATCACAAAGCCAATAGATCTGATGTTGGCTACAAACCTTTCGCTTTTCTTATTTGTTTCAGAAAGGCTTTTGTAAAACTTTACTACACAATCTGTTCAAATATAGCTGCTTTAGCATGCAAGGACTCACACACACGAGTGGTCATCTTGAAATGGTTTTTGTAATAAAGTTGTACGAAAACCAGTGAAAGATAGGCACATGCGCATACTCATCGGTGGCCAGTTTTGAATTACACAAGTGCACTAGCATTAGTGTTATTATTGCTTGTGGCAGTGTGATTGTACTTTGACGGGTGTGTAATTTTATTGTTAGGCATTCAAATGATTCAATCCATAGTTGTTTACATGTTTATTGCTCTACGTCTGGCAAAACATTTCACTAGATTAAGTAAATAATATCAGTTAAATGTTAGTACTGCCAAAAACGAGGTAAGTCATAAAAACATTAAACTGTCCCTGCACAATTTCTCAATGATTCCCTTGCCATATATATCACAGAAAATACAAGCGATATTAACCTTGTTTCAGAAACTTAGAAAGCCTGGTAGGGAATTGAGGAGGCTGCATTCAGTGATTGTGAAAAGGTAATTTATGCTGGGGAAAGTTGTTCCTTCATGTATTTTACCAGTTCTAATGAATTATTCCAATTGTCATAGCTGTGTTCACGAAATTTGGCAACGCATTTTCATCCAATGTATGATTTTAATAGGATTATAAATATTCTCTTTTTAAGTCTTTCCATTAGTACTGTATGTACATTTGAGAATTAAAAAAATGTATTACCAAATTATTTATAAGGTTATGGATTATACTACTAGATGGGAAGCAGAGTACTTTGTCATGATATAAATGTGCATGCAAGAATTCACACCATATTCTTTTCTAACTTGTGTATAAAGAGTGCGTTGCACCTTTTAGTACTTCACAAATAGACACACTTCTAGTTAATATATCGACATGATTTAAAACAATACATATACAGCGGTGTAGGCAGATCAATATTTCTTTGCACACCCAGAGCATTCATTAAAACGTGTGCCGGCCGACAATTTTGGCTCTGGAAATGTGAGATTGTGTGTGTACGGTCCGTGCACCCCTCGTCCCTGCAACTTCTGTGGTCCCTTGTGATGGTCAAAATTTCCTAAATGTGTTAAAGTTGCCACATCACCCTGACGAACTGTAGCTCTAGAGGAGAAATAACCTGATTATCAGTAAGTGTACCAATTGTAGCGCAAACAAGAAAGAAAGTTATCAAAGGTTGTTGTATTGCTGTGCTGTCAATAGTCTTGAAGCTCCTCCATCATATGAGAAAGATAGTAAACGTTCTACACTGCATCAATACAGAATACAGTACTTTCATAATGACTCTTCTTCTATTCGCTCAAGAATAGATTCACACCATCAACTTTTGGGAATTAGCTGAGAACATGATGGGAAATATCTATACATGCAACTTCAAGGCTTTCATTTCTTTATATATTTAATTTATTATGAAAACTGTTGGAAAGGTGGTTGTTGGCTGACTGGGTTGTGAACGCTGGTCAAGCAACAGCCACAATCACTTGCAGGGTGAACCACAAAAAGTCACTAGATTAACCTGTGCTTTAACCTGGGTAACTTGGCCCAAAAAGCAGTCAGGCTTAACTTATAGGCAATGTGTAAGGTTTTAAAGTAATAAAGTGACAACACAATACAATAAAAAAAGCCCAAACCAATTTAGAAAAAATAGGGTACATTGTAATAAATTAATTTGACTCCAAAACATCAAAAATCCAAACAGCAGAACCGGAGATCTGAATCTTAAAAGAATTAGGCGAAAAGAGGGCCAAAAAGCACAACATACCAATTCTGGATATCTGTTTGCACTGGACTGAGTCAAAGTCACATTTTCAGGCCAATCGCGATGAGGTGCAAGTCAGATACAGTCACCAGGTTAGGCCGGCTGAAGTTTACCTTCTCAAAGTCCATGCTAAGAGTCCTGTTCAGATTGGAGGGGGCTGCAAGGAGCAGGGAGTGTGTTATGGGAGTCGATGGCATAGCACGAAGAGCAGGCCAGAGATCACAAGCGGGCGCTGCTGGAGCTTTGCGTTGTCAGTCGGGCTGACGGTGGTTCAGACTGAATCGTGGTGTGAGTTGCAAGGTCTTGGTGCAAACGGCCCGTTCCCACTAGCAAGGACCCAAAAGCTTTAGTTCAGCTCTCATAGCCAAACCAAGGGCCTGCTCTTTAGGGTCAGGAACTCAGCAGAGCAAAAAGGCAGCAACACAGCAATGCAGCAGCAGGTCACCAGTTAAACAGATTGATGGTCTTTTAATCAGCATGGCAATCCTTCATCCCGGCAGAGTATTAAGAGTTCCAGAATTGTACTGAAGCGCGGGTTTGAAGATTAGATTTTTATACCCTGGTGCACTTCTTCTGGATGGTGGAAGCAGCCTCTGGAAAGATTCTTTGAAGTGCATGGATTTTGATAACCCCCATGCCACGCAGGGCTTTTAGGCCCTTTTTGTGGAGGTAGAGCATAGGCTACTTAGTTGTAAGTAGGGCAGTGCTCAGCTCTGCTTGCCCCCCCACCCAGCTGTTAGATACATAACTGAGGCACACGTAATTCCACTATTGTGAGACTGTTAAGGAGGAATCCACAAAGTTTAACTGTCAGCGATACACAGTCATGTGACCCAAGAAAGACTACAGGCTAAGGGGGCTAACGGCAGGAAAATGCGAGCTTTCCAAAGCGCTTTCAAAAATGCAATGAAAAATCCACAAGCTTATAACTACCAAAAGTGACAAAGCTACTTGCTCCAAATTAAGAATGGCAGCGTATTAAATATAATAAGGAGTCCCCAATGACATCCCGTAGGAGGGGTAGGCCTCACAGTAATGTAAGACAAATTTATGAGTTTTTCACTACCAGGACATGTAAAATGTTAAGATACATATCCAACCTTTTTATTACACAGCACCCTGCCCTATGGGCTACCTAGGGCCTTTGCTAGGGATGGATTATATGTGATAAAAAGGGGGATTAAGGCTTGGCAAGAGGATTTAAATTTCAAGCCATAATGACATTGTAAAACTGCATTCAGGCTGCTGACCACGGATATGTTTTGAATCTGTGTGGCACAATAAGTGCTGTAGCCCCTCTAGTAGCATTTAATTTAAAGGCCCAGAGTATATGGTATACCACTCTACAAGGAACTTACAAGTAAATTAATATGCCAATTAGGTATCTGCCAAATTTGCTTGTGGGTTTGTGGGTTTGATGATGAAATCCTAATCACCGCACTTTTGAAAATTTTGATACAGGAGCCCTTACGAGAAAACTAAATGAAAACATAACAACAACAAAACTAAAGGTTGGTTGAGTTTTAAAAAGCTTTCAAGAGGAGACCTAAGAGATGAAGTTAATAATAGACTACAGCCTTATTATTTGTTTGTTTATCATATCTGCTGGTACCATTCATCAGACTGGTGTGAATGCCCGCTGCAGTGTTGCAGTTGAGTAAGCAAGCCACAGTATCTTTGACTCTACACACTCTTGCCATCCCAACTCCCTTGTCCCTGAGATTTGCCACCAGAGCAGTGCCTCCTCCAGTAAAACGAAGGCAAGAACCTGGAGGATTCGGAAACTAACGCTGCCACAGGCACCACCCGCCATATTACAATGCTGCATCCCCGCCAGCGTTTCCATGGAAGTGAAACTGCTATGAAAGGCTGGTGGGGATGTACGTTGGGGGCCCGTTACGGGCCCCCTTGTGCCGGGGGGCATTTGCTTTGCTCTGAGGGCACACCTATGGTACAGCCCTACATTTCTCTGCATCAGGTGGCAGGCACCGTGTGGTGCCTCCCACAAAATGCAGGGAAATGCAAACAGTGCATTTGGAACATTGTGGTGGGTGCTGCAGCCAGCTGTGGCTGTCACAATATAATCTCATGTGCAGGACCACTGCCTTACAGGCAGCCGGTCCCAAGCCCTGCAATGATGCAATGATGGCGGACAGACTGAAGTCTGTCCACCATCGTAATGAGCCTTTAGATGTCTGCGGTTGGCACTTTGATCTTTTAGAGGCAAAATTTCAGGTAAAACTTTTAAAATGTATAACTCTCATTATACTGATTGTAGTTTTGTAATTTGGGTGTTAAATAATTTATGAAAATGTACTCTACTTTTCTAACTTGGTTTAGGATTTTTCTCATGTTGTGTTCTCACATTATTGCTTTTTGTGTGCTGCCTTAACACTTTATACATTGTCTCTAAGTTAAGCCTGATTGCTTTTTGTGCCAAGATACACAAAGTTAAGCACAGGTTAATTTAGTAAATTTTGTGGTTCACCCTGCAAAGGATTTTGGGTGTTGCTTGACCAGGGCTCACACCACAGTCAACCAACAACCCAATTCCTCACAACACATAATCCTGCACTTTGATCAAATAAAACAAATGTACATTAATAACTAGAATTGATACTTCACCATTCCACTTCATCTAAATATTACATCAAGGCCACTGCTATAGACCTTCTCACTTCCTTCCTGACAGATAGGATCCAAATAGTCAGCTGCTGTAACTTTTTGAGCAAAGGCATTCCAGCTCCCTTGTAGGGTTCTGCAGGGATCGTCCCTTAGCCCAACGTTTTTCAAACTGTATGTCAGCCCCCTCGCGGAACCGGTGAGCTTGTTCGGCTTTCAGGTGTTATCCTGTGCGGATGATACCCAAATCATCGTCCTTATATCAGATGATCTGCCACTGGTAGCAGATGCATTCAAACTGTATGAATGGCATGAGCACCTGTATGAAGGATAAGTGCTAAAAATTGATTTCCGAAAAAACAGAGATCTTGTTGTTTTGGGGCACAGCATTTGGGGTGGTCAGAACTCTGGAGGCCAGAGGTCTTGGGCCTTTTACCTTCACTAGTTGAATCTACAAACAATGTAGAGGTTATTTTCGATAACACTCCTCTCTTTGACACTCATATCAGCCGGACTGTGAGTTCAAATTTTTGTTATTATCATAAACCTGAAAAAGATCTTTCCATATATTCCAGCTGAACTCAGAGAGGTAGTGGACATCGCCTTAATTACATTGTGCCTAGACTAATGAAATGCTTTATACCTGAACATCAGTAAGTCCTTGCTGAATAGATTGGAGGTCATTCAGAATGCAGAAGCTCGCCTACTACTGAATATATCTAAAAACCTTCCAGTGAGGGAAGGTGTTCATTCCCTCAATTGGTTTCCAGTTAGAAAACGAGTGATATGTAAAAGAGCCTGCATGGTCTGTTTGGCTCTCCACCATCAAGGGCCTTCGCCTCTGAGAACAGTATTCCATTGGTATACCCCTAAAAGATGGCTCAGATCATTATCTCCTAGGAAGGAGACCAACCCCAGATTCCGCAAAGCCAGGTGGGCTGGCCGCTCTTTCTCAGTGCAACTAGGATGAATGTTTCATTTGTTCAGCATTCCGTCCATCATCTATTCTTTTTGCTTTTGTCGCCATAAGTGGGAAGGGTATGCCCACACATGGGACCCATGCTCACTGTACCACTGGATTCAAGCTAGCCTACCTGATGATGAGTGATACTCCGAAACTAGTCCCAGGATGCTTGTTTTCAGTCCTGGGAGGACCTGGCCTGGCAGTTCCGGCTGAACTGTTCCCATGGGGACCTGGACTAATTTGCATAGGGCTCGGTCCAAACTGGGGTGACATGGTGAGCAAAAAAATGATGGACTAAACGCAGGTCTGTTACTGGGGGTGGATGTTTGATTTGTTTAGCATTCCATCCATCATCTGGTCTTTTTGCTTTTTCTTGGTGTAGGTGCTAATTTATGGCTCTTGGCTGGCATACATTGTGAGGTAGGACTCCATTGTGGTTTTCCGCAAGAAACTGAAAACCCTGTTTTTTCCCCTTCTTTCCTGATTGGCTTTAGCGCTTTGATGTATTTGGCTTAGTGTGCTATACAAACCCTATTCCATTCCATTCCACTTTAGCATCAAAACTAATAATGCTGCCAGTCTACATAAGATGATTTGTTCCACATTGTCATGCTGGTGTGCTGGGTAATCCTTAAAACAAGTGCTGTTACTACTACAAACTCGCTGTAATGCAATCAATTCTTCATTAGTGTTTGCCTTCTATGGTGCAGCAAAGGCAAGCAATCAAGTCAGAGGTGCTAGGGGCGAGCAGAGAAGATGGCTGCACAGTAGTGAGGCTCTGTCAGCCCCAATCAATCAATCAATCAATCATCGCATTTATATAGCGCACTACTTACCCAGTGGGTCTCAAGGCGCTGGGGGAGGGGGATCTGCTACTGCTCGAACAACCAGGTCTTGAGTTGCTTCCTGAAGGCGAGGTGGTCCTGGGTCAGGCGGAGGTGGATGGGGAGGGAGTTCCATGTCTTGGCGGCGAGGTAGGAGAAGGACCGTCCCCCTGTGGTGGCTCTACAGATGCGTGGGACGGCGGCGAGGGCGTGGCTGGTCGATCGAAGCTGGCGTTTGGAGCGTAGAAGTTGAGGCGGCTGTTGAGGTATCCTGGGCCATGGCTGTGTAGGGCTTTGTGTGCGTGGGTGAGGAGACGGAAGGTGATTCTCTTGTTGACCGGGAGCCAGTGCAGGTCTCTCAGGTGTCCAGAGATGTGGCTGCGGTGGGGGATGTCCAGGATGAGTCGTGCTGAGGCATTCTGGATCCGCTGGAGTCTCTTCTGGAGTTTGGCGGTGGTTCCGGCATAGAGGGTGTTGCCGTAGTCCAGACGGCTGGTGACGAGGGCCTGGGTGACAGTCTTCCTGGTCTCGGTGGGGATCCACCGGAAGATCTTACGTAGCATGCGCAGGATGTTGAAGCACGACGAGGAGACGGCGTTGACTTGTCTGGTCATGGAGAGGGAGGAGTCCAGGATGAAGCCCAGGTTGCGTGCGTGGTCTGTTGGTTTGGGTGCGCTGCCTAGGGCGGGGGGCCACCAGGAGTCGTCCCAAGCGGCGGGTGAGGATCCCAGGATGAGGACTTCCGTCTTATCTGAGTTCAGTTTCAGGCTGCTGTTCTTCATCCATTCGGCTACCTCTTTCATCCCTTCGTGAAGGTTGGCTCTGGCGGTGGCGGGGTCGTTGGTAAGGGAGAGGATCAGCTGGGTGTCGTTGGCGTAGGAGATGATGTTGAGGTTGTGCTGGCGTGCGATGTCTGCGAGGGGGCTCATGTAGATGTTGAAGAGGGTTGGACTGAGCGAGGAGCCTTGAGGGACGCCGCAGATGACTTCGGTGGCTTCAGATCTGAACGGAGGGAGGCGGACTCTCTGTGTCCTTCCGGTGAGGAAGGAGATGATCCACTCCAGTGCCTTCTCCTGGACTCCGACGTTGCTGAGGCGTTGTACTAGGGTACGATGGCAGACAGTGTCGAAGGCTGCGGAGAGGTGGAGGAGGATGAGGGCCGCTGTTTCTCCGTTGTCGAGCAGCGCTCGGATGTCATCGGTGACTGCGATCAGGGCAGTCTCGGTGCTGTGGTTGGCCCGGAAGCCAGACTGCGAGGGGTCGAGGGATCCATTCGTCTCGAGGAAGGCGGCCAGCTGCTTGTTGACGGTCCTCTCGATGACTTTTGCAGGAAACGGGAGCAGCGAGATGGGGCGGTAGTTTTTGAGGTCGGTGGGGTCAGTCGATGGCTTCTTGAGTAGAGCGCTGAGTTCGGCGTGCTTTCAGCTCTCCGGGAAGGAAGAACTCCAGAGCCCCAATACAGGAAAAATCCTGTAACTGCTGGGAAATCTCACTGTGTACCTCGCTACACTGCAGTAGGTTGTCTGTGACAACGATATGCCTGCTTGAAGAGCAAGCTCCAGTCACAGAAGACCAGAAAAGCTCCCGACATGGTTTGTGGCCTGTGCAAAGTGTTGTGACCGGCCGGGACCCGTTAGGCGAGGCCTGCTAGCCGATAGCGTGAATTGGGCGCGCACGGTGGTCCGAGTCCTTGCCCTCCTGTCCATCTTCCACAAGACACCCGATCGTTGAGCAGAGGAGCTGAGAACAACTGCTGGTGCCTATGCATCGGATCAGAGCCGTGGAAGTAGAGAGCCCAGCTGCTGGGTGATACAGCGGGGCCATAGCTGCAGTGGGGGCCCACCCATTCCTTCTACAAGATCCCAGAGCTGCCTGACACACATCGGACAGGTGCGGTGGCGTAGCAGGTGGAAACACGTATAGCAGGGAGGGCACTAGACACCGCTCCTGCAGTCTGCGCTGCTGATACCCCTACCTGCTGGGCCACCATGCAATGCCAAAGATTTGGGCCTACACTGGGACCTGCCTGCAAGTGTGCAACGGCCCGCCCCTGTACAGTCGCCCACAGCACAGCGCTCCTACTCAGACACCAGCCGACTCCAACCAGGGCTGCGGGGCGTGGAGGCGCGGCAAACGAAGCTACCAGCAGAGTTACCAACGGATCAGCGTGGTGGCAGGGAGCATACCCTGCAATGCGCCACCATGCATGGTGAAAGACCGGGGGCCTGCCATGCTTGCCCCGCCGCCTCTGGAGCCCAATTGTCCTACCACTTACTCGGCGAATCACTGGGAGGCCATCTCGCCCACACCAACTACTGCTGCCGCCTTCGACCTTTGAAAATTGACGCTAGTCCCCCCAGGATCCTTAGCTTCAACCCAGCAGGAAGAGGCGGGGTGTCGGCGGACAGACCGCAGGTCCTGCTGCACCCACAATGTCTGGGACGCTAGTGAGGGGGCTAGCACAGACGCAGCATAGTGACTACGTAGCGGCACCAGGGACCCTCATGCCCAGGTTCCTCAGGAGAGCCGGCGTTCTGGCCCTGTGATTTCCGCCACAAGCCACACACCTCCACCAGCATACAGACCTGGGGTTCTTAAAGAAAAAGAGTTGGCTGCAAAGAGAATGGATCGCCTTGCTTCAGAAGACAGGGAGAACCCAGCACAGTGGGACTGAAAATAAAGACCGGACGCTCGAAGACCTAAAATAAAGACTGGACGCGTGTGACACATCCTCCTGCAGGTTTGTCTATGGGCGAAGCAAGTAACGGTAAAGGTTAACCCCTGTATGATCTCACGAGTGGCTGCGCGTGAGTACATGGACAGCGAGAAATCTGCAAGAACTCATACTCTGCATTCCGGGGCACCCTCCTGCCCGTAATGGTGATGCAGGAGGTGCGGTCACGCCCTTTGGGGAAAATGGCTCTTAGGGTGCTACCTCTCCCCCACTGATGGGGATAGCTATTATAGGCTGTTGCCTTTGTTGGTAAATGTTGGTTGATATTTCAAAGAAAAGACACCAGGGACCCTGATACTCGAACAGTATCTGCCCTACTATCGGACAAAGGCTGTGTATCATTATATACATATGTTGTAGTGGAACTGATCTCTGTTGGCTGGGCACGACATCATTGTGCACGCTGTGTTAAATAAAAGGACCTTGATAAACGTGGAGGAATCAAAAGGAAAAAAGCAAGGTGTCGTAGCCCGTTTATATACAATGTAGTGGAACTGATGCCATACAATAACATAGCAATGTTAGCACAAAGCACACTTGGGATACTGGTGGCGCAGGGAGCACAAGCATTCATAGTCATGTTGGAAAGGGTTAAGTGGGGGGACCTATACACAGCAAGTTGGGATGGTCGCTGTGGGAGGAGCGGGTGTGAACTGGATGGGCATGCTTAAATTCATAGTGGACAGCTGGGCACCTACGAATCACACACACTCAGAGATAGCTGCACTTGACTTCTCTACAGTTGCACACAATACCCTGGGAAACGGTGCATGAGGAACAGCGAGAGCACAGAGAGACACATATGGGATTTTTTAACATGGAACGTGCGGGGGCTGGACCACCCCAGAAAAAAACGACACCTCCTGGCCTATCTGGACAGACACCACGTTAGTGTGGCCATGCTGCAGGAGACGCGCACACTGCCTACACAACAACCCCAGTTTGCTTCTAGATGGACCTCCCACAGGTACTTCTCGTTGTACTCAGCATACTCGTGGGGCTTGCAAATCAAATTAAAAGAATGGTTCCCTACACGGAAGAGTGTTCTACACTGGACCTACAGGGGAGGTACTGCATGACGTGGGGAAGGTTGGCGTCAGAGTCTGTCACTCTTGTCTGCAGCTGTGGACCCAACACAGATGACGTAGACTACTATATACCACTCTGGCGCGCATAGTAAATATTAGTTTGACTCACCTTATATGGGGAGGAGATTTCAACCTAACATTGAATCCGCCATGGGACTGCTCCCACCTATTGCTGCACCACTATACTAAAGCACAACGACAATTCCAGCAAATACTGGCAGACAACCTGCTTAGACTCAACGTAGACTCACTTTATATGGGGATGAGATTTCAACCTAACATTGAATCCTCCATGATCACTCCCCTGTGCTTATGACGCTGAACCCTCTGAGCCTGCAGCCCAAGCCAAGACTATGGCGCCTCCTACCTACGGCTCTACTTGACCAGGTGTTCCAAACGGAACTGGGGGAAATGCTTGAGGAGTTCCTTAGACTCAACTTAGACTTGGTCCCTTCCCTGACCACAGTATGGGAAGCATTGAAGGTTACCGTTAGGGGCCATTGCATAGCCAAGTTGGGGGCATCCTCAGAGACATTCGCACAACCATTGCCAGCCTAGACTGCCAGCCCAGGCAGCAGGAACCTATATCCGGCGAGACACGCGATGACCCAACGCTAGCCAAAATATCGAGCTTCTTACGGAATACCAAGCAGAGGCAGACAGAGAATGCAGTTTCTGAGGGAAATATCACATAGCACGCAGATACGGAGAGGGTGAGCGCCCTGGCAGAGCACTGGCAGAAACCATCAGGCTGCCTAAAACAGTGAATCACGTACTAGTGATAAGGGATGGGGAGGGGACGCTTCACCGAGACACGTCAGCCATTATGGGCGTATTTGCTGTGCACTACGGGGTATCATACAAGTCATGCGCTGCGCTCCAAGAAGAGACCCCCCAATACTTAGAGCAGATAGAATTGACCAGGCTCAGCTACCGGCAAAGGGAATTCCTGGCATCCGAGTTCCAATTAGACGAAATTCGGGAGGCTATAGTGCAAATAGGGAATGGTAAGGCACCAGGGTCAGATGGCCTAGGCATTGAATTTTACAAAACCTACATTGACACACTAGCTCCCTTTCTTAAAGCACTGTATGAAGACGTGGTTAAAGCGGGATAGCTCCCACCCACGATGCGCGAGGCCATGCTGGTCTCCCTGTTAAAACCAGGGAAACCCCAAGACTCTCCGGACTCATACCAGCCACTGTCTTTAATAAATTGTGATGCCAAAATATTGGCTAAAGTGCTGGCCAATAGGCTCTCACTCTTAATGGAGAACCTCATCAGACCGGACCAAGCGGGGTTTATACAAGGCCGGCCCACCTCTGGTAATCTATGCATCCTGTTTTCCTTGCATTGTACAGACCAAGACAAACAAGGTGGTGGTCTTTTTGGGCGGGACCAAAGCGTTCCACTCACTGGAATGGGGTTATTTGCTTGCGGTCTTGACCCACATGGGATTCTCTCCAAGGTCCCTCCAATTAATCTAATTACTGTACCATCTCCCTACTGCCACATTACTCTTGAATGGGGAACAAACCCCACCCTTTGCTATTTCCAGGGGCACGCAGCAGGGGTGTCCCCTTTTACCCCTGCAGTTTGCGATTGCTATGGAGCTGGAGGCTGCCATGCTGCAACAGCATCCAAACAATATGCGCTAGACTACCCCACATGGCCAGTCCTAATTTCGCACTTTGCAGACCACATCACGCTTTATATGTGAGACCCAATTAACAGACTAAATGCCATGATCCGCGAAATAATAACAATTTCAATTACATTTATAAACTTTATTCGACAGTTAAGTCATAAAAGCATTACATAAAACATCCAACAGTTACAAAATAAAATAGCATGACAAAATAAATGTATATAAATATAAATATTTAAAATATTTAAAATGTGATTAAACCCTGTATGGCTGTCGAATATACTAATAGCTTAAAAATCAAATAAAATCCCTTTTTTAAAAAAAAGTATTCAGATTTACAGTTTTAGACAGTCTGGAGATTACTACTCGATGTTCAATAAATCATTTTAAAAGTGTCCTTACATTAGTTTTAGTAGTCTAGAGAGGTCAAGATATAGCACTAGTCATTTTACAATAACTACTGCTTCGAGCGGATAGCCCAAGCCCATTTCAAGAACTTTGCTACGGCTATAGCAATGGGGGGACTGGGATCAGTACATAAAATTCTCAATGCCTCTTCATATCTCCGGGTACCAATTAGTTGACAAATTGGTTTCACCCACTTTTGTCGAGGTGCTGTATATAAGGGACAAAAGAACAAGATATGGCTTTCAGATTCTTGTTCGTCCCTGCACCTGGGGCATTTATCATCAGTTGTTCCCACCCATTTTGCTGTAAATAGCCTCGTCGGGAGGGTACCTACTCTAAATTGGAAATAGAGCTTGCGATCAAATGGTTTCTCTATAGCGTCCCAATACATTTCCAACACTTGACAAGACTCACATTCAAGAAAACAAGCTGTGAGGTGAGAAGAGAGGCATCTTGTGTATGTTGTTGAATAGATAATCTCCCAATATCTGGCCTTCAGGGTTTTTTTAGAGGGAAATGCTGCATTTGAGGGGTCATCCCACAATTCTCTCATTCCCAATCTTACTAACAGGGACCTAATTTCCTTCAGCCAGCCTATTTTATGGAAGGTATCCTGTTCAATAACATTCTTTAGACCCCCAGCATAGTGCAAGAGTTCCTCGGTGGTCCATAGTCTGCGCCAATACAGTAATGGGCGTAGAGTAGCCATATCTTTGACTTCTTTCCTACCAAGGTCCCACATCAATGGCTTTGCGGGACGCTAGTAACTTTTCGCATAAACTCATTTTCCGCCAATGTCAGGCGCTTTAGGTTTTCAAACCCCCATATTTCAGATCCGTAAAGGGCCGAGCTCAATACCTTCATCCCATATATCTATCTCAAGAAGTGGACTAATGGGTTTGGTTGTCGAGGTTTTAAACTTCTCCAGAAGAAGTCCTGACTGCTGCTGGTGCTTTTGCACAGCCAACTCAAGTTGGCTATTACAGCGCATGTCCCTCTGCAGGGTGACCCCCAGATAAGTAAAGGCGTCAACCTGTTCTAATGGGCAGTTATTCATGTACATGCTTTCTCTGAAGGGTTTAAAAAACTTGGAAGATTTGTGTTCGTTGAGGGAAGTAAACTTTGTTTTCGCAGTGTTTATTTCTAATCCGCGCAGCAGACAAAAAAATTCAAACCGCCGAAGGGCCCGCAGGAGGCCACTCAGTGTTTTGGAGAATATCAAAGTATCGTCCACAAACATGAGGATTGGGAGACGATTACCTGCCATGACAGGGACATCAGTGGGGACCAGGGAGAGGTAGTCCGCCACCCCATTCACGAAGAGCGAGAACAGGGTGGGCGCCATAACGCAACCCTGCTGCACTCCCTCCTCAATGGGGAAGGTTTCCGTAACCTCTTCCTGTCTCCCCCACCGAACTCGAGCGAAATTGTCCTCATGTAAGTGCAAAACCAAGGTGAGCAGCTCCGGGGCCATCCCCAACCCCTCCAGAACTCGCCATAATTTACAACGAGGCACGAGATAAAAAGCTGCCCTCAGGTCCACAAACACAGCATACATGCCCTTTCCCCAAAATCACCGTCCGGCATTAAAGAGCGATAAACCGAAACACTTGGTCAATCGTGCTTGTTTTGGGGCGAAAACCGGCCTGGAATGGGCTCAAGATGTCCTATCTTCCATCCTGGTCTGTATTTTTCCCAAAACAAATCGACCCATGATTTTCTGAATGGAGTCAATTAGGCTAATAGGCCTATAATTGCCTGCTAAAGACTTATTCCTTTTTTATATACAGGCACGATTTCTGCTCCCTTCTAAGAATGGGGGACAGCCATCCCTTGGGCTATGGCATTCGCTATATAAACAAAGTATACTCGCCAACTTTGTTTGTCATTTATAAACAAGTCGGCAGGGACGCAATCCATACCCGGGGCACGTCCCTTGGTTACTGTCTCTAGCACCCTATCAACCTCCCCTAAACTGAAGGCGGCATCTTTATAAAATGTGAAGGTAGATATGCCATCACTTTCGCCATCTCCACTGCGAGCATATTGTGGCTTGAAGTAATCAATTCAGGAATTTTGAGCGACATTGTTCTGTGGGCAGTCCGGGCACCCACCCCTATCCCATTTAAAAATGTCCCAAAATGATCTTGAGTTTTTGGATGCACATGCCTCCTTAAGTTCCTGCCATTTACACTCTTCCCATACCTTTTTTGCACTAATCTGCATTTTCCTGTAGTTACATCGTGCTACTCTTACTTTTCTAGGATCCCTAGTATTTAGTGCCAGGCCCAGCTCATCCCGTGCTTGCCTACAAGCAGCATTATACCAGCTCTCAGGGTTTTTCCTTAACTTATTTCTATCTGAGCTCGGCTTACAAAAATATGTTTTAAGTTTGGCAAAAAGATTAGTATGGGCTTCCATAAAGGATAAATTAGTTGCCCATTAATCACACCTGTCCCCACGACTTCCAATACCTTATTTACATCTTTCTTTATGGCAGTCAAGGTATCAGGGTGTTCGATGACTTTACACCACTTAAGGTGGCGCTCGTCATTTGATAGAGCGGTTTCTGGGGCTAATGTATCCTTTGGTTGCTACTGCCACTCCATCTAGTCCCAATCTAAACAGTGAGGTCAGGGGGTTATGGTCACTCTCAATACGGGCCTTTACCTCCATATCCACAAGAGAGTGCCACAGTTTTAGGTGGACGAGCAAATAATCTATACGGCTAGATCTACAACTGTTGTCATATTTTCTTTTACCTATCCTGTCTGAGGGTGTTCGTCAATTAGCGGCCCTTAGCTGATTTCCCAGGCATAACCCCTTCAGGTGTATTGCAGCCTCTGTCCATCTACTTATGGGTTTCATTTCGAGCTGAGGAACCCCCCATTTAGAGCCTTCCTCCTCAGATAAGCTCAGGTCATCATGCCCCAGCGGCTCAAAGGTTGTGTTAAAATCTCCCTCTATCAGGGGCAATGTATTAGTTAGCAGGGTCTCAATTAGAATGTCTAGAGCTGTTACAACCTCAGACTTTTTCCCTCCTGGTAAGCCCCTGGCATAAACGTTATAAATGTCAATGTCTGGGCTAGAATGAAAACGAAGTCTCAATGCATGAATGTCACAGTTTGAAACCGGGTGAAGCTGGATGTTACAATTTAGCAGCCGTAGTGCGTCCATAGGGGCGTGGGGGCACAGCCCCCCCCATGAAGGACTGGGTTCTTTTGGACCCAGCGGTGCCAGGGCACAACACCTGAAACCTTCGTGGGTAACCTGCTCCGGCGTACAAGTCACAGAGACACGGGACACTTCCTTGGGCGTCAAAGATTCAAGGTTTATTTGCTGCAGGGAACACAGAAGTCACAGGAAGTACATCGAGTGTAGTTCGGGGAGACTGCTTCAAATTGGTTCTGTGGATCGCTCCTTTTATACAGTTTTTACCCATAGGATAACATTGAACACAAAAGTTTACAACCCGGTTCCCACATTTAGCTCCCAGAGGGGTCGCTTTGGTCACTTTGAAACACACAAGGTCCGGAACATAAGTGCGGAAACATTTGGCGGTTCCCAACTGTAAAAACCCATCTTCCCACCATTAGCAAATTCCAATCAGCAGTAAAGTAGATCGAAATAGGAACGAAGACAGGTGCAGAGGAAGACGGAGACAGTGGGGAGATCGGAAAGGGTGTAAAAGGGGAGGTAACGGAAAACACGAGATACAGGCATCAAAGGGACGTGCCTAATGAGATGCACGGCTGAGACAATAAGCCCGTGCGGCAAGATGAGCCTCGAGCGGCGCCACCTGCCTTACAGCAGCAACCCCCTCGTCATAAAGACACTTACAAAGAACATGTGTCTTCCGCAAATATCTTGGGAGTCCCAGGGTCGCGAAGCGGACAGCGTCCGTTCGCTGACTACATGAGGGCAAGAGACAAAATGGATGCCGTATCTAAGATGGAACCCGTGGGTACAGATGAAAAGCCCACATAACAAACGAACGGTTTAAGTTAGCACAGCGAAACTGCGCACACTTACTAAACTCGTCATTTGCGGTTCATAGATACAAGACTCGACCATATTCGTGCGAGTCGAAAACACCACTTACAATTGTCACGGAACCTCAGACGCTCCTTTTGCCCTCATGTAGGCAAGCACTAGTCAGAATCATATTCGATATTCATCAGACCATCAAGATGTCGTTGTAGCATAGCTCTGTCCAATCGAGTCCCCTTGGTAACAGATGGTTGTCTCATACACGTTGTAGCACAGAGGCCACATAAGGCAGGACCACACTGCACACAAAGGCAACACGTGAACAGGAACACTACCACAACTCCGATGATCATCAGAATCTTCCAACCCCAAGTCGATATCAGGCCCCAAAACCATCCAAGTAGCGTCCAATCCCCTACATCCACGTGTATGGATTCGGAGATCTTATGCAACTTCGAGATGGCTTGATAGACAGTAGGAGCATTATCTGGAATGAAAATGCAGCAGCTCGAATGGATCACCTTACATACCCCACCGCGATCTGCTAAGACGACATCTAAAACCATACGGTTTTGTAACGTCATAAGTCTCTCCGCCTGAAGTTCTGTGGTGATATTACCAAGGGCACTGGCAGTAATATTAGCTGTCGATTCTACCACTCGAGTCAACTGTCTCAGGTTCCTACTATTAACCATAGGTCCCCAAAACGGGAGGAAACCCTTGAAAAAGTCTCCTGCCTCTTGACCGGCAGTGTCCTCTTCGCTAATTACGCCTCGTACAACTCTAGTCTTATGGTAATCGGCATCTACAGTGAACGTCGGAGGCAACAAATTTGCAATAAAACATGAGCCCATGAAGTCTGCGGGCAACCATGTGTATGCACGATCATAACAGATGAAGTATGTACCCTTGGCAGCCAGAAACACAGGGGACGAGAACATTGGCAGAACGTAACTTTCAGTGCAAGCACTTGCTCCAGGTAGGGCTTGCGAACCACGACCCACAAGACAAAGATTACCAGTGTGGGGTACGACCCATATTGGAGGCGAGCTTTTAAGCTGCTTTTCATTAGTGAACATACTATATTCCCCTCTACTTAGGACCCTATAGGCTTGTACCTCCTCTTTAGGGATAAGAAAAGGATCATGGATCTCATCTTCCATATCCTCTATTGCCATTGATAGCAGCCTCTGATACGAGGTAGGACCAGAGTTGGGGGAACGTTGTTCTTGAATGGGGTGGAAACCCAGTGTGCTTCGAAACATTGTTTGGAATGCTCGAGCTGACCCTTGGGAACTATACGGTAACACCAGATATGGAATTCCCTTACCCGCAGTATGTGGCATCAACCCACACACCCAACAATTAGTAGTGTTAACCACTAACTGATGCTGATGGAGGAGCTGAATAAAGGAATTGTTGCGGAATTCTACACGTCTAGCCTGCTCGTGTTCCGGTAACATATGAAAGGAATGGGGAGAAGCAGTAGAAGTAAGGTTAGGGTAAGGAGTAGGAGTAGGTGTAAAAGGTAAAAAGTAGGACAACATGTAATACACCCCACCCGCCAATAATGCAGAAGCAGTCAGAAACAACACAAACAATTGAAGTATAAAACATTTGGTACGACTGAGTTGCTGCAGCTTGAATCTATAGACTTGAGCTCCTTCCAAATCATTCAGCTTCGAAAATGCCATTCCCTACGACCGTCCGCAACGTTTCTTGACGCACTTCGTTCTGTGCAGCAATAGTCAATCCCCAGGAGTTCCTAGGAACCGACGGCCTTTAACCTAGCGTCAAGACCTACTGTCCAGAAGGAAGTACGCGCGCGGCCCTACGGCCTTCAATACACAATATGTATATATATAAGCACAATGTTTCTCAGCTGTGGAAGTAAAAAGATACAAGGAAGGAAGCTTGATATATGTACAAAAAAAAATTTCAATGATACGAATGTTCAAAATTGATCATGGGAAACGAGGATATTGCAGTTATCAATTTCAGCAAAGCAAGAAAATTTTATTTGTCCTTAGTGTGAGATCGCAAAGAATATCGATGTTTCCCGGGACGTGTCTGCTCGTCGAACAAAGGATCCGTTGAAGAGACAGCGTCCTGCTGATCAGTTGGTTGATCTGGTCTTGAGTCTTTTGCTGACAAGTGTTCAACAGTGGCTCTCTGCTGCGCTGAGGATTCTCCAACAAGCTGTGCGTCGCTGAAAGGCACAAACGCCGGCAATGTTTCTGTTTCTGTTGACGCAATGCCTTTCCTTACCCACGGGTCTGCCGGCAAAGGAATAGGGACTCGCTTACAATGGGTAGCATGTACCCAATTTTTCCGCCCCTCAAGACGAACGGCAGTCCTCGTGGCCAGGAGCACCTGGTAAGGTCCGACAAATCGGGGGTCCAGATTGTTCTTGCGTGAGAAGTTACGAGTAACCACCCAGTCCCCGGGCTGGAGCTGGTGGCCTGGACCCTCCGTCTGCGTCGGCAAGGCGTCGTAAACCTGTTGGTGAATTAACCTCAGTTTAGCAGTCAAGTCATGTAAGTAATCAATCAACATCGGATACTCAAGATCAGAGAATATTCCTGGCCTAGGAACCCCCCACACATTCGCAGGACGGCCGAACACTATTTCATAGGGACTAAGCCCTATTCGGGAGTGTACAGTCGCCCTAGTTGACAGTAGTGCTAGAGGCAAAGCATCAGGCCACGAAAGTCCAGTCGTAGCCTGAATCTTCGCTAGTTTTAGTTTAAGGGTGCCATTGTACCCCTCAACTAATCCAGCTGACTGGGGATGATTGGCGCTATGGAATTTCTGATTAATTCCAAGGCCCTTACACACACTCTTCATCACACTTCCAACAAACTCACTTCCGTTATCTGACCACACGACTCTAGGCATTCCATACCGAGGAAAATATTCCTTCAGTAGGATTTTCGCAGTAGACAAAGCAGTATTGTCTTTGAGGGGATAGGCCTCAATCCATCGGGAGAATGCGCAAACCACAACCAGAACGTATTTCAGGTTATTGCATCGCTCCATATGGACGAAGTCCAATTGGATCACCTCAAAGGGATACGAAGGAGGAGCAAAACTGCCAGGGGGAGTTGGGGTTCCTTTGCCAGGATTGTACATTATGCACACCATACAATTCTTCACCAGACGTTCAGCACATTTCGTAATGCCATCATTCTTCCACACAGCAGCCAACAACTTGCAAATACCTTTCGCGCTAATATGTGCTAACCCATGTGCCATTGTCACAACGGCCAGCACATACGCATCAGGCAACATCCATCTTTTCTGATCTGACAAATCAATCCAACAACCATTCGCATCCAACTTTCCCGTACTTTCTTTCCACTTCGTCTTTTCAGTCTCAGTGGCCTCATTCTGAATTGCTTTCACGCTCTCTATGGTATCTTCACACATACTTGATTCTGTAGGCCACCTAACCGAACTCGTCACATACATTCGAGTGCTAAGGTTCCGGGCAGTCTCCTTAGCAATCTCATCTGCAAACGCATTACCACGACCAACATCATCCGTCACTTTACGATGCGCACTACACTTAACAATCGCAACTTGCGCAGGCAAAGTCAATGCATCCAAAAGATCGTTCACAAGCTGGCCATGCTGTATTTTCGTGCCATGCGACGTCAAGAAACCACGCTCTCGCCACAATCGTCCAAAACTATGTGCTACACCGAAAGCGTACTGGCTATCGGTGTACACATTCACACGTTTTCCTTTCGCTAACACACATGCTCTAGTGAGAGCAATCAGCTCTGCAGCTTGGGCAGAATTCTGATTCAATCTTGCAGTCTCAACAACAGTATTCAATGTTACAACAGCATAAGCAGTAGTCACATCGCCATTCGGCAACTTAAAACATGACCCATCCACATACAGGGTGCCATCCGGGTCTTCCAATGGGGTGTTTTTAAGGTCCACTCGACCTTTCGTTTCCTCTTCCGTCCGCAAGTAACAGTCATGTTCTGCTACTTCATCTGACTCTGCACTAATTGGTAACAAAGTTGCCGGATTTAGGACATTACAACGTTTTATCTGAATATGGCTTGCCAAGAGCGTCAATTCGTACCCAGACAACCTCGCACTCGTCAAGTGCTGAGTTTTCGTTCGATTCAAAAGAGTATCGACTCCATGCGGAACCATCACCGTAAGCATATTATCCATGACCAATCCTGCTGATTGTCGGATGGAGACCGCAGCTGCCGCAGTTGCTCTCAAACAACTCGGCAATGCTCTAGCTACTGGGTCTAAGGTCGAGGAAAAATATGCACATGGACGTTGCTTACCACCAAAAGGTTGCGTTAAGACGCTCAAAGCACAACCGTCCCTCTCGTGAACATATAACGTGAACGGCTTACTGTAATCAGGGGTACCTAACACAGGAGCCGAACACAATGAATCACGTAATTCAGAAAAACTTTTCTGACATTCTTCCGTCCATGGTAAAGGAGTTGAAACATCCTTGCACGTAAGAGCCACCAATGGTTTCGCTAGCAATGAAAAATTAGGAATCCACTGCCTGCAGTACGACGTGATACCTAGAAAGGCACGCACATCTCTTTGGGTTTGTGGCACAGCCATTCGCGCAATCGCTGCAATTCTCTCAGGGGTCAATCTCCTTCCCTCCTTTGACAATAAGTGACCTAGATAGGTTACTTCTTGACAACAATATTGGAGTTTAGAAGGTGACACCTTGTGATTTAACTCACAGAGATGTTGCAGCAACGACACTGTAGCAATTTTGCAAATGTCCTGAGTATCAGCAGCCACCAATAAGTCGTCGACGTATTGGATTAAAGCCGCACCAACCGGCAACCGAAACGCATCCAGTTGACCCTTCAAAGCTTGACTGTAAATCGATGGACTTTCACAGTAGCCCTGAGGAGCGCGTTTGAACCGGAAGCTACGTCCACCAAGAGAGAAACCGAAAAGGTCCCTGCTCTCTTCGGCAATCGGGATGCTGAAAAATGCATTTTTCAAATCAATCACCGAAAACCATGAAGCAGTAGCCGGAATCAGAGTCAGTAGCGCCGTGATGTCAGGCACAACAGGGAATTGAGGAACCACAATTTTATTTACCTCCCGTAAATCGATAACAAAACGATAAACAGGCGGTTTGGTAGGATCAGTACGTTTAAGAATGGGCAGTACAGGGCTGTTGCACACGTTTCCCCGAGTCTCCTCAATAACATCTTTCTCGATCAAGTCATAGATGATCGCTAACAAAGCTCGCTCACCATCAAGGGAGATACGATATTGGGGAATACGTGGCAATCGCACATTAGCTTTCAACTGAACAACATAAGGGGAGATATCAAGTAGGCCCACGTCATTTGGACCCGTCGCCCACAAAGTCGCAGGAAGAGAACTCAATTCCGGTGGAAGCTTATCGAGAGACAAATACATGGGAGAGACTACTCTCTCTCCTAACGTAAGCTTTACACCCGCAGGAGAACAATACAAAGTTGCATACAAGCGTTTAAGCAAATCCAGACCCAAAAGATTTTCGCCACAACCAGTAGTCAAAATCAACGGAGCTTCTAGCTCACGTGGCCCAATTTTAAGGGGCAAAGGGCGCGAAACTGGATTGCTAACGGGGGCGCCAGAGAATCCAACGGAAACATTTGTTAAGCCAGACAAAGGTGCGCCAGGGAGTTTCGAATGCATGATAGAACTTTTCGCTGCACCAGTGTCCAACAGAAAAGGCTCAACGACGCCCGATGTAGCAACTGCGACGTAAGGCCCTCTCTGATCAACCGGAACTGATACCACTCCCTCTCCTTGTCTTTGGCTGTCCTAGTAATTACTGTCGTCAGTTCCCTGATCGACGTAATAATCGTCTACATTGTACTGCGCAGATCGTCCTTGCGATGATCCACGTTGATCGAAACAGTTATTAGAATTTGATGAATGGTCAGAGCGATCATTCTGAGCACCACGACCTCTACCACGTGATGCGTGCTGTGAACCACCACGACCTCCTTTAGACGCATTACCGCTATTACGTCCATTTAAAGCAGGACAATCAAATTTAATATGTCCCTCCTGTCTACAATAAGCACATTGATTGTACCCTAATGAAGATCTTTGGAAAGAGGAATCATTACGCGGCTGCGATCGATTCGATTGCGACTGCGATCTATTCTGTTGAGACGCATTCTGATTAGAACGCGGCGGATACGCTTGTTGCAACAACACCTTAGTTTTTAGCTCTTTCGTCTTTTTATCAGCACGGTCATTTTCTTCTTTCTCTCTATTCTCGTAATATTGTGCCGTAGCCAATATCTGAGCTGAGGTAGAAACGGCCCATGCACTCTCTGAATTCTTTAATTTATTGCTCAAATCGGGCAGCAAGTTCGACACAAATTTATCCACAAACAACCGTTGTCCACCCTCAGTACCCATATCCTGTCCACTATGATCAATGAATGCTTCCTCGAACCTCGTAAAGAAGTCGGAAACACTCTCATCTTTCTTCTGCTTACAAGCGGACAACTTGTCCCAATTTACTCTCATGGCTGGCATAAGTGTTTTCATTAATGTTATTATTCGCTGAGGGAGAGCAGTAATCAATCGATCGGGTTTAGTAGCAGCCACTTGTCCAGCATCTGCCGCTGTAATGGCAGCCCAATCACCACCTAATTCATTTGCGTGATCTTGGTGACGAATCTTAGCCCAAACCGGTTGCGGTACGACATTGCCAAACAACATGTCGATATCGGCAAGATTCATTACCGTAGCATCTACGAGCTTCGATAATTCCTTATAATACCCAGTAGGATTTTTACGAGGATCGGGCAGAGATTGTTTCACCTGAAGCACTTCCGATCGTTTCCATGGGAGGTGTATCCACACTCTCTCAAAATGTGCCAATATCGGACGAGGTTGAGCATTAGGATCAGCTGGTATCCAAACCGGCGGAACTTCACGCATAGGATATTGGCCAGACTCGTCTTGTTTTTCAATATCCTCAACAAACAAGGCATGAGGTATTGGAGCGGGACGAAGAGATAGCAATCGCTCAATAGCACGTCGGACGTTAGTATCTACTATCAGTCCAGTTGCGAACTGAAGTCGAAGGTCGGACAGGGCGGTCAGCACCTCGTCAGGCGCATCGGCCACTATCTGATCATGAAGGAACTTGCACATTTCGTCAAACACATATCTCTGAGTCGGTATGTTGAATTGATTAAACGTTTCGAGGACAACACGAGGTGGATTTCTAGGAGGGTTTACCATCCAACCCATCGCCATGTTGTATAGCGCAACACGTTCTCTGTTTCCAGGAAGCTGACTACGTCTCTGAGGACCATCGGAACCAGCAGACCCAAAAACAGGTCCGAGCGACTGAAAGAAGTTTGTCGCAAGGGGAGAATTACGATTACGAGTAGAGGGAGAAGAGTAAGACACAGGACTAACAAGAGAAGGAGTAGAGACAGTAGTAACAACAGGGGTTAACAACACAGGAGCAGTAGCGGGAGCAGGAGTATGTGGAAGCGGAGGAGCAGTAGGAATAGAAACAGACAAAGGAGCAGGAACAGGCGGAAGAACGGGTGCAGGTTGAGGAACAGGCGGAGGAACGATAGGTGGAAGAACAGGTACGGCAGGGACCACAGGAGCTGCGGTACCCTGTACGTACGGAGGAGGCAACTTCATAAGATAGGACATTAAAGGATCCTCAACTGCCTCTTCCTTCTTATCCGACTCCGTAGGCAAAGCAGGATAGCATTTATCTATGGTCATACGCTGTAGCCTCTCAAACACTTCCTTATCCTTATCCTCCTTATCACGCTGGAACTGCTCAGCTTTCTTCACTATGGTAGCAACAGTATCTCGCTGACTACGTTTATTTTGTCTGATCTCCTTCTGTCGGGCTTCTTTGCGCCACAACCGAAAGGCATCAAACATGGCCGGCCTTGATTTACGTTCGAACAACTTTATTTCCAAATTATCTAAGATCGACGCTTCGAAGCTACCGTGAGGTGGCCAACGAAGATCGCCGTCTTTCTTTGTATATTTTATCCAATAATCGTTAAAAGCAATCGGGCCTAGCCCATGTTTGCTATATAAGTCATAAGTAGGAGTTCCAACCGGAGGTATCGGACACGAGTCCTCCAGCAGGGAATCCGCACCACAAGGTCTAAAACAACTGAACAAAGTACTGCGACCAGGCATCTTGCACACTAGCCGAGTTTCACAAACTTCAAGGGTTACGGGATTTACCAAGTCCCAGCAAAGAACAAAACCCTCGGTTTTTGGCGGCTGCAGTCGTCAAACAACACAACAACAAAGTACGCTAGCAAAGTGTCACCGACAAAAACACTCACACAGCGTGAACAACAAAAACACTCGCTAAAGTGTCAACAACCAAGAACTCTGGGAGCGACCCACAAATACTTAACTCAAAGATCGATGGCGTCCTCAGGAAGGCCCGTCAATCGTCTCGCTATACCAAGGTCTACGCCAGGCGCCAAAACAGGTCTACAGTCAGGGCAGCAGTCCGTCGCAGCCGTCAGGAGGCGGGAATCTTCGCGGGAAAAGTCTTCGGGCCACTTATTTCGACAACAGGATCGATGAAGCGGGGTGCACCTTCCCTCGGAGATTTCACACGAAGTTCCTCACGATCGTCGGGCTTGGACCGGTACCACTGATGCAGCCCCACGTTGGGCGCCAACTGAAGGACTGGGTTCTTTTGGACCCAGCGGTGCCAGGGCACAACACCTGAAACCTTCGTGGGTAACCTGCTCCGGCGTACAAGTCACAGAGACACGGGACACTTCCTTGGGCGTCAAAGATTCAAGGTTTATTTGCTGCAGGGAACACAGAAGTCACAGGAAGTACATCGAGTGTAGTTCGGGGAGACTGCTTCAAATTGGTTCTGTGGATCGCTCCTTTTATACAGTTTTTACCCATAGGATAACATTGAACACAAAAGTTTACAACCCGGTTCCCACATTTAGCTCCCAGAGGGGTCGCTTTGGTCACTTTGAAACACACAAGGTCCGGAACATAAGTGCGGAAACATTTGGCGGTTCCCAACTGTAAAAACCCATCTTCCCACCATTAGCAAATTCCAATCAGCAGTAAAGTAGATCGAAATAGGAACGAAGACAGGTGCAGAGGAAGACGGAGACAGTGGGGAGATCGGAAAGGGTGTAAAAGGGGAGGTAACGGAAAACACGAGATACAGGCATCAAAGGGACGTGCCTAATGAGATGCACGGCTGAGACAATAAGCCCGTGCGGCAAGATGAGCCTCGAGCGGCGCCACCTGCCTTACAGCAGCAACCCCCTCGTCATAAAGACACTTACAAAGAACATGTGTCTTCCGCAAATATCTTGGGAGTCCCAGGGTCGCGAAGCGGACAGCGTCCGTTCGCTGACTACATGAGGGCAAGAGACAAAATGGATGCCGTATCTAAGATGGAACCCGTGGGTACAGATGAAAAGCCCACATAACAAACGAACGGTTTAAGTTAGCACAGCGAAACTGCGCACACTTACTAAACTCGTCATTTGCGGTTCATAGATACAAGACTCGACCATATTCGTGCGAGTCGAAAACACCACTTACAATTGTCACGGAACCTCACCCACCCGCAGCTCCCTTGGCGTCTTTTAGCTGGAGTAAACTGAGAAGGTTACTCAAGTTCAAAGAGGCCGAGGGAGAACTGACAATCATGTCAGTCAGCATGACGTCGGACAGCCCACCCCTTCAGACTCTGAAGGGGTGGGCTGTCCGACGTCATGTTGACTGACATGATTGTCCTCAGGGGCAGCAGGCAGAAAGCAGAGGTGCGCATGAGTGGGGACCGAGGGCAAATTTTTTACCCGTGCCCACTCATGTGCACTTGTGTTTTCACTTAATTGCGCATGCCCATTAGGAGCCCCTCAGTCTCCTTATGGGCATGCTGCGGGCGAAGAGAAACCTGTGCCCCACGCCAATCCTGGCACGCCAGGATTGGCTGCGAGATACTGCTAGTCCACTCCAGAGGGCCGGTATTGAAAGCGCCAAGCCAGGGGAGCTGAGAGGTGGCGCGGACTAGCTGCAAGGTAAGTTTTTTCCTTTTCATAATGAATTCCCTCGCGACCCCCCCCTGATCTCCCTCCCCCCGCCCCCGAGCCGCTATTGTTATTTTATTGCATTGTCCATTATTACGACAGCGAGCTGGAATGGTACATTTTGCCGGACTGTGTTGTGTGGACGAGTGGGGGCTGGGGAGGTCACAGGGGACGGGGGACACTACCTGTTGTGTTCTTGAAGTGGGTAGTGGCAGCCTTAGGGGTATCAACTTGGGGCCTACACTCCGGGGCATCTAGGTCTAACTAGGCCTGACACGTGGCCCTAGAAAAAACTGAGGCGGACACTGGGAATAACTTCTTGGCTCTCCGTCTGCGCGTCTGACTGCGTACGTGCGTGCGGGGCCCCTCTTTATTATAGCAAGTCACATGACTCAACGTTGGCACGCTCATGGCGTCATGGGCGTGCCAGAACCAAGGACATATCAACTACCCACCACGACCAATGATAGAGGCATTTCAAATTGGTGTGGCAAAAGTCACTCACACTAGCCATGTAATAAAAAGAAAATGAAGCCCTTTAGACATTCACATTTAACTTAAAACCTTTCACTTTAAACACAAGTCTGTGGGTAACTTAATGACGCTTTTCAAGTCCTTACAAAACTTTTCAAACTAAGCTGTTCAAAATATTGTCTTTTAAAGATCCTCCGGATTCCTTCCAGCGCCGAACTGCCAAGAGTGTAATTCGTAATTAATAGAACCCCCTCGGTGCTTGTTGTTTATGCCATGTACAAAGGGCTGAATCGAGCATGACTCAAAGCCCTGCAGATATCTATCAGGCCTCCCATGCCCGATTAGCATGCCTAAGGAAAAAAAGGGAAAATGGCAGGTTCACGGCAGCCTGGCACACTGCTCTGTGCTGAGCAGTATCATCTTGTTATCCTTGTGAGTAAATTGTGACGGTCTTCGCTATTTAACTTTACGTTGAATAATGTTAGATGCAGGTTAGAGGGAACTTAAGGGACCTGTGTGGCACAGTCCACGCTGTGCGATGCGCCACACGGACATGGCACTGGAGTGAGGGCACTACAGGAAGAGAGATGGCAAACCAAGGGCAGCTGCATTAATGAAAGTAAATGTCAACATTTTAACATTTAATTATAAATTTAAACCGTTATGTGCAGTGATTTAGTTCCTATTTAGAATGCACGTATTAATCTTGCATAATACCTTTTCCTAAAAATGTTAGCTATTTGAACGATGTTGCTTCTGTATTTTTTTCATCTATAACATTGCTCTTGTACAGTGCATAATTTGTACTGAGTTGCACCACTTGAGAGCTCTGAGGCTGAGGTCACTGCGAGTTTCTCACAATGCCTGTCAGTGAGTGAAAAAGGTGTTCAGAAATCTCGATTGCTATCCAGTCCTGCGCCTCTCTGCACAGCCCACAGGGCAGTGAGCATGTGTTCCAGTTGTAATTGTTGTTCTGTGCATATGGGTTAGATGGGGATAAAAAAAAATTAAATAATGGCAAAAGTAAAATAAATGCAGTGCTCTCGCGCTACTGATAAATCATCCCTAACTTTTACGCCCCACTGCTTTCAAATGTCACCAGCCGCCCCTGCAATTTAGGTTCTGCTTAACCCAAATCGCCAGTGCTCCCACTGGGCGACCCTTTTGCCCTTTCACAACGGGAACATGAAAGTTAAGGTAGCCCAATCTAAATACGGGATCCACAGACCAGGTCTCTTGAAAAAGGCAAATATCAAATTTGTCAATGAAATCCGACCAGTCTGGCAAAGCTAATTTAGACCCCATACCCGCCAGATTCCATGATATTAGTGATGTCAAGCAGGTTACGTTAGGAGATCTGCCACCATGTTCAGTCCCCTCTATAAGAAGGTCTTGCCGGGACAATATATTCAGCTCAGGGGATGGGGGAGAATTTTCCCTTCTCGGTGCCTGGAGGGGTAGCACCTCACTGCCCTTCTGGATAAAAGCTACACTCTCATCATTTGGCTTAGGGCCAGATACCCCACCCTGAGAGCTGGGATTATAGGTAAATTGTCTTGTGCTCTTAACCACATTATCCTCATTAAAGACTACTATACTAGCACTCGGACTGCAATCAATCGCAATCTTCCAGCCCAGATAAGGCATTGAACCTATTAAATTACCTTATGCTCCCTGTAGTGCACCAATTCATTGCCCCCCCCCGTTTAACAACATTTCCCTTTGTGAAAAATGCATCGGTGCATAAAAGTAAGTCAAGGATAGTGGGTGGATTAGGGACGATAAATCTTTTTGGGGCCAGTTACAGATGTATTCAACAGTTAATAATGATACAATCCCCCACCACAGACTTCGGTCGCTTTCCTACCCAGTCCACTCTTCTAACAAATAGAATTTCTGCACATACATGGTTTGGCAATGGTCGATTAGCATAAAGCCAATAAATACACTTGTTCTTGAGCTCAATGTACGTCTCGCTTTTACCCTGGTTCAGTGTGGGGAACCCCGCCAGAACCACCACATAGGGGACTGATTCTGGGGGGAGTTCTATATTTGGTAGAATAGTTACAGGTTTAGCAGAGGGGGGGATTTAGTCAATACTTAGACTTGATTTACAGGTCCACTAGCTTCTGCTTGCTGAGCCCTCTCCATCTGTGCTATTTATTTAGTCACTGCCAGATTAGTGGGAGGGGGTGCGGGTGCAGGGCGAGGCAATAGTGGCTCAGTAAGAACAACATTGTTGCTACCTATAGGGGGTACCAATGGAGTCAACAACTACTGCATTTTTGCCCTAGCACATTTGTCTGCTTACTATTTAACCCACTGCCCCGATTTCCCACCCTCGCCTGAGCTGAGGCAAGTGAAAGTTCAAGACACACAAGTCTACTTTCGATTGAGTCCAGTCTGTCGTATATTGGGAGGCATAACTTCTTAAAAGTACATTCCAACTTTAACCAGAAAGACTGCCCCATCTTGGCCATTGCTTCATCCCCCTCACTTGGTGATAGGTTAACCCTTTCATTAACTGGTTGAGATGTGGCAAAGCTATGGGAGGGGGTTAGGGGCAGGTTCTCATCAGGTAAAGTCGCTTTCCGGATTTTTGCTTTCCTCCCTTTTGCTTGAGCTTGTGCCCCAGTATGCTTCCTTTTGCATGTCAAATCCAGCTTTTCCTGCGCTGTCCCCGTTTTGGCATTACTGGCTGACTGAGTCTTAATGTTAGGTGAGGGCAAGCTCCTGGCAGTAATGTTGGGATTAATAGTGGGTCTCGTATCCAACTAAATAGCGGGACGTCCTTTGGGCCACATGTTTCGTGCCTCTCAGGTAAATGCTTTGGCATTTTATGGATGCTGAGGAAGTTTCTTCCTCTAGTGTCTTTCCAGCATAGGAAGATTATTGTTCAGGCCTTGATCGGATCTCGACTGGACTACGCAAACGCCCTTTTCTTGGGTCTACCAAAATATCTTTTGACCCGTTTGCAAGTGGTCCAGAACTCGGCAGCCCGTGCTATTTACGGGCTTCCGAGAAGAGCAGGTGCCACGGCTTTATTGAATTCTTTACACTGGCTACCGATCGCTAAAAGAATTCTTTTTAAGTGCCTGACTTTTGCCTTCAAAGCTTTACAAGGATCTGGCCCTAAGTACATAAGGAAACGTCTCTCCCAATATGTACCCAGCAGGTCTTTGAGATCATCTTGTCTATCCAAAATGACTGTCCCGGCTATCAGGCGTGCAAGGGTGGGAGGTCGATCTTTCCGCTACCTAGCCCCGAAGGAGTGGATGAACTACCACTTTCTCTCAGACAGGCTCCCAGTCTCCTTGCTTTTAGAAAAGAGCTTAAAATGTGGCTTTTTACTAAATAAACTTGATCCTTCTCTTCTGTCTGCTTTTTAGTTGTTATGTCTTGTTTTGCCTGCCGATATTCTTCATCAAAGCGCTGAGATGCTCCTCGGAGTAGCCGAGCGCTATAGAAGAAATAAATTAACATTAACATTAACATTAACGTGCTACAGGGGGTGCCAGGGGCCCAACGGGCTGTAGTATCAGGCTTCTCTCCCCCTCCCCCGAGGAGGATAATATGTCATGAATGTCGCGCTGTTGGAGGTCTGGCGACAGGGCCTTGGCCAAACTTCCCATAGAGGATCTTTTGTCAAAGGCAATGTCAAGAGATAATCTCTTTTCTGTTAGTTCAATGTCTCGGGCTAAAACTGTAGACACCCTTACAAGAAAGTTATCCAAAGGCCCATTAATGACCCTCCAGTGTATTTTCTAGCATTTCCACCTGTAGTTGGAGAAGTAGGCATGATAGTGCGGGGAATCGCTCAAGGTCCTTTTTCCAGATAGTGAATAATGCCGTGTTGATATCACCCAGCACAATAATACAACAACTCACTAACCTTGATTAATGTTGTTAGGGGGGTGGCCCGTCCTGTCCTTGATTGTGCTAGAACGGGCTAAAACGGGCCCGCCCTTGGCCCGGCTTGGCCCGGGCGCGTCTGCGCGCGTTCCGCGGTGCGGGACCCCTGGCATCCCTTTATGAGCCTCCTGGCGTGCTGGCTGCAGGCATGTCGTGTGTGGCGCAGGGGTCGCTGGGAGTTGTAGGCTAACTCCCCTCCGGTGTCTCCCTGCGCAGTAATGGCCCCCACGGACTCCTGGCAGTGGCGGCAAGGGCACGATAAACTTCCAGCTGCCCCCGAGGTAAGGCTCATGTGACTCCTGGCGGTGGCGGCGAAAGTTAGAGAGTAGGTTAACATTTGGGGCCTACTCGGGCATCACAATAAATCGGGGAAAGTTTCAAGTCCTGCCGCTCACTAAAAGCACTGTCCCGTTCCTGGAGTATCCGCTGCAATGGTGTGACAAGGAGGTCCACTACCTCGGCATCACTATTAATAAATACAAATGAACTAATAAGGGCAAACTATGGAGTAGCCATTGACAAGGTAGAAAAGTCTGATCACCAGATGAATAGCCCTCCTGTCTCCGGGACGAGTGGTCTTAATGAAAATGGTCATTTTGCCCAAATTCCTATACTTGTTCATAAACATCCCCTTTTCACCCGGCCTCCACTTCTTCACCGGACTGAGGAGTCAGCTTTTCCGCCTGGTGTGGGGAGGGAAGCAGCCTCAGATTAAGTGGAGCACCCTTGCGCTGCCATTTGCTCTGGGTGCCTTTGAAGCCCCCGACCCAGAACTCTACTAACAGGCACACTACGCTGCATATTAAATTGCACCTCCGCCCTTCATGACTCACCTGGCAGTCGAACAGGGACTCATGGCATCAGCTACACTTGCAGGCCTATGAGGTGTAGATAACGAAAAGGTAGGAGGCCCGCGATCCACAGTGACATGCACAAATAACGTGTAGCGGCATGGCCAAATGATCCCAGGCGCCCATGCTATATTCCCCACTGCTCCCTGTCAAGCCCAGCCTAACCTACCTGCCAATCAAGAAGGCATCCGAAAGCGCATGTTTCAGCGGTTTGGGATACATACGTGGGGAGACATGTATCAGGAAGGGAGGTTCAAGGGTGCAGAGGCATCCTTTGGCTACACACTCCCCACCACCATGGATCACTTCCTATACATACGTTTGTGACAGGACATCCTAGCCCCCACATCCGCCTTCCCAGAGGAGCCCCCCCACACTTCTTCCACTCCACCTGACATTGCAGGCTTGGGCAGCACATGCTGTATCATGTATATACAAAGCCACCATAGGGGTCGGACTGACTAGGTACACGAGGGTGCAGCAGGGATATAAGAAGGAACTTGGCCATTCACTCAGTGACGAAGCCTGGGCATACTGTTGCCAGCAGACTGAGCGCATTACGGCTACCAGCAGGTTTTGGATCATACATTTCAAATTTCTTCACCATATATATTACACCCCCACAAAGCTGCACAGACTTCGATTGCGAGACACCGATAACTGCGACAGCTGTGGGAAAGAAGGGGCGGGGTTCCTGCATGTCGCCTGGGAGTGTAGAGAAGTGGTGCGCTCCTGGTCTGAGGTAGCGGAGGCCCTGGGGGACATGATCAGAGAGAGGCTTGAACTTCCACCAGAAATGGGACTCCTGGGATACCTCCCCGGGCACAAGGACAACACTAAGCGCCTCCTCTTGGCAAAGCGTAAAATTGCATGCAGATGGGACAGGGGCAGGGCACCCAAATTTAAGGACTGGTTAGCCAACCTCACTTATTGCCAGGAACAAAATGTCAGAGCGACATAAGAACAAACTACTTTACAGCATTTAATACTTCCCAAGGTCTATATCAGTTTACTAGGATGCTATTTGGTTTGGCTTCAGCTGCCTCAGTATTTCAAAGAGCAATGTTCCATATTTACAGAGGCACTGACCCATACGTCAAATGTTTTCAAGAGTTTCATCTTAATATTCTCAAGAACTGAAGAACATTTTCATCACTTATTTGAAGTCTGTCACAGGTTGGAATATCATGGTTTGAAACTCAAAGGGTACAAGTGCAAATTGTTTAGGAAAACAGTAGAGTATTTAAGTAATATCACCACTATCAGGTGATGGTGTGGTGGCAAAAAAATCTAATGTTGAGCCTAATATTAATGCCCCTGCTCCCAGCAAGAAGAAGCAGTTATTATTGTTCGCCGGTATGTGTGAGTACTATAGCAAATTTATTGAAAGCTTTGCTACCAAAATGGAGCCTTTGTGAGTGTTAAGACGCAATGTAACTTATGAATGATCAGATATGCAACAGATGGCGTTTAATAACATAAAACAGGACATTGTGAGAGCACACATATTGAAACCATTTTGCATGTAGAAAAAGTGTGTAATTACGGTGGATGCAAGCATGTATGGCATTAGGGGTGTTCTATCTCAATAGTCTGTTAAGGATGAGTAGAATATATCATTTGTCTCCTGTACCCTGAATGAAATGAAGCACATATATGCTGTCATTGAGAGTGAGTTGCCTGCTTGTCTGTGGGCAGTTAAACACTTTAGGAACTATGATAGTGGCAGTAATGACAATGACAATGACAATGACTTTATTTTGTGTGATTATTAAAAACCAATACAAAAGGACAATCAGTATAAAAGAGTTAGTTAAAATAGAATGATATATCTTCGATTCATAAAAAGCACCTATATATATTTTTTTTTTAAACACAGTGAATATAGGGGCATATTACCAACAACTAGCGATAATTATCGCTATGTTGGCTAGCGGCAATATTTTTATCGCCGTGCTGCGGCGATTTTTATCGCTTAGGAGCCTTGCTTTTATCAAGGTTTATCTCCTAAGCGATAAAAATCGGCCGAAATGCAAGAATATCGCTGAAAAGTCCGCGATATTCATGCATTACCGAGCTAATGCTCTTAGCCATGTTATCCACCTCCCATTGGATAACATGGCTAAGAACTGCTCAGGGCAGGTGTTAGCTTTTGGAGATATTCGCGCTTAGCGCGAATATCTCCAAAAGTTGGTAATAGGAGATAGCGATGTTAGCGACTGTTTCCAGTCGCTAACATCTTGGCACGCTCACTTTGCATGTCATTAGTGATAAATTTCACTGACATGCAAAGCAGGGCCCAAGATGGTCGTTATCGCCTACTAGCTGTCGCTAACTGGTGTTAGCGACAGCTAGGTAATAGGGAGATAATTTTATCTCCGCTTTCTTGGCTTTTAAAGCCAAAAAAGCGGAGATAAACCCCCTTGATAATATGCCCCATAGTTTCTTTTAGTGCAGCAAAGCAAAGTTTCAGTGCGGGCCAGCCTGTGCGGGACCCTCCGCCAAATGGGTCCCGGGTAATGCTGAGGTTGGCCTGTCCATAAGAGCTTGGCGGGCGTGATATATAAACTTGGCAAAATTGTCCATATGCTTCACTTTGTCCAGCAAAAACAGCTGTTGAACGGCCTCATTTGCTGTCTGTGTCCCTAGTTGAAGAAGAATGGGCCTTAGGAAGTAACGGTGGGCTGGCAGCATTCCATTCCATTCCCATTCATTCCTATGGGCTTTGAAGCCCATAGGAATGAATGGGGCATTACCGGTCGGTATTTACCGAATCGGTAAATACCGATTCTGACAAGGGTGCAGGGGGTGTCACTTTGACACCCTCTAGCACCCCCAAAAAAGGTTCGGGGGCCATGTGGCAGGCATACCTGCCCCAAGGGCAGGTCTGCCTGTCATATGGCACAGGTGTGCATGCACACATGTGCATGCACACCAGAATCGGTATTTTACCATCAAATAGTATTTGATGGTAAAATACCGATTCTTTAATGCTTGTGGGACTCAGAAGAGTCCCACCTACATATCAATTTTACCGAATCGGAAAAAATACCGATTCGGTATTTTACAGAATCGGTAAATTTACCGATCGGTAAATTTACCGATTCTGTAAAATACAGGGCCCTACATCTCAAATTGCATTTACCGGTCGGTAACGGCCGAATTCGGCCGTTACCGACCGGTAAATGCCTACCTACATCTGGCTCTAGGAGTGTAAACCTTTACAGGAGCACCGCAGTACTCACGTTACCTCCCCCACAGGAAGCAGGTGCATAGGTGTCAAAGTGTGTCGGGTTTCGTCGTGGAGTTCTATGGAGCCTTGGAGAAAAGATGCTGCAGGCGACCAGGAGAGAAGAGTCCTGGTGGATCCAAGGGTGGATAGAAGATGAAGAGGACCTGAAAGCAGAGGGGACAGAGTCTGGGCCACTAGCCAGTGACCAGGAAGAAACCAGGAAGGAACCTGGCGATGTCGCGAAGCAATCAGGTGCTGATAGGAAGCTTGTCTCTGCAGCCATGTGGACCAGGAGGCGTCGACAACAACCAGGCGCCAGGCACAAATTGAACCACCAAGGCTCTCGCTGACGGCGGTGTCGGCTTCAGGATTGGAGTGAACGAGCCTTGGCAAAGGCAACCCATACAGGAATCAAAGTAGGCTTCTTACTCAGACTAGCAAGGTCTGAGGGGCGTCTTCTTTTGAGGAAAGTGAGGGCCAGTCTTGAGCAATCAGACCTGCAGTGGAAAATTAAAGGATCATCGCCAAGATGGCCACTAGCCAACGGGCAAGTGACCGGGCGGATGCGTCAAGCAGGAAAATGCAAAAGGGCCCCACGCAGAACTCGTGGAGTATGCAGGGCTGATCTTCGGTGCAGATGCTGCTCAAGGTTGGGGCTTTTCAATCCCCAATGCACAGCTTCGAGGAGGCCTCGGGTGCTGCACAGTTAGCAGGTTGCAGACTTTTTAAGATGGCCGGTCCCATGTCTCTCGTCACCTTCATGGGCCTCAGCTTTGCAGGGACTGTGGATCGGGTTGTTGGATGTCTGGGAATCCAGTTCTTGTCCAGCTCTGGGCTCCGACTCCAGAGGGAGGCAGCAGCAAAGCAAGTCGTCGATTGCTGGATGGTGCCTGATTATGCAGGGTGGTCACTCCTTGACCACAAGGGAGATTCTTCAGTCGTCTTCTTCAAGTAGATCGTCGAAGGTCCAGAGTTTCGTATCAGAGTTTCAGTCAGGATTAATCTAAAGTCTTGGGACTCAGCTCCTACCTATATACCGAATCTAGGGGCTGGATTACCTGCTAGGTCCCTCCTATGGGTGGGACCAGGGAAGGGGATGGTTACACCCCTTTCCCTTTGTCCAGTTTCGCGCCAGAGCTGGGGATGGAGTGCCCCCCGAACCGGTTTGAACTGGCCTATGCATGGGACACCTTGTGTGCCCCAGGCAGTGTCTCCTTCCTTTCAGCCCTCCCTGTCCTAATACACAAAACCCTGTCTGGGGTGGTGCTAGCACCTCCCAAGACAGGAAACCTATTGTCCAAGCCTCCCTCGCTGGAAGGACTCCCAGCAGCAGGAGGTCAGACTTGCGTCTGGGGCAGCAGCATCCATTTTGTGATGCTGAGGCTCTGGGTAACTTTAACCGGGAATAGTAGGAACAACATGTCTTCTCCCTCTAGAACGCTAGAATGCTACCCCCGTCACTGGCAAGGGGGTAATATTCCAAATCATATGACACCTTACTCGACATGTTTTGATAAAGCCAAACCAGAGTTAGCATCTAACCGCGAGGATTATAATGCACTTAAGAGTATATGGTATGGCATTATCCTAGAACAGCTATAAGGACATGGTTCCGAATGCTTCAGATAGGCTCAGCTCATGCTAGAGCACCACCTCACATAAAACCGAGCACTCTGCCTCCAGGATTGTTAAGGCCTGCCATAGGAGTGACTTATAGGTGTATATGTGTCTAGATATAAGTTTAGATATAGGTATACTATATATAAGCAAGGGGTGATTACACCACCTTGCCCCAGCTGAGTGATCAGTCAGTTGTGTCAATTTGAATGGCCAGCCAGGGTGGCAAAGGATATGCTGCAGCCCCTAGTAGGCCTTGGATGCACCTATGCCCTGGGTACCTATAGTACTCTGTACAGGGGCTCATAAGGTGATCCATTATCCAATTGTTAATGCACCTAAAGTACATTGTAGTGAATTTAGAGAGAGAACAGCTGGGCTGTGGGTCTGATTAGCAGGCCCAAAGCCACATTAGGTCGAAAACCAGGGAAGCAAAAAGCAAAAAGTGGGGTGACCATCGGAAAGCTGACCCTACTCTCCTACACATGGGAGGATTTCTTAATTGCTGGTTGATGTCACAGTTTGTATGCGGGGTTACCTTGGGTTTTATCGACGTTGCTAGTGATGTTGATCTCCCGAAGGTGAGATGCTAAATCATATGCAAGTAAGCCCCATTCCCCTATGACACCCTGGTCATTATGGCCTGTCTGCCAGTCTTTCCATGTTGCTTTCCATGAGGCAAACTTATGAATCGGGAAGGACCCCCATTTTATTCTTCTAAGGAGCCTGTATAGCTCTTCTCCCTTTGTAGCTCCAATGCAACGGAGAGTGTGACGATTTTTCCCAGTAATGGACAACTTTAATATTAGAGCTGCATGGTTGCTTTCCTTCCAAGTTTGAACAGCATCATTTAGCATGTATTTTTGTATGTTCTCGCTTAATAGAATATAATCTATAGTGGTCAGGTTATTGTAAGAAGGTGCTATTAGTGCTGTTGGGTTGACTTTTATGATTAAAGAATGTGACATTACAAGGTTATATGCTTGCATTAGGGCGTTACATCTTCTGGTGTCCGCATTGAGATAGTTTTCCGATGTGTTTAGCCCTATGATCTGCATGTTAAAGTCGCCAAGAAAGATGGAATCCATGCCTGCATGCTTTAATAGCAGAGATTCGATTTCATTTATCAACCGAGTAAGTTTATCTTTTGAACCCGACCCATGGCGGTTGAAATAGACATTGATTAGAAGTACAGGTGTTGGGCCGCCTTTCATATTCAAGCCTTTCAAAGTTTCAGCCAGGAGCATGTCTGATAAATTCTTTATTGCAGAGAAGTGAACTTTCAGTGCATGTTTGATGTGTATTGATATGCCACCTGACGGTCTCCCGAAAATGTTGGTTTTAGTGGCGGGTTTAAAATATTCAGCATAGCCCCCTAATGGTGTTGATGAAATGGCCCATGTTTATTGGGCGCAGATTATGTCTGCTCCTGCAAGGAATGTTATTACCCCTGGACTTTGCAAGGCTTTACGTAACCCTGCAACGTTCCAGGTCATTATATTTATCATTTGATGGTTCTCAGTGGGGCTGCTATGTTGGGGTCTGGCAGTGTTTAAAACATAGGTGGTCTTTGATGGCATTTGTTAGGAGCTAGCCTTTAGAGCCGTGGGAGCCAGGACCATTCTTTGGTGCAGTTCCCCTTTGTTAAACATAGGCGGTTCCCTCCATCAACATATTTGGTGATTAGAATTGAGTTGTTGCTCCACTGTGTTGCTTGTGGGCCACCTATGGAGCTATGTAAAATCGTTCCTGTGGTTTGTGCAGTTAGGTGTTTACTGTTCTTCCACTTCTGTTATTCAGATCTTGTTCTCCCTATTGAGCGCAAAGTGCATTTTTTTTCAAAATCTCTGGATATTTGTTGACAAGTGGGGGTTTAAGTTTTATGCCTCAGTTGTCCAGTTGCGTTTTATACCCTCTCAAAATGTTCGCCATGGATGGGTTAGAAAAAGTTATCTCAGTTGTCTCGTTAAATTGGCTCGACCCTGGGCCGGAGAAAGCCACCGACTCAATATTGATTGTTTTGATGTTTGCCATGCCTGGCATATTTTCGCAGAGCTTCAGAAAGTTTTCTCTGCTGAGGATGTCCCACTTCTCCTGAGAAGTGTATTCGAGATATAACAAAACTTTCGAGTTTTCTCGGCCTGTGGCATGGGCCTCGGAGGAGTTGAGTATATTGGATGAGATCTTAGTAGTTTTCAGGTCCTCTGTTACATTCCGATTTGGGTTTTCGCAGGGTGCAAATTCCCTCCGTTTCCAAACTGTGCTTGGAATGCAGATTTGCAAATCACTCCTGAGGATAGCAGTGCAGTCCAGGGCGGACGGACAATCGGTCAAACTTACATGGGTGATTTTCCTCTCTTTTTGATCATTAGTTTTATTTACAATGTGGGGCTCATTGTGAGCTATTGATTGTGCAGCAGCAGGTTTGTTTGTGGGTTCTTGGCGTTGCTCTTTGATCTGTCGGCCCTGTATGTTAGTCAATAGCTGGTCACTGGGCACAGCTGATGTTATAGACTGGGTTTTGATCAAGGGCCAGCATATTTTGCCTGTGTAGCTCTGGCTGTATAATTAAGAGGTGAATGTGTCGCAGATTTGTGTGCCAATGTTTTGATCAGCAGTGATTGTTCTATGTATGAGGCCATCGCCATTTTTGTTTCCCATGCTATGTTCATTGTTTTCATGTTTTACTGGTAGAGCCCATTGCTTAATAGTCCCTTCAGGGATTCTTTTGTCGTTTTTTGTTTTGTTTAATTTTCTCTTTCTTGGATAATGGTAAGGGTGCCTAAGTGCTTAAAGTCTGGATGATCATTAAGTGCTTAAAGACACTTAATTTTCCAGGGCCAGCATCAGAAATGAACCATGTTGGTGATTTAGACTGCAAGTTTGGTACCAAAACCAGGCTGTTGATACTCAATGGGCCTTTGAAGTTGCTACCATAATTTTTAAGGGATTCCTTCGATTGGTCTAAGCTGTCGTGATTCTCTTGTGGCCATAACTGTGAGTCCAGCCTGGACTGTGAGGCTCTTGTTCTTATTTTAGTCGATTGATCTCCCATAGACCCTTGTAGGACGCTCGTAACTTTTGTTGTATTATTTTCTTTGTGGCTGAACTTTGTATTTGGACTTTGAGATGTATTGCTCGTCCACCTGGTGGTCCCACTCTTGGCAGCAGGGTAAGAAGGTGGATGTCAGTGCCAGGGGAACTTGAGCAAGGAGCGAAGAGCAAAAAAGGAGTAAGGGCCAGCAGAGGGAGCGAGGGAGAGTGAACAAGCAGTAACGCTGTCACCACACCGGCTGAACGCAGCTCTGCTTAACTCAGCCCGTACTCCTGGCTCCCGGCTCGACCAGGCTCACTCAGTCCTGGATCCCTGGCTCAGGCTAAAGGCTCCATGCTCCAGGCTCGTTCCGGGCTCATCTGGGCTCTAGGCACCAGGCACCAGGCACCAGGCACCAGGCGATGAGCTACAGCAGCAGCAAACTTGGCGCCCGATTCTTGTCCAGGTCACAGTTCACTACAGGCCAGTTCAGCCAGCTCAGCCCGGCTGAGAACGGACCCTGTGTGGGGTCAAGGGGACAGCGGCAGGTAGCAAACTCTGCAGGGTGGGCTCCTCCTCCTTGTTGTCCTCAAAGTTTTTTTTTGGTTTTCTTTGGGCGATAATCTCAGATCCGATTATGCAATAGAGAAGGGGGGCTCAACTCATTCGCCCCCCTTCTAAAAGCTCCATTGACTCCTGCCACCAGCCCGCTGAAACCGTTAAAGCCATTGGAGGCTGTGTTTCGTAGCCTCCTGTAGCTCCTGTCAGCTCGGGCGCTGCAGTGACACTTGCAGCTTCAGCCACGCTGGTAACGTGGCTTGCGGCTCCCGCCGTGTTGAAGTTCCCCATACAGCTGGGGGGGGGGGGGGGGGGGGGGCAGCTCGCGGGTGATTGGAGACCGGTGCGGGCCACAATGCAGGGAGTTTGGCATGTAGGCCGCTGGGGCAGTTAGGGCGTTTTCTGAGCGTTTTTCGGAGCAGAGTATTTTCTTCAGCGTCTCATGCTCCTGCTCCTGCTCTGCTTCTGCTGCTTCTGGCTGCGGTTCGTCCAAAAAGCAGGACTGGATCAGTTCTTCGCTCACCTGGAAGTGAAATTGGAGAGTTTGAGTCTCAGAAGGGATGGCTGTAGATTCATGCTGAGAACTGACCACAAGCCATTGGAAACACTTTATCTCCAGGAGGGGGTTGGAATTCCACTGCGTGTATTGTGAGATTAGCTTCAAGACTTCAAGAATATACCTCCAGTACTGAGCATGTACCTGGAAAACAAATGACTGCTGACTTTTTGTCACAATTTCCATATCACCTGGGTGTGAAGCTGAGAGAGGAGGAGAATTTGATATGGTTGCTAGCATTAAAGATGTTGTAGGTGGGGAGTTTGGTGACATTTCAGAAAAATTGTGGAAGGTTTGTGAGAGGACGGATGAACTGTGGCAAGACACGAAGAGGTGTGTTGTACAAGGTTGGCTTAACAAATGAGAAGTTAAGTCCGAGATGAAAGCTATATATGATGTTGCAGTGGAACTGGAAATGGATAGTAATTTATTATTTAAAGAGGGAAAATGTGTTCCTCCCTGTAGGGATTTCTGCCATGAAGCTTTTGATACTGATTCATTTTTGGTGGCTGGAGATGGACAGAATGATTGATCGTACAGTAAGGGAGTGCGAGGTGTGCGCTTCAAATGAAAAAATTATGAAAGTAAGTGTCTCACCTTCAAAAAATATAATATGGCCAGAATTGCTACGGCAGAAACTGGCTTTCGATGTGTCAGGGCCTTTTAATTATTTACCAGCGAATGTACATTTTGCCTCAGTATTAGCGGACTGCCACTCAAAGTGGCCTGCATTCAATTTTGTCGCATAAGCTCCCACTGGTGCAGTGATTTAGTTCCTTAGGGTATTGTTTGCCAGAGAGGGTTGCCCTTCCACCCTGGCAACTGACAATGGTGTTCAGTTAATGTCCAAGGAAATGGTGGCTTTTCTCAAACATTGTAACACAAAGCATCTGACAACCTCTTTATACAGCCCTCATGAAAATGGTCAAGTTGAAAGATTTAACCATGTGCAAACACTCGGAATGGGAATTGGAAAAACATATTGAGGGAAAAACTATGGATGTACTTTATAACTACGCACACGAGCTCAGACGTTAGTCCTTTCAAGCTATTGAAGGGTAGGAATCCTGCATCCCGTTTGTGTCCATGTTGGTTTAAGGAGAAATGGAGTGGAGTTGGAGTTGAGTGTGATCTAAGAAATGTAGAAGAGAGAGTGAAGTGGAAGCAGAATAAGACCAAATAGTGGTATGATGATAATTGGGAGATTAAACGTTATGGTGTCATCATTGGAGATTGGGTGAGAGTTCGGAAACCTGGGCTTGAGAACAAAGGAATGTCAAAATTTGGAAAACCAGGAAGGTTCAAAAAGTATTTACAAACTGCATTATGCGGAAACCTGCGCGTGTGAACAAAGGAATTTGAACATTTGGAAAACGAGGAAGGTTCAAAAATAATTTACAGAATGCATTAATAACTCAAGATGGCAAGGTATGGAACGCCAGTAAAACTGCCAAATGAACTAAACCTGTGGGTGACCGCAGTGTGAGTATGGATGGAAATTAACCAGAGAGAGAGCCCTTGGTGAGGTGCAAAAACAACTGTTTAGAGAGTGGTCCAGAATAAGATCATGGGAATCTCAATGAACGCCCAGGGGCATTTCATGTCAAGAGAACAAGTAGAAACTGCCCAGCTCCAAGTTTGCTGATTTTGTTAAATCATTTTTTTCCTCACCGTAATATTTCATTACCTTGTTTTTATTTTATTTTTTATTTGCTGTTTGGGTAAAAAGGAAGATGTGTTGTATGCTTGCTCGAGCATGCCTTGCATGTGCTATGTTTTCATTTGTGTAGCATTCTGCATTTCAGAGGAATGGTTCCTGTGAAATGCTGAATGCCCTTTAGTTTATATGCAGTCATCTCTTGGCGAGTGCACTTGCTGTGTCCCTCCAATAAACCTTCTTGATTTTCCTCAGATTTGAATTTGTAGTGTATTCAACAATCGGTTTTCGTGCTGTGCAAGAAAAGGGCTGTAATTACACATGTTGTGATTGAGAATGAAATGCCCGTTAGGTCCTATGGATTAAATGTGTTATTCATGCTAAACATTATGTTAAGTACACATACCACCCAGAGACACATAGACAATTTCCCGTGTGTATGCATGTATTGCTAGAATTAAGTGCAGTCTTTAACTGTTGTATTAAATTATTGCATTTTAATACAAGTGAATGTTTTGACGTGATTTGTTGAACTAGATCCGCCTTTGAAGAGGTAATAGTGTTTACGCAATGTCATTAAAAAGTATTTCCATCAGCTTGTGTGTATTTGTAAATACTGCATAGTATTGAACAGTGTGTGTAAAAAAATCTATTTTTCCTTTTTCAAAAGAAAAAAGCACAGACTGGACAATCATTTATTGAGTGCATTTCTGTGCATCTGTGAATGCTGATTACTAGCCCAAACCACCTCCCTTGAGTAGGCCTTGCGTGGCTCTGCTCATTACCCTGTGAGAGTCAAGTGCTACAATGGGGAGTTTGGTTCCTAGTGGAGGACAAATGTGGACCCATTACTTGTGCAAGCCACTCAAGTATTGACCCATTCTTTTATAGTGGTGATTCGTCAAACAAGTTGAAAGTTATTAGGGCTCAACTTCAAGGAATTATCTCTGGCAATCCTAGCTGTAAGTACAGAGTGGCAATCAGATTCAATGTAACTTCTTTCTTTGTATCAATGATACTTATTATGTATAAGTTTATTGATTTATAGAATTATATGATCATAAATGCATCTTTTAGTTCCAGTGTAGTTTATTTTTTGAGTTTCTTGCTACTTTTAATAGTAGGACACTACATGACGCTACATGTGAAGCTCAATGTGAACGAAAGCCAATCATTTTTGTTCTTATAAAAATGGAGATTACAGTAGTTTGTATATCTCTCAGCTAGGACACTTTTCAATTTTGTTGCAAAGGAGTGCATAGGGAAGATGGGTTTTGTTTGGCTTGCCGGGAACAGTTTTATTTTGTGAGCCATATTAATCTCATGTTGATGAAGATTGCTTTATTGGTTCCTATTAGCAAGTGACCATAAATAGGTCTTTCAGATGTTCATAAAGTAGATCTGAAACTAGTTTTTAGGGCTTCCTCGCTACTTTCAGCAGTATTGTGCTACATATTATACATATTACATATTAAACAACAGATACCACTAGGAGTTTGATCTATAAAACTTAATAATGCCACTTGTAATAGTACAAAGAATCATCTAGACACTATAATGTATATTGAAGGCAAATTTTATCAAAATCCATCAGCCGTTTCTGCACTATTTCTAATACAAAAGTCTAGGAAAAATACACAGGGATAAAAATCTGTTTTGGAACCCCCCTTTCATCGTGGCCTCTTCCGAAAGATTTACCACACAAATTTACATAATCACAAAATGTAGAAAATCCTATAGGTCTGTAATGCTTTGTGGTGATGTATATACATATATATATATATAGATTCCAACCGGAGGTTGCGGCGCTTCCACAACAGACCCAGTACGCAGACACAGATGGATAAATCCACAGCCAGACTTTTTAAAGGTATTTTCTTCGTCCTTTATTCCATCTTACGTGCAGAGGTGCAACACACTGCCAAACAGACGCGTTTCGGGCGTGAACGCCCTTGCTCATTGTCAGCGGGTAAGCGGTATATACAAGGTTTAAATACATTGGTTGATTGTTCAAAACGCGCCAAAAAGCCTCATTCAGTGACATTGAACTAAAGAGAGGACTAAAGCTACAACCTTTTTTGCGTTGAATACGAATAATGGTTCGGCCATATTACAGTGGAGCCAAATTCAAAGTAGTTGTGCACAAACATTTAGAAAATATATACAATAAAGAATCAACCCATAGTTTCAACATCCGTGGTACGACTTTTAACAAACTATGCAAGGAAAAAAATGCAAATTATTTTTAGCAGCATTGATGTAAACATACTACACGTGCAAATACGCAAAAATTGTTCATTGTGCAAATACGCCACATAATATATATATATATATATTACCTACTGGCGGTCGCCAGTAAAAGTAACTTTAAAAAAACATGACCGGGTAGCGGCCATGCCCCCTCCCTATACCTCTCTGCAAACGTGCCCCCTAGCGCGTTTGCAGAGGGGGAACTAATTCTCCTTGCATATTGGGGGTACCAGGGGGCCAACTAGCCGACCAGGAGCCACCGTGGGCAAAAGTGGCCACAGCAGGGGGGCAAAGCAGCCCCCCTCCTAATAAAAAAAAAGAAAGTCCCATGCTACGGGGGTATGGGGTCCCCGGGGCAAAGTATGGCCTTGGGAGGGGGGCCATGCGGCCCCATTCCCGATTTATTTATTTTTTAATTAAAATTTGGTGGCAGGGCCTGGGGGATGGGGACCCCAGGGCCCAAAAAAAAAAGAAGGGGGGCTACACAGCCCTCCTTCTTAAAAGTAAATTTAAAAAAACATGACCGGGTGGCGGCCACGCCCCCTCCCTGCACCTCTCTGCAAACGTGCCCCCTGGCGCATTTGCAGAGGGGGAACTAATTCCCCTTGCATATTGGGGGTACCATGGGGCCAACTAGCCCACCAGGAGCCTCCAGTATGGGTCAGGGGGCTGCGTTGCAGAGAGGTGTAAAAAGGGGCATGGCCTCAGAACACCTCTCCGCAACACAGCCCTTGGCGCATAGTGGAGGTTCCTGGTGGGCTAGTTGGCCCCCATGGACCCCCAGTATGCAAGGGGAATTAGTTCTACCTCTGCAAATGTACCAGGGGGCTGCGTTGCAGAGAGGTGTAAATAGGGGCGTGGTCTCATTGCACCTCTCTGCAATGCAGCCCCCTGGCGCATACTAGAGGTTCCTGGTGGGCTAGTTGGCCCCCAGTGACCCCCAGTATGCAAGGGGAATTAGTTCCCCCCGCTGCAAACGCGCCAGGGGCCTGCGTTGCAGAGAGGTGTAATGAGGCCATGCCCCTTTTTATACCACTCTGCAATGCAGCCCCTGGCGCATACTGGAGGTTCCTGGTGGGCTATTTGGACCCCAGGGACCCCCAGTTTGCAAGGGCACTTAAACCCCCAACTTAGAACGCACAACGGGGTGCGTTTGCACAGTGGTGAAGGTAGCGGGTGGGGCTTGAGGTGATATGTGTGCAAACATGCCCTGTGGCACGTTTTAAGTTGGGGAATTAATTAATCTTCAATCCAGGGGTCCCCTAGGGGCCAACTAATGCAACAGGTATCTCCAGTAAGCGCCAGGGAGCTGCGTTGCAGAGTGTTGTAAAAAGGGGGCGTGCGCTCTGAACACCTCTCTGCAACGCAGCCCCCAGTGCATACTGAAGGTACCTGGTGGGCTAGTTGGCTCACAGGAGACCTCAGGATCGAAGAGGAATGAATACCCCAACTTCCGTTTAACTCACCTGTTGTCACGAGAGACGTCAGTGCTGCATCTTTGAGCCCAGTATGGATCCTGAAAAGTAAATCTTATCGTACTTACCAGTAACTTGTATTTCCTTCCATAGAAATCTATTTTGTGGTTTTCACCAGAAAAGTTTCTGTCTATTTTTGAAACGTACAAATATTCCTCTAAAATCACCTGTTATCAGGAAAGACCTCAGTGCGGCAACTTTCAGCCCACTAATGATCCCGAAAAGTAATTCTAACCATACTTACAGTAACTTGAATTTCCTTCCATAGGCTAACATTGACTGGTTTCACTTGGAAATTCTTCTAAGTGTGGAGTTTTGGAACTTTAAAAAATTCCGCAATAATCAGCCAAACTACACATTCCGATTTACTCACCTGTTATCAGGATAGACCTCACTGCTGCATCTTTCAGCCCACTACTAATCCTGAAATGTAATTCTAATCGTAGTTACAGTAACTTGAATTTCCTTCCATAGGCTAACATTGACTGGTTCCACTTGGAAATTCTTCTAAGTGTGGAGTTTTGGAACTTTCAAAAATTCCTCAAAAATCAGCCGAACTACGAATTCCAATTTACTCACCTGTTATCATGAGAGACATCAGTGCTGCATCTTTGAGCCCACTACTGATCCTGAAAAGTAATTTTAACCATACTTACAGTAACTTGAATTTCCTTCCGTAGGCTAACATTGACTGGTTTCACGTGGAAATTATTTTAAGTGTGGAGTTTTGGAAAAGGCAAGCCCCTCTGTGCCCGTCCGCACCTGACCAGGACCTGGGGCGAGGACCCCTGGCTCTTCTAAGAGGGCACCCTGTTCTTATACGGCCTCTAAGCTGATCTGCCTTAAAAGAATGCATGTGTGCCACCATAGCCTTGGGCCCCCTTTTGTAAATAACAAATGCCCGTATTGCCGCTGAGTTCTTGACTCCCATCGCCTAAGAGGTAAGACTCCCTCATCTATTTTAGATCTTAAAATGTACCAACTGTTGATCAATGAGTAAACATACTGTAGGAGAGTAGGGTCTGCTATCCCATGGTCACCCCAAATTTTTGCTTTTTGCTTCACTAGTTTATGACTTAATGTGGCTGTGGGTCTGCTAATCAGACCCACAGCCTGCTGTTCTCTCTCTAAATTATATGCCAACGCACTCTAGGTGCATTACGTATTGGATCTGGTTAACCTTATAGGCCCCTGTAACAGTGTACCCCAGGTACCCAGGGCATAGGTGTATCCAAGGCCTACCATGGCCTGCAGCATGTATTGTGCCACCCCTGGCCTGGCCTCCATATTTGACACAACTGGCTGATCACTCAGCTGGGGTAAGTTGGTGTAATCACCTCTTACTTAAATATAGTATCCCTATATCTAAACCTATCTGGACACATGTTAACCTATAGGCCACTCCTATGGAAGGCCTCGACAATCCCGGAGGCAGAGTGCTTGGTTTCATGTGAGATGATGCTCTGGCACGAGCTGAGCCCGTCTGCAGCTGTCGGGAACAACTCCCTTAGCTGTTCCGGGGTATTGCCATACCATATACTCTTAAGTGCATTATAATCCTCGCGGGTATTTGCTAACTTTGGTTTGGCTTTATCAAAACATGTCGAGTAAGGTGTCATACGAATTGGGATACTACCCCCTCGCCAATTCTGGCGACGGGCGTAGCATTCCACCCTTTTAGAGGGACACAACATGTACATAACCTGAACCCCGGTTAAAGTTAAACTCGAGCCTCAGCATCACAAAATGGATGCTGCCACCACAGACACAAGTCTGACCTCCTGCTGCTGGGAGTCCTTCCAGCGAGGGGGCTTGGATAAAGGGTTTCCTGCCTTGGGAGGTGCAAGCACCACCCCAGACAGGATTTTGTGTATTGGGTAGGACAGGGCTGGATAGAATGAGACATGCCTGGGGCACACAAGGTGTCCCCGTGCATAAGCCAGTCCAAACCGGTGCTGGGGCTTTCCAGCCCCAGTCCTGGCGCGGAGCTGGACAAAGGAAAGGGGGTGTAACCGCCCTCCTTCCTGGTCCCACCCAGAGGAGGGACCTAGCAGGTGATCCGGCCCCTAGATTTGGAATAAGAGTAGGAGCTGTGTCCCAAGACTTCAGATCATCCTGAACTCGACTTGAAACTAAGAAGATAACTGGACTTTGACATTCTGCTGCACAGAAGACTGAAGAGCAGCTACCTTGTGGCCAAGGAGTGACCACCCTGTGAATACAGGCATCATCCAGCAACTCGACATCTGCTTTGCCGCCGCCTCCTGCCAGAGCCGGAGCCCACAGCCCGACGAGACCCAGACTCCCAGACATACCAGAGCACGATCCACAGTCCCTGAAAAGAAGAGACCCGTGGAGGCACAGAGAGACGTGGGACCGGCCACCTCAAAAGACTCACAAGAAGTTGCCTGCGCGGCACCCGAGGCACCCTTGATGCTGTGCTTTGGGGTTTCAGAATGCCCACTATTGAGCAGCATCTGCACCGAAGATCAGCCCCCCAGCCTCTCCACGATCTGCGTGGGGCCCTTTTGCATTTTGCCACTCAACGCGCCATCCCGGTTACTAGTCTGTTGGCTAGTGGCCATCTTGGCGATGAAATCCAACATCTACACTGCTGGTCTGGTTGCTCCAGAATGGCCCTCACTCCTGTAAAAAGGAGCACCCCCTCTGACCTTTCTGGTCCGAGTGAGAAGCTTGCATCGTCTCCTGCATGGCTTGCATTAGCTAAGGCCTGTTTGCCTAGATCAAGAAGCCGACACCACCATCAGCTAGAGCCTTCGTGGAACGTGACCAAAGTCTGGACGTCCTCGACCTCATCGTGTCCATGTGGCTGCAAAGACAATCTTCACCTCTTCGCCTGTTTGCACCCAACATCGCCTGGTTCCATCCTGGTTTCACGATAGTCACTGGCTAGTGACTTTGAACATTGTCCCCTCTGCTTTCAGGTCTTCAACTCTTCAGATCCACCCTTGGATTCACCGGAACTCTCCACGACGACCCGCCTGCAGCATCTTCATCTACAGGCTCCATAGACCAGCGCGACGAAACCCGACACACTTTGAGACATATGCACCCGCTTCCTGTGGGTGAGGTAAACCTGGCACTACGGTGCCCCTGTGTAGCAATACACCTCTAGTGTCTATGTTCCAAGTTGCTAGGTTCTAGGTCATCCGAAAGGTTCCCTTTTCACTAACTTTGTAACTTTTACGCACCATTGACTTTGCATTGGTGCATGCGTCTGCTTTAAGCGCTGCACCCGAGTCCCGCGGGCCTTGCCCGACTTCTTCACTGTTAGTCCCGAACAGCTGCAGCGATTCCCCAGGCCCTAGGCCTACTTCCTTTCCGATTCGTGGTACTTATACCACTATTTTAGTATATGGTTTAGGTGGCCCCAGGGCTCATCCATATTTTGCAACTTTTGTATATTTAAACTGTGTTTTGTTTTAATGCATTTGCTTCTGTGCTCCTAAAGAGTATAGGGGATATTTGTAGAGAATAAGTATATATATATTTTCAATATATATCTGTGTGATGTCCTTTCATTTGGTATTCAAGGGGATTGTGTATGGTAAAACAGCTTGCTTCACATGCCTTTACAGAGTTTAGCCTAAGACTGCTCTGTCCACGCTACTAGGATAGCTGGTCTATAAGGTTGACTTACAACCAATCATCATAAGGGTTGCTTGGCATGGTACAAGGTGATCACTAGAACTAGTGAGCATCATATACCAGGTCAACTCCTCACATTGGTGAGCAGCGGTTGGGATTTGAGCTTGCTGTTGTTTTACCATTACAATCTTTGAGAGTATCATTTGAAAGATCATACAGGTCCCTGCTAGGTACATATAAAACAAGACTAGTATACTTAAGTTCTACTGAACTTAGTTGTTGTAGAGGATAGGGAGTAGCACACCCTGACTACAACTACTAGATAGGTTTAGTAGGTAAACACCAGTGTAGGTAGATTGCAACATATCCACCCACACTAGAGCAATGTCTGGAGCAGAGGGGTCCACTGGACCGGCCCCTGTTGGGAGTGACCCTCCAAAGGCACCATCCAAATTTGCTATGTTAAACTTTAAAGAACTGAGACAGCTCTGTACCTTAAGAGGTCTCAAGACGGGTCCAACCCCTACCACAGACCACCTCAGAGAGCTTTTAGACCAGTCTGAAGCTCTAAAGACCTCTAAAGCAGACCCCACAGGGAATGCTGAAGGAGGCTCTCCAATTGAAGATGATAATACTGATCCCCCTGTCCCTGTTGTCCAGATAGATGAGGAAGACCAAGTCACTGGGCATACTCAGCCTGAGGAGGAGGAGAAAGAAGAGGAGACAGAAGGGGAGAGCAGTGATTCTGATGATGGCAGAAATAGTCAGGTGCCAGCCAGAGGGCTTAGCATGGCTAACTTAAGTCTATCTGGGACTGAGTCAGGGGTAAACCCCCTCAGACCCCCAAACGGACTTAACGAGTAGCACAGGAGGAGGAGGAATCACTCAGGTGAATCCAACACCTCCCAAGCTTCTAGAGGTTCTCATGGTCACTCCAGAAGGGGGATGACTAGCCCTCGAGAAGGGAACATGAGGCCAACATGAGAGAGGTTGAGCTTAGGATCCAGAAGAGAGAACTGGAAGTTGCCCTGCCCTAAGAGAAACTTGCTAGAGCAAGATAGCCTAGAGAGGGTGGATTAGGATCCAGTGGTGACAGCATTATCCCTAAGGATAAAGACAGGTCCTATGACAATAGAAACCTGAGTAATATTGTGCCCCCCCCTACAAAGCTGGGGATGATATCCACAAATGGATGACTGCACTTGAGAGAGCCTGCAGAGTACAGCAGATCCCTGAGGAGCAGTGGGCAGCAATCTTGTGGCTCTCCTTTGAAGGTAGAGGCCGAGACAGACCCCTCACAGTTGGTGATGGGGATTCTAGAAACTACCTGGTCCTGAAGAGTGCTCTGATTGATGGGTTAGGCTTACCCACTGAACAGTACAGGTTAAGGTTCAGATAGACCCAGAAGACACATACTCAGGACTGGTCTGAATTTGTTGAATGTGTCACTAAGGCTCTGGAGGGATGGTTGCTGGGAAGTAAGGTTACAGACTATGAAGGATTGTACAATTTGCTTATGAGAGAACAAATTTTAAATAATTGTCAGAACCAGCAGTTGCATCAACACTTGGTTGACTCAGATCTGACCTCTCCCCAAGAATTGGGAAAGAGGGCAGACAAATGGGTTAGAACCAGGGTTAAGCAAAAGAACCAGTACCATAACCAGGGTGGTGACCAAAAGAAAACAGACCAGAAGGGTGGGGAGCAGAAAGCTAAAAACCAGACGTCTTCAACAGGGCCCCAAACTTATACAGAGGGTGGGCCCCAAACTTCCAAGAAGAAGAAGAAAGAAGGTCAAAGAAAACCCTGGTGTAGTACATGTAAAACACCTCTCACTGGACCAGTGAGTGTAAAAAGGGTGGAGCCCCCAACACTGCAGCCCCTAAGGCACCTGCACCCACTAGTACAGTTGGCAGTGTTGGTCCACAAATTAAGGGGGTAGTGGGTATCACTTTGGGAACTGAGGGAGATTCTGGCCTAATCAGAACCCCTATAAAGGCTGTTCTGATTTGTGATGGGGACATAGATTTGACCCCTACTATAAGTCCCAGTAACCTGGGCAAGTACAGACAGACACCTTTGATTAATGAAAAAGTGGCTCAAGCATACAGGGACCCATGTGCCAGTATCACTATGGTGACACCTAGCTTTGTGGACCCTGGACAATACATACCAGGTGACAATTACCTGGTGACCAATGCCAGCAATGTCACTACTACACATAGTGTGGCAATTGTTAATTTCTCCTGGGGAGAAGTAACTGGCCTAAAAAGAGTTGTGGTTAGTGCTGATCTCCCAGTTGAATGTTTGATGGGCAATTACCTGTAGAGCTCTCTATGGTCAGAAGTTGAGTACAGGACTCATGCAAAGAAGTTAGGGATATCATCACATGTCCTTGCTGTGATCAGGTCACAACCAAAAAGTGCCTCTCTGAACCTCAGGTCTTGGATCCTGGAACAATGGACCAAGCACCTTCCAAGAAGAAGAACGGGAGGGTAAAGGCTGTGCCTTCCCACCTGCCTACAAGTGGGGATCAGCCTTTACAGGAAGATGATCTTGAGACCCCTGAAGGAACTGTCCCTGAAGAACTTGAACCTGATCAGGTTGAGTTTCTGGAGACAGGGGGGCCTTCTATGGCAGACTTGGGGCAGGCTCAGTTAACCTGTCCTTCCCTTGAACCCCTCAGACAGCAGGCTGCTGCTGAGGCTGCTGGGAATGCTCAAGGTACCCATAAAGTATATTGGGATGATGGGCTCCTTTATTCAGAGGGTAGAGAACCCAAGCCTGGTACAACCAGGAGGTTGGTTATACCTCTGCAATTTAGGGGCTTCCTTCTAACCTTGGCCCATGATATTCCTTTAGCAGGACACCTAGGCCAGAATAAGACTTGGGACAGGCTTGTCCCTCACTTTCACTGGCCTCACATGTCTGAAGACACCAAGGAGTTCTGTCGCTCCTGTATAACCTGCCAAGCCAGTGGTAAAGCAGGTGGCACAGCAAAGCCCCCCCTGATACCACTACCTGTGGTGGGGGTTCCCTTTGAAAGAGTGGGGATTGATATTTTAGGTCCAATGGATCCCCCTACAGCATCTGGGCACAGATACATACTGGTGGTGGTGGACCATCACCAGGTAACCTGAGGCAATTCCCCTTAGGACCACAACAGCTCCTGTTGTGGCCAGGGCCTTACTTGGAGTTTTCTCCAGAGTGGGGTTTCCTAAGGAGGTAGTATCTGATAGAGAGGCCAACTTCATGTCAGGATACTTAACAGCTATGTGGAAGGAATGTGGTGTCAACTACAAGTTCACCACTCTTTATCATCCACAGTGTAATGGGCTTGTTGAGAGATTCAACAAGACCCTAAAGGGTATGATCAAAGGATTACCTGAATAGCTCAGGCGGGGATGGGACATCCTTCTACCCTGCCTTCTGTTTGCTTACAGAGAGGTCCCACAAAAGGGGGTTGGCTTCAGCCCCTTTGAATTGTTGTTTGGGCACCCTGTAAGAGGACCCCTATGTCTGGTGAAGGAAGGATGGGAGTTACCTCTCAAAAAGCCTAAACAAGACATAGTGGACTATGTACTTGGTCTCCGCTCCAGGATGGCTGAGTATATGGAGAAGGCATCCAAAAACCTTGAGGCTAGCCAAGAATTACAGAAAGCTTGGCATGACCAAAAGGCTGTCTTGACTGAGTACCAGCCTGGACAGAAAGTATGGGTGTTGGAGCCAGTGGCCCCAGCAGCACTCCAGGACAAATGGTCTGGACCCCATACAATTGTTGAAAAGAAGGGAGAGGTTACCTACTTGGTGGACCTAGGAACTCACAGGAGTTCCCACAGGGTGCTCTATGTCAACAGATTGAAGGCATATGTTGACAGGGCAGACATGGGCTTGCTCATGGCTACAGATGAGGGGCAGGAGGAAGAGAGTTACCCTCTCCCAGACCTGTTAACTCAGAACACTGAAGATGGCTCAGTTGATGGTGTGGCCTTAGATGGCAGCCTCACTGAACATCAGCAAAATGACTGCAGACAAGTTTTACAGTCATATAGATATATGTTCTCCTTGACACCCAGTCAGACTAACTGGTGTACCCATGTGGTGGACACTAGTGACAGTCTTCCTGTGAAAAGCAAGATTTACAGGGAACCTGACCATGTCAGGGACTGTATAAAGACTGAGGTGCAAAAGATGCTGGAATTAGGTGTTATTGAGCCTTCAGAGAGCCCCTGTGCTAGCCCAGTGGTTCTTGTCCCCAAACCTCACACCAAAGATGGCAAGAGAGAGATGAGGTTCTGTGTGGATTACAGAGGACTCAATGCTGTCACCAGGACAGATGCACACCCTATTCCAAGGGCAGATGAGCTCCTTGACAAGTTGGCGTCTGGCCAAATAGTTGAGCACATTTGATCTGACAGCTGGCTATTGGCAAATCAGGCTAGCTGAGTAATCCAAAGCCAAAACTGCATTTTCTACCACAGGAGGTCATTACCAATTTGTGGTGATGCCCTTTGGTTTGGAAAATGCACCTGCCACCTTCCAAAGATTGGTGAATCAAGTCCTCACTGGGTTGGATGATTTTAGCGCAGCTTATTTGGATGATATTGCGGTCTTCAGCTTCACCTGGGAGGATCACCTGGTCCACCGGAAGGAAGTGCTAGAGGCTCTGCAAAAGGCAGGCCTCACTATCAAGGCCACAAAGTGCCAGATAGGGCAGAGTAAGGTTGTGTACTTGGGCCACCTTGTAGGTGGAGGCCAAGTTCAACCCCTGGAGAGTAAGATCCAGACCATAAAGGACTGGTCCCCTCCAACTACCCTGACTCAGGTCAGAGCTTTCTTGGGCCTGACTTGGTACTACAGGAAGTTTGTTAAGAACTATGGGTCTATTGTGACTCCTCTTAATGATCTGACATCCAAGAAAATGCCCAAAAAGTTTCAGTGGACAGTAAACTGTCAAAAGGCATTTGACGACCTGAAGAAGGCCATGTGCTCTGCACCTATCCTAAAGAGTCCTGACTACTCAAGAGAGTTCATTGTCCAAACAGATGCTTCTGAGTTAGGGAGCGGGAGCTGTGCTTTCACAACTTAATGTAGATGGTCAAGACCAGCCCATTGCTTTTATAAGCAGAAGGCTGACCCCCAGAGAGAAACGTTGGTCAGCTATTGAGAGGGAGGCCTTTGCTGTGGTGTAGGCCCTTAAGAAGTTGAGACCATACTTGTTTGGCACTCACTTCAAGATTCAGACCGACCATAAGCCCTTCTAATGGCTTAATCAGATGAAGGGTGAAAACCCCAAACTACTCAGGTGGTCCATTTCCCTGCAGGGGATGGACTTTACAGTGGAGCACCGCCCTTGGACTGACCATGGTAATGCAGATGGTCTCTCCAGGTACTTCCACTTAGAACATGAAGACACAACTGGTCAAGGTTAGTCTAATGTCCCTGCGTTTGGGAGGGGTTGTGTAGGAGAGTAGGGTCTGCTATCCTATGGTCACCCCAAATTTTTGCTTTTTGCTTCACTGGTTTATGACTTAATGTGGCTGTGGGCCTGCTAATCAGACCCACAGCTTGCTGTTCTCTCTCTAAATTATATGCCAATGCACTCTAGGTGCATTACGAATTGGATCTGGTTCACCTTATAGGCCCCTGTAACAGTGTACCCCAGGTACCCAGGGCATAGGTGTATCCAAGGCCTACCAGGGGCTGCAGCATGTATTGTGCCACCCATGGCCTGGCCTCCATATTTGACACAACTGGCTGATCACTCAGCTGGGGTAAGTTGGTGTAATCACCTCTTACTTAGATATAGTATCCCTGTATCTAAACCTATCTGGACACATGTTAACCTGTAAGCCACTCCTATGGAAGGCCTCGACAATCCTGGAGGCAGAGTGCTTGGTTTCATGTGAGATGGTGCTCTTGCACGAGCTGAGCCCGTCTGCAGCTGTCGGAAACAACTCCCTTAGCTGTTCCGGGGTATTGCCATACCCTATACTCTTAAGTGCATTATAATCCTCGCGGTTATTTGCTAACTTTGGTTTGGCTTTATCAAAACATGTCGAGTAAGGTGTCATAGGAATTGGGATACTAGCCCCTCGCCAATTCTGGCGACGGGGGTAGCATTCCACCCTTCTAGAGGGACACGACATGTACATAACCTGAACCCCGGTTAAAGTTAAACTCGAGCCTCAGCATCACAAAATGGATGCTGCCACCACAGACACAAGTCTGACTTCCTGCTGCTGGGAGTCCTTCCAGCGAAGGAGGCTTGGACAAAGGGTTTCCTGCCATGGGAGGTGCGAGCACCACCCCAGACAGGATTTTATGTATTGGGTAGGACAGGGCTGAATAGAATGAGACATGCCTGGGGCACACAAGGTGTCCCCGTGCATAAGCCAGTCCAAACCGGTGCTGGGGCTTTCCAGCCCCAGTCCTGGCGCGGAGCTGGACAAAGGAAAGGGGGTGTAACCGCCCCCCTTCCTGGTCCCACCCAGAGGAGGGACCTAGCAAGTGATCCGGCCCCTAGATTTGGAATAAGAGTAGGAGCTGTGTCCCAAGACTTCAGATCATCCTGAACTCGACTTGAAACTAAGAAGAAAACTGGACTTTGACATTCTGCTGCACAGAAGACTGAAGAGCAGCTCCCTTGTGGCCAAGGAGTGACCACCCTATGAATACAGGCATCATCCGGCAACTCGACATTTGCTTTGCCGCCGCCTCCTGCCGGAGCCTGAGCCTGAGCCCAGAGCCCGACGAGACCCAGACTCCCAGACATACCAGAGCCCGATCCACAGTCCCTGAAAAGAAGAGACCCGTGGAGGCACAGAGAGACGTGGGACCGGCCACCTCAAAAGACCCACAAGAAGCTGACTGCGCGGCACCCGAGGCATCCTTGATGCTGTGCTTTGGGGTTTGAGAATGCCCACTATTGAGCAGCATCTGCACCGAAGATCAGCCCCCCAGCCTCTCCACGATCTGCGTGGGGCCCTTTTGCATTTTGCCACTCAACGCGCCATCCCGGTTACTAGTCTGTTGGCTAGTGGCCATCTTGGTGATGAAATCCAACATCTACACTGCTGGTCTGGTTGCTCTAGAGTGGCCCTCACTCCTGTAAAAAGGAGCACCCCCTCTGACCTTGCTGGTCCGAGTGAGAAGCTTGCATCGTCTCCTGCGTGGCTTGCATTAGCCAAGGCATGTTTGCCTAGATCAAGAAGCCGACACCACCATCAGCTAGAGCCTTCGTGGAACAGCTCGTGACCGACGTCTGGACGTCCTCGACCTCTTCGTGTCCACGTGGCTGCAGAGACAATCTTCACCTCTTCGCCTGTTTGCACCCAACATCGCCTGGTTCCATCCTGGTTTCACGGTAGTCACTGGCTAGTGACTTTGAACATTGTCCCCTCTGCTTTCAGGTCTTCAACTCTTCAGATCCACCCTTGGATTCACCGGAACTCTCCACGATGACCCGCCTGCAGCATCTTCATCTATAGGCTCCATAGACCAGCGCGACGAAACCCGACACACTTTAAGACATATGCACACGCTTCCTGTGGGTGAGGTAAACCTGGCACTACGGTGCCCCTGTGTAGCAATACACCTCTACTGTCTATGTTTCAAGTTGCTAGGTTCTAGGTCATCCGGAAGGTTCCCTTTCACTAAGTTTGTAACTTTTACGCACCATTGACTTTGCATTGGTGCATGCGTGTGCTTTAAGCGCTGCACCCGAGTCCCGCGGGCCTTACCCGACTTCTTCACTGTTAGTCCCGAACAGCTCCAGCGATTCCCCAGGCCCTAGGCCTACTTCCTTTCCGATTCATGGTACTTATACCACTATTTTAGTACATGGTTTAGGTGGCCCCAGGGCTCATCCATATTGTGCAACTTTTGTATATATAAACTGTGTTTTGTTTTAACGCATTTGCTTCTGTGCTCTTAAAGAGTATAGGGGATATTTGTAGTGAATAAGTATATATATATTTTCAATATATATCTGTGTGATGTCCTTTCATTTGGTATTCAAGGGGATTGTGTATGGTAAAACAGCTTGCTTCACATGCCTTTACAGAGTTTAGCCTAGGACTGCTCTGTCCACGCTACTAGGATAGCTGGTCTATAAGGTTGACTTACAACCAATCATCATAAGGGTTGCTTGGCATGGTACAAGGTGATCACTAGAACTAGTGAGCATCATATACCAGGCCAACTCCTCACATTGGTGAGCAGCGGTTGGGATTTGAGCTTGCTGTTGTTTTACCATTACAATCTTTGAGAGTATCATTTGAAAGATCATACAGGTACCTGCTAGGTACATATAAAATAAGACTAGTATTCTTAAGTTCTACTGAACTTAGTTGTTGTAGAGGATAGGGAGTAGCACACCCTGACTACAACTACTAGATAGGTTTAGTAGGTAAACACCAGTGTAGGTAGATTGCAACATATCCACCCACACTAGAGCAATGTCTGGAGCAGAGGGGTCCACTGGACCTGCCCCTGTTGGGAGTGACCCTCCAAAGGCACCATCCAAATTTGCTATGTTAAACTTTAAAGAACTGAGGCAGCTCTGTTCCTTAAGAGGTCTCAAGAAGGGTCCAACCCCTACCACAGACCACCTCAGAGAGCTTTTAGACCAGTCTGAAGCTCTAAAGACCTCTAAAGCAGACCCCACAGGGAATGCTGAAGGAGGCTCTCCAATTGAAGATGATAATACTGATCCCCCTGTCCCTGTTGTCCAGATAGATGAGGAAGACCAAGTCACTGGGGATACTCAGCCTGAGGAGGAGGAGGAAGAAGAGGAGACAGAAGGGGAGAGCAGTGATTCTGATGATGGCAGAAATAGTCAGGTGCCAGCCAGAGGGCTTAGCATGGCTAACTTAAGTCTATCTGGGACTGAGTCAGGGGTAAACCCCCTCAGACCCCCAAACGGACTTAACGAGTAGCACAGGAGGAGGAGGAATCACTCAGGAGAATCCAACACCTCCCAAGCTTCTAGCTCCAGAAGGGGGATGACTAGCCCTCGAGAAGGGAACATGAGGCCAACATGAGAGAGGCTGAGCTTAGGATCCAGAAGAGAGAACTGGAAGTTGCCCTGGCCCAAGAGAAACTTGCTAGAGCAAGATAGCCTAGAGAGGGTGGATTAGGATCCAGTGGTGACAGCATTATCCCTAAGGATAAAGACAGGTCCTATGACAATAGAAACCTGAGTAAGATTGTGCTCCCCCTACAAAGCTAGGGATGATATCCACAAATGGATGACTGCAATTGAGAGAGCCTGCAGAGTACAGCAGATCCCTCGGGAGCAGTGGGCAGCAATCTTGTGGCTCTCCTTTGAAGGTAGAGGTCGAGACAGACCCCTCACAGTTGGTGATGGGGATTCTAGAAACTACCTGGTCCTGAAGAGTGCTCTGATTGATGGGTTAGGCTTAACCACTGAACAATACAGGTTAATGTTCAGAGAGACCCAGAAGACACATACTCAGGACTGGTCTGAATTTGTTGAATGTGCCACTAAGGCTCTGGAGGGATGGTTGCTGGGAAGTAAGGTTACAGACTATGAAGGATTGTACAATTTGCTTATGAGAGAACAAATTTTAAATAATTGTCAGAACCTGCAGTTGCATCAACACTTGGTTGACTCAGATCTGACCTCTCCCCAAGAATTGGGAAAGAGGGCATACAAATGGGTTAGAACCAGGGTTAAGCAAAAGAACCAGTTCCAGAACCAGGGTGGTGACCAAAAGAAAACAGACCAGAAGGGTGGGGAGCAGAAAGCTAAAAACCAGACATCTTCAACAGGGCCCCAAACTTATACAGAGGGTGGGTCCCAAACTTCCAAGAAGAAGAACAAAGAAAGTCAAAGAAAACCCTGGTGTAGCACATGTAAAACACCTCTCACTGGACCAGTGAGTGTAAAAAGGGTGGAGCCCCCAACACTGCAGCCCCTAAGGCACCTGCACCCACTAGTACAGTTGGCAGTGTTGGTCCACAAATTAAGGGGGTAGTGGGTATCACTTTGGGAACTGAGGGAGATTCTGGCTTAGTCAGAACCCCTACAAAGGCTGTTCTGATTTGTGATGGGGACATAGATTTGACTCCTACTATAAGTCCCAGTAACCTGGGGAAGTACAGACAGACACCTTTGATTAATGAAAAAGTGGCTCAAGCATACAGGGACCCATGTGCCAGTATCACTATGGTGACACCTAGCTTTGTGGACCCTGGACAATACATACCAGGTGACAATTACCTGGTGACCAATGCCAGCAATGTCACTACTACACATAGTGTGGCAATTGTTAATTTCTCCTGGGGAGAAGTAACTGGCCTAAAAAGAGTTGTGGTTAGTGCTAATCTCCCAGTTGAATGTTTGATGGGCAATGACCTGGAGAGCTCTCTATGGTCAGAAGTTGAGTACAGGACTCATGCAAAGAAGTTAGGGATATCATCACATGTCCTTGCTGTGACCAGGTCACAACCAAAAAGTGCCTCTCTGAACCTCAGGTCTTGGATCCTGGAACAATGGACCAAGCACCTTCCAAGAAGAAGAACAGGGGGGTAATGGCTGTGCCTTCCCACCTGCCTACAAGTGAGGATCAGCCTTCACAGGAAGATGATCTTGAGACCCCTGAAGGAACTGTCCCTGAAGAACTTGAACCTGATCAGGTTGAGTTTCTGGGGACAGGGGGACCTTCTAGGGCAGACTTGGGGCAGGCTCAGTTAACCTGTCCTTCCCTTGAATCCCTCAGACAGCAGGCTGCTGCTGAGGCTGCTGGGAATGCTCAAGGTACCCATAAAGTATATTGGGATGATGGGCTCCTTTATTCAGAGGGTAGAGAACCCAAGCCTGGTACAACCAGGAGGTTGGTTATACCTCTGCAATTTAGGGGCTTCCTTCTAACCTTGGCCCATGATATTCCTTTAGCAGGACACCTAGGCCAGAATAAGACTTGGGACAGGCTTGTCCCTCACTTTCACTGGCCTCACATGTCTGAAGACACCAAGGAGTTCTGTCGCTCCTGTGTAATCTGCCAAGCCAGTGGTAAAGCAGGTGGCACAACAAAGGCCCCCCTGATACCACTACCTGTGGTGGGGGTTACCTTTGAAAGAGTGGGGATTGATATTGTAGGTCCAATTGATCCCCCTACAGCATCTGGGCACAGATTCATACTGGTGTTGGTGGACCATGCCACCAGGTACCCAGATCCTTGTACTGGGGTGAATGTAAGACATTGATCTACATTCTGTCCATCAATTTGTTTTTTGTAATTTTCTCCCTGAGTGTACTGGGGTAGCTCAGACGTGGGTCCCAGAGCCTCCACACCACTGGAGTCAAGCTAGCCGGGCTGATGAGAGGTGTTACCTCGAAACCGGTCCGGTCCTCGGATGCTTGATTCCGGTCTGGGAAAGATATGGCTGTGTAGTTCGGACTGGACTGTTCCCATGGGGCACAGGGTCAGAGCTGATTTGCATTAAGCCATTATCTAACCCAGGGTGGTGTGGAGTGCAAAAAACGATGGATTTAGGCCCAGATCCTTGTACTGGGGTGAATGTAAGACATTGATCTACATTCTGTCCATCAATTTGTTTTTTGTAATTTTCTCCCTGAGTGTACTGGGGTAGCTCAGACGTGGGTCCCAGAGCCTCCACACCACTGGAGTCAAGCTAGCCGGGCTGATGAGAGGTGTTACCTCGAAACCGGTCCGGTCCTCGGATGCTTGATTCCGGTCTGGGAAAAATATGGCTGTGTAGTTCGGACTGGACTGTTCCCATGGGGCACAGGGTCAGAGCTGATTTGCATAAAGCCATTATCTAACCCAGGGTGGTGTGGAGTGCAAAAAACGATGGATTTAGGCCCAGATCCTTGTACTGGGGTGAATGTAAGACATTGATCTACATTCTGTCCATCAATTTGTTTTTTGTAATTTTCTACCAGGTACCCAGAGGCAATTCCCCTTAGGACCACAACAGCTCCTGTTGTGGCCAGGGCCTTACTTGTAGTTTTCTCCAGAGTGGGGTTTCCTAAGGAGGGAGTATCTGATAGAGGTGCCAACTTCATGTCAGGATACTTAACAGCTATATGGAAGGAATGTGGTGTCAACTACAAGTTCACCCCTCTTTATCATCCACAGTGTAATGGGCTTGTTGAGAGATTCAACAAGACCCTAAAGGGTATGATCAAAGGATTACCTGAAATGCTCAGGCGGGGATGGGACATCCTTCTACCCTGCCTTCTGTTTGCTTACAGAGAGGTCCCACAAAAGGGGGTTGGCTTCAGCCCCTTTGAATTGTTGTTTGGGCACCCTGTAAGAGGACCCCTATATCTGGTGAAGGAAGGATGGGAGTTACCTCTCAAAAAACCTAAACAAGACATAGTGGACTATGTACTTGGTCTCCGCTCCAGGATGGCTGAGTATATAGAGAAGGCATCCAAAAACCTTGAGGGTAGCCAAGAATTACAGAAAGCTTGGCATGACCAAAAGGCTGTCTTGACTGAGTACCAGCCTGGACAGAAAGTATGGGTGTTGGAGCCAGTGGCCCCAGCAGCACTCCAGGACAAATGGTCTGGACCCCATACAATTGTTGAAAAGAAGGGAGAGGTTACCTACTTGGTGGACCTAGGAACTCCCAGGAGCCCGCACAGGGTGCCCCATGTCAACAGATTGAAGGCATATGTTGACAGGGCAGACATGGGCTTGCTCATGGCTACAGATGAGGGGCAGGAGGAAGAGAGTGACCCTCTCCCAGACCTGTTAACTCAGAACACTGAAGATGGCTCAGTTGATGGTGTGGCCTTAGATGGCAGCCTCACTGAACATCAGCAAAATGACTGCAGACAAGTTTTACAGTCATATAGACATATGTTCTCCTTGACACCCAGTCAGACCAACTGGTGTACCCATGTGGTGGACACTGGTGACAGTCTTCCTGTGAAAAGCAAGATTTACAGGCAACCCGACCATGTCAGGGACTGTATAAAGACTGAGGTGCAAACGATGCTGGAATTAGGTGTTATTGAGCCTTCAGAGAGCCCCTGGGCTAGCCCAGTGGTTCTGGTCCCCAAACCTCACACCAAAGATGGCAAGAGAGAGATGAGGTTCTGTGTGGATTACAGAGGACTTAATGCTGTGACCAGGACAGATGCACACCCTATTCCAAGGGCAGATGAGCTCCTTGACAAGTTGGCGTCTGCCAAATATTTGAGCACATTTGATCTGACAGCTGGCTATTGGCAAATCAGGCTAGCTGAGTAATCCAAAGCCAAAACTGCATTTTCTACCACAGGAGGTCATTACCAATTTGTGGTGATGCCCTTTGGTTTGGAAAATGCACCTGCCACCTTCCAAAGATTGGTGAATCAAGTCCTCACTGGGTTGGATGATTTTAGCGCAGCTTATCTGGATGATATTGCGGTCTTCAGCTTCACCTGGGAGGATCACCTGGTCCACCTGAAGGAAGTGCTAGAGGCTCTGCAAAAGGCAGGCCTCACTATCAAGGCCACAAAGTGCCAGATAGGGCAGAGTAAGGTTGTGTACTTGGGCCACCTTGTAGGTGGAGGCCAAGTTCAACCCCTGGAGAGTAAGATCCAGACCATAAAGGACTGGTCCCCTCCAACTACCCAGACTCAGGTCAGAGCTTTCTTGGGCCTGACTTGGTACTACAGGACGTTTGTTAAGAACTATGGGTCTATTGTGACTCCTCTTAATGATCTGACATCCAAGAAAATGCCCAAAAAGGTTCAGTGGACAGTAAACTGTCAAAAGGCATTTGACGACCTGAAGAAGGCCATGTGCTCTGCACCTATCCTGAAGAGTCCTGACTACTCAAGAGAGTTCATTGTCCAAACGGATGCTTCTGAGTTAGGAAGTGGGAGCTGTGCTTTCACAACTTAATGTAGATGGTCAAGACCAGCCCATTGCTTTTATTAGCAGAAGGCTGACCCCCAGAGAGAAACGTTGGTCAGCTATTGAGAGGGAGGCCTTTGCTGTGGTGTAGGCCCTTAAGAAGTTGAGACCATACTTGTTTGGCACTCACTTCAAGATTCAGACCGACCATAAGCCCTTCTTATGGCTTAATCAGATGAAGGGTGAAAACTCCAAACTACTCAGGTGGTCCATTTCCCTGCAGGGGATGGACTTTACAGTGGAGCACCGCCCAGGGACGGACCATGGTAATGCAGATGGTCTCTCCAGGTACTTCCACTTAGAACATGAAGACACAACTGGTCAAGGTTAGTCTAATGAACCTGCGTTTGGGAGGGGTTGTGTAGGAGAGTAGGGCCTGCTATCCTATGGTCACCCCAAATTTTTGCTTTTTGCTTCACTGGTTTATGACTTAATGTGGCTGTGGGCCTGCTAATCAGACCCACAGCCTGCTGTTCTCTCTCTAAATTATATGCCAATGCACTCTAGGTGCATTACGAATTGGATCTGGTTCACCTTATAGGCCCCTGTAACAGTGTACCCCAGGTACCCAGGGCATAGGTGTATCCAAGGCCTACCAGGGGCTGCAGCATGTATTGTGCCACCCATGGCCTGGCCTCCATATTTGACACAACTGGCTGATCACTCAGCTGGGGTAAGTTGGTGTAATCACCTCTTACTTAGATATAGTATCCCTGTATCTAAACCTATCTGGACACATGTTAACCTATAAGCCACTCCTATGGAAGGCCTCGACAATCCTGGAGGCAGAGTGCTTGGTTTCATGTGAGATGGTGCTCTTGCACGAGCTGAGCCCGTCTGCAGCTGTCGGGAACAACTCCCTTAGCTGTTCCGGGGTATTGCCATACCATATACTCTTAAGTGCATTATAATCCTCGCGGTTATTTGCTAACTTTGGTTTGGCTTTATCAAAACATGTCGAGTAAGGTGTCATAGGAATTGGGATACTACCCCCTCGCCAATTCTGGCGACGGGGGTAGCATTCCACCCTTCTAGAGGGACACGACATGTACATAACCTGAACCCCGGTTAAAGTTAAACTCGAGCCTCAGCATCACAAAATGGATGCTGTCACCACAGACACAAGTCTGACTTCCTGCTGCTGGGATCCTTCCAGCGAGGGAGGCTTGGACAAAGGGTTTCCTGCCATGGGAGGTGCGAGCACCACCCCAGACAGGATTTTGTGTATTGGGTAGGACAGGGCTGAATAGAATGAGACATGCCTGGGGCACACAAGGTGTCCCCGTGCATAAGCCAGTCCAAACCGGTGCTGGGGCTTTCCAGCCCCAGTCCTGGCGCGGAGCTGGACAAAGGAAAGGAGGTGTAACTGCCCCCCTTCCTGGTCCCACCCAGAGGAGGGACCTAGCAGGTGATCCGGCCCCTAGATTTGGAATAAGAGTAGGAGCTGTGTCCCAAGACTTCATATCATCCTGAACTCGACTTGAAACTAAGAAGAAAACTGGACTTCGACATTCTGCTGCACAGTAGACTGAAGAGCATCCCCCCTGTGGCCAAGGAGTGACCACCCTGTGAATACAGGCACCATCCAGCAACTTGACATCTGCTTTGCCGCCGCCTCCTGCCAGAGCCGGAGCCCAGAGCCCAATGAGACTCAGACTCCCAGCCATCTCAGAACCCAATCTACAGTCCCTGAAAAGAAGAGACGTAGGACCGGCCACCTCGAAAGACTCACGAGAAGCTGACTGCGCGGCACTCGAGGCACCCTCAACGCTGTGCTTTGGGGTTTGAGAAGCTCCACCACTGAGCAGCATCTGCACTGAAGATCAGCCCCCCAGCATCTCCACGATCTGCGTGGGGCCCTTTTGCATTTTGCAACTTGACGCGCCATTCTGGTTACTAGTCCGTTGGCTAGTGGGCACCTTGGTGACAAAATCCGACATCTACACTGCTGGTCTGGTTGCACCAGACTGGTCCTCGCTCCTGTAAAAAGGAACATCCCCTCTGACCTTGCTGGTCCGAGTGAGAAGCTTGCATCGTCTCCTGTGTGGCTTGCATTAGCCAAGGCCTGTTTGCTCCGATCAAGAAGCCGACACCGTCATCCGCTAGAGCCTTTGTGGGACAGCTCGTGACCGACGCCTGGGCATCCTCGACCTCTTCGTGTCCACGTGGCTGCAGAGACAATCTTCACCTCTTCGCCTGTTTGCACCCGACATCGCCTGGTTCCATCCTGGTTCCACGGTAGTCACTGGCTAGTGACTTTGAACATTGTCCCCTCTGCTTTCAGGTCTTCACCTCTTCAGATCCACCCTTGGATCCACCGGAACTCTCCACGACGACCCGCCTGCAGCATCTTCATCTACAGGCTCCATAGACCAGCGTGACGAAACCCGACACACTTTGAGACATATGCACCCGCTTCCTGTGGGTGAGGTAAAACTAGCACTCCGGTGCCCCTGTGTAGCAATACACCTCTAGTGTCTATGTTCCAAGTTGCTAGGTTCTAGGTCATCCGGAAGGTTCCCTTTTCACTAACTTTGTAACTTTTACGCACCATTGACTTTGCATTGGTGCATGCGTGTGCTTTCAGCGATGCACCCCAGTCCCGCGGGCCTTTTCCGACTTCTTCACTGTTAGTCCCGAACAGCTCCAGCGATTCCCCAGGCCCTAGGCCTACTTCCTTTCTGATTCGTGGTACTTATACCACTATTTTAGTATATGGTTTAGGTGGCCCCTAGGGCTCATCCATATTGTGCAACTTTTGTATATTTAAACTGTGTTTTGTTTTAACGCATTTGCTTCTGTGCTCATAAAGAGTATAGGAGATATTTGTAGTGAATAAATATATATATATTTTCAATATATATCTGTGTGGTGTCCTTTCATTTGGTATTCAAGGGGATTGTGTATGATAAAACAGCTTGCTTCACTTGCCTTTTCAGAGTTTAGCCTAAGACTGCTTTGTCCAAGCTACTAGGATAGCTGGTCTATAAGGTTGACTTACAACCAATCACCATAAGGTTTGCTTGGCATGGTACAAGATGATCACTAGAACTAGTGAGCATCATATACCAGGCCAACTTCTCACACATACCATAGAGGTTAGGCTAATCTTAGCAGAAAAGAGCCCGGATGTATTATTCTTGACGGAAACTTGGCTCAATGGTTGGTAGATCGAGCGGTGGTTCAGGCACTCCCACCAGGCTATGTTATCCAAAGGCAAGATCGGATGCTTAGCGGAGGAGAGGGCCTCACCATCATTTATATGGATTCCTTTAGTTGCTGAATTAACGTGGGGTCGATTGGTGACTCCGAAAGTATTTCGTTCGCAATCGGCTTCAGGCATACATGCGCCTTTTCTGAGGTCCTAATTTATCGACCACCAGGAGCCATTGGATATTTTAACACTGACCTGCCTGAAAACATAGCTAATCTAGTAAGCTCCCTGTCTAATTTTTCAGTACTGGGAGACTTGAACATTCATTTTGACGATGCCTCCTCACCTAATGTGGAGGAATTGGTTGATAAACCTAGGAGCTTTACCCCTTAAACTGAAAGTAAATGGTTCAACCCACCTTAAAGGGCATTTACTTGACCCTATTTTTACCAACACTAATCTATTAGTTGATAACCCCTTCCCATTACCCTGGAGTGACCACTATTAGATACTCTTTTCTTGGTCCTCACCCACTAGTGATCCACCTGAGGATTCTTCTAAGAAACTTATTCAGAATTCGTCCAGGATTTCTATGGAGCCATGGGCAGATATCCTCAATAACACTCGACCACCACAAGAAGGAGACCCAGAATCTGCGAACCTTGAATTTAATGGATGGATTGAAGCGTTCTTGGACTTGGTGGCCCCCAGTAAGCTTAGGAATAATAAAAAGGGCCTAAAAAGGATAGCTTGGTATACCCCCGGTCTTAGAGAACTGATATTAAAATGTAAACAAATAGAGAGACAGTGTTCATCTGCTCCTGATTTCTGCATCGTGTTTTGAAGCGCCGGGACACTCCTCGGAGTAGCTGAGCGCTATATAAGTCCGATTTTAACATAACATAACATAACATAACAGGAAAGACTACTTAGATGAAAAAAGCAAGCTTACAGAGAAGCAGTAAACGTGTACAAACTAGAAATCTATAAAGCACAATCCAAGTATTATGAAGTTAAAATCTCTTCAGCTTCAAATATGCGGCAAGAAATTTTAAAGATTTTTAATACACTAACTACTCCTCCATCTGCAGCATCACCTGCGGCTGACACTTTAGAACACTGTAATTATATACCCGAATTTTTCATACAAAGATTCAAGCCATCTGTTTAGCATTCCCCCCAGTTATCACTTCTTCAAATGATCCCCAGTGGGAGACTAGAGGAAGCATGCCAGCAACCACATTTGAGGTCTACCCGCCTCTGGACTGTGAATCTTGTAAAACCTCTTTAAATAAATTAAAATCAGGCTCCCTGAGGGACATGGCCCTGCCTACTGCTCTGAACCAAGTCTTCCAAGAAGTTGCCCCATCTATTTTAAAACGTATTAATTCATCTTTGAAAACAGAGAGTGTCCCATCTCTATGGAAACTAGCCATGGCGAGAGCACTGCTTAAAAAAGCAGAAGCCAACCCTGAAGTGTTCTCCAACTATCGTCCCATTTCACTGCTCCCAGGGATTGCAAAAATTGCAGAGAAACATGTAAATTCCATTGTATCCACCTATTTGGAAGATAATGACTGCTTTCACTCAACACAAACAGGATTTAGACCTCATCAGGGCACAGAGACAGCTTTGATTGCCGTCTTTGAGGAAGTTAGAAAAATCATGGATTCTAGAGGTTTAGCAGCAATCGTCCTTCTTGACTCGAGTGTGGCCTTCGATACCGTGAACCATCAACTACTGATCTCTAGGATCAGAGAGGCAGGGGTATCGGGAACCGCACTAAAGTGGCTGGAATCTTTTCTAGACGACCACTCATTTCAGGTCTTTGAGGACAACTCCATCCCCAAGAGTATGTCATTGAGGTGTGGGGTGCCACAGGGCTAATCCTTAAGCCCCACCTCTTTATCATTTATATGAGCTCCCTGGCCAAAATTGTTGAACCCTTTTGCATACAAATCGTTACGGTCGCTGACGATACTCAATTGATCGTATCCCTTAATCAACCTGCAAACAGTTCAAACAATCGAGCTAAATGCCTAGAAAAAGTATCAGCCTGGATGGAAGGCTCCTTCCTTCAACTAAATGGAGCAAAAAATTATCTAATATTTCTGGGTAAACCTCTATCAGCTGGCTCTGTCCCCATATGGCCTAAATGCCTGGGCAGTATACCGACGCCTAAAGATCATATAAAAAGTTTAGGCGTCTGGCTAAATATAAAGGTCCAGGCCCAGAAGATAACAGGATGCTGCTTTGGAATACCTAGGATGATACTGTAAGTTTTACCTTTACTGTCCTTTGAGGCGAAGAAACTGCTACTACAGGCCCTAATTCTTTCTCGTCTGGGCTATGCAAATGTCCTTTATTGGAGAGCCCCGTGATCTACAATAATGAAACTCCAGACAGTTCAGAACTACACAGCCAGACTGCTCTTAGATATTCCCTGCAGAGAATCTGCACGAGCAGCTATAACCTCCCTACACTGGTTGCCAATTGCAGAGGATTCAGCTTAAATCCCTCTGTGTCACTCATAAGATTATGGCCTCAAAAGGCCCACCAATCCGACAGTCGATTATCTCCCCATACCAACCCAATAGAGCCCTTTGTTCCAGAAGTAAACGCATGGCTATAGCTCTAAGAATCTACAGGGCCAGAAGTGGAGGCAGACGATTCTCTTACATTGCCTCTTGGAGATGGAATGGTCTTCCTGATCATATTGGTTTAGAAGAAGACCACCTTTCCTTCCAAAGACAACTGAAGACGTTTCTGTTCCCAGCTAATTAAAGCTTGCACCTGTAGGCTCGGTTCTCAGCCCTGGGAGGCCTTAAGGTAGCCATGCGCTTAATAAGTGCCATTTTCATTTCATTTCATAAATTATTTTTTTTTAAACCTTTATTTATAAAAGCATAGTACACAGCGTCTGCCTACAACCCCGCGGGGCCGGCCGCTATGACAAAACAGGATGGATAAAAAGGAAATTAGAGACAGTACGCTGTTAAAGCAATCTCTTGAGCATACACTGTCATGTGGAACATAGCACCATATCAAGTAGGATAAAAAAGGTTTAATTTTATGATTTTGTCGAGAAAAACAACAACACACAAACACATGGTATCATACTGGCAAGGGTCGTAGGAGGGGGGGAGGGGGGATAAAACAAAGAGATAAAGGAACACATCTGGCAAGGGGGGGCGAGCATGAAGGGGAAAAACAGAGGAAGTACGGAAAACTGGAAACGGAACGTCAATCATGGAGAGGAGGGGAGAGGAGCCTCATAATCAAGTGGAGGGGAGCAGATATCCCCGCGATACGAATTCCACTGAGCCCAGACTCTGGACCATTTCCTGGGACGCCTCATACACAGTTTTTTCGCGGAACATGCACCAGTCCATGTTCTCCTTCCAGGCACTGAGCAATGGTGGTCTAGGGGAGCCCCAGAGCTGAGCTATATCTCTCTTCGCGACCAGTTGCCCAGAGTGACCCAAAGCGTCTGGGCAGCGTTGCAATCCGCAGGCTCCCACACATTAAGCAGACAACGTCGTGCTTCGGGAAGGAGTGGGATCCCGGTGACACGACCCATAACATCATGCACTCTAGACCAGAAGGCCGCGATCATGGGGCATTCCCACAAAACATGAAGGAAGGTACCGTCCATACCGCACCCACGCCTGCATCGTCCATCCGAAACTAAACCCATTCGTACCAGACGCATTCCAGTCACGTACACACGGTGGAGGATCTTAAGCTGGACAAACCGAAGTCGAGCCGGGATAGCCACCTCCTTGGGGGAGGATACGGTGGACTGCCAGTCCTCGTCGTCGAGTTCGAGCCCGTCAGCTGTCCAAGAAGCACGAAGTTTCTCAAGTTGGTCAGCCCTGTTGTTGACGAGCTTTTTATATATTAAGGAAATCGTGCTATCGGGGACATGGCCGTCCAAGACACGATCTTCCAAAGGGGATGACTGCGGAATATCGGTACCAAGGGGAAAGACGGAGGACAAGGCATGTCGAACCTGCATATATCGGAAGTGCTCCCTGTCGTCGAGCCGGTATTCCAGTTTCAAAACAGCAAAGGACTTCACAGCGCCCCGCGCCCATAGATCCTCCACCTTACTAATCCCAATCATGTCCCACTTATCGAACCCTTTCGTCTTCCACAGGTTGCCCAACCGATCAGAGTCATACAGTGGCGTCATGCGCGTCAACTTACCACCCCAGCCCGTGGCCACAGTAGCATCCCTCCAGGCCCGCACCGCACACTTCGTTGGACCTGTAAGACGCCGGACGGGTGCCTTTGAATACAGAGCCCTATTAAAGTTGCCGCCGGGCAATAACAGTTTATCCAGAGCAAAGGCGGGGGCAGGTTCCGGGGAGTACGTCGCATGGTTGATAGCGCTCAGGTGTGAGGCCCAGTAATAGCGTCTAATATCTGGCAGGGCAATACCACCATCGTACCATGAGAGGGTAAGCTTGGACAATGCAATACGAGCACGACCATCCCAAATCAGTTGTTGTTGTAGACTCTCGACCTCACGAAAGTAGCGAGCAGGGACAGGGTCGAAAAAATTCTGCAGGGAGTAAAGAAAGCGAAAGCAAACCTGGCAACAAGAAGGCCTCATGGTTCAACGATGATCTTAAGAAGTCCAAGAAACTCTGCCGCTCCCTTGAAAAGGCATGGAAAAAAGACCCAACCACTAGCACCAAGGACGCCTTCAAAAACGCCACCCGCACTCACCACCAACTAATCCGAAAGGCCAAGAAAACAGCATTCAAGGATCGACTCGACAACAACGCCCACAACAGCAAGGAACTTTTCAACATCGTCAAGGAATTTTCCAATCCCTCGGCCAACTCCAACGACATCACCCCCTCCCAAGCTCTCTGCGACTCCCTAGCCTCATTCTTCCACAACAAAATTGCAGACATCCACAACAGCTTCGACAACCAACCCGGAGACCAACCCACCCAACCATATGCTGAACACTCTCCTCCCATGAACACCCTTAACGACTGGAACCCAATCTCCACTGAGGATACCATCCGCCTGATGAACTCTATCCACTCAGGATCCCCCACAGACCCATGTCCTCACCACATCTTCAACAAAGCAGACTCCGTCATAGCACCGCACCTCCGAGACGTCATCAACTGCTCCTTCAACTCCGCCACCTTCCCGGAAAACTGGAAGCACACTGAACTCACCGCCCTCCTGAAAAAAACCCACAGCGGACCCCACCGAACTCAAAAATTACCGCCCCATTTCGCTCCTTCCTTTCCCGGCCAAAGTAATCGAGAAAGCTGTCAACAACCAGCTCGCCGCTTTCCTCGAAGCCAACAAATCCCTCGACCCCTCACAATCTGGCTTCCGAGCAAAACACAGCACTGAGACCGCCCTCATCGCAGCAACAGACGATATTCGAACTCTTCTGGACAATGGAGACACAGTCGCCCTCATCCTCCTCGACCTCTCTGCAGCATTCGACACAGTCTGCCACAGCACCCTTTTACAACGCCTCAGTAACATCGGAATACAAGGAAAAGCACTGGAATGGATCACCTCGTTCCTCACCGGAAGAACTCAGAGAGTCCGCCTCCCACCATTCAAGTCAGAGGCCACTGAAGTCATCTGCGGCGTACCACAAGGATCCTCACTCAGCCCCACCTTCTTCAACGTATACATGAGCCCGCTCGCGGCCATCGCCCGCCAACACAACCTCAACATCATCTCTTACGCGGATGACACCCAACTAATCCTTTCCCTCACCAACGACCCTAGCACCGCCAAAACTAACCTACACGAAGGAATGAAAGAAGTTGCCGAATGGATGAAACTCAGCCGTCTGAAACTAAACTCAGATAAAACAGAAGTCCTCATCCTAGGTACATCCCCCTCTGCATGGGACGACTCTTGGTGGCCGGTAGCCCTTGGAAAAGCACCCATCCCGACAGACCACGCACGGAACCTAGGCGTCATCCTGGACTCTTCACTCTCTATGAACAGACAAGTCAGCGCCGTATCCTCATCCTGCTTCAACATTCTTCGCATGCTCAAAAAAACATTTCGCTGGATCCCAACCGAAACCAGGAAAACAGTCACCCATGCTCTGGTCACGAGCCGACTGGACTACGGAAACACCCTCTACGCAGGTACTACCGCAAAACTCCAGAAGAAACTCCAACGAATCCAAAACGCCTCAGCCAGGATCATACTAGACATCCCGCGCAACGAACACATCTCTGGTCACCTGAAAGACCTCCACTGGCTACCCGTCAGCAAGAGGATCACTTTCCGAATGCTAACCCACGCACACAAATCACTCTACGACATCGGACCAGAATGCCTCAACTCACGACTATCCTTCTACTCCCCCTCCCGCCAACTACGTTCTTCCAGCCAAGCCCTCGCCACTGTACCTCGCATCAACAAGACCACCATGGGAGGCAGATCCTTCTCATACCTGGCTGCTAAAACATGGAACTCACTCCCCACTTACCTTCGCCTTACCCAGAACCACCTAGCATTCAGAAAGCAACTCAAAAAGTGGATATTTGAAAAGTAATCCTCCTCCCCTCCCTAAGCGCCTTGAAACCCTATGGGTATGTAGTGCGCTATATAAATTCTTTGACTTGACTTGACTTGACTTGACATCATTTTGAAGAGCGCCGCTCGGCCCAATGGAGATAGGGGCAATTCACGCCACCTTCTTACGTCCTGCTTGAGTCGGCGGAGCGGAGCATACAAGTTCCGCTCATAGCGAACCGAAGAGACCATAGAGACATAGATCCCCTAATATTTGAAGCCGTCCGTCGCCACCAAAATGGGGAACCTGCGAGGCAGAGGCGGCAAAGCCCCGGCTATAACATAAACACAGGACTTGGTCCAATTAATGACTAACCCAGAGTTCTTACCGAAGGACGTAAGGACGTCGAAGAGGACGTTAAGAAACTTTTGCGGGGAGGTGAGATAGAGAAGGATATCATCAGCGTACAATGAGACGCAATCCTCGAGATCTGGCGACCACCGGATTCCCTTAATCGAGGGTTCCCACCGAAGCCACGCCGCAAGGGGTTCAAGCGCGAGCGCAAATAAAAGCGGGGAAAGCGGACAGCCCTGACGAGTGCCACGACCTAATGGGAAGGGGTCAGAGCATCTGCCATTTACCACTACCTGAGCCAGTGGTCGTTCGTAAAGGAGCCTGACCCATGCAATAAAATTAGGACCAAAGCCAAACTTAGCGAGGGTCGCCCAGAGATAGGGCCACTCGATGGTGTCGAAAGCCATGGTGGCGTCTAGAGAGGCCACCACCGCTGGCTCCGCGAGAGTTGCGGCCCTCGCGAGAACACCATGAAGCCTACGCAGGTTAAGGGCCGTGTTCCTGTGCGGAATAAAACCGGATTGATCCTGGTGGATCAGGTCGCAAATCACCTTTAACAGCCGATTGGCCAGAACCTTGGCCAGGATTTTGGGTTCCGCGTTTAGCAGGGAAATGGGGCGGTAGGAGGCACAACGGTCACGAGGCTTGCCATCTTTATAAATGACCACTATGGTAGCTAAGCGCTGCTCAAGTGGGAGGCTACCAGCCTCAACCGCATCGAGAAACATGTTGCGCAGATGGGCGGCCATCTTGTCCGGGCAGAGCTTGTAAAGTTCGACGGGCAACCCGTTCGGGCCCATCGCCTTACCCGAGCGTAACGATCGGATGGCAAGGGCAATCTCGTCTACGGTGAAAGGGGCCTCCAAAACAAGGCTGTCTTCCTCCGACACAGTAGGCAGAGCTATATCACGCAACAACAGCCTGGAATCGGCCTCATCGCGATTACTAACAGGAGTATAAACCTTCCGGAAGTGGTCCACAAAACAATCAACAATCTCGCCTGGGTCGGTGACATTCTCGCCAGATTCGCGAACAATAACAGGCACAACACGACTCGCTCGTTCAGCCTTATCCAGCCATGCCAGGAGTTTGCTAGCCTTGTCACCCACTAAGCATGGGCGGAAAATCCGTTTCGCTCGCGGATTTTGCGGATTTTCGGGAAATTCGCAATCCGCGAGATTCGCGAATCTCCCGCAAAATCCGCAAATCCGCGAGCAGCGGATTTTGCTCGCACTGCTCGCACTGTTCGCGTGAGTTCGCGGCTTCCCAGTACAACTTCGCGCCCCGCGAATAAGTGCTAAATTGCAGAAATACGATCTTAGCAAAACTGAAACTACTTACCAGGTTCAAAAGTTCAGGCTCATCATTAGTAGCCATTTCCTGTAGTGCTTCCTGAGGGGCCCCTCCAGAGTTCAGTTGCCAGTTGCAACTATTATGTGACCCTGCTCTGAACCTCAGAATAGTTACACATATGCCACAAAGGTCCTGAATTACAGCTAAGGGAGACAAGCAGGAGCCAGGCTGGAAGTTAAAATCCATTAATCAGCCCCTAATTCATTATTGTCAGTTGGGGCAGGGCAGGTGTTGTAACTAATTTTGCAACAATGAAAGCACTTAGCAAGTGCAAAAGATCACTAATCAGGGCGCACTAAGGAAGCAGGTGCCAGCTAAAAAAATATTCTGTGACACATTAATCAGCCCCAAATTAATTCAGGTCACTTGAGGCAGGGAAGGTGTGCTTTGCCGAAAATAATGTACACTGGACAACCAGAGGGTGTGGTGATGAAACAGAGGGTGGCATGGGTGGGCCAGAGGGTGGCATGAGTAGTCAGAGAGTGGCAGTGGTGACAGAGAGTGGCAGTGATGAAGAAGAGTGTCCCAAACAGGCTGGACACGTAGAAACAACAAGTTCGCAAAACTTGCGACCCGACAGGTAAGTTCGCAAATTGCGAAATTGTAAAAACCCTCGCGAACTGGCAGAAACACGGACGAACACAAAAAAAAAAATCCGCAAATTCGCGGGAATTCGCGGATTTTGCGGATTGCGAGTTCGCAAATCCGCAAAATTCGCGAACGCGAGATTCGCTAAATTCGCCCATGCTTATCACCCACATCATACAGCCGGCCCAGTTGATTCGCGCGCATTAACTTAGCAGCATCAGTGACACAAGCCTTATAGTCAGCCTGTTTCAATTCCAGAGTGTGCAACAGTGCAGGCGTGTCGTCCCCACCCAGCTCACTTTCAAGGGCAGTAATCTCAGTCTCAAGGGCCAGAACAGCCTCCCTTTTAGCCCTACGCTCAGCAGCGATGAGAGACAATGCAGAACCCCTGATGACTGTCTTAAAGGCCTCCCACAGGACAGTAGGGGAGGTGACCGAGCCCACATTCTCATCAAAGTAACAATCAATTGCCTTCACCATATCGGAGCGGAGTCGGGGGTTTCGGAAGTGCCAGGGAGGGACAGGGGGGATCCTGTTGCCGAGCAGACCACCCACCGAAATCCGGACAACCAAAGGGGAATGGTCAGATATACCCCGGGGGAGATGTCGAACCTCCCGGACAGTGGACAGAGTGGAGGCCAGCATAAAGAAATAGTCTATACGAGAGAGGCTGCCATGTGCACCAGAGTGGAAGGTATACTGCAGGAGCGACGGGTGCAGCGAACGCCAAACATCCACCAGACTAAAAGTATCTGCCATCTCATTAAGCCACATCTGGGATGGCGGCAGGACTCTAGAGGGCAGCCGATCAAATTCGCCAGACATAACAGAATTGAAGTCCCCGCCCATGATTAACAGTCCATCAGGGAGACCAAGAAGAGTCTTGCCGAGGTCGGCGTAGGTAGTAGCTTGCAGCCCCGGGGGAATGTACACAACCACTAGCACAATTTGTTTACCCTCCCACCTCCCGGAGACAGCAGCATACCGCCCCCGATCGTCCAATATAACATCGTCAATAGCAAGGGCTAGGGAGGACTTCACCATAATACCCACTCCCCGGGACCCAGAGGTGAAACCTGCGTGTGCAACCAGTCGGTAACCTCGACGGTCGAGAGCCTTACAAGCATTACCAATTAAGTGGGTCTCCTGAAGGAACACAACATCAGGAGCATGTCGCCTCAATAACTGTAACACAATGCCACGTTTGATTCTGTCACCCAACCCGTTGACGTTCCGAGAGAGAACCTGCATCTCACCCCCCCCCCCCCATAACAGAATAGGCAATCCGCCCCAACCCTCCCCCACAACCCCAAGTTCGGAATATTTGCAATCAGTGAAATACCATGAAAAAAGGAACATAACAAACAAAACGAAACACAACCAAGTCCCCAAGAACCATCCCCCAACCAAGAACCCGTTACAACACCCCCCACCCTGCACCCCTGCTGACTAAAAAGCCACCCTAAACTGCAGTGTGCCTGTCGCCCCATCTGATCTACACAAAGAACCCCCCGAGGAGGAAGGGAGAAATCACCCGCACCCGCAACGCCACGGGCATAAACATAAAGCCCACAGTTAATTTACGCTGTAAAGTTTGTAGTCTCTAGTCGGACCTCCGGGGGCCCATATCACTCCTGGGCCGCCGCACCACCAGGGCCACCGCTCTCAGAGTCATCTGTCGGCAACGAGTCCAACCAGTCAGCAGCTCGGTCCGGCTGATCAAAAAAGTAGGCACGTTCTCTGAACTCAATCCGCAATCGAGCTGGAAACAACATGGCGTACTTCAGTCCCCGGTCCCTTAGATGACGCTTCACTCCGAGGAACCCAGATCACTGTCGTTGCACTTGGGGAGTGAAATCAGGATAGATGGAGATAGAGTTATTGTCGTATTTCAACGGGCCGTGTTTACGGGCGGCCTGTAGGATAGCGTCTCTGTCTCGATAGTGAAATAGCCTTGCGATGATAGGCCTCGGCGGGCCTCCTGGCTTCACTTGCCCTCCTGGGTAACGATAGGCACGCTCTACGGCAAAAAACTTGCTGAGTCCAGCCGGAGCGAGTTTAGCAACTATAAGTTCCTCGACCAGTAAATCGATCGAGGCAGCACCATCACTTTCCGGCACTCCAACCAGGCGTATGTTGTTCCGCCTGGCCCTATTGTCATAGTCCTCAATGCGTTTGAGTAGTAGATCGTGCGAGGAACGCAGATTCCCGATCTCGGATTGCGCCTCCGCCATGTCCGTCACCAGACTCGATGCCTTCAGGTCCAGTGCCTTCACCCTCTCGTTCGTCTTGGCAAGGTCGGCTCGAATAAGAGTGACATCCACAGCCACCGTGTCTATCTTGGACACGATGGCTTCGTATTGTTGACTCATATCGGCCCTAAGTCCAGAGATGGCAGCCAATAGGTCTTGGAGTGACACTTCAGAGGAAGATGACATGTCCGTAGAGGGGCCTTCAGAGCCCACACTGGTGACACCGGGGGAGCCTCTCGGCTGGGTGTAGCGCTCGATCATATTAGACTGGATCGACCCCCCCCGGGTTACAGTCTTCCTTCGTTTTTCCGCCTCGGGTTTCGTCGCCATGGCGCAGCCAGCGGCTGCCGAGGGCACCAAAGTTGAGCGGGACGATGATAAGTCCAGAAACTCTGAAGTGCGGTTCGAAGATGGAATACCACAGGCCTCCTTGCCAGTTAAGAGATGAGAAGCGTTCACTGTGAGAGTGGCAGGCTAGGACAAAGTAGGAGGAGACAGAGACGATGAGGCCGGAAACCGAAAGTGAAAGTGGCACACCACCGGTGGGCCAGGTGCCAGGCAGCCGTTGTTGTTGCATTACAGCTCGGCCATGGCAGGCAGCCGAGGCCCCGGTTGCGTCAGTGGTTAGGCCGGAAAGTTGAAGACGACAGAAAAATGGTCCCCAAGGTCCGATTTCGACCAAAAAAGGATCAACAGCATCAGTGCAAGTAGTTCTTCAAAAGCCCGTCAAAGTGATCAGGATAATTGCAGGATAGATAAAGAAGGGCGGCGCGTGTCTCGGGAGCTCTCTGCTCACGCGACCATCTTGGATGCCCGCGTAGCTCCTCCTCATTTCATACATTTTTAAAGTTGGGTTTTTATTACAGGTCTAAAAGCTACAGACTGATGTTTTGCTACATGTGTTCTCACAGATTACAGCAGTAGTAAAGTGTTATGCTGTTGGTTAACCTCTTTGATGTACATGTGGCATTGCTAATTTGCAAAGTGATAGTCCATGCAAGGACCTTTGGAAAGAGCTGCAAATTGTTTTGCCAATAGTACCTGTGTACATATTTGTAACTTTAGGACTCGATGGTTACCACCCTACACACAATTCTGTAGGCCGGAGCAGTTTATAGATGCAAGCCAATGAAAAAGGCCAAAGGCTTGATTGCTTCATTAGGAAAGGTTATGTTATATAATAAACAATATTTTCTCTGTCTCCTACAAAACATTATGACAAGCACAGTAAGCTTGGCTTATGTATTGAGATAAACATTGTTGATGCCAATAGGCCTTTTAGCATAGATTGGTATTTAAATGTGTGAAAGATTGTTTACTGCTGTTTTGTTCCATGGAAGGTTGTAGGTCACTGTGTTACCCTCCTTTTATAAACCTTTGGGGAAAAATGTTTGCTCTGTTCAGATCAAAGGTAGGCCCAATAATACGGGTTGTATACTGTTTTTCCAATATTCCTTTTGTATATATTTATGATTTTATGACCGAATGCGTGATGGTTGCTTTTTGGTAGGCTTATGCACAGTATAGCAGGCATTAGTATGGGTGTGGAGGCAGTTTTAAAATATATAGGCCCATTTGTTTCATGAATATGAATCATCCAATTTCTTCAATTGGTCTGTCCAAGGGTCATTCTTACTCTGCTTCCATGAAGCATTTAGCAAGGGCAGAGGATAAGCCAACTAGGCTACTGACTCCATCGCCATAGGAGTGACAGCATTTTGGGTAATCACATGGTCACCTCTGACTGAAAATCACTGGAAATCAGTGACTTGGCTGGTGAGACAATCCTTTAATGTTACATTATATCTTATCTTTTAATAAGTCCCAGATTCTTTCCTTTCTTCTATTTTTCAATTGTATTATTTTTTAGACACACTCTAGCTCTGCTACAGTGTCCTTATCTTGCTGCTCATTTCAGCCATCATGCGCCTCATCCAGTGCGACCACTGCTTCTAAACTAGACAGGTATCTTTGTTTTAGTATTTGTAAGAAACTGGGTTAATGTTTGGGGAAGGTGTAACACTACTCACGCAGCAACCACAATTATTGTTACTGTGAAGTCACAAGCAATCCCTAAAATATCTTATACCCAACCGTTGGATAGCTTGGCACAGAGGGGACAAGCTTAACTCAGAAGCATTGTGTAAAGAGTTTGTGCAACACTTCAAACATTAACAACATTAAAACATTTTAATAAATAAAACACAACCAGAAGGACAAAAATCCAATTAGTAGAACTGGAGATATGCAGGTTTAAACTGTGGATATCTGGTCGCACCAGACTGGTACAAAGTCACAAGGTCAGGCCGAACACGATGGAGTACCTTACATTGTCTTTGCATAGCATTGCAAGGTCCTGTTTCGAGGATGCGTCACACTACCGAAATCATACGAATTCTGGAACGACGGTGCATTGTGGAGCGTCTGTTCTGTGAGAGATGTGAGGCTCGAGAAGGCTGTTGACTAGGGGCTTGCAATGCGAGGGCCTGTGTTGAGGATGTGTTTCTTTGTAGTGATTCAGATGAGGCTGCGGCTGCAATGCGCTGCAATGGGAAAGTCCACTCAGCAGAGGCGATGTGTTGGTTCTGTTTGGAGTTGCGCCACGCAGCAGAGGAGATGCATTGGTTCTGCCACATCCACAGATGGAATGGAAAAGCACTTTCAGGTCCATTTCCAGGGGTCCAGGATTGGGGTGGTACAACTTGGCAGGGTAGGACTCACACTGGCAGATCCAGGTATTGGTTACAAGAGACTAGACATTTGAGTCACTCTGGTCGTTCTGGGTACATGTTTCTCTTTCTTCTGGTGGGACCAATGACCACCCTTTTGGGAGTCCCTCACAGATAACTTTTTGGACACTCTGGTGCCTGCCCAGAGGTCAGCCTCTTCAACAAGGGTTCAGTTATATTGCTGTCCACTAGGTGCTGTCACAGCTCTGCAAAACAATTTTTGAGCATGTGCTCCCTCAGAATCAAGTTGTACAGCACATTGTGATCACTAACACTGCTGCCCCTAACCTAGCCATTCAGGGCCTTTGCAGAGTAGTCCAGGAAATCCACCCATTACTGTTTTAGAAGCTTGGGGCTGTCCCTAAACCTCTGATGATACTTTTCAGAGGTCTAAATTTAGCGATAAGCATGGCTTTTATGGGGGCATACCGTTTTTGGTTCCCTGCATCTAGAGCAAGCAGTGTGTCCCTCCCCAATGGAAGCAGATGTTTCCTCAAGCCACTTCCCCCTAGTGCACCTCTGGGATTGTGTATACTCTCAGAGGGAACCTCCTACGCAGAAAACCATTTATTTATGTTATCTCCCACTGCATAACAGGGCTCTAGATGTTTAGGTAAATAGACCGTTTTTTTCAATTCAGACACTGAAGGCCTCATTTTCAAAAAATTTGCATCGGGCAGCACCGCAAGTCTTTTTGCAGTGCTGCCTACACGAACTTAAAAGGGCAGAAATGCGCCATATCTAAGGGATACAGCACATTCCTATCCATTCAGCTGGTGCACAATTTGGAGCCTAGCTCCAAGTCTACATTGTTGGCAGGATTGTTTTTCTGCTATAAGGGTCACCTTCCTGCACAAAAACAATCCATGGAGGCATTTTCCTCGTTCTATGTGTGCTGAAAAAAGCAGCCCATATCGCAAGAGAAATAAAACAAGGAGAAATAAAAACATTTCTCTTCGTTACACCTGTTCTGGGAATGTGTAATATTTTGGCCCTGCCTCAGGTTTACGTAATTTTGTAACTCTGGGGCAGCATCAGAATTGATGGGTGTGGCATGGGAACACCCACCGCCATGCCCATGGAATACTTCCTTTCTTGACGCAGCCTTGCCATATCTATGAGGCCATAAAACACCAAGCAGGGTGACTTTGTGTCATATCGTAGATATGATTGAGAGGCCTTTTGCTCTATGATGCACCTTTCATAAGGCAATTGCTCCTCCTCCAGAGCCCGTTTCCTTTCCTCTCTTCCTTCCTGTCTGACAGCTCTTCTGAGGACAACCTATGTGAGAATACACTGCTTCGTGGTCTGGCAGGGAGTTCCAACTCCCTACCAGAGCAAGGCAGGATATGGGTCATCCTCTTCCCCTGAAATCTGTGTTTCAGGGTTGATATCCAGGTCATGGTTGTATGAGACTTTGACTTGCTAGAATGTATTAGGAAGGACCTGCTCAGAGGAAACCAGCTGATACCTCACAGTAGTAATGCTGGTTCCTGTGTCCCTCAGACCATCTGCCTATTGCCCACACAGTAGAGGTGACATATTGGTTCTGCTTGGGGTAGCACCATACAGCAGAGGATATGCTTTGCTGCTGCTGAATCCATACATGAGCTGGCAGAGCACCTTCAGGCCCACTTCCAATGGTCAGGGACTGAGGTTTCTGAACTTGGCAGGGTAGGACTCACAGTTGCAGGTCCAGGTGCTTGTTACAAGAGACTAACCCATGGAGTCACTCTGGTGGTCCTGGGCACAAGATGCAGGTCCAGTCCTTCCAACAAAGACAAAAAGGCAACAGGTCAGCACAGCAGGGCAGCAGTTCTTTATGTCAGTAGTCCATCAGAGTGACACTCCTTTCAGGATCACAGAAGTCCTTCCTGGTTAAGTCTTCCACAAATACAGAAGTGTACTTAAGAGTAGGTGTCTAAGGTCCAATATTGATATTTGTTGCCTCCTTTGAAGTGGGAGAAGCTTCTAGAGGATTACTTTGAAGTGAATAGGATTCCTGCCTCCCCTGCCCTGGCTCAAGACTAACTACAGGAGTATGCTGTCCTTTTTGTGAAGCTAGGACAACATTTATTCAGGTGTTAGTGGGGCTATGCATAACTCCTCCCTCACATTCTTCCAGTGACAGCTCATCCAGGCACACTTAAGCTCTCTATTGTGAAAGTGGACACCTTGCAACATAAATGTTCATGCCACAATGCACACCTCATCTCACACGTTCTGCTCTTCATTAATAGAGATACAATCTGGTGGGAAACAAAGGGATTTGCAGTATGATGTCTAGGCATGAGTTCAAGTAATACATAAACAAGGTTATCAAGTTCGTATTTGCACACCCCAATCATGCATTTTACCTGTGGTATGGCTGCCCAATGTAGTCGTGGAAATGTGATACTTTGCATATAAAATGCTCATGCCAATCCGGTTTACACCATCCGGTGTCCCATAATTCTTAGATTTCTCCAAAGCTAAAATGTAGATTAGAGATAGCAACATTGTCAAAAAATACACTTGAAAACAAAGAACACAAATCAACGATAAAACGCCGTACATCTCAAGATCAGGGGGGGAAGGAGTGAAGCCAAGAGCTATTCTTATATGTCTGCATAATTATCTACTCAGAGAAATCCTGTACGATTTAGCTAGGCCAACAAAAACTAGAAAAGCTCTGGGGCATGAATTTTTCGTGCGACCAGATTTCTGTCAGGAGACTGTGCAACAACGCTGGAGGTTGAAGCAATTAATGTCACCTATTCAAACAAAAGGGGGGCAGGTCTTTTTACTGAATCCAGCAAAGCTTAAGGTTTTGTATAAGAGGAAAACCTTCTTTTTTATTTCAGAGGTTAAAGCGCAAAAATTTATAGACACAATGTAGTAGAAAATAACTGAGATTCTTTTTGCACCTTTCCTCTCTTTCTCTTTTCTTTTCGTTGTTTTTTTTTTTTCTCTCTTTTTTTTCCCTCAAAGTCTGAACTACACAGGTGCAAGGTGAATTTTTGGGTTTGGTCAGCATGGGTAGAACCACACAACTCATCATCATTTTCCATCAATGAGGACATTAGTCCTTACGCTTCTGTTGGGTGGGCTTCGGGAGGGGGGTGAGGGGGGGAGGGGGGAGGGGAGGGAGGGAAGGGTGGTATGTTTGGGCAAGGAAATACAGTGATGGCCATTTTTCGACAATCATGACTCAAGATCTGTTTGTGTTGATGGTGCTGATGGTGCTTTGTTATTGTAATTTTTTTTATTAAAGACAGGATTAAAGACAGTATTGCAACCTCATTAGAAAATGGGTAAAATATCGATTTGTTCACTGAATGTCTGTGGCCTTAACGATAAAAGAAAAAGGGGTATAATGGCTCTGATGTTGAAAGCTATGCGGAGGGATGTAATCTGTATACAAGAAAAGCACATATCTTGGAACAATAGAGGATGGCTTAAGGATCTCGGATTAGAGGTAGTGGGGTGCTCTCGACAAAGTTCTAATACAAGGGGTTCTAGATGTTTAGGTAAATAGACCGTTTATTTCACTTCAGACACTGAAGGCCTCATTTTCAAAAAATTTGCTTCGGGCAGCACCTCAAGTCTTTTTGCAGTGCTGCCTACACGAACTTAAAAGGGCAGAAATGCTCCATATCTAAGGGATACAGCACATTCCTATCCATTCAGCTGGTGCACAATTTGGAGCCTAGCTCCAAGTCTACATTGTTGGCAGGATTGTTTTTCTGCTATAAGGGTCACCTTCCTGCACAAAAACAATCCATGGAGGCATTTTCCTCGTTCTATGTGTGCTGAAAAAAGCAGCACATATCGCAAGAGAAATAAAACAAGGAGAAATAAAAACATTTCTCTTCGTTACTCCTGTTCTGGGAATGTGTAATATTTTGGCCCTGCCTCAGGTTTACGTAATTTTGTAACTCTGGGGCAGCATCAGAATTGATGGATGTGGCATGGGAACACCCACCTCCATGCCCATGGAATACTTCCTTCCTTGACGCAGCCTTGCCATATCTATGAGGCCATAAAACACCAAGCAGGGTGGCTTTGTGTCATATCGTCGATATGATTGAGAGGCCTTTTGCTCTATGATGCACCTTTCATAAGGCAATTGCTCCTCCTCCAGAGCCCGTTTCCTTTCCTCTCTTCCTTCCTGTCTGACAGCTCTTCTGAGGACATCCTATGTGAGAATACACTGCTTCGTGGTCTGGCAGGGAGTTTCAACTCCCTACCAGAACAAGGCAGGATATGGGTCATCCTCTTCCCCTAAAATCTGTGTTTCAGGGTTGATATCCAGGTCATGGTTGTATGAGTCTCTGACTTGCTAGAATGTATTAGGAAGGACCTGCTCAGAGGAAACCAGCTGATACCTCACAGTAGTAATGCTGGTTCCTGTGTCCCTCAGACCATCTGCCTATTGCCCACACAGTAGAGGTGACATATTGGTTCTGCTTGGGGTAGCACCATACAGCAGAGGATATGCTTTGCTGCTGCTGAATCCATACATGAGCTGGCAGAGCACCTCCAGGCCCACTTCCAATGGTCAGGGACTGAGGTTTCTGAACTTGGCAGGGTAGGACTCACAGTTGCAGGTCCAGGTGCTTGTTACAAGAGACTAACCCATGGAGTTACTCTGGTGGTCCTGGGCACAAGATGCAGGTCCAGTCCTTCCAACAAATACAAAAAGGCAACAGGTCAGCACAGCAGGGCAGCAGTTCTTTATGTCAGTAGTCCATCAGAGTGACACTCCTTTCAGGATCACAGAAGTCCTTCCTGGTTAAGTCTTCCACAAATACAGAAGTGTACTTAAGAGTAGGTGTTTAAGGTCCAATATTGATATTTGTTGCCTCCTTTGAAGTGGGAGAAGCTTCTAGAGGATTACTTTGAAGTGAATAGGATTCCTGCCTCCCCTGCCCTGGCTCAAGACTAACTACAGGAGTATGCTGTCCTTTTTGTGAAGGTAGGACAACATTTATTCAGGTGTTAGTGGGGCTATGCATAACTCCTCCCTCACATTCTTCCAGTGACAGCTCATCCAGGCACACTTAAGCTCTCTATTGTGAAAGTGGACACCTTGCAACATAAATGTTCATGCCACAATGCACACCTCATCACACACGTTCTGCTTTTCATTAATAGAGATACAATCTGGTGGGAAACAAAGGGATTTGCAGTATGATATCTAGGCATGAGTTCAAGTAATACATAAACAAGGTTATCAAGTTCGTATTTGCACACCCCAATCATGCATTTTACCTGTGGTATGGCTGCCCAATGTAGTTGTAGAAATGTGATACTTTGCATATAAAATGCTCATGCCAATCCGGTTTACACCATCCGGTGTCCCATAATTCTTAGATTTCTCCAAAGCTAAAATGTAGATTAGAGATAGCAACATTGTCAAAAAATACACTTGAAAACAAAGAACACAAATCAACGATAAAACGCCGTACATCTCAAGATCAGGGGGGGAAGGAGTGAAGCCAAGAGCTAACCTTATATGTCTGCATAATTATCTACTCAGAGAAATCCTGTACGATTTAGCTAGGCCGACAAAAACTAGAAAAGCTCTGGGGCATGAATTTTTCGTGCGACCAGATTTCTGTCAGGAGACTGTGCAACAACGCTGGAGTTTGAAGCAATTAATGTCACCTATTCAAACAAAAGGGGGGCAGGTCTTTTTACTGAATCCAGCAAAACTTAAGGTATTGTATAAGAGGAAAACCTTCTTTTTTATTTCAGAGGTTAAAGCGCAAAAATTTATAGACACAATGTAGTAGAAAATAACTGAAATTCTTTTTGCACTTTTCCTCTCTTTCTCTTTTCTTTTCGTTGTTTTTTTTTTTTCCTCTCTTTTTTTCCCTCAAAGTCTGAACTACACAGGCGCAAGGTGAATTTTTGGGTTTGGTCAGCATGGGTAGAACCACACAACTCATCATCACTTTCCATTAATGAGGACATTAGTCCTTACGCTTCTGTTGGGTGGGCTTCGGGAGGAGGGTGGGGGGGAGGCAAGGGAGGGAAGGGTGGTATGTTGGGGGCAAGGAAATACAGTGATTTTTCGACAATCATGACTCAAGATCTGTTTGTGTTGATGGTGCTGATGGTGCTTTGTTATTGTACTTTTTTTTTTATTAAAGACAGGATTAATGACAGTATTGCAACCTCATTAGAAAATTGGTAAAATATCGATTTGTTCACTGAATGTCTGTGGCCTTAACGATAAAAGAAAAAGGGGTATAATGGCTCTGATGTTGAAATCTATGCGGATGGATGTAATCTGTATACAAGAAAAGCACATATCTTGGAACAATAGAGGATGGCTTAAGGATCTCGGATTAGAGGTAGTGGGGTGCTCTCGACAAAGTTCTAATACAAGTCAAATATTGACGATCCATCAGCCTTGCATCAACTAAGTGTGGAATTAGCCTTATGGCCACCGTTGTTAATACTATGTGGGGATTTCAATTTGCATCTGGATGAAACATTTGACATATGCAGTAATATCCCGTATGCAGGCAGGAACAAAAATGTGTATAAGGCAGTTAAAGGAATTGCTCAGGAATTTCGACTCCTTGATGTCGGACATATATGATCTACTGGAATACCAGGGTGCACTTTTTTCTCCGCCCCACATCAGAAGCATTTTAGGTTGGATTATTTTTTTGTTGCCATGAGGTTATTTAATGCTTATTCAAATATAGGGTATAAGGTCCTTCCTAAGCTGATCTCTGATCACAACTCCATTACTCTTAGTTTTGAATTGAACCTCTCACAAAGCCCGAAGACCTGGTCTTTTGATTTCAAACTTCTTTTTGACCAAACCTACATTGAACGTATATCCATATGGATTTTGGAATTCTTTGCAAACAATAGGGGAACTGCTTCTCCAGAGATAGTTTGGACGCGTTCAAATGTGGGGTTCGTGGTGAGACTCTGAGTTATTCATTAAAAAAACAAAGGGATGATAGGAAGAAGGAGGAAGAAGAGATGAGTAAGCTGAGACTTTTGGAGATACAACTTATGCAGGCTTGTAATCAGGGTGTGGGTACAGATAGTCTCCTTAAGGAATTATTGGCCCAGAAGGTGGAAATACATCAGGGATTTGCTGCAAGTTTGCTCAACAACTCGCTGCATTTCGATCGGAGGTGTACGACGTAGGAGAAAACTCTGGGAAACATTTGGCTAAAAGGGCAAGGCAGAAGGCTGCCTTTTCCAGTATAGATACAATAAATAATACTGTAGGGACTACTGTTAATAATACCACCGATATACTGGAGGTGTTTCATGAATTTTATTCTAGACTATACACTGAGAAAGTGGTGTGTGATTCAGGGGACAGGATAAGTCAATTTACCGACTCTGCTGTAATTGGGACATTAACAACAGAGGAAAGGGAGAAGATGGACTTACCTATCACTTGGGAAGAAATCGAGCTATCTATTCTGTCCTTAGCATCAGGCAAAGCGGCAGGCACTGATGCAATCCCTCTGGAGTTTTTCAAATTTTTTCGTCACACTTTGAAACCTGAATTTGTTTCTTTATTTCTAGCAGCACAACAGGGCACTGCTCCCATGTCCTGGCATGAATCAATAGTTACTGTATTTTTAAAGTAGGGTAAACCTCCTCTCTCTCCTTCTTCTTTCCGTCCCATTTCATTAATAAATGCGGATAGTAAAATCTTTTCTAAGATTTTGGCATCGCGTTTACCCACTGCCATTACCCCTCTAGTTTACCAATATCAACACAGGTTTATCCCTGCACGTGACACTGCGGATCATACCTGACGGTCAATCACTTTTCTAGACTGGGCCCAGGCAACCCGATCTAATATCGGACTGATTTTTTTGGATGCTGAAAAAGCCTTTGATCGGGTTGTCTGTGTCTACTTGTGGGATATTTTGGCCAGAAAAGGATTCGGATCAGGCTTCTTAACCGCCTTAAAAACTATGGGCCTCATTTATGAAAAGTGACGCATCGCTGCGTGAAAACAGCGATGCGTCACTTTTCACTGCGCACTCCTTGCGACACCAATGATGCGTCATATTTAATGTATGACGCATCATGTCGCAAGGACTTACAGATACGTCATCCTCCAGCAATGCGTCCTTTCACATGGGGAAAGCCCCATGTGAAAGGCCCTGCGTCAGTCTTACGCCTGCTGTGAGGCAGGCGCAAGATTTTGACGCAACCGCATCCTAAAAGTGACGCAGTGAAATCTCATAGATTTCACTGCGTCACTATTACGAGGCTTTTTGCGGGGCAACGCCCCCTCTGCATACATTATACCTGACGCAGGTATAATGTGGCGCAGGGGTTTAAAAAGTGACGCATCTACCTAGATGCGTCACTTTTTAAATATGGCGCAACAAGGCGCATGTTTTACGCCGCAGATGCGTCACAAAAAGTGACGCATCCGCAGCGCAAAACTGACGCAAGGCCTCATAAATGAGGCCCTATGTATGTGGCTCCGAAAGCTTGTATTCGTATTAACGCTTTTTTTCAATCACCAGGGGTACTCGTCAAGGATGCCCCTGTTCACCTTTACTTTTTGCACTTTATATTGATCCCTTAATTAATCGTTTTATTTTGGAGGAAAAAATCAAACCTATTTATTTAGCCAATGTGAATTACCGTGCATTAGCCTATGCTGATGATATTGTCATTACTACTACGGACGTTCAGACTGCGATACCAGCAGTTAATGACTTAGCCACACAATTCAGATCTTTTCCCAGCTATAAACTTAATTTGGAGAAAACCCAAATTCTATGTTCTGGGGACAATCTCCCTCCAAATTTACCATGGCTATGGAGGTGACATACCTGGAAATTAAAATCGCACTGCCTATAGCAAATATACCTGAGATAAATATTAACCCTGCAGTGACTAAAATTAATTCCATGTTAGAGCGTTTAGACCACCTGCATTTATCTCTGCATGGCAGACTTAATATTTAAAAAATGCTAATCTTACCTAAGCTATTGTATATGTACCGAACAATACCTCTAGAAATTCCTCCTTTGAGCTTCAAAAACCTGGAAAGGGCCACATCCAGATTTCTGTGGGGCTACAAGCGACATCGGAAAGCCCATAAAAAAAATTTGAGAAAAGAATGTGGGGGGTGGAATGTCCCGTATTTTGTGTTCTATTACCTAGCGGCAACACTTCATTACATCACCCCACTGATAATTAGTGATAGAGCCTGTATTCCTTTCTGTCAAACACCTTCAATTTTCGAAATGATTATGGGTGAAAAAGCCAAAGCTTGTTTTCTTAAGGTGATTGAACCTAGTTATCACAAGAAAACTAAAGTTAAGACGCTGAAGGCAGCTTTTGGTGTGTGGCAAAAAGTTCGGAAGCATTTGGGATTAAGCAAATTGAATGCCTATACGCCGATTGCCGCCCCGGTCTTTTACCAGCTACGATTTTCTGTGACTTAATTACTATTAGATGGGAGCAGAAAGGAATACTCTACTTGGGTGATTTATATATTAATGGCCAACTTGCTTCGTTTCAGGAACTTTAGGATAAGTTTCTGTTAACTAAAAATGATTTTTTAAAATACCTTCAGATCCGTAGTTTTCTTCAAAGCTCTTCTTCCATTACTGATGATAGTATGAGTAAATGGAACACTTGCATAGAAAAACTCCAATAGGCATTCTTTATTTTTGTTTGATTCAGGAATTTGGGGATGACTTAGAGAATTGTCAGTTGAAATGGGTTAGCAAATTAGGGATCCCGGATATTGATGTTCTAGAATATGTTAAATTAGCGTCTGAAATTTTAATTACCGGGATGATGAAATCCCAACATTTTATGTGTATACACGACCTCTACTACACCCCTAGCAAAGTGGTCAAATGGAGTACGACGGTGGGAATGAAATGTAACCGCTGTGGGTTGTACGCAGCTAACGACATACACATGTTTTTTCAATGCCCTATGCTTGGGGATTTTTTTCATCAAATTTAAATGTTTTTTTCTTCTGCTCTTAATTGTGACATCAAGATAACTGCAGAGCTGTTGATAATAGGTATAGATTCTAGTATTCCAAGATCTAAACTACTAACTTGTCTTCTTTTCATTTGTATGGCAGTAGCCAGAGCATGCATTACTAGGGAGTGGATCAACTCTGAACCTCCTTCTTTTTTCAACTGGTGAGAGAAATTATTGTTTATGTACAATATGGAGTCTGCTATTTATCAGTCTAAGGGTGTTAAAAGAAGGGCTTTGGGAAAGAAAATATGGGCGCAAATTGCGGAATGGATTTAATTTCCTTTGTTCTCTGGAGTCTGTATGTAATCTTATATTTATGTTTAGAACTGTTCTTTTTTTTGTGCACTGCTGTATTTCCTTGCATAAAACAATAAAATGTAAAATATATAAAAAATAAAATGAAAACAAAGAACAGTAGCAAAAAAGTAACCATTGGTTGTTGTTTTCAGTTAGACAGTTGTGGAAATAGTATTGCAATACTTGTCACGTTTTCCCCATGTAAATCAGGTGGTAATCTCTGCACAATCTGCATCAGAATTGATAAAGTTAGTTTTGGCATTGGCTGTGCTTCCACTAACATACATACTGTGTCACATGGCCACCTTAGGGGTACTTTGAGGAAAGCAAGGTACCTGGAACTGTCCTTTTGGCTTTGAGGCTTTTACCATCTGATAATTATGCAGGGGCACCCCACCACACACCACGTCCGGTCCAAGGCACTATTGCAGCCTAAACTTTACCAAGTACTCCCCTTTGATATTTATCTCTCTGGGTTTTGGAGAGTCCTGACCTTAGTCAAGGAGGTGGTGTGTGCTAGACATGGAAAATGCAGCACAGCACCATCAGTTCTTCCTAATACGTGTGTGTCACATCAGTGTTTTTATTTGTTTGAAGTCAAGTACTTTGTTACACACAAAACTTGATACAACATGTAAGATTAGGATACACAAAGAAAACAAGAACTCTTCTGCCCTTTACTAACACTCTGAGATCTGAGTCCAAACATTTGTTTATCTAAGTGCTAGGTCCTGTAACTGTAAGTCTAAAGGCCATGTTTCCCAAATACTGGCTCCATGACCAGCACCAGATGTGGAAGGGGATGTCGGTCACCCAAGACACATTCTTGACACTCCACTTATTTAATAAATAAATAGACTTAGAAGCAGAGCAAATGGAACTCACTAGCTATCTTTAAATTCCTAATCAACTAAGCCATCAGCCACCATTAGCAGAAACAAACAAGAGATTTCATAATTAGGCGAGCAATAACAAAGCCAATAGATCTGACGTTGGCTACAAACCTATTGGCTTTTCTTATTTGTTTCGGAAAGGCTTTTGCTAAATCTTTTAAATATATGGCTGCTTCAGCATGCAGAGATCCACATATATGAGTAGCCATCTTGAAATGTTTTTTGAAATAAAGTTGTTTGAAAAGCACTGAAATCTAGATCCCTGTGCACACACAAAGAGGTGCACACATTGGTGCTCAGTTTTGTAAAGCAATAGCATTAGTGCTTTTATTGTTTGTGACATTCTGATTGTACTTTGATGTTGTGCATAGTTCTAATTTTAGGCATTTAAATTATTCAAATAATAGTTGTTTGCATGTTTATTGATCTATATTAGGCAAACTAATTTCTTTGGATTAAGTTAATAATGTCAGTTAAATGTTAGTACTGCCAAAAACGAGATATGGCATTCAAAAATAAAATTGCCCCTTGACAATTTCTGTATGATTCCTTTGCTGTATAATATCACGAAAATACAAGCTATTAACTTTGTTTCAGAACCTGAGGAAGCCTGGTTTGGAATTGAGAAGGATGCATTTGTAGATTGCGAAATGGTGATTCAAGTTGGGGCAAGTTGTCCCTTCATGTATTTTACCTGTTAAAATTAACTATTCTAATTGTCATAGCTGTGATTTGGTATGCATGTTGTCCTTTTTCTGATTAATGGGATTATACATATTCTCTTTTTAAGTCTTTCAATTGGTACTGTATGTAAATTTGAGAATTAAAAAAAATGTATTCCCAAATTATTTATAAGGTTTATTTTACACGACTTAACACACTTTTTAAGTATAAATCAAACCATACTGTTTGGTTTGAGTAAGAAATATCATAAAAGATTCATGGATATATACTAGAATTCAAACCGTACCCCCTTCTAACTTGTGTATAAAGAGTTATGTTTCACATGTTAGTACTTCATACATAGTCGCACTTCTAGATGATATCTCAATATGAATTTAAGCAATGCATATACAGCTGTATTGGCAGATAAATAGTTCTTTGCACAATCAGAGCACTCATTTTAACCGTGTGCCTGCTGGCCATTTCTGGCTCTGAAAATGTGAAATTGTGTGTGTATGTTCTGCGCACCATTCACTCCTGAAACTACTGTGGTCCGTTGTGATGTTCCAAATTTCTTAGATGAGTTTAAAGTTGCCATATCCCCTTCACCAACTATACCTCTAGAGGAGAAATAACCTGATTATCAGTTAGTATCACTATAGTAGAGCAAACAAGAAAGAAAGTTATCAAAGGTTGTTGAATTCTGTAGGATAACCATGCTATCCATTTTCTTCAAGCTCCTCCATCATATGAGAAAGATAGTAAACTTTGTACACTGCAGTATACAGTACTTCCATATCTTCTTCTATCCGCCCTAGAATAGATTCACATCCTTGACTTTTGGGAATCTAGCTGAGACCATGATGGGAAATAGCTATTCATGTGACTTCAGGGCTTTTATTTCTACATATTTAATTTATGAAGAAAACTGTTGGAAAGTGGGCTGTTGGCTGACTGGGTTGTGAGCCCTGGTGAAGCAACAGCCACAAGCCTGTGCAGGGTGAATCACAACTAGATTAACCTGTGCTTAACCCTGGGCAACTTGGCCCAAAAGGCAGTGAGGCTTAACTTGGAAGTAATATGTAAAGCATTAAAGTAATAAAGTGAAAACACTACACAAGAAAAAGCCCAAACCAATTTAGAAAAATAAGGTACATTGCAATAAATATTAGACACCAAAGCATGAAAAATCCAATTAGTCAAACTGGCGATATGAATTTTCAAAGAATTTAGCAAAAGGAGGGCCAAAAAGCACAAAATACCAACTCGGGATATCAGGACGAGCTGGACTAAGTCAAAATCACATTTTCAGGCCAATCGCAATAAATCACAGGTCAGATACAGACACCAGGTTAGGCTGGATGATGTGTGCCTTCTCAAAGTCCTTGCCAAGAGTCCTGTCCACATTGGGGGGGACTGCAAGAAGAAGGTAGAGTTTTGTGGGAGGCTACGGAGTAGCGCCAAGATCAGGAGAGGCATCACAAGCAAGTGCTGTTGAAGCTTTGCACTGTAAGTCCCCACAAGCCGTGGATGATGCAGTGCGAAGAGCCGGGCTGATAGAGGTTCATACTGAATTGCGGTGTGAGTGGCAAAGTCCTGGTGCAAATGGGCCTGTTCACACTCATAGAGGACCCAAAAGCATGATTTCAGCTCTCATAGCCACACCAAGTGTCAGGGACTTGAGGGTCAGGAACCCATGTCAGCTGCAAACAGGTGCTGGTGCAAAATGTTGGGAAGCCCTTTATGACCCTGGGGCTCAGACGGACCAGGAGGCCAGCAGACTATCCCTTGGAGTTACTTTGGTTGCCGTGGGATCAAGATTAAGTTGAAGGTCCAGTTCTCTTTCCTCGGGCAGAGCAGAGCAGAAAAACAGCAACACAGCAATGCAGTAGCAGGTCAGCAGTTCAACAGAGTGGCAGTCCATTTATCACCCTGGGAATCCTTATCCCTGGCAGAGTATTAACATGTTCAGAATTGTAATCAAGAGGAGGTTTGAAGATTCAATTTTTATACCCTGGTGCCCTTCTTCTGGAAGGTGGAAGAAGCTTCTTGAATGATTCTCTAAAGTGCATAGATTTTCCTGACTCCCGGGTCATGACCTCAAGTTGGCTCCTGGGCTAATGCAGGGCTGTTTGGCCCTTTTTGTGGAGTTAGAGCACAGGCTATTCAGTTATAAGAGGGGCTGTGCTCAGATCTGTCACCTCCCATCCTGCCAGCAGAAGGATAATTGAGGCACACTTAATTCCTCAATTGTCAGACTGTCACATAGGAATCCACAAATTCTAACTATCATAGATACCCAGTCATGTAACAAAAGATAGACTGCAGGTTCAAAGGGCCAAGGGCAGGAAAATGCGAACTTTCCAAAGGTGGCGCTTTCAAAATTGCAATGAAAAATCCACCTTTACTATTAAAGAGGGTTTAGCATTACAATGTCATAAGTGCCAAAAAAGACATAGCCACTTGCTCCCAATTAGGAATTGTAGTGTATTAAATGTAATAAGGAATCTCCAATGACATCCTATGGGAGGGGTAGGCCTCACAGTAGTGTAAATTGAATTTGGAAGAAAGGGGAGAACCACTCGGTCACCCCGAACGTATGGCTGGGTGCCCCGATCCCCCGGGAAAGCTTTGCGGGCGGTGGGCGTGTCCTGGCCGGTATGCTCATAGCACGCCCCCGCCGCCTAAAAGGGTTGTCCTAAACACCCGCCCGGAAGTCCGTGCACCTCTGGGCGGGATGGGGTCGCTGCCCCGCTGCTGGATAAAAGGCGCAGGAATCCAGGGAAGCGTCTTCTTGTTCCTGCGCTCTGAAGGCTGCACCACTCGTCGCTCGTGAGCCCTCAAGGGAACAAGCTGCAGTTTTTGAACGTGTAATCATTGTTTTTCTGTTTCAGTCGTCAAGGCGTAGCTGGAGTCCAAGTCACTACTGGAGAACAGGCAGAGATAAAACAGAACGTGGACATGCCTGGTAAGAAGACTGGAAAGAGCTCCGAGATGGAACGAATGCTGCGCACACTGGTGAACCAAGTGTCGGCGATGGACAGGAAGTTCGGTAAAGTAGACCAGCTGGGTCGCGGCTTAGCGGCCCTCAGGAAACAAGTTGAGGCCCAAGCAGGGCCCTCAGGGCGACCTAAAAGGATCGTGGGGCCTGCTTTGCCAAACATTACCCCAGAGGGGGGTAAGGGGAAAAAGAAGAGGGGGAAAGCGGGTCCTAGCGAGGCCCCAGTCCCGATGGAGGTCCCGCCGGTCCCAGTGGCACCAGCGTCCAGCCCGGGACCCACACCGGATGAGGGATTGCCGATTCCTGTGGTTATCACCCCGCTGGATAATGACCAAATGTCTCCCGAACTAGCGATTCAGTTGGCGGCCGTGTTACCTTAGTTGAAGAAGGGAGCAGGGGATCCGCGGCTGTGGAAGACCCAGCCGAAGAAGCTCAGCAGATTATCGAGCAGCTCAGGCAGACAAGGGGTGCTGGGGCAGCAAATGTGCCTTCTATTTTTCCGCAGGTGGTGAATCCGGCCGCGGTCGAGAATCGGAATAAATCGACGGACACGACCGGAGGTACATCAGAAACCGGTAAGAGATCGCTCCCAATCATGGGGGAGGGCGCTGTACCCTCAAGGCGGAAATGCTTGGCACAACATGTCCCTATAGCGACAAAGGAGATGGTGTGGGGAAACAAATACATCAATAGGTTTTCATTGTTGACAGACAATCGTTGTGAGAAGTTGGCCTGGTATATAATGCTCACTAATTCTTAGTGATCACTTTGTACCATGCCAAGCAACCCTTATGATGATGGTTGTAATTCAACCTTGTAGACCAGTTATCCTAGTGGTAACGTGGACAAAGCAGTCTTAGGCTAAACTCTGAAAGGCATGTGAAGCCAGCTGTATTACCATACACAACCCCCTTGAATACCAAATGAAAGGACACCACACAGATATATATTGATAATATATATTGATTTATTAACTATAAAATCCCCTGGACTCTTTATGAGCACAGAAGCACAAGCGTTAAATCACAAGACAGTTTAAAATACACAAAAGTTGCACAATATGGATGAGCCCTAGGGGCCACCTAAACCATATACTAAGAAAGTGGTATAAGAGATACCAATAGGAAAGGGAACAGGCCTAGGGCCTTGGGAATCGCTGGAGCTATTCGAGACTAGCAGTGACTAAGTCGGGAAAGGCCCGCGGGACTCGGGTGCAGTGTTCAAAGTGCACGCACTTTCCAATGTAAAGTCTATGGTGCGTAAAAAGTACAAAGTTAGAAAGTTAAGAACCTTCCGAGTGACCTAGGGAGCTGAAACTTGAGACACAGGCCCTTGAGATGTGTACCAGTGCAGGAGCACCGGCGGAGCTGAGTTACCTCACCCACAGGAAGCGGGTGCACAGGGTTGAAGTAGTGTCGGGCTTCATCACGCTGGTCGATGGTGCTTGGAGCTGAAGATGCTGCAGGCGGCTCGATGTGAAGAGTTTCGGTGGATCCAAGGGTGGATCTGAAGATGTGAAGACCTGAAAGCAGAGGGGACAGTGTTCAAAGTCACTAGCCAGTGACTACCGTGGAACCAGATTGGAACCAGGCGATGTCGGGTGCAAACAGGCGTTGTAGGGTAGCTTCTTTCTGCAGCCATGTGAATACCCGGGGTTGAGGACGTCCAGGAGTCGGTCATGAGCTGCCCCACGTAGGCTTCTCGCTGTTGGCGGTGTCGGCGACCTGATCGGAGCAAACAGGCCTTGGCAAATGCAAGCCACGCAGAAGTTGAAAGATGCTTATCACTCGGACCAGCAAGGTCAGAGCGGGTGCTCCTTTTTACTGGAGCTTGGGTACGTCTGGAGCAACCAGACATGCAGTGTAAATCGTCGGTTTCGTCGCCAAGATGGCCGCTGACCACGTGGCTAGTGGCCGGGATGGCGCGTCGAGCGGCACAATGCAAAAGGGCCCCACGCAGATCGTGGAGATGCTGGAGGGCTGATCTTCGGTGCAAGGGCTGCTCGGTGGTGGGGGTTCTCAGTCCCCAAAGCACAACGTCGAGGATGCCTCAGAAGCTGCGCAGTCAGCTTTTTGAGTGTCTTCCAAGAGGTCCGGTCCCACGTCACTCGGTGCGTCCACGGGTCCCTTCTTTGCAGGGACTGTGGATCGGGCTCTGAGAGGTCTGGGAGTCTGGTTCTTGTTGGGCTCTGGGCTCGGGCTCCGGCGGGAGGCGGCGGCAAAGCAGACGTCGAGTTGCTGGTTGGTACCTGTGTTCACAGGGTGGCCACTCCTAGGCCACAAGGGAGATTCTCTTCAGTCTTCTGAGCAGCAGAAGGTCGAAGTCCAGTTGTCTTCTTAGTTTCAAGTTGATTCAGGATGATCTGCTGTGCAATGGCACTGCTCCCACTCTTATTCCCAATCTGAGGGGTGGATCTCCTACTAGGTCCCTCCTCTGGGAGGAACCAGGAAGGGGGCGGTTACACCCCCTTTCCTTTGTCCAGTTCCGCGCCAAGCCTGGGTCTGGAAAGTCCCAGGACCGGTTTGGACTGGCCTATGCACGGGGACACCTTGTGCATGTCTGATTCTATTCAGCCCTGTCCTACCCAATACACAAAACCCTGTCTGGGGTGGTGCTCGCACCTCCCAAGGCAGGAAACCCTTTGTCCAGGCCACCATCTGCCGAGTTTCGGTCAGCAGCAGGAGGCCAGACTCGTGTCTGTGGTGGCAGCATCCATTTTGTGATGCTGAGGCTCTGTTTAACTTTAACCGGGGTTAAGGCTACACACATGTCGTGTCCCTCTAGAAGGATGGAATGCTATCCCCGTCGCCAGAACTGGCGAGGGGATAGTATTCCAATTCGTATGACACCTTACTCGACATGTTTTGATAAAGCCAAACCAAAGATAGCATTTAACCGCGAGGATTATAATGCACTTAAGAGTATATGGGATGGAAATATCCCGGAACAGCTTAGGGAGTGGTTCCTGACAGCTGCAGACAGGCTCAGCTCATGCTAGAGCACCATCTCACATATTTCCAAGCACTCTGCCTCCAGGATTGATGAGGCCTTCCATAGGAATGGCTGATAGGAACATATGTGTCCAGTTTAGGGTTAGGCACAGGCATACTGTAACTAAGCAAGAGGTGATTACACCAACTTACCCCAGCTGAGTGATCAGCCAGTTGTGTCAAATATGGAGGCCAGGCCAGGGGTGGCATAATACATGCTGCAGCCCCTGGTAGGCCTTGGATACACCTATGCCCTGGGTACCTAGGGTACACTACTACAGGGGCTCATAAGGTGAACCAGTTCCAATTCGTAATGCACCTAAAGTGCATTGGCAGTAATTTAGAGAGAGAACAGCAGGCTGTGGGCCTGATTAGCAGGCCCACAGCCACATTAAGTCAGAAACCAGTGAAGTAAAAAGCAAAAATGTTGGGTGACCATAGGATAGCAGACCCTACTCTCCTACATAACCCCCCCCCCCAAACGCAGGGACATTAGACTAACCTTGACCAGTTGTGTCTTCATGTTCTAAGTGGAAGTACCTGGAGAGACCATCTGCGTTGCCATGGTCAGTCCCTGGGCGGTGCTCCACTGTAAAGTCCATCCCCTGTAGGGAAATGGACCACCTGAGTAGTTTGGGGTTTTCACCCTTCATCTGATTAAGCCATAAGAGGGGCTTATGGTCGGTCTGAATCTTGAAGTGAGTACCAAACAAGTATGGTCTCAACTTCTTCAGGGCCCACACCACAGCAAAGGCCTACCTCTCTATAGCTGACCAACGTTTCTCTCTGGGGGTCAGCCTTCTGCTAATGAAAGCAATGGGCTGGTCCTGGCCATCGACATTAAGCTGTGAAAGCACTGCTCCCACTTCCAACTCAGAAGCATCTGTTTGGACAATGAACTCTCTTGAGTAGTCAGGACTCTTCAGGATAGGTGCAGAGCACATGGCCTTCTTCAGGTCATCAAATGCCTTTTGACAGATTTCTGTCCACTGAACCTTTTTGGGCATCTTCTTGGATGTCAGATCATTAAGAGGAGTCACAATGGACCCATAGTTCTTAACAAACTTCCTGTAGTACCCAGTCAGGCCCAAGAAAGCTCTGACCTGAGTCTGGGTGGTTGGAGGGGACCAGTCCTTGATGGTCTGGATCTTACTCTCCAGTGGTTGAACTTCGCCTCCACCTACAAGGTGGCCCAGGTATACAACCTTACTCTGCCCTATCTGGCACTTGGTTGCCTTGATAGTGAGGCCTGCCTTCTGCAGAGCCTCAAGCACTTCCTTCAGGTGGACTAGGTGATCCTCCCAGGTGGAGCTAAAGACAGCAATATCATCCAGAAAAGCTGCGCAAAAGTCATCCAACCCAGTGAGGACTTGATTCACCAACCTTTGGAAGGTGGCAGGTGCATTTTTCAAACCAAAGGGCATTACTCCAAACTGATAATGCCCACTAGGGGTAGAAAATGCTGTCTTGGCTTTAGACTCCTCAGATAACCTGATTTGCCAGAAGCCAGCTGTCAAGTCAAATGTGCTCAAATATTTGGCAGAAGCCAACTTGTCAATGAGCTCATCTGCCCTTGGAATAGGGTGTGCATCTGTCCTGGTGACAGCATTGAGTCCTCTGTAATCCACACAGAACCTCATCTCTCTCTTGCCATCTTTGGTGTGAGGTTTGGGGACCAGAACCACTGGGCTAGCCCAGGGGCTCTCTGAAGGCTCAATGACACCTAATTCCAGCATCTTTTGCACCTCAGTCTTTATACAGTCCCTGACGTGGTCAGGTTGCCTGTAAATCTTGCTCTTTACAGGAAGACTGTTACCAGTGTCCACCACATGTGTACACCAGTTAGTCTGACTGGGTGTCAATGAGAACATATGCCTGTATGCCTGTAGAACTTGTCTGCAGTCATGTTGCTGATGTTCAGTGAGGCTGCCACCTAAGGCCACACCATCAACTGAGCCATCCTCAGGGTTCTGAGTGAGCAGGTCTGGGAGAGGGTCACTCTCTTCCTCCTGTCCCTCATCTGTAGCCACGAGCAAGCCCATGTCTGCCCTGCTGACATATGCCTTCAATCTGTTTACATGGAGCACCCTGTGGGGGCTCCTGGGAGTTCCTAGGTCCACCAAGTAGGTAACCCCTCCCTTCTTCTCCAGAATTGTATGGGGTCCAGACCATTTGTCTTGGAGTGCTGCTGGGGCCACTGGCTCCAACACCCATACCTTCTGTCCAGGCTGAAATTCAACAAGGACAGCCTTTTGGTCATGCCAAGCTTTCTGTAATTCTTGGCTAGCCTCAAGGTTTTTGGATGCCTTTTCCATGTACTCTGCCATCCTGGAGCGGAGACCAAGTACATAGTCCACTATGTCTTGCTTAGGCTTTTTGAGAGGTAACTCCCATCCTTCCTTCACCAGACACAGGGGTGCTCTTAGCCTCTTACAGGGTGCCCAAACAACAATTCAAAGGGGCTGAAGCCAACCCCCTTTTGAGGGACCTCTCTGTAAGCAAACAAAAGGCAGGGCAGTAGGATGTCCCATCTTCGCCTGAGCTTTTCAGGTAATCCTTTAATCATGCCCTTTAGGGTCTTGTTAAATCTCTCAACAAGCCCATTGCATTGTGGGTGATAAGGAGTGGTGAACTTGTAGTTGACACCACATTCCTTCCACATAGCTGTCAAATATCCTGACATGAAGTTGGCACCTCTATCAGATATTACCTCCTTAGGAAACCCCACTCTGGAGAAAACTCCAAGTAAGGCCCTGGCCACAACAGGAGCTGTTGTGGTCCTAAGTGGAATTGCCTCTGGGTACCTGGTGGCATGATCCACTACCACCAGTATGAATCTGTGCCTAGATTTACATTTACATTTACATTTACATGCTGTAGGGGGATCCATTGGACCAACAATATCAATCCCCACTCTTTCAAAGGGAACCCCCACCACAGGTAGTGGTATCAGGGGGCCTTTGTTGTTCCACCTGCTTTACCACTGGCTTGGCAGGTTTCACAGGAGCGACAAAACTCCTTGGTGTCTTCAGACATGTGAGGCCAGTGAAAGTGAGGGACAAGCCTGTCCCAGGTCTTGTTCTGGCCTAAGTGTCCTGCTAGAGGAATATCATGGGCTAAGGTGAGAAGGAAACCCCTAAATTGCAGAGGTATAACCAACCTCCTGGTTGTACCAGGCTTGGGGTCTCTACCCTCTGTGTAAAGGAGTCCTTCATCCCAATAAACTTTATGGGCACCTTCAGCATTCCCAGCAGCCTCAGCAGCAGCCTGCTGTCTGAGGGGTTCAAGAGAAGGACAGGTTAACTGAGCCTGCCCCAAGTCTGCCCTAGAAGGTCCCCCTGTCCCCAGAAACTCAACCTGGTCAGGTTCAAGTTCTTCAGAGACAGTTCCTTCAGGGGTCTCAAGATCAGTTTCCTGTGAAGCCTGATCCTCACTTGAAGGCAGTTGGGAAGGCACAGCCTTAACCCTCCTGTTCTTTCTCTTGGAAGGTGCTTGGTCCATTGTTCCAGGATCCAAGACCTGAGGTTCAGAGAGGCACTTTTTGGCCTGTGACCTGGTCACAGCAAGGACATGTGATGATATCCCTAACATCTCTGCATGAGTCCTGTACTCAACTTCTGACCATAGAGAGTTCTCCAGGTCATTGCCCAACAAACATTCTACTGGGAGATCAGCACTAACCACAACTCTTTTTAGTCCAGTTACCCCTCCCCAGGAAAAGTTAACAAGTGCCACACTATGTGTAGTAGTGAAATTGCTGGCATTGGTCACCAGGTAATTATCACCTGGCATGTATTGTCCAGGGTCCACAAAGTTAGGTGTCACCATAGTGACACTGGCACATGTGTCCCTGTAAGCTTGAGCCACTTTATTGTTGATCAAAGGCGTCTGTCTGTATTTGCCCAGATTACTGGGACTTATGTCAGGGATCAAATCTATGTCCCCTTCACAAATCAGAACAGCCTGTGTAAGGGTTCTGACTAGGTCAGAATCTCCTTCAGTTCCCAAAGAGATACCCACTACCCCCTTGGTTTGTGGACCAGCACTGCTAGCTGTACTAGTGGGTGCAGTTGCCTTAGGGGCTGCAGTGCTGGGGGCTCCACCCTTTTTACACTCACTTGTCCAGTGAGAGGTGTTTTTACAAGTTTTACACCAGGGTTTCTTCTGACCTTCTTTCTTCTTCTTCTTGGAAGTTTGGGACCCACCCTCTGTCTCAGTTTGGGGCCCTGTTGAAGACTTCTGGTCTTTAGATTTCTGCTCCCCACCCTTCTGGTCTGTTTTCTTCTGGTCACCACCCTGGTTCTGGTTCTGGTTCTTTTGCTTAACTCTGGTTCTTACCCATTTATCTGCCCTCTTTCCCAATTCTTGGGGAGAGGTCAAATCTGAGTCAACCAAATGTTGATGCAACTGCTGGTTCTGACAATTGTTTAAAATTTGTTCTCTCATCAGCAAATTATACAATCCTTCATAGTATGTAACCTTGCTTCCCAGCAACCATCCCTCCAGAGCCTTAGTGGCACACTCAACAAATTCAGACCAGTCCTGAGTCTGTGTCTTCTGGGTATCTCTGAACATTAACCTGTACTGTTCAGTGGTTAAGCCTAACCCATCAATCAGAGCACTCTTCAGGACCAGGTAGTTTCTAGAATCCCCATCACTAACTGTGAGGAGTCTGTCTCGGCCTCTACCTTCAAAGGAGAGCCACAAGATTGCTGTCCACTGCTCCTGAGGGATCTGCTGTACTCTGCAGGCTCTCTCCATTGCAGTAATCCATTTATGGATATCATCCCCAGCTTTGTAGGGGGGCACAATCTTACTCAGGTTTCTGTTATCAAAAGACCTGTCTTTATCCTTGTGGATATTGCTGCCACCAGTGGGTTCTATTACCCCACTCTCTCTAGGCTGTCTTGCTCTAGCAAGTCTCTCTTGGACCAGGGCAACCTCTAGTTCTCGCTTCTGGATCCTAAGCTCAGCCTCTCTCATTTTGGCCTCATGTTCCCTTCTCTGAGGGCTAGTCATCTCCCTTCTGGAGTGACCATGAGAGCCTCTAGAGACATGGGAGGTATTGGATTCACCTGAGTGATTCCTCCTTCTCCTATGCCCCTGGTTAAGTCCATTTGGGTGGCTGGGCAAGGTCAGCCTTGCTTCAGTCCCAAACACACTTAAGTTAGCCTGGTTCAGCCTACTGACCAGCACCTGACTATCTCTGTCATCATCTGACTCACTGCTTTCCACCTCCTCCTCTTCTTCCTCTTCCTCTTCCTCCTCATCTACTTGAGGAGCTCCAGTGGTGGAGGCTTCCTCATCTACTAGGATGATAGGGGCAGGGGTGTCTACAGTGTCATCCTCTGAAGGATGGCCTCCTTCAGCATTCCCTGTGGGGTTTGCCTTAGAGGGCTTTAGAGTCTCAGACTGGTCTAAGAGCTCTCTTAGGTGGTCTGTAGTAGGGGAAGGCCCTGTCTTCAGACCCCTTAAGACACAACGCTGTCTTAGTTCCTTAAAGGAAAAAATAGCAAATTTGGATGGTGCCCTTGGAGGGTCACTCTCAACAGGGATGTTCCCAGTGGAACCCTCTGCTCCAGACATTGCTCTAGTGTGGGTGGATGTGTTGCAATCTACCTACACTGGTGTTTACCTACTAAACCTATCTAGTAGTTGTAGCTAGGGTGTGTTACTCCCTTTGCTCTACAACAACTAAGTTCAGTAGAACTTAAGTATACTAGTCTTGTTTTATATGTACCTAGCAGTTACCTGTATGATCTTTCAAATGATAATCTCAAAGATTGTAATGGTAAAACAACAGCAAGCTCAGATCCCAATCCGCTGCTCACCAATGTGAGAAGTTGGCCTGGTATATAATGCTCACTAATTCTTAGTGATCACTTTGTACCATGCCAAGCAACCCTTATGATGATGGTTGTAATTCAACCTTGTAGACCAGTTATCCTAGTGGTAACGTGGACAAAGCAGTCTTAGGCTAAAGTCTGAAAGGCATGTGAAGCCAGCTGTATTACCATACACAACCCCCTTGAATACCAAATGAAAGGACACCACACAGATATATATTGATAATATATATTGATTTATTAACTATAAAATCCCATGGACTCTTTATGAGCACAGAAGCACAAGCGTTAAATCACAAGACAGTTTAAAATACACAAAAGTTGCACAATATGGATGAGCCCTAGGGGCCACCTAAACCATATACTAAGAAAGTGGTATAAGAGATACCAATAGGAAAGGGAACAGGACTAGGGCCTTGGGAATCGCTGGAGCTATTCGAGACTAGCAGTGACTAAGTCGGGAAAGGCCCGCGGGACTCGGGTGCAGTGTTCAAAGTGCACGCACTTTCCAATGCAAAGTCTATGGTGCGTAAAAAGTACAAAGTTAGAAAGTTAAGAACCTTCCGAGTGACCTAGGGAGCTGAAACTTGAGACACAGGCTCTTGAGATGTGTACCAGTGCAGGAGCACCGGCGGAGCTGAGTTACCTCACCCACAGGAAGCGGGTGCACAGGGTCGAAGTAGTGTCGGGTTTCGTCACGCTGGTCGATGGTGCTTGGAGCTGAAGATGCTGCAGGCGGCTCGATGTGAAGAGTTCCGGTGGATCCAAGGGTGGATCTGAAGATGTGAAGACCTGAAAGCAGAGGGGGACAGTGTTCAAAGTCACTAGCCAGTGACTACCGTGGAACCAAATTGGAACCAGGCGATGTTGGGTGCAAACAGGCGTTGTTGGGTAGCTTCTTTCTGCAGCCACGTGAATACCCGGGGTTGAGGACGTCCAGGAGTCGGTCATGAGCTGTCCCACGTAGGCTTCTCGCTGTTGGCGGTGTCGGCGACCTGATCGGAGCAAACAGGCCTTGGCAAATGCAAGCCACGCAGAAGTTGAAAGATGCTTATCACTCGGACCAGCAAGGTCAGAGCGGGTGCTCCTTTTTACAGGAGCTTGGGTACGTCTGGAGCAACCAGACCTGCAGTGTAAATCGTCGGTTTCGTCGCCAAGATGGCCGCTGGCCACGTGGCTAGTGGCCGGGATGGCACGTCGAGTGGCACAATGCAAAAGGGCCCCACGCAGATCGTGGAGATGCTGGAGGGCTGATCTTCGGTGCAAGGGCTGCTCGGTGGTGGGGGTTCTCAGTCCCCAAAGCACAACGTCGAGGATGCCTCAAAAGCTGCGCAGTCAGCTTTTCGAGTGTCTTCCAAGAGGTCCGGTCCCACGTCACTTGGTGCCTCCACGGGTCCCTTCTTTGCAGGGACTGTGGATCGGGCTCTGAGAGGTCTGGGAGTCTGATTCTTGTCGGGCTCTGGGCTCGGGCTCCGGCGGGAGGCGGCGGCAAAGCAGACGTCGAGTTGCTGGTTGGTACCTGTGTTCACAGGGTGGCCCCTCCTAGGCCACAAGGGAGATTCTCTTCAGTCTTCTGAGCAGCAGAATGTCGAAGTCCAGTCGTCTTCTTAGTTTCAAGTTGATTCATGATGATCTGCTGTGCAATGGCACTGCTCCCACTCTTATTCCCAATCTGAGGGGTGGATCACCTACTAGGTCCCTCCTCTGGGAGGAACCAGGAAGGGGGCGGTTACACCCCCTTTCCTTTGTCCAGTTCCGCGCCAAGCCTGGGTCTGGAAAGTCCCAGGTCCGGTTTGGACTGGCCTATGCACGGGGACACCTTGTGTGCCCCGGGCATGTCTGATTCTATTCAGCCCTGTCCTACCCAATACACAAAACCTTGTCTGGGGTGGTGCTCGCACCTCCCAAGGCAGGAAACCCTTTGTCCAGGCCACCATCTGCCGAGTTTCGGTCAGCAGCAGGAGGCCAGACTCGTGTCTGTGGTGGCAGCATCCATTTTGTGATGCTGAGGCTCTGTTTAACTTTAACCGGGGTTAAGGCTACACACATGTCGTGTCCCTCTAGAAGGGTGGAATGCTATCCCCGTCACCAGAACTGGCGAGGGGATAGTATTCCAATTCATATGACACCTTACTCGACATGTTTTGATAAAGCCAAACCAAAGATAGCATTTAACCGCGAGGATTATAATGCACTTAAGAGTATATGGTATGGCAATATCCCGGAACAGCTTAGGGAGTGGTTCCCGACAGCTGCAGACAGGCTCAGCTCATGCTAGAGCACCATCTCACATATTTCCAAGCACTCTGCCTCCAGGATTGATGAGGCCTTCCATAGGACTGGCTGATAGGAACATATGTGTCCAGTTTAGGGTTAGGCACAGGCATACTGTACCTAAGCAAGAGGTGATTACACCAACTTACCCCAGCTGAGTGATCAGCCAGTTGTGTCAAATATGGAGGCCAGGCCAGGGGTGGCATAATACATGCTGCAGCCCCTGGTAGGCCTTGGATACACCTATGCCCTGGGTACCTAGGGTACACTACTACAGGGGCTCATAAGGTGAACCAGTTCCAATTCGTAATGCACCTAAAGTGCATTGGCAGTAATTTAGAGAGAGAACAGCAGGCTGTGGGTCTGATTAGCAGGCCCACAGCCACATTAAGTCAGAAACCAGTGAAGCAAAAAGCAAAAATTTGGGGTGACCATAGGATAGCAGACCCTACTCTCCTACAATCGTGAGTTAGAATATGCCAAAACTCAGAAGGATTTATGGCACCCCAGTGTATGGAGGGCAAAGATGGCTGAATTTAGGGTGGAAGAGTCCATGATGAATTGGATCAGGGCTTTCTCTGTTTTTGCAGCGATTGTGGCGGAACGAACGCCGGAACTGTTGGGAGACCTTGCTTGCTACCAGAGCAGGATCACGGGCTTCCATGAAAAATATGGAGGAGAAGAATGGAAAGGGTATGATGTGGCTTTTAGAAAAGCGAAAGAGTTTCATGAAACACTGACTTGGGATTGTTTGGATACTGTATCTTGGCATGCGCAGTTCCTGCCGGGCGCGGCGGGTGGATCAGGGTCGAATACAAATGGCTCCAGGGCCTTTCAACAGAAACATCCATAGCCCTTTCGACCAACCTATGGGCGAGATACTCTGTCTAGATCGGGCGTGAATGGGAATAAGCGAAGAGTATGTTGGGGTTTTAACAAAGGAACGTGTAGCAGGCCGCAGGGAACATGCAGTTTCAGGCATGTCTGCGCAGCTTGTGGCAACACCTCCCACCCCGAAACGAGCTGCCGATCCAGAGGCAATATTTCTGGAGGGAAAGGGGGTACCAAGCAGGATTGACACAGTGCCTCAGAGGTCCAGGCAATCGCCCGTGGATATTCTGGCTTTGACTCCCTGGCTAAACAAATACCCTGATCATGTGTCCGCTGGTATCCTGCAAGATGGCTTCTCATATCGCTTCAGGATCCCGGCGGGTAATTTTCGGGGGGCCCCCTCATGCAAAAACCAACTGTCTGTTAAGCACACCCCGGCAGTGGCCGCCACAAAAATCGCAAAGGAGGTTTGCCTGGGGCGGGTGGCAGGACCGTTCGGTGAACCACCAATTTTGTGTGTTCCCCATTAGGGGTAGTTCCCAAGAAGGAGCCGGGATAATTCAGGCTCATTCATAATTTATCTGCACTAAGGGGGGCTTCCGTTAATGAGGCGATCGATGCAGACATTTGCAGTGTGACGTACGCATCATTCGATGATGCAGTGGTAATGTTGAATCGCCTAGGCCCCGGTGCATTGTTAGCAAAATCGGATATTGAATCCGCATTAAGGTTGCTTCCGGTACATCCCCAGGATCAGCACTTGTTGGGTTTTGCATTTCAGGGGAAGTACTACATGGATATGTGCATGCCGATGGGTTGTTCAATTTCATGTGCCTATTTTGAAATGTTTAGCTCATTTTTGGAGTGGGTATTCTCGAAGGCCTCAGGGCACCAACATGTGATGCATTATCTCGATGATTTCCTGTTTCTCAGCCCAGCGGGCGCTCGTGACTGTGCATGGGCATTGCAAGATTTCTGCGTGCTCATGTGGGGTTTCGGGGTACCGTTGGCGCCAGGTAAAACGGTGGGTCCAACTACCTCTTTGGAGTTTCTGGGTATCGAAGTAGACTACGTGGAGGGTTGCTTCCGCTTTCCGGTGGAGAAGATCACCAAATTCAGGGCCTCCTTGTTGCAATGTCTCCGGAACGACAAAGTCACACTGCACCAATTACAGCAAACAGTGGGTCAGCTTAACTTTGCATTGAGGGTTATGCCGATGGCTCGCCCTTTCTCACGATCCATTGCCCAGGCCATGGTTGGCCTCAAGGAAGGGCACCATCGCACGAGACTGTCGGCAGAGGTTCGCCAGGACATTCTCATTTGGCTGGCATTCTTGGCGGATTTCAACGGCCGAGTAGTCTGGAGCAAAGCCCCGGCCTCATCAGCAGAATTAGGTTTATGGACCGACTCTGCGGGCAGTGTTGGGTTAGGCGCGATCCTTGGTAACCGTTGGTCGGCCCAGAAATGGCCTGCATGGTGGGAAACAAGCGGTTTGACGAACAACATTGGTTTTCTAGAGCTATTCCCCATCTGGGTAGCGCTGTCGGCATGACCAGAAGAGTTCCGAAACCGCTCAGTGGTATTTTGGTCTGATAACATGACTGTGGTTGAGTGCATTAACCAGCAGGCAGCACTCTGCAAGTGGACATTACGATTGTTGAAAGAAATTGTGTTGAAATGCTTGAGACTGAATGTACAATTCAGGGCAAAACATGTGCCGGGAGTACTGAATAATGCAGTTGATGCGCTCTCTCGTTTCAAAATGAAGGCTTTCAGGGATTGTTCACCCTCAGCGGAGCTAGTGGCAGCACCATTTCCCGAAGCACTATGGCAAATCGGCGCCCCGAACTACAAAACCTCGTGGCAGCCAGTTTAGTGCCCAGGACAAGGAAGGGCCCAAAAAGGCGCAGTACGAGCGGAACGCCCCTTCCGCTGCTCGTACTGCGCCTTTTTGGGCCCTACATGGGAGCATAGATGGGGTCAGGAGGGGTCCTTTACCCAATTTCTAGTGGCACTTCATGAGGAGGGCCGGTCGGTGGCAACCGCCAGTCGGTATAAGGCCGCCATATCGTTTATGGCTCAGCTCCAAGGGATCAGGGACCCGACGGATTCCTTCATAGTCAGAAAGGCGCTGCGCGGCTGGCGGCGCCTAGAGGGTCGCAACAAGGATACTAGGCACCCAATAGGATTTGACAGACTGACCTCCTTGTTGGATAAACTGGAGGAAACATGCTCCTCACCTAGTGAGGTCGTCCTATTCTGGGCAGCATTTGCGTTGGCGTTCTATGGGGCTCTGCGGGTAAGCAAACTAGTGGCTGCTAACAAAAGGGATACTGAAAGGGGTCTGCACAGGGACCACACACAAGTAAGGGGGGATTCCCTGCTGATCACGATAGGCAGGTCAAAGACAGACCAGGAGGCACAGGGGAGTAGCATTGTGCTGCAGCACGCTCCAGGTATTCCCTGTTGTCCAGTGAGGCATGTTCAGGCCTACCTAAAACAAATGTTGGCAACGTGGGGGGGGGGCCTTACTGCGACATGCTGACGGCACCCCGTTAATGAAGTTTCACTTCCAGAGGGTGCTGGCAATCACGATTGCAGCTGCGGGCTTCAACCCGAGTGATTTTGGGACTCATTCATTCATGATATGGGCCGCTACAGAAGCAACAGCGAGGGGTCTGCAGGCAGACAATGTTAAACAATTAGGCCGCTGGTCTTCGAATTGTTTCAAACGTTACCTGCGGCTGCACATGTTGTAAGTTACTGAAGAAGTGCACTCACGCTTGTTGTCTTTTGTTTGGATTACAGTTTCATGGGCCTGTGACGCAGGGCGGAAATTGGGACCGGCCCAGTATCAGCTAACCACCACTTCAGGAACAAGGAATGGAAGACGAGTGGTCTGGGTCGTGCCGCGGACATATTCAAGGCAGGTGATGCGATCCACACATCTGAGGAATATGGGTTCAGGGTGTCCTTCCATGCGAAGGGCGGCCTGTGTATTGACCGACTGCAAAGTTTTGTGGAGGAATTGTTAGGGCGGCACAGGTCACCGCCATCTGTAGTCATAGTGCACATTGGGGCAATGACGTGGTAAGGTTGGGCAGACGAACTTTAATCGAGCACATACTTTCTGCAGTTAGTTGGTTAGCAAAGACTCTCCCGGGGTGTACAATAGCTTGGTCACACATGATTCCAAGGAAGGTATGGAGGGGTGGATTGTCCACAACTGCGTTGAACCATTCGGTAAAGAGGGTCAACAATAAAATGGAGAAATTGTTTCGTTCTGCTCATCTTCAAAGCATACCTCATGGGTGCATCTGGGGGGATCACTGTTATTCAGATGATATGTACACCTGTCCAGGGTGGGGAATGACTTATTGATTGGAGACATGATAGCTTGGCTAGCAGGATTGAGGAGACATGACCTATAGGAGGTGTGGGGGGGCCAGATTGTCGGTCAACTATCTGGCCTGTGGCGGTAAGGTCATGATCGGTGAGCCGTGATTTCAAGGTCCCTAGTGGGGGCGCCACCCATTATGGATGGGAGCACCCGGGGAGGCGGCCATTGGCCCCTCCCACGGGGGGGCAGCACCCATTACGGATGGGATCGCCTAGGGTGAGACGGCTCTATGCCCCTCCCATGAATTTCCCGGGGGCCAGATATCCGCTCCGGTGGAAGAGAGTGCGGGGAAAGGGGGGGAGTCCACGCTGTCCTTCTTACAGATAGCCCGCACAGGAACTCGGACGACCTTAAGATGGCGCCGAGTGAAAGGAGGCCCCCACGACAAGGGAAGTTACAGTTGGCTATGAGGGTAAAGTCCTCTGCGCATGCGCCACTCACACGTGAGGGCGGAAATTTGGTGATAAGGACCTGACACCGGTTAAGACCTTGCCGTTGGCCCCTAACGATAGGATGTACAAATTCGTATGCAATGCATTATGTCATGATGTTAGACTCGGTTAGGAAATCTTTGTATTAGAGATTTGTTAAGGTTAGCCTGAATACCTGTCTTCATCAAATGTAATGAAAGTTGAATTTGTACATGATACATGAAATGTTTTAATTTAAAGTTTTACATTTTGTTTCATATTTTAATAAATACGGCCGGGGAGGTCGTGAGGCCACCCTGCCTTCCAAAAGTTCGAACTGTGTCTGGCTCCTACCATTGGGATTGGTGGTGGAAGGGGTGGCGGGCATCCCGGTCCATATGGAAAGAGGAGACCATTCGGTCACCCCGAACGTATGGCTGGGTGCCCCGATCCCCCGGGAAACCGCTGAGGGCGGGGGGTGTGTCCTGGCCGGTATGCCCATAGCGACGTGGTTGGAGCACGCTCCCGCCGCCTAAAAGGGTTGTCCTAAACACCCGCCCGGAAGCCCTTGTAACATCTGGGCGGGATGAAGCGCTGCCCCGCCTTCCCGCTGCTGGATAAAAGGCGTGGGAATCCAGGGAAGCGTCCTCTTGTTCCTGCGCTCTGAAGGCTGCACCACTCGTCGCTCGTGAGCCCTCAAGGGAACACGCTGCAGTTTTTTGACCCACCCACCAGCCCCTGGGAGTAAACAAAGTTCTAAGTCGCAATTTGATTGTAATGAATAAACGTCTTGTTGGAATCGTTGCTCTCATCTTAAGTCGATGCCAAGGGTATGCATGCAACTGAATACTTGCTTATAGGCCTTTTTTCTTTTGTAGAAATGTAATGGAATGTATGCTATAAAGAACGTTCTCAGCTATAGGACCTTTTCTCCTTTGTAGCAAGGGTGATAGTCTGTGGATATACCTAGCTGTAATTTAAGATTAAGCATAGGTTTTTTCACCCTAGTAGGTAACTAACGGTCGTATTTATTTAGTCTTCGGTCCGGCGGTAAGGTCATGATCGGTGAGCAGGGATTTCAAGGTCCCTAGGGGGGGGGCGCCACCCATTATGGATGGAAGTGCCCGGGGGGAGGCGGCCATTGGCCCCTCCCACGGGGGGCCACACCCATTACGGATGGGATCACCCAGGGGGAGACGGCCATAGGCCCCTCCCAGGGGGAGACGGCTATATGCCCCTCCCACGAATTTCCCGGGGGCCGGATATCCGCTCCGGCGGAAGAGAGTGCGGGGAAAGGGGGGAGTCCACGCTGTCCTTCTTACGGATACCCCGCATGGAACTCGGACGACCTTAAGATGGGGCCGAGTGAAAGGGGGCCCCCACGACAAGGGAAGATACAGTTGGCTACGAGGGTAAAGTCCTCTGCGCATGCGCCACTCACACGTGAGGGCGGAAATTTGGTGATAGGGACCTGACACCGGTTAAGACCTTGCCATTGGCCCCTAACGATAGGATGTACAAATTCGTATGCAATGCATTATGTCATGATGTTAGACTCGGTTAGGAAATCTTTGTATTAGAGATTTGTTAAGGTTAGCCTGAATACCTGTCTTCATCAAATGTAATGAAAGTTGAATTTGTACATGATACATGAAACGTTTTAATTTAAAATTTTAAATTTTGTATCATATTCTAATAAATACGGCCGGGGAGGTCGTGATGCCCCCCTGCCTTCCAAAAGTTCAAACTGTGTCTGGCTCCTACCATTGGGATTGGTGGTGGAAGGGGTGGCGGGCATCCCGGTCCATATAAGAGTTTTATCACTATCAGGACAAGTGAAACTTAAAGGTACATGTCCAACATTTTAAGTACACAGCATCATGCCCTATGGGGTATCTAGAGACTATGTTAGGGGTGTATTATATGGTATAAAAATGGAGTTTGATGTTGGCAACTGGATGTTAATGCCAAGGTATCAGGGCAGTGTACAACTGCATTCAGGCTTCTGTGTCAGACCACAGATATGTTTTGAAGTGCTACTTAGGTGTGTGGCACAATAAGTGCTGTAAGTCCACTAGTAGCATTTAATTTACAGGCCCTGGGTATATGGCATACCACTGTACAAAGAACTTATAAGTAAATTGAATATGCCCATTAGGTATCTGCCAATCAACTCTGTTTAGGGGAGTGAGTACAATACATTTTGCACTTATCGGTGGTAAATTGCACTAGGTCCTAAGGCCGACAAAAACAGATTCAGAAACAAGTGGAGAGTAAAAGGCAAAGGGTTTGGGGGTAACCCTGCACAGAGGGTCAGGTCCAACAAAAAAAAAATAACCAAACTCCTGCACACAAGTGGTCCACATTTTCATACAATCATTTGGAGTAAACCCCTGCCCAAAATACGGACTTGTCGCAATCTATGAAGAAGATATGAAATAGTGACCTTTAAAACGTTCGAGAGGTTCAACTGAGATTATTACCCTCAAATGCTCCTCCAAATAGTACCTTGTGTAATTGGCATAAATATACCTAAGTAGGAACTATCCATGTCCGTGGCTTTAAAATTTGGCATAGGTGCTGCTGATGTCAGCAGCTTTTATTACAGCTTCAACTATAATTTCTCTCATTCAGTGAAATGTTTTTTATTAGTTTTCCAGTATCCTTATGTCAAAAAGTTGAATAGGCTATGTGCATTTTTCCATTTTAATGACTAGGCTTTCTGTATTTACGCTTCTTTGATATAAAGTTCCATTACTCTGGTAGTAACTGTGACACTACTGCTTTCGAATACAAAATATTTCTACAATCATCATTGTTGGAAAATGGCCCTCTCTGAAGGGTCACCCAAAATGTTTTGCCTTCCTCCTCCTAATTATCTGACTTTCTTTTTGTTGGGTTTGGGACTCTGAGCCCTTTACCACAGCTATCCAGTGCAAAAGTGCATGTGTTCTCTCCTCCAAACATGTATGTAATTGGTGCAAACCTGATTGACATATTTATTTTACCTGTAAGTCACTTGTAAGGTGGTATACCTTGCACCCAGGGTCTGTAAGTAAAATGCTACTAGCGAGGTGCCAAAAAACAACACCAGCTTTCCTCCGCAATTGGTGAAGCTACCACATAGCAGACATTGAGAGTCCACTTGCGTCCCACCGACTGGAGATTATTGCCTTTGAAGCAAGATTCTACCTTCTGTGCGCACACTTGTCCTTGGAGGCATTAGTAATTTGCGCAGAGGGAAGCGTACTATCTGAGATTACCACCCCAGTCAGCGTAGGACACTGCGGGGACACGATTTATGAGTGGATGTTACTACTGTACTATATCGATTGAAAGAAGTTTCGTATACTGGAGTTTGCATGGTTGGTCCTGAGGAGAATCCCATTATTGAAAGGGATTCGAAACGCGTAGACCTGTGGGTCTGCTTAGTGGCTCTTATTGTTAACCATTTGGTGTACAATTATTGTGGCAACATTTCACCGTACCTATATACAAACTCAAAAATTGTATATGAATGTGGTGAAGGTGTATTCAAAATAAATCGCTGATTTAAAATTACATTTTTGGCAGACTCGTTCTTTCTCCGCCCCCCCACCCCCCCTATTTTCTTTTAAACTGGTGGATTAAATTCCTGTGTGTATTAGTAATGTGGTGTTTGAAAGGATGAGGTGTGTTTGTGAAACAACTGAAGTAGTTTGAATGTAAGGAAGTTAGTGTATACTGTGCAATATTTTCTTGTGTCCATTTACATTGTGTTGTATATTTTGTCTTAAATGTTCTTGAATTCTGAATATATTTGAAAAAAATTTTGATAAATAAAACGGCTATTAAATAGCATCAAATGCATTGAACAGTTGTCTACGCATTTTTGTTAGATTTGGATTTTTGAATAAGGTATCAGTATTGGCATTGCTTTTGTTGTTTGGATTTAAGTGGGCTCAGCCTTACTGATTAGAGCCAAACCCTGTTTTGTTATTAATTACTAGTGAGGTGCAGCACTGATTGTGCCACCTACAGAAGTGCCGCCACTCATACGGGATGGAGACCCTGAAGCGAGTAAAAGGCATAGAAAACAGTGGGAAACAGATATACACTCATACCAAAAGTTCTCTACCTGTGTACAAAGTCATCAAGTGCTAATAGTCACTGATACAATTCCACACATCTGAAACACTGGCCTTCCAATACATAATACACAATGCCTTAAGTATCAAACATATCAAAATGTATTTATTCCTTATATCACTGCAGTTTAAATAAAAAAATTGTAAGAAAGGTATCAAATAAATCCAAGCACATCCTACATCACACACACATTCGTTCAAACAACCAGAAACATACCCATGCATGCTCATATGTCCTAAAAAATCAAGGTTCAATATTAAACAAAGCGTTTATATATATACACAAAAACAGATGCAGCCAAACAGAATGTGAAGAAGCTTATATAGCTTTGTAACATACACAATGGATATAGTGAATACGATCAATTAACAGGTTGAACGCAAGAAAAGATTAATCAGTTGGTGATACAATTCATGGGCCTCATTTATGAGGCCCCTTGCGCCATCGGAACTTCACTTTTCATGAAGTTCCGTGGCGCAGAAGCCTGCGTGGTTTTTATCAGGCAGCAGTACGGCAGTTTTTGTGGCGTACTGCTGCCTGATAAATATCAGTCCCTTTAACGCAGTGTTCTGCGTTAAAGGGGCGTGCAATGGGTGTTGCTGGGGGCGTTTCCAGCAACATCCATGGCCTTTTGACACTGCCCCAGATTTACGAGAAATCGTAACTCTGAAGCAGTGCCAAAAGCTTACGCCTCCCCAGGGGAGGCGTAAGGGAGGCGCAACAGGGAGAAATGTCTTTATTTCTCCTCGTATTTCCTTTTTCTATGTGTGCTGCATTCTACAACACACATAGAAAGAGGAAAAGCCTCTTGTGATTATTTTTGTACAGAAAGGTTTCCCTTCCTGTACAAAAATAATCTTCCCCGCAACGCAGGCACCCTTGCACCATTGTGCAAGGCTGCCTGCGCTGACGCAGGCAGCCCATTGTGCGCCGGCGCAGGGGAAAAGGACAGGAATGCGCCGTATCTTATAGATACGGCACATTTCTGCCCTTTTCTTTTGCCGTAGGGAAGCGCAGCAGGAAGGCATGCTGCGCTTCCCTACGGCGAAAAGTCATAAATGAGGCCCCATGTTTTGGAGATCACAATTATTTCACAAGGGGGAGAAGACAACAGCCAACATTGCATTGCCAAAGAGCGCTCCAGCCCCGACGCACATTTCTGTGCTTGACCTTCAGGGTGCACTGATCATATACAATAACAGGGGAGGACTTGCCTGGAGCAGACGACTGCAAAGATCATAGCAAGATGTCGGGTAACACCAAGTATTAAATTAGCTCTTTTAATACTTGACCCTGCTCCGGTCCAACGCGACCTAATGTAACCTTTTAGCGTACTTACTTCTAACAGCTTTATTGCTTTTATCCTTTAAAAATTCAATATCTCAACATCTATACTTAGATTATTGTTGTTATGGTCTTGTTTGTGTATAATATTCTAATCTATTTTTATAAACCAGTGTGGAGTCTTTTTGTGGTGTATGCATTGTGTTTCTGTGAGTTGCCCAGAAAACTTTAGACATTGCCTCTTCATATAAGCCTAAATGTTTTGTGCCAAGCTACCAGAAGGTAAGCACAGGTTATCTTTAAGTGCGCAAAAATAGAAAGTTGCCCTTTAGGTATAAAGAATTTAACACTTACGAAAATAATTTAAACTGATTAAGAACCACACAACCATTCATCCAAATTGGGGCTAATATCACCAAGAAGCACTGTGTAAATTCTTATAAAATTGTACACTTTTATTTAAAAGGCTGGATAGTTTCTTTAAAACACATTCAATGTTCAATGATTTGATACAATACAAATTAAATTCCAAATAAAACACATTATAGAACTTTGCACGCCACATTTCATACGCCTCTGGTTTCAGCCACATGGAAGCAACACGTAATCAAGCGACTGCCATAGCCATAAAGAAAAAAAATCTATGTGGATATTAGAGTTGGATAGCGTCACTATCTTTAAACACCCCGAATAACATCATCTCCCTAGATATCATAACATTGACCCTCGACAGAAATTGTGCAATAGATGAAAAAAAAGGTCCCAGCATAGTACAATCAAAAAATATATTTACAATATCAGCAACCGCAGATTGACACCTAAAACATTTCCCATCCTGAACAGCACACCACTTCATAATTTTAGCCGGTGTATGGTATAAATTAAACAAAGTTTTGTAATGTTGGGCGCAGGATGGGGGGACCGGCTGGGACCATGGAGGAATTGGGGACACCCCGACGGTCCCCAACGAAGTGGGCCAGCCATGGGGGATGGGGTCCCCTGGGTTAAAAGTGGCCACAGGAGGGGGCAAGGCAACCACCTCCTAATAAAATGTTTTTTTAAGAAAGGCCCATGCCCTGGGGGATGAGGTCCAAGGGGCAGACTATAGCTGCAGGAGGGGTGCCACAGGGCCCCCTTCCAAATTAAATAGAAACAAATTGGGGGTAGGCCCTGGAGGATGGGGTCCCCATGGCCAAAAAATTATTAGAAGAATGGGGCTACACAGTCCCCCTTCTTAAAATTTTTTTTTTTTTTAAAAGTGATTGCGGCCAACGGCCACGCCTCCTTATTGCACCACTCTGAAAACGCACCCCCTGGCATGTTTGCAGAGGGGGAACAAATTCCCCTTGAATACTGGGGGTCCCTGGTGGCCAACTAGCCCACCAGGTACCTCCATTATCATGGCTGAGTTGCAGAGAGGTGTTCAGAGGCCACGCCCCTTTTTACACCTCTCTGCAATGCCCCCAGGGGACCTCAGGATTCAAGGGCACTTAATCCTGCAACTTAAAACGCGCCACAGGGCGTGTTTGCACACATGTCACCTAAGGTCCCGCCCCCTTCCTTCACCATTGTACAAATATTCCTGTAAAATCAGCCGAACTACGAATTCCGATTTACTCACCTGTTATCAGGAGGGAACCCAGTGCGGCATCTTTTAGCCTAGCACTGACTCTGAAAAGTATTTCTAAGCATACTTACAGTAACTTGTATTTCCTTCCATAGGAATCCATTGTGTGGTTTTCAGCAGAAAAGTTTCTAAGTGTTGATTTTTGAACGTACAAATATTGCTCTAAAATCAGCCGAACTACGAATTCCAATTTACTCACCTGTTATCAGGCGAAAACCCATTACGGCATCTTTTAGCCCAGCACTGACCCTGAAAAGTATTTTTAAGCATACTTACAGTAACTTGTATTTCCTTCCATAGGAATCCATTGTGTGGTTTTCAGAAGAAAAGTTTCTAAGTGTTGCTTTTTGAAACATACAAATATTCCTGTAAAGTCAGCTGAACTACGAATTCTGATGTACTCACCTGTTATCAGGAGAGAACCCATGATGTCACTGACCATGTCTTGAATGATGTAATATGTGACATCATCAGCAGTCGATTGCGGACGTGCACCTTATAGTTAGTACAACTAAGTATAATGTGGGAATGTCAATGGTTTTGTACAAGTGAAATGTCCAACTAACTATAACACCCCTAAAACCTATGTTTTTTTCAGTCAATTCCTAAGGTTTTTTAAATGCTAATTCCTAACTATAACATGTCTGAAACCTACGGTTTGTTCAGTGAATTTCTAGGGTTTTTTAAATGCTAATTCCTAACTATAAACGGCCTCAAACCTATAGTTTTTTCAGTGAATATATATCACTTGAGCGGGACTAAAATGTCAACTCTGGACAACTGTTGTCATGATGGAGTCATTTCCAGTATGAGGATTCTATTTTCATTTTTAGCCTATTTTGGCTTGACGTTGATATAGATTGAAACCTTGGTTGCAGTATCAAGACAGCGTTTTGTTTGTAATTATGCCCACTTGGGCTTCACAGCAACAATGTTGAAAATTAATCGTTTATGAAAATGTATCATTAGTTATTTTGAATGATAATAATGTATTCCATTATCTTGCTAAACACATGCACTGTGTAATCAACAAGAGTCTCTTTACTATATCTATTGCAAGTGAGGTGTCTTTGTCTCTTTAAATATAAGCACTGAATCAGAAAACTTTACCCGTGGCAAAGCTGTGATTGTAACAGCGAAACGCGTCGGGTGTATCCCGTTTTAAAATCAAGGATTAAATTGTTTTTCAAATCTGTGGCGACGGCTCCAGTGTGATCATTTTCCAGGACTGGATTGTGTTTGGATATATATATATATATATATATATATATATATATATATATATATATATATATATATATTTTTTTTTTACCATACCAATCTTCTGATTAAAGAAGGCGCTGACTCCGTGAGTTTCAGTTCAAACGTTTTTATTCTCCGTTCAGTTTCTGCTCAGACGCGTTTCGACGGACTCCTGCCGCCTTGTTCACCAACCGTCTTAGGGTCGGGTGGTGCATTCTGAACAGCAGGGCTGCTGCCGAAATATACAAGCTCCAAGTTTACCCATCCGGATAAGAATCACTTGAACCAAGGCGTGCAGAAAGCATTTATTAGGTATGGCCACAAATCCGCTTTTCAGTATCCTTATATGACAGCCGCTCCGTTATTGCCTGACGCGTTTCATCTTACGACTTCTTCAGAGGCTGACAGGGATGGTGCGTGCTCCGAGCTGCCTCCCTTTTGAATGCATATTCTGGCCCTTGGATTTGGGCGGTTCCATAAAGCAGAGCATTGTGGGAGATGTAGTCCCGGTGTTTAGTCCTCCTGTATGGATGCACCGGAATCCTGTCAAAGTTCGTTTAAAACCCTGGATGGGCCTTAATCAGCGGACTGTGACCTAAATTCATCACCTTGGCTCCGCAATGAGGCTCCGTAGTTGCCGAGTCTCGCGGCCCCTCTCCGTCTTAGGGTCGGGTGGTGCATTCTGAACAGCAGGGCTGCTGCCGAAATATACAAGCTCCAAGTTTACCCATCCGGATAAGAATCACTCGAACCAAGGCGTGCAGAAAGCATTTATTAGGTATGGCCACAAATCCGCTTTTCAGTATCCTTATATGACATACAGGAGGGAGGTAGCTCGGAGCACGCACCATCTCCGTCAGCCTCTGAAGAAGTCATAAGATGAAACGCGTCAGGCAATAACGGAGCGGCTGGAGAGGGGCCGCGAGACTCGGCAACTACGGAGCCTCATTGCGGAGCCAAGGTGATGGATTTAGGTCACAGTCCGCTGATTAAGGCCCATCCAGGGTTTTAAACGAACTTTGACAGGATTCCGGTGCATCCATACAGGAGGACTAAACACCGGGACTACATCTCCCACAATGCTCTGCTTTATGGAACCGCCTAAATCCAAGGGCCAGCAAATGCATTCAAAAGGGAGGCAGCTCGGAGCACGCACCATCTCCGTCAGCCTCTGAAGAAGTCGTAAGATGAAACGCGTCAGGCAATAACGGAGCGGCTGTCATATAAGGATACTGAAAAGCAGATTTGTGGCCATACCTAATAAATGCTTTCTGCACGCTTGGTTCGAGTGATTCTTATCCGGATGGGTAAACTTGGAGCTTGTATATTTCGGCAGCAGCCCTGCTGTTCAGAATGCACCACCCGACCCTAAGACGGAGAGGGGCCGCGAGACTCGGCAACTACGGAGCCTCATTGCGGAGCCAAGGTGATGGATTTAGGTCACAGTCCGCTGATTAAGGCCCATCCAGGGTTTTAAACGAACTTTGACAGGATTCTGGTGCATCCATACAGGAGGACTAAACACCGGGACTACATCTCCCACAATGCTCTGCTTTATGGAACCGCCCAAATCCAAGGGCCAGCAAATGCATTCAAAAGGGAGGCAGCTCAGAGCACGCACCATCTCTGTCAGCCTCTGAAGAAGTCGTAAGATGAAACGCGTCAGGCAATAACGGAGCGGCTGTCATATAAGGATACTGAAAAGCGGATTTGTGGCCATACCTAATAAATGCTTTCTGCACGCCTTGGTTCGAGTGATTCTTATCCGGATGGGTAAACTTGGAGCTTGTATATTTCGGCAGCAGCCCTGCTGTTCAGAATGCACCACCCGACCCTAAGACGGAGAGGGGCCGCGAGACTCGGCAACTACGGAGCCTCATTGCGGAGCCAAGGTGATGGATTTAGGTCACAGTCCGCTGATTAAGGCCCATCCAGGGTTTTAAACGAACTTTGACAGGATTCCGGTGCATCCATACAGGAGGACTAAACACCAGGACTACATCTCCCACAATGCTCTGCTTTATGGAACCGCCCAAATCCAAGGGCCAGCAAATGCATTCAAAAGGGAGGCAGCTCTGAGCACGCACCATCTCCGTCAGCCTCTGAAGAAGTCGTAAGATGAAACGCGTCAGGCAATAACGGAGCGGCTGTCATATAAGGATACTGAAAAGCGGATTTGTGGCCATACCTAATAAATGCTTTCTGCACGCCTTGGTTCAAGTGATTCTTATCCGGATGGGTAAACTTGGAGCTTGTATATTTCGGCAGCAGCCCTGCTGTTCAGAATGCACCACCCGACCCTAAGACGGAGAGGGGCCGCGAGACTCGGCAACTACGGAGCCTCATTGCGGAGCCAAGGTGATGGATTTAGGTCACAGTCCGCTGATTAAGGCCCATCCAGGGTTTTAAACGAACTTTGACAGGATTCCGGTGCATCCATACAGGAGGACTAAACACCGGGACTACATCTCCCACAATGCTCTACTTTATGGAACCGCCCAAATCCAAGGGCCAGCAAATGCATTCAAAAGGGAGGCAGCTCGGAGCACGCACCATCTCTGTCAGCCTCTGAAGAAGTCGTAAGATGAAACGCGTCAGGCAATAACGGAGCGGCTGTCATATAAGGATACTGAAAAGCGGATTTGTGGCCATACCTAATAAATGCTTTCTGCACGCCTTGGTTCGAGTGATTCTTATCCGGATGGGTAAACTTGGAGCTTGTATATATATATATATATATGTATATATATTCAGTGAACAAAACAGAGGTTAAAGTACAATTATCGTTAAGTGACAATTTTGTGGCAATGAATCACTTTAAACGAGCAAAACCACAGGAATTCACCAGTTATAGGTATCTCTGGTAATGGTAAAGTCAATGATAAAGGCAATGATAATGGCTATAGTTCTGAGTTAGTTCACTAGCGAAAAAGGTGTGTTAGGTGCCGAAGGTTTGATCTATTGATTAAGAAAAGTTGCGACACAGGCATGTTAAAATATGTTTTTAAAGGTGACTTTTTATTACAGTGTTAAAAGCTACAGACTGATGTTTTGCTACATATGTTATCACAGATTACTGCAGTAGTGAAGAATTTTGGTGTTGGTTAGTGTTAGACCTGGCATCATTGGCACGAGTCTCTCCTCCATTTTTTGTCTGTTTGCCTCCTCTGTTTAAAATGTTTTGCTGGAATATTGCTTTGGGCACTGTGCCACTGCTGATCAGTGCCACAGTGCAAGTGCTCCCTATGATAAATTGATACATTAATCGGATTCCATGTTTGGCTTATTTGGTTTACTGTCAGTCCCTAGTCTAGTGCACCAGGAGTGCCAGGGCTTGTAAATACAAATGCCGCTGGTGGGCTTGCAGCACTGGTTGTGCCACCCACAGAAGCGGCCTAGAAAAATATGTCTAAGGTCTGCCATTGCAGAACCTGCGTGCAGTCTGGTACTGCCATACTGCTGCGCAAGTACACCTACTTGCCAGTCCCTAAAACCTTCCCTTAACTTCATGTTAGTCACCCCTATGAGAGGCCCAAGGGCAGGGTACATTGTAAGCTTAGGTAGGACAAGCCCTGATGTGTGTGGCATGCCCTAATAGTTAATTACAGCCATTTTCGTTTTTCACTATTGTAAGGCTACCTGTTCTCCTTAGGCCAGACTGGGCGGCTGGAATTAGTACACTATATAATCCTAACAGAGTCAGAGAGCATGGTGGAAAGTCGAGTTTAGTATTCCTGAACTCAGAATTTAATAACACATCCTTTAGGATGGATGGTTTTTAGATTCTGAGTTTGAAACTAGCACTTTTAAAAAGTGACTAGTTTCTTGTCTAACTGCTTACCGGTCTCTGCTGGTTTGGTGTGTGTGTGACAGGGGCTGGTTGGCTCCAGAGGTCTGAAGGAGTCAGTGTGGGGTGAATGAGGCATTTGCGTTTAGAGTGGGAGAAGAGCAGTTCCTGATAGCCTGCCCTGCCTGACACAATACTGGCTCCACCTGCTGCCGGGCAACTTATGGCCCTGCCCCTACCAGTGACAATACTGGCTCCATCTCCTGCTGGGCGGCGGAGGACCCTGCCCTGCACAGTAAATAGGCCAGGTGCCTCGGCATGGCAACACCCACAACAAACTCAGGATGGGGGGAATTCCCCTGCTTGGACAAAGGGATCAAAGCAGAAAAGGGGGATAAGAGAAGGACCCCTGAACCAAAGATTTAGATCACTTCTGACAAGGAAATCTACACCAAGGACAAGAAGCCTGCTGATCCAAGGACTTGCCTGTCCCTTCTGCCAGAGTGCTGTTTGCTGGTGGGAAATCCTGCAGTTGCTTCTTTATTTTTGCCAAGGAACAAGGAGAGAGGAACTGAGTGTGTACTCTCAAGCTTTGCCAAGAAAATCTCCAAGGGCTGGAAGAGTGCAAGTCTCCTGTTGAAGTCACAGGGCTATAGGACTTCACCATCTGCTAAAGTTGCCTGTTGCTGGAACGTGGGAGTCCAGCGCATCTAAAAGAAACCAGCAATCACACCGCCGCCAACGCAGCGGAACCAGCTCTACATCGTGAGTACAACTCCAGTGTCCTGCACCTTCAACGCCGGCCGCCGGGCCCGATCGACGCCAGTAGTGACACTGCTACCGATCGCCTCGACATCACACCCCCTCTCGACGCCGTGAGCGCTGCTCACTCTTGCAACAATGACATCGACAACAACGCCGTATCCTGCTTCGCCATCATGAGCGCTGCTCCGGCCCGACATCCCTTTATGCCGCTGCGGATCGCCCCGACCCCGAGGCTCGATCGACGCCTTCTCGATACTTCTCGAAGCTGTGGATCATCGTTTGCTTCACTCTAAAAGGTACTGTGTTTGTGGGGTCTGTTTCGACTCTGGGCTCGACGTAGCGCTCCTCGCGGTCGACGCCAAACCTTTGGCATAACTTTGCCTCAACGTCGTGTGACTCCATTGGGGGTTACATTGTTTCCAAGAACTGTGCTTTAGAGAAGAAGAGTTACCTTAGTTGCTAAAGAACTATTTACTAAGAAGAAACTTTACCTGAACTATTATTTTTCCTTCCAAAGAGTATTTATTGAGATTGTGGTATATTTTTATCATTATTTGGTCTTGTGCTAAGCCTTATATAAACATCCTTATTTTTATAATATCTTCTGTGTTGAATCCATGTGTGGTGTATTCACTTTATTACTGTATGTGGTCGCAAATGCTTAACACACTGCCTCTGAGACAGGCCTGTCTGCTCTGCCAAGCTACCACGGGGGTGAGCAGGGGTTATCTTTGTGTGTGATTCCCTAGCCTTGACTAGACGAGGTGGGTCCCTATTTGTCAGAAGTGTATACCTCTGCCAACTGGAGACCAGCCGATTCTAACATTGTTGGTCAGAGGTGAGGATTTTAACTTTGCATTTATGACTCATGTGCAGTGATTAGTGTACGCTGCATAGTGAGAGCAGACAATAGCACAGCCACAATCTGTTTTGGTAGGATATTCTATTTTTGTTCTCCGCTTTCCTGGAGCTTGTTTTTGAACATTGCCAGTTTTGACCATGAGTGATGCCGGAGTCACTACCCCTGTTGTTGTGGAGGAATTTGATAGAGCAAAGATAAAGGACTACAAGTAAAATCAGCTAAAACACTTTTGCAAGCAGTTTAAAGTTCCTACCCTTGGCCTCACAAAGAAAGGGGACTTTCTCAAAGCACTGGAGGCCTGGTTAGAGGCCAGAAATCCCTCTGTTGTGGTGGTGGTACTGCCATAGGAAGGGTAAGAGGCAGAGCCCGTGAATGGGCCTGGGTCCTCTCCCGGCAGCAGTGTTTCCTCTAAGGGTCTTTCTCCTGAAGAATTAGCAGACAGGGCAAAGGAACAAGAGCACCAGTTAGAAATGGAAAATCTTAAATTAGGAGGGCAGTTGGAGTTAGAGAATGCAAGAAGCAGGAGAGAGGCTGAAATGGAGAGCAAAAGGTTAGATTCTGAAAGAGAAAAATTAGCGTTTGAACTTGAGAAAATGGTGAGGGAAATGGAGCTCAAAACTAAAAGTTTAGAATTGAATACCTCTGGTGGCAGCATTCCATCTGGGCCTGCAGAAAGTAGGTTTTATTTTCCCAAAGATGTGATAAAAGATTTTTGTAAGAATGAAGATATTGGCCAATGGTTCAAAGCATATGAGTTAGCATTGTTGGCCCACCGGGTCCCTGAAAAGGATTGGGGAGCGGGGTTGTGGGGTCACTTTGTCAATGTAGGGAGAGATACCTTGTTGGAACATGCCTGTTGAGGATAGGATGTGTTATACTCATTTGAAAGATGCTTTAATGTTAAGGTATGGCCTAACCCCAGAAAAGTACCGACAAGCCTTTAGAGAATGTAAGAAATTGTCTGGTACTACGTGGGTTGAATATGTGTCATTTTTTTGCAGAGCCATGGATGGTTGGATAAAGGGTAGTAAAGTGGAAAGTTATGATGCTCTTTATGATTTGTTTGCTTGGGAGCACTTGTCTAATAACTGTTTTCCTGAGCTAAGCCAGCACCTTATTGATAGCAAGATATCGAGCCCTAGAAAACTTTCTGTGGAGGCGGACCGCTGGGTCAGTGCCAGGGTCCACAAGGGTCTAGTGGGAGACTCAGCCAAAGGTGGGCAGGGTCCCCAGCAGAAGAGTGGGGGGGGGGCAGGGGTAAACAGAGGGAGTTTCAGAAAGGGCCCCAAAGTAATCCCCAAGGGAACCAAGGGAAGGGATCCCAGCCTCCGCCAGTAAAGAAGCCAGAGGCCGGACAGGTAAACCTGTTCCTAGGGGCCCCATGACCTGCTACACTTGTAAGCAGGTGGGACACCGTTATTATGATCCCCAGTGTCCCATGAAGAACTCTAATGCACCACCACGTGCACCCCCGTCAGATGGGGAGTGTAGCCCTGGGAGGGGAGGAGATGGTTGCCCCTGGTGGGAAGGGCCCCCCAGAGATGTCCCTGGTCTCTTTAGGAGACATGGAAATGGTCCTTCCACCCCCTCTGCCTAGGAACACTAAGAAATATAGGCAGTTGGTAACCATTAATGGCCAGAGGGTGGAAGCTCTCAGAGACACCAGAGCGAGTGTGACAGCTGTCAGGTGTCACTTGGTGTCCAGAAAGCAGGTGGTCCCTCATGCATTCTACCCTGTTGTAGCTGCTGACAACTCCCAGAGAGAGTGTGAGGTAGCTCAGGTTCCCTTTGAATGGGGGGGGGTCTCGGGTACTCTTCAGGTTGCTGTGTGGCCCGCCATGCCTGTTGACTGTCTCCTGGGCAATGATTTGGAGGACTCCCCTTGGGCTAAGGTGGAGCGAGAGACATATTTGAAAATGTTGGGTGTGCCGGAGTGGGTGTGTACAACCATTCGGTCCATGACAGCTAGTAAGGGTGTTGATGGGGTTCTGGAGGATGAAAGTATGGCCCAGGACCCAGCTGGGACGAGAAGAGGCAGGGGGCACGGGAAACCATCCCCCATAGTTCCCACGGTCCAGGAGGAGGCAGACCTTGAGGGGGATGCCCTGGAACCTACAGGGGAACAAGTTGCTGAACTGGGAGACCTGCCCGAGCTGTCCCACTGGCAGCAGGATGGTGGTCCCTCCAGGGAAGAATTTTGTGCTGAGCAAAAGTGTGCCCTTCTCTTGTGGGTATGAGGCAGCAGGCCTCAGCCCAAACAACAGGTGATCAGTCAGGATCACATTTGGTCTACTGGGAGAACGATCTCCTGTATAGCGAGCGTAAGGCTGCTGAGCCTGTGTCAGCCCGTGTGCTGGTGGTACCCCATCGCTTCAGAGCCTTCCTACTGGGTTTGGCTCATGACATTCCGTTAGCTGGACATCTGGGGCTGGACAAGACCTATGATAGGCTTGTCACCCATTTTTATTGGCCCCAGATGAGAAGGGATGTAGACATCTATTGTAAAACCTGCTAAACTTGCCAGGCAAGTGGGAAAAGCGGGCGGAAGCAGAAGGCTCCCCTCCAACCTTTTCCCGTCATTAGTACCCCCTTTGATCGGGTGGGGATTGACATTGTGGGGCCATTGGACCCCAAGACAGCCATGGGCAACAGGTTCATCCTGGTCTTGGTGGCCCATGCCACCCGGTACCCGGAAGCCATCCCTCTCCGCACAGTGATGGCCCCCGTGGTGGGACGGGCACTGATGGGTGTTTTCTCCCGCATGGGGTTCCCCAGACAGGTGGTGTCAGACCGGGGCACCAACTTCATTTCCAATTACATGAAGTCCCTGTGGAAGGAGTGTGGGGTAACCTACAAGTTCACCGTTCCTTACCACCCACAAGGTAATGGGCTGGTTGAGAGATTCAACCGGACCCTCAAAGGCATGATCATGGGTTTTGAAGAACCAATGAGGCATAAATGGATAAATGGGACGTCCTCTTACCATGCCTGCTTTTTGCTTACAGTGAGGTGCCACAAAAGTCTCTAGGGTTCAGCCCCTTTGAGCTATTGTATGGACACCCAGTAAGAGGACCTTTGAGTCTTGTCAAAGAAGGCTGGGAGCAATCTCCCAAGAAACCTCCCCAGGATGTACACAGTTACTTGCTGGCCTTTAGGAACCAGACTTGGCGCTTCATAGATCTTGCTCAGGCAAATCTGGAGGCCAGCCAGAAAGAGATGAAGCAGTGGTACGACCGGAATGCCACTCTGGTGGAGCTTCAACCTGGTCAGAAGGTTTGGGTCATGTCCCCTGCAAAATCTTGTGGACAGGTGGACTGGACCATTTGAGGTTGGGGAGAAAAAGATCGGTCACCTACTTGGTGGACTTGAGTGTCCCAGGAAGCCCTTGAGGGTCCTGCATGTCAACCGGTTAAAGCCCCACTTAGAAAGGTCCGAAGTGGGCATGCTCCTCGCTACAGATGCTGGAATGGAGGAGGAGAGTGAGCCTCTTCCTGACCTCCTGTATGCAAAAGAGCAAGATGGGTCAGTGGATGGTGTTGTCCTCTCTGACACACTGATCGCTGAGCAGCAGCAAGATTGTCGCCGACTGTTGGGACAATTCCCTGATCTGAGCTCATAGATCGGTTGGGGGCTGCCCGGTACCTTAGTATGTTTGATCTAACGTCTGGGTACTGGCAGATCGCTTTGACTGATGGGGCAAAAGAGAGGTGTGCATTCTCCACACCAGATGGGCACTACCAGATCCGGGTTATGCCCTTTGGGATGAAGAATGCCCCTGCCACCTTCCAGAGGTTGATCAACCAGGTATTGGCTGGACTGGAGGATTTCAGCGCCGCCTACCTGGACAACATAGCAGTGTTCAGCGCCAGCTGGGAGGAACACTTGCGCCACCTCCAGGAAGTGTTGTTGGCCCTGCGCAGATCAGGACTCACAATCAAGGCAAGCAAATGCCGGATTGGGCAGGGTTCAGTGGTGTACTTGGGGCACCAAGTAGGGAGCGGCAAGGTGGCCCCCTGCAACCCAAGATAGATACCATCCTGGCTTGGGCACCACCCAAAACCCAGACTCAGATGATAGCTTTCTTAGGTCTCACGGGTTACTACAGGAGGTTTGTCAGGGGGTATGGCAACATTGTGCACCCCTTGACTTCGCTGACTTCCAGGAAGCATCCAAGACTTCTGATCTGGACCGATGCTTGTCAGACAGCCTTTGACACCCTCAAGACTACAATGTGTGCAGCACCAATATTCCAGGCCCCCGACTTTTCCAAGGAATGTATTGTCCAGACGGATGCTTCAGAGCATGGCGTGGGGGGTTGTTCTAGCACAGGAGAATGAGGAGGGCCGAGACTTACCTGTAGCCTTCATCAGTAGGAGGTTACTGCCCAGGGAACAGAAGTGGAGTGCGATAAAGCGAGAAGCATTTGGTGTGGTCTGGGCGATGAAGAAGCTAAGACCCTACCTGTTTGGGACTCACTTCCGGGTTCAGACAGACCACAGGCCACTCAGATGGTTGATGCAGATGAGGGGTGAGAACCCAAAGCTGTTGAGGTGGTCTATTTCCCTACAGGGGATGGATTTCACGGTGGTACAGATCACGACAATGCTGCTGGTCTGTCCAGATTTTTCCGCCTCCCTAGGTGAAGGGTAGTTCTTCCCACATTTCAGCTGGAGGGGACACGTGTTAGACCTGGCATCATTGGCATGAACCTCTCCTCCATTTTGTGTCTGTTTGCCTCCTCTGTTTACGATGTTTTGCTGGAATATTGCTTTGGGCACTGTGCCACTGCTGATCAGTGCCACAGTGCCAAGTGCTCCCTATGTTAAATTGATACATTAATTGGATTCCATGTTTGGCTTATTTGGTTTACTGTCAGTCCCTAGTCTAGTGCACCAGGAGTGCCAGGGCTTGTAAATGCAAATGCCAATGGTGGGCTTGCAGCACTGGTTGTGCCACCCACAGAAGCGGCCTAGAAAAATATGTCAAAGGTCTGCCATTGCACAACCTGCATGAAGTCTGGTACTGCCATGCTGACTGAGCAAGTACACCTACTTGCCAGTCCCTAAAACCTTCCCTTAACTTCATGTTAGTCACCCCTATGGTAGGTCCAAGGGCAGGGTACATTGTAAGCATAAGGTAGGACAAGCCCTGATGTGTGAGGCATGCCCTAATAGCGAATTACAGCCATTTTCGTTTTTCACTATTGTAAGGCTACCTGCTCTCCTTAGGCCAGACTGGGGCGCTGGAATTATTACACTATTTAATCCTAACAGACTCAGAGAGCATGGTAGAAAGTCGAGTTTAGTATCCCTGAACTCAGAATTTAATAACACATCCTTTAGGATGGATGATTTTTAGATTCTGAGTTTGAAACTAGCACTTTTAGAAAGTGAATAGTTTCTTGTCTAACTGCTTACCGGTCTCTGCTGGTTTGGTGTGTTTGTGACAGGGGCTGGGTGGCTCCAGAGGTCTGAATGAGTCAGTGTGGGGTGAATGAGGCATTTGCGTTTAGAGTAGGAGAAGAGTAGTTCCTGATAGCCTACCCTGCCTGACACAATACTGGCTCCATCTCCTGCCGGGCGATGATGGCCCTGCCCCAGCCAGTGACAATACTGGCTCCATCTCCTGCTGGGCGGCTGAGGACCCTGCCCTGCACAGTGAATAGGCCAGGTGCCTCGGCCTGGCAACACCCACAACAAACCCAGGATGGGGGGAATTCCCCTGCATGGACAAAGGGATCAAAGCAGAAAAGGGGTATAAGAGAAGGACCCCTGAACCAAAGATTTAGATCACTTCTGACAAGGAAACCTACCCCAAGGACAAGAAGCCTGCTGATCCAAGGACTTGCCTGCCCCTTCTACCAGAGTGCTGTTTGCTGGGGGGAATCCTGCAGTTGCTTCTTTATTTTTGCCAAGGAACAAGGAGAGAGGAACTGAGTGTGTACTCTAAAGCTTTGCCAAGAAAATCTCCAAGGGCTGGAAGAGTGCCAGTCTCCTGTTGAAGTCACAGGGATAAAGGACTTCACCATCTGCTAAAGTTGCCTGGAACGTGGGAGTCCAGCACATCTAAAAGAAACCAGCAATCACGACGCCGCCGCCACCGCCATATCCAGCTCGCTCCTGTCCCTCAGGCTGAGTGGTCGCTCCCCAGTGTCCCCTCGTGACACTCGGTATCGTTGTACTGCTTTAGCCCTGATTTCTGCTCAATTGCATTTGCCTGCTGTGTGCCTGCCTGCCGAGTTGTTCATTTGGTTATTTAATTAGTTATACGTGCCGCTTTCACTGTACTCGGTATCGTTGTACCGCTTTTGCCCTGATTTCTGCTCAATTGCATTTGCCTGCTGTGTGCCTGCTGCCGAGTTGTTCTTTCTGTTATTTAATTAATTATAAGTGCCGCTTTCACTATATTTGCGCGTTCTGACTAGCGCGACGCTGTGCTCCCCCCTCCGCCTCCATTTTGTTGTTGTTGTGATCCCTGGAGCCCGCCCCGCCTCCCAGCTGAGCCGCCCTCCCACTGACCTGATCAGCGCTGCAGAACCTTAGAGCGCCGTGACTCGCTCCTGTCCCTCAGGCTGAGTGGTCGCTCCCCAGTGTCCCCTCGTGACACTCGGTATCGTTGTGCTGCTTTAGCCCTGATTTCTGCTCAATTGCATTTGCCTGCTGTGTGCCTGCCTGCCGAGTTGTTCATTTGGTTATTTAATTAGTTATACGTGCCGCTTTCACTGTACTCGGTATCGTTGTACCGCTTTTGCCCTGATTTCTGCTCAATTGCATTTGCCTGCTGTGTGCCTGCCTGCCGAGTTGTTCTTTCTGTTATTTAATTAATTATAAGTGCCGCTTTCACTATATTTGCGCGTTCTGACTAGCGCGACGCTGTGCTCCCCCCTCCGCCTCCATTTTGTTGTTGTTGTGATCCCTGGAGCCCGCCCCGCCTCCCAGCTGAGCCGCCCTCGCCCCTCCCCCTCCACTATCCATATATGACAGTTGTTCCCGCGCGCAGCGTCCACGCGCAGCGACCGCGCCCAATCCGCGCCGAAGGTGCGCCAAAGGTAAGCCCGTCTACGCCCGTCCGCACCTGGATCGCGCCCAGCGCCAGACCCCCTGCCCCTCGCGCTGCCCAGCCCCCCCGCATTACCTACGATGCCGCCACCCTCCTAGCCCTCAACCCCGGTCGCGCCCCCAACTGCGTCCAAGCCGCTCCTGGACACACCCATGGACCTTTCTCCTGCTACTCCTGCAAATTCTGCGGCACCAACAACATCTCCGCTACGACTACACCACAGATTCCCGACCCCAACCACCTACAATGCATCCTTCTCAACACCCGATCGGTGCACAGGCACGCCATTGACCTATGGAACCTACTAGACACCTTCTCTCCAGACGTCGCCTTCCTTACGGAAACATGGATGAATGCTTCCTCCGCACCAGACATCACCATTGCCATCCCTGAAGACTATAAGATCACTAGCAAAGACCGTACCAGCCACACAGGAGGAGGAATCGCTATCGTCCATAAGAAATCTATCGGCATCTCAACCAGCTCTGACACCAACCTCGCCAACTCCGAACACCTTCACTTCCAGATCCACATCGACCCCAAAACCACACTCAGAGGCACTCTCCTCTACAGACCACCAGGACCACGCGCAAAATTCAGTGAAGACATCACAGACTTCATCTCTCCACACGCGCTTCCCTCCAAAGACTATATTCTTCTGGGAGACCTCAACTTTCACCTTGAAAAGATAAACGACCACAACACCGCCACCCTCGTGGACAACCTCGCCAACCTCGGACTTAAACAACTAGTCACTTCCCCCACCCACATCGCAGGTCACACACTAGACCCCATCTTCACTTCCAGCAATCATGTCTCCTTCAGCCACACTACGGATCTCCTATGGACCGACCACAGCTGCGTTCACTTCACCTACAACAAGCCGAAACCCATCAACCACTCCCAACCTACCCTGCAAAGAAACTGGAACAAAATCACCACGGACCAAATCTCCGCATCGCTCCTTCGAAACTCCCCAGCCCTCTCTTCTAACGCCAACGAAGCCGCCGCCAACCTCACCCTATGGTTATCCAACACCGCCGACACCTTAGCACCACTGAAAAAACGTCAAAGCAAACCTGGCAACAAGAAGGCCTCTTGGTTCAACGATGATCTTAAGAAATCCAAGAAACTCTGCCGCTCCCTTGAAAAGGCCTGGAAAAAAGACCCAACCACCAGCACCAAGGACGCCTTCAAAAGCGCCACCCGCACTCACCACCAACTGATCCGAAAAGCCAAGAAAACAGCATTCAAGGATCGACTTGACAACAACGCCCACAACAGCAGGAACTTTTCAACATCGTCAAGGAATTTTCCAACCCCTCGGCCAACTCCAACGACATCACCCCCTCTCAAACCCTCTGCGACTCCCTAGCCTCTTTCTTCCACAACAAGATTGCAGACATCCACAACAGCTTTGACAACCAACCCGGAAACCAACCCACCCTACCATCTGCTGACCATCTTCCCCCCGTAAACACCCTTAACGCCTGGAACCCAATCTCCACTGAGGAAACCATCCGCCTGATGAATTCCATCCACTCTGGATCCCCCACAGACCCATGCCCTCACCACATCTTCAACAAAGTAGACTCCGTCATAGCACCGCACCTCCGAGACGTCATCAACTGCTCCTTCAACTCCGCTACCTTCCCAGAAGTCTGGAAACACGCTGAACTCACCGCCCTTCTGAAAAAACCAACAGCGGACCCCACCGAACTCAAAAATTACCGCCCCATCTCGCTTCTTCCATTCCCGGCCAAAGTCATCGAGAAAGCCGTCAACAATCAGCTCGCCGCCTTCCTCGAAGCCAACAAATCCCTCGACCCCTCACAATCTGGCTTCCGAGCAAAACACAGCACTGAGACCGCCCTCATCGCAGCAACAGACGACATTCGAACTCTACTGGACAATGGAGACACAGTCGCCCTCATCCTCCTCGACCTCTCTGCAGCATTCGACACAGTCTGCCACAGCACCCTTCTACAACGCCTCAATAACATCGGAATCCAAGGAAAAGCACTTGAATGGATCACCTCGTTCCTCACCGGAAGAACCCAGAGAGTCCGCCTTCCTCCATTCAAGTCCGAGGCCTCTGAAGTCATCTGCGGCGTACCTCAAGGATCCTCACTCAGTCCCACCCTCTTCAACGTATACATGAGCCCCCTCGCGGCCATCGCCCGCCAACACAACCTCAACATCATCTCTTACGCGGATGACACTCAACTGATCCTTTCTCTCACCAAGGACCCCAGCACCGCCAAAACTAACCTACACGAAGGAATGAAAGAAGTCGCAGAATGGATGAAACAAAGCCGTCTGAAACTGAACTCAGACAAAACAGAAGTCCTCATCTTAGGTACATCCCCCTCTGCTTGGGACGACTCCTGGTGGCCGGAAGCCCTCGGAAAAGCACCCATCCCGACAGACCACGCACGGAACCTTGGCGTCATCCTGGATTCTTCACTCTCAATGAACAAACAAGTCAGCGCCGTATCCTCTTCCTGCTTCAACATTCTTCGCATGCTCAGAAAAACATTTCGCTGGATCCCCTCCGAAACAAGGAAAACAGTCACCCACGCTCTGGTCACGAGCCGACTGGACTACGGAAACACCTTCTACGCAGGTACCACCGCTAAACTCCAGGAGAAACTCCAACGAATCCAAAACGCCTCAGCCAGGCTCATATTAGACATCCCACGCAACGAACACATCTCTGGTCACCTTAAAGACCTCCACTGGCTACCCGTCAATAAGAGGATCACTTTCCGACTGCTTACCCACGCACACAAATCACTCTACGACATCGGACCAGATTGCCTCAACTCTCGACTGTCCTTCTACACCCCCTCCCGCCAACTACGTTCTTCCAGCCAAGCCTTCGCCACTGTACCTCGCATCAACAAGACCACCATGGGAGGCAGATCCTTTTCATATCTGGCTGCTAAAACATGGAACTCACTCCCCGCTTACCTTCGCCTCACCCAGAACCACCTAGCGTTCAGAAAGCAGCTTAAAACGTGGATATTTGACAAATAATCCTCCTCTCCTTCCTAAGCGCCTTGAAACCCTCTGGGTATGTAGTGCGCTATACAAATTTTATGACTTGACTTGACTTGACTTGACATCGTGAGTACGACTCCAGTGTCCCGCTCCTTCGACGCCGTCCCCCGGGCCCGAAAGACGCCAGTAGCGACGCCGCTACTGATCGCCTCGACATCACAACCCCTCTCGGCGCCGTGAGCGCTGCTCACTCTTGCAAAGACGACATCGACAACGACGCCGTATTCTGCTCTGCCACCGTGAGCGCTGCTCCGGCGCGACATCCCTCGACGCCGCTGCGGATCGCCCCGACCCCGAGGCTCGATCGACGCCGACGCCCCGACGCGATACTTCTCGACACCGTGGATCATCGCTTGCTTCATTCTAAAAGGTACTGTGTTTGTGGGGTCTATTTTGACCCCGGGCTCCACGTAGCGCTTCTCGCGCTCGACGCCGAACCTTTGGAATAACTTTGCCTCAACGTCGTGTGACTCCTGTGGGGGTTACATTGTTGCCAAGAAATGTGCTTTAGTGAAGAAGAGTAACCTTTGTTGCTAAAGAACTATATACTAAGAAGAAACTTTACCTGAACTATTATTTTTTCTGCCAAAGAGTATTTATTGAGATTGTGGTATATTTTTGTCGTTATTTGGTCTTGTGCTAAGCCTTATATAAACATTCTTATTTTTATAATACCTTCAGTGTTGTGTCCATTTCTGGTGTATTCACTTTATTATTGTATGTGGTCGTAAATGCTTAACACGCTGCCTCTGAGACAGGCATGTCTGCTCTGCCAAGCTACCAAGGGGGTGAGCAGGGGTTATCTGAGTGTGTGATCCCCTTGCCCTGACTAGAGGAGGTGGGTCCCTATTTGTCAGAAGTGTATACCTCTGCCAACTGGAGACCAGCCGATTCTAACAGTTAGCCTCTCTGATGAACCTTTGGCATCGACAATTGTTTCGCCACTAGTGACTGTGTACATATTTGTAACTTTAGGACTTGATGGTTACCTCCCTATATACAATTCTGTTTGCCGGAGCAGTTTATAGACACAAGCCATTGAAAATGGCCATAGGTTTGTTTGGTTTATTGGGAAAGGTTGTGTTCGATGATAAAGAAGATTTTCTCTTTCTCCATGAAAAAACATTATGACAAACACAGTAGCTTTGGCATATCTATTGAGATAAACATTGTTTAAGCAATAGGCCTTTAAGGATAGGTAGCTATTAAAATGCATGAAAGATTGTACACTGATGTTGTGTTCCTGTGAATGTCACAGGTCACTGTGCTACCTTGCTTTAATAAAACTTTGGGGTAGAATATTTGTCCTGATAAGATCAAAAGTAAGCCCCATAAGATGGGTTGTAGACTATTTTTCTAATATTCCTTTTATATATATTCATGGTGTTCTGACTGTATGTGTAATGGTTGCTTTTTAGGTAAGCATTTGAACAGTGTAGAGGCCTTAGTTTGGGTGTCAAGTTTTCAAAGATAGACTTGCTTCTTTCCTGAATATGAATCTGCAATCTTCTGCAATTGGTCTGTCCATGTGTCATTCTCACTCTGCTTCAATGCAGCATTCAGCGCAGGGCAAAGGGTAGGCCAACTTGAGTTATTGACTCCATTACCAAAGGAGTGACAGCATTTTGTGTAATCACATGGTAACCTGTGCCTGAAAAATGCTAGAAATGGGTAAAATGGCTGGTGAGACAATCCAGTAGTATTGCATTATATCTTTTAAAAAGTCCCAGTTTCTTTCCTATCTTCTATTTTTCAATGTTATCTTTTTTTAGCGCACACTCTAGCTCTGCTATTGGCTCATTTCAGCTGTCATGCGCCTCATCCAGTGCGACCATTGCTTCTAAACTAGACAGATATCAATTTTTTAGTGTTTGTAAGAAACTGGGTTACTGGTTGAGGGAGGTGAAACACTACTCAAGCAGCAAACACAATCATTGTCACTGTGAAATAACAAGCTATCCCTAAATTACCCTGTGCTCAACCCCTGGGAAGCTTGGCACAGAGCAGTTAGGCTTAACTCAAAGGCACTGTGTAAAATATTTGTGCAACATTTCAAACAGTAATAACATTAGAACATCACACAAGAAGAATCACACACCAAATTAGAGAAATAGAGTACATTTTAATAAATAAAACACAACCAAATGGAATAAATCCAATCAGTAGCACCGGAAATATGCAGATTTATAAATGTCACGGGAAATAGCTCCAAAAAGTACAAAGCGCCAACAGTGGATATCTGGTCGTGCCAGTCTGGAACAAAGTCACAGGGTCAGGTCAACCACGATGGAGTGTGGACTGACTGCGGAAACCCAGATAGGCCCCTGAACAAGAGTATGTTAAATCGTGGTTGCAGAGCATTGGAGGTCCTGTGTCCAGGATGTGCAATACTACCGAAACAATGCGAATACTGGGATGGATATGTGTTGCGCAGCCTCTGTTCCATGGGAGGGCCAGCCCTTCCTTCACCAACTTTCACCTCAGTTTCTATCTGGCAAGCCTAACTCCCTTAGATGCCCAAACAAAACTCACTAATTTCCTCTGTACCTTATTAATTATTAATTTAAGGGAACTCAAACGGGATACAATTGAAAAGATAAGTCAGTTTAAGTAGTACATGTAAACAAAAAAAGGATACACTGTTCCCCAGAGTGAGCAAAAATTAGAAGAACCAAGCAATAGGTGGAAGCCCCAATAGTTGAGTGAAAGGGAGGGGAGTCCCCCTTTTGGAACTAAAACCCTCACACACTCAGCAAGCTAGGTGTCATGCTTCATCATCTGGGTTTTGCCGTTAGACCGGCTTCTCTTCCTCCCAACTACGTCTGGGTAGGTCTCCGGTTGATGTCCGTCCGGCGGACAGGGTACCTACAAACGGCGTGCCTTACATGGGAGAAGAGCGTTTCCGCCACTTATTGATTTTAGTAGGGTCCCACTAAGATGCAGCAGGACCTCATGGCCTGCTCCAACGTTTCCTGCGGAAGGTAATATTCTCCCCTCCCACAGCGTGTAGCACAGTTTTCCCTCCTAGGTCCTGCTGAATTGCTATAAGAGTATGAAACATGTCCACCACTAGGTAGAACATACTTTTCTGGATCCTAGCACCAGTGTGTATTTTCTCCTCACTGTTTTTAGTAAGGTAGCTAACCACACCATTAAAAATACATAGTGGATTATCTAACCTTTTTTAATCACCACTTTTCCCTTTACGTCTACACTTCTCCTAAGGCCCTCACACCCACATGCACCAACTGGCAGGAACAAAAGATCCCCGTTAAAGAGCCCCTTTATGGGTGCCCGTCAGATATTGCACCGCCAGTCTGACGAGGGGCAAAACCCAGATGATGAAGCATGACACTTAGCTTGCTGGGTGTGTGAGGGTTTTAGTTCTGAAAGGGGGACTCCCCTCCCTTTCATTTAACTATTGGGGCCTCCACCTGTTGCTTGGTTCTTCTAATTTTTACTCACTCTGCGGAACAGTGTATCCTTTTTTTGTTTATATAGTCTCAGGGCTTATACACTGGACCCCGTAAAAGATATCCCTCCCGGTTCCTCTCTTTATTGGTTAGTTCAGGTAGTACAACCATTTTATTTAGATTTGTTCTCCCATATATAGTCAAGGGTAAATTCCGCCTACCAAGTATTATATACACCTCCTTTGCTATCCACTCCAAATTAAACTGGGGAGTATTTTACAACGGTTTAATGATGCTAATGCCAAGGTATCTAGGCTTATTCTGTATATTTTCCTTCCCATCTAGTACATTCCAACACATTATTTTGGTTTTTGTGTTATTAACCAGATACCCAGATAATGCCCCGAAATCTTTCACTAATGTTTTCATCCGGGGGATGCTTCAGACCTGGTCCGCAGTAACAATTACCAAATCATCTGCATACTGAGCTACTTTAGTTTTATATGTGCCTGTGCTGAAAGGGATGACCAGATCAGCCTGTCTCAATTTCTGGGCCTATTGTTCAATATATATGTCAAATAAAGGGGAGATAGGGCAGCCCTGCAGTGTACCTCCAGTTATCGGAAAACTGCATGTAAGAGACCCATTAAGGAGGATTCTAGGTGTAGGTTGTGGGATAAGGCCTTCAACGTAGTTATAAAGAAGGGGCCAAACCCCATAGCCACCAAGTATTCCCATAGGTAGACCTAGCAAACACAATTAAAAGCCTTGGTGGTGTCCAAATTTACTTACGCCAAAGGGATCGAACGTGTTTGGCCAGATAAAAACAACCAATGAATTACTGGGTCAATTCATGGATTTGCCTCCCTGGAATAAACCCTTTTTGGTTGAGATGGATAAGTTGAGGAGCCAATTTAGCTAAGCTCCCTGCTAAAATGCTGACAAAGATCTTATAGTCTGCATTAAGCAGGGATATTGGGCGATATGACTCTGCCTTCTCTGGGCCCTTAGATGGTTTAAGAATCACTACCATATTGGCCTCTTTCCATGATTTCGGAACCTTCACCTTCCCTGAATATACCAAATTAAACAAGTTCTCCCAAACTGGGAAAACTTCTTCAATTAGAAGTTGATAAACTTCCGAAGAATGGTATCAAAGTTGGCAACCTTCCCATTCTTGGCTCTGGTCAAGGTCTCCCTTATCTGTGCTTCCAAACTCCCTTCCCTTCAACATTGGGAGATCGATTGCCCCAACCAATATTTAAGCTGACGGAGTTCAAGGAAGGTGTCTTCCTCATATAACACGGAGAAGAAGAAGACCATGTGATTTTCCATAGCGATACAAAAAGGAATGGTATCAAAGTTGGCAGCCTTCCCATTCTTGGCTCTGGTCAAGGTCTCCCTTATCAGTGCTTCCAAACTCCCTTCCCTTCACTAGTCAACATTGGGAGATAGATTACCCCAATCAATATTTAAGCTGACGGGGTTCAGGGAGGGTGTCTTCCTCATATAACAGGGAGAAGAAGAAGACCATGTGTATTTCCATCCCTTCACAATCATCAATCCCTCCTCCGATGGGCCCTTCAGTTCTTTGATCACATTCCTGGTTCTTTTTACCCTGGCCTTCCAGGCAAGCAGGGCCCCAGCTTTTACCCGATACTCAAATTGCCTCAAATTACCTATCTGCCACTTAGCCTTACACTCAGAGTACAATTTAATTTTGTAATTCAGTTGCACCTCTTCTAATCTTCTTTCCAACCTCTTCCTATCCTCCCCTCTCCTCAGGGTTGTATAGCGGCCTCTAATTTTCCCACTTCTCTTTCCAATCATGAAAGTTCTGCACTCTCTTTACTTCCCTTTGCGCTGCCAAGACTTTTCAAAGCCTCCCGTATACACGCATGAAAAGCATCCCACTGTACCCAATGGGTTGTAGTGCCTTTGTTAATCATAAAGTATTCAGATGCAACTTTCTTTAAAGTAAGCATCAGTTCCCCATCTAAAAGAAGGGTGCATTTAGGTGTCCACTTTATATTAGGCTTACTTCCTGGGACCTGCAGTGTCATTGATACTGCTGAGTGATCAGAAATATGGGTTGATTGGTGAGAGATATTCTTAATGTTGACCATGCAACCTCTTTCAACTAAAAAATAATCCTTTCAGGAATAATAACAATATTTTTTACTGTGGATAGTTTAACCTCTCAGCTGACCTTTCAGGTGTCTCCATACATCCACTAGCCCTAGATCCTGCATCATATTTTTCATAGCCGGTCTTACACTATCCAGTGGGGCACCATCACTTCATGTGGAGCGATCCACAAATTGGTCCAACAGAATATTAAAAGCACCCCCCAAAATTAGTGGGGCCACGGCCCCAGCTAATTTTAACTCAAGGTCTATTTTATGCTGCGGTTCATCTTCATTTGGGCTGTAGAACCAGCCACAAATAAATTCATAATCCGCCCATTTCATTACAGTAGAAACCCATCTCCCAGAGCTATCCGTAAGTGTGGATTTAAGCTCGATCCCAGCAACCTTCATTATTAAGCTTGCTTGCTGCTCTCTTGCAACATTGTACTTCATCAGAAACTGAAAAGTTCTGGACACAACCTGCCTGCGAAATAGTTCCCTACTCTCGCCTGCCACCAGATGTGTCTCCTGCAGAATTATTATAAGGGCCTGGCTTTCTTCCAAGTACCTCAGGACCATCCTTTGCCTAGATCTTGACCTAAGACCATTCACGTTCCAGGTGAGAATAACTATATTATCCATCCTGTCCACCCCAACACCTGCTCTATTACTAACATTCTGGAGTATTTCAATCCAAGTGATAATGAGGACTTTTCATTTAAAAATGTTATCCTACTGCTCCCCACCCGAGCACCTTCACCACCCCAACTGCACTGCTTCCCCCCACCCAAACCTGGGGAAGCCTACTGTAGAGGCCTCAAAATGCCTATATGGGCTAGACATTGGGGGTGGGGGTATTAAAAAAATACACAGATTTGCCATGCTTTTAGCACCACTAAAACCATTAGTCAGATCTCCCGCCCCTGCTGGTCTATAGTTGACTTTCTTCGTTCATCAGATTAGTAATTCATTTTTATAGAAGCTATTAACGCATCAACATCTTCCAATGACTAATAATTATACATTTGATAGTCCCACATTATGCGGAGCAGTGTGGGAAATTTTAATTTAACCATGGCCTCCTCAATTCATCCATCTTAGTTCCAAGTTCCCATTGCCTTTGTTCCGAAGATTTGCAGATATACAATCTAATTACCAGACAGAAACCTTTACATGGACCATTCTTTAGGGCCCCACTATGATAGCCCCTGTAACAGTGTACGAGAGAATGTTCACCAATATCTTCCTCGGTTTGGACCTGAGAGGATTGCGGCAAAAGGGATCTCTGTGTGCTCTTTGGATTTCTTGCTCGAGATTTATATTGATATTTTCCTTTAAACTGTATCACAATGGATGTTTATGATAAAGGCCTTCATATCTGGACCCTCCTCAGGTTCCGGAATATTCAAGAATCTTAAATTATTCAGTTGGTAATGGTTCTCTAAGATCTCAAGTTCACCCCTTAAGCTTTGGTTTTGCTTACCCAATTTAGAAATTCCCGACGGGCTTTTGTCACGTCTTGTTTAATTTCCCCCAACTCATTTTCCAAGATCTTGGTACTGAGGGCAATCTCATCTAATTTTTGAGTTAACTGCGAACACGAGGCTTGTATTCCAACCTGATTGGCTTCTGAAACTACAAAATGGGTCTTAATTTAATTTTTCAGACCCAATAAAATACTGGCTAAAGACTCGTCTGTATTTCCTGTAGCCCCCTCCTCTGTCTCACAAGCCCCATCTCTCCGGGGCTGAAGTTCTTCAGACTCCACTGGAGACCTCATTGTTGCCAGAGCATCGAACCTATTACTGATAGGCACTGTCAGTATGTTCGCTCGTGATGTTCCTTGGTCAAATCTCGGTTTGCTTATCCGTTCTGGTTGGGAGCCCTACTAGTTTCTCTAGAACCGCTCTCAAGACCTTTGTTCTCCACATCAGGTACTACTACACCAATGTTTTGGGGAATCGCTTTCCCGAAGCTTCCCCTCTGCACACTGGGCAGAACACGAAAGAAGGATTTAAGTGAGGGTGTTATTTTAATAGGTACTGTAGGGGCCTTTTTACTCCTTTACCCAGGTTTTTAACTGGAGATTTGCCAGCTCTCCTACCTTGATTGCCCCCTCTACCTTGCCTTCCTCGTCTTCCTGTGGCAGGACCCTTTATCTCCTGTGTTAGCCCCTGTGATCGGTCTACTGTTAAATTGCGTCCAATTTTACCTCGCACTAAATTTTCGGTAAATAAAGTACACCTAGAGGATTTATCTCCAAGTTCTCTTTCTAAGGGAGCTTCCTTCTCCATATGCAGGAAATGAAACTTTCTTTCCCAAGCTTGTTCAGTGAAAGAAGTGAAACTTCTTGTCTCTTCTGGCTCTCCTCACCTCAGATCTTCCAAGGAAGAGGACCAGCCACTGCTCTCCGTGGCGAGGGTCTCACAAGGCTGTGGGGAGCCGCAGCTTGTGCTGGCTCTGCCACCAGACCTTGCGCTGGCTACCCGGCAGCACCAAAGCTCTCGCTCTGCCTCTATCCCCCACAACTCCGCAGTCACAGCAGCCCCCACACCAGTAGCACTGGTGCCCAGGATTTTCAGAGTGATATCTAAACATGCGTTGAAGTAATGTGTAAACAGAGTTATGGACAGTATCAGGTTTTTATTTGAACACCTCTAGCATGCATATGACCAGTGATATAGCTGGACAATATAGTCCTGGAAATGTGATACAACGTAGGTGCAATTCTCAAGTCACTCGCGCTTTTGCTGCACCTGCTGAACCATAATTCTTAGATTTCTCAGAGGCAAAAACATATTAGAGACAGCAACATTGTCAGTAAGCACACTTGAAAACAAAGCACAGTATCACGAAAAGGTAACAAATATTTGTTCTATTTTGAAAGGAATGCTTGTCATGTACCCCCATGTAAATCAGGTGGTAATCTCTGCAAAATGTGCATCAGAGTAGATAAAATTACTTCTGGAATTGACTCTGTGCTTCTACTAGCACAAAAACAGCTCCACATGGCCACCTCCAGGGAACTTTCCTGAAAGCAAGGTACCTGAACTGTCCTTGCGGGCGACGCTTTCAACATCTGGAAATTATGTGAGTACAGACCTTGTCCTACCCACAGCACTAATGCAGACCAAAATGCACTAAGCACTCCCCTTTACCATATGAGTGATATACTATATTACAAGTAAAACACAGGTTATAAAAATGAACCACTAAGTGGGAATTAGAACACTTTGTATTGAAAGAGATTGCATGCAAGAATTCAAATCCTATCTCCTGCTAACTTCTGTATAAAGAGCATGTTACACATTTTAGTACTTCATAAATAGACACACTCCTAGCTGATGCCTTGATATGAATTAAAGCAACGTATATGCAGCTGTATTGGCAGATAAATACTCATTTGCACATCCTCAGCACCCATTTTACCTGCAATACTCGCTCCTGCAGCGTCTGTGGTCCCAAGTGATGTTCCAGATTTCTCAGATGTTTTTGAAGTGTCCACATCACCTTGAGGAACTGTAAGTACAGGTATGAAATAACCTGATTAACATTAGGTATACCTATAGCAGAGTAAACAATCAGGAAAGATATCAAAGGTGGCTGTTTTCAGTCAGATTGCTGTGCTATCGATGTGGGTGTACCCCCTCCATCAAATGAGACAGGTGGTAAACTTTCCACACTGCGTCAAAACAGATGACAAGACTTCCATTTGACTCTTCTACTAAGCACTTAATTATACATTCACATGATCGACGTCTGGGAACCTTGGCAGCAGAATTATGAGTCGTACCTGTTGATGCAACTTTAAGCCTACTGTTTTTTTGTATATTTAATTTATCAAGAAAACACATAACCAAAAGCCAGCAGACCCATGGGCCACGTTTTTATACATTTATTCAGCTTAAAGTCCTGCCCAAAATCCTGCCCCTTCTAGACTAGGATGACAAAGTGAAATAGTGACCTTTAAAATCGTCCTCTAGGGACTCCTGATTGTACCATGCGCCAATGCTCCTCTAATTGTCATGACCAAACAGTGGGTGCTATCTCTGTCTTTAAAAAGCATCACAGATGCTGCTCACGTCATCAGCGTTCATTAGCGCTCCAACTATGATTTCTCCCGTTCAGGGACATTTGCACTAATTGAGCAGTATCTGTATGACAGGAATTGTTGTATAGGTTACTTGCATGTGAACATTTTAATAATTCGGCTTTCTGTGTTTACGCCTCTTTGATGTGAATTCCTATTACAACGACAGTACTGCTCTTGATGACAAAATAATGCTACCATCATCATCTCGACCAATAGCTGAATATGGAAGTAAAGCGTAAAATGCATGCAGCGACATGCAAGAGAAAGTGACAACATGCCACCCCAAAGGGGGATAGAATAACATCTCGACCCATAACTGTGTATGCACAACTCGTAACTCCTCACCTTCTCTATGGAGTACAACATTCATGCATTTTCAGTGCTTCATAAAGAGGCATACATCTTTCGTAAAGAAAGATTTTCAGGTCGACACCCAGGCATGAGCTGAAGCAATGCAAGCACAAGTACACTGGCATATAACACACATTTATTATCACAGCCTTAGAAAATGTGATACCTGTGTTGTGGTTGGTCTCCAAGGTTCTGGACTTTTGAGGTCCGGTACTTGTATTTATGACACCAGTCCTAGCTTCCTTGAATATTTCTCGTAAACTGGATTTCTTGGAGGTCTCTGAATTCACCAAGTCATCCAGGCGCACTGCTGCTATAGGTTAAATAGGAAATAATGTGATTGGCACTAGTTGTAGTTATACCGATACTAGAGTGACCAAGCAAGGACATTATCGTAGGATGATGTAGTGGTTGTATGACATTACAACAGGGGCTTTTACCCCACGTGCCATTACAATGCTGTTTTTACAATGCAAGTCATTACAACGACTTGCGCTCTAAGCGCTCGATAGTGGAATAGTTTAATTTTCGATTCCAACTCCAGCCCACGTTACAGTAGCGAAAGTGTTGGAATAGAAAATTAAACTATTCCTTTTCCAACAGCGCCCTGCAGCGCAAGTCGTTGAAACGACTTGCGTTGTAAAAGCAGCGTCGTAATGGCAGCGCGGGGTAATGCCCGCGTTGTGATGGCTGCTCACGCAGAATAATATTACTTTTCTTGAAGACTCAGCTTCCAATAGCCCAATTACAGTTTCTCATGGCCATCTGATGACTAGAAACTATTCATGTGACAGAACGTTGAGATCTAGCACGGAGCATAAGGTTCAGATTTTGAGAATCAAGCGATTGAAATGGGGCGGGAGGACTCTGACATTCCAGGGGGGAAAGGTAATGAAATCCCTCCCTCTGGCCCTCCGCTCCCAACACAGCCTGCAGATGTTCAGAAAGCAGCTAAAGACCTGGCTGTTTCCGCCGACTGAGCTCTATTGTCTGACAACACACTTCCTGGGTCCCTGCCCCGTTTTCCATCTAACTCCGCTCAGTGCTAAGACACCCTAGGGTATTGCGCGCTTTACAAAATTAATTAATTCATTCATTCATTCATTCAAGGTGGGATACAGATGACTATAAACTATTCATGTGACTTCAAGCAAGGAATCAAGATGACCATAAACTATTCATGTGACTTCAAGGAGGGATCAAGGTGACCATAAACTATTCATGTAATTTCAAGGACGGGATCAAGATGACAATAAACTATTCATGTGACTTCGAAGCGGGATCAAGATGACCATAAACTATTCAAGTGACTTCAAGTAAGGGATCAAGATGACCATAAACTATTCATGTGACTTCAAGGCGGGATCAAGATGACCATAAACTATTCATGTGACTTCAAGGCGGGATGAAGATGACCATAAACTATTCATGTGAATTCAAGCTGGGATCAAGAGGACCATAAACTATTAATGTGACTTTAAGGCGGTATTTAAGATGACCATAAACTATTCATGTGTCTTTCTGTTGTATAGCATTTTAGCACCCTAGTGTAATTTTCCCAATTCGTGCCCTTACGTAGGTATAAATCACCATGTCCTTATATAGGGACAGATATCATAACCATATTTAGACATAGCTCATGCAGTCCAAATACAGCATGGCTACTTCCACTAGTTCTGAAAATCCACAACGATTTCTTGGCAAACTCGGCTTCAGCAGTTAGGGACTTCCCCTTGCTTGAATATTGATTTGTCCAAGAACTCATGGAGTTTTCTAAGAACTGAGACTCTTCGATGATGTTAATATGTCCACCATTACGACAAACTCTGCACCTTCAAGGTATAAATATGCCCACACTTGCCCAAGCAACACATGGTGGTTTGGAGCAGTTTAACTATATACTTGCCCTACAGCAAGTGCCGAAGGAACTCACCCTCCAGCAGACGCACTGAGAGAGACGCATCTTTAGTCTTGCGGAGAAATCCAGATCTAGTGTTTCCAAGCTCCCCTTGTGGGGTGTTGGGAAATCGAGTCCTGAAACTGACCTTCTTCATTCTAAACCAAGGTACGGAGCTGATTATACCCTAAGAGAAATCTTGGATAGATTCTTGGCAAAAGAATACAAAACTTATGCTACACCACACGTACTTCTTCCCTTGTGCTAGACGTCGGTTAGGTACATCGGGGTAGGCGTATATTAAAAGCACCAGTTGAGTACTTTTTAGTCTTTATTCATTTATGTATGTATTTTATGGCTTAGAAACCATACCATGCTTTTACAGTATTATTTTATAATGCTCTTCTTGCTGTACACATTATACTTTACAGCCAGTATTGCGATTGTAGCAGTTCATTTCTTCTGCATGAGAAAGAAGACTGTTCAATAAATACCTTTTTATTGAAAAAGCCAGTCTCTCCATTTCTCTGCACCTCTGGCGAAACGAAGCAGCACGGATGACTGAGTAAAATATCTATCTATTGTTTCCACGACTCTGAAGATCAGTTTTATCTTAGGGATACAAAGTCGTCATGTTTATGGGATTGTCAGAAACTAATCCCTTCTTGTAAAATTTCTAGTGACCTCTGAGCTAGCTGGCACTCACAATTAAATCTAATATATTCGATAGAGACCTAGTAGACATAAGTCCTACGTCACATCTATAGGATATATTATTCCAATGCTCAGAGCCTATTGGGAATATAGGAACTACACTACATTTGTATGATTCTTCAACCCTCACCTTCCCTAGCACAAAAACAGCTCCACATGGCCACCTCCAGGGAACCTTCCTGAAAGCAAGGTACCTGAACTGTCCTTGCGGGGTGAGGCTTTCAATATCTTGAAATTATGTGGGTACAGAGCTCGTCCTACCCACAGGACTAATGCAGACCAAAATACACTAAGCACTCCCCTTTACCATTTGAGTAATATACAGGATTACCAGTAAAAACAGGTTATAAAAATGCACCACTAAGTGGACAGTAGAACACTTTGTATTGAAAGAGATTGCATGCAAGAATTCACTACTTCATAAACAGACACACTCCTAGCTGATGCCTTGATATGAATTAAAGCAACGTATATGCAGCTGTATTGGCTGATAAATACTCATTTGCACATCCACAGCACCCATTTTACCTGCAATACTCTTTCCTGCAGTGTCTGTGGTCCCAAGTGATGTTCCAGATTTCTCAGATGTTTTTGAAGTGTCCACATCACCTTGAGGAACTGTAAGTACAGGTGAGAAATAACCTGATTAACATTAGGTATACCTATAGCAGAGTAAACAATCAAGAAAGATATCAAAGGTGGCTGTTTTCAGTCGGATTGTTGTGCTATCGATGTGGGTGTACCCCCTCCATCAAATGAGACAGGTGGTAAACTTTGCACACTGCGTCAAAACAGATGACAAGACTTCCATGTTGACTCTTCTACTAAGCACTTAATTATACATTCACATGATCGACTTCTGGGAACCTTGGCAGCAGAATTATGAGTCGTACCTGTTGATGCAACTTTAAGCCTACCGTTTCTTTGTATATTCAATTTATTAAGAAAATACATAACCAAAATGCACCACTAAGTGGAAAGTAGAACACTTTGTATTGAAAGAGATTGCATGCAAGAATTCACACCCTATCTCCTGCTAACTTCTGTATAAAGAGCATGTTGCACATTTTAGTACTTCATAAATAGACACACTCCTAGCGGATGCCTTGATATGAATTAAAGCAACGTATATGCAGCTGTATTGGCAGATAAATACTCATTTGCACATCCACAGCACCCATTTTACCTGCAATACTCGCTCCTGCAGCGTCTGTGGTCTCAAGTGATGTTCCAGATTTCTCAGATGTTTTTGAAGTGTCCACATCACCTGGAGGAACTGTAAGTACAGGTGAGAAATAACCTGATTAACATTAGGTATACCTATAGCAGAGTAAACAATCAAGAAAGATATCAAAGGTGGCTGTTTTCAGTCGGACTGCTGTACTATCGATGTGGGTGTACCCCCTCCATCAAATGAGACAGGTGGTAAACTTTCCACACTGCGTCAAAACAGATGACAAGACTTCCATTTTGACTCTTCTACTAAGCACTTAATTATACATTCACATGATCGACTTCTGGGAACCTTGGCAGCAGAATTATGAGTCGTACCTGTTGATGCAACTTTAAGCCTTCTGTTTCTTTGTATATTCAATTTATTAAGAAAATACATAACCAAAAATCAGCAGACCCGTGGGCCACATTTGCATACACTGATTCAGCGTAAAGTCCTGCCTAAAATCCTGCCCCTTCTAGACTAGGATGACAAAGTGAAATAGTGACCTTTAAAATCGTCCTCTAGGGACTCCTGATTGTACCATCCACCAATGCTCCTCTAATTGTTATCTCGCTCATATGTCATGGCCAAACAGTGGGTGCTATCTCTGTCTTTAAAAAGCTGTCCAGGTACTGCTCACGTCATCAGCGTTTAATAGAGCTCCAACTATGATTTCTCCCGTTCAGGGACATTTGTACTAATTGAGCAGTATCTGTATGCCAAAAATTGATGTATAGGTTACGTGCATGTGAACATTTTAATAATTATGCTTTATGTGTTTACGCCTCTTTGATGTGAATTCCTATTACAATGACAGTACTGCTCTTGATTACACAAAATTGCTACCATCATCATCTCGAACAATAGATTAATATGGAAGTAAAGCGTAAGATGTATGCAGCGACATGCAAGAGAAAGTGCCAATATGCCACCCCAAAGGGGGACAGAATACCATCTCGACCCATAACTGTGTATGCACAACCTCCTCACCTTCTCTATGGAGTACAACATTCATGCATTTTTATTGCTTCATAAAAAGGCATACATCTTTTGTAAAGAAAGATTTTCAGTTCGACACCCAGGCATGAGCAGAAGCAATGCAAGCACAAGTACACTGGCAGATAACGCACATTCATTATCACAGCCCTAGGAAAGGTCATACCTGTGTTGTGGTTGGTCTTCAAGGTTCTGGACTTTTGAGGTCCAGTACTTGTATTTATCACACCAGTCCTCTCTTCCTTGAATAATTCTCGTAAACTGGATTTCTCGGAGGTTTCTGAATTGACCAAGTCATCCAGGTGCACTGCAGCTAGAGGTTAAATAAGAAATAATGCTATTGGCACTAGCTGTAGTAATACCGATACAAGAGTAACCAAGCAAGGACATTATCGTAGGATGATGCAGTGGGATTGTTGCTACATAGACCATGTGAGTCACGTGACAAGCTCTGCACTCTCTTTCCAGATCAGAATAATATTACTTTTCTTGAAGACTCAACTTCTAATAGCCCAATTAGAGTTTCTCATGGACATCTGATGACTAGAAACTATTCATGTGACAAAACGCTGAGATCTAGCACGGAGCACAAGATTCAGATTTTGAGTATCAAGCGATTAAAATGGGGCGGGAGGACTCTGACATTCCAGGGAGGATAGTTATTGAATTTCCTCCCTCTGGCCCTCCGCTCCCAAAATGCCAGAAACCGGTCCCCGGTAGCTTGTCTCCTTTCTGGTGAAGAATTTCAGCCGACGACGGCTGAAATGCCAGAAACCGGTCCCCCCTAGCTTGTCTCCTTTCTGGTGAAGAATTGGCTTGGTAGTTTAGTCTGCCCTGTTTCCATGATGCACTGGGCCAGGGACAGACTGATTTGCATATAGCCAGGTTCTGAGCTGGGATGGTGCAGTGAGCTAAATAACGGTAATGGATCAAGCCCTGATCGTTGGACTGGGTAAGAGTGGTCTGCTTAATTCAGACACTCTGTTCATCACCACCCCCTTTTCTGAATCTCAACACAGCCTGCAGCTGTTCAGAAACCTGGATGTTTCCGCCGACTGAGCTCGTTGTCTGACAACACACGTCCCGGGTTCGTGCCCCTTTTTCCATCTACCTCTGCTCAGAGCTATGACACCCTCGTGTATTGTGCCCTTTACAAAAGTAATTAATTAATTCATTCATTCATTCAAGGTGGGATACAGATGACTATAAACTATTCATGTGACTTCAATCAAGGAATCAAGATGACCACAAACTATTCACGTGACTTCAAGGCGGGATCAAGATGACCATAACCTATTCATGTGACTTCAAGGCGGGATCAAGATGACCATAAACTATGTATGTGACTTCAAGGTGGTATTCAGATGACCATAAACTATTCAAGTGACTTCAAGGAAGGGATCAAGATGACCATTAACTATTCATGTGACTTCAAGGCGGGATCAATATGACCATAAATTATTCATGTGACTTCAAGGCGGGATGAAGATGACCATAAACTATTCATGCGACTTCAAGGTGGGATCAAGAGGACCATAAATTATTCATGTGACTTCAAGGTGGGATCAAGACGGCCATAAACTATTCCTGTGACTTCAAGGAAGGGATCAAGATGACCATAAACTATTCATTTGACTTCAAGGCAGGATCAAAATGACTATAAACAATTCATGTGACTTCAAGGTGGTATTCAAGATGATCATAAACTATTTATGTGACTTAAAGGCTGTATTCAAGATGACCATAAACTATTCATGTGACTTCAAGGCGGGATCAAGATGACCATAAACTATTCATGTGACTTCAAGGCGGGATCAAGATGACCATAAACTATTCATGTGACATCAAAGCCGGATGAAGATGACCATAAACTATTCATGTGACTTCAAGGTGGGATCAAGAGGACCATAAATTATTCATGTGATTTCAAGGCGGTACCCAAGACTACCATAAACTATTCCTGTGACTTCAAGGAAGGGATCAAGATGACCATGAACTATTCATGTGATTCAAGGCGGTATTCAAGATGTCCATAAACTATTCATGTGACTTCAAGGCTGTATTCAAGATGACCATAAACTATTCATGTGATTTCAAGGCGGGATCAAAATGACTATAAACTATTCATGTGACTTTAAGGTGGGACAAACAAGACTATAAATTATTCCTGTGACTTCAAAGAAGGGATCAAGATGACCATAAACTATTCATGTGACTTCAAGGCGGGATCAAGATGACTAGACACTATTCATGCGATTTTAAGGTGGGACAAAGAAGACTATAAACTATTCATGTTACTTTAAGGCAGGATAAAGAAGACTATAAACTATTCATGTGACTTCAAGGAGGGGATCAAGATGACCATAAACTATTTATGTGACTTCAAGTCGGAATCAAGATCTCTATAAACAATTCATCTGATTTCAAGGCGGGATCAAAATGACTATAAACTATTCATGTGACGTTAAGGTGGGACAAAGAAGACTATAAACTATTCATGTGACTTCAAGGAGGGGATCAAGATGACCATAAACTATTCATGTGACTTCAAGGCGGGATCAAGATGACCATAAACTATTCAAGTGACTTCAAGTAAGGGATCAAGATGACCATAAACTATTCATGTGACTTCAAGGCGGGATCAAGATGACCATAAACTATTCATGTGACTTCAAGGCGGGATGAAGATGACCATAAACTATTCATGTGAATTCAAGCTGGGATCAAGAGGACCATAAACTATTAATGTGACTTTAAGGCAGTATTTAAGATGACCATAAACTATTCATGTGTTTTTCTGTTGTATAGCATTTTAGCACCCTAGTGTAATTTTCCCGATTCGTGCCCTTACGTAGGTATAAATCACCATGTCCTTATATAGGCACAGATATCATAACCATATTTAGACATAGCTCATGCAGTTCAAATACAGCATGGTTACTTCCACTAGTTCTGAAAATCCACAACGATTTCTTGGCAAACTCGGCTTCAGCAGTTAGGGACTTCCCCTTGATTGAATATTGATTTGTCCAAGAACTCATGGAGTTTTCTAAGAACTGAGACTCTTCGATGATGGTAATATGTCCACCATTAAGTCAAACTCTGCACCTTCAAGGTATAAATATGCCCACACTTGCCCAAGCAACACACGGTGGTTTGGAGCAATTTAACTATATACTTGCCCTACAGCAAGTGCCGAAGGAACCCACCCTCCTAGAGACGCACTGAGAGAGACGCATCTTTTCTCTTGCGGAGAAATACAGATCTAGTGTTTCCAAGCTCCCCTTGTGGGGTGTTGGGAAATCGAGTCCTGAGACTGACCTTCTTCATTCTAAACCAAGGTACGGAGCTGATTATACCCTAAGAGAAATCTTGGATAGATTCTTGGCAAAAGAATACAAAACTTATGCTACACCACACATACTTCTTCCCTTGTGCTAGACTTAGGTTAGGTACATCGGGGTAGGCGTATTTTAAAAGCACCAGTTGAATACTTTTTAGTCTTTATTTATTTATGTATGTATTTAATGGCAAAGAAACCATACCATGCTTTTACAGTATTATTTTATAATACTCTTCTTGCTGTACACATTATACTTTACAGCCAGTATTGCGATTGTAGCAGTTCATTTCTTCTGCATGAGAAAGAAGACTGTTCAATAAATACCTTTTTATTGAAAAAGCCAGTCTCTCCATTTCTCTGCACCTCTGGCAAAACGAAGCAGCACGGATGACTGAGTAAAATATCTATCTATTGTTTCCACGACTCTGAAGATCAGTTTTATCTTAGGGATACAAAGTCGTCATGTTTATGGGATTGTCAGAAACTAATCCCTTCTTGTAAAATTTCTAGTGACCTCTGAGCTAGCTGGCACTCACAATTAAATCTAATATATTCGATAGAGACCTAGTAGACATAAGTCCTACGTCACATCTATAGGATATATTATTCCAATGCTCAGAGCCTACTGGGAATATAGGAACTACACTACATTTGTATGATTCTTGAACCCTCACCTTCCCTAGCACAAAAACAGCTCCACATGGCCACCTCCAGGGAACCTTCCTGAAAGCAACGTACCTGAACTGTCCTTGCGGGGTGAGGCTTTCAACATCTTGAAATTATGTGGGTACAGAGCTCGTCCTACCCACAGGACTAATGCAGACCAAAATACACTAAGCACTCCCCTTTACCATTTGAGTAATATACAGGATTACCAGTAAAAACAGGTTATAAAAATGCACCACTAAGTGGACAGTAGAACACTTTGTATTGAGAGATTGCATGCAAGAATTCACTACTTCATAAACAGACACACTCCTAGCTGATGCCTTGATATGAATTAAAGCAACGTATATGCAGCTGTATTGGCAGATAAATACTCATTTGCACATCCACAGCACCCATTTTACCTGCAATACTCTTTCCTGCAGTGTCTGTGGTCCCAAGTGATGTTCCAGATTTCTCAGATGTTTTTGAAGTGTCCACATCACCTTGAGGAACTGTAAGTACAGGTGAGAAATAACCTGATTAACATTAGGTATACCTATAGCTGAGTAAACAATCAAGAAAGATATCAAAGGTGGCTGTTTTCAGTCGGATTGTTGTGCTATCGATGTGGGTGTACCCCCTCCATCAAATGAGACAGGTGGTAAACTTTGCACACTGCGTCAAAACAGATGACAAGACTTCCATTTTGACTCTTCTACTAAGCACTTATTATACATTCACATGATCGACTTCTGGGAACCTTGGCAGCAAAATTATGAGTCGTACCTGTTGATGCAACTTTAAGCCTACCGTTTCTTTGTATATTCAATTTATTAAGAAAATACATAACCAAAATGCACCACTAAGTGGAAAGTAGAACACTTTGTATTGAAAGAGATTGCATGCAAGAATTCACACCCTATCTCCTGCTAACTTCTGTATAAAGAGCATGTTGCACATTTTAGTACTTCATAAATAGACACACTCCTAGCTGATGCCTTGATATGAATTAAAGCAACGTATATACAGCTGTATTGGCAGATAAATACTCATTTGCACATCCACAGCACCCATTTTACCTGCAATACTCGCTCCTGCAGCGTCTGTGGTCTCAAGTGATGTTCCAGATTTCTCAGATGTTTTTGAAGTGTCCACATCACCTGGAGGAACTGTAAGTACAGGTGAGAAATAACCTGATTAACATTAGGTATACCTATAGCAGAGTAAACAATCAAGAAAGATATCAAAGGTGGCTGTTTTCAGTCGGATTGCTGTGCTATCGATGTGGGTGTACCCCCTACATCAAATGAGACAGGTGGCCAACTTTCCACACTGCATCAAAACAGATGACAAGACTTCCATTTTTACTCTTCTACTAAGCACTTAAATATACATTCACATGATCGACTTCTGGGAACCTTGGCAGCAGAATTATGAGTCGTACCTGTTGATGCAACTTTAAGCCTTCTGTTTCTTTGTATATTCAATTTATTAAGAAAATACATAACCAAAAATCAGCAGACCCGTGGGCCACATTTGCATACACTGATTCAGCGTAAAGTCCTGCCTAAAATCTTGCCCCTTCTAGACTAGGATGACAAAGTGAAATAGTGACCTTTAAAATCGTCCTCTAGGGACTCCTGATTGTACCATCCACCAATGCTCCTCTAATTGTTATCTCGCTCATATGTCATGGCCAAACAGTGGGTGCTATCTCTGTCGTTAAAAAGCTGTCCAGGTACTGCTCACGTCATCAGCGTTCAATAGAGCTCCAACTATGATTTCTCCTGTTCGGGGACATTTGTACTAATCGAGCAGTATCTGTATGCCAAAAATTGATGTATAGGTTACGTGCATGTGAACATTTTAATAATTATGCTTTATGTGTTTACGCCTCTTTGATGTGAATTCCTATTACAATGACAGTACTGCTCTTGATTACACAAAATTGCTACCATCATCATCTCGAACAATAGATTAATATGGAAGTAAAGCGTAAGATGTATGCAGCGACATGCAAGAGAAAGTGCCAATATGCCACCCCAAAGGGGGACAGAATACCATCTCGACCCAAAACTGTGTATGCACAACCTCCTCACCTTCTCTATGGAGTACAACATTCATGCATTTTCATTGCTTCATAAAGAGGCATACATCTTTTGTAAAGAAAGATTTTCAGGTCGACACCCAGGCATGAGCTGAAGCAATGCAAGCACAAGTACACTGGCAGATAACGCACATTCATTATCACAGCCCTAGGAAAGGTCATACCGGTGTTGTGGTTGGTCTTCAAGGTTCTGGACTTTTGAGGTCCAGTACTTGTATTTATCACACCAGTCCTCTCTTCCTTGAATAATTCTCGTAAACTGGATTTCTCGGAGGTCTCTGAATTGACCAAGTCATCCAGGCGCACTGCAGCTAGAGGTTAAATAAGAAATAATGCTATTGGCACTAGCTGTAGTAATACCGATACAAGAGTAACCAAGCAAGGACATTATCGTCGGATGATGCAGTGGGATTGTTGCTCCATAGACCACGTGAGTCACGTGACAAGCTCTGCACTCTCTTTTCAGATCAGAATAATATTACTTTTCTTGAAGACTCAACTTCTAATAGCCCAATTAGAGTTTCTCATGGACATCTGATGACTAGAAACTATTCATGTGACAAAACGCTGAGATCTAGCACGGAGCACAAGATTCAGATTTTGAGAATCAAGCGATTAAAATGGGGCGGGAGGACTCTGACATTCCAGGTGTGATAGTTATTGAATTTCCTCCCTCTGGCCCTCCGCTCCCAAAATGCCAGAAACCGGTCCCCGGTAGCTTGTCTCCTTTCTGGTGAAGAATTGGCTTGGTAGTTTAGTCTGCCCTGTTCCCATGATGCACTGGGCCAGGGACAGACTGATTTGCATATAGCCAGGTTCTGAGCTGGGATGGTGCAGTGAGCTAAATAACGGTGATGGATCAAGCCCTGATCTTTGGACTGGGTAAGAGTGGTCTGCTTAATTCAGACACTCTGTTCATCACCACCCCCTTTTCTGAATCGTTTTTTGGCCACTATAGGTGTGGTAGGGTATACTCAGACATGAGTCCCTTGCTCACTGCACCATCAGGATTCAAGCAAGCCGGGCCGACGACGGCTGAAATACCAGAAACCGGTCCCCGGTAGCTTGTCTCCTTTCTGGTGAAGAATTGGCTTGGTAGTTTAGTCTGCCCTTTTCCCATGATGCACTGGGCCTGGGACAGACTGATTTGCATATAGCCAGGTTCTGAGCTGGGATGGTGCAGTGAACTAAATAACGGTGATGGATCAAGCCCTGATCTTTGGACTGGGTAAGAGTGGTCTGCTTAATTCAGACACTCTGTTCATCACCACCCCCTTTTCTGAATCGTTTTTTGGCCACTATAGGTGTGGCAGGGTATACTCAGACATGAGTCCCTTGCTCACTGCACCGTATGGATTCAAGCAAGCCGGGCTGACGACGGCTGAAATGCCAGAAACCGGTCCCCGGTAGCTTGTCTCCTTTCTGGTGAAGAATTGGCTTGGGAGTTTAGTCTGCCCTGTTTCCATGATGCACTGGGCCAGGGACAGACTGATTTGCATATAGCCAGGTTCTGAGCTGGGATGGTGCAGTGAGCTAAATAACGGTAATGGATCAAGCCCTGATCTTTGGACTAGGTAAGAGTGGTCTGCTTAATTCAGACACTCTGTTCATCACCACCCCCTTTTCTGAATCCCAACACAGCCTGCAGCTGTTCAGAAACCTGGATGTTTACGCCGACTGAGCTCGTTGTCTGACAAAACACGTCCCGGGTTCCTTCCCCTTTTTCCATCTACCTCTGCTCAGCGCCATGACACCCTCGGGTATTGCGCGCTTTACAAAAGTAATTAATTAATTCATTCATTCATTCAAGGTGGGATACAGATGACTATAAACTATTCATGTGACTTCAATCAAGGAATCAAGATGACCATAAACTATTCATCTGACTTCAAGGCGGGATCAAGATGACCATAAACTATTCATGTGACTTCAAGGTGGGATGAAGATGACCGTAAACTATTCATGCGACTTCAAGGTGGGATCAAGAGGACCATAAATTATTCATGTGACTACAAGGTGGGATCAAGACGGCCATAAACTATTCCTGTGACTTCAAGGAAGGGATCAAGATGAACATAAACTATTCATTTGACTTCTAGGCAGGATCAAAATGACTATAAACAATTCATGTGACTTCAAGGTGGTATTCAAGATGACCATAAACTATTCATGTGACTTCAAGGCGGGATCAAGATGACCATAAACTATTCATGTGACTTCAAGGCGGGATCAAGATGACCATAAACTATTCATGTGACATCAAAGCCGGATGAAGATGACCATAAACTATTCATGTGACTTCAAGGTGGGATCAAGAGGACCATAAATTATTCATGTGATTTCAAGGCGGTACCCAAGACGACCATAAACTATTCCTGTGACTTCAAGGAAGGGATCAAGATGACCATAAACTATTCATGTGACATCAAAGCCGGATGAAGATGACCATAAACTATTCATGTGACTTCAAGGTGGGATCAAGAGGACCATAAATTATTCATGTGATTTCAAGGCGGTACCCAAGACTACCATAAACTATTCCTGTGACTTCAAGGAAGGGATCAAGATGACCATGAACTATTCATGTGATTTCAAGGCGGGATCAAAATGACTTTAAACTATTCATGTGACTTTAAGGTGGGACAAACAAGACTATAAACTATTCCTGTGACTTCAAAGAAGGGATCAAGATGACCATAAACTATTCATGTGACTTCAAGGCGGGATCAAGATGACTAGACACTATTCATGCGATTTTAAGGTGGGACAAAGAAGACTATAAACTATTCATGTTACTTTAAGGCAGGATAAAGAAGACTATAAACTATTCATGTGACTTCAAGGAGGGGATCAAGATGACCATAAACTATTTATGTGACTTCAAGTCGGAATCAAGATCTCTATTAACAATTCATCTGATTTCAAGGCGGGATCAAAATGACTATAAACTATTCATGTGACGTTAAGGTGGGACAAAGAAGACTATAAACTATTCATGTGACTTCAAGGAGGGGATCAAGATGACCATAAACTATTCATGTGACTTCAAGGCGGGATCAAGATGACCATAAACTATTCAAGTGACTTCAAGTAAGGGATCAAGATGACCATAAACTATTCATGTGACTTCAAGGCGGGATCAAGATGACCATAAAGTATTCATGTGACTTCAAGGCGGGATGAAGATGACCATAAACTATTCATGTGAATTCAAGCTGGGATCAAGAGGACCATAAACTATTGATGTGACTTTAAGGCGGTATTTAAGATGACCATAAACTATTCATGTGTCTTTCTGTTGTATTGCATTTTAGCACTCTAGTGTAATTTTCCCGATTCGTGCCCTTACGTAGGTATAAATCACCATGTCCTTATATAGGCACAGATATCATAACCATATTTAGACATAGCTCATGCAGTTCAAATACAGCATGGCTACTTCCACTAGTTCTGAAAATCCACAACGATTTCTTGGCAAACTCGGCTTCAGCAGTTAGGGACTTCCCCTTGCTTGAATATTGATTTGTCCAAGAACTCATGGAGTTTTCTAAGAACTGAGACTCTTCGATGATGGTAATATGTCCACCATTACGTCAAACTCGGCACCTTCAAGGTATAAATAGGCCCACACTTGCCCAAGCAACACACGGTGGTTTGGAGCAATTTAACTATATACATGCCCTACAGCAAGTGCCGAAGGAACCCACCCTCCTAGAGATGCACTGAGAGAGACGCATCTTTTCTCTTGCGGAGAAATACAGATCTAGTGTTTCCAAGCTCCCCTTGTGGGGTGTTGGGAAATCGAGTCCTGAGACTGACCTTCTTCATTCTAAACCAAGGTACGGAGCTGATTATACCCTAAGAGAAATCTTGGATAGATTCTTGGCAAAAGAATACAAAACTTATGCTACACCACACATACTTCTTCCCTTGTGCTAGACTTAGGTTAGGTACATCGGGGTAGGCGTATTTTAAAAGCACCAGTTGAATACTTTTTAGTCTTTATTTATTTATGTATGTATTTCATGGCAAAGAAACCATACCATGCTTTTACAGTATTATTTTATAATACTCTTCTTGCTGTACACATTATACTTTACAGCCAGTATTGCGATTGTAGCAGTTCATTTCTTCTGCATGAGAAAGAAGACTGTTCAATAAATACCTTTTTATTGAAAAAGCCAGTCTCTCCATTTCTCTGCACCTCTGGCAAAACGAAGCAGCACGGATGACTGAGTAAAATATCTATCTATTGTTTCCACGACTCTGAAGATCAGTTTTATCTTAGGGATACAAAGTCGTCATGTTTATGGGATTGTCAGAAACTAATCCCTTCTTGTAAAATTTCTAGTGACCTCTGAGCTAGCTGGCACTCACAATTAAATCTAATATATTCGATAGAGACATAGTAGACATAAGTCCTACGTCACATCTATATGATATATTATTCCAATGCTCAGAGCCTACTGGGAATATAGGAACTACACTACATTTGTATGATTCTTGAACCCTCACCTTCCCTAGCACAAAAACAGCTCCACATGGCCAACTCCAGGGAACCTTCCTGAAAGCAACGTACCTGAACTGTCCTTGCGGGGTGAGGCTTTCAACATCTTGAAATTATGTGGGTACAGAGCTCGTCCTACCCACAGGACTAATGCAGACCAAAATACACTAAGCACTCCCCTTTACCATTTGAGTAATATACAGGATTACCAGTAAAAACAGGTTATAAAAATGCACCACTAAGTGGACAGTAGAACATATTGTATTGAAAGAGATTGCATGCAAGAATTCACTACTTCATAAACAGACACACTCCTAGATAATGCCTTAATATGAATTGAAGCAACGTATATGCAGCTGTATTGGCAGATAAATACTCATTTGCACATCCACAGCACCCATTTTACCTGTAATACTCGCTCCTGCAGCGTCTGTGGTCCTAAGTGATGTTCCAGATTTCTCAGATGTTTTTGAAGTGTCCACATCACCTTGAGGAACTGTAAGTACAGGTGAGAAAAAACCTGATTAACATTAGGTATACCTATAGCTGAGTAAACAATCAAGAAAGATATCAAAGGTGGCTGTTTTCAGTCGGATTGTTGTGCTATCGATGTGGGTGTACCCCCTCCATCAAATGAGACAGGTGGTAAACTTTGCACACTGCGTCAAAACAGATGACAAGACTTCCATTTTGACTCTTCTACTAAGCACTTAATTATACATTCACATGATCGACTTCTGGGAACCTTGGCAGCAAAATTATGAGTCGTACCTGTTGATGCAACTTTAAGCCTACCGTTTCTTTGTATATTCAATTTATTAAGAAAATACATAACCAAAATGCACCACTAAGTGGAAAGTAGAACACTTTGTATTGAAAGAGATTGCATGCAAGAATTCACACCCTATTTCCTGCTAACTTCTGTATAAAGAGCATGTTGCACATTTTAGTACTTCATAAATAGACACACTCCTAGCTGATGCCTTGATATGAATTAAAGCAACGTATATGCAGCTGTATTGGCAGATAAATACTCATTTGCACATCCACAGCACCCATTTTACCTGCAATACTCGCTCCTGCAGCGTCTGTGGTCTCAAGTGATGTTCCAGATTTCTCAGATGTTTTTGAAGTGTCCACATCACCTTGAGGAACTGTAAGTACAGGTGAGAAATAACCTGATTAACATTAGGTATACCTATAGCAGAGTAAACAATCAAGAAAGATATCAAAGGTGGCTGTTTTCAGTCGGATTGTTGTGCTATCGATGTGGGTGTACCCCCTCCATCAAATGAGACGGGTGGTAAACTTTGCACACTGCGTCAAAACAGATGACAAGACTTCCATTTTGACTCTTCTACTAAGCACTTAATTATACATTCACATGATCGACTTCTGGGAACCTTGGCAGCAGAATTATGAGTCGTACCTGTTGATGCAACTTTAAGCCTACCGTTTCTTTGTATATTCAATTTATTAAGAAAATACATAACCAAAATGCACCACTAAGTGGAAAGTAGAACACTTTGTATTGAAAGAGATTGCATGCAAGAATTCACACCCTATCTCCTGCTAACTTCTGTATAAAGAGCATGTTGCACATTTAGTACTTCATAAATAGACACACTCCTAGCTGATGCCTTGATATGAATTAAAGCAACGTATATGCAGCTGTATTGGCAGATAAATACTCATTTGCACATCCACAGCACCCATTTTACCTGCAATACTCGCTCCTGCAGCGTCTGTGGTTCCAAGTGACGTTCCAGATTTCTCAGATGTTTTTGAAGTGTCCACATCACCTTGAGGAACTGTAAGTACAGGTGAGAAATAACCTGATTAACATTAGGTATACCTATAGCAGAGTAAACAATCAAGAAAGATATCAAAGGTGGCTGTTTTCAGTCGGATTGCTGTGCTATCGATGTGGGTGTACCCCCTACATCAAATGAGACAGGTGGCCAACTTTCCACACTGCATCAAAACAGATGACAAGACTTCCATTTTTACTCTTCTACTAACACTTAATTATACATTCACATGATCGACTTCTGGGAACCTTGGCAGCAGAATTATGAGTCGTACCTGTTGATGCAACTTTAAGCCTTCTGTTTCTTTGTATATTCAATTTATTAAGAAAATACATAACCAAAAATCAGCAGACCCGTGGGCCACATTTGCATACACTGATTCAGCGTAAAGTCCTGCCTAAAATCCTGCCCCTTCTAGACTAGGATGACAAAGTGAAATAGTGACCTTTAAAATCGTCCTCTAGGGACTCCTGATTGTACCATCCACCAATGCTCCTCTAATTGTTATCTCGCTCATATGTCATGGCCAAACAGTGGGTGCTATCTCTGTCTTTAAAAAGCTGTCCAGGTACTGCTCACGTCATCAGCGTTCAATAGAGCTCCAACTATGATTTCTCCCGTTCAGGGACATTTGTACTAATTGAGCAGTATCTGTATGCCAAAAATTGATGTATAGGTTACGTGCATGTGAACATTTTAATAATTATGCTTTATGTGTTTACGCCTCTTTGATGTGAATTCCTATTACAATGACAGTACTGCTCTTGATTACACAAAATTGCTACCATCATCATCTCGAACAATAGATTAATATGGAAGTAAAGCGTAAGATGTATGCAGCGCCTTGCAAGAGAAAGTGCCAATATGCCACCCCAAAGGGGGACAGAATACCATCTCGACCCAAAACTGTGTATGCACAACCTCCTCACCTTCTCTATGGAGTACAACATTCATGCATTTTCATTGCTTCATAAAGAGGCATACATCTTTTGTAAAGAAAGATTTTCAGGTCGACACCCAGGCATGAGCTGAAGCAATGCAAGCACAAGTACACTGGCAGATAACGCACATTCATTATCACAGCCCTAGGAAAGGTCATTCCTGTGTTGTGGTTGGTCTTCAAGGTTCTGGACTTTTGAGGTCCAGTACTTGTATTTATCACACCAGTCCTCTCTTCCTTGAATAATTCTCGTACACTGGATTTCTCGGAGGTCTCTGAATTGACCAAGTCATCCAGGCGCACTGCAGCTAGAGGTTAAATAAGAAATAATGCTATTGGCACTAGCTGTAGTAATACCGATACAAGAGTAACCAAGCAAGGACATTATCGTCGGATGATGCAGTGGGATTGTTGCTACATAGCCCACGTGAGTCACGTGACAAGCTCTGCACTCTCTTTTCAGATCAGAATAATATTACTTTTCTTGAAGACTCAACTTCTAATAGCCCAATTAGAGTTTCTCATGGACATCTGATGACTAGAAACTATTCATGTGACAAAACGCTGAGATCTAGCACGGAGCACAAGATTCAGATTTTGAGAATCAAGCGATTAAAATGGGGCGGGAGGACTCTGACATTCCAGGGGTGATAGTTATTGAATTTCCTCCCTCTGGCCCTCTGCTTCCAAAATGCCAGAAATCGGTCCCCGGTAGCTTGTCTCCTTTCTGGTGAAGAATTGGCTTGGTAGTTTAGTCTGCCCTGTTCCCATGATGCACTGGGCCAGGGACAGACTGATTTGCATATAGCCAGGTTCTGAGCTGGGATGGTGCAGTGAGCTAAATAACGGTGATGGATCAAGCCCTGATCTTTGGACTGGGTAAGAGTGGTCTGCTTAATTCAGACACTCTGTTCATCACCACCCCCTTTTCTGAATCGTTTTTTGGCCACTATAGGTGTGATAGGGTATACTCAGACATGAGTCCCTTGCTCACTGCACCATCAGGATTCAAGCAAGCCGGGCCGACGACGGCTGAAATACCAGAAACCGGTCCCCGGTAGCTTGTCTCCTTTCTGGTGAAGAATTGGCTTGGTAGTTTAGTCTGCCCTTTTCCCATGATGCACTGGGCCTGGGACAGACTGATTTGCATATAGCCAGGTTCTGAGCTGGGATGGTGCAGTGAGCTAAATAACGGTGATGGATCAAGCCCTGATCCTTGGACTGGGTAAGAGTGGTCTGCTTAATTCAGACACTCTGTTCATCTCCACCCCCTTTTCTGAATCGTTTTTTGGCCACTATAGGTGTGGCAGGGTATACTCAGACATGAGTCCCTTGCTCACTGCACCGTATGGATTCAAGCAAGCCGGGCTGACGACGGCTGAAATGCCAGAAACCGGTCCCCGGTAGGTTGTCTCCTTTCTGGTGAAGAATTGGCTTGGTAGTTTAGTCTGCCCTGTTTCCATGATGCACTGGGCCAGGGACAGACTGATTTGCATATAGCCAGGTTCTGAGCTGGGATGGTGCAGTGAGCTAAATAACGGTAATGGATTAAGCCCTGATCTTTGGACTGGGTAAGAGTGGTCTGCTTAATTCAGACACTCTGTTCATCACCACCCCCTTTTCTGAATCCCAACACAGCCTGCAGCTGTTCAGAAACCTGGATGTTTCCGCCGACTGAGCTCGTTGTCTGACAACACACGTCCCGGGTTCCTTCCCCTTTTTCCATCTACCTCTGCTCAGCGCCATGACACCCTCGGGTATTGCGCGCTTTACAAAAGTAATTAATTAATTCATTCATTCATTCAAGGTGGGATACAGATGACTATAAACTATTCATGTGACTTCAATCAAGGAATCAAGATGACCATAAACTATTCATCTGACTTCAAGGCGGGATCAAGATGACCATAAACTATTCATGTGACTTCAAGGCGGGATCAAGATGACCATAAACTATGTATGTGACTTCAAGGTGGGATGAAGATGACCGTAAACTATTCATGCGACTTCAAGGTGGGATCAAGAGGACCATAAATTATTCATGTGACTACAAGGTGGGATCAGGACGGCCATAAACTATTCCTGTGACTTCAAGGAAGGGATCAAGATGACCATAAACTATTCATTTTACTTCTAGGCAGGATCAAAATGACTATAAACAATTCATGTGACTTCAAGGTGGTATTCAAGATGACCATAAACTATTCATGTGACTTCAAGGCGGGATCAAGATGACCATAAACTATTCATGTGACTTCAAGGCGAGATCAAGATGACCATAAACTATTCATGTGACATCAAAGCCGGATGAAGATGACCATAAACTATTCATGTGACTTCAAGGTGGGATCAAGAGGACCATAAATTATTCATGTGATTTCAAGGCGGTACCCAAGACGACCATAAACTATTCCTGTGACTTCAAGGAAGGGATCAAGATGACCATAAACTATTCATGTGATTCAAGGCGGTATTCAAGATGTCCATAAACTATTCATATGACTTCAAGGCTGTATTCAAGATGACCATAAACTATTCATGTGATTTCAAGGCGGGATCAAAATGAATATAAACTATTCATGTGACTTTAAGGTGGGACAAACAAGACTATAAACTATTCCTGTGACTTCAAAGAAGGGATCAAGATAACCATAAACTATTCATGTGACTTCAAGGCGGTATCAAGATGACTAGACACTATTCATGCGATTTTAAGGTGGGACAAAGAAGACTATAAACTATTCATGTTACTTTAAGGCAGGATAAAGAAGACTATAAACTATTCATGTGACTTCAAGGAGGGGATCAAGATGACCATAAACTATTCATGTGACTTCAAGGCGGGATGAAAATGACCATAAACTATTCATGTGAATTCAAGCTGGGATCAAGAGGACCATAAACTATTAATGCGACTTTAAGGCGGTATTTAAGATGACCATAAACTATTCATGTGTCTTTACGTTGTATAGAATTTTAGCACCCTAGTGTAATTTTCCCGATTTGTGCCCTTACGTAGGTATAAATCACCATGTTCTTATATAGGCACAGATATCATAACCATATTTAGACATAGCTCATGCAGTCCAAATACAGCATGGCTACTTCCACTAGTTCTGAAAATCCACAACGATTTCTTGGCAAACTCGGCTTCAGCAGTTAGGGACTTCCCCTTGCTTGAATATTGATTTGTCCAAGAACTCATGGAGTTTTCTAAGAACTGAGACTCTTCGATGATGGTAATATGTCCACCATTACGTCAAACTCGGCACCTTCAAGGTATAAATAGGCCCACACTTGCCCAAGCAACACACGGTGGTTTGGAGCAATTTAACTATATACTTGCCCTACAGCAAGTGCCGAAGGAACCCACCCTCCTAGAGATGCACTGAGAGAGACGCATCTTTTCTCTTGCGGAGAAATACAGATCTAGTGTTTCCAAGCTCCCCTTGTGGGGTGTTGGGAAATCGAGTCCTGAGACTGACCTTCTTCATTCTAAACCAAGGTACGGAGCTGATTATACCCTAAGAGAAATCTTGGATAGATTCTTGGCAAAAGAATACAAAACTTATGCTACACCACACATACTTCTTCCCTTGTGCTAGACTTAGGTTAGGTACATCGGGGTAGGCGTATTTTAAAAGCACCAGTTGAATACTTTTTAGTCTTTATTTATTTATGTATGTATTTCATGGCAAAGAAACCATACCATGCTTTTACAGTATTATTTTATAATACTCTTCTTGCTGTACACATTATACTTCACAGCCAGTATTGCGATTGTAGCAGTTCATTTCTTCTGCATGAGAAAGAAGACTGTTCAATAAATACCTTTTTATTGAAAAAGCCAGTCTCTCCATTTCTCTGCACCTCTGGCAAAACGAAGCAGCACGGATGACTGAGTAAAATATCTATCTATTGTTTCCACGACTCTGAAGATCAGTTTTATCTTAGGGATACAAAGTCGTCATGTTTATGGGATTGTCAGAAACTAATCCCTTCTTGTAAAATTTCTAGTGACCTCTGAGCTAGCTGGCACTCACAATTAAATCTAATATATTCGATAGAGACATAGTAGACATAAGTCCTACGTCACATCTATATGATATATTATTCCAATGCTCAGAGCCTACTGGGAATATAGGAACTACACTACATTTGTATGATTCTTGAACCCTCACCTTCCCTAGCACAAAAACAGCTCCACATGGCCAACTCCAGGGAACCTTCCTGAAAGCAACGTACCTGAACTGTCCTTGCGGGGTGAGGCTTTCAACATCTTGAAATTATGTGGGTACAGAGCTCGTCCTACCCACAGGACTAATGCAGACCAAAATACACTAAGCACTCCCCTTTACCATTTGAGTAATATACAGGATTACCAGTAAAAACAGGTTATAAAAATGCACCACTAAGTGGACAGTAGAACATATTGTATTGAAAGAGATTGCATGCAAGAATTCACTACTTCATAAACAGACACACTCCTAGATAATGCCTTAATATGAATTGAAGCAACGTATATGCAGCTGTATTGGCAGATAAATACTCATTTGCACATCCACAGCACCCATTTTACCTGTAATACTCGCTCCTGCAGCGTCTGTGGTCCTAAGTGATGTTCCAGATTTCTCAGATGTTTTTGAAGTGTCCACATCACCTTGAGGAACTGTAAGTACAGGTGAGAAAAAACCTGATTAACATTAGGTATACCTATAGCTGAGTAAACAATCAAGAAAGATATCAAAGGTGGCTGTTTTCAGTCGGATTGTTGTGCTATCGATGTGGGTGTACCCCCTCCATCAAATGAGACAGGTGGTAAACTTTGCACACTGCGTCAAAACAGATGACAAGACTTCCATTTTGACTCTTCTACTAAGCACTTAATTATACATTCACATGATCGACTTCTGGGAACCTTGGCAGCAAAATTATGAGTCGTACCTGTTGATGCAACTTTAAGCCTACCGTTTCTTTGTATATTCAATTTATTAAGAAAATACATAACCAAAATGCACCACTAAGTGGAAAGTAGAACACTTTGTATTGAAAGAGATTGCATGCAAGAATTCACACCCTATTTCCTGCTAACTTCTGTATAAAGAGCATGTTGCACATTTTAGTACTTCATAAATAGACACACTCCTAGCTGATGCCTTGATATGAATTAAAGCAACGTATATGCCGCTGTATTGGCAGATAAATACTCATTTGCACATCCACAGCACCCATTTTACCTGCAATACTCGCTCCTGCAGCGTCTGTGGTCTCAAGTGATGTTCCAGATTTCTCAGATGTTTTTGAAGTGTCCACATCACCTTGAGGAACTGTAAGTACAGGTGAGAAATAACCTGATTAACATTAGGTATACCTATAGCAGAGTAAACAATCAAGAAAGATATCAAAGGTGGCTGTTTTCAGTCGGATTGTTGTGCTATTGATGTGGGTGTACCCCCTCCATCAAATGAGACGGGTGGTAAACTTTGCACACTGCGTCAAAACAGATGACAAGACTTCCATTTTGACTCTTCTACTAAGCACTTAATTATACATTCACATGATCGACTTCTGGGAACCTTGGCAGCAGAATTATGAGTCGTACCTGTTGATGCAACTTTAAGCCTACCGTTTCTTTGTATATTCAATTTATTAAGAAAATACATAACCAAAATGCACCACTAAGTGGAAAGTAGAACACTTTGTATTGAAAGAGATTGCATGCAAGAATTCACACCCTATCTCCTGCTAACTTCTGTATAAAGAGCATGTTGCACATTTTAGTACTACATAAATAGACACACTCCTAGCTGATGCCTTGATATGAATTAAAGCAACGTATATGCAGCTGTATTGGCAGATAAATACTCATTTGCACATCCACAGCACCCATTTTACCTGTAATACTCGCTCCTGCAGCGTCTGTGGTCCCAAGTGACGTTCCAGATTTCTCAGATGTTTTTGAAGTGTCCACATCACCTTGAGGAACTGTAAGTACAGGTGAGAAATAACCTGATTAACATTAGGTATACCTATAGCAGAGTAAACAATCAAGAAAGATATCAAAGGTGGCTGTTTTCAGTCGGATTGCTGTGCTATCGATGTGGGTGTACCCCCTACATCAAATGAGACAGGTGGCCAACTTTCCACACTGCATCAAAACAGATGACAAGACTTCCATTTTTACTCTTCTACTAAGCACTTAATTATACATTCACATGATCGACTTCTGGGAACCTTGGCAGCAGAATTATGAGTCGTACCTGTTGATGCAACTTTAAGCCTTCTGTTTCTTTGTATATTCAATTTATTAAGAGAATACATAACCAAAAATCAGCAGACCCGTGGGCCACATTTGCATACACTGATTCAGCGTAAAGTCCTGCCTAAAATCCTGCCCCTTCTAGACTAGGATGACAAAGTGAAATAGTGACCTTTAAAATCGTCCTCTAGGGACTCCTGATTGTACCATCCACCAATGCTCCTCTAATTGTTATCTCGCTCATATGTCATGGCCAAACAGTGGGTGCTATCTCTGTCTTTAAAAAGCTGTCCAGGTACTGCTCACGTCATCAGCGTTCAATAGAGCTCCAACTATGATTTCTCCCGTTCAGGGACATTTGTACTAATTGAGCAGTATCTGTATGCCAAAAATTGATGTATAGGTTACGTGCATGTGAACATTTTAATAATTATGCTTTATGTGTTTACGCCTCTTTGATGTGAATTCCTATTACAATGACAGTACTGCTCTTGATTACACAAAATTGCTACCATCATCATCTCGAACAATAGATTAATATGGAAGTAAAGCGTAAGATGTATGCAGCGACATGCAAGAGAAAGTGCCAATATGCCACCCCAAAGGGGGACAGAATACCATCTCGACCCAAAACTGTGTATGCACAACCTCCTCACCTTCTCTATGGAGTACAACATTCATGCATTTTCATTGCTTCATAAAGAGGCATACATCTTTTGTAAAGAAAGATTTTCAGGTCGACACCCAGGCATGAGCTGAAGCAATGCAAGCACAAGTACACTGGCAGATAACGCACATTCATTATCACAGCCCTAGGAAAGGTCATTCCTGTGTTGTGGTTGGTCTTCAAGGTTCTGGACTTTTGAGGTCCAGTACTTGTATTTATCACACCAGTCCTCTCTTCCTTGAATAATTCTCGTACACTGGATTTCTCGGAGGTCTCTGAATTGACCAAGTCATCCAGGCGCACTGCAGCTAGAGGTTAAATAAGAAATAATGCTATTGGCACTAGCTGTAGTAATACCGATACAAGAGTAACCAAGCAAGGACATTATCGTCGGATGATGCAGTGGGATTGTTGCTACATAGCCCACGTGAGTCACGTGACAAGCTCTGCACTCTCTTTTCAGATCAGAATAATATTACTTTTCTTGAAGACTCAACTTCTAATAGCCCAATTAGAGTTTCTCATGGACATCTGATGACTAGAAACTATTCATGTGACAAAACGCTGAGATCTAGCACGGAGCACAAGATTCAGATTTTGAGAATCAAGCGATTAAAATGGGGCGGGAGGACTCTGACATTCCAGGGGTGATAGTTATTGAATTTCCTCCCTCTGGCCCTCTGCTTCCAAAATGCCAGAAATCGGTCCCCGGTAGCTTGTCTCCTTTCTGGTGAAGAATTGGCTTGGTAGTTTAGTCTGCCCTGTTCCCATGATGCACTGGGCCAGGGACAGACTGATTTGCATATAGCCAGGTTCTGAGCTGGGATGGGTCAGTGAGCTAAATAACGGTGATGGATCAAGCCCTGATCTTTGGACTGGGTAAGAGTGGTCTGCTTAATTCAGACACTCTGTTCATCACCACCCCCTTTTCTGAATCGTTTTTTGGCCACTATAGGTGTGATAGGGTATACTCAGACATGAGTCCCTTGCTCACTGCACCATCAGGATTCAAGCAAGCCGGGCCGACGACGGCTGAAATACCAGAAACCGGTCCCCGGTAGCTTGTCTCCTTTCTGGTGAAGAATTGGCTTGGTAGTTTAGTCTGCCCTTTTCCCATGATGCACTGGGCCTGGGACAGACTGATTTGCATATAGCCAGGTTCTGAGCTGGGATGGTGCAGTGAGCTAAATAACGGTGATGGATCAAGCCCTGATCTTTGGACTGGGTAAGAGTGGTCTGCTTAATTCAGACACTCTGTTCATCACCACCCCCTTTTCTGAATCGTTTTTTGGCCACTATAGGTGTGGCAGGGTATACTCAGACATGAGTCCCTTGCTCACTGCACCGTATGGATTCAAGCAAGCCGGGCTGACGACGGCTGAAATGCCAGAAACCGGTCCCCGGTAGGTTGTCTCCTTTCTGGTGAAGAATTGGCTTGGTAGTTTAGTCTGCCCTGTTTCCATGATGCACTGGGCCAGGGACAGACTGATTTGCATATAGCCAGGTTCTGAGCTGGGATGGTGCAGTGAGCTAAATAACGGTAATGGATTAAGCCCTGATCTTTGGACTGGGTAAGAGTGGTCTGCTTAATTCAGACACTCTGTTCATCACCACCCCCTTTTCTGAATCCCAACACAGCCTGCAGCTGTTCAGAAACCTGGATGTTTCCGCCGACTGAGCTCGTTGTCTGACAACACACGTCCCGGGTTCCTTCCCCTTTTTCCATCTACCTCTGCTCAGCGCCATGACACCCTCGGGTATTGCGCGCTTTACAAAAGTAATTAATTAATTCATTCATTCATTCAAGGTGGGATACAGATGACTATAAACTATTCATGTGACTTCAATCAAGGAATCAAGATGACCATAAACTATTCATCTGACTTCAAGGCGGGATCAAGATGACCATAAACTATTCATGTGACTTCAAGGCGGGATCAAGATGACCATAAACTATGTATGTGACTTCAAGGTGGGATGAAGATGACCGTAAACTATTCATGCGACTTCAAGGTGGGATCAAGAGGACCATAAATTATTCATGTGACTACAAGGTGGGATCAGGACGGCCATAAACTATTCCTGTGACTTCAAGGAAGGGATCAAGATGACCATAAACTATTCATTTTACTTCTAGGCAGGATCAAAATGACTATAAACAATTCATGTGACTTCAAGGTGGTATTCAAGATGACCATAAACTATTCATGTGACTTCAAGGCGGGATCAAGATGACCATAAACTATTCATGTGACTTCAAGGCGAGATCAAGATGACCATAAACTATTCATGTGACATCAAAGCCGGATGAAGATGACCATAAACTATTCATGTGACTTCAAGGTGGGATCAAGAGGACCATAAATTATTCATGTGATTTCAAGGCGGTACCCAAGACGACCATAAACTATTCCTGTGACTTCAAGGAAGGGATCAAGATGACCATAAACTATTCATGTGATTCAAGGCGGTATTCAAGATGTCCATAAACTATTCATATGACTTCAAGGCTGTATTCAAGATGACCATAAACTATTCATGTGATTTCAAGGCGGGATCAAAATGAATATAAACTATTCATGTGACTTTAAGGTGGGACAAACAAGACTATAAACTATTCCTGTGACTTCAAAGAAGGGATCAAGATGACCATAAACTATTCATGTGACTTCAAGGCGGTATCAAGATGACTAGACACTATTCATGCGATTTTAAGGTGGGACAAAGAAGACTATAAACTATTCATGTTACTTTAAGGCAGGATAAAGAAGCCTATAAACTATTCATGTGACTTCAAGGAGGGGATCAAGATGACCATAAACTATTCATGTGACTTCAAGGCGGGATGAAAATGACCATAAACTATTCATGTGAATTCAAGCTGGGATCAAGAGGACCATAAACTATTAATGCGACTTTAAGGCGGTATTTAAGATGACCATAAACTATTCATGTGTCTTTCTGTTGTATAGAATTTTAGCACCCTAGTGTAATTTTCCCGATTCGTGCCCTTACGTAGGTATAAATCACCATGTTCTTATATAGGCACAGATATCATAACCATATTTAGACATAGCTCATGCAGTCCAAATACAGCATGGCTACTTCCACTAGTTCTGAAAATCCACAACGATTTCTTGGCAAACTCGGCTTCAGCAGTTAGGGACTTCCTCTTACTTGAATATTGATTTGTCCAAGAACTCATGGAGTTTTCTAAGAACTGAGACTCTTCGATGATGTTAATATGTCCACCATTACGTCAAACTCAGCACCTTCTAGGTATAAATATGCCCAAGCATTACACGGTGGTTTGGAGCAGTTTAACTATATACTTGCCCTACAGCAAGTGCCGAAGGAACCCACCCTCCAGCAGACGCACTGAGAGAGACGCATCTTTTCTCTTGCGGAGAAATCCAGATCTAGTGTTTCCAAGCTCCCCTTGTGGGGTGTTGGGAAATCGAGTCCTGAGACTGACCTTCTTCATTCTAAATCAAGGTACGGAGCTGATTATACCCTAAGAGAAATCTTGGATAGATTCTTGGCAAAAGAATACAAAACTTATGCTACACCACATGTACTTCTTCCCTTGTGCTAGACTTAGGTTAGGTACATCGGGGTAGGAGTATTTTAAAAGCACCAGTTGAGTACTTTTTAGTATTTATTTATTTATGTATGTATTTTATGGCTTAGAAACCATACCATGCTTTTACAGTATTATTTTATAATACTCTTCTTGCTGTACACATTATACTTTACAGCCAGTATTGCGATTGTAGCAGTTCATTTCTTCTGCATGAGAAAGAAGACTGTTCAATAAATACCTTTTTATTGAAAAAGCCAGTCTCTCCATTTCTCTGCACCTCTGGCGAAACGAAGCAGCACGGATGACTGAGTAAAATATCTCTCTATTGTTTCCACGACTCTGAAGATCAGTTTTATCTTAGGGATACAAAGTCGTCATGTTTATGGGATTGTCAGAAACTAATCCCTTCTTGTAAAATTTCTAATGACCTCTGAGCTAGCTGGCACTCACAATTAAATCTAATATATTCGATAGAGACCTAGTAGACATAAGTCCTACGTCACATCTATAGGATACATTATTCCAATGCTCAGAGCCTATTGGGAATATAGGAACTACACTACATTTGTATGATTCTTGAACCCTCACCTTCCCTAGCACAAAAACAGCTCCACATGGCCACCTCCAGGGAACCTTCCTGAAAGCAAGGTACCTGAACTGTCCTTGCGGGGTGAGGCTTTCAACATCTTGAAATTATGTGGGTACAGAGCTCGTCCTACCCACAGGACTAATGCAGACCAAAATACACTAAGCACTCCTCTTTACCATTTGAGTAATATACAGGATTACCAGTAAAAACAGGTTATAAAAATGCACCAATAAGTGGACAGTAGAACACTTTGTATTGAAAGAGATTGCATGCAAGAATTCACTACTTCATAAACAGACACACTCCTAGCTGATGCCTTGATGTGAATTAAAGCAACGTATATGCAGCTGTATTGGCAGATAAATACTCATTTGCACATCCACAGCACCCATTTTACCTGCAATACTCGCTCCTGCAGCGTCTGTGGTCCCAAGTGACGTTCCAGATTTCTCAGATGTTTTTGAAGTGTCCACATCACCTTGAGGAACTGTAAGTACAGGTGAGAAATAACCTGATTAACATTAGATATACCTATAGCAGAGTAAACAATCAAGAAAGATATCAAAGGTGGCTGTTTTCAGTCGGATTGTTGTGCTATCAATGTGGGTGTACCCGCTCCATCAAATGAGACAGGTGGTAAACTTTGCACACTGCGTCAAAACAGATGACAAGACTTCCATTTTGACTCTTCTACTAAGCACTTAATTATACATTCACATGATCGACTTCTGGGAACCTTGGCAGCAGAATTATGAGTCGTACCTGTTGATGCAACTTTAAGCCTACCGTTTCTTTGTATATTCAATTTGTTAAGAAAATACATAACCAAAATGCACCACTAAGTGGAAAGTAGAACACTTTGTATTGAAAGAGATTGCATGCAAGAATTCACACCCTATCTCCTGCTAACTTCTGTATAAAGAGCATGTTACACATTTTAGTACTTCATAAATAGACACACTCCTAGCTGATGCCTTTATATGAATTAAAGCAACGTATATGCAGCTGTATTGGCGGATAAATACTCATTTGCACATCCACAGCACCCATTTTACCTGCAATACTCGCTCCTGCAGCGTCTGTGGTCCCAAGTGATGTTCCAGATTTCTCAGATGTTTTTGAAGTGTCCACATCACCTGGAGGAACTGTAAGTACAGGTGAGAAATAACCTGATTAACATTAGGTATACCTATAGCAGAGTAAACAATCAAGAAAGATATCAAAGGAGGCTGTTTTCAGTCGGATTGCTGTGCTATCGATGTGGGTGTACCCCCTCCATCAAATGAGACAGGTGGTAAACTTTCCACACTGCGTCAAAACAGATGACAAGACTTCCATTTTGACTCTTCTACTAAGCACTTAATTATACATTCACATGATCGACTTCTGGGAACCTTGGCAGCAGAATTATGAGTCGTACCTGTTGATGCAACTTTAAGCCTTCCGTTTCTTTGTATATTCAATTTATTAAGAAAATACATAACCAAAAACCAGCAGACCCGTGGGCCACATTTGTATACACTGATTCAGCGTAACGTCCTGCCTAAAATCCTGCCCCTTCTAGACTAGGATGACAAAGTGAAATAGTGACCTTTAAAATCGTCCTCTAGGGACTCCTGATTGTACCATCCACCAATGCTCCTCTAAGTGTTATCTCGCTCATATGTAAAGGCCAAACAGTGGGTGCTATCTCTGTCTTTAAAAATCTGTCCAGGTACTGCTCACGTCATCAGCGTTCAATAGAGCTCCAACTATGATTTCTCCCGTTCAGGGACATTTGTACTAATTGAGCAGTATCTGTATGCCAAAAATTGATGTATAGGTTACGTGCATGTGAACATTTTAATAATTATGCTTTATGTGTTTACGCCTCTTTGATGTGAATTCATATTACAATGACAGTACTGCTCTTGATTACACAAAATTGCTACCATCATCATCTCGAACAATAGATTAATATGGAAGCAAAGCGTAAAATGTATGCAGCGACATGCAAGAGAAAGTGACAATATGCCACCCCAAAGGGGGACAGAATACCATCTCGACCCATAACTGTGTATGCACAACTCGTACCTCCTCACCTTCTCTATGGAGTACAACATTCATGCACTTTCATTGCTTCATAAACAGGCATACATCTTTTGTAAAGAAAGATTTTCAGGTCGACACCCAGGCATGAGCTGAAGCAATGCAAGCACAAGTACACTGGCAGATAACGCACATTCATTATCACAGCCCTAGGAAAGGTCATACCTGTGTTGTGGTTGGTCTTCAAGGTTCTGGACTTTTGAGGTCCAGTACTTGTATTTATCACACCAGTCCTCTCTTCCTTGAATAATTCTCGTAAACTAGATTTCTTGGAGGTCTCTGAATTGACCAAGTCATCCAGGCGCACTGCAGCTAGAGGTTAAATAAGAAATAATGTTATTGGCACTAGTTGTAGTAATACCGATACAAGAGTAACCAAGCAAGGACATTATCGTAGGATGATGCAGTGGGATTGTTGCTACATAGACCACGTGAGTCACGTGACAAGCTCTGCACTCTCTTTTCAGATCAGAATAATATTACTTTTCTTGAAGACTCAACTTCTAATAGCCCAATTAGAGTTTCTCATGGACATCTGATGACTAGAAACTATTCATGTGACAAAACGCTGAGATCTAGCACGGAGCATAAGATTCAGATTTTGAGAATCAAGCGATTAAAATGGGGCGGGAGGACTCTGACATTCCAGGGGGGATAGTTAGTGAATTTCCTCCCTCTTGCCCTCCGCTCCCAAAATGCCAGAAACCGGTCCCCGGTAGCTTGTCTCCTTTCTGGTGAAGAATTGGCTTGGTAGTTTAGTCTGCCCTGTCCCCATGATGCACTGGGCCAGGGACAGACTGATTTGCATATAGCCAGGTTCTGAGCTGGGATGGTGCAGTGAGCTAAATAACGGTGATGGATCAAGCCCTGATCTTTGGACTGGGTAAGAGTGGTCTGCTTAATTCAGACCCTCTGTTCATCACCACCCCCTTTTCTGAATCGTTTTTTGGCCACTATAGGTGTGGCAGGGTATACTCAGACATGAGTCCCTTGCTCACTGCACCATCAGGATTCAAGCAAGCCGGGCCGACGACGGCTGAAATGCCAGAAACCGGTCCCCGGTAGCTTGTCTCCTTTCTGGTGAAGAATTGGCTTGGTAGTTTTGTCTGCCCTGTTCCCATGATGCACTGGGCCAGGGACAGACTGATTTGCATATAGCCAGGTTCTGAGCTGGGATGGTGCAGTGAGCTAAATAACGGTGATGGATCAAGCCCTGATCTTTGGACTGGGTAAGAGTGGTCTGCTTAATTCAGACACTCTGTTCATCACCACCCCCTTTTCTGAATCGTTTTTTGGCCACCATAGCTGTGGCAGGGTATACTCAGACATGAGTCCCTTGCTCACTGCACCATCAGGATTCAAGCAAGCCGGGCAGACGACGGCTGAAATGCCAGAAACCAGTCCCTGGTAGCTTGTCTCCTTTCTGATGAAGAATTGGCTTGGTAGTTTAGTCTGCCCTGTTCCCATGATGCACTGGGCCAGGGACAGACTGATTTGCATATAGCCAGGTTCTGAGCTGGGATGGTGCAGTGAGCTAAATAACGGAGATGGATCAAGCCCTGATATTTGGACTGGGTAAGAGTGGTCTGCTTAATTCAGACACTCTGTTCATCACCACCCCCTTTTCTGAATCATTTTTTGGCCACTATAGGTGTGGCAGGGTATACTCAGACATGAGTCCCTTGCTCACTGCACCATCAGGATTCAAGCAAGCCGGGCCGACGACGGCTGAAATGCCAGAAACCGGTCTCCGGTAGCTTGTCTCCTTTGTATTTGTATTTGTATGTCGATTTGTAGAGCGCGATTGCTGCCCGGGGGCGTCCAAGCGCTAAGAAACCAACAGAACAAGAGGGAGTAGCCAGGGCGTTATTGGGCAGCAATGAAGAGGAATGTCTTTAGCTGTTTCCTGAATGAGGTAAGATTAGGATTTTTCCTTAGGTGGAGGGGTAGGGTGTTCCATAGCTTGGAAGCATTGTAGGTGAAAGTCCTACCGCCGGTTCTGGATTTTTTTATTTTGGGAATTGTGGCCGTGAAGGTCTGGTTGGATCGCAGATTCCTAGTGGGGAGGTAGTGTGACACTAGGTAGCGAGTGATGAGAGGGCCCGTTTTCCAGAACGCCTGGTGCGCAATGCATAAGGCTTTGAATTGTATTCTTTGGGGAATTCAGACACTCTGTTCATCACCACCCCCTTTTCTGAATCGTGTTTCGGCCACTATAGGTGTGGCAGGGTATACTCAGACATGAGCCCCTTGCTCACTGCACCATTAGGATTCAAGCAAGCCGGGCCGACGACGGCTGAAATGCCAGAAACCGGTCCCCGGTAGCTTGTCTCCTTTCTGGTGAAGAATTGGCTTGGTAGTTTAGTCTGCCCTGTTCCCATGATGCACTGGGCCAGGGACAGACTGATTTTCATATAGCCAGGTTCTGAGCTGGGATGGTGCAGTGAGCTAAATAACGGTGATGGATCAAGCCCTGATCTTTGGACTGTGTAAGAGTGGTCTGCTTAATTCAGACACTCTGTTCATCACCACCCCCTTTTCTGAATCCCAACACAGCTTGCCGCTGTTCAGAAACCTGGCTGTTTCCGCCGACTGAGCTCGTTGTCTGACAAGACACGTCCCGGGTTCCTGCCCCTTTTTCCATCTACCTCTGCTCAGCGCTAAGACACCCTCGGGTATTGCGCGCTTTACAAAAGTAATTAATTAATTAATTAATTCATTCATTCAATGTGGGATACAGATGACTATAAACTATTCATGTGACTTCAATCAAGGAATCAAGATGACCATAAACTATTCATGTGACTTCAAGGCGGGATCAAGATGACCATAAACTATTCATGTGACATCAAAGCCGGATGAAGATGACCATAAACTATTCATGTGACTTCAAGGTGGGATCAAGAGGACCATAAATTATTTATGTGATTTCAAGGCAGTACCCAAGACGACCATAAACTATTCCTGTGACTTCAAGGAAGGGATCAAGATGACCATAAACTATTCATGTGATTCAAGGCGGTATTGAAGATGTCCATAAACTATTCATGTGACTTCAAGGCTGTATTCAAGATGACCATAAACTATTAATGTGATTTCAAGGCGGGATCAAAATGACTATAAACTATTCATGTGACTTTAAGGTGGGACAAACAAGACTATAAACTATTCATGTGACTTCAAAGAAGGGATCAAGATGACCATAAACTATTCATGTGACTTCAAGGCGGGATCAAGATGACTAGACACTATTCATGCGATTTTAAGGCAGGATAAAGAAGACTATAAACTATTCATGTGACTTCAAGGAGGGGATCAAATGACCATAAACTATTTATGTGACTTCAAGTCGGAATCAAGATCTCTATAAACAATTCATCTGATTTCAAGGCGGGATCAAAATGACTATAAACTATTCATGTGACGTTAAGGTGGGACAAAGAAGACCATAAACTATTCATGTGACTTCAAGGAGGGGATCAAGATGATTATAAACTATTCATGTGATTTCAAGGTGGGATGAAGATGACTAGAAATATTCATGAGACTTTAAGGCGGGATCAAGATGACTATAAACTATACATGGCTTTCTCTTTTTCTATATTAATTAAGAAAGCAAACAAGGAATCTCTGACAGATTTCCCAGTCATAATTCCAAACCTATTATTCAGAAATATATATCAGATTCTTAGCATAACAGAACGTAGGAATTTTTGGGAGAGGACTTTAGTTATTGCACTACAAGTCTTTAAGGGTCTCGTAAGAGTGCACACATGTCTTTGGTGCCATCTTGCTCATGTTTCTGACAAAGTAGCTGTCATTCACACCCACCGTCATGCATCATAGGGGTCCTTTTGATTACACCGGGCACCATGGCTCCCACTTTGCCTGACTTTTATTGAGCCTCTGGTATACTAATGTAAATGTCATACAGCATTCCAAGTGATAGAACAACATTGGGAAGATACATGTTCTCTCCAGTCCAGTGCAACTAGGTGGTCACTGACCTGGACATTAAGGGGGTGATTATGATTACAGCAACTTAGAACAGCATCCAGCCAAGTGACAGAGGTCAGTTCTAGTATATGATTCATACTTTCAGTGCACAGTGCAGGAAGGGCCCCTGGGAGTTTGGGCATTTCCACACTGATCAAATCTTGTCGTCCTTGCTGGTGGCACCCTCTAACTCAGTACACAGGTGAGGGCCCAATTGGGAGTGGTAGTTATCTTTACTGTAGCCCCCTCTTTTGGCACTTCTCCTTGCCCAACTAGACCACTATCCATGAGACAAGCCTATGTCATGGCACACCAGCATGATGTGTGTATGCCCATGACCATGAAAATCAGGGATCCACAAACCACTGCAACTTGAGCATTCCAGGCAAGGGTGCACATGTGTCACCATGTGGGGTACTTTTACATCCATATATATTCATGTGTATATACATATACATTTAGATTAAAAGCTACTACTTAAAAGCTAGTTTGTGTAAGCAGAGTGTAGGTTGTACACTAACATTACTATATAATATGTACTAATGGTTGCTCCAGCCTATTTGTATTAAGGGAGCAGAGCTGCGTGGCCCCTCTCCGCAGACAGATTTAGGCCCCATGGATCCCTTTCTCCTAGGGCTTGGTCTTTTTCAAATGTTTGAAAGAAGCCACATGGCCCCACTCCACATACTGATTTTGGCTCCAGGGACCCAATCCCCAGGGTCCGGCCAGGGAACCCATTCTCCACTGGGATCGCTGGGGGGGCCTGAAGGCCAGAATCATGGATCCAGTGTGGCACCTGAGAAAAATTATTTTATGAAACATGCTCCAGTGGTGTGCCCACGATGGCAGACAGCTGGGACGTCTTTCCCGATCTTTCCGAGCTGCCACCAACACCAGCACCTGATTTAGCCCACCGGCGGCTCATCCAGGGCCTCAAAACGATGCCACTGACTGTGGATGGCGGAACGCCTGCCAGGAGATAGCAATCCAGACCAAACCCAATGCTGAATCGGGACCCAGCACTCAAACAGAGTAGGAGGCGTCCGGACTTGGGTGCAGCCTACTGCGTGGTCCTGGGGTGTGCCTGGCCCCCCCAATACCCTTCGGGCTCCTGGAAACCCAACAACCCACAAGTAAGAACCCCGGGGACCACAGCAGTGCTTAGGAAAAGAAGAGTACACCCCCACCCACTGCTCGGTCTGCTGCAGAATGGGGTCAAGGATCGCATAAGGCCGCTATGGGGTAGTGGGTGAGCCGGGCAGGGCCCAACAAAAGTCTCCTCACTTGCGCTTCACTTTGACGTCTGCGGCAATGACGGTCTCAAACCCGGGTGAACCTGGTGGTTTTGTCCACTCTGGGCTGCAACTCACTCTGTGACACAGTCCAGGTGAAGATCGAGGCGGCCTCAAGCTACTGGAACCATGCCCTGGCTTTTAATAACAATGAGATGGCAATGACACTAGGGGCAACAACCGGGAGTCGGTCCCCTAGGAGGCACAAGACTGCTTAAAGGGTGGTCATTCCTGTACCCCACCAAGACTGACTATGCTGTTGCTGCCTGGGCCAGTACACACGCTGCAGACTCTCTCCCTGATGCTGCACACATGAAAAGGCGAGGTAGCTTGTATACGAACGAGTCTCCATTGCCTCTTTGCCCGGCCAGGGGAAGCACACTGGGGGCTTGGGAAAACGAGGCATGGTTGCCCAGGCAATGTACCATCCCCTCAAGAGACTGCATTGTGTATTGGGCAAAAAGGCCCGGGCCCTTCAATACCTCCTACGGTCTTGTGGGACCCCTCGCGCTGGGACAGAGGAGGCCTCTAACGTACCATGAGTGCTCACAAGAAATAGACTTAAAACTAGATGGGCATGCCTTTCCCCGCTGGTCTGACCAGTGACCTGCGCAACATACACCATCCTCACAAATCCAGTAGTTCCTTAATGCCACATACCTAGGCCTCAACACTCAAAGAGGGGACTTGAAGTGAAAGGGTTCCTAGGAGGCAGTTCAGGTGCGAGAACAGCCCCTCTTGCGGAGTCCCTATACGACACAGCAACATGGCAGTAAACATAGCAGAGGGACTGCTTCCTAAAAGATATGTTTGGTAAGCAGGGGAGTGCCACTCCTGAGAACAGACAAGCAGTGACGTGCTTCTAGATCGGTTCCTGATGACAGGGAGGGACTGGTGACTAAGACCTTCCTAGAGTCACTATTCACAACCCTGCTGGTGGATTTGCAGACCATGAAAACTGAGCTGGGGGAGGATCTCTGGGAAGTGCTGCAAAACATAGAGGAGGTGGGCAATTGGGTGGTTGCTATGGAAGACAGAGAAACAAGCCAGGAAGAAGAACTGGAATGTCTAAAACCCGAAGTCCTGAGACTCAAGGGGCTACACCTGGACCTTAAGGCAAACAATGAGGACTTAGAAAAACAATCAAGATGGAATGATATCCGCATTAAGAGAGTGCCATCAAAAGCAGAAGGGCCTAACCTCTGAGAATACATTTTCACTATATCCTGGGATAAACAAATTAAACCGCTCTGTAGCTGGACCAGGGCCTTCGGATAGGACTATCTCGTACCAGAGATGGCCCCCTGTGGATTTCTTGATATGCGTGCATGATTTTCAAATAAAAGAAGACATTCTCAAGAAAGCATGAGATGCTCACCTGATCGAGTTTCGAGACCACTCTCCTGGATCACCTTATAGAAATGCAGAGACTTTGGCCCAGTCACAGAACATCTACAAAAAGCCAACATCCCATACTCATGGGGCCACCCCTTTTGCATCATCTTCCGCCTTGAAAGAACCTTCTACTAGATCAGATACCTCAAGGACGCCTGTGCCCTGCTGAAAATTGACCCACCAGGTGACACCCAGGAGCGGCCGTCTTCCCCTTAGCAGTAAGAAGTTGAAACAAAAGACCTGGCAACAAGGCAAGAACACACGGACCAGAACAAAATTGGATCTGGACACCATCTGCAAGGAAGACAGCTGGTCCTGCAGGCCCTATTTGGGGAAACTGCCATCTCGGACATCCAGAGGCCTTGCCAGACTGGCTGCAACTGGTCATGGAGTGGGGCCTAGTGGTGAATGTGGTGGCAGCAGGGGAAGATGAGGGTCCAGGACATTGAAGGTTTAACCCTCCTCTGCCCAGCCCAAGTGGAGTCTGCAGTGCCAGGAATCACCTTCCTGCTGCAGAGAAACACTGTGTTTAGTCACTGACCCTCCCCAATCAAACAGAACAGATGGACTTTGGTCAACAGATGTTATTATCTATGTTCCTTCCAATTTATTCCAGGGCATCTTTCTGTCTTCTTTCACTTACTTCTCCTCTGTACCATCCTCCTCGTCCAACGCTAGCCACCGCCACTTCAATACAGACCTGCACACGCTCCTCCCTCACCTCATTAAAGCCCTTCAAACAAAGCAGATTAGCCAGAGTTCTGCACCCCACAGCCACGTGAAGCAGTCTCTGCGTATTTTAAGCCGCAAATTTCGAGACCTTAATAGCTCAGTAAAGCATGAAGTGATACTGTCTCTCCTGGATTGATCGGGCTGCGACATCTGCACACTCCATGAGACGCACCTACTGGCTAAGGACACTTACTGCAAGCATTCAATATGGTACCAATGACAGTTCTGGTCATCTGACTCGACTAAAAAGAATGAGGTGGCCATATTGCTTGGCCAGAAGTTCCATGGGAAAGTCACCTCAACATCAATGGAAATTAAGGGCAGAGCTCAAGGGCTTTGGATTCAATGGGGGTCCACACATTTCATGGCAGCCACTTTATACGCCCCAAATGATAATCAGGAAAAGTTCCTCATCAATACACTAGAGCTATTCCTAACCTCTCCATATCAGGCCATATTGATAGGAGGAGACTTCAACCTGGTCATTGACTCAGACCTAGGTGGATCGAGCAAAAGCATGACTCAGACAGGGTCATTTTCACCTTCTGGGCTGCAATGGATGGCAGCTCCCTTAATGACACCTGGAGACTACTACACCCCACTACCAGAAACTACACTTTCTATTCAGCAGTCACAAATTCCATGCTCTCATTGGCCACTTCCTCACAACGGCTGCCTGAGCACCCTGCGTGGGAGAACCTGCTATTGAACCCCGCTCCCTCTCTGATCATGCCACAATCATACTAACGCTGAATAGTTGGCGCCTGCGGGATGCCATGCTGCCATTCAAACAGATGGTAAAATAAACTATTACAAACTACCTCAGCATAAATGATTGTGAGGAGACCCACCTCACTTCAGTATAGGAGGCGCTGGAACTTGTTATCGGATGTGAATTAATAGCTATCTCAGCGGGAAATAATACATTGAGCACCAAGAAGCGACAACAGATAGAGACGTGGGTAGCAAAGCTTGAATCAATCCATAAGCTCATAGGCACCTCCAGGATGTGGGGGGAGCTGGAAAGCAGTGCCTGATCCTACGGTGGCTGGACCTCAACCGAGCGGGATACATCCTGCTCTATCTCCAACATAAATTCTTTGTCAGTGGTGATCGTTCAAGCTGTATACTAGCTCACAAAATATGCAACAAGGTAATCTCTGAGTCGGTTGGCACCCCCAACGGGGTGGAGGTGTGCTCAGACCCCGAAATTGCAGAGGCCTTCCAGGTTTTCTACAGCAGGCTCTATGCAGGAGAGGATTCTCCCTCTGGTGTCATCAACTCGTATCTACAGGACATGCAGCTAGCACAGATCCCATCTGAGGTAACCTCCCACCTGGATCACCCTATCTAAATCGACAAGGTGATTTCAGTGATTGAGTGCCTTAAACCATCCAAAGCTCCAGGTCCAGATGGCTTCTTCACATTGTTCTATAAGACATTCTGTCAGAACCTAGCCACGCTGTAGGCCCAGTTGCTCAACTCGCTCCTCCACTCAGGACACCTAAACGATTTGGAGTCTGAGGTATCCATCTCCATAATCCTAAAGCCTCACAAGGATCCCAAGGAATGGGGAACATACCGCACCATCTCTCTGCTCAACACGGATGTGATAATATTCATGTGCATTCTGGCTACATGTATCCTCTATGTGTTTCAGACCATTTCCCTGTCGATTCTACGGAACTTACAGTGCGCAATCAATCTCTTTGTCTGGGGTGGCAAGCAGCCACGTCTTATCTTTCATCTTATCACCAAACCTAAATGGAGGGGGTATGGTGCTACCCCTGACTTCTAGATACTTTCAGGCTTCACAATTACGCTTTATAATATAATGGAACCGCCCGCTCTAACAAAAACACTGGTCCTTTATGGATCAGACACCAGCAGGTACAAACACATGGAGAGAGATTTGGCATGAGGGTTCCACTCCTCTCCCGTGACGGCCACGACTTTTAAGACCTAGGATGCAGTAGCAATTTGATACAATCTGAGAACGTTCCCCTCACCGATTACGCAGAAAGTCGACACCCGGACTCCCCCCAACCAGGGTGAAAATCCGAGGTATTTCAGCATTGGCACAAGCAGAGCTGCAAGCGATTAGGTTCAATATACGATCCCAATGGGATCTTTCCATATGACCAGCTCTGGCGTGACTACTTGCTCCTAGCATCTGACCTATTCCCATTCAGTCAGGTGACACATTGAGTGTCTTTCCTGAACATGAGGCCAGGAGCCTCGGCCTAATGACCCATTTCGAAAATTACCTAACCAAAGATGGCAGCAAACGCATCATCTCCAATGCCCTCCTCTCAGTGACCCCACAAACCTACCAAGTCCAAAGGGCAACTGAAATAGGAGGAGGAGCTGGGGTGCACTTTTTATTTTTTTATAATGCTTACTCGACCCGAAGATATCAGGTATCAGAGAGCTTTACATGAGGACCAGTTTTGTTATAGATGGACACATTAATTTTTGCTAGGCATGGGGAGATTAAGTGATATGCCCAGAATCACAGGATAGTGAGCGTTCCTGACGAGGTTTGAACCTGGTTTTCCAGCTTAGTCAACCGCTCTAGTCATCAGGTACATCCTCTCCCTCTCTTTATCCGACAAAGAATGGCAGGACATACATTATAGAGTACACCATTCAGCACACAACATGCCAGGCATGAAGGCAGCCTACATTGATGCTTCATATTGGTACCTAATACCGGCTCACTTACTCAATTCGAATAGAGACCTTTTGATGCTCAGCAGGCAGGGATGCAGACAGACTGACTCCCTTCTCCTCCGCCAAGTTGGTTTCATATAGGGAATTGATCCTAAATGATATTGATAAAGCCTTCAACACAGCTATCCCATGCTCCCCAACCTACACACTCCTAGCCCTCCCCAATCACCTGACATTTCCCTTGTTCTCACTCTGGGAAGACAAATAGCTATAGCTCTAAATGCCGCAAGACTGGTTCTGTTACCAAACTGGGGCGCGGAGACAATCCCTGATCACACTGCATAGCTAAAGAAACTGTGATTACTGCTAGCTATGGAATCCATGTTAATATAAGTGGCAGTATCCACACTGTGGTTACCAATAGTTGGACGAGAGATAGAGATTTTGATGATATTTATCCCTTCATAACTTGACACCAGCTTGACAAATGTCCGTTAAACTTTGCAGACCTGCTGCCACTATTTCACTCTCTGAGTCTTGGGCGTTTTGTGGCATTTCATTAAGGAGGTGCAAAGTAAAACGCAGGGTCCCAATACGTGCTGGAATTCGAATGCATTTTTCATGGACTTCTGTATGTTGCATAGAGTGAAAACCGCCACCTGGATTTTTGTGAAATTTGAGATTATATAGTAAGGCGTTTAGATGAGTCTGTGGACTGGTGCATCAAAGTAGAATAAGTAGAAGTTAAGTTATAAGGTATTTTTTTTGCTATATCTTAGGCCACGGTAGTGCCACAGTACAATCTTGGTACATAGTGATGACAAGGGATTATCTGATTGGCTAATGTGCACTTTTCCAAATCCTGATGCCAGCCAAGTTGTTTTGTACAGCACTTTCACTGTGTTTTGCACCAAGTGTTATGAAAAAAGTTGTGGCTTGTAATTGTTGTACTGAGGTCGATACTGTTGTGATATGTACTCAATTATGTTTGGAAATGTATAAATGTCCTTATTATAAATAACAGAGTACTGCACTACTTTTGCACTTGACTCTAGAGAGTGCTACAGTACCATAGAAGTATTTTCTTTTAAAAAAAAACATATATGTTCATATTTACTTATGCTTCTGGCAGGTTGGCTCTCAACAGAGCCTTTTATCACATATGTGTATTTTGGATTTACATATGGTTTAGTAGGAGTTGCCAGATGTTATTAATGAATATGTTATTGTTAGTTGCTATAAAATATAAACTTTCTGCAAGTTAAAGGTACGTTTTGGAGAAACATAATATTGAGGTGACATATGGAAGACATGGTGTGATCTCTTAGGAAGGCAGACCAGGCCTGGGTGTAGTTTGCAGAGTTTTGATTCGCCGAAGTCTGTTAAGTTACAAAAAAGCTCTGCGGTGTTCTGCAAGTGGCAGTGAGCAGTGCAACTGGTCTTCATGTCGCTCGGGCAGAAATTCTACCCGAGTGGCAGCTTGCGTTTGCTTACCGTGTGCGAGGTGGGAAACAACTCTGCTGCACTACATCAAGCAGAGTCCTGAGTGGAGAAAACCCTGCAAACTCCACAAAAGGAGCAGAATTCACCACCCAGGCCTAAGGCAGACACAGTTTTGTTTATTTGCCTGTAATTTGTTTATACTTTGCTGCATTGTTTACTGAGTACTTTGGCAAATATTAGAATATATAAAATAGCTGTGACTAAATAAACTCATTAAAGATTTTGAATTAGCTTTCATCTCTATTTCAATGTGTACCACAGTGAGATGACCAATATCTTTCCCTCCACAATGAATAATTATAAAATGGGGAGGATCACAATTACTAAGAGATGAAATGAGAGGTAGGATGTTATGATCGCATTATAGCCCGCCGTACCGGGGTATACCAGCCATTAAAGGACCGCTCCAGTTATAAAGGCCTGAGCCGAAGCCGAGGGACTTTAACAAGGAAGCAGGACTTTAATAGCCGGTTTAGCCAAGCTAGGAAGGGCAATAAGGCTATTAGAACATGCTGCCACTAGAGTGCAGAATGTTCTAACAAATTAAACAAAGGCTTTAGGGAGTGCAAGGGAATTGAAATCCCCCAGGCTCCCTGAAGCCTTTGCTCACAGCCACAGCTGTGAACAAAATAGCATTTGAATATTGGAGCTCCGGGCTTATACCAGCCATTATAAGCCCGGAACAAAGCCATTGTTCCAATGGAGCGTCCAACATTCCAATGTTTTAATACACCTTAAATCTCTTTCAGCCACTCATGTAATCTCAACATTTTTCATACCTAAATTATGCTAAATTCCGCTCTTTTTTGGCATTTTCTCTAACCAAAAAGATATATATAACTGTGTCCAATTGTCCACCCCACAAACCAAGTTGTGTCATGAAAGCATGTAGTTCAGGTGTCTCTGCACCAGTGCACTCCCTCTGTGTGTAGCAAAAAGATGTATGTTTTCAGTATGATATATGTGGCAGTTGTAGGCACTCAACGATGTTCTAAAGACTATGTGTTGCCACAGTTATGTAGATCCACATGTACCATCACTCGTGGCAGTGGTAAGCATCTTGCACATTTTGTCTGCTTCATAAATCACACACAGCCTGTATCTATACCCTTAAACCCCACCTGTTGGTAACCAAGAGCAGACAAAAACAACACCCACACACATTTCTATATTAACACCGACAACCCACCCAACAGACACTCAGGCACCCATACAGATACTCAGACAACCAATCAGTAACCCATATAGACAGTCATGCACTTGCTGTACTTGTGCACATCACAGACATTAGCATAATCCTTAAAGACCCTTGCCACGTTGATTTATCAGAAGGAATGGACTGGCCATAGCGGGCAAGGATCGTTTCCCTGGCTGGCCAGAAGGATGGGGCCAATTTTAGACTGGTGGTGGCCGTGTGATCCCAGTCCACCCGTTCATCAGCAGCACTTACCTGGCTTCAGCTCCGCTCTGTTCCAGACCACATTGGAGACTCTTCGATCTCTTTCCCCCTTCCTCCCCATTGATTTTGCTGTGCTGCCTCCAATTATTACAATGTCTGAAAGGGAAGCACAGCAGCATTACTCAAGCTTCAAGCATGGCGCTTTCAATGTGATTTCCTCGTAGCAGCTACTCAAGGTAAAACCCATTTTCTCTTTGATGCATGTATAATTAAGAGACTAAAACTATTCCGGCATTGGTATTTATGCCACATTTGAGCCAGATTGAGCAGAGAAAGAACTCTGATCAGTTAAACCTACAGAAAGACCGTATTTCATTTAAACAATGTGCATTAGGGAACTGTTATTGTTATGGACAGCGCTGTGTAATATGAACTATTATTGCCATGCAGAACTTCGAACACAAGAAGTGAAAAAGACTTTGAAGCAGAGCCTGGTGGTGTATTCTAGATAGCAGTATTGGATTTTGAGAATATAGGTGTATACATTCTCAAACAGTAAACAATAAGAAAGATTACATCAGTATGTTTGGAAATGATTGTGTACATGTCAGCTATGTGGAAGAGTATTATGTATAGATATATATATATATATATATATATATATATATATCTAATTGTCAATTTTCCTTATATTACGGTTGGAAACATTACGACCAACCGATTATGATGCTTGTGGTCGGAAGGGGAACTGCTCGGTCATACTGAATTGGTTCTGACCGGCACTCAGAGAATCAGGAGTCTGTAGAGAAAATTCATACAGCTGTATGGACAGCGATTCTGACCGACAGCCATTCCGACTCGGTCAGTCCATCATGAAAAGGCTGTTGGAAACTGACTTTGGGGACCACTAGCAAGCCTCCCTTCATCCTGAGTCCTCCGGCTTGGGGTTGAGGGGGTACCACCTTGTAAAACCATGCACAGTGTGGCAGGCACCATGGGGTGCCCGCAACAGGGTGCAAGGTTTTCCGCAGTTACCCATTTTCCCCATGGAAACTGTGTTTGGAAGCATCATAATCGATCTGGCAGAATCGCCGACTACTGAGGACCTCAGGACACAAGTAGCCTTCATCCTCCAAACAGTGTGCCAGAAGCCGCGTTTGCAGTGTGGTGTAAAAGGGGTGTGGCCTCAGAACACCTCCCTTCAATGCAGCTCCGTGGCACTAATTCGGCCTTTATAGTTAGTAAAGCTAACTAGAACTCGCGTCCCGCAATCCACTGCTGATGATATCACATATTACATCACTCATGACATGGTCAGTGACATCACTGATGACATCACTCATGACATCTCAAATGACATCACTCATGACATCCCTGATGACATCATTTAGTGAATGTGTGTTTTTGTAAAGTTTAAATATGTTACATATATATGTATATATATATATATTCACAGAAAAAACCATAGGTTATACTCGATATATAGTTAGGAATTTGCATTTACAAAACCTTGAATATTCAATGAAAAAACCATTGGTTTTAGGCCATATATAGTTAGGGATTTGCATTTAGAAAACCTTATTTTACTCGCATAAAACCATTGAAATTCCATATATAGTTATAAGCGCTAACTATATATCGCGCACCCGCAATCCACTGCTGATGATGTCACATATTACATCATTCATGACATGGTTAGTGACATCACTGATGACATCACTGATGACATCTCAAATGACATCACTGATGACATCACTGATTACAACATCCAGTGACTGTATGTTTCTGTAAAGTTAAAATATGTTTTACATATTGATGAATGTGTGGATATATAAGTGTCTGGATGAAGGATTTACTAGGTGCATGACTGACTGATTGAGTGAGTGATTAAATGTGTCTCACTGAGTGCATGGGTTAGTGACTAAACTGTTTTAATTTGTGCATCATTATATCTGTTGTTCTACAAACTGCTGCATATGTTGATCAGTAGCTATATGAGTAACTGTATGGGTTGATTGGTTGCCAAAGTATTTGTATGGGAAACTGAGTGTGTGTGTATGGGTGGCTGGAAGGTGTGTGACTCTGTACATAGATGTGTGAGTAGTTGATTCACTATATGTATAGATTCAAAACTGCATGTGGAAACAGCTGTATGGGCGGTTGACTGTGCATGAGTGTATTAGTGAGTGAATGAATATCTCAGTGCTACATGTCAAATTAAGTACATATGTAAAACACAGTACATGTGAGAGTTGACATCTATAAATAACTGTGCATAAGAGCTAGTGAATGTGTGAGTGGCTGTATGGATCATTGTGAACATGTATCAGAGATTGTATAAGAGAGTAAAGTAAATATGTGTTAGTATATGTTTGAATAAGTAAGGTGTGTATAACTGTATAGTTGAGAAAATGGAGGTGTGATTGATTTTTGGCATAACTGACTAGGTGTGTGAGTAACTCCATGGATGAGTGACTGTCTGTTTACACTGATTGTATCTAAGGTTATATTAGAGTCTGAAGAGGTTCATGGTATTATCACATGAATGATATCATCAGTGATGTGATCAGTCATGTCAAATGAGATGTTATCAGTGATGTCATCAGTGATGTCATTTGAGATGTCATCAGTGATGTCATCAGTGATGTCACTAACCATGTCATGAATGATGTAATATGTGACATCATCAGCAGTGGATTGCGGGTGCGCGATATATAGTTAGCGCTTATAACTATATATGGAATTTCAATGGTTTTATGCGAGTAAAATAAGGTTTTCTAAATGCAAATCCCTAACTATATATGGCCTAAAACCAATGGTTTTTTCATTGAATATTCAAGGTTTTGTAAATGCAAATTCCTAACTATATATCGAGTATAACCTATGGTTTTTTCTGTGAATTTCAATGGTTTTTTAATAGCAAACATCAAAAGCTGTCAAATGTCAAGTACGTGATAGGTAAAAACGTTTTCGTGTTTATGCACGCTGATGTGCTTTGAACGCTGCCCCCCCCCCCACTCCCCTCTTTTCTCTTAGTAGTACTCTCTCTTTGCAGATAGTGAACGGTAGTTAACGCAGACCTTTACCCCTGTTGTAATCCGTCGTACCTGCTTGTCTCTCCATTTGATTGATTATTATCCAAGCATTTACTGTTTTACAATTGGTTCTCTTTGGATCATTCTCTATTTACAAACAAGCACAAAGTCGCAATACTCTGTTTAGTCTTTGCAGATAGTGAAAAATCGTGTAAAAAAATAAAAGTAATCGAGCAAAATCAGTAGACCACTAATTCGATCTCTTTTTAACCTCGGTAAAATACAAACATTAGGAATAACCCTTCATGAGAAATACGAAAATAGTGAAATGAATTGAGCTCCACACCATGAGGGCTGCAAAACAGCTCGACTCCGCCACCCACACCGCCAAAAATAACGGCAAACCCTATGCAAATATTATAAATATACACAACACACCACCAAAGAAACAGAATAAAACATTTTATTAAATAACTATTTACATAACTATTTTATACTTTTTATTGCCCGATCCGGCTAGCTCAATCGATCGAGCATGAAAGTCATGCACTGATAACAAGCGTTGAGAGTTTGTAGAATGATGTCTTCAGATTTTCCACATACAGTGTAGTGGCGCGAACTGGCAGGGGGCGTTTGGATTCTACCCCTTCTCCAAATAAGATTTTCATACGTGAATGTTCGTTCATGCTTTTTGTCCCAGAGTTGCTTCCATGTCACTGCCTTACATAAATGGCATAAGTCCTGGTTATTGAGTGCCATACTTCAGAGTTCTAAGCAGTTCTTGTAACACTGTTTAAACCTTATTTGCACCTGCTGCAGCTTCACTATTCAAAGTAGTGGGGTCCATTTGTGGACCTGACTGCATTGGAAAACAATGTGATACGGTGCCTCCCTAAACCGCTTGACGGAGGCTCCCGAGGGGCGGTGAGATGGCGCGGACTGAGAGGGGGCGCTTGGCTCCTGCCCCCTCCCCAAGTCGTGTTGCCCTGGTGAGGCCTGAGATCGCCCCCGGCATAGGTGGCCGGCTCCCGGGGTCCGGCGGAATTTTTTCCCTTTTGAAGAATCTTTCATTCTGGACCTTGTCCCACAATCCGTTTCACCTGAAGACACGCTGTCGCAGGGCGCCCCTTTACCGTTTTAGTTGCCATTCCGCCCGCTTTTGGTACTCTGTGCCTCTTCCGCCATTCAACTCTTTACCGCTCGCTCTTGCGACTACAACGTCTCGCTCACCATGTAGTTGAGGTGCTCCCGCTCTTAAGATTTGACCAAACTTTTTGGACTGCTGAAAGCGGTGGAATTCCGACCGCTGGTTGGTGGAGACATTTTGACTATATTCTGCACCTGCATTGTCGCGTAATGCGTCATATGACGCGACGCGTTAGCGCACCCGGATGTGCTCCGGTGCGCAAGGCGCAGCTTCCCGGAAACGATCCAGAGCGCGCCGCGCAGCGCGTAACGTAAGCATAACAGGTCATGTGACTTGTTAATAAAACTTTTCATTGGTTCAGTTTACTTTTCTTTTCCTAATTATGTAAGACTAGGTCATGTGACCTAAAAATAACACTTTTCATTGGATTAAAACATTTTTTTTCACCAAACGATAAAAGCCCCACCTTGTTTCTGGATGTTTCAGACTGAAGCTGGCGTCACCATGAGAGCACCACCATCTCGTAGCTCCGTCGTGGCCATTCCGCAAGCAATCATGGCAGCCGCTCCCCACCGGAAGCCTGCGGGAGTCGAGGGCCCCCAAGACTTTTGTACAATCTTCAAGGCTGAGGGGACGCTTTCGAGAATGGAACCCAAGCCCTGGCAGACAAGCGACCGAGTTCCAAGGTGTCCCAGGGCCATTTTACTGGACCAGGCCCAAATCCGAAGAGCCGGCCGCCATTTTAAGAGTCCTGTGAAAGCCGCCTACCGCTGCACCGCAAGAGTGGGAGCAACTCAACTACATGGTGAGCGAGACGCTGTAGCCGTAAGAGCGGGCGGTAAACAGCTGAATGGCGGATGAGGCACAGTGTAGCAAAAGCGGGCGGAATGGCGACTGAAACGATAAAGGGGCGCCCCACTACAGCAGACAAGCCTCCGCCATGTGCTTCAAAACTGCATATGTATCTCGTGATATCAAGGTTGGGCAACCAGTACAGAACAAGCAGTTACGAGTCCCATTTACACCGGCGCCATTTTGGGCGCGGCCGGGCAGGTCCAGGATCTACTGAAACATAAAAAATGAGGCTGACGTCTCTGAAGCAGTTCACGAACAGCAGGACATAGCAAATAAACATGAACTCTCTAAAGCTGTTAACTCACTGCAGAACAAAACAAGTGAACCTGAAACCTCTGGAATAATTGTCGCTCAAAAGAACAACACACAAAACTCTGTAGAGCCTGAAGAAAAAAAACCAGAAGGGCACTGTAGTTTCAGACACACTTAACACTAATGACGAAACAAAGATATCGTCTGTTTATAAAGCAGTTATCATCTTGACAGAATTGACAAAGAAGTGTACAGACACCAATGCATCAGCATTCTCGGAGATAACATCTTAAGGAACAAAGAAAGACCTGTTCACTCTTGACACCCCAGGTGCTGTGTATATTGCACTATAGTGCTGCATCGACAAAACGGGCAACCCTATTGATGTGGATTTTTCATTATTGATTATTGTAAAGAAATGGCGACTCCCCCCTTTAGCAGATTAGCTAAATGTTTGCGTAATTTAGACATAAAAGTTATATTATTGTTGTTGTTGTTGTTATCGTTATAGTTCTGGTTAATTTAAAAAAATGGTTAAATATATTTACAGTTTTTGTTGCGTTCGTTATATTTAAATATTAATAAAGTTTTAAAATGTAACTGTCTTGGAGTACTATATTTTTTTAAAAAATCGGGTGAATGGGGCCTTGAATCGGGTTATTGTCATGTGTGGGCTTTGCAAGTGTACTGCTACAAGATCGGACATTTCAAACTCAAATGCACGTTCATTTTCTTACCTTTCCGAAACATGGAGCGCAATAGCAGGCAGAGAAAGGGTGATGCACGTGTTGAACACTGCCTGGCCTGCAAATTGTGCCAGTGCCCCCCCCGCCCCGAGTACTTCACAAATCTTTAAAAGACCATGCGCTTGTTCAATGGGAAGTGGATAACATGGCTAAGAGCATTTGCTGTCTAATGCATGAATATCGCTGATTTCTCAGCGATATTCATGCATTGCGGCCGTTTTTTATCGCATGTGCGATAAACCTTGCTAATAGCAAGGTTTATGTGCGATAAAATTCGCCGAAGTGCGGCGATAATTATTGTCTCTAAACAAGTTAGAGAAAAAAATTACCGCTAGTTGTTGGTAATATGCCCCCGCATTTTTCCTTGCAGGAATCGAGAAGCGAAAGACTAGCACTGAAATCAGTAGTCTCACACCTGAATCGGGAGGGTTGGCATGTCTGGATACTCTACAGCTGGAGCCATACACTACATCCGCAGGGCTAGGTGATAGCCTAGGTCCGGCCTGGACAATCGGACACAGAGGAAGAGAAGTGTCAGAGGGTGCGGTAGTGAATAGGGTGAAAGGGAGGTGTCGAACGGGCACAGGGTGTGATTCTCAGAGAAGAGCAGCGCAGATGGGGGAAGTATATGGCCCATGCATGAGAGAGAGAGAGCGGGGGTGACCATTGCGTGGGGGAGATGCGTGCGAGGGTGGGGAGCCATGCTGAGAATCGACGGCGTGCAGAGAGTGGGTCTGGTCAAGGCATCTAAAATAGCTGCCGTGCACGACAAAATTGTGGCATTGGACAAAAACGCAAGATGGCGCAGACAATGTTTATCAATAAGGATTCATTTATAACAAAATATTTACTCGCAGTGACAAAATGGTGTTCAACACTTCCTGATTTCCATCGAATCGAACGTTAACAAACGTCACGCAGCAAAAAAAAAAACCACGCACAGAGCGGTTTTTAGCCATGTTATCCAATGGAAGGTGGATAACATGGCTAAGAGCATTTGCTGGATAATGCATGAATATCGCTGACTTTTCAGCGATATTCATGCATTGTGGCCGATGTGCGGCGATAATTTTTGACTCTAAACAATTAAAACGAAGCACAAAATGGCGAATTCCCGTTTCGCTACCAGTTTGCGGCCCAGTTCGCGGCCCGAGAAGCGCTTCTACCGTGAAAAATAATTTTTTTTTTATTTTCCCCACGGGACCCTTTAATAACCTCAACAACATTCCTAGGGGGTCAAGAGGGGTATACCTTGCCCCCTAAATTCCCCCTTCGTTTTTCACCTCTTCTTCTCTCTCGATCCTACCGAGAGATAAGATGGCGGCCGCTCCGGACTATTTAGAATGTTGACAGACACCGGAGAGCCAATCAGCTTTCTGTTATCCAATGGAAGGTGGATAACATGGCTAAGAGCATTCGCTCGATAATGCATGAATATCGCTGACTTTTCAACGATATTCATGCATTGTGGCCGATGTGCGGCGATAATTTTTGTCTCTAAACAATTAAAACGAAGCACAAAATGGCGAATTCCCGTTTCGCTACCAGTTTGCGGCCCAGTTCGCGGCCCGGGAAACGCTTCTACCGTGAAAAATCATTCTTTTTTATTTTCCCCACGGGACCCTTTAATAACCCCAACAACAATCCTAGGGGGTCAAGAGGGGTATACCTTGCACCCTTTCAATAAATTCCCCCTTCGTTTTTCACCTCTTCTCTCTCGATCCTACCGAGAGATAAGATGGCGGCCGCTCCGGACTGTTTAGAATGTTGACAGACACCGGAGAGCCAATCAGCTTTCTGCGCGCAAAGTTCCGTTTCGCGAAAAGTAAGCGGACCGGATCGCTGCCCGGAGCGCTGTTACAGATATATATCTTGGTTTGAACGTTAATTTCTCAAAAACTACTGGAGCACATATATTGAGACCTAGCAAAGGCACATCGGGCTAACAGTCCCTACAATTTTGCCAAGTTTCGTGCAAATCCATTCAGCCGTTCGAGCTAAAAGTGAGTCCAACCGCCCTATGGAAAAATGAATGGAAAAAACGCGTTTTGGGACCCCCCTTTTTTCTCAGCCCCCCCTTGACGAAACTCCACCAAATTTTCAGGGGCTGCTCAGAAACAAAATGTGCCATTTCCCTGACAATTTCAGCCGATTCCGTCCTCAAACGCCAAAGTTATTAGGCATAGAATTTTCAGAAATCCCATAGGGAATTAATCCTAACTATATATACCTACTGGCTATTGCCAGTAGGTAATATATATATATATATATATATATATATATATATATATATATATATATATATATATATATATATATATATATATATATATATATAAATCAAATCAAAAATCTTTATTCGATTGTAGATTTTACAATCATAAAAGTACAGTTTTAAGTACACATTTAAAAATATTACAAACAATTCATTTCATAATGACACAATATACAGTACGAAGAAAAAGGTTGGCACGTCAGACGCAATAGGCATGAGCAATATTGAGATAAAAACATAAATAACTGTATTCTTAAAAAGACATCTAAAACATTTGTAGCATAATTAACCGTCCATACTTTTCCTAAAACAGATGGCTTTTTTAAAAAAGTTACAGACAAATAGTGTACAATCAATATTCAGTAGTTGTAAATAATAAAGTGCAGGTTTAATTTGTGCAAAACTCAATTTTTTAAGACACGGTTTAAGATATAATTTCCGTGGGATGGAGTAATAGGGGCAGATGAAGAGAAAGTGTGCCAGATCTTGAGGAGACTTTCCGTCGCAGCCAGAAGCTGGCAACACTTCACCCCGTTGAGCCCCACTTGGTACTGCCAGTAGAAGATGATATAGATCAAAACGGAACATTATTAGCAAAAACCGATCATAGCTAGTCATGGGCCATGTCAGGTAAGGTTCCATTTGTGGGCATGTTTTTAATAGTAGGTGTTTCCTTACACTAACCTTCTGTATTTCAGCCTCTTCTCTGTCAGTACATCTTAACAAGATTAGAGTGTTCTTGACAGCAATAACATCAGATGTAGAAATTGAGTTTGGCGCATGAAACAGGTCCGGGCGACCAATTGCCGTTAAACAATCCTTTATGTATTTCACCCAAGGTACTTTGAGCCTCCCGTCTAGCTGTAAAGTTTCTTTCAGTAGGGCATGTGTTAGTGGGATATCAGTGTTAAGCCAACAGTTCAGCCAACACAACACAGGATTTACTGCTATTCTATCGCCTAAATAGGGAATCCCCAACTCCTCATGTACAGAATAGTTCCCAATACCCCTTGGCAGCCTCAAAATCTTTTTTAAGAAGTTATTTTCTGTAACCTCTAGGTCTTTAATCTTGCGATATCCCCAGAGCTCACTCCCATAGCAGGCGACGGCAACACTTTTTGCCTGGTACAGTTTAAGCTGTGCGGCCATAGGGCAATTACCGATTTTTTGTGCAAAGCCAAGAATGGCCGCATTAACCCTTGTTGTTTCGCCCTTCTTTTTATCGACTGCTGGGCGCCACGATAGTTTATGGTCTAGCAGAACCCCAAGGTAAGAGAAGGAGTTAGTTAAAGGGATTTTCTCCCCATTTATGCTGAAAGAATCAGTTTTCCGGGTACCCTTTCCTGTCTTCATGATGAAGGAATTGGAATTATTTATACTTAGGCCACGTGACTCCATAAATTTATGAAAGCAATTTAATAATTTCTGCAGACCGATTGCTGTTCTAGATATGAGAACAGCATCGTCGGCATAAAGTAATACAGGGACCCCTTTGCGCTCAACTAAGGGGTAATCCGCTTCTGTATTTAAAAGAAATTCCTCCAATTCATTTATGTACAGGTTGAAGAGGAATGGGGCCAAAATACAGCCTTGTCGAACACCCCGGTTTATTTTAAACTCGTCCGTTACTTTAAGGTCTTGAGTGTAACGGACGTTTGCTCTAGTGTCTGTGTGCAAATCGGCAAGGAAGTTGACAAGATTCCTCTCCACACCCATTCTCAACAAGGTAGCCCAAAGTAAGCCTCTGTCCACGCAATCAAAAGCGGACGACAGGTCCATAAATGCCATGTAGACAGTACCTTGTCTCGCCAGGGTATATTTACTTAGAATCAGATATAGGTTCAGACACTGCGTAATAGTTGAATGGCCTGGTCTGAACCCATATTGTATAGGTGACATGATGTTATTTTCTTTAGCCCATGTAGATAACCTATTAAGAATTACACCCCCTACCACTTTAGCCACTGAATTTATTAAAGAAATTGGCCTGTAACATAACGGGCTGCTGCGATCGCCCTTTTTAAAAACGGGGACTATAGGCGATAGGCCCCAAGTTTTTGGACACCCCGTTATCACCGCTGCATTTGTTACAGCCGTGAGAACTGGGGCCCAAAAGGGGATGCTGGACCTGAACAGGTCCGGCGGTAATCCATCCGGGCCCGGGGCCTTGTTGCTGGTTAGACCCTGTATTCGAAATACAGGAACCCTATGTCAAGGGTCCAGAGACCTGGTAGGTGTTTGTATGGTCACTGCTTATTAAGTCAGTGTGTACCAAAGATGTGTAAAAAAGAAAAATTTCTTTTTAGAGTCCCCTCACTCACCGGGGTTGCCCCACGGTGACATGCTTCATCATTGGGGCCATCCCAGTTCTCTACGAAAAGGGGCGTGCTGCGACAAGGCGACTACGCAGGAGCACTAGTTTTGTGAGATGACTATGTGTGGTGCATGTGTAATGATGATGGAGTGGGTGTGGAATTAAAATATACCGTGCTAGTGGGCCTCAACAATTTATTTCGCTCCTAGTGTGGTATAAAAAATTTAAAAAGGGGTAACACTGTCTTCTAACTTTTACTGAGTTAGATCAGTGTCAAAGGTCAACATGTTTCAAGCTCCCCTAAGCTTTTCTTCAGGACCATACAGGGTCCAGCCCTGTATTGCCACTCCTGTTTTTCAAATGAAAAGTATTGCTAAAAAATACTTATTTACAGTGAACGCTGTTGTCAATAAACATGCGTGTTGTTATACATACGTTTTGTATTTCACTTCGATTTATAAATGAGTATAGAATTACACCCCATGGTCTTAGGCAAGGGCAGGAATGCCTCGTGGAAACATTGTTCCTATCGGCAGACCCGCTCGGTACTACCTGGTGTCTCCTCGCCGGACCGCATACTGATGCGGTCCGGCGAGGAGACACCAGGTAGTACCGAGCGGGTCTGCCGATAGGAACAATGTTTCCACGAGGCGTTCCTGCCCTTGCCTAAGACCATGGGGTGTAATTCTATACTCATTTATAAATCGAAGTGAAATACAAAACGTATGTATAACAACACGCATGTTTATTGACAACAGCGTTCACTGTTCACTTTTTTGAGCATGCGAAGAATGTTGAAGCAAGATGATGAAACGGCGTTGACTTGTCTGGTCATCGAGAGTGAGTAGTCCAGGATGACGCCCAGGTTCCGTGCGTGGTCCGTCGGGATGGGTGCTTTTCCAAGGGCCTCTGGCCACCAAGAGTCGTCCCAGGCGGAGGGGTAGGTACCTAAGATAAGGACTTCTGTTTCGTCTGAATTCAGTTTCAGACGGCTGTGCTTCATCCACTCGGCTACTTCTTTCATTCCTTCATGTAGGTTGGTTTTGGCGGCGTTAGGGTCTTTGGTGAGTGAGAGGATCAGTTGAGTGTCATCAGCGTAGGAGATGATGTTGAGGTTGTGTTGGCGTGCGATGGCCGCGAGGGGGCTCATGTATACGTTCAAGAGGGTGGGGCTGAGTGAAGATCCTTGTGGCACGCCGCAAATGACTTCAGTGGCCTCTGATTTGAATGGTGGGAGGCGGACTCTCTGAGTTCTTCCGGTAAGGAACGAGGTGATCCATTCCAGTGCTCTTTCTTGGATTCCGATGTTTCTGAGGCGTTGTAACAGGGTGCTATGACAGACTGTATCGAAGGCTGCGGAGAGGTCGAGGAGGATGAGGGCGACTGTGTCTCCATTGTCCAGTAGAGTTCGAACGTCGTCTGTTGCTGCAATGAGTGCGGTCTCAGTGCTGGGTTTGGCTCGGAAGCCGGACTGTGAGGAGTCGAGGGATTTGTTGGTTTCGAGGAAGGCGGCGAGCTGGTTGTTGACAGTTTCTCGATGACTTTGGCCGGGAATGGAAGGAGAGAGATGGGGCGGTAGTTTTTGAGTTATATATATATATATATATATATATATATATATATATGTGGAGACAATTGAGGGGCGTGGCGATGGGAGCCTATTTCTCCTCCAGCTATGCGTGTTTACACGTAGGCTGGTGGGAGGAGCAGGTTCTCGATGCAAATGCTCAAACTGCAGAGCAAGCAAAAGCTCAGACTGCAGAGCGTGCAAATTTGGGATTGCACCACCTTCAGTCCCACCGAAATTCCTATCAATGGCAACCACACTTGTGAGACAGAATTTGCTGTGTATATCCTGATGTGCACCTGTGGCCTTAATTACATAGGCAGTACCAAACTACAGGTGAACGTCAGGATCTTACAACATCTTCGAGCTATTTTACACAGCGATCCTGCTTACCCGGTGGCACGCCATTTTCTGAAAAAACACAACAAAGATGTGGGCTGCCTGATTTACTATGTGGTGGGAGCAGTACCTAAACTACGTAGGGGAGGCAATAGGGAGCTCCGGTTGAGACAACTGGGGTCAAGCATGATCCTTAAGTTTGGTAGCAAATGGCCGAATGGCCTGAATAAAACCAAGGACATGCACAATTTTCTGTAAATACATCTCTAATTTGGCTCCCTTATTTTAAACCCATAGTTGCCTCTTTCTACCTTGCAGCATGCTCCCATCTGAAAGTCTTTCTTGAAATTCTGTCTCATACTTCAATTCCGTGCCCTACACCCGCAGGCAGTCAGGTTCCCTGTTGGCTGTTGGGATGCTTTATTTTAAGTAGGGCTATTTTGCCTTGAAGCTTGATATTGTAGTTTTTAATGGATAGTCAGGTTCCCTGTTATCCATTGCCTTGTATATATCAGTTCCCCAGCCTCCCCACTTTAGCATTTTTAATATCCTGTTTTTCCCCATTGATCCTTTTTAGCACTTTTTTATACACAGGGTGTTTTAATCACTTGTGAATATGATAAATTACAAAAAAGTATGAAATGTTTTAAATTCCTTTTTATTGACAAAATAAGGCTTTGTCCTAATTGTAATGATGGCAATATTTAATCATGAATATACAGGTTGTTTTATCATACACTTCAGCACTTTATACCCTATCTTTGTTGCACTTTTTACACAGCTTTTTGCACTTCAGGCACCGACTTTATGTCACTGTTAGTAGCCCTTCAATATATACCGCCTTTCTATATTCCAGTGACAAACTCTTTTGTATTAAAAAAACAACGTGCTTTTTTTCTGAATTATACAGAAATGTGTTGTCCCAGTTTTCATCTAAGGATTTATCCATCTAAATTATATCTTGTTTTAATGGGAATCGTTCTTACTTTTGTATGCCATATGTGATTTATTTACAATCCAAAATGTGTATTTATACAAAGGTTACAATTACACAGTATGTTGTCTATTTCCATGGTCACATGATCAACCTAGAGGCTGGATGTAGGCGGGTCTCTAGCATTAAAAAGAGTAACATTCAGTCTCTGCATGTGAACAAGGGCTTGCTTTACCAACTGAAACTGAAATAAAGAAACCTGTAAACCTGTAAACCGATCTGGTGGTCCGTCTCCTGCTTCGCTGATCCGAGGGGGATTGGTGGTTGCGTCATATATATATATATATATATATATATATATATATATATATATATATATATATATATATATATATATATATATATATATATATATATATATATATATATATATATTTATATATTTATATATTTATATATGCGCCAAAGTCTATTGGGGAATGAGGGGGTTTATAAGTCTCTGAATGGATGATTTATAAGGTGGAAGACTGATTGTATAAGTGACTGAATAAGCGTATCTTACTGAATGCATGGGTTAATGAGAAAACTGTGTTAATGTCTGTAGCAGTCTGTCAGTTGGTGTATAAGTGACTGCATGAGTTGGTGAGTAGTTACATGACTGTCTATATGGGTTACTGATGATTGGTTGTCTGAGTATCTGTTTGGGTGCCTGAGTGTCTGTATGAGTGGGTGTGTGAAAAGAAGCAACACTCCTAAGACGATCAATGCTGCCTGGCACAAGTTGCCTCTTATTCACTCACGATTATCTATCATAATAACGAGGCTGGCGCTGACAACTGGAAGGCAAGAAACAGGTTTATTACTACAGAGGCGAACACCTCATCTCGGACACCGGAATGTCTTCGGGAGGTGCTCTAACTGCATCTCTGTAGCTCGTTCTTTTATACACATTTACATCAGTTTATTGGTAGGTTAAACATCCTCGGAATTCCCGCCCCAAGCAGGTTCCCACACAAACCCAGCAGCAATCGTCCCCCACCCAGATCTAACAGGTGATCGCTATCTCGCAGCTGGACATTCGGACAGGATCTAAAAACATGTGGGATCTGTTAGATCTAAGGGTTCGCGCCGTTGATTAAATCAGGCCTCTTTGTCAGTGCAACAAGTCCTGCCGTGTGTGGGCAATAAACTATGTCCGCAAAGGTCGGTTAGTGACTGGGACCGGATTGAGCAGCCAGGTGTGGTGAGGGAGGTTATCAGAAGGGCTTGCCTATGTACGGAGGATGAAAGGACGAACGGGTTTAGGACGGAAAGTGACTTCGGGGCTTTGTCATGATGACAAGGGTTTACAACCCCAGTACGTTTGTTCATGCTTAGTCAGAGCGCTGGGGGATGATAGTGAGGTCAGGGTGAAACATAGGTGACCAGCAGAGTAGAAAATGGCCATGATGTCTAAGATGGTTGCTGCTTACGCGTACGCAGAGGCTCTCGCTCAGCAAGATGGTGCCGGCAATGTTCATGTTTGTCGTTTTACAATTTCACAGGTAGGGGTGGGTGATTGTGCATGGGTGATGTGAGTGGGTTATTCACTGGGTTTATGGGTTCAAGAGTGCATCTGTGAAGTGTTGTATGTGTGGGTGAGTGTGTGTATGGGTGTGTTTGTGAGTGAATGGATGTCTCAGTGGTATATGTGTGAGTAACTACATATGTGAAAAGCAGTATATGTGAGTGTTGGAGTATATAAATGACTATATGTGAGAGTGAGTGATTGTGAGAGTGGCTGTATGGATGAGTGTGTGCTTATATCAGTGATTGTATAAGAGAGAAAGTATGTGTAAGTATTTGTCTAATTAAGTGAGGTACTATGTGTATAACTGTATAGGGGAGTAAATGTGTGTGATTGATTCTTTGCATGACTGAATAGGTATGCGAGTAAGTCTATGGATGAGTGGCGGTGTGTGAGTGTATGTGTAGGTGTATGAGTTCATATGATAGTGCTGTATTGATGAGTGACTGCATGTATGAGTTACTGTATGGGTGAATGAGTGGATGTGTGTGTGTGTAGACCTAGAAATCGCTGAGCGGGTATGTACTAACTGTTATTGGTTTGTCTATGGTTTCAATATTGGTGGTCTGTATTTTAGAGCGGATGTATAAAAGGTTTTATTAGGGTGTGAGGAGGTGCATCAGATTATCACAAGGATGATGTCATAAGTGATGTCATCAATGATGTAATTTGAGATATCATAAGTGATGTCACTGACCATGGAATGAGTGATGTAATATGTGACGTCATCAGCAGTGCATTGCGGGGGCGCAAGTTATAGTCAGCTCTACTAACTATAGCTGCCAAATTTCTCTGGTTTTGTACGAGTGAAATGTCCAACTACCTATAACGACCGTGAAATCTGTGTTTCTTTCAGTGAATTTCTCAGGCTTTTTAAATGCTAATTACTAACTATAACGTCCCTGAAACCTATGGGTTTTTCATTGAATCTATTTATATTTATATACACAAACCTATACATATGCACATGCACGTACGCACACATGCACAAACATTTTACTGGGGCATAGCCTATTTTTCTTATGTTTTGTGCTTTCAACCTCTTTCTAGTAAGTGGTGGAAATGGGTGTGAGAGCAGTAATGGAGCTGCACATTTCTGAAAAGTAGACAAAAATCTGAATTCAGGAAGGGGTCATTTGTGTAGATCCTTCAAGCATTTTTCATAGAAACTAACAGTTGAAATACAAAATTAGCTTGATCTGGAAAAAACAGCCATTTGTGTCAACATTTTCACCTGCAAATTCTTCTACGTATGGCAGATTTTTAAAAGCAATATACCGTTACGTTCGCTGGACCCTTCTGGTGGCGTTATGCATCAATTGGCCTTGTAGGTTCAACAAGAACCAGAGGTACTCAGAGGCAATATCTGAGCTGTGGCTTGCAATGTTTTCCTTGTGTACCCCATATTTAGCAATTCATTTGGTAAATATAAAGTACCAAGGTAACATGTATATTAAAAAAATGGGTATAAAATACAGAATTCATAAGCAGTGGTTATATGCACATCTCCAAAATTGTGGGTACCCATATCAGCATGTGAATTAGAGGACATTTTTGAAAACGACTTCTTTTTACACAATGTCTTACATTTGGCAGGCAGAAATGCAAAGAAAGTCAAATAAAAATGGTACCTCTCTTGTTTTGGTAGGCCTAGGGCCTGCAACAGGAAACAGCCTAAAATGCAATGTGGACATTACATTTTTCCAGTGAATAATGGCTTCATCCTCCAAACTATCAAACCTACACATTTTTTAAAACTAGACATTCAGGGGGAATCCAGAATGGGGTGACTTGGGTAGCTCTCACCAGGTTCTGTTACCCACAAACCCTTGCAAACTCAAACTTGGTAAAACAAACTAATTCTTCACATTTCTGTGATGGAAAATTCTGGAATCTGTGGGAAGCCAAAAACCTTCAAACCACGCAGCATTCCCCGAAATCTCCTGATACAAATGGTACCTCACTTGTGTTGGTAGGACTGGGGCCTGAGGCAGGAAACGCAACATAGACACATCACCTTTTTTGAGTGAGAGCGAACCCTTTTTTCGCAATGTGCCGAGCTGTGGATTTTGGATCCTAGCTCTGCCAGCACCTAAGGAAGAAAAACATGGGTGCTTCTCTTGCAAAACCAGGTTGTTTTGCGATAGATCATTTTGATGTCTCCACACTATGTTTTGAGCCCATTCCTGCCACAGGTACATGGCCCACCCACACAAGTGAGGTACCATTTTTATTGTTAGACATGAGGGAATGCTGGGTGGTAGGAAATTTGTGTCAGATCGGTGATCCCACAATTTTCCCTACACAGAAATGTGAGAAAAATTAGATTTTTCCAGATAAGTTTGAGCTTTGCAGGGAATTCTGGGTAGGAAAACGTTGGGAGATCCACACAAGTCACACCTCCCTGGACTCCCCATGGTGTCTAGTTTTCAGAAATATGTGGATTTGGTAGGTTTCCCTAGATGGCAGCCGGGCCCCTGGGACCAAAAACGCAGGTGCTCCCCCTGCAAAGCCAGCTTGTTTTGGGATAGATAATGTTGATGTCTCCACAATATGTTTTGAGCCCATCCTTGCTGCAGGTACTTGGCCCACCCACACAAGTGAGGAACCATTTTTATTTGGAGACCTGAGGGAATGCTGGGAGGTAGGATATTTGTATCTGTCAGGTAATCCCACATTTTTCTCTCACAGAAATGTGAGTGAAATTTAATTATTTCAGATAAATTGGAGTTTTTTTTCAGGGGATTTTAGGTAAGAAAAATGGTGAGGGATCCATGCATGCCACACCTCCCTGGACTCACCCAGGTGTCTAGTTTTTAGAACTGTCTGGGTTTGGTAGTATTCCCTGAATAGCCGCTGAGCCTGGGACCAAAAATGCAGGTGGTTAGAAAGTCTGTCCCATTTGTGTTTGGTGGTGGGAGCATTGGCATGTCCATTCTCGGCAGCCCCCAACCCAACCTATATAAAAAAATCCCTGTTGCCTAGTGGGCTTTCTTCCCCCAGGGGGCATCTGCTTCCGGGGGTCAGAAATACTGTGTCATTTCTATGGGGGCATAGGCATGCTCATTTTGGGCAGCCCCACTCCTAAATTTACATTAAAAAATCCCTGATGATTTTGGCCGTGGCTAAGTCTCCGCCACCGGCCAGAATCTCCACCCCCGGGCCCGAATTTCCATCTCTGGGCTGAACTCTCCACCTCCAGGCCAGAATATCCACCTCCGGGCCTGAATCTCCGCCACCAGGCCGGAATCTCTGGCCCGAGTGCAGACGTAAAGTTAGTAGTCGTAAATCCATTCTGCGAATACCATAAGTAGTAAGTGCATTCCTTGAATACCAAAAGTAGTACGTATGTTCTGCGAATACCAAAAGTAGTACATTTAGGATTTTGTCTTAATTTAGTTCTGTGAATCGGGCCCATGGCTCTAACTTGTAGACTTATATGGTCAGAGTGTAGAGAGATGGACCCTGACGTAAATTTAAAGCTAGACTATCCAGGTGTGCTGGGGAGCAAGATAAGGTGTAAATGCAGATACATATGTGTTGGCTATGTGTAGGGATCAGGGGTGGGTGTCAGAACTGCCAAGAAATGAACATTATCATAAATAAAGAAAACAGTTCAAAACAATACCATAAAAACCCACCCCAACCTACTCCAGCCACCGAACTTGGTTGACAAACCCATTACCACCCACCACCCATTCACTTCCCCAACACAATGCTTCTATATGGGACCCATCCTGGATGGTTTAGAAGAGCAGAGTGAACTTCCCAGCTTAACTAAGGTTGGGTTGCTGAAATGGGCGGTACTACCCATGTAGTTGTCCATTGATCCATGTATGTTGTTACATCTGTGCTTGTGGCGACATATAAAGTGTCAGTAGCACCAGCCGACTTGATGCTGCTGCTGAAGGGTTGTATAAATGAGCTCAGTGACAGTGCTATAAGTTATTTTCTTCCATGTGTATTTCCTCCCATTCCTGTGGGGACCCTGGGGGTGATATTGTTGAACTGCTTCTGGCGAATTTGTCAGCCTTCGCATCAGTAAAATGGTGTGCTCTTCCTGCATGACTAACAATTTGGCATGATAGAGGAGAGCGAACTTGATCTCTGCTTTTTGGAGAGTTTTTTTGGCAGACAAGAATTCTATGTGTGCGGCTTGGGCTGCAATTGTAAAGTCTGGGTAAAATGAGATAGCGTCGCCTTGAGATTGTGTTTTGACAAAGTCTCTGGAACGATATCCCTATTTTTGTAGTTTAAAAGGTGCACAATTATGGGATGGGCAGACTTCCCCTGTGGTTTCCTCGGCGCGAGGGAACGATCAACGCGTTCGACTATGAAGACTGAGGATAAAGCTTCCCCGAACAGTACTTTTAACAGTGTTGTAACATAGTCCTTCATGTTGTCAATAGCTGTAGATTCCCGTACGCAATAATGCGCAGGTTGTTGCACCTCAATAGCACCTCTAAGTCCTTGTTTTTGGAATTCATTAGATAAAGAACTTTATCCATTCTAAGGAGGGGCTAACTCGTCATAGCATGGGTGTCATCCAAGTCTACGACTGGAGCTTCCAGGTAGTCCAGACAGATACCATGCTTATTTCAAAAACCTTTATTGAGGGCAAAAAGTTGAAGGAACACATCATGATGCCCCCATCCCTAAAAGGGTCGGCAGCGCAAGGTAATAGCAAGCAGAACAGAATGGACGTGTAAATTATACACAGCAAGTCGCCTACAAGCACTTCGGGCCGGCGGTGTCATTTAGGACATACGATACAGGTAGTTATCGACTTCATGTTCCCCCAGTACTAGGCCAGCAACCATATAAAACAGGAAATAGCAACTAGTATTTGTGAAAAAAAAATGCCCCCTTCCCCGGTCCACCACTGACATTGTCAGATTGTTGTGGAGGGAAGGTGGGCCGGCAGTGAATACTACTTCCCCTCACTTCAGCGCGCAGGTTAGCAGGCTAGTTGCTCTGCCCACCAGGAGTACAAGAGCTGAGCACTCCCACGCACCGACAGACTCGACATTCCAGGTAACGGAGACCGAATTGTCACATCGCTGGAGCGAGTGGCAAAGGGCTCCCATAGATTGATTTTAAGTCCATTTCTGCCCATAACACCTTTGCACACTATCACGCTTCTCAAACCAGCAAAAGATTGTTTTAAATATTGCTTTTGAAATCACGTTGCTCTAACCTGACTACACACCCCCTTCCCCAGTCCACCACTGACATCGTCAGATTGTTGTTGAGGGAAGGCGGGCTGGAAGTGAATACTACGTCCCCTCACTTCAGCGCACAGGTTAGCAGGCTAGTTGCTCTGCCCTGTCCCTCTAGAAAAGAACTATATATTTCCGTTCGCGCAGCAAGCCCGTCCACACCAGACCGGGCCCAGGACCAGGAATCTCTGCCCCTGCTGCCTCAGGCCCCAAATTTTACACCAGGGAGACTCTATTTCAACTTAGGCAGGCTACAAATACATCATGCCTTCACTCACTCTCCCTGGAGGTACTACAAAGTAACTGCTCTCACTGCCCCTACACTCTTTCACCAAAGATAATCCCACCCCCTTTTGAGTTCGAAATCAGCATGGCCCTGCTGAATTGTAAATCCCTGCCCAAACACTCCGCAGAAATAAACATGCTTCTTCAGGACACAGGACAAGATGTTCTGTTCCTGACAGAGACATGGCTATCCTCAAGCTCCGAGCCCGATATTGTACAAGCCCTACCTTTAAGGATACCTTATCCAGCGTCTCGATAGAGTAGGTGGAAAGGGTGGCGGAATTGCTATTATCCATAAAAGCCACCTCTCCTGCCGATTACTAGATAGTCCGATCCTCGACTGCGAAAATGCCCACTTCATTATTCAACTCTCCCTGTCTAAATCACTACTGGGCATTCTCCTGTACCGCCCATCAGGAGCACTGGGGAAATTCTGTAGCTCACTGTTGGAAGCCATTATCTCTCGCGCCTGCCTCTCTTTCAACTTCACACTCCTAGGAGACTTAAACCTCCATTTCGATGACCCCTTGGACAAAGTGGCAGGTTACCTTACTTGACCTGGCTACCTATCAGATTCACTTGATAAAGCATCAAGCTACACACGTAAAAGGCCATTTACTAGACCCTATCCTCTCTAACATCCCCCGATTAAAACTAGTGAGCCCCTACCCATCCCATGGTCTGACCACTTCCTAATACCATTCAACTGGCAAATCATCACTGACCCCCTCCACGGGCCATCACCTCGCCTACCAGAACACCCTTGGTCTAAACTAGTCCTTGATGACTGGAGAAGCGAACTTGAACTTACTACCCCCACACATGAATTAGACCCACTCTCAGCAGATAAGCAAATGTTATCCTAGATTGAAAACTCTCTAGACCAAGTTCTGCCAAAAAAAAGCTACCTAAAAATAATAGAACCTTTAAATCCCCTTGGTTTACCCCAGAGCTCCGCGACTTAAAAAACAATGCAAAAAACTCTAACGCACATGGAGGAAGGACTGGGCCAATAATAAAAAAAAATAGAATACAGAGTAGCCATCAGGTCCTACAAAGCCACTCTGAAAACCACCCAGGCGGCCTTCTTCGAAGAAAAAATTCAAGCTTCCGCCAACTCCTCTAGGGAAACATTCTGCATCCTTAAAAAATTGTTGAAAGTCTCAGACCCGCCACCCGTCACCGACCCCTCTGGTTGTAGATGCAATGAACTGGCTGAATTTTTTTTCACCAAAATTCAAAACATCTTAAAAACCCTCCCATCCCTCGGCCACCCCCAATACTCCACCCCCTCACTCCCGCAATCATTACCCCTCACCTAGACTCCTTCTCCCCCCTCACTGAGGAAATGCTTCCCCATATTCTAAGTTCAATCAAAACTGGTTCCCTCCTCGATCCTGCACCTTTTAACATCCTGAAACTTGTGACACCTACCATCACCAACTTAATAAGCACCTCATTAGAACAGGGTACTGTTCCCCCCAACTGGAAAAAAGCCACAGTAAGAGCACTACTAAAGAAACCTCTTCTGGACCCCTTAGAGCTGGGCAACTACCGGCCCATCTCCTTACTCCCTGGAATTAGCAAGGTGGCAGAAAAATTTGTTAACCAACAGCTCTCCACCTTCCTTGAATCTAATGGCCTTTTACACTGCTCGCAAACAGGCTTACAGCCTGGCCAGGGCACTGATACCACCTTGCTGGCAGTTGTAGAAGAAGCGCGAATGATCCTAGACTCGGGTGAATCTGCAGCAGTGATTCTCCTAGACTTAAGCACTGCTTTTGATACCGTGGACCACCATATCCTTGTCCACCGTTTTAACAGCAAAGGAGTCACAGGGACAGCCCTATCCTGGGTCAAGTCATTTTTAGAAAACAGAACACTTCAGGTTTCTAAAGGCAACACTCGATCCAGAGCTATTTCACTCCAATGCGGGGTCCCTCAGTGCTCTTCCCTAAGCCCTACACTTTTCAATGTGTACATGTCCCCACTAGAGGAAATCGTAGCCCCTTTTGGCATTAAGTTGGTCATGTACGCAGACAACACCCAACTTGTTGTCTCCCTTAAACAGACAGACCACTCCTCAGAAAACATATGCCGCTGTCTCAAAGAAATCTCCAGCTGGATAAGCAAGTCCCTCATCAAACTAAACGGAGACAAATCAGAGATCCTAATGCTAGGATATCAATCCAAACTCCCCCCAAACTGATGTGGCCATCCTGCATGGGACAAGCTCCTTCCCCGAAGAAAGAAAGAAAAAGTCTGTTTGTCTGGCTTGACCAGGACCTCACTTTTCAAGCCCAAGCCACGATAACCAAGGGAACTTACTTTGACCTTCTTCGCACCACACGAAAAATTCTCCCCCTCCTATCTCCATAATCCAAGAAACTCCTTCTTCAGGGCCTCATTCTCTCCAGACTACATTACGGGAACACCCTCTATCATAGCGCCCCGAAATCAGTCACAAACAAACTCCAACTTGTCCAGAACTCAGCAGCTAGGCTGCTAACAGGCACAAAAAATAGAAGCTCTGCCAAGTGTGCCCTTAACTCTGTACACTGGCTCCCGATCCAAGAGAGAATTATTTTCAAATCCATCTGCATAACACATAAAATTCTTCAGGATAAGGGCCCCCCGATTCTGAAAACCCTGATTAAACCATTCAAAGCCAACAGGAATCTAAGATCCGATGACCTCTTTTTGGCACGGTTAGGAGGATGCCTTTTTTTGTATAATGACCCCAAGCTATGGAACTCCCTCCCCCTGAACATCCGGAGGGAAACCAACTTATCTAATTTATGTAAGCTCATAAAAACCTGGCTCTTTCCCTAGGTCACATCCGTTCCCTAGCTACATTCTTCTAGCTCAGCGCTGGGACGCCCCTGGGTAGACACGCGCTCTACAAATCCACTTCTGATTCCAATTGCAATTCCAGTCCATAAAGAGCAATAAAAAAATTCCTGAGGCCCAGTACATCAGGATACCTTAGGAGCGAACTGGAATGCGTAAGTTAGCTTATAGGTCAGGATGGCTCATGAGAAAAAATTTAAGTGGGGCCCAGAAGTCCTTTGGCCGGGACGATTCAGGCAGCTCCCCTGCATACCTTTCCAACTGTTCCCTACAATAGGATAAATCCTGGATCCATTTTCGAACCGTGGGTAATCTCTTTGCGCCCCAACATTGTGCCACAGCCCGCTTTGCCATCAGTGTATCCACAGCAACCAGCTTCCTGTTGCAAAGTTTCAAGGACCACACATTACCCAAAAAGCATAATTCAGGAATGCACTGCACTTGTTACAACACAATGTCCATTAGTACACTCGCAACTTTAGCCCAAAAGGTGTCAATCCCAGTACAGAGCCAGGAGAGATGTAATAAGTCAGTGTCTGCCTGCCCACATCGCACACAACAAGCAGTATCTTGCAAGCCAAATCTCAGCAATTGCACAGGAGTATAGTAAAGGTGATGTAAAAATGTGAAGTGTATGATGTTCAGGTTGCAGTTGGCTCTGAGTCGCCCAGTCACTTTGTGGCAATAGTGCCAATGATCCACTGTCAGCACATTACCAAGGGCTACATTCCATTTATCATGTGAGGTATGCTCCCCCGATTCCCACTCGCGAAGAGACGCAGTGAAAACCTTAGTCCCTTACGGACCTACCCCACAAGCACCGCCTGCAGCGCCCGCAGTGTCTGAGGCTCCGCGGGGAAATTTGAATAGACATCCTGGATGGCTAGACGAACCCGCACGTACATAAAACACAGCATAGAGCCCCGCTGCCGGCCCGTCTGCACATCCAATAGGAAATGGAATTGGCCCTGTTTATACAAGTCCCCCATGTGCGAGATCCCGACTGCTTGCAGTGTGGTCCGCGCCAGACGTTCCTGCACTGCAGATATACCAGAGTGTGCCGCGATTGGCAATTTGGGGGAGTAGAGATAGGGCAGCTTTGCTCATCCTACCAGCGTCTGCCAGGCCCATGCGTTACACTGCACCGGATTGATTTCTGTCCGGGGACCTTTGGTCCCTCCCGAAAGAGCCGCTACCACCAGTGGTACTGGGTGTATTGCGTCTGCCACAATTGCAGTATTAGGGAGAAAGCGTTGGGGGAAGAACCAATAGTGCACCTGAGCACACACGTAATAGAGGAGCATATCAGGAGCCTCAAAGCCGCCACGCTCAAAAGGCTGAATTAAGGTATCCCAGCTGCAACGAGGTTTTTTGCCCCCCCAAATGAAGGATAATAGGGTCGTCTGTAATGCCTTGAACACAGAGATATTCAGGCGGATAGGAATATTAACGAAGAAATATAATAATTTGGGCAACATGACCATTTTGAGAACTGTTATTCGGTCCGCTAGTGAGAGTGGCAGGCGAGCCCACCTCTCTGCCTTTTCAGTAATTTGTGCAATGGTACATCCATAATTCATGGATATGACCTGAGCATAGTCTCTGTGCAACCAGATACCCAGATATTTTACCGGGTCCTGAGTCCAGGACAGAGGAAAGTCGAGTTCAATTTCACAGGTTCCTGAAGTCAAGGGGAATACAGTCGACTTGGCCCAGTTTATCCCTAAGCCAGAGAAGCCTTCAAACTTAACGTATTCTCGCAGCAATTCTGGGGGATAGGTCGCAGGCTCGCAGACATATAACAACATGTCATCTTCGTAAAGCGAGACAACAAGTGGCCCTTGCCTGAAGCTCAGTTCCGCTGAGGCGTGTAGTTGACGCAGTTTACAGGCCAGTGGCTCCAATGCCAATGCAAACAGCATTTGCCATAGGGGGCAGCCGTGCCACGCGCCTCTCCCTATAGGAAACGTCGAGGACACCCAGCTATTTACCCGAACGCTGGCCGCAAATTTGGTATACAGGACCCTGATCCAGCACAAAAGAATGGGGGAAATCCCATCCTTGTAAGAACAGTAAACATATACTCCCAAGAGAGGGAGTCAAACGCTTTGGTAGCATCGAGGAGCACCGCCACAGCCTGAAAATCTGAGTTGAAGTACAGGAGAGTGGCGAAGAGAGTGCGCAAGTTGTGCACAGTGGATCCCGCAGGCACGAATCCTGATTGATCAGGAAGTACCAATAAGGGGATCAAGGGCTGTAGATGGAGGGCGATCATTTTTGCCAATATTTTGGTATCAATGTTAATCATTGAGAGTGGTCTGACTCTGTAGGAATCACATTGATTGGACACCTAGTCAGGTTTTAGAAGCATCATCAAGAGAGCCTCCCGTAATGATGGTGGCAGACGCCCCGTGGCATACACTTTGGCGTAGACTTCAAGGAGTCAGGGGGCCAGGCCGCAAACGCCTTATAAAACTCGCTCGGAAGGCCATCTAGACCTGCTACCTTGCAAGTGGGGAGGGACATGATGGCGTTCTTCAAGTATTCCTCATCAAACCGCTGGATAAGGTATTCTCGATGCCCAGGGGCCAGCTAGCATAGCGCAACATCATCTAAATACTGTAAAGAGCCGTATGGTAATCAAGTATGATTTCACTGTTGGCCGCTGTACCATAGTGAGCTTCCCCTGCTTCATCAAGCATGTCCATGATATGATCTTGGCACTGTGTTGCTGCTAATTTCTGAGCAAGGGAGCGACTAGGTCGACCCCCCTCTCCATAGTATCGGGCCTTACTACGTCTGGATCGGTGTACCGTCTCTTGGTAAGCAGTTTTGTTGTGCTCCGTAACCAACTTGCGAATCTTAAACAACGCTTCAGGTAACAGGTTTAACTCATCGGCTCTTTCGAGGGCGGAAATATCACTCGCCAGTCTATGAATACTGTGCCTGCGCTCCTATGCAGACCCCGTGATAGTGACCTTGAAGGCCTCCCATATTGTACCTGCGCTATCAACTGAGCGAGCGTTGTTCCGAAAAAAGTGTCGGATAGCCTCCCCAACCATGGATTTAAAGACTGAATCCGTCAAGGAGGACGGTTGCAATTGCCACTGGAATTGCAGCCTCTCACATGCCCGGACCTGCAGGAGCACTGGAGAACGGTCTGATAGCGTCTGGGCCAAATGACGCACCCCAACTGCCCCAGAACATGATGCTTCTGTGGCCAGCCAGAAGTCCAAGCGGGACCACGTTCCATGTACAGATGAAATAAAAGTGCTCTCTCACGAACCTGAGTGCTGTAGATGCCAGACATCCCTCAGACATCCACATCCATCAAGCCAAGCAAAGCCTCCGTAGCTTGTTTAGGCTGGGCTCAGTCACTAACCATCCGATCCACATCCACATCTAAACAGACATTAAAATCCCCTCCCCATATGATATCAGCGTCAGGGTACCCTGATATGCGGCACCAAGCGTCCGCGAAAAATGCCAGGTCATCAACATTCAGCCCATACACATTCACAAACAGAACACTAGTCCCACCCGGCAGGCCTTGCACCAGTACAACTCGGAGCATGTCATCTACCTCAGTGCGTATAACCTGAAATGGTACCCCTTTTTTAATCAATATCAACACTACAGGTGCATATCTAAAGTAGGAGGAAGCTACACGTGTCCCAGCCCATCGTACCCCCCCCATTTCTGACAATTTTGTGAGATGAGTTTCCTACAGGAAGGCAATCTGAATATTCATTCTGTCTAAATAAGCAAATAACTGCCCTGATCTTTTTGGGGGAGTTGAGGACTCGGACATTCCAGGATAAAAGGCGCGTGTTACCACTTATCTGGTCAGTAGATTGTGATGGAACCTAGCAATTACAGATATGTGAGCCTTTTGTGTACTAGTACAATGAAAGAAAAGATAAAGTGCAAAAAACATAAAACATAAAGTGCCAGAGGGTGCCCTCCGATGTGTAACCCCTCATTCTCCCTCCCACTTCAGCGTCCCCAACTCTCCAAACGATTTAGAAAAGGGGGTGGTGATGAACAGAGTGTCTGAGTTAAGCAGACCACTCTTACCCAGTCCAAAGATCAAGGCTTGATCCATCACCGTTATTTATCTCACTGCCCCATCCCAGCTCGGAACCTGGCTATATGCAAATCAGTCTGTCCCTGGCCCAGTGCATCATGGGAACAGGGCAGACTAAACTACCAAGCCAATTCTTCACCAGAAAGGAGACAAGCTACCGGGGACCGGTTTCTGGCATTTCAGCCTTCTTCGGCCCGGCTTGCTTGAATCCTGATGGAGCAGTGAGAAAGGGACTCATGTCTGAGTATACCCTGCCACACCTATAGTGGCCAAAAACGATTTAGAAAAGGGGGTGGTGATGAACAGAGTGTCTGAGTTAAGCAGACCACTCTTACCCAGTCCAAAGATCAAGGCTTGATCCATCACCGTTATTTATCTCACTGCCCCATCCCAGCTCAGAACCTGGCTATATGCAAATCAGTCTGTCCCTGGCCCAGTGCATCATGGGAACAGGGCAGACTAAACTGCCAAGCCAATTCTTCACCAGAAAGGAGACAAGCTACCGGGGACCGGTTTCTGGCATTTCAGCCTTCTTCGGCCCGGCTTGCTTGAATCCTGATGGAGCAGTGAGAAAGGGACTCATGTCTGAGTATACCCTGCCACACCTATAGTGGCCAAAAACGATTTAGAAAAGGGGGTGGTGATGAACAGAGTGTCTGAGTTAAGCAGACCACTCTTACCCAGTCCAAAGATCAAGGCTTGATCCATCACCGTTATTTATCTCACTGCCCCATCCCAGCTCAGAACCTTGCTATATGCAAATCAGTCTGTCCCTGGCCCAGTGCATCATGGGAACAGGGCAAACTAAACTACCAAGCCAATTCTTCACCAGAAAGGAGACAAGCTACCGGGGACCGGTTTCTGGCATTTCAGCCTTCTTCGGCCCGGCTTGCTTGAATCCTGATGGAGCAGTGAGACCGGTCCCCGGGAGCTTGTTTCCTTCCCAGTGTAAGAATTGGCTTTTGTAGTTTGGTTTGCCCTGTTCCCATCATGCACTGGGACAGGAACAGACTAATTTGCATACAGCCAGGTTCTGAAACTGGGATGGTGCAGTGAGCTAAAAAACGGTGTTGGATCTAGCCCTGATCTCTTGACTGGGTGAGAGCTTTCTGCTTAATTCAGAGACTCTGTCCCTCACCACCCCTTGTTGTAAATATTTTTGTCCACCCTAAGCGTGGAAGGGTATTCTCAGATGTGAGACCCTTGCTCATTGCACCATCAGGATTCAAGCAAACCGGGCCGAAGACGGCTGTAATGCCAGAAACCGGTCCCCGGGAGCTTGTTTCCTTCCCAGTGTAAGAATTGGCTTTTGTAGTTTGGTTTGCCCTGTTCCCATCATGCACTGGGACAGGAACAGACTAATTTGCATACAGCCAGGTTCTGAAACTGGGATGGTGCAGTGAGCTAAAAAACGGTGTTGGATCTAGCCCTGATCTCTTGACTGGGTGAGAGCTTTCTGCTTAAATCAGAGACTCTGTCCCTCACCACCCCTTGTTGTAAATATTTTTGTCCACCCTAAGCGTGGAAGGGTATTCTCAGATGTGAGACCCTTGCTCATTGCACCATCAGGATTCAAGCAAACCGGGCCGAAGACGGCTGTAATGCCAGAAACCGGTCCCCGGGAGCTTGTTTCCTTCCCAGTGTAAGAATTGGCTTTTGTAGTTTGGTTTGCCCTGTTCCCATCATGCACTGGGACAGGAACAGACTAATTTGCATACAGCCAGGTTCTGAAACTGGGATGGTGCAGTGAGCTAAAAAACGGTGTTGGATCTAGCCCTGATCTCTTGACTGGGTGAGAGCTTTCTGCTTAATTCAGAGACTCTGTCCCTCACCACCCCTTGTTGTAAATACCCAACTCTCCAAAGCCATCCCAAACCACCCCGCCTCTCCCCAACAAACAAACAATAATGTAAAGCTTAGTTGGGGTATACCCATACAAGGGGGCTAGAGTGCAACTGCCCCCCTGTCTAGCAGGAGGTGGCTGAGCAGGACTCTGTAGTTGTGCCTGTGAAATACACTATCATGGAACCCACACCAGATATGAAAGCATGTATAACACAGTTAATCCCAACCAAGTCCACAGGTGCGTGAGAATGAAACAAGATTTACAAATAGGTAGCTGATCGTGGGTTAACTTATACCATAGGAGAATCAGAATCATCCGGACAGTAGAAGAGTCCTACAAGTACCCCAAGGAAACCTACTGCTCCTCCGTATCAGACAGTGTTCGGGATTCACTACGCCTTCTCTTAAGGTGTTTTGCATGTTCTAAGGCTGCCTTGGAGTTGTTGAAAATGTGAAAGTTTCCATCTGAGCCAGTATTTAAATGTGAGGGGTAGAGCATAGCATACGGGACACCCTCGGACTGGAGACATTTATTGACATCTGCAAACTCCCGTCTCGCCGCCTGGACCGCAACTGTGAAATTCGGAAAGAAGGAGAGTTTGTTGCCTTGGTGTTTAATTGTGCTTTTCTCTCTCGTCAAATGTAAAATGGCATCACAGTCATTATATTTCAGTACTCTCGCTATAATGGGGCGAGGGGGAGCTCCTGGAACCAGAAGAGCAGCCACCGAGCAATGGGCCTGCTCTACAATGAACATGGCAGACAGCTGCTCTGCACTAAAAAGGTCTGTGATCAGTTTTTCAAAGAAGGTCTCCATTTTGCTCACATTGGTGGTCTCCGGCATCCCAGTGATACGGATATTGTTACGCCTAGAGTGTGCTTCCAGGTCCTCATTTTTTAGCTTGGATGATGGACAAGACTTTTTCCATTTTGAGGGTATTCCCGGTGACTTCACTCAGGCCGTCCTCCGTTGCAGAGACTTGCTGCTCGACTTCCCCTATGCGGTTGTTCTGTTTTTCCAGTTGGGAGGACATGTGGTCGAGCCGATGATTGACAGCTGCCATCGTACCCTCGATAGTCTGGAGGCTGCACTGCATTGCCAAGAGCGTGGCCTCAAGGGTAGAGGTCCACCCTCCGGTGCGTCAGCTTCGGAGTCCGAGGCGGCTATCTGTGGCATCCTAGCAGGCCTTCTTGCCTCAAACGTGAGGCAAGACTGGGTCTTATCCGTTCTGCCCATGTCACCTAGAGACTGAGAGGGGTGAGGTGGAGTCCAGCCCTCTCAGCGTCACTGTAAGAAACAAGCAATAGTTAGTGGTATCTCCACCTCCATCCACCCCCCAGGCGTCTGCAAAGCCACATTTCAAATGTGTGAGCCCCCACCCGCACTGCAGTGTATTGTTGATGCAAAATCAAAACATAGGCCCCAAAGGGGTTGGTAGACACTTCAATTCAATTGAGGTGGGGAGCGATGCAGACCCCCACTGGAAGCAAGATGCTCCCACCATCAGAGCTCAGCAATGACACAAGGCTGCTCGAGACCTAGTCCAGTAAGAATCCCAGGCCACTAGGAGTGTGCCACACTCAGGTCCCACAGTGGCAGCAGCAAAGCCAACCTCACGCAGGTGGGCTGCACAGCAGTTACGTTCCCAGTTCCAGTCAAGCGGCAGCGCCAAGGGAGCATCTGTCAGGCGTGGGCAGGCAACTCAGTTCATTACACCTAACAAGTAGAGCACCAGCTGGCCGCGGGCCTGGCCCCACAGTCACAGCAAGTAGGCCAATTTAGAGCACCACAGCGCGCTCGGTGCAAGAGGGACTATACCGGTGCCTCACAACGTACTCGCAATGTATCCCCCAGCAAGACGACCATGAAAGTGACAGATGGGGGCCAGGTTGATGTTATGTAGGGAGGTGCAGGCTTATCTATGGAAATGCTGGCAGGGAGTCGATCGCTGAGCGCCCCACTAAAAAAGAGGCATAGTCTGCTCCAATCTCCCCCAGAGAGGAACCAGTAGGCGGGACACCCCAGGGGCAGGGAGCCAGGTGTCAGATCTTAATGCGAATAGAGCCACTTCCGAACACAGGAAACTCTGGACCACCCGCTCCCCCAGCACCTAATGCAGCTCGCGGGAAGCCGCCCGCACCAGGCCCGCACCCGCCTCCGCTTGTTATGGGCCAGCGATAAGCCACGGCGCACTCACCACCTCCGGAGCCGGGTGCACCGGGGTCCGCCTCACTGCAGCCGCCGCAGGCACCAGAGTCCTCCACTCTTGTTGCTCTCCTCACAGCCGCACAAAGCCCGGAGCAGCTGCCCCAGCTGGCGCAATAGTGTCAGGGGCAAAGCTTTGTCCTCTTTAAACCAATCCTTGATGGTAGACAGGCTTCCACAAAAAGAAGAGGGCGCACTGACTCAGGAATGGCAGCCGTCTCAAAGCTCCAACGGGCACCGCCATTTCAAGTTCTCTCTCAGCAGGCCTTAATAGCAGGTATTCAACCATTTCAGCAGCATCAAAGGGTACCAGTTTAAGAAGGGGGACTCAGCTCATCTGATGCAAACCCCTGTGCCACCAGATGACAAATTTGCAGGCAGATATTAGTCGGATCGCGGCTCAGCCAGGCAGAGCCTCATTAGGGTGCAGCCATGTTGCCGTGCACCTTTTAGTGCCCCCTCAGACAGACATTATGCTTGTCAACACATTCTTTCAACCTGTCAAGGTGGCTGGCCATGAGATCTAGCTTGACATCAATGGTCTGTAGGCTGGTTTTCACATTGACAAGAATTTGTTTGAGATTGCCATGCGACTAATATCCTCCATGGAAGGGGCAGTGGCTGTCTCTGTGATGCTCCATTTCCATCTGGCATGTGGTCTTCCTGCTTTTAAAAGGAAGTCCCGATTGGCGGGTATTGCGTTTACCCATATTACCCACTGAGGCCCAGGGTGCAAGCAATGCCCGGCAGTGATGCTAAGATAAGATCAGCTCGGAAGTTAAAGTTGTACTTAATGGTTCAAGATTCAAGATCCATAACAGGGAAAGCAAGGAAAACACGCTGTCCCTTCTGACTTGCCAGGTCTATGTATCCCTTCCACCTTGAAGGGGCTTCTCCAGTAGGGCTGGAACAAAGCAGGATTATATGTGAGCTGCAGATGACAGTAGAGTGCTCCCAAGGGACCAGCAAGGTCCACATCAAGAGTGTGTCCAACTACACAATTCCTACTGGGTGGTACACCTCCAAGTACTTCCACGCCTTGGAGTATAATTGACACTGCGTGAGGTGGGCTTTGGTGCTGCCACTGCGGGACCTGGGTGGGGCACACTTCCTGCGGCCTGGGATTCTTGCGGGACTAGGTCTCGAGCAGCCTTGCATCATTTCTGAGCCTCTGGTAGGTGGGAGCATCTTGCTTCCAGTGGGGGTCTGCATCGCTCCCCACCTCAATTGAATTGCAGTCTCTACCAATCCCCTTGGGGCCTATCTTTCTATTTTGCATCAACAATCCACTGCTTACCTCTCCTGAAGTGCGAGTGAGGGCTCACACATTTGAAAAGTGGCCTTGCGGCTGCTTGAGGGGCGGACGGTGGTGGGGGCACCCGCAGACTATTGCTTGGCTCACACCTCCAATAGCAGGATGGCTAGTGAAATAGCATGTCAAGGCCAGAAGCTTCAAAGCCTCTGCCACCTTTGATATGCAACATCCGCTTCTCCCCAGACCTACCCCTTGCCCTGGAGCCCATTTGGCACCAGAGGATGTGGGAAATTAGTTAGTCAGAAGAAACTCTAAGGTAGGTCCCCTGAAGTGAACAGTCAAAGAAGGGTTTCACCATCTTGGTTTTCATAAACTGGAACTCTGGGTCAGGTTTATGGCCACTCTTCACAGGAAGTGGCCGCATAAGGGATTTTATTGACCCAGGTGTAAATAGCCCATTAGGTACTAACATACACTCCCCTAAAGGCCTCTAAAGTCTGTATTTAGGGGTCTTTCTGACACCAGGAAATAAGAATCGTCTACCTTGGAACTGAGGAAGGACTAAGAAGATCCGAAATTGCAAGAATTGTGGATCAGCTCCGAAATTGGCACCATGCCCTGCCTGGCTGCTGCCATTTAGAAGCTGTGCAACCTCAAGGAAGATGTGGAGGACTGCCAGAACTTCAACAACCAAGCAACATTTCCCTTGGGATGGAGCAGCCAATCTCCTGCAGCTGCAGGCACCAACTGCACTAGTCTGTTACTCCGTTTTGCTGATCACCGGGTCCACCGAGTAGCATCTCTGCAGGAGGAGGTCACCATGGTTTTAGGGTATCAACCCTGTCTCTCCAGTGAGTGTCCAGATGCTAGGCCCTCCAGGAGCCTATCAGCACAAATAGCCTGGGTACCGGAGCACTTGCAACAACCAAGGCATGCAATTCCAAAGCCGACCTGCCAGTGAAGGACTTCATGTTCAAGCAGGAATGCATTGAATATGGCCCTGCTGTTCTGTTTTCTTTCACTCTTCAGGTTACCCAAGCAAAGTGTGAGCCTCCAAAACAAGTGACCTGCCGGAATAAACACCTTTGCACACGAGCCCCTAAGCCCAAGTGAACATATTGCACCCCATTGCCCCTGAGACCCTCAAGCACCGAGACCCCCTTTGGGTTCTACTGGACTTGTTCCCAAGTGTCAGATTGCACTGCTGGTGGTTTCTTGCACCTTGGCCTCAGATGTGTCTGGAATTTCCGTTCACCCTGCCCTGGTCCTAGCTTATTGGCAGGCACAATAGGCTATTCTGAAGTTCTTTGTGTATAAGCTGAGACAGTGTACTTGAAGCACAACTATGACAGTTTACAGATCCGCCCCGTCATCAAGTCAGGATGGTCAATCTGCCCAAACCCAGACCCTCGGTTGTGTGGCTGCCTGGGAGGAATACACAAAGAACAACTACCAATTACATTCAGTCATGTCACTCAAGAACAGGCTGCAAGCACCAAATAGTAGGGCAAGAAAATGTGGTATTTTTAGAATTGTGACATAAAAGCCCACTTTACCATTGAAGAGGGTCTTAAATTACAATTCTGTAGACATCAGACATTACATTTCAACCTGCTCCTAAACCAAAGTTTGCACTTAATGAATATAATAATGTAACCTAATAGTATTCTTTGGGAGAGTTAGGCCATGCAATAGTGAAACAAGAATTTGAGGGCTTTTCACTATGAGGATTTATAAAAATTAAAAGTAGGTGCCCAACTTTTTTAATACAGCACACTATGTCCTATGGGTTTTTCAGGGCCTATACTTATAGGTATCTTATATGTATTAAAAAAGAGGGTGTAGGCCTGCCAAGTCAAAAAGGCAGTTTAAAACTAAGTATCCCTGCATGCATATGGTGTACCACATTACTAGAGACTTATATGTAAATAAAATATGCCAATTGGGCATAAGCCAATTGTACCATACTTACAGGTATGACCACAGGTACCTTAGCACTGGTTAGCAGTGGTAAAGTGTGCTTAGTCCCAAAGCCAACAAAAACAAATACAGCAAAACAGGATGAGTGTATGCAAAGGTTTGGAGGAAAACCATGCCAAGTATGGCAGGTCTAACACTATGGTTGCATAATATTTGTGTCACTTCAGTCCAGAAAATATGTACCTTTTGTTAATATGGAATTGAAATACTGGTTTTGAAAATATGCTTGTATGTATGTGATTTAAGTAAAAGTTATATTGAATGTTTGTTACCTTAAAGATGAATAACTGCAGTGGGTACTATGTGAAAGAGACCACTGTGCAGGGGGAGATAATTGCAATAGGCCCAAGTTGCATTATATGAAGATCTTTGGACTTTATGTGCTATTAATGCTCTACAATATGAGGGTTAAGACTAGAGAGAAGAGTGCCATAATGCTGCTCAGCAGTTAGTAATTCAATTGTACTTATTAATTTGACTAAGGTTTTTTTAAATCAATTGCACAATGTCAAGACTCATAGAAATACTGTGAAAAAGGTATTCTACAAAATACAAAAAAAGAGTGTATTGATAAGCACTTAAATTGACTTGACAATATCAGCTACTTCCAAATAACCGTAAGCAGATATGAATTTAAGAATACTAAAACTATAGTTCCTAATAAACGCCTATTTTGATCATATGTTGGTAGTCAAAATTCCAGAGCCATCTAGATTTTGGGCAATATTATTAACCTCAATAGTGTGACTATCAACCAAATAATTTACTTTAGGTAAAGAACCAAAATGAAAGAAAAATGAATAAATGAATTTACAATCGACAAACATTCTGCATACAAAGCTAGTATCATGAAGACTAAAGGTCAAGGTCAGGCAACTCCAGAGAGACACTTCCAACTGTGAATGGTTGTTTCATTACCACATTTAGGGGCATATGTAGGAAGGCGTTTGCGATTCGCAAACACTGGAATTCGCAGAATTCCGGCGTTTGCGAATTGCAAACGACCTAGTGGTATGTAGGTGCCGCATTTCAAAATAAGGAATCGCAAAAATTGTGATTCCTTATTTTACGCAACCATTTAAGAAATCGCAATTTTGGGATTCCTTAAATGCTATGTAGGAGTGCCTCTGACATTGCGAATATGTCTTAAGGAATCGCAAAATACCACCTACTCCAAGTAGATGGTATTTTGCGATTTCCTTTCAAAATGAATTGTTTTTTAAAATTCAAAGTGCCATGTGGCGCACAGACATGCCATTAGGGCATGTATGTTCGCCACATGTACTTACAGGCACATTCCAGGGGGTGCAACAAGTGTCCTTTGGACACCCCGGCACCCTTGGAATTGCGATTCTCAAATAGCGATTTTCTCATAGAAAATCGCAATTTGAGAATGTATCCCCATTCATTCCTTGATTGCGATTCGCAATTTGCTAATCGCAATTAAGGAATTTTAGAGATTCACAATAAAATTGCGAATTTTTACCTACATTCCATTTTGCAATTCTCAAATAGCAATTCCTTAAAAATCGCTATTTGAGAATCGCAACATGTGATTTACCTACATATGCCCCTTAGTTAGGAATAGGATGAGGAAGGCGGACAATGAAGTAATGGCTCTTTGAATATTCTTCACTGACTCTGTCTGCCATTTGCAATTATTAATGTTCTCTGTTATTTGGTAACGTGATTGATAACATTTCCATTTCCTCTTGTCATTTCTTTGCATATCCGAGCATTCTTTGGTCTATTGATTATGGAGCTTACACAAACAGTTTTCAATTATTTGTTTCTATAAAATTGCTTTAGCTTAAAGGGCTTGTTAGACTTTAAGAAACCCTTGACATTTAATATTTGATAGAAATTACTTCGCCTTTGTCAACTTGATGGATATACCCAGGTCGCTGAAGGGTATTCAGATGGCCCGTTAAGAGTAAAACTTCTGTTCTACAAAGTTAATTACATTACAGTGTGCATTTCTTGAAACTAATTCATTTAATTCAATTGAATGAAACATCTATTTTTCCACAAATGATCCGATCCATTCTGCTGCCCCCAAAATTGACCCAATTTAAGTATCATGCAAATTATTCCCAAAAGGACACAAACACTTACCTAAAGTTATTCTTCTACCTCGCTTCGAGGATACTGCAAATCCTAATAAAAAGAAATATAAATATTTCAAATGTCATAAAACTATACATATATTCCAATGATTTATACATGTATTAATATAATATATTAGTGTGTGGGTCTATGTAATAATGAGAAATAGTGTGAATACCTTTTATTATGAATGTTGAAGTCTAGCACGTACAATTATATATTTATATTCATTCTTTGATTCTCAAAGGTTGAATTTTTGTATCTGATAACTCTATAATAACATTATATATCCCTCTGAAATAACATCCTTAGCGGATAAAGGCATGAGGTAACTCCTGTGCCCCTTTTATTTCATTACACAAACCCCTCTCCCCTACTGGTAGTCTCTTCTGTCACCTGCAAATTCCAGTAACCAGCTAATCTGTTGATCAGAAGATAATCTAAGAAGTCAGGGCCCATTCTTTTTAATCTATTTTTAAAATATAACAATGTATTTGCTCGAAAATCTTTTTTTTTTAGAAATTCTTTATTTTACAATCATCAATTTAATTAATATTTTTTAGGAAATAATTTTTTTCATCAAAGAAGATGATGTACTCTGTTCAAGGCAATGCTATCAAATAATTATTTAAAAAATCCAGCAGCAAAAACGGTGTTTAATATGAGAAATTAAGTTGGGTTTTGGTTTAGGGAAGTGTGGGCCTTTCTCATGCAACAGCCACAATCCTGGTCAGGGTGCCCCAGAATAGGTCATTAGATTAACCTGCGCAGAAACCTCTAGTACCTTGGCAAGGAAGAGGCAATGTGTAAAGTATTTATGCAGCACTAAAACACTAATACAATGAAAACCCCACATAAGAACATTCCCCACCAATTTTGAAAAATAGATTAAAATGTAATAAATTATTTGACACCACAATGAGAACAATTTAATTAGTAGAACTGGTGCAATGCAGTTTGAAAGATTTGAGGAAACTATAGCTCCACAAAGCACAAACTGTGGCTCACGGTTATCTGGAAGTGAGAGACACGGTTAAAGTCATAGGTTCAGGCGGACTGTTATGGAGATTGGGCCATATAAAGGGACCAGGTTATTACTGCTGAAAAAGTTATCTTATAAAGCATGAAGTGTTCTGTTTGTGGTGGAGATGAGGAACAAGAAGCGGGTTGCGGGTTGTCATTGCGGCAGCACAAAGAGCAGGAAGGGTGTCATGGACAGTCATCCCTTTTGTTGGAAGATCCTTTTGGGCATCATGGATGGTTGTTGCTGGAGCGTTCATTTGGCGATCACCACATGCTGTAGTGCGAAATGCTGGTGGTCGTCGCTGGCTGTCGCTGTACCATGAAGAATCTGGTTCACCAGAGCATCAAGTTGTAGGATTGAAGAGCGAACTTGCCCGTTTGCGGTTGTGAAGAGCTGTATGGTCCGGGATGCCCGCCACCCCTTCCACCACCAATCCCAATGGTAGGAGACAGACACAGTTTGAACTTTTGGAAGGCGGGGGCCTCACGACCCCCCCGGCCGTATTAATTAAAATATGAAACAAAATGTAAAACTTTAAATTAAAATGTTTCATGTATCATGTACAAAATTCAACTTTCATTACATTTGATGAAGACAGGTATCCAGGCTAACCTTAACAAATCTCTAATACAAAGATTTTCCTATGCGAGTCTAATATCATGACATAATGCATTACATCAGAATTTTGTACATCCTAACATTAAGGGCCAACGGCAAGTACTTAACCGGTGCCAAAGCCCTATCACCAAATTTCCGCCCTCACGTGTGAGTGGCGCATGCGCAGAGGACTTTACCCTCGTAGCCAACTGTAACTTCCCTTGTCATGGGGGCCCCCTTTCACTCGGCGCCATCTTAGGGTCATCCGAGTTCCCGTGCGGGGTATCCGTAAGAAGGACAGTGTGGACTTCCCCCCTTTCCCCGCACTCTTTTCCGCCGGAGCGGATATCCAGCCCCCGGGAAATTCGTGGGGAGGGGCATATAGCCGTCTCCCCCTGTGAGGGGCCTTTGGCCGTCTTGCCCTGGGCGACCCATCCGTAATTGGTGCCGCCCCCCGTGGGAGGGGCCAATGGCCGCCTCCCCCCGGGCGCTCCCATCCATAATGGGTGGCCCCCCCCTAGGGACCTTGAAATTACTGCTCACCTATCATGACCTTACCGCCCGACCGAAGACTAAATAAATACGACAGTTAGTTACCTACTAGGGGGAAAAACCTATGCCTGATCTACTTACAGCTAGGTATATCCAATGGACTATAACATTGCTACAAAGGAGAAAAGGTCCTATAGCAGAGAACGTTCTTTATTGCATACATTCCATTACATTTCTACTAAGGAAAAAAGGTCTATAGGCAAGTATTCAGTTGCATGCATGCTTTTAGCATTGATTTAAGATGAGAGCAAGATTCCAACAATACGTTTATTCATTACAGTCAAATTGCGACTTAGAATTTTGTTCACTCCCAAACTTCTGCAACAGGGGCTGGTGGGTGGGTCAAGAACTGCAGCTTGTTCCCTTGAGGGCTCACGAGCGACGAGTGGTGCAGCCTTCAGAGCGCAGGGACAAGAGGACGCTTACCTCGATTCCCGCACCTTTTATCTTGCAGCGGGAAGACGGGGCAGCATCCCCATCCCACCCAGAGGTGCACGGACCTCCAGGCGGGTGTTAGGACAACCCTTTTTAGGCGGCGGGGGCGTGCTCCAATCACGCCGCTATGGGCATACCGGCCGGGACACGCCCCCTTCCCGCAAAAGGTTTACCGGGGGAACGGGGCACCCAGCCATACGTTCGGGGTGACCGAGTGGTCTCCCCTTTCCATATGGTCCGGGATGCCCACCACCCCTTCCACCACCAATCCCAATGGTAGGAGACAGACACAGTTTGGACTTTTGGAAGGCGGGGGGCCTCACGACCCCCCCGGCCGTATTTATTAAAATATGAAACAAAATTTAAAACTTTAAATTAAAACGTTTCATGTATCATGTACAAAATTCAACTTTCATTACATTTGATGAAGACAGGTATCCAGGCTAACCTTAACAAATCTCTAATACAAAGATTTTCCTAACATCATGACATCATGCATTACATCCGAATTTTGTACATCCTAACATTAAGGGCCAACGGCAAGGTCTTAACCGGTGTCAGATCTCTATCACCAAATTTCCACCCTCACGTGTGAGTGGCGCATGCGCAGAGGACTTTACCCTCGTAGCCAACTGTAACTTGCCTTGTCGTGGGGGCCCCCTTTCACTCGGCGCCATCTTAAGGTCATCCGAATTCCCGTGCGGGGTATCCGTAAGAAGGACAGCATGGACTCCCCCCTTTCCCCGCACTCTCTTCCGCCGGAGCGGATATCCGGCCTCCGGGAAATTCATGGGGGGGGGGCATATAGCCGTCTTCCCCTGGGAGGGGCCTATGGCCGTGTCCCCCTGGGCGACCCATCCGTAATGGGTGCCGCCCCCTGTGGGAGGGGCCAATGGCCGCCTCCCCCCGGGCGCTCCCATCCATAATGGGTGGCGCCCCCCCTAGGGACCTTGAAATCACAGCTCACCGATCATGACCTTCCCGACACAGGCCAGATAGTTGACCGACTATCTGGCCCCCCCACACCTCCTATAGGTCATGTCTCCTTAATCCCATTAACCAGGCTAACATATCTCCTATCAATAAATCATTCCCCACCCTGGACAGGTGAACCCCATCATCTGAATAACAGTTGTCCCCCCTCATGCACCCATGAGGTATACTTTGAAGATGAGCAGAGCCAAACAATTTCTCCATTTTATTGTTGACCCTCTTTACCGAATGGTTCAACGCTGTCGTGGATAATCCACCCCTCCATACCTTCCTTGGAATCATGTGTGACCAAGCTATTGTACACCCCGGGAGCGTCTTTGCTAGCCAACTAACTACAGAAAGTATGTGCTCGATTAAAGCTCGTCTGCCCAACCTTACCAAGTCATTGCCCCCAATGTGCACTATGACTACAGATGGCGGTGACCTGTGCCGCCCTAACAATTCCTCCACAAAACTTTGCAGTCGGACAATACACAGGCCGCCCTTTCCATGGAAGGACACCCTGAAACCATATTCCTCAGATGTGTGGATCGCATCACCTGTCTTGAATATGTCCGCGGCACGCCTCACGTATGAGTGGCCCACAACCCAGACCACTCGTCTTCCTTTCCTTGTTCCTGAAGTGGTGGTTAGCTGATACTGGGCCGGTCCCAATTTCCGCCCTGCGTCACAGGCTCGTGAAACTGTAATCCAAACAAAAGACAACAAGCGTGAGTGCACTTCTTCAGCAATTTACAACATGTGCAGCCGCACGTACCATTTGAAACAATTCAAAGACCAGCGGCCTAATTGTTTAACATTGTCTGCCTGCAGACCCCCAGCCGTCGCTTCCGTAGCGGCCCCTATCCTGAATGAATGGGTCCCAAAATCATTTGGGTTCAAGCCCGCAGCTGCAATCGTTCTTGCTAGCACCCTCTGGAACTGAAACTTTGTTAACGGGTGCCGTCAGCATGAAGCAGCAAGCCCCCCCCCCCACGTTGCCAACCTTTGTTTCAGGTAGGCCTCAACATGCCTCACTGGACAACAGGGACTACCTGGAGCGCGCTGTAACACAATGCTATTCCCTGGGGCCTCCTGGTCTGTCTTTGACCTGGCTATCGTGATCAGCAGAGAATCCCCCCTCACTTGCGTGTGGTCCCTGCGCAGGCCCCCTTCGGTGTCCTTTTGTTGGCAGCCACTAGTTCGCTGACCCGTAGGGCCCCATAGAACGCTAACGCAAATGCCGCCCGGAATAGGACGACCTCGCTAGGTGAGGAGCATGTCTCCTCCAGTTTAGCCAACAAGGAGGTTAATCTGTCGAATCCTATCGAGTGCCTGGTATCCTTTTTGCGACCCTCTAGGCGCTGCCAACCGCGCAGCGCCTTTCTGACTATGAAGGAGTCCGTCGGGTTCCTGATCCCTTGGAGCTGAGCCATAAACGATATGGCGGCCTTATACTGACTGGCGGTTGCCACCAACCGGCCTTCCTCATGAAGTACCACTAAAAATTGGGTAAAGGACCCCACCTGACCCCATCTATGCTCCCATTTAGGGCCCAAAAAGGTGCAGTACGAGCGGAACGCCCCTTCATAAGCTTTCCTTGTCCTGGGCACTAAACTGGCTGCCACAAGGTTTTGTAGTCCGGGGCGCCGATTTGCCATAATGCTTCGGGAAATGGCGCTGCCACTAGCTCCGCTGAGGGTAAACAATCCCTGAAAGCCTGCATTTTGAAACGAGAGAGCGCATCAGCTGCATTATTCAGTACTCCCGGCACATGTTTTGCCCTGAATTGTACATTTAGTCTAAAGCATTTCAACACAATTTCTTTCAACAGTCGCAATATCCACTTGCAGCGTGCTGCTTGCTGGTTAATGCACTCAATCACAGTCATGTTATCTGACCAAAATACCACGAGCGGTTTTGGAACTCCTCTGGCCAGGCCGACAGCGCTACCCAGATGGGGAATAGCTCTAGAATACCAATGTTGCTCGTAAAACCGCTTGTCTCTCACCATGCTGGCCATTTCTGGGCCGACCATCGGTTACCCAGGATCGCGCCAAACCCTACACTGCCCGCAGAGTCGGTCCATAAACCCAATTCTGCTGACGAGGCCGGGGCTTTTCTCCAGACTACTCGGCCGTTGAAGTCCGCCAAGAATGCCAGCCAAATGAGCATGTCCTGGCGAACCTCTGCCGACAGTCTCGTGTGATGGTGCCCCACCTTGAGGCCAACCATGGCCTGGGCAATGGATCGTGAGAAAGGGCGAGCCATCGGCATAACCCTCAATGCAAAGTTAAGCTGACCTACTGTTTGCTGTAGTTGGTGCAGTGTCACTTTGTCGTCCTGGAGACATTGCAACAAGGAGGGCCTGAATTTGGCGATCTTCTCCGCCGGAAAGCGGAAGCAACCCTCCACGGAGTCTAGTTCGATACCCAGAAACTCCAGGGAGGTAGTTGGGCCCACCGTCTTACCTGGCGCCAACGGTACCCCTAACCTCCGCATTAGCATGCAGAAATCCTACAATGCCAGTGCACAGTCCCGAGAGCCAGCTGGGCCGAGAAACAGGAAGTCATCGAGATAATGCATCACATGTTGGTGCCCTGAGGCCTTCGAGAATACCCACTCAAAAAAGGAGGTAAACATTTCAAAATAGGCACATAAAATTGAACAACCCATCGGCATGCACATATCCATGTAGTACTTCCCCTGAAATGCAAAACCCAACAAGTGCTGATCCTGGGGATGAACCGGAAGCAACCTAAATGCTGATTCGATATCTGATTTTGCTAACAATGCCCTGGGGCCTAGGCGATTCAACATTACCACTGCGTCATCGAAAGATGCATACCTTACACTGCAAATGTCTGCATCAATCGCCTCATTAACGGAAGCCCCCCTTGGTGCAGATAAATTATGAATGAGCCTGAATTCTCCCGGCTCCTTCTTAGAAACTACCCCTAATGGGGAACACACAAAATTAGCCATTGGTGGTTCACCGAACGGTCCTGCAACCCGCCCAAACCGAACCTCTTTTGCGATTTTTGTGGCGGCCACTGCCGGGTTGCGTGTAACAGACAGTTGGTTTTTGCATGAGGGGGCCCCCCAAAAATTACCCACCGGGATCGTGAAGCCATACGAGAAACCTTCTTGCAGGGTCCCAGCGGACACATGATCAGGGTATTTGTTCAGCCAGGGAGTCAAAGCCAGAATATTCACGGGCGATTGCCTGGACCTCCGAGGCACCGTGTCAATCCTGCTTGGTACCCCCTTTTCCTCCAGAATTATTGCCTCTGGATCGGCAGCTCGTTTCGGGGTGGGAGGTGTTGCCACAACCTGCGCAAGCATGCCTGAACCTACATGTTACCTGCGGCCTGCTACACGTTCCTTTGTTAAAACCCCAACACACCCCTCGCTTATTCCATTCCAGCACGATCTAGACGGAGTATCTCCCCCGTAGGTTGGTCGAAAGGGCTGTGGCTGTCTCTGCTGAAAAGCCCTGGAGCCGTTTGCACCCGACCCTGATCCACCCACCGCGCCAGGCAGGAACTGCGCATGCCAAGATACATTATCCAAACAATCCCAAGTCAGTGTTTCATTAAACTCTTTAGCTTTTCTAAATGCCACATCATACCCTTTCCATTCTTCTCCTCCATATTTCTCATGGAAGCCCGTGATCCTGCTCTGGTAGCAAGCAAGGTCTCCCAACAGTTCTGGTGTTCGCTCACCCACAATTGCTGCAAAAACAGAGAAAGCCCTGATCCAGTTCATCATGGACTCTTCCACCCTGAATTCAGCCATCTTTGCCCTCCATACACTGGGGTGCCACAAATCCTTCTGAGTTTTGGCATATTCTAACTCACGATTGTCTGTCAACAATGAAAATATATTTATATACTTGTTTCCCCACACCATCTCCTTTGTTGCTAGAGGAACATGTTGCGCCAAGCTTTCCCACCTTGAGGGTACCGCGCCCATTATTGGGAGTGATCTCTTACCAGCTTCCGACGTACCTCCGGTCGTGTCCGTCGATTCCTTCTGATTTTCGACCGCAGCCGGGTTCACCACTTGCGGAGAAATAGAAGGCACATTCGCTGCCCCAGCACCCCTTGTCTGTCTGAGCTGCTCAATAATCAGCCTAGCCTCTTCGGCTGGGTCTTCCACAGCCGCGGATCCCCCCGATCCCTTCTTCAACCAAGGTAACACAGCCACCAACTGAATCGCTAGTTCAGGAGGCATTTGGTCGTTATCCAGCTGTGTGATAACCACCGGTATTGGCAATCCCCCATCCGGTGTGGATACCGGGCTGGCTGCTGGTGCTACTGGGACCAGCGGGACCTCCATCGGGACTGGGGCCTCGCTAGGACCTGCTTTCCCCTTCTTCTTTTTCCCCTTATCCCCCCCGGGGTAATGTTTGGCAAAGCAGGCCCCACGATCCTCTTAGGTCGCCCTGAGGGCCCTGCTTGGTCCTCCACCTGTTTCCGGAGGGCAGCTAAGCCGCAACCCAGCTGATCTACTTTACCCAACTTCTTGTCCATCGCCGTCACTTGGCTAACCAGTGTGCGCAGCATTCGTTCCATCTCGGAGCTCTTTCCACTCTTCTTACCAGGCATATCAGCGTTCTGTTTTACCTCTGCCTGTTCTCCAGTAGTGACTCGGACTCCAGCTACGCCTTGATGACTGAAACAGAAGATCAACGATTACACGTTCAAAAACTGCAGCTTGTTCCCTTGAGGGCTCACGAGCGAAGAGTGGTGCAGCCTTCAGAGCGCAGGAACAAGAGGACGCTTCCCTGGATTCCCGCGCCTTTTATCCAGCAGCGGGAAGGCGGGGCAGCGTTCTCATCCCGCCCAGAGGTGCACGGACTTCCGGGCGGGTGTTAGGACAACCCTTTTTAGGCGGCGGGGGCGTGCTCCAACCACGCCGCTATGGGCATACCGGATGGAACACGCCCCCTGCCCGCAAAAGGTTTTCCCGGGGGATCAGGACACCCAGCCATACGTTCGGGGTGACCGAGTGGTCTCCCCTTTCCAAAAACATTGAGTTTTTCTTTTCCTGTAGAAGGACCTGCACCGATGCCACACCAAGGGTCCATGAACTGAGGGGTACCTCTTAGGGTATAGAGACTGGCTCCAGCAGAGGCTAGCAGGGCACAGGCAGATCCATTGCAGCAGGTCAGCTGGGCAATGTCGAAAAGGTCTCTAGGATTTGTGGTGTGCTTGTAGCTCGGAACAGGTCAGCCAGCTGATCCTTGAAGTCACTTCAGCCTTGGATGATGGGTGCAGGTCCAGTGTTCTATCTTAGACTGCAGGACAGGCCTCAAGCAGCAGGTTAGTTCTCTGGCTGCAAGGCAGTCCTGCTTCAGTAGAATTCACAGATCCAGGCATGTACTGAAGAGTGGGACTGGGGGTCCTTTTATTATACCTGGTGCCCACTTTGAAGTTGAAGAAAGTTCTGGAGTTTTCCCTCCTCAGAAGTGTCTGGAGTTTCCTGCCTCACTGCCATGGCCCCATGTTGTCTGCAGACAAAATAGGCTATTATGAAGTCCTTTGAGTGTGAGCTGAGGCAGTGTTTTTGAAGTGCAAAATATTTTTGTAGAGATCAGCACTTAAATTGACTTGACAATATCGGCTACTGCCCTATAGCCATAAGTAGATATCGATTAAGGAATACAACATTTATAGGTCCATATAAACACCTACTTTGATCATATGTGGAGAATCAAAATTCCAGAGTCATCTAGATGTAGGGCAATAATATTAACCTCAATACTCTGACTAAATACCATACAATATACTTTAAGTAAGGCAATCTAATGAAAGAAAAATAAATACAATGAATTACCAATCACCAAAAATATGTATAAAGGACTAGTAATCTTTCACTATATACTAAAGAATAAAGGTCAATGTCAGGCATTTCCAGAGAGACACCTCAACCTGGGAATGTCACCAAAAACCACATTCAGTTAGGAGTTGATGAGGAAGATGGACAAGGAGGTAATGACTCTTTGAATTGATGGCTTGATTGTAAATTCAGGAGATCAACAAGGGGGAGGAAGAGGTAGTGCCGCGTGGCACAGAGGTGGGCACGTCCTCCTCATGCACAAGTAACTATAATCAAAAAGGGTCCACCTCAAAAGGGGGTCTGTTTGTATGTATCCTGGTGTTTCTGGAATACACACATTTGTTTAAAATACTCCTCACACACCAAAAGGGCCCTTGGTGTCATGCTTCATCATCGGGGTCTTCCCGCCCGGCTGCCGGACGGGGCAGTGCTGCGACAAGCGACTACGCTGGAGCACCTTTTTAATGTGGGTGCTATGTGAGTGAAATGGAGTGAGTGTCAGTGAGGTCAGGAGTGATAGGAAGGTGATGTTAAAAAATACCTGGCCTAGTGATACAAAAACTATTTAATAAACACTGGCTGGTATTATTAAAAAAGTGAAATCGGAAAGGATAAGCGGGGTTATGTGCTCACTTTCCTATGTGGGTCGACATGTTTCGGGGCTCCATGCCCCTTCGTCAGGACCGGGGTTAATGATCCCCCTGTCACTCACTAGAAAGTCGCCACAATGGGTGTATTTACAAAAAAGTGAAGGTAAAGGGAACTATGTGTATGGATATACAAATAATATTCTAACACACAACCCTTACTAACAAGATACTCATGTAGTATGCTTATTATGATGAGGAACAGTGCCTCATGGGCCAACAGTAGATGGAGGGGTATTGGGGGGGTCCAGTCAACTCCCAGCCTCTATGTGCTTCCTCCTCCGTCCGTGGCCTCTGATGATGAAGCATGACACCAAGGGCCCTTTTGGTGTGTGAGGGGTATTTTAAACAAATGTGTGTATTCCAGAAACACCAGGATACATACAAACAGACCCCCTTTTGAGGTGGACCCTTTTTGATTATAGTTGATTGTAAATTCTGCACTGTCTCTGTGCCATTTTAAATTATTCATTATTTGCTATTTGGTAATATAATTGCAAAATATTTCCCTTTCCTTTTGTCACATGTCTTTACATATCTGACCACTTGTTGGTATATTGATTATGGAGCTTCACCAAAAAGGATTTAATTATTTTTTTTTCTATAAAATTACTCTAGCTTAAATATGTTTTCAATACCTTGACATTTGATATGTAATTGACATTATTTCAGTAAGGCTTCTGGGACTTGTTGTGTGCCTGAAGCTCAGAACAGGAGGTTAGTCAGCTGACCTTCAGAGTCACTTCAACCTGAGATGATAGGTACAAGTCCATTCTCCCTTCTAAGACAGCAGGAAAGGCCACAAGCAGCAGCTTAGTCCTCTGGTGGCATGGCAGTCCTTCTTCTGTAGAATCCACAGGTTCAGTTGTGTACTGAAGAATGGGTATGAGGGTCCTTTTTTATGCCTGGTGGCCACTTTGATGTGGAAGAAACTTCTGGAGTCTCGCCCCCCCAGAAGTGTAAGGATTTTCCTGCATCCCCGCCCATTTCCAAGGTTGTATGCAGGCACAATGGGCTAGTGGGAAGTCATTTGTGTTTGAGCTGAGACAGTGTGTTTGAAGTGCAAGCGTGATAGGTGTCATATTCGCCCCCCTCATCAAGTCAGGATGGCTCATCCTGCCAAAACCCAGACCCTATTTTGTGTGGCTATCTGTGAGGAGTACACAAATGCCAACTGCCAACTTCACCTAGTCATGTGACACAGGAACTAAATTGGTAGGACATGAAAATGGCAACTCCTAAAAGTACCATTAAAGAGAATCTTGAATCACAATTCCTCAGACATCAAATATTACATTCCTGCCTGCTCCCAAGGCAAAGTTTTAACTTAATAAATATAGTAAGGTAACTAGGTAAGTAACCCAATGTCATCCTTTTGGAGAGTGATGCCTTGCAATAGTAAAAAGCACATTTAAGAGCTTTTCACTACTAGGACAGGTAAAACCTGAAAGTGCATGTCCAGCTTTTTAAAAACAGTGCCCTTTTGGCTTTTCATGGCCTACCCTTAAAGGTAATCTATATGTATTAAAAAGGAAAGTGTAGGCATGTCAAGTCAAAATGGCAGTTTAAAACTGCACAAACAAGCTACAATGGTATGCCTGAGACAGGGTTTGACTGTCTACCAAAGTGGGTGGCACAATAACCTCTGTAGGCCCACTAGTGGCATTTAATTTACAGCCCTAGGTATATGGTGCACTTTAGCACTCGTTAGCAGTAGTAAAGTGTTCTTAGTCCCAGAGCTAATAAAAACAAATACAGCAAAACAAGATGGGTGAAATGAAACTGTTTGGGAGAAAACCATGCCAAGGATGGCAGTTCGAATAATATGGTTGCATAATTTTGGTGTCACTTCAGTCCTGGAAATTTGTACCTTTATCTAATGTGGATTGTAATTCTGGTTTTGAGAAATGCACTTGCCTGCACGTGATTTATGTAAACTGTCTTGTGGCTACATTAGACCCGAGTAGAAACACCACCCTTTGACATGCTCATCTTTTTAAGTTGCCTTTTTTTCTACAACACAATGACATTGGGCACACATTTAATTGCGCGCCTGTTCAGGATAATATTTTCTGAAGCATCATTGCTTACATTTCCACTTCATGGGCACATTATCACAATACCTTGAACATTCGGTATAAGCGGTAACTTCACTGCACAAATGTTGCTGTTGTTATTATCTGTTTGGTGACAGAGCTGGTATACACCTGTTACAACGCAACTTTTACAACTACCTACTATTACAACGCAACTTTTACAACGCATACCATTACAACGCATTGCGCTGGGGGGGCGCTCTAGGATAAGGAATAAGTTTGATATGTCTATTTCTCTCTTTGTTTTGAAATTAATAAAAAGATATACAAAAAAAAAATCTATAAAGCACATGAAGATTGATTGCGTGTTCAACTTCTGTTTGTCAATGATGACCGATAACAATAAAAGATCAGTACCTGTACCCACGACATGCATAAACTCAGTTTGATTAGGGAGGGTGATTTGGTTTTTTTCTGTCCAAAGCTGTAAATCTCATAAAAGAAGAAATACGCAGAGATTAGCCTCAGCATCTAATAGTCTTATGGTTCAATATTTTTCCGGACGGTGATCGTCTCATCCTTTGAAGATGGGGTTGGTGAGGGATCCATTCCATGAGTCTGGACTCGCCTCTACTTGGAGGGAACAATTGTAGACTGTCAACAGATTGAACACCCAAAAAGCAATATTCGTTTTATACAGTGAATGTCGTATTCCATTTCAGCCTGGACCTCCACCATGTCTGCTGGTATTAAGTACTATTTGGATTTTTTCTGAGGTTAAGTGCAGCGAAATGTAACTGAATTTGGAGATTGCAGTGCAACAGATCTATATGCCATCTCTTGAATAGTGGCCCCTGTTTTCACTGAGACATAAGAAAAAGGCTTGTCAGATAGGTAACCCAGTTTGCTTCTGTTAGGTTTGAGCTTGAGATCACCATCAGGCCTTGTTTAAGTTAGTCACCAGCCTCCAGATGTCTCTTGAGTTCTTCTTTTTGCTGAGATGCAAGAGTTTTGCCCCAAAAATGTGCTTTGCCTTTATTTTCTCATTCCAGATCATAGATCAATGTTATTGTTTATTTCTTTGAGCATGATCCACCGCTCTCCATTCATCGGATGCCTTTTGGCCAATCTAAGGGCTCTCTTTATGTTTCTCTTTATAATGCAGCTGGCGGGGGATATAGTGATCTTTTCTAAATCATGCCGATGAGGTTTTAGATGAGTGCTGCTTGGGTTGTTTTTGAAGAGTACACTCCACGTCGTTTATTGATAAAAAAGTGACCACATAACTTTAGATTTATAATCTTTGAAACATTGATGAAATATGTCTGCAGAAGTAATTCCAATCAATACTATTTTACCCTCCATCCAGCGTAGTTTCTTAAAGTTTGTTGTGCGAGTCTTCCTGGCAAAGAAATAGCCTCTTATGTTGACAGCTGTGGACCTTAATAGTTGTTATTTGTTGGCCACGATTGCTCTCATTGGTTCTTTTGATCTGATACTCTGAGATCAAGCAGAATAAGGGGAGTGAAGCTACAGTATAGTCAATCATGGAGTGTAAGCTGCTTTAGTAAAAAGGACTTTCTGGTGGGGTGCCTTTCCAATACCAGGCCTTTAGGCCTAGGGATTCTAGGTTTTGTATAAATGATCCCACAATATGTTCCCTTAGTCAATTGGATATGAAATCATTAGTATGTACAGGCACCCTCCATGTGAAGTCCTGCTGCAGTGGCAGTTCAGGCTGGGTCCCATGAGGCACAGGGTCAGACTGATTTGCATATGGCCTTGTCTGAAGTGGGGTGGCAGAGTGAGCTAAAGAATGGTGATGGATTAAACCCAGATCAGTTGACTGGGGGTGAGTGTTTGATTTGCTCAAACGCTCTGTCCATCATCCCCTTTTGTATCGCTTTGTTCGACCTAAGTTGGCAAGGTATGCTGAGTCCCTTGCTCACTTTGCCACTGGATTCAAACTAACCTAGCTGATGATGACTGAAATGCCAGAAAACGGTCCCAGAATGCTTGTTTCCGGTCCAGGGAAGACATGGCTTGGCAGTTCGGGCTGGACTGTTCCCATGAGGCACAGGGTCAGACTGATTTGCATATGGCTATGTCTGAACTGGGGTGGCAGAGTGAGCTAAAGAATGGTGATGGATTAAACCCAGATCAGTTGACTTGGGGTGAGTGTTTGATTTGCTCAAACTCTCCGTCCATCATCCCCTTTTGTATCGCAGTGAGATCCAATCTTTGACTGAAACTACTAACAGATTCATGTTAAAATATCCTGCGATGGAAAAGACAGGGGAGTTTGTTCTTGTACGCATTCAGAAATAATGTTAACCAATTTGGAAGACATCATTTTCAGAGAGCGTGTGTCAGAGTGGATATGAAGTTTGATAAGAAGCAAAGGGCGTGACACTGCAGTATGCCATTTCTGGAGATTAACCATCAGAGTGCCATATAGGGCTGTCGAGAGCCAACCAATATTCAGTTTAAGGGAACATAGATTTTCCTTGAGAAAAAGCGCCTTGACCCCTCAATAGACAAAGCAAGGGGTGCACCATTCTGCCTGTGGGATTCCTAAGGACTGAACAGCTTTGTTTGTTACGTTCCATAATCAGATTCTATGTTGACTCTTTCTGATAGGTGAGAGGTGCTTGATAGGCTAGTGGGAGGGCCTTGCTTAACCTAACCCCCAACCACAAAGTGACCTTTCTCACAAATACCTTCGTTGGTCAAGAGGTTAGAGGACCACTCTTGCCCATTAACGCCTTTTGACGGCAAAAGTTCAACTGATTTGATGTCTGACAAAGTTATCTCCTTGCCTGCAGCAGTTTCAAAATGTTACCCAGGTTCAGAATATCATGTTTTCCCCTCAAATGAAATTCTGGGGTAAGGATCAGTTGTTTTTGATCTATATTCGCATATTGTGGGCTTGTAGATGGCAAATCTTGGCACATATAAAATGTTTCAGCTCGCTCTGCTGAATGATTTGGGTCAAATATTCTTCTTGATGGATTTGGTGTTGAGATGTGTTGAGGGGGCAGCTCATGTTCTCTATTTTTGTGATTAGTCAACGTTGGCTATAAAGGAATGTTTTAAACTAGTTGCACGGCTGGCTGGTTGAACCTGCTAATTGCCTTGTGGTTGTGCAATGGGCGAGTCTTCTCATTCATTATTACAGGTTTGAATAGTAGGGCTCAGAGCTGGAATTACTGGTCTAATTTTTGGCACATCCAAGGGTTTATTACTGCATGTTGCGACAACCATGATATTTGTCAAAAGCAAGAAATAGCTTCCCATTCGATGGCCAACCCCTAGTACTTAGAACTTCTCCTGCATGGGATTTCTTTGCTCCTTGACATGCTCGCAACCATAATAGTACAAGTATTTGATATGGTTACAAAGCTGCCCTTTAATTTATTTATTGCTTATTGTTGCTTTATCCTCAGCCATTTTGTTAAGCATTTTACTGATTGTACTACAGGAGAGAATGGAGATGTATGATTGTGAGCTTCACTTGGCATGTTGCTAAAGCTGTGTTTGGCTGATAATAGAGGCTGACAGCCCCCTTTAGCCCCTAAAGTAGAGTTTCTTGTGTTGTTATGGTAACCGGTGGTGCAGGAAGTGTGACCCATATGTGCTGCTGAGAGTGGAATCTTATTACTACTGTAGACTTCCAAATTTGATTTTAATCCTTGGTGCAAATCCTTAAATCAATGGAGCACAGGTGCAGTCCACATATGTTGCACAGGCATATGATTGGGAACAGGGTATTAGGTTATTTAGATCCAACAGCTTCTTAATAATAACGGAAACCTAGTTGACCATGACATTGAGTAATTCAACTTGAACGTCTATTTTATTTGACTGTTACATCAGAGCGTCTAGTGTCAGCTGCGATGTTCTGAATAATAGGTTCAGAACCACCCCTGCTTCAGTGGAGTCGTGATTAACTGACTTTTCACTAGGAGTTGAGGCGGGACAGCTGCTTCCTACTAGTAATTCAGTGTCATTGTTCAAGCTTCAGTTAAGTTGGTTAGTTTGCACCTCAGAGAGTGAGTTGTTGGGATAGCTTGATGGGCATCTATTGCCATATTTTTTTCTTGGAAGCACTGAGCATCAGCCCTACATGTTGGTCCAATTTTAATTAAAGCATATGAAGAAATGAAGCTGAGTTAGGATGATAACTTGGCTGATGCCGCTCCAATCCCAACTGCACTGTTAATGTGTGAGATGATGGCTTCTGATCTGCTGATTGCTGAGGTGCTGTTTGGGTACTTTCATAATTATTGACTTTTACACTGACCTCAATTGGAATTGGTGCACCAATCCTCAGGCGAGGGCCACGCTGCAAGTGCAATATGGATGAACTATAGGCTAGTTGCAGTGACAACTGCCTTGATGAAAGTAATTCCTGGTTGGAAATTGGACCCCGGAGGGGCTCTTTGCCCTCAGATTGTACGCTCCTTACTTATGCCCTGTGGCTAATCTAAGTGATAGACGTTAACTCCAGTTTGCCTTTCTTAATGCTTGCGGTCAGAGAAATAGGTAATGGGAGGATACTGTGATTGACTGAATTGGCGTCGAAAGCTCCAACAGGTAATTTAAAAAATCTAATTTGTGGGGAATATTTGCGGATTTTTCAAACAGACGAGTGATAGGAGATATTAAAGGCTGTTTCTATCAATGTGTTTTAGCTTCACTAGTTTTTGCAGCTGCACAGGATTGGAGTTTTCTCTTCATCCATATGGGTGGTTAAGGTTCTCAAGTTCTTCCTTACCGCTTGGTCACATACTGTGATGGCTCTTGTGGGTGTGGTGGTTCAGAGTCTCTGAATGGTAGTAGTGACTTGGAGTCAGGGGGAGGAGTGGGTGTTCACCTGGATGCAAGCTGAACCCAGACCTAGCCAGGCTGCTTCTGCGGCATAGGTCTCAACCAAAACAGTCAGTGGGAACCAACCCAACCCTCTACACCCTGTACTAATGTTGTCTATTTATGAAGGGCGTATGTCCAGGTGTGTGTGTATGCACTTTGACCAAGTCTTCAGTGCCCTTTCCTCTTGTTCTTAGCACTTCTTTGGCACTATTATTACCGTTTAGTTGCCCCCTTGCTTCCGTTCCCTGTATCTAGTGCACACTTCGGAGGGAGAAGAGGGTCCTTGGAACCTTGAGGCTTTTTTAGGGGCCAATTGGGGGGGCAGTTGGAGGGCAACTACCTGCTGCAAGTGGCGGGGGCCAGCAGGAAGCAGAAGTAGTAGTGAGAAGGGCTGGACAGGAAAATCAATGTGGGAATGAGGGTGGTGCAGGTAGGTACACAGTGCACAATACCTTGGAACTAAGCTCACCGGCACCTCACTCGATTGCAGCAGAGGCTCATCATAACCTCCGTCAGCAGCTAGCTAGTCCCAGGCTGCCACGGGCACCAATTCCACTCACTACTACCCTGCTGATCCAACCACTGCTGCCTGCCTGCTCTCAATCCCCTGCATCATATGCGCCAGCCCGAATTGTCTCCGGCTTTCCTCGCAGCCCCCTCTTCTGCCGCTTTGCTGCTTGATACACGCCTGTTGTCTGTGATTGGCATAATGTGGCATGTGACATCAGCACTTCCGTCACCAATATGTTACCACAATTTGCTTGTGGAGTTAGGGTTGTCATGTTCTGAGGTTGCCCTATCCATATATTACCTTTTCAAGTTAGGAGTACATATGGTGCACTGTGAGCTTGCATGACATATTCTAATGGTCTTGCACAAATCTGTTGTTTATGTTGTCCAACAAAAGCAAAGTTTTACTTGGAAAAGTATAAGCTGTATAGTGTAGCGCTGACAACGTTCTATCTGTTGGTTCTTATTTAACGGATCACCTGAGTAGTTGTCTTTTGCGTACTCAAAGAACCCTACTCAACTACTAACCAGAGACATCCGAGGTATTAGGGAAAAATCCAACTCATTGGCGAAGGTACATCTTATGTATTTGCTGTAGGCTGTTCAAGCTTGGACCTTTCAAAAGCGCACCCCACAGAAGTGCCTTCTGAGAAATCAACATCTTCATATGACAAAGTCGCAAATAATAATATAACAGTAAACTGCAGACATGCAGTTACCCAGATGCTGCAATAACATGGACTGCCGCTTTTGGGTGGAGTTGTTATCTTCGTGGTGAAGGCCCATGAAGCATTCAGGACAGAGGTATTGTATTCATGGGTTACATCACCAGTAGCAGATATACAAACAAGACTTTTTCATGCTTACATGGTAGCTGCAGTTCCCAACAACTACACAGCTTACGAAGCACTAAAAATACAACTAACATTCCAAGAACATCAAAATTGGTTTGAAGACGCCCTACCACATACAAACACCAATGTTGGACGAGGTCTCCTTAGCAATGAAGGTGCAAAATGGCCAGTCTTATGAGATTACACACCCTACCCATATAGAAAAAATCTAGAACATATAGATGTTTGACAGAGTTTCTCATGAGAATAATGACATTAAATCCTAAAGAGCTGTTCAAGCTGAAGAAACACAATTGGCTATACCTGGAATGAGTCCAGTAACCATCAATGCAGTCCTGGGTAAAGTTCCCATCAGACGGTAAGAAATTCCGTTCTGAATTGCACCAAAAACTTTTCCCCATACGGGACCTTAGGAAAACATAGAATTCTTACAACATACTTGCCAATGGGAGATGGAGCCCCAGTGGAAGGCTGTGCCACTTGGGTTACAGTCTTTGCTGCAGTATAGACCAGAATGCAGGGTTACAACCTCATTAGCTGTCAGAAGTGCTAAACCAGATCCAAAATGAGTATGAGGCAGTCCCTGCCTTGGATTTGGAGATCAAAATAATGGGCAAATTTGCTTCAGTATCTGCCATAATGTTAAAGGGTAAACAGCAGCATTGGCTGTATGCCAACAACTCATAAATTTGGCTTTTGGAGACCAGAAGCACGAAGTATCAAAATCTATTGAGGAAACCTATGCAAAATAGATATATATAAAATGTGGAAGCCAGACCTAGCAAACAAATTAAGGATAATTAAGGATGATTCTGAAAAGGATAACTGGAAGCAAGCACCAGAATATTCTAGAAAGAAGTGGGAGAATGAAAAATATAGAGAAAAGACTAGGACACAGAGTGGATATTCACAACAGAAATCAACTGAAAAAACGCTAGAAATTGCATAACTGTGACCCCTACATCAGAGGAAAAAGGTTGCCACTTTAACAGCGAAGTATGCCACAGACTGTGAGAACGAGGCTTTTCGATTTGACATGGGCGGTGACTCTGCTCTTCAGCGCAACAGAGGTTACGTAGTGCAGAAGGCCTGCGTCCCTGTACGGAGGCGAGAGAAACTGATACATTAATTACAGTGAAAACAGCAGATACACTAGTTGCTCCCCGAATAGACTATATGACATTGTCTTTCAAATTGAAGGTGATATACAGGGTACAATCACATCGGTTTTCTGGGAAAATCTCACCTTATCATACTACATTTTGTTGGCAGAAGCAGATGGGCCTCCACCATTTGTGCTAGCTGCTTCTAGAGGGGAGGATGTGATACTCCCATATTTTTTTGTGTTACGTCCCTGAGGAACATGCAAAGGCTTACGCATCTGAATGGGCTTTGGCCCTTGTCCCAGCTCTGTGCCGTAATCAGGTGGGCTGCGATAGGGATTCACCGGTACATGATATACCATTACAGTCTACGCCACAGCCACAGCTACAATATCAAGTCAGACAAGAGGCCTAGGCTCTGGTTTGTGACATTCTAATTCAGTATCAAGGAGTGATTGAATCCTGTATATCACCGATGAATAATGCTCTTTTTCCGGAATCAAAACCTGACGGTTCATATCACATTGTATTCGATTATCGAAATCTGAATAGTCATTGTCGTACATTTGCGGTACAGAACACACACAGCTGTACGTAGATGATATTTATCTGAACAACGAGGACCTCATGCTGCTTCTTGCCTGAGTTGACTGCATCATTTTATCGTTTGCTGACTATGGCTCAAATTCAATTTTGCTAAATCACACATCACTTGTTTTGCAGTGCTCTTTTTGGGCTATGAGCCCAAAATGTAGGTAGGGGATTAGCCCCCCACTTTCCAGAGAAATGTGTACAATTGCAACCTCTGCCTAAACTGAAGAAACTTCAGTCACTGCTCGGATTTTTTAATGTCGTGAGGACTTACTTCCCTGATTATGCCCAGCGTATCAAACCACTGCATTGATATAAACAACATATTCTTCTGCCAGCTAGCTTCCGGAACATAGCACTATTCTGCAATATTTGCAATCAGATATGCTTGTGACTAACGACTTGTTGATGCGTGATAATACCACAAACCTGGTGATATGTATAGTACTGGGGATGGTGGGTTTCACCTACTTGACTTTCAATGAGGGAGACACAGTACCTATTACATACAAATCACATTTTTACACTGTGGCTGAAATGTAATTTTTAAATGTTGAAAAAGTTTTGATGTTGGTCCAGATGGCGATTCTGAGAGAACACTCGCTGGCGCACGGAAAATGAATTTTTATGGCCACGCCTCTCCCTGCTTTAGAAGCAGTGACTAAGGCAAGTGTACCCAACTTTAAGGCACTACATCCCTGTTGGATACAAGGGCTACTTCTTGGAAATTGGCTGATGTCACATTCACCTTTGACCCTGCTCTTCAATCACAGGAGTTTTTACAGTATGAACATATTCAACCTCCTCCATTGTTGTTGCCCCTTTAACTGAGTACAAATGAGAATTTAAGTCTTTTATAGTGCATTCTCAGGCACTTGGGGACTGTACAGTGCAATTGGCAGATCTGAGTGCTCTTGTTCTAGCTCTCGAGTTCGCTGATCCTAATGTGAATACTCCTATTGTATGCGATTCTTACTACTGTGTTCAGTCTTTTGGTCTCAAAATTACTCTAAAGTCAGTGCAATAAAGCATTAAACGCTTTGGTTTCGAGTGGCTGAACTTAAAAAACGTCTACAACTCACAAAGGTTATATATAGTCTTGGCCATCAGTGTGTGGGAGCACATCCTGTTGGTAATTCCTTGGCTGACGAGGCAGCCAAATTTGCAGTAGCCATGTGTTCTGTTGCAGCAGTTACAAGGTCCATGACTAAGATAGAAAATTACATTTTGGCAGCTGCTACGAAGGATGGAACTGCTTATCTGCAGGGCCTCCCTTCAAAGTATTCTTATCATTTACCTAGCAAACAGGTTCCTTATGCTAATATTCCGTCAGTTGATGATCAGCTGATTCCCAACATGGACCGCATACTTGGTTTGATCATAGCCAGACATGAAAGCATGCCATCTGCACATGCCAGAGTGTCTGCAAATGTCTCTATTTCACAGCAACATTACTGGTGGTGTGGTTTACATAAACAGACCCGTAATTATGTACTTTTGTGTGACATTTGTCAGCAAATCAAACCGTTTATGGTCTCATGCCCACCACAAACACAGCTATGTATTTCCAACCAGCCATTTGGCTGTGTGTATCTTGATTAAGCATGGGCTGAAAATTTGTTCCGCTCACGTGAAGGACAGGGAACAACACCTGAAACCTTTGTGGGTTACCTGTTCCGGCGTACAAATCACAGAGACACGGGACACTTCCTTTGGCGTCAAAAATCAAGGTTTATTTACTGCAGGGATACAGAAATCGCAAGAAGTACACTACGTGTAGGTTCTGAGAGACTGCTTCGAATTGCAACAGTGGATCGCTCCTTTTATACATATTTTAGTCATAGCACAACATGGCGAACAAAAGGTTACAACTCAGTTCCCACAGTAAACTCCAAAAGGGTTGCTTTCATGTATTCAGGAGCCCGGAACATAATTACAGTAGCATCGCCGGTTCCCAACTGTAAAAGTACGTTATCCCATCATTAAGTACATTCCATTCTAGCTGTAAACGAGTTAGGAAAAGAGACAGAAACAGGTGCAAGGGAGACAAAGATAGACAACAGATTAAAAAAGAGTGTAGGGGGTAATATCGGAAGCACGATTGCAGGATCAAAGGATTCATGCCTAATGCATGCACGGCTGAAACAATAGACCGGCACGGCAAGATGAACCTCGAGCAGAGCCATCTGCCTTTGCAGTGTCATCCCCCTCGTCATAAAGACGTCCTCAAAAGGAACAGGTCTTCCGCAAGAGCTTGGGAATCCCAGGGTCACGAAGTGGACAGTGTCCGTTCGCTGGCTACTTGAGGGCAAGAGACAAAATGGATGCCGTATCTAAAATGGTACCCGTGGGTTCAGATGGAGAAACCCACGAATAAGACGAACGGTTCAGGCCAGCGTAGCGAAAACGCGTCCTCCCACTAAACTCGTCATTTGCGGTTAATAGATACCAAACTCGTCCATATTCGAACGAGTCAAAAACATCATTATGACTGTCACAGAACCTCAGACGCTCCTTTTGCCCTCATGTAGGCAAGCACTAGTCGATATCAGAATCGATTTCGATATTCATCAGGTCATTCAGATGTTGCTGCAACATTATTCTATCCATCAATGCTTCCTTGGTAACAGATGGCCGTCTTATACACGTCATAGCACAAAGGCCACATAAGGCAGGACCACACTGTACACAAAGACAACACATGAACAGGAACGTCACAACAACTCCAATGATCATCAGAATCTTCCAACCCCACGTCGACATTAGGCCCCAAAACCATCCGAGTAGCGTCCAATCACCTACGTCCACGTGTATGGACTCGGAGATCTTATGCAACTTCGAGATAGCTTGATATACAGTTGGAGCGTTATCAGGGATGAAAATACAGCAACTCGAATGGATCACCTTGCACACACCACCTCTATCTGCAAGTACAACGTCTAAAACCAAACGGTTCTGCAACGTCATAAGTCTATCCACCTGAAGCTCTGCTGTCAAATTACCAAGGGCACTTGCAGTTATATTAGCAGTTGATTCTACCACACGAGTCAGCTGTCTCAGGTTCCTACTGTTAACCATAGGTCCCCAAAACGGCAGGAAACCCTTAAAGAAGTCTCCCGCTTCTTGACCGGCAGTGTCCTCTTTGCTAATAACGCCTCTCACAACTCTAGTCTTGTGATAGTCCAAGGCAACTGTGAAAGTCGGTGGCAACAAATTTGCCATATAACAGGTGCCCGAGAAGTCACGGGGCAACCATGTATATGCGTGATCATAACATACAAAGTATGTACCCTTGGCAGTCAAAAAAACAGGGGAAGAGAGCATTGGTAAAACGTACGTTTCAGTGCAAGCACTCTTCCCAAGCTGGGCTCGCAGATTTCAACCAAGGCCTTGCAAGCAGAAATTACCAAGATGGGGTACGATCCAGATCGGAGACGAGCTTTTAAGCTGTCTATCACCCACTGACATGCTATACTCAGCCTCACTCAGATCCTTATATGCTCGCACCTCTTCCTCTGGAATAAGCGATGCATCAAAAATATCTCTATCTAAGTCAACAATCGCTCTTGCCAAAGGCTTGAGGTACGGGCCGGGACCAGGATCTACAGAGCGTGGCTCTTGATGGGGGTAGGACTCTAGTGTGCTACGAAACATAGTTTGGAATGCTCGAGCTGACCCCTGGGAGCTGTAAGGAAGAACCAAATACGGAATACCCCTATCCATGGTATGTGGCATTAACCCACACACCCAACAGTTAGTAGTATTCATCACCAACTGATGCTGATGTAAGAGCTGGACAAAGGAGTTGTTCATGAATTCCGCACGTCTAACCTGTTCATGTTGGGGCAGAGGATGAAAGGAATGTGGAGAAACAGTGGGAATAGATTTCGGTTCAGAAGAAGAAGTAGGTGAAGCAGAAGGCAATAACGACTGTATTCCAAAATACACTCCACCCACCAATAGCATAGAAACAGACAGAAACAGCAGGAATACCTGAAACAGAAAGCATTTTGTCCGTACAACCCTATGCAATTTCGATCTTTGAGCTGACATCCTCTCTACTTCCGACAGCTTAGAGAACTCCATCCTCTAAAAACCGTCCGCAACGTTCTTGACGCACTTCGTTCTGAGTAGCGATTATCAATTCCCAGGAGTTCCCAGGAATCGACAAAAGTAACCGACCTAGTGTCAGGAACCTGCTAAACAGAAGGAAGTACCCGCACGGCCCTACGGTCAACCCGGATGAAAGGTTTTCTTTAATCAAACATTCAATATTAATGCAAATCTCCTAGCTGTGGAAAAAGGGAACACACATGAAAAAAACCTCAAGAATTAATAGAGGATGTAATTGTCCATAATATTCGTGGCAACAATAAGGGGTAATGTGAATTCAAAAGGAAAAAACAAAAAGGATGTTTTCATTAGTCTTTGTCACGAGAACGAAGAAAATATTGACTTCTCCCAGGTCGAGTCTGTTCTTCAAACAATTGTTCAGATTGCGAAACAGCGTCCAATCGATCAGACGACAATTCAAGCCTCGAATTCTCCAGTGCTGATGGTTCAACAGATGTATCTGGCTGCAATGAAGTGTCTCCTACCGATTGAGCATCACTAAACGGCACAAAACTTGTTGGGGTCTCTGTTTCCGTTGCGGCAATCCCAGTCCTCACCCAAGAATCTGCTGGCAAAGGGATCAGAACTTTTTTGGTGTGGGTGGCATGCACCCAATTCTTTCTGCCTTCCAACCGAACTGCAGTCCTTGTAGCCAGCAGGACTTGGAATAGACCCACAAATCTCGGCTCCAAGTTACGTTTTCTGCCAAAGTTGGGGGTGACAACCCAGTCACCCGGTTGGAGCCGATGTCCAGGACCCTCTGTCTGTGCCGGTAGAGCTTCAAAGACCTGTTGATGAATTAACCTCAGTTTAGCAGTCAGATCATGAAGATAATCAATTAACATTGGATACTCGAGACAATCAAAGGCCTTAAGCCTCGGGACTCCCCAAATGTTCGCAGGATGGCTGAACACAATCTCATATGGACTAAGCCCTACTCCAGAGTGTACAGTCGCCCTGAGTAGCCAGAGGAAAGGCATCAGGCCATGACAGACCAGTCGTAGCTTGAATCTTAGCAAGTTTTAGTTTCAGAGTGCCATTGTACCCTTCCACTAAACCTGCTGACTGGGGATGATTGGCGCTATGGAATTTTTGTCAAATTCCAAGGCCCTTACACACACTCTTCATCACACTCCCCACAAACTCACTTCCGTTATCCGACCATACAATCCGTGGCATTCCATACCGAGGAAAGTATTCTTTCAGTAGGACTTTCGCGGTGGACAGGGCAGTATTATCTTTAAGAGGATAGGCCTAAACCCATCTGGAGAACGTGCAAACCACAACTAAAACGTACTTCAGGTTATTGCATCTCTCCATATGGATGAAGTCCCGTTGGATAACCTCAAAGGGACATGTAGGAGGGGCAAAATGGCCAGGTGGAGTGGGGGTGCCCTTGCCGGGATTGTACATCATACATACCATACAATTTTTAACCACTCTCTCGGCACACTTAGCGATACCATCATTCTTCCATACAGGGGACAGCAACTTACATATACCTTTCGCGCTAATATGTGACAAGCCGTGAGCCATAGTCACAACGGCTAGCAAATATGCATCCGGTAACATCCACCTCTGACACTCCGACAAATCAATCCAACATCCATGCGCATCCAACTTTCCCGTGCTTTCTTTCCACTTAGTCTTTTCAGTCTCAGTGGCCTCATTCTGAATTGCTTTCACACTCTCAACAGTGTCCTCACACATACCAGTCTCCGCAGGCCACCTTACTGAACTCATAACGTACATTCGGGTTGCAAGATTCTTAGCTGTTTCTTTAGCAATCTCATCCGCAAACGCATTACCACGACCAACATCATCCGTAACCTTTCGGTGCGCGCTGCATTTAATGATTGCCACCTGCTTAGGCAATGTAAGTGCATCCAAAAGATCGTTCACGAGCTGTCCGTGTTGGATCTTCGTGCCATGCGATGTCATAAATCCTCTTTCTCTCCACAGACGACCAAAGCTATGTGCAACGCCAAATGCATATTGACTATCAGTAAACACATTCACTCGCTTACCTTTAGACAAAACACACGCTCTCGTCAACGCAATCAACTCTGCCGCTTGCACGGAATTCTGACTCAATCTCGCAGTTTCCACAACCGTACTCAACGTCACTACAGCATACACAGTCGTCACATCACCATTCGGCAACTTGAAACACGAACCGTCAACATACAAAGTACCATCGGGGTCTGCCAATGGAGTGTTTTTTAGGTCAACACGGCCCTTCATTTCTTCCTCAGTTCGTAAATAGCAATCATGTGGTGGTACATCATCTGATTCCATATTAGTCGGCAACAATGTCGCCGGGTTCAGTACATTACAGCGCTTTATTTGTATATGACTTGCCAAAAGCGTCAACTCATAACCAGACGACCTTGCGCTCGTCAAGTGTTGAGTTTTTGTACGATTCAAGAGACTGTCAACTGCATGCGGAACCATCACCGTAAGCATATTATCCATGACCAGTCCTGCAGATTGCTGGATGGACACTGCAGCTGCCGCTGTCGCTCTCAGACAACTCGGCAATGCTCTGGCTACTGGGTCCAAGGTCGAGGAAAAATATGCACATGGACGCTGCTTACCGCCAAATTGTTGCATCAAAACACTCAACGCACAACCCTCTCTCTCGTGAACGTATAGTGTAAACGGCTTACTGTAGTCAGGAGTACCTAACACAGGGGCCAAACACAACGCATCACGCAATTCAGAAAAACTTTTCTGACACTCTTCAGTCCATGGCAAAGGAGTCGGAACATCCTTGCACGTGAGGGCGACCAATGGCTTCGCTAGCAATGAAAAATTGGGAATCCATTGCCTGCAGTACGACGTGATACCTAGAAAGGCACGCACATCTCTCTGAGTCGTTGGCACAGTCATTCGAGCGATCGCTGCAATTCTTTCAGGGGTCAACCTTCTTCCCTCCTTTGACAATAAGTGACCTAGATAGGTTACTTCTTGACAACAATATTGTAACTTAGAAGGTGACACCTTGTGATGTAAGTCACATAGATGCTGTAACAGCGATACTGTAGCAGTTTTGCAAATCTCTTTAGTGTCAGCAGCCACTAGTAAGTCATCAACATACTGAATCAAAGCCGCACCAGCTGGTAACACAAACGCATCAAGTTGACCCTTAAGAGCTTGGCTGTAGATCGATGGACTCTCACAGTAGCCCTGAGGAGCGCGTTGAAATCTAAAGCTGCGACCTCCTAATGAAAAACCGATTAGATCTCTGCTTTCCTCAGCAATCGGAATGCTAAAGAAAGCATTCTTCAAATCGATCACTGAGAACCAAGAGGCAGAGGCTGGAATCAGAGTCAGTAAAGCCGTAATATCAGGCACCACAGGAAATTGTGGAATCACAATTTTATTTACCTCTCTTAAATCAATGACAAAATGGTACACAGGAGGCTTGGGTGGATCAGTTCGTTTTAGAATAGGTAACACAGGACTATTACACACATTTCCCCGAGTTTCCTCAATGACATCCTTCTTGATCAAGTCATATATGATCGCTAATAGCGCTCGTTCACCATCGAGAGAGATACGATACTGGGGAATACGTGGTAATCTCACATTCGATTTCAATTGGACAACATAAGGTGATATGTCCAGCAGGCCCACATTATTGGGACCTGTTGCCCACAAAGACTCAGGAAGAGAACTCAATTCCGGTGGGAGCTTATCAGTTGACAAGTACATACGAGAGATCACTCTCTGACCCAATGTAAGCTCCACTCCCGCAGGAGAACAGTACAAAGTCGCATATAACCGTTTCAACAAATCCAGGCCCAAAAGATTCTCACCACAACCAGTAGTTAAAATCAAGGGAGCCTCTAGCTCACGAGGCCCAATTGTAAGGGGCAAAGGGCTAGAAACCGGATTGCTAACGGGGGCGCCAGAGAATCCAACGGAAACATTCGTTAAGCCAGACAAAGGTGCGCCAGGGAGTTTCGAATGCATGATGGAACTTTTCGCTGCACCAGTGTCCAACAGAAAAGGCTCAACTACGCTTGATGTGGCAACTGCGACTTAAGGCCCTCTCTGATCAACCGGAACTGATACTACTCCCTCTCTTTGTCTGCGGCTGTCCTAGTAATTACCGTCAGCATCGATATCATGCTCGACGTAATAGTCGTCCACATGATACTGTGCAGATCTACCAGATGATGAATCGCGCTGATCAAAACAATTCTTCGAGTCTGATGAAGTGGTAGAACGCTCATTCTGATTTTGAGTGGCACCACGGCCTCTACCACGTGATGCCTGTTGAGGACCACTACGACCTCCTCGAGCCGAAACACCATTATTTCGGTCACGTAAAACCGGACAATTAAACTTCAAATGGCCCTCACCCCTACAATATGCGCATTGATTATATCCAAGCATAGATCTCGGTGTAGAGGAGTCAGTACATGACTGCGTCCTAGAAGACTGTAATTGCGATCTATTTTGTTGCTGTGCATCATTTTGATTTGAGCGTGGAGGATACGCTTGCTGCAACAGAACTTTAGTTTTAAGATCCTTTGTTTTCTTATCCGCACGATCATTTTCCTCCTTCTCCCTATATTCGTAATATTGAGCCGTGGCCAATATTTGAGCAGAAGTAGAAACAGCCCACGAACTTTCAGAATTTTTCAACTTGTTGCTGAGTTCAGGCAACAAATTCGATACAAATTTATCTACAAATAATCGCTGACCTCCCTCAGTGCTCATATCCTGACCACTGTGATCGATGAATGGCTCCTCAAATCTGGTAAAGAAATCAGAGACACTCTCGTCTTTTTTTTGCTTACACGCAGACAGTTTATCCCAGTTAACTCTCATTGCTGGCATAAGTGTCTTCATAAGTGTAATAATCCTCTGAGGCAGATCAGTAATGAGCTGTTCCGGTTTAGCCCCACCAACTTGTCGTCCGTCTGCCGCCGCAAGAGCAGCCCAATCACCGCCTAACTCGGCTACGTGATTCTCTTGACGGATTTTAGCCCAAATTGGTTGAGGTACTACATTACCGAACAACATATCGATATCGGCAAGGCTCATAACAGTAGCATCCACTAATTAAGATAACTCCTTATAATAACCTGCCGGATTTTTGCGGGGGTCAGGCAAAGATTGCTTCACTTGCAAAACTTCCGACCGCTTCCATGGGAGGTGTATCCAAACTCTCTGGAAGTGTGGTAAAATAGGAGGGTTAGCCCCAGGATTACCTGGCATCCACACTGGGGGAACTTCTCGCATGGGATACTGACCAGGTTGTGCCATCCACTCCTCAGTGTCGTCCTTAAACAATGCTCGAGGTTGTACTATAGATCGAAAGGATAGGAGGCGCTCTAAAGCACGTCGAACATTACTACCCACAATCATACCGTTCGAAAACTGATTCTGGAGTTCAGTCATTTCGGGTGGCACATTGTCTACCTCATCATTATCCCACTCCTCTCGTAAGGATTTACACATTTCCTCAAACACAAATCTCTGCGTGGGCTCATTAAATTGAGAGAACGTCTCACAAACCATGCGCGGGGTGTATTTAACGGGATACCTAATCCATTTACGCGTCATTTTCACTAACGTATCACTCTCCCTACCACCAGGAATTTGACTTCGTCTTTGAGGGACATCAGAAACATCGGACCCGAGGATCGGTCCAAATGGAGATAAAGATTAGAAACAGCATTAGGTATGCGACTACGGACAGAAGGAGAAGAGGAGAGAAGCACAGGGGCAACAACATGAGGGCTAAACGTAGGAGCAGTAGGAGTAGCAAAAAGAGCAGAAGTAGTGGGAACAGCAGACTGAGAAGGTATAGGCAGTGGAGCAGTAGGAAGAAGGGTAGGCAAGGGAGTAGGGACAGCTTGAGGAATAAGAGGATTCGGAAGGAAAGGACCAACGGCAGGCTGACCAGTAGCTGCCGGAACGACAGGTTGAAGAACAGGAGGAACTACAGGGGCTGTAGTATCCTGTGCATATGGAGGTGGTGATTTCAATAGATAGGACAACAAAGGGTCCTCTACCGCTTCTTCTCCCTTCTTATCAGAACTCAACGGTAAAACAGGATAACACTTATCCACCGCCATATGTTGCAGTCTAGCAAAAACTTCCTTTTCCTTCTCTTCTTTGTCTCGCTGAAACTGCTCTGCATTTCTAATCACCGTAACAATACCTTCTCTCTTATTTTTCTTAATCTGCTTGATTTCTTTCTGCTTGGCCTCTTTGCGCCATAACCAAAAGGAATCAAAAATGGCCGGCCTAGATTTCTTTTTAAACAATTTTGCTTCGAGATTGTCCAGAATTGCAGTTTCGAAACTACCATGGGGTGGCCAACTAAGGACACCATCGTTTTTAGTGTAGCGGATCCAATAATCATTATACACGATGGGACTCACTCCATGGCGACTATAGAGCTCATAGATCGGAGTTCCAACTGGAGGTATCGGACACGAGTCCTCCAATCGGGAATCCGCACCACAACATTTAAAGAAACCAAACAAAGTACTACGGCCAGGCATCGTGCACACTAACCGAGTTTACAAACTTCAAGGGTTATCGGATTACGATGTCCTCGCAAAAATGCAAGACCCTCGGTTTTTGGCAATTGCAATCGTCAAATAAAACCCAACAACTAAGAACCAACAACTAGGAACCACAAATGCAATGGAACCATGCAAACAACCAAGTTTCAACAACAACCCAGGACTCTGGGAGCGACCCACAAATACTTAACTAAAAGAGCAATGACGTCAACAGGAAGGCCCGTCTATCGTCTCGCTGTACAAAGGACTACGCCAGGCGCCAAAACAGGTCGACAGTCAGGGCATCAGTCCGTCGCAGCCGTCAGGAGGTAGGAATCTTCGCGGGAAAAGTCTTCGGACCACTTATTTCGACAACAGGATCGATGAAGCGGGGTGCACCTTTCCTCGGAGATTTCACACGAAGTTCCTCACGATCGTCGGGCTTTGGACCGGTACCGTTGATGTCGCCCCCCAGTTGGGCGCCAACTGAAGGACTGGGCTATTCTAAGGCCCAGCGGTGCCAGGGAACAACACCGTAAACCTTCGTGGTTTACCTGTTCCGGCGTACAAATCACAGAGACACGGGACACTTCCTTCGGCATCAAGGTTTATTTACTGCAGGGATACAGAAATCGCAAGAAGTACACTACGTGTAGGTTCTGAGAGACTGCTTCGAATTGCAACAGTGGATCGCTCCTTTTATACATATTTTAGTCATAGCACAACATGGCGAACAAAAGGTTACAACTCAGTTCCCACAGTAAACTCCAAAAGGGTTGCTTTCATGTATTCAGGAGCCCGGAACATAATTACAGTAGCATCGCCGGTTCCCAACTGTAAAAGTACGTTATCCCATCATTAAGTACATTCCATTCTAGCTGTAAACGAGTTAGGAAAAGAGACCGAAACAGGTGCAAGGGAGACAAAGATAGACAACAGATTGAAAAAGAGTGTAGGGGGTAATATCGGAAGCACGATTGCAGGATCAAAGGATTCGTGCCTAATGCATGCACGGCTAAAACAATAGACCGGCACGGCAAGATGAACCTCGAGCGGAGCCATCTGCCTTTGCAGTGTCATCCCCCTCGTCATAAAGACGTCCTCAAAAGGAACACGTGTCTTCCGCAAGAGCTTGGGAATCCCAGGGTCACGAAGCGGACAGTGTCCGTTCGCTGGCTACTTGAGGGCAAGAGACAAAATGGATGCCGTATCTAAAATGGAACCCGTGGGTTCAGATGGAGAAACCAACGAATAAGACGAACGGTTCAGGCCAGCGTAGCGAAAACGCGTCCACCCACTAAACTCGTCATTTGCGGTTCATAGATACCAAACTCGTCCATATTCGAACGAGTCAAAAACATCATTATGATTGTCACAGAACCTCACACAGTATTTTCGGATTTTCTGCGATTTCGCGATCCGCGAATCTCACGAAATCGCGCTAAAATCCGCGAATCAGCGGGACGAATTTTCAGCCAAGCACTTACAGGGTTACAGCAGCAGGTGCAAAAGTTGAAGCTAATTTTTTGTAACCTTTTACAAAAGGGTTACAAAGAAATTAACTTCAACTTAGGCACCTGCTGCTGTAAGCCTGTAAGTGCTTCCTGGCGCCTCGTTGTCTACTTGCAACTATTCTCTGAAGCAGGTTCAAGGAATAGTTACAAGTAGGCAAGGAGGTGCGTGTCACGAAAATTAAACCTCAACAGGAGGCACTGACAGATATAAAAACAAGCATTTGCAATGCAATAGGTCTCCCATTAGGTAAGTTTGAGCTATTGGTCTTGTAAATGACCATTTTTTTATTTATGTGTTGGTTTTGAAAATAGCTAAATTATTAGCTTGGTCATTAACAATGCCAATAGTTATAACTTTCGCAAATGTGACACCTATAGCATTTGTAATGCAACATGTTTTGTATTTACGTGGCTGTATTGATATTACACATTACAATGGCTTTCAATTTTTTAAAATAATTAATACTTAAATAAAAATGATTTTAATTTATAATGGCAATAGCTTAAACTTTTGTAAATAACGTTTGTGAAGATTATGTTCAGTGTATTTTATTGTGACGAAAATCCAAGAACAGAAGTGAAATATTAGCATCTTTTTGTGACATTTGTAATAAAGCTTAAAACATTGAGAGAACATATTTGAACCAGTTGTTGTTGAATGGTTGCGCAGATTGATGCTGGGGTGGCGCTGAGTGGTGCTGTTGTGGTGCTGAGAGGTGTTGTGGTGATGCTGAGTGGTGCTGGGGTGGTGCTGAGTGATACTGGGATGGTGCTGAGTGATGCTGGGGTGGTGCTGAGTGGTGCTGTGGTGGTGCTGAGTGATGCTGTGGCAGTGCTGAGTGATGCTGTGGTGGTGCTGAGTGGTGCTGTTGTGGTGCTGAGTGATAATGTGGTGGTGCTAAGTGATGCTCTGGTGGTGCTGAGTGATGCTGTGGTGGCACTGAGTGGTGCTGTGGTGGTGCTGAGTGATGCTGTGGTGGTGCTGAGTGATGCTCTGGTGGTGCTGAATGGTGCTGTGGTGGTGCTGAGTGATAATGTGGTGGCGCTGAGTGATGCTGTGGTGGCGCTAAGTGATGCTGTAGTGGCACCGAGTGTTGCTGTGGTGTCTGGTGCTGTGGCAGTGCTGAGTGATGCTGTGGTGGTGCTGAGTGGTGCTGTGGTGGTGCTGAGTGATGCTGTGGTGGTGCTGAGTGGTGCTGTGGTGGTGCTGAGAAATGCTGGGGTAGCGCTGAGTGATGATGTGGTGATGCAGAGGGCAGAAAGGCACAAAAAGCAGTCTAACAAAGGGCAGAAGGGCTGAAAAACAAGGGGAAAACGAGTCTAACAGAGGGCAGAAGGGCAAAAAAACAGTCTAACAGAGGACAGAAGGGCAGAAAAACAAGGGAAAAACGAGTCTAACAAAGGGCAGAAGTGCACACAAAACGAGTCTAACAGGGGGCAGAAAGGCACAAAAACGAGTCTAACAGAAGGCAGAAGGGCAAAAAAACGAGTCTAACAGAGGGCAGAAGGGCAGAAAAACAAGGGAAAAATTAGTCTAACGGAGGGCAGAAGGGCACAAAAAATGAGTCTAACAGGGGGCAGAAGGGCAGAAAAACAAGGGAAAAACAAGTCTAACAGAGGGCAGAAGGGCAGAAAAACAAGGGAAAAATGAGTCTAACAGAGGGCAGAAGGGCACAAAAAACGAGTCTAACAGGGGGCAGAATGAATCCCGCCCTGCGTGTTTGTCCACGAAGTTGCCACCGTTTTGTGCAATACCTCTACTCAACTGGAGTATTTTCTACTGTCTAATCAGTAAGTGCTCCCTCGTTGGCTAGGGGCAGATTTACAACAACTGGCGCATCCCCAGGGATTCGCCAGTTATTGTGCGCCGCAGCTCCGCCACCCGTGGTCCGCCGCATTGTAAAAACTGCACTGATGCATCACGCATCTATGCCGTAAAAGAAGCGCATTGCTGGAGCTGCGACACAGCTTCAGCAATGCTCTGGGGGCCCTATCTCCCCAATGCTGCGTCAAGCCTTGCGCCTGATTCAAGCAGGTGCAGAGTTTTTTTGCAGCATTGGCCTAAAAGTGACCGAGTGAAATATTGTAGATTTCACTCAACCACTTTTAGGAGGCGTTCCTGCGCAGGAACGCCCTCCCCTGCACCGGAACGCCTCCTGATGGCGCAGGGCTTTACAACGTGACGCATCTCTCAGATGCGTCACGTTGTAAATACCCAGCACCATGGCGCATCTTTTGTGCTGCTGCTGCATCACAAGAGTGACGCAACTGCGGCACAAAAGAGGCGCAAGCGGCTTGTAAATCTGCCCCATAGTGCTTTTATTACACTGTAGCTGTGTAAAGGGCCAGAAGATGTGTCTCCAGTGACCATGTGTGACTGAGCCTGTGTTTCTCACATGGTCACTGGAGACACATCTTCTGGACCTTTACGCAGCTGCAGTATAGTAAAAGCACTATACATTTACCAAATGAGGGAGCACTTACTGGATTAGCCAGTAGAAAGTATTCCAGGGCAAATCGCAAAAAAATCAGCGATTTCGCTGGAAAATTCGCGAATTTGCAGATTTTTTTGCGATTTAGCGGGGAAATCCGCGAATTCGCGGAACGCTAATTCGCAAATTTCGCCCATGCTTAATCTTGATCACTGAAGTCCATTGTCTTCCGATACTGCATATAAATACATTTTTGTTGCAGTTGATTTGTACACTAGATCCCCTTGGGTTTGGCCACAACGCAGTGCTGACGCTTGTAAATGAATACTTGTATAGCGCACTACTCACCCGCAAGGGTCGAATACCGCTGTGGAACCCATCCTAGCTTTTCCAGTGAGGCGTCCACTCCTGGGCACCCCCAAGGTGAGGCCAGGCATCCTTAGCCATCAGCCAACTCCAACGACATCACCCCCTCTCAAGCCCTCTGCGACTCCCTAGCTTCATTCTTCCACAACAAAATCGCAGACATCCACAACAGCTTCGACAACCGACCCGGAGACCAACCCACCCAACCTTCTGCAGGACCTTCACCCCCCCTTGAACATCCTTAATGACTGGAACCCAATCTCCACTGAGGACACCATCCGCCTGATAAACTCCATCCACTCAGGATCCCCAACTGACCCATGCCCTCACCACATCTTCAACAAAGCAGACTCCATCATAGCACCACACCTCCGAGATGTCATCAACTGCTCCCTCAACTCCGCCACCTTCCCGGAAAGCTGGAAACACGCAGAACTCAGCGCCCTTCTGAAAAAACCCACAGCTGACCCAACCGAACTCAAAAACTACCGCCCCATCTCGCTTCTTCCATTCCCGGCCAAAGTCATCGAGAAAGCTGTCAACAACCAGCTCGCCACCTTCCTCGAAACCAACAAATCCCTCGACTCCTCACAGTTCGGCTTCCGAGCCAAACACAGCACTGAAACCGCCCTCATCGCAGCAACAGACGACATTCGAACTCTACTGGACAATGGAGACACAGTCGCCCTCATCCTCCTCGACCTCTCCGCTGCCTTCGACACAGTCTGTCATAGCACCCTTTTACAGCACCTCAGAAACGTCGGAATCCAACGAAAAGCACTGGAATGGATCACCTCGTTCCTCACCGGAAGAACCCAGAGAGTCCGCCTCCCACCATTCAAGTCAGAGGCCACTGAAGTCATCTGCGGCGTGCCACAAGGATCGTCACTCAGCCCCACCCTCTTCAACGTATACATGAGCCCCCTTGCGGCCATCGCTCGCCAACACAACCTCAACATCATCTCCTACGCTGATGACACTCAACTGATCCTCTCACTCACCAAAGACCCTAACACCGCCAAAACCAACTTACACGAAGGAATGAAAGAAGTAGCCGAGTGGATGAAGCACAGCCGTCTGAAACTGAACTCAGACAAAACAGAAGTCCTCATCCTAGGCACCTCCCCCTCCGCCTGGGATGACTCTTGGTGGCCAGAGGCCCTTGGAAAAGCTCCCATCCCGACGGACCACGCACAGAACCTGGGCGTCATCCTGGACTCCTTACTCTCGATGACCAGACAAGTCAACGCCGTTTCATCATCTTGCTACAACATTCTTCGCATGCTCAAAAAAACATTTCGCTGGATCCCCACCGAAACTAGAAAAACGGTCACCCACGCACTGGTCACGAGCCGCCTGGACTACGGAAACACCCTATACGCCGGTACCACCACAAAACTCCAGAAAAAACTCCAACGCATCCAGAACGCTTCAGCCAGGCTCATACTAGACATCCCGCGTAAAGAACACATCTCTGGTCACCTGAAAAACCTCCATTGGCTCCCCGTAAATAAGAGGATTACTTTCCGCCTCCTAACCCACGCACACAAAGCACTTTACGAACTTGGACCCGAATGCCTCAACACATGACTGTCCTTCTACACCCCCTCCCGCCAGATACGATCCTCCAACCAAGCCCTTGCCACTGTACCTCGCATCAACAAAACCACCATGGGAGGTAGATCCTTCTCCTACCTGGCAGCTAAAACCTGGAACTCACTTCCCACTCACCTTCGCCTTACTCAGAACCACCTAGCATTCAGAAAGCAACTTAAAACTTGGATATTCGACAAGTAATTCCCCACCCTTCTTCAAGCGCCTTGAGACCCTATGGGTATGTAGCGCGCTATATAAATCTCTTGACTTGGCTTGACTTGGGGGCCGTTGTGGAGATTCAGCAAGCTATTGCCCAGAGTTGCAGAGTGGGACTCCATGATTGGAATAGGCACCGAGGCGAGAATTATCGGGTCTGTGGAATTGAACCCTGGTCCCGGGCTAGACCTCTGCATCAGGGTCTGCCACTCTAATCATTGAGCCACACTTCTCCACACGCTTGAAATGTCATTAGAGACTTGCATGTCTTTGTCAGGATGTTTGCCTGTGGCACCTTCATTTCAGATCAAGGTCCAGCGTTCGCCTCTAAGGCGTACAATAACGCGATAAAGTTGATGGGGTTGCTGGTGCAGTTTTAGTCTCCATACAGGCCTGAGGGCAATTCTACAGTGGAGTGAATGAACCATAATGATATCCCTAATGATAGTAGATCCCAGAGGTGGGAGCTTCTAGGTATTAAAACAATCGGAGATTTCTTTGGCAATAATCTCCCACTTTCTTTTGAGCTCTTTCAAGCGAGATATAATGTCCCCGCGAACGATTTTCTAAAATGTTATCAAATATCAGCTAGTATCTATAATACCAAACCAAAAATTCTACCAGATAATATCCCATTATTTGACATTATAGGGAAAAAATCTACCAGAATCGGGGTCCTATATCAGTTACTTTTGGCCAATACCCCTGATGATTTAGAGCGCACGGAACAATCTTGGGCCTTAAAATTAGCTAATCCAAATGTAGATCTAGATCTCTCATTAGCCCTCTCAACAAGATATTTTATAGCCTCTAACTTAAAGGCTCAATATTATAGAATCATTTATAATTTATATTATACGCCAGCTAAAAGGTTTGCATGGGGGCTTAGGATTGATGATAACTGTCCCAGATGCAAACAACCACTCGCAAATCTTCTACACATGTTTGCTGAATGCCCTACATTGGTTACAATCAAAACTATGATGCTGGAATTTTGGACCCAAATTTTTGGGCACCGAATACATGATTCTATAACATTGCTCCTATTGGGTCATGATGACTCTTTGAAACACAATAGAGAAGAACAGGCGGTACTATTTTTGGGATACGCCGTGTTACGGATAATTCTAGCAGCTAGGTGGAAAGATACAGAGCCTCCTACCTTTAATATGTGGCTTAGCCGTTTTATAGCTATCTATAAACAAGAAATCTCAATATACGCCACAAGAGGTAGGAAAATGAGAGCAATAGGAACACAGATTTGGGAACCTATTACCAGGTGGTATAATGAAGAAAGGGGAAACCAGATACAGGGCCTCTGATTGATTCTGATTCCATTTTCTGTCTCTTTTCAGTACTCTTTCTCTTAATTGTTATATCTTTCCCTGTGGTAGAACTTTGTTTATATATATCTGTGTATGTACTTCGTAATCCATGTATACCACATAATTTCATGTTGCTTATCCTGTATATTTATGTTTTATGTTTTGAATTTGCCAATAATAAAAAAAAAAAAAAAAAAAAAAAAAAAGGAAGGTTGGAATGTGGAGAGTGCTTGTGCTTGGATGAGTAGATAGTTGGAATGAGAAGGACTGAGTAGCAGAATGCTGCTCCTGGTGGGGATTCACATGATTTACCTGTAACCTGATCTAAATCTAATAAACCTACTCCTTTTGTAACCTAAAAAAAAAAAAAAAAAAAAAGAGACCCTATGGGTATGTAGCGCGCTATATAAATCTCTTGACTTGACTTGGGGGCCGTTGTGGAGATTCAGCAAGCTATTGCCCAGAGTTGCAGAGTGGGACTCCATGATTGGAATAGGCACCAAGGCGAGAATTATCGGGTCTGTGGAATTGAACCCTGGTCCCGGGCTAGACCTCTGCATCAGGGTCTGCCACTCTAATCATTGAGCCACACTTCTCCACACGCTTGAAATGTCATTAGAGACTTGCATGTCTTTGTCAGGATGTTTGCCTGTGGCACCTTCATTTCAGATCAAGGTCCAGCGTTCGCCTCTAAGGCGTACAATAACGCGATAAAGTTGATGGGGTTGCTGGTGCAGTTTTAGTCTCCATACAGGCCTGAGGGAAATTCTACAGTGGAGTGAATGAACCATAACTTAAAGCAGTCTTTGACAGCTAGGGTCTTAGATACTGGCAGGAACTGGCTGGTCCATTCGTATTGAGTTCAGCGTGCACTCAATAACCTCCCAGGAGATCTCTGAATAGGTGGAGCCCATACAAAATGTTCTTTGGCCTTAAAATGTTTGTGCCAGACCTTGATGGTCTAGACGTTGTGGCGGCTACTGCAACTTTTAACGTAAATAATCATTCTACTATGTTCCAGGACCTACCAAAGACTCGTGACATCTGGCTTCCTAAGATTAGAGATCCGGTACGAGAAAAGCTGGAGAACAAAAAAGAATTTGGTTCCCTTAACGTACACCGGTTCCAGTACTTGGATTGAAGGGTACTCGTACAGTAATTCTACCACCTTTGCCTGGTCGCAAAGACAACAGACACATTTAAGTGTACAATGTCAAACTACACCATCTGGCCATTTCTGAATAGTGTAAATCCTGCAGTTTCATGCAAAGCTATTTCTTTGAATCCGGTGCAACCAACCTCTAATCTCCGTATCGCTGAGGATGGGATGGAAACTACTATTGACCTTTTGCCTGTTTTGCCTCCATCCTCTTCCAACGCAGAAGTTGAGTATACTCACCCTGCAGATGAGTCCCACAGTGAAGTGTCAAGCAGTCCTCGACAATTTCTCACTGATGCTGCCCTACTACCTTTAATGAACATGGGTGCAAGAGGGGGCGTGACCAACAGCTGACTATGGAGGACGTGATCTAGAGGAGCTCCATCCCAAACCCCAGACACTAGAGACTTTATCTTGTCACTACCTGGGCCCTCAAAGAAGTAAAACGTACATACCACTGGACGTGTGTTGCGACCTCTATGAGCTGAAGATGCGGTGCCTCGAGGCGGCCTCCGAATGAGGTCCGAATGAGGCAGGCGGCACCGGAGCACGCTCTGAACCCAGGAGATCCAGGTCTGTGGAGGGAACAGCAAAATCAGGTGACTACATGCAGGGGATAGGATGAGGCGAGTGTGACTGGCTTCAGGATGGCAGGAAGTGCGGTGGACCCAAGATGGCGGCCAGGGACACTGGTATAGCTGTATCATCCTGCTGAATGCATGCCTCGACTACAACGCCGGGCAGGTCCTGGTGCGCTGCGAGAGTGAGGACCTGCGCGCAACTGCTGGGAGGACCCCCCCCCCTGTGGTCAGCACCAGCAACAGACTTGAGGTCTGTAATACACAGGATTTGCCACGGCAGGGGAGTGAAGGGGCATACTGGAGGCGCCTGCCCTGCTGTGCGATGGGAATTGCCTGGAGACCATCTAAGCACTTGGGGAGGGCATAAATTGTGTGGAGACTGCTACACAACTGCTGGACATCCTGCTATATACTGGAGTGGGCATAATAACTGGGAAGTGGACACAGCTGTTTGCATGCAGCGTTGGTTGCACTGCGGTTATTGGCCTTGAGGAGTTGGCAATTGTGTGCCAGATGTGAGAACAGCCCCTGAAACAGTGCCTTGGAAGGTACGTGTCAATACCGTTATCATCTAATGAGGCACAGTGTGGAGGCAGTTTGTTTTCCTGGAGAGTAGTAAGATATTGCTGAGGTGAAAAGCTGCACGGAATCAGATACAGTGAGAAAGAGGCACTGTGTGAGGGACACTGGTGGTGTGCACGGTTCAGAGGCACCATATACTAAAACCTGCTGGCTGGGACTGCGATCTGGATCGCTGGTGACAGGTGGAAACGACAGGACTACATATTCTGTGCAGATTACACTGGGGTTACACTGGAGCTCCGGAATGCACGAGTCCGTTGTGATAATATAGGGTGCAATAGAGGCAAACAGCCCGGCGCAGCGGTCAGCGACGAAGCCCACTTTGCACCTAATAGGGATCCCTCGTTCAGCTTGGACAATGAAGTGGTGCCCTCCACGTGAACTTATTAACATGCTGGCAAACTAGACTTAATATTGAAGGAGATCCGTGACTCATGCACCGCGATTGAATCGCAAATGGGAGCGCTATCCACTAGTCTAAATTTGCTGCAGCGGACCATAAGAAACTAGCATACAAGGTATAGTCTAATAAGATATCTCTAGACGACTTGATATCGCAGTAGACCATGCATTCCTCACAACTTGAACAATTCCAACGCCAGTTAAGGGGCTTGCAAGACAGGGTGGATGAGGCAGAGGGGCGGTCCCAATGTAATAAATGCAGAATTCTTGGTATTCCAGAGCGTGCAAAGGACAGAACCCCACTCAATTTGTGGAAAACTGGCTGTGAGACTATGTGCACAAAGGACTGTCGACCCTTTACAGTGTGAAGAGGGCACACAGAGTACCGCCGAGACCGCCTCAGCCAGGTGCACCACCAAGACCATTAATAGCATGTATTCTGAACTATAAAGATTGTGATACGATACTGAGAGTGGCGAGGAAGAATGCCCCTATACGCTTCGAAAATAAAACCATATCCCTCTACCCAGATTTCACCTTGGCGGTACAAAAAGCCAGAGCCACCTACTTGGACATAAAGAAGAAACTGAGAGCACGGAATATGAAATATGTGCTGCTCTTCTCGGCACGACTGCAGGTCATCTATGGGTAAAAATCCATATTTTTTGACATTGCTGAGGAAGCAGCGGATTGGTTGGAATAACATTTACACCGTCAACTTCACAGACCTAGCTGCCGTTAGGTCAATCAGGCCGGAGGCTTACACCGCGGCACCCAGAGAACCATATGGCAGACAACAGAAGAAAAGCGGACGCATCGGACAATGGACCAACACCAGAGCAAATTACGAACAGTCAAAATTAAAGCCTTCTTACGGAGGCGGCACTGGCCGAGCATGATGCCCAGATTAAAGCTTTTTTGCTACAATCATCGGATGCAAAGACGGTACACTCTGAATCTAGCCTTACACTGTTCCCTTCAATTACTGCACAAATGGCTAGAGAATACTAAAACTGTAGCATGGAGATGGTCGGGAGTGGTAACGTATATGACACTCTATATACTGTTTTGATATTGTAAACTCATGGAGGAGGGTCCAGGTGTTTGGGACTGTATGGGGTAGCGCAAAAAACTGCAGAGTTAATTCTTTTGTTCTGAAGTGCAATACCTGTTTGTAAACGGACTGTTGTCACTATCACCCCCACAGCGACAGCACTATGGAGTTTATTTATTTAATTTTTAAAACTTTATAGTGCAATGCAAATATGGTTACAAGTATGGGCCTACAACCACAGGGGCCAGCCGCTAGAGCATAGAAAGCAGTCATTGAACATCACAAAGCAGCGGCCGATCCCCTGGAGGCCCGGCAAAATACAGGATACAAGTCTCAGCAACACAGGATGGAATCAGGATATAGTTATTTTTGTTTTTTAGAACGAACAAAAAGAAAAACAAACAAACAAATCTAAAGACGGAGAGCATTATGGACAAAGTCGTGCTCCAACGGGGGGACCCTCGATACAGGATAGATAACAAGATAAGCAATGGAGATGGCCGTGGGGGGAGACAGTGGGGAAGTCAAAAATCAGGAAAAAGAGTAGATTCTTCCAGGAATGTCGGATCAGGGGGATAGAGAAATGTCTGGATTTTCCTCAAATGGGGGTGTACAGATGTTCCCTCGATAAGTGTTCCATTGACTCCAGATTCTGTTCCACGCCCTAGGCTTGCCCCATGCCAAATACACTGTCTTCTCTCTAAACATACACCAGTCCATATTCTCCTTCCATATTGACACGGTGGGGGGCCATTGGGAACCCCACAGCTGCGCAATATCCCTCTTTGCGATCATGTTCCCAAGGGCCGCCCACCGGGCCTGAGCAACGTTGTAATCATTCGGCTCCCACACATTCAACAAACATCTCCGAGCCTCAGGCAGTAGAGCGACCCCGGTGACACACTCCATCACAGCATACACACTAGTCCAATACACAGCCACCTCCCGGCATTCCCAAATGATATGGAGGAAAGTAGCACTCAAACCACACCCGCGCTTGCATAACCCATCCGAGGAGAAGCCCATGGCAACCAAACGAGGACCAGTAACATACACCAGATGAAGAATTTTAAGTTGGACAAGAGGGAGACGGGCGGGAATGGTGACCTCTTTCGGGGAAGACTGTGCTGACTGCCAGTCTTCGTCATCCAGCTCCAACCCATCTCCAGTCCAGGCCTCCCTGAGACGCACAAGGAGATCTGCCCGATTGTTGATTAACTTCTTATATATTAATGAAATCGTACTATCGGGCAGATGACCATCGAGTATACGGTCCTCGAGTGGGGAGGACTCGGGAACATTAATGTCGGCAGCAAAGCCCGACGTCAAGGCATGGCGGACCTGTGCATACCTGGAAAACTCTCTATCACTCAACTCATACTCATTCTGAAGTACCTCAAAAGTCTTAATCGCGCCTTTCACCCAAAGATCACCCACTCTGCTTATACCGATCATATCCCACTTCTCAAACCCTTTCGTTGTCCAGAGGCATCCCAGTCTCTCCGACGCATAAAAAGGGGTCGCTCGTGTCAATCGATCGCTCCATCCCATGGACGCATTTGCATCCTTCCACACACGCACAGCAATCTTGGTGGGTCCCGTTAGATTCCTCCCCGCTGCCCGAGAGTAGAGCGCTCTGTTGTAGTTACCGCCCGGCAACTGATGCTTGTCCATCTCGAAAGCCGGATTAGGGCTGGGTGCGTACATTGCGGGATTGATTGCGGACAACTGGGAGGCCCAATAGTACCGCCTGATATCCGGGAGCATCATACTAGGGGAGAGTTAGCTTTGCAAGAGCAATTCAAGCGCGGCCGTCCCAAACAAGCCGCCTCTGTAGACCTTCCACCTCCCGAAAGTAGCTTACCGGAATGACGTCGAACGAATTCTGGAGTGCGTATAAAAACCGAGGCAGAGACATCATTTTAAAGAGTGCGGCGCGGCCGAGCGGCGACAACGGCAATCTACGCCACCGAACCACGTCTAGTTTCAACTTTCGGAGAGGAGGAAGGAGATTGTGCTCATAGCGGGCAGATGGATCTAGCGATATAAAAATCCCCAAATATTTGAACCCGGATTGAGAGATCTGAATGGGAAATCTACTCAGTAATGGAGGAAGGCCGCCCGAGATGACATATACACAGGTTTTAGACCAATTTATGCTCAAGCCAGAATTCTTGCCGAACGAGGTGAGAACGTCAAACAAGATGTTAAGGGATTTATGAGGGGAGGTAAAGTACAAAAGAATCTCGTCGGCATACAACGAGACTCGGTCCTCAAAATCGGGGGCCCACCATCCGCCTGATGAACTCCATCCACTCAGGATCCCCAACTGACCCATGCCCTCACCACATCTTCAACAAAGCAGACTCCATCATAGCACCACACCTCCGAGAAGTCATCAACTGCTCCCTCAACTCCGCCACCTTCCCGGAAAGCTGGAAACACGCAGAACTCAGCGCCCTTCTGAAAAAATCCACAGCTGACCCCACCGAACTCAAAAACTACCGCCCCATCTCGCTTCTTCCATTCCCGGCCAAAGTCATCGAGAAAGCTGTCAACAACCAGCTCGCCACCTTCCTCGAAACCAACAAATCCCTCGACTCCTCACAGTCCGGCTTCCGAGCCAAACACAGCACTGAAACCGCCCTCATCGCAGCAACAGACGACATTCGAACTCTACTGGACAATGGAGACACAGTCGCCCTTATCCTCCTCGACCTCTCCACTGCCTTCGACACAGTCTGTCATAGCACCCTTTTACAGCGCCTCAGAAACGTCGGAATCCAACGAAAAGCACTGGAATGGATCACCTCGTTCCTCACCAGAAGAACCCAGAGAGTCCGCCTCCCACCATTCAAGCCAGAGGCCACTGAAGTCATCTGCGGCTTGCCACAAGGATCGTCACTCAGCCCCACCCTCTTCAACGTATACATGAGCCCCCTTGCGGCCATCGCTCGCCAACACAACCTCAACATCATCTCCTACGCTGATGACACTCAACTGATCCTCTCACTCACCAAAGACCCTAACACCGCCAAAACCAACTTACACGAAGGAATGAAAGAAGTAGCCGAGTGGATGAAGCACAGCCGTCTGAAACTGAACTCAGACAAAACAGAAGTCCTCATCCTAGGCACCTCCCCCTCCGCCTGGGATGACTCTTGGTGGCCAGAGGCCCTTGGAAAAGCTCCCATCCCGACGGACCACGCACGGAACCTGGGCGTCATCCTGGACTCCTTACTCTCGATGACCAGACAAGTCAACGCCGTTTCATCATCTTGCTACAACATTCTTCGCATGCTCAAAAAAACATTTCGCTGGATCCCCACCGAAACTAGAAAAACGGTCACCCACGCACTGGTCACGAGCCGCCTGGACTACGGAAACACCCTATACGCCGATACCACCGCAAAACTCCAGAAAAAACTCCAACGCATCCAGAACGCTTCAGCCAGGCTCATACTAGACATCCCGCGTAAAGAACACATCTCTGGTCACCTGAAAAACCTCCATTGGCTCCCCCGTAAATAAGAGGATTACTTTCCGCCTCCTAACCCACGCACACAAAGCACTTTACGAACTTGGACACGAATGCCTCAACACATGACTGTCCTTCTACACCCCCTCCCGCCAGATACGATCCTCCAACCAAGCCCTTGCCACTGTACCTCGCATCAACAAAACCACCATGGGAGGTAGATCGTTCTCCTACCTGGCAGCTAAAACCTGGAACTCACTTCCCACTCACCTTCGCCTTACTCAGAACAACCTAGCATTCAGAAAGCAACTTAAAACTTGGATATTCGACAAGTAATTCCCCACCCTTCTTCAAGCGCCTTGAGACCCTATGGGTATGTAGCGCGCTATATAAATCTCTTGACTTGGCTTGACTTGGGGGCCGTTGTGGAGATTCAGCAAGCTATTGCCCAGAGTTGCAGAGTGGGACTCCATGATTGGAATAGGCACCGAGGCGAGAATTATCGGGTCTGTGGAATTGAACCCTGGTCCCGGGCTAGACCTCTGCATCAGGGTCTGCCACTCTAATCATTGAGCCACACTTCTCCACACGCTTGAAATGTCATTAGAGACTTGCATGTCTTTGTCAGGATGTTTGCCTGTGGCACCTTCATTTCAGATCAAGGTCCAGCGTTCGCCTCTAAGGCGTTCAATAACGCGATAAAGTTGATGGGGTTGCTGGTGCAGTTTTAGTCTCCATACAGGCCTGAGGGCAATTCTACAGTGGAGTGAATGAACCATAACTTAAAGCAGTCTTTGACAGCTAGGGTCTTAGATACTGGCAGGAACTGGCTGGCCCATTTGTATTGAGTTCAGCGTGCACTCAATAACCTCCCAGGAGATCTCTGAGTAGGTGGAGCCCATACAAAATGTTCTTTGGCCTTAAAATGTTTGTGCCAGACCTTGATGGTCTAGACGTTGTGGCGGCTACTGCAACTTTTAACGTAAATAATCATTCTACTATGTTCCAGGACCTACCAAAGACTCGTGACATCTGGCTTCCTAAGATTAGAGATCCGGTACGAGAAAAGCTGGAGAACAAAAAAGAATTTGGTTCCCTTAACGTACACCGGTTCCAGTACTTGGATTGAAGGGTATTCGTACAGTAATTCTACCACCTTTGCCTGGTCGCAAAGACAACAGACACATTTAAGTGTACAATGTCAAACTACACCATCTGGCCATTTCTGAATAGTGTAAATCCTGCAGTTTCATGCAAAGCTATTTCTTTGAATCCGGTGCATCCAACCTCTAATCTCCGTATCGCTGAGGATGGGATGGAAACTACTGTTGACGTTTTGCCTGTTTTGCCTCCATCCTCTTCCAACGCAGAAGTTGAGTATACTCACCCTGCAGATGAGTCCCACAGTGAAGTGTCAAGCAGTCCTCGACAATTTCTCACTGATGCTGCCCTACTACCTTTAATGAAGATGGGTGCAAGAGGGGGCGTGACCAACAGCTGACTATGAAGGACGTGAGCTAGAGGAGCTCCATCCCAAACCCCAGACACTAGAGACTTTATCTTGTCACTACCTGGACCCTCAAAGAAGTAAAACGTACATACCACTGGACGTGTGTTGCGACCTCTATGAGCTGAAGATGCGGTGCCCCGAGCCGGCCTCCGAATGAGGTCCGAATGAGGCAGGCGGCACCGGAGCACGCTCTGAACCCAGGAGATCCAGGTCTGTGGATGGAACAGCAAAATCAGGTGACTACATGCAGGGGATAGGATGAGGCGAGTGTGACTGGCTTCAGGATGGCAGGAAGTGCGGTGGACCCAAGATGGCGGCCAGGGACACTGGTATAGCTGTATCATCCTGCTGAATGCATGCCTCAACCACAACGCCGGGCAGGTCCTGGTGCGCTGCGAGAGTGAGGACCTGCGCGCAACTGCTGGGAGGACCCCCCCCCCTTTGGTGAGCACCAGCAACAGACTTGAGGTCTGTAATACACAGGATTTGCCACGGCAGGGGAGTGAAGGGGCATACTGGAGGCGCCTGCCCTGCTGTGCGATGGGAATTGCCTGGAGACCATCTAAGCACTTGGGGAGGGCATAAATTGTGTGGAGACTGCTACACAACTGCTGGACATCCTGCTATATACTGGAGTGGGCATAATAACTGGGAAGTGGACACAGCTGTTTGCATGCAGCGTTGGTTGCACTGCGGTTATTGGCCTTGAGGAGTTGGCAATTGTGTGCCAGATGTGAGAACAGCCCCTGAAACAGTGCCTCTTGAGAAGGTAACGAATACCGTTATCATCTAATGAGGCACAGTGTGGAGGCAGTTTGTTTTCCTGGAGAGTAGTAAGATATTGCTGAGGTGAAAAGCTGCACGGAATCAGATACAGTGAGAAAGAGGCACTGTGTGAGGGACACTGGTGGTGTGCACGGTTCAGAGGCACCATATACTAAAACCTGCTGGCTGGGACTGCGATCTGGATCGCTGGTGACAGGTGGAAACGACAGGACTACATATTCTGTGCAGATTACACTGGGGTTACACTGGAGCTCCGGAATGCACGAGTCCGTTGTGATAATATAGGGTGCAATAGAGGCAAACAGCCCGGCGCAGCGGTCAGCGACGAAGCCCACTTTGCACCTAATAGGGATCCCTCGTTCAGCTTGGACAATGAAGTGGTGCCCTCCACGTGAACTTATCAACATGCTGGCAAACTAGACTTAATATTGAAGGAGATCCGTGACTCATGCACCGCGATTGAATCGCAAATGGGAGCGCTATCCACTAGTCTAAATTTGCTGCAGCGGACCATAAGAAACTAGCATACAAGGTATAGTCTAATAAGATATCTCTAGACGACTTGATATCGCAGTAGACCATGCATTCCTCACAACTTGAACAATTCCAACGCCAGTTAAGGGGCTTGCAAGACAGGGTGGATGAGGCAGAGGGGCGGTCCCAATGTAATAAATGCAGAATTCTTGGTATTCCAGAGCGTGCAAAGGACAGAATCCCACTCAATTTGTGGAAAACTGGCTGTGAGACTATGTGCACAAAGGACTGTCGACCCTTTACAGTGTGAAGAGGGCACACAGAGTACCGCCGAGACCGCCTCAGCCAGGTGCACCACCAAGACCAATAATAGCATGTATTCTGAACTATAAAGATTGTGATACGATACTGAGAGTGGCGAGGAAGAATGCCCCTATACGCTTCGAAAATAAAACCATATCCCTCTACCCAGATTTCACCTTGGCGGTACAAAAAGCCAGAGCCACCTACTTGGACATAAAGAAGAAACTGAGAGCACGGAATATGAAATATGTGCTGCTCTTCTCGGCACGACTGCAGGTCATCTATGGGTAAAAATCCATATTTTTTGACATTGCTGAGGAAGCAGCGGATTGGTTGGAATAACATTTACACCGTCAACTTCACAGACCTAGCTGCCGTTAGGTCAATCAGGCCGGAGGCTTACACCGCGGCACCCAGAGAACCATATGGCAGACAACAGAAGAAAAGCGGACGCATCGGACAATGGACCAACACCAGAGCAAATTACGAACAGTCAAAATTAAGGCCTTCTTAGGGCGGCGGCACTGGCCGAGCATGATGCCCAGATTAAAGCTTTTTTGCTACAATCATCGGATGCAAAGACGGTGCACTCTGAATCTAGCCTTACACTGTTCCCTTCAATTACTGCACAAATGGCTAGAGAATACTAAAACTGTAGCATGGAGATGGTCGGGAGTGGTAACGTATATGACACTCTATATACTGTTTTGATATTGTAAACTCATGGAGGAGGGTCCAGGTGTTTGGGACTGTATGGGGTAGCGCAAAAAACTGCAGAGTTAATTCTTTTGTTCTGAAGTGCAATGCCTGTTTGTAAACGGACTGTTGTCACTATCACCCCCACAGCGACGGCACTATGGAGTTTATTTATTTAATTTTTAAAACTTTATTGTGCAATGCAAATATGGTTACAAGTATGGGCCTACAACCACAGGGGCCTGCCGCTTAAGCATAGAAAGCAATCATTGAACATCGCAAAGCAGCGGCCGATCCCCTGGAGGCCCGGCAAAATACAGGATACAAGTCTCAGCAACACAGGATGGAATCAGGATATAGTTATTTTTGTTTTTTAGAACGAACAAAAAGAAAAACAAACAAACAAATCTCAAGGCGGAGAGCATTATGGACAAAGTCGTGCTCCAACGGGGGGACCCTCGATACAGGATAGATAACAAGATAAGCAATGGAGATGGCCAGGGGGGGGAGACAGTGGGGAAGTCAAAAATCAGGAAAAAGAGTAGATTCTTCCAGGAATGTCGATTCAGGGGGATAGAGAAATGTCTGGATTTTCCTCAAATGGAGGTGTACAGATGTTCCCTCGATAAGTGTTCCATTGACTCCAGATTCTGTTCCACGCCCTAGGCTTGCCCCATGCCAAATACACTGTCTTCTCTCTAAACATACACCAGTCCATATTCTCCTTCCATATTGACACGGTGGGGGGCCATTGGGAACCCCACAGCTGCGCAATATCCCTCTTTGCGATCATGTTCCCAAGGGCCGCCCACCGGGCCTGAGCAACGTTGTAATCATTCGGCTCCCACACATTCACCAAACATCTCCGAGCCTCAGGCAGCAGAGCGACCCCGGTGACACACTCCATCACAGCATGCACACTAGTCCAATACGCAGCCACCTCCCGGCATTCCCAAATGATATGGAGGAAAGTAGCACTCAAACCACACCCGCGCTTGCATAACCCATCCGAGGGGAAGCCCATGGCAACCAAACGAGGACCAGTAACATACACCAGATGAAGAATTTTAAGTTGGACAAGAGGGAGACGGGCGGGAATGGCGTCCTCTTTCGGGGAAGACTGTGCTGACTGCCAGTCTTCGTCATCCAGCTCCAACCCATCTCCAGTCCAGGCCTCCCTGAGACAAGGAGATCTGCCCGATTGTTGATTAACTTCTTATATATTAATGAAATCGTACTATCGGGCAGATGACCATCGAGTATACGGTCCTCGAGTGGGGAGGACTCGGGAACATTAGTGTCGGCAGCAAAGCCCGACGTCAAGGCATGGCGGACCTGTGCATACCTGGAAAACTCTCTATCACTCAACTCATACTCATTCTGAAGTACCTCAAAAGTCTTAATCGTGCCTTTCACCCAAAGATCACCCACTCTGCTTATACCGATCATATCCCACATCTCAAACCCTTTCGTTGTCCAGAGGCATCCCAGTCTTTCCGACGCATAAAAAGGGGTCGCTCGTGTCAATCGATCGCTCCATCCCATGGACACATTTGCATCCTTCCACACACGCACAGCAATCTTGGTGGGTCCCGTTAGATTCCTCCCCGCTGCCCGAGAGTAGAGCGCTCTGTTGTAGTTACCGCCCGGCAACTGATGCTTGTCCATCTCGAAAGCCGGATTAGGCCTGGGTGCGTACATTGCGGGATTGATTGCGGACAACTGGGAGGCCCAATAGTACCGCATGATATCCGGGAGCACCATGACCTGGTCATACTAGGGGAGAGTTAGCTTTGCAAGAGCAATTCAAGCGCGGCCGTCCCAAACAAGCCGCCTCTGTAGACCTTCCACCTCCCGAAAGTAGCTTACCGGAATGACGTCGAACGAATTCTGGAGTGCGTATAAAAACCGAGGCAGAGACATCATTTTAAAGAGTGCGGCGCGGCCGAGCGGCGACAACGGCAATCTACGCCACCGAACCACGTCTAGTTTCAACCTTCGGAGAGGAGGAAGGAGATTGTGCTCATAGCGGGCAGCTGGATCTAGCGATATAAAAATCCCCAAATATTTGAAGCCGGATTGAGAGATCTGAATGGGAAATCTACTCAGTAATGGAGGAAGGCCGCCCGAGATGACATATACACAGGATTTAGACCAATTTATGCTCAAGCCAGAATTCTTGCCGAACGAGGTGAGAACGTCAAAGAAGATGTTAAGGGATTTATGAGGGGAGGTAAAGTACAAAAGAATCTCGTCGGCATACAACGAGACTCGGTCCTCAAAATCAGGGGCCCACTGAATGCCCTTTATTGAAGGCTCCCATCGGAGCCAGGCTGCAAGAGGCTCTAAAGCAAGAGCAAAGAGCAGGGGGGACAGCGGGCACCCCTGTCTAGTACCCTTCCCGAGAGTGAAGGACTTGGACACTCGACCGTTGACCACCACCTGAGCCAGCGGTTCCCTATATAAAAGTTTCACCCACCCGACAAATTCCGAACCAAAACCAAATTTCGCGAGGGCGGCCCAGAGATAAGGCCATTCTATCGTATCAAAGGTCATCGTGGTGTCCAAGGAAGCCAAGATGGCCGGCTCCGAAAGAGACCCCGCCCTCGCGAGAACACCATGTAGGCGCCGCAAGTTGAGAGCAGTGTTCCGATGTGGGATAAAACCGGATTGATCCGGATGGATCAAATCACAAATCACTGTAAGCAGACGATTGGCGAGAACCTTGGAAAGAACCTTAGGCTCAGCGTTCAACAGGGAGATGGGCCTGTACGATGCGCAGCGATCCCGAAACTTGCCCTCCTTGGGAATTAGCACGATCGTTGCCAAACGCTGGTCACAAGGGAGGGTGCCAAGGTCACGTGACTCCATAAACATATCGCGAAGATATGGTGCGACTTTATCAGGGCGCAGTTTGTACAGCTCAATAGGCAAGCCGTTCGGGCCCATAGCCTTGCCCGAACGGAGAAAACGAATTGCAGTCACAATATCGTCTACGGACAACGGAGCCTCCATGCACTCTCGATCGTTCTCGGAAAGGCAGGGCAGAGGAATGTCACGCAGCAATGAATGCGAGTCGTCCTCACCGGGGAGTACACAGCATGAAAATAATCCGCAAAACACTCCACAATCTCACTCGGGTCAGTCACACTCTCACCATCTAAAGTCTGAATCACAGGGACCACACGATTCTCTCTCTACTTCTTGTCAAGCCACGCAATCAATTTACCCGCCTTATCCCCAACATCGTACAGTCTACCCTCCTGTTCCCTGTACATTGTCTTGGCAGCATCCATTACAAGAGATTTATAGTCTAGCTGCTTCAGGCCAGGGGCGTGGAGTTTGTCGTGGGTAACGCCTGACTCTAGGTCAGCCTCCAATTCCAATATTTCCGCCCCAAGACTCACCACCTCCTGATTCCTAGCTCTCTTAGTTTCAGCAATTAAGGATAGGGCCTGTCCACGAATAACAGTCTTAAAAGCTTCCCACAAGGACACAGAGGAGGAAACAGACCCCTTGTTCTCCAGGAAATAGTGGTCCAGGGACTTTATCAAACTGTTACCGGTCTTGGGATTATGCAAGTACCAGGGGTTGATAGGGGCGACCCGCCCAGCAGCGTTCACCCCAGTGTCCATGCAGAGCCAAAGTGGAGAATGATCCAAAATGCCCCGGGCCGGGTGCTGATCTCCCTAACAGAGGAAGACTGGGCAGCGGGCATAAGGATGTAATGAAGTCTGGAGAGACTCCCATGAGCCCCGGATTGAAAGGTGTACTTACTCAGTGTCGGATGCATCAACCTCCAGCAGTCTACCAGACCAAAGGTGTCCAAGATCCCACTAAGCCATGACTGGGAATTAGGAAGATCCCTGGGGGGGTGGCGATCTATAGTGCCAGAAAGCACAGAATTAAAATCCCCACCCATAAGAAGAATGCAATCAGGGAGCTCCAGCATCACACAGCCAATATTTGAGAAGGTAGAGGTCTGGAGACCCGGGGGAACGTACACAGTGAGCAGTGAAAGAGTCTTACCCTCCCACCTACCAGTGAGGGCTGCGTAACGACCCCTGTCATCGAGGATTACGTCATCAATCTCCAGAGGGAGAGAAGACCGAACCAGAATATCCACCCCTCTAGAACCAGTGGTGAACCCGGAGTGTGCGACCAGGCGATAACTCCACCTATTCATAGCATGACACATATTTCCCAACAAATGCGTCTCCTGCAAAAGTACCACATCAGAAGACAAGCGACGCAGGTACTGCAGTACCACACCCCGTTTTATACGATCACCCAATCCATTGCCATTCCAAGATATTAACCTCAACCCACTACCCCCCCATCCCAACAAGTGATGCATGATTCACCCCACAAAGAGCAGGACACTTGAAGTATTGAAAAAACCAATACGTCGCCTTGAGAAAGAAAAACACACTCACAAACACTCCATCCCACCCCCCAACCAACACCCGTTACAACTCCCCCCTCCCTGCACCCCTGCAGTAGACTAAAAAGCCACCCCAACATGCAGTGTGCCTGTCGCCCTAACATTTCCAACTCTACAAAAAGACCCTGGAGGAGGAGAGAGGCCCGTCCCTCCCGCCACACAGAAGGGAACATCAGTGAAACATAGCATACAAAATAAATAGAACCCAGTTGAGAAATGTCTAGTATTCGGAGATCAGGGGCCAAAGCATCACTTCTGTACAGGCTCGCCACCTTCAGCACCACCAGGGTGCTCAGTCCGGTCGTTTCCGCCAGGCAGGGAATCCAGCCAGTCACTCACATTCTCCGGCCGGTCGAAAAAGAATGTCTGTTCCTCATACTTCACACGAAGCCTGGTAGGGAAAAGCATCGCGTACTTCAATCCTAAGTCCCGAAGACATCACTTAACTCCCTGAAAGCCCATCCTTTGTCTCTGGACGAGCTGAGTAAAGTCCGGGTAAAAGTTAACTGTGGAATTCTCATAGCATCACTATCCCTGAAATGAAAAAGTTTGGCGATGATAGGCCTCGGAGGAGCGCCCGGCTTAGGCTTTCCACCCGGAACGCGATGGGTGCGCTCCACTGCAAAGAACTTGCTCAGTCCTGAAGGGGCAAGGTGGTTCAGGACCAGATCTTCAACCAGGAGGTCAATCAAGAGGGTCTCGGGATTTTCCAGAACACCTATGACGCGGATGTTATTGCGTCTTGCCCTATTCTCAAAATCCTCCAGCCGATGGGACATTAGGTCATGAGCCGATTTCAAATTGCCAAGTTCAGTCTGAAGTTCCGACACATCGGCCGTGAGGCTAGAAGCTTTCAGATCCAACGACTTCACCTTCTCGTTGGTCTTGGACAGGTCGGCTCTGATCAGGGTGACATTGATGGCAACCGTGTCAATTTTATGAGCGAGAGCCTCATATTGCTGGCCAATGGTCTCCTTCATGTTGGTAATGGCGCCCATGATGTCCTGCAGGGACAGATCAGTAGGGGCAGTTGAATCTTCCTTGGCGTCTTCCGGGGTACGGCTGGTAACTCCAGGGGATCCTTTGGATTGAGTGTACCGGTCCATAATGTTGGATTGGACCGGTCCCCCACGAAGGGGCGTCTTAGTCTTCCATTTCTCGGTTTCGCCCCTGGCTGCAATGCTGGAAGATGCGCCCCGGAGGGGCCCGCGAGACCTAGTGAAAATGGTCGCCTGCGGGAAAGGCACCAACAGTGCACAAAAGCTGGCTCGTGCGGCCAAGACAGACTCACGACTTGACCCTTATCTGCGTAGATGGTAAAGTCTCACTCACACTGAGTAGAGGCTGGACAGATCCCAGACCAAGAGGAACCTTCTCACAATCAGACCATGCCAGGACCCAGAAACGAAACTGAAAGTTGGAGTAGGGCTACTGGGGAAGACCCCTCTGCCGTTGTTATTCAACTCCGTCCCGGCTTCACAATTCGCCAAGTCCCCGGCTTGCCGCAGGGTGGGCCTCAAAAGTTCTAATCAATGTAATTTCGGTTCCCCGAGTCCGAATTAAAATCTGAAAAGAGTTATGAAGTCAGCCAAGGTTCCTCTTCAATAATCCATCCAAGAATTCCGGATGTTGACAGGATAAGTTGCAAAGAGTGGCGAGTGTCCGGGGAGCTCTGTGCTCACGCCGCCATCACGGATGCTCGCGTAGCTCGCCCCTCCACTATGGAGTTTATTATTGGTAGTCCATGTTGGGCTTGTGTTTCATGTTTCGTCCTCCATTGTTATTTGGAGGAACTTGATGTTTGGGAAGTTAGAGGGGAATGCTTGCTCAGCCCTTACACCCATGTTACCATGTGGGCTTAGGAATTTGCATGTTCTGGGACCACCTCACCCCCGATTCCAAAATGTCGATAATAAATATAAATATTGCACCTGGAATGTGAGAGGCATGGGGTCGGTACATAAGAGGCATAGTATTTTGACACAACTAAACAGAAGGCGGATAGATGTGGCCTTACTTCAAGAAACACATCTGAACCATGATGACGCTGATCAAACTGGGGACAAAATGGAAGGATCAACTGTTCTTCAAGACTTACTCCGCATTTGCTCAGGGGTGGTGGTTTGGAAGCGGAACACTGTCCCTTTTAAATTGCTGGAGCAGAGAGTAGACCTTCACGGAAGGTACGTCCTGCTCCATGGCATATTGGATGGGATACGCATCGTCATTGGGAGTCTATATGCCCCGAACACAGAACAAAAAAATAAGTACCTAGAAATGCTTAGCGCGACGTTATCGGAGTAGACTGACTAGATTGGACTGACTATCTATGGGTGTTAGGGGGTTACTTCAATGCAGTGTTAGATATAGATCTGGACAGGTCACACCCCTGCTGCACAGGACCAAGAGTCAGAAGCAGGCAGATGCACTCAAAAGATGGGCTGGGGATTGGGGGCTACATGATACCTGGCGGGTGAAAAACCCAGACAATAAGAAATATTCCTTCTATTCGCCACCACATCGGCTAGATACTAGGATAGACAGACTTTTCTGATCAGGGACGTTGCTCGCCTCTATTGACAGTGTATTTCACCTGGCGAAGACACTGTCAGACCACAACCCAGTGGAGTTGTCTCTGCAGTGGGGTAGGATTCCGACCCCGATACCGACCTGGAGACTGCAACCCCAACTATTAGAGGACCAGATCTTTCGTAGCACACTCTCAGAGGCAATTGTTAATTATTTCTCAGAGAATACAGGGTCAGCTAGCACACAACAATTAGAATGGGATGCATTCAATACAGTTATATGAGGAGTAGCAATAGGCGCAAAATTGTGAGTCAGACATACACACTTGTAGACCGACTAACGGAAATAGAGGGCAAACTGCACGCTTTGGAAGGAGAATTGTCAGGGACATAAGAACATCTAACACAACTGTGGGAGGCAAACATACAATATGCAGAACTCATGGTGAAACTGAGGGTAATAGATTTTAAACTCTGCACACAGAAACAGCATACACAGGCAGACAGGGTGGGGCCCTTACTAGCTAAACCTGTTAAAGATGCTCCCATACCATCCCCCATTTTGGAGATTTGCGACATTAGGGGCGGAATCACCACGCAACTGGGAATTAGCATGGCGTTCAGGGTATATTATGAACACTTATACGGACAACCGCCGGGTCACACTGACACTGACTTTAGGCCCAACTTTGAAGGACTACAACTGCCACAACTCACGCAACAACAGCGTGACGACTTAGCGAGACCAATATCTGGATCTGAAATTACACAGGCGATCAAAGCTTTACCACACGGTAAAACCCCTGGCAATGATGGTCAGCCTGCTGAATTTTATACACAATATTCCGGATTTGTTGGTACCACACCTGGAATGTTTATATCAGGAGTTGTTAAAGGCGGGAGTGCTCCCCCTCACTATGCTACAAGCAACTGCGGTCTCCTTGTTGAAACCTGGGAGAGACGAATCAGACATGTCCGGGTACAGACTCTTATCCCTACTCAACTCAGATTACAAGATTCTGAGTAAAATACTGGCCAATAGTCTGAGTCAGCTAATTCCAAAGTTGATACACATTGATCAGTGCGGATTCGTTCCGGGGAGAAGCACAGAGCTTAATATCAGATGGCTGCACCAGATTATGGCGGGTACACCTAACTCAGGAACGAAGGAGGGGTGCATATCACTTGACCTAAAACAGGCATTCGACTCGCTACACTGGAACTATGTTTTATACCCTCACTAGGTTTGACATACAGGACGAATATATTGCCTGGGTGCGACTCTTATACATGTATCCCACAGCTCGCGCACAACAGGACAGCATATATCTTCCCAATACACGGTAGCCAGAGATACCAGACAAGGGTACCCACTGTTGCCCCTGCTGTTTATACTGGGGCTGGAGCCCATTTTGCACAGGCTCCGCTCCTTGTCCGGGTGCCTGGGTATAGTGAGAGGCCCAATGACACATATTGTCTCTGCATACGCCGACAACATTATTTTATACATTAAGGACATGGATATGGATCTCGAGCCCCTGCCTACAGTTTTCGACTCCTTTCAGGAGTTTTCGGGTCTCACGATTAATGCTGATAAATCTTATGCTTATTTTTTTGATGGCCCTGCACGTACTGGACGATTGCCTTTTGGTCGCAGGGAGTTTAATATAGCACCTGACACTTTTAGATATTTGGGGGTACAGGTTTATCGTAATAAAGAGTATTTACTAGATGGCAACTTGTCCCGAGCTGTTGCTGCCCTCAGGGCGCAGGTGATGTTTTTGACCTTGCTCCCCCTGTCGGTGGCTGCAAGAGTCGCCATAACTATTAATTTGCCGAAGCTGCTCTATTACTTCACCAAACTGCCTGTCTTGTTACCAGGATGGTTTTTTTAAATGCTGAACTCTTTAATGACGGAACTGATTTGGGGATGGGACGCAGAAGAATTAGCCTAGCAAAATTACAACTGGGCACAGGGAGGGGCTGACTGGGAGTACCTGATTTGAAGGCGTACAGCTACGCTTGTCAGTTGCAATGGCGGGCGTACTGGCTGGCGGGTTGAAACTTGCAGGAGATAGGAGTGTCACACCGGGTTTGGGAGCGAGGCGATATCCACAGCCTCTTCTTACCAAAAGCCAAGATCCCATCAACGGCGCCACAATTGCTACAGATAGCGTTGCTATATTGGAGACATGATCTGCAAAACACAAAACGTGTACCACCATACGCTCCCACCATTCCACTACTGGGGAGCTCTTTGCAAGCAGGGACAATGTCTAACCGCACTCTGAGGGCATGGTCCGATGCAGGGATAGATATAGTGGGGGCGTTATTCTCAGGCAGAGAACTAATGTCACACGAGGATTTCATGCAGGAGCAAAGCACCCCGGACACATTGTTTCTTCTACATGCCAGCATATCGAGATACATGAGAGATACATTGTCCCGGAGGATAGCGAACCTGTTACGAATGCGTTTATTATCATGCAATATTTAATGAGACACAGGGCGCACTTGACCAAATGGCTGTCACGGGTGATCCCTGCTGGTGCGAAGACCTCATTACAACCACTACGGGTTGGATGGGAAAGAGATGTGGGTCTTGCTTTCATGGACAAAGAATCAGGCATTATAGAGGGCCACCCAAGGAAGGCACCCCGCAACCCTAGATTCAAATGTATCCAATAAATGTTATTCCATAGAGCATATCTAACCCCATGCAGTCTTCATTAATTGCTTCCTAGTGTAGAGGATGCTTGTCCCCGTTGTCATGTACCCAATACTGGTCTACTACATATGATATGGGATTGTCTGAGATTGAGACACTACTGGGCATCGGTGTGTCGGATATTGTCGACCATCGTACCAGTGAGCAATAACAACACAATGGAATACTGAATATTGGGTTTGGGACCCTGTGGTAAGAGGAGCGACCCGTCTCACAGATTCGCTAATCTTGCATTAATATTGGCAAAAAGGAACATTACAACATGGTGGAAGGCCCATAGAGCTCCATCACTACAGGAGTAGCATGTAGAGATGATCAGATGGGGAGGGCGGAGGGAACCAAATTACAGGGGGAGGAATACAGAGGACTGCGTAAGACACCAATATCTATGGCCTGGAATATGATGATGGAAGAATACACTGCACTAGATATACTATCATACTGATGGCATAGAGATGCCTTTCTCTGGATTACCCGGAAACTGGGGGTACTCACAAGAGATTAAATCAGGACTGCTCTCCCACTCCAGGCGAAGAAGGGGTAGGGGGGAATGCACTATAATGGTAATAAACACACAGAGGAATGGTCGAAAATGTGACTATGGTACTAGCCGGGAGGAGGGCTGAGCTTCAGGAGGGTGGGGAGGGCGGGAGGTTTGTTGTTATTATTAGTCACTAGCAAAGAAGATATGATTGTAAAGATTTGAATTATATAAGTGGACTGTGATTGATACTAAAGCAATTGTATTAGAGAAACGCACAATGCTTTGACATCATGCTCTTACGCTGTATGTATCTACACAACGTGAAATGGTACATATGGTCTGTGTGCAACCTTATAAGCTTGATATATTGGGCTGTTGTATAAATGCCGCCAAATTAAGTATCACAAACTGTAATACATCAATAATGATATGTAAGTCTGTGATATGTGTATGTTTATTACATAAAATCAATAAAAATATGTTAAAAAAAAATTAACATGGGTGCAAGCAGATATTTTGGGGACTGTACAAGCTCCTCTTATGACGCGTCCTCCTCGTCGTCCACTTTAGCACTTCCATGACATTCATGATTTCATCTCTTGGTTCAAAAAGAATTACTTGGTCCCACCACAGACCTGCATCTGGTTGGTACTTATCCTTATTTTCCTCTTCATGTCGATTGGATTTGTGACAGCATTTTTCTTGCTCATCAATAGTCATTATTTGCCATAACCTCTGCTATGAACTTGGTCGATGGAATTCTGGCCCCACATACATCGTCCCATATCATAAAATGTGATCAAACTCTTGTGAACATTTCAGCTTTTTCGGTTGCAGATGGCATAATTTGGGATAAAGTCGCATTCGAAATTCATGGCCCAACGTAATTCCTCAAGATACCAAAAGTGTTTTGCGTTTCTTTAGGAGATGTGGAAACACCGGACATAAATTCTGATGATTGGGATGTACAAGCAGTACATTCATTGTTTTCTGATTTAAATTATTATGCCTCTTTTGATGCTTAAGATTTATATTTAAATTCTGCCAATTATGCTGATTTATTCTGTTATCAACATTATGGGCATTATTTCTTACACAAAACAAACCCATTAAGACCTGTTTTTAATTTTACGCAATGGGAACATTGTCCAACTCCCTTACAGGGAAGTTCTAAAACACTGTGGCCTTTGATAAAACTTTTGAATGTGCACGTTGATGCTTTAGGCAGACTGAAAGCCTTATTGTTCCAGAAGGATGTGACCTTAACATCTGCAAGGGAGACATCTGATCTTCAAGTTGCAAGGTCATCTTCTGAGATACAGTCGCTACTCTGCACTAATTTCTCACAGTGTTTCAGGGAGCTTGTGCACTGCATTTGTAACACAATTGGCCCCTGGTTGGTTAGAACCTGCCAGATGGGCTTTGGAGTTATTCCATCATTCATACATTTTTGTTTGGAAGCATGAGGCCATGTGGGATTGGCTTGGCCACATGTGCTACTGTGTCATGAAAAATTATGCAGTCCTTTGGTGCACCCTTACTACATGAACTGAATGCCCATTGGCTCTTGTCCTTTTGGCATGTCTGGCATGTTCTGCTGTCTGCTGTTCACTTTTGAATGTGCCCTGGACATATGCCATGAACGCAACTGGTTCAATCTACAAGCATAGAGCTGGTAGGTTCCCGAAAAGGCCAACTTGTACCATTGTCCTTTTCATTGCTGTTGCTTCTAAATGCATACTATGAGCCTTACTGGGATGCTTTAGCTCCTCAGTATCTGGATCCTGACTCTTCTGCAGAGTCAGAAGAGTCTGTTCCAGGCTGTTCCTTCCTTGGTAGAAGCTGAGGGGGATGGGTTGAGCCATTTTTGCTCAATAATGGATCTGATGCATTGGGTGCCTCTGAAAACATCGCCTGTGGTTGCTGGGAACGGCAATGTGTTTTTACTGCAAGAAAACATAAACAATCTGCCAGTTTCAAGTTGTGGCATTTTTTTAGATCAGCCATGTTTTTATCATTCTAAAGTGAAGTCAGTTAGTGTACCTTCCCTGGTGTACTCTTATGATGCAGTGTTGATAGCCAGAACGGCAAATGGCCTTAAGCAGTTAGTCGAAATGTATGTCGATTTTATGGATGATCTGGAATTGGCTACAAACATTGCTAAGATCCACTACATGGTGTGTTGGAGGACATTTCCAAAAACTAGACCCATAGCCATTAAGAGGCAATGAATTACCTCTTAATGGCTATGGGTCTAGTAAGAGGCAATCAATTACGAGCGGGCAAGATGGATTCAGCGTGAGTCCCGTGCTGTTCGGCTGCTCACGCCAGTCACCGGACGCCAGGATGATCGGCTAGCCGCCCTGCGCTCACATCAGTGATGCCTGGTATTCAAGCGCAGAGGCACCGGCAACCAGCACCCGCGAAAAAACAGAGGACGCTATCAGGAGGTGCAGGATTTACGGCGCGATCCCCGGATTTGCTGAGAAAGGGCTGAGACGGCTGATTTCTGCCATAAACCTTCTCACTGTATTCATCCCAGAGGCTGAATTTTTCTCCTTTCATGCGGCTTGCGTGTGTGAAAGGGAGACACGTGGCGAAAACACCGACGGGCGTTGCTGGGAATTCAGCACTCTGTTTCTGGCAGCTGCAGCGCTGACCTTCGCTCACGAGTCTCCAAGGTGCCCCCTGACCCCAGAATGCACGTGGGGTCAAGAAAGGGCTTAGACATAAGACGCCCATTTCAGGCAGAGACCCCTCGACAGCGGACGGACCCGAGAAGACCAAAGCAGAACAGGTCAGTGGGGCGAGTGGGGCAAAAAAAACGAACTTTGGGAAAACAGGGGTAGGGGCCCCCAGTAAAGATTGTAAAGACTCTACACAGTCCCACCCTGCCAAGATTTTTTTGATAGCTCAAATTCAGGCTGCCAACGCTAATAGTAGCACAGGGAAACCGCCCTCTTCTATACCACCTGATGCTCTTCTACAGCAGGATAATGCCAGCACTGAAGGGGCTCAAATTACCATAAACAACACGGATATCTATCTCACTCCCTCCTGTCTCCCAGGCTGTCAGCCAGAGCCCACTCTCTCCGCTCACACCCCTACTGAAATTCATGACTATACCATTGCAATCAAGGGCCCCCTAATGCTTTAGACCTCCCTACACTCCCGGATACCCTGCCAGCCACCCCACTCACCGCACCAGGACAGCCGGAATCAGTGGAAAGAACCACCAGCGGTGGGGCCTATGCACCCCTAGAGAGTCTTAATGCCATTGCGCAACCAACAGGGACAGAAGTCGCTATTCAAAACCTGGAAGTCCCATCCGGAATCCCAGTTCCTTGGACCCCAGAAATTGGTCATGAAGATTTCTACTCTGTAACTGACGGCACCTCAAGCTCTTCTGCGGACGGGGGGACAAAAGAAGAAGACAACACTAATAGTGCCAGCGAGGAGAGCAGCGAGGCCTCCCGCATTAACCCTGAGACAGTCGCACACCCTAAAAAATCAAGAAATAAGACTAAACGGCGAAGCAAACTCAAATGAGACTACTCGGACTCGCAGATGTCCTACCATCTGGAGGAAGACAAACCAATTCAACCACAATGGCACAGCTCGAGAGAACCACAAAGCAAAACAACCGAGACAATGGAGCCCTCATTGACGGCTATACTCACCTCCATCAAAGACTTCCAAGAGGAGGTTAGAGCAGATAATCGGTCTGCTAAGAAAGCAGCAAAAAAACTACAGGGCTGGCTTAGAAGACTAAACAAAACCTGCACAGACATCAGCGAACGAGTTGGAATGGTCGAGGCTAGGACGGAGCACTTGGAAACCGAAGCAAAAGCTACTAAACAACTGACTGAGTCCAACTCTGCTTGTCTTACAGACCTTATGGTCAAAATGGAAGAGCAAGAAAACCGACAACGCAGGAACAACCTCTGCCTGCTTGTTATTCCAGAAGGGAAGGAGGGGGAAGATCCGAGACAATTTATAGTCAAGTTACTGCAAGACTCTTTTCCGGAACATCCAGGCTGGGACTGGAACCGTGAAGTACAGCGAGCTCATCGCTTCCCCTTTTTCTTGAAACGGCAGTACAATAATGGAAAGCCCACTGAAGGGCAGCCTCGGGTGTTCCTTGTGTACTTTGGCAACTTCCTTCTAAGACAATTGGTGTATGACCAAGCCCGCCCCCACTCTAAACAAGCATTTACAATGCAATGGTTTCGCCTTCGGAAAAGTTTGAGCCATTGGCATTCTAAATGGCAAACTTTTTATTTATGTGTTGGTTTTGAAAACAGATAAATAAATGGCATTCTCATTTACAATGCCAATACACACACCCACACAAGAGCCCCCCACACACACCACACAAGAGCCCCCCACACACACACACAAGAGCCCCCCCCACACACCACACAAGAGCCCCCCACACACACCACACAAGAGCCCCCCACACACACCACACAAGAGCCCCCCCCACACACCACACAAGAGCCCCCCACACACACCACACAAGAGCCCCCCACACACACACACGCAAGAGCCCCCCACACACACACGCAAGAGCCCCCCACACACACACGCAAGAGCCCCTCACACACATACGCAAGAGCCCCCACACACACGCAAGAGCCCCCCCCACACACACACGCAAAGAGCCCCACACACGCGCAAAGAGCCCCAAACACACGCAACAATATTATGGAAAGCGAAGTCCAACTATGTTTAAGGGACCAAAGGGCAATTCGTTTAATACACACATTAAACAAACTTGGCAAAAACAGCGATTTACAAAAAGGCGTAACATCATAAAAGGGCAGTAGGAAGAATGGCTTGCGCCATTGCTACAGAACAACACGTTTTCAGTGTGTTGAATGGGTATCAGCATATTTGTATCTGCCCCAGAGACTTAAAGATTGTGATCAATTCACTAGGCTGTATTAATCTCACAGTCACACAAGCATCAATGATTGCATGTCTCTTAGAAGCCCTTCTAAGCGCTGTAGTGAGATAGATTAACGCTGGATGTAGTTCCCTCGAGAGGATGGAACGCAGACTTGACCCACAAGGATCTCAACCTGTGACCCTCGGGTCGGCTATTTCCTCTGTGTCCTCTTGTCCCAGACTCACACACACGCACACCTGCAGCAGACGCACTGACCCACCGAGATAACTCACCGTGATCAGCCACCGCCGGCAGCACTGCAGTCTGCAGCTCGGTCGGCGGCGCTCCCACAGCTCGCGTGGGGGGTTGGGGAGCGGGGCAGGGAGCCGGGCGCAGGAGTTGCCCTCCCTCGCTGACATTCGGGGTTATTTTTAGTCGGGCTGTATCAATGCAGCTGTCCCGGCAGCCTCACTGGGGGAAGTGACACTCGGGCTGGCCTCACTCCGCTCCTACGAGGCCGCCTCCGGTGCTGCCGCTCTCCTCTCGGCCCTCTGGTAAGGTGGACGGCTGGTGAGTACCCCCCGCCGGAGCTCCGCTGCCCCCGGGCACCCGGAGGCACCGTAGCGCTGCGAAGAAGAGGTGTGTGTCCGGTGCGAAGGCCTGAGAGCGTCCCCGAGCTGCCGGCCGGGAGCAGCGCAGACTTCCAGCGCTCGCCGTGGTTCCTCTTCTCGCGCTGGGCGGCGGGGGGGGCGGGCACTTCCGGCCGGCCGCGCTGGGATTGGCCGGCCGGCTGAAGAAACCCCCGGGCGGGACACCAATATTTGCGCAGCTAGGATGCTCGGGCGGTAAGCGCAATTGCTGCGGCGTTCGTCGGCAGGAATTCATCTGCTTGCTTTGGGTCGGTGCAAAGCCCAAAGTCTCTATAAGTCAATGAAGCTGCAGCTCCCCGCCAAGCACGACCCCCTCCCCTGCTTGTCCCAGAGGTGGAGGGGGTTACACTACGGCTTCCCCCCCGGGGCTTCCATATTGGCACAGCAGGGTGGACACGAGGTGGGCTGTTTTTCCATTCAGCGCTCCTGCATCCCGATGGGTGATGCGGGCTCGCCTTTGTAATTGATGCTCTGCAGCGAGTAATGATGCACTCATTGGAAGGGTGATCTCGGGCGCAGAGAGGGGTAAATTGAAGGGGACAGGTGACGGGGGAGGGGGCAGAAGAGTGATCGGTGGAGGCATCATTCATGAGGAGGGGGGCGGTGGTAAAGGCCGACAGTGATGGCCTCGGGGTCTGTGGAATCGGATATGGAGGGGGTGGGCCCAGGTAACGCAAGCTTGGAGGGGCTTCGGGCCAGGTAATGACATCCCCTTGTGAGGTGGGGGAGGGGGTGCATGATAGGCAGGCTTGTGTTGTAGGAGGGGTTAAAGGTCACGGGGCCTGTGATTCCTCATAGGGGGGGTTCTTTCTCTTGACTGCACATCGACAGAGGGGTTAGGAGGAAGGGGGCACAGAGATAATCCCGTGCACCTCTGAGGGATAAGTGTGTGGGGGAGGGGCGATGCGAGCTGGAAGGAGTCTGAGAGTGTTTTTCTAATGGGGGGATGTGGGGTCGATCTCAGACGTGGTCGATCACTCTGGCAGGTCGGATATCTTATCGTAATGCTGGAGCGCAAACTGACGCCAACATTTTTTCTAGCTCGAGTAATAAGCTTAGCAGTCTCCCGGGGTGCCGTTCTTACCTGCTGGACGGGTCCGGGTGGAGTGCAGCCGCCGGCCAGGAGCCGGGTCCGGGTGGAGTGCAGCCGCCGCGCTCAGTCTGTGTCCGGGCTCCGGGGGCGGGGAAGGAGGAAGGCGGCCATGAGGAAAGAAGCGGGAGGGGGCGGGAAAGGGGGAGGAGAGACGCGGCGGACACCAAGAAACAAGCGGGAGGGGGCGGGAAAGGGGGAGCAACAGGAGCAATCCTTGTCGCTCAGCCCACACACTCTGTCTCTCTCTCAACAACACCAGGCACCCCAGCATTCCACTACCTCATCAAGCATTCCAACATTCCACACACAACACAATCATACTGGCAGAACAGCAGGGAACAGGTAACCAAGGGAAAGAATGCATTGAGAATTCAAGTCACAACACACTTCATTATTCATCCTAAAGGCATCACCGCGCCCTGTTGCTGTTACTCCTTCACCCTTGACCATGACAGCATGTAACACTTACTGTTGCTATTACATGTATACAGTCATCTAATCTGCCACATTCTCTTCTCAGTCTACAAACTAGAGCGTTACCGTTCTTCCCTATGCTTCCATCCGTGGCATGACCCAAAATAATTCGTCTCCTTGCAATATTTTGTGAGGCCGACCTAAAATTTCACAGATCAGCAATGGCCTCATGGCTGGACGAGATTTGGCTTCACCTGCGGATACCTGTGCTTAGAGTCGATTGTACCATAGCTTCACACTCCCACCTATTGGCCCGAAATGTGAACCTCGCTCACCAGTCACATTTTGTATGTGTTTTGTAATCGGGCAGGCTGTCTTTTCCGCTCCGGTGCCAGTTTTTCCTGGCTTGCCTCTGCCATTTTCTGCCTAACACAGTGTCCCTAGGTCTATTATGAAACTTTTCACGAGTCATGCTGAAAGGCTCGGGACTTTATTGACGGTCACCTGAGAGGGGTGACTCAGCACTTAGTTCACGGATCAGCTGAGAGGAGTGACTCAGCACTTTGTTGACGGGTCATTGAGTCACGATGGGAGGTGCTCGGTCCTGTAATAGCCCTTCACAAGCAACATGTATTTTTCTCAGAATAAATATCGGGGAACGTGAGCGCCTTGTTTCAGCCCGTTTAACTGCCTTTGGCATCTCATGACCTGTTTTCTATCCGGTTTCTTGCGACGCCGTATACCCCATGGGTTTTGTTTTTAGCCACAGTGAGACCTAAACAAAAATTGTACTACGTATTTTTCCACTCAATCAAAATCTTAGACCCCAGTCATGTCACGAATTGTATTAATAATCCCTTCCCGTTGATTGAATTGAATGTCGAACTCCCTCCCATCCTTCGTACTTTTGCGAAAGCTGACTTTGTATAGGCCAATGGGATAACTGAATGAAAACAACTTTTTTCCTCTGTACACCCTTTGACAGTAGCGTAAGCAGCATTTCAACTTTCTAGCTCGAGTAATAAGCAGTGAACCTCGCTCACCAGTCACATTTTGTATGTGTTTTGTAATCGGGCAGGCTGTCTTTTCCGCTCCGGTGCCAGTTTTTCCTGGCTTGCCTCTGCCATTTTCTGCCTAACACAGTGTCCCTAGGTCTATTATGAAACTTTTCACGAGTCATGCTGAAAGGCTCGGGACTTTATTGACGGTCACCTGAGAGGGGTGACTCAGCACTTAGTTCACGGATCAGCTGAGAGGAGTGACTCAGCACTTTGTTGACGGGTCATTGAGTCACGATGGGAGGTGCTCGGTCCTGTAATAGCCCTTCACAAGCAACATGTATTTTTCTCAGAATAAATATCGGGGAACGTGAGCGCCTTGTTTCAGCCCGTTTAACTGCCTTTGGCATCTCATGACCTGTTTTCTATCCGGTTTCTTGCGACGCCGTATACCCCATGGGTTTTGTTTTTAGCCACAGTGAGACCTAAACAAAAATTGTACTACGTATTTTTCCACTCAATCAAAATCTTAGACCCCAGTCATGTCACGAATTGTATTAATAATCCCTTCCCGTTGATTGAATTGAATGTCGAACTCCCTCCCATCCTTCGTACTTTTGCGAAAGCTGACTTTGTATAGGCCAATGGGATAACTGAATGAAAACAACTTTTTTCCTCTGTACACCCTTTGACAGTAGCGTAAGCAGCATTTCAACTTTCTAGCTCGAGTAATAAGCTTAGCAGTCTCCCGGGGTGCCGTTCTTACCTGCTGGACGGGTCCGGGTGGAGTGCAGCCGCCGGCCAGGAGCCGGGTCCGGGTGGAGTGCAGCCGCCGCGCTCAGTCTGTGTCCGGGCTCCGGGGGCGGGGAAGGAGGAAGGCGGCCATGAGGAAAGAAGCGGGAGGGGGCGGGAAAGGGGGAGGAGAGACGCGGCGGGCGGACACCAAGAAACAAGCGGGAGGGGGCGGGAAAGGGGGAGGAGAGACGCGGCGGACACCAAGAAACAAGCGGGAGGGGGCGGGAAAGGGGGAGGAGAGACGCGGCGGGCGGACACCAAGAAACAAGCGGGAGGGGGCGGGAAAGGGGGAGGGGAGACGCTGACGACGGAAGGCGGGTGCCGGCAATGCCGGACCAGACACGGGGGCGTTCCCGGCATCGCGTGACGTCGGCAAAAGCCAAAGAATGTCGGGAACGCCCCCGTGTCTGGTCCGGCATTGACGGACAGGCCCCTCGTCCAATGGCAAGGCTCCGTTTACGGAGCCAGCCAATCAAGGACGAGGGCCGAACCAAAGCACCCTACGGTTCTCAACAGGATTTCGCCTGCGCGGAAAAGCTGCGCAGAGCGCAGCTTCCGCTAGGCGAAACCTAAAAAGGGGCCAACGGAATTACCTTCTTCGCCAAACCAGACTTTTGCCACCAGACTGTGGAGCGAAGGTGGCACTTACGACAACTGATTTCCCCCTTCCAGCAGCTAGGCGCTGAGGTATATCTCATGAACCCGGCAAGACTGAAGGTTATCCTGCACGGTACTACCAAGGTTTTCTTATCCGAGATCAAAGCCAAAGAGTACCTGGAAGAAGTAAAGCTTAAGAAGGGACTGAGGAAATAGAAATTTTACGTGGCCAATGTGTCCCCTGCATGTACCCTATGTATGTTCATGTCACCCATGCACTTTCCCTCTCATGCCTGTAATATTAATGCCTCTGCATTTCCGTCCAACATTAGAATGTCAGTTACCAAGCCTTCCATGAAAGAAACGTTAATTCTGCACTGAGGCCTATGTTGCCAATGCATTTGAATGGTGCACGTTTAAAAGTCGAGATGAACCCGTTTTGTGGCTCAGCCGAGCCAGGACCCGAATTCAGGCTCCAAGCCTCCAGACACTCTGAAAGCTGCAGTTTAGCTCTGTATCCCTGACCTCTCACATACTTCCTGCTCAGCCGAGAGGTGCCCAGCCCAGCCTGCCAAGACAGTATTTTGCTTACAGTTATCTGCTCTGCTCCACAGAAACACATTCCTGCTTAATGAAGAAGGTAAACATAATCCTCCTGCAGAAGATAGGGCCTAGCCTTTCTGTCTCCATTTAAGTGATTCACAGAACTTGCATCCATAGAAGGCCCATGGCCCCCACGCAATGCACGAAGAAATATATGCACACACTGGCATTTAGTGATGAGCAACCTTTGTTCGAGCGACCTTTACTTCAGACCATACATCCTCCAAAACTCAAGATATCAGATAATACCAGACGTGCAGGTCGTCCTGACACCCAAGGCTTCTCTACTAGAACGAAAGTCAGCTCCCTCCAGCTTCCCCCAGTTATACGTCAATTCCACGTCATGACTAAGGGTGGGCGGCCAGCTACGCTCCGTGCACGGAGTGTGCGTAGTGCCGCCTACTCCGCATTTTGTGGAGCGGGCGTAGCCAGGCGGCACTACGCACGCTCCGCAGACGGAGCGTAGCTGGCCGCCACCCGCCTCCCTCCCGCCCTCCCTAAATACTTTCAATGAAAAGAGTAAAATAATTAAAACACACTTACCTTGCCCGCCGCTGCCTGCCGCGTCCCCGGGGCTCGCTATCTGCATTCTTCCGTCTTGTTTACTAATGCGCATGCGCAGGCAGCCGCGCATGCGCATTTCTCACGAGAAAATGCGCATGCGCGGCCGCCCGCGCATGCTCATTAGTAAACAAGACGGAAGAATGAAGATAGCGAGCCACGGGGACGCGGCGGGCAACGGCGGGCAGCGGCGGGCAAGGTAAGTGCGTTTTAATTATTTTACTCTTTAAAAGTATTTAGGGAGGGCGGGAGGGAGGCGGGTGGCGGCCAGTGGTGTTTGCGTAGTGGGGCTACGCGGAGTGCGGAGGTGGGCGTAGTTTCTCGCCCACTTCGCGTAGCTCCCCGAAGCCCCACTACGCCCACTACGCCCAGGGTTAGTCATGACCAAGTGGCGCACACAAGTAGGGTAAAGGTTCCAGCTGACCACGCAGACCCCCTCCATGTATCCACCCACCTATGACACACCTATGATTCCTTAAGGGAACGCCCACGTGTACGCCTTCTTACACGCCCTTTTACACGCCCATGTGCTCTTATCTCTCTCTTTCGCTTGCTCCGCCTAGAGCGCTCCGCCTTCTCTATGCAATGTAATGTATGTTTAAAGTATAAATAATGTACTCTGTGAATAAAGTTCAGATGACGATCCTTCCTGAACCTTAGTGGTGATGGAACCCGATTCTCCCTTAACTCGAGTTACTGAAATAAAGCCCTTTTGAATCGGACACCACGGACACTGCCTCTCATTATATGCATGACCCTTGTTTAAGTATAGAAATTCCGACAGGGTAATATTTTTATTTACCACAGAATCTGGCGCCCGAATAGGGACTAGTCCCCTTCCCCACGCGCCGGTGATGTAGGTCCAGCCCCTGCCCCCTTCTACAGCCGTGACGGACTTCAAAGTGTACACGACAGCGGGACTTCCTGCCTACTCCCTCAGGCCCACGGAGGAGACGGACTGCGACCAGGCATCCACACGAGGCGGTGAGGATTGCGGACCATCCCAACCAGAGCCCAAGCCGTGAGAGAGCAAGGTCCGAGGTATCCCGAGGCCCACCTGTTCCGAGGCTCATGCGCAGTAGCAGTAGCAGCAGCGGCAGCACAGTCACGCAGTATCGAGTTTCCGAGGCCTTCAAGTTCTGCTTCCCGGTGAGTACCGTTATTGGGAACGCATAAAGACGGGTTCATTTATTTGAACTCGGAAAAGACGTGTCTGGTCACACAGGCACGGTAAAGACGTGTCCATTTCGGTGGGCACGGTAAAGACGTGTCTCTTTATGAGACCGGTATGGTTGTACTGTATTACAGTGCATAAAGTTAACGGTTTTCAAGTTCATGTTTTCCCCATGTATCAGTCAAACTGTATCTGTTTTTAATGTTTTAGTGTTGTAGTGTGAATGGTTGTTTCAGTCAGTCTATTTTAGTGTATTGTGTTTTCATTACGTTAGTTCCAACATGCCACTGTTTTCGAAATTACGTCAGATAGGGACCAGGAAAGGGATACTCGAAGAGGCAGTTCCCGTCCCGCCTTGAGACACACCTGGTCATTTCATGTACCAGAAACACGGGCTAGATGCCATATTGTTTTTAGACTTGTGGGTAGATTACACGAAGGATTTAGAGGAGAAGTACAGATGGCCTGCCTCAGGAACATGGGATGCTGAATGCATTATGAAAGTAGAGGAAGCGCTATGGAAAAGGAAAGTAAGACCGTCCCAGAAAGATGCCATTGAGTTATGGCGTAAAGAAGCGCATAGGAGAGCAGAAAAAGAATTCCACCAAGCAGAGAGAAGTAAACAGGCAGCTGAAAAAGCCAGAGAAAAAGAACTGCGGGAAGAGGGGGAACGGGTCAAGGCAGAACAAGCAGATAGAGAAAGAAATGCCCTCGTTGCAGGTATTTATCCCATCCTCACAGAAGAACTAGCTAAAGTGACCCCCTCAGAAAAAAAAGGTAGGTCGCATACGCCCCCACCAGTACCCTTTAGAGTATGCAGACAGAAGCCGACAGCCTCTGAAGCTTTTATTTCCTCCTATCTAGAAAAGCCCGCACCAGACTATGTAAATGCAGAATTCCCTCCGCCCCCAGCACAGGATCAGCTTCTACAGCTTCAGCTCCGGCAGGCTTCTCTTCCGCAGGCGTCTCTTCCGCAGGCCGTGGCCGTGAAAGACGACGTAGGGCAAGGGGCAGTGGGAGGAGGGCCACCGCCGACGCCACGAACACCGCCAATGCCACGAACACCGCTAGGGCTAGGGCAACCACGAACGCCACAACTGACATCAACACCATTTAAGTATGTAGGTGTAACGATTCCACGTTGTATATATGATCCAGTACCAGGAGAGGGTGCAATGCTCGTGTTTTCACTAAGATTAAGACATGCCGTCGACTATTTGATCACATTACCAGGCATGAAGGACCACCTAGATAAAATATACGATTTCATTAGAAATGGAAAGGGACCCGAGAGTATAGAAGATGCCATGGAACAAAGAAAGGTGGATGTTAAGAACATGATTTTACGTTTTTTGATTAACTGTCTGATCAGGGAACAAGATCAACCAGACAGGGAGGTAAAGAAAGTTTTGACGGATTGAAGTGACAACTTATCTGCCGGTCGGCATGATAAACAGGGACAGACAGAAAGTATGTACAAGAAAATACGAAAGGCGATTATAGAAATACACAAGGAAGATTCTGACGGGCAGTATGAGTCATCAACGGAAGAGGTTGAGCCAGAAACGGAGGAGAAGGATAAAATAAATTACGTAGGCAAAGCGCGACAGTTTGACAGGCCCAAGTGTCTCGACTACCGCAAACAGGGACATTCTATAAAAGAAAGATATTCCCTCGAAAATCTATTCCAAGCTACTGAAAAGGCACTGAATCGACGGGTAGAGTGCGAGAGACCCCACACCCCACACGAACAGGAATTGGTCCGGTCAGCCGTCCAATGGGTGTCTAATTCTAATATATATAACAGTGATGTAGTGGCCCAGACCTTTTTGAGCCTTCCGCCGAACAAACAGCGTTTGGCTGGTATTTACATGGTTCAACATTTGATCACGTTATATGAGAGTCAATATTCTGATCCCGGTCCCTTGTATAAATTACTGGACGATATACTTCTAGAAAGATGGACAGACCTAGGTACTGAATTAATTAATGTCATTCTGGACCAACGACATAAGTACTTGACTTCTCTGACCACATGTATGATTCCCGCCCCACACCACGACAGAAAGAACTTACACATAGACAGACAGAACCCCCTACGAGAGGTACATCCCGTTAAAAATACAGCGGGTGAGCTTCAACGAGTATATGTTTACACACCCTTGACGAAACTAGAAATATTGGAAATGAAAAAGATGTTGCCCTGCCATGATAAAGACCCGGGGGGGTTTCACCGTGAATTAAAAGACATTCTCCGCATAGGGGATTACACATATGCTGACATTATAAAATTATTGAAAGTACTGTTGCCTGCTGGTATTTACGAAAAGCTTAAAGAAAAAGACTGGGAGGTGGGAGAGAAAAAGTTAAGTTGGGCAGAATTGGAAGCAGAGGATAAAGACCAGCACCCTGGTGTTGGTCTTGGGGACAAAGCTAAAGCACTACCTGAACTCCTGATACAAGTTTTACAGAGACTATTGATTACTAAAAAGGAAGATTGGGATGCTATTTCAGCCTGTAAACAGAAACAAGACGAGGACACAAGTGATTTTTATTCTAGATTCGAAAAATGTTTTTCTATTAATAGTGGTCTTAAGCCCAGTAGCGAGTCATATCCACATCTTTTCGTGAGCAAATTAGTAGAGAATTCCTTACCCCCGATCAAGAATAGAGTACTGAAGGTTGAGAGTACCTGGCAAGCAAATAGCCCTTCCCAAATGTTGCAAATGTTACAATATCACCAGAACAGAATTAGAGAGGAACAGGATCATGAAAAGAGACGCATGAAAGATACGAAAATGAAAGTGCTGGTTGCACAATCGGTACCAGCTAATGCGAATAAAAAAGGCACGACACCTGTAAAAGGGAACTGTAATTATTGCAAGCAACCAGGTCACTATGTAAATGAATGTGCTCTCCTGAAACACAATATAGCTACAGGCAAGACAAAAGAACGACCTCATCCACCTAGACAGAATAGCACCCCACAGAACACGCAACAGGCAGTGGCGAATTTTCCACCCCCACCACCACCTGCCACACAACATGCCACACAACAAATGTACCAGTACACTCAGTCGGACTATCCAGAATACCAACAGTTTTCATGAAACAGCCTAGAGAGGGAAGTTTGCTTGCCCCTTATTGAGGTTCCTGTAGATCAAGAGGGTCCCTATGTACATAGTCGTGTATTGGGAAAAGACAGAAAATTTCTGATTGACACAGGGGCGAGCAGAACTACCATCAGCCATGACGAGGTTCCAGGGGCACCCCGCTCAGGCTCACAGAATGTTTCCCTGGGATTTTCAGGAAAGCCTATTGTTAACGAAGTGTCGAAACCAGTTTCCCTAGGGGTCGGTCCATTGTCCCGTACCACAGACTTGTTGCTTACTAGGTCATGTCCAGAAAATGTGCTTGGTATAAAGACATTGAAAGAACTAGGAGCAGTTATATGTTGTTCTCCGGAAGGAGTATGATTGTTCTTACGTGATTTTAAAGGACATTATGTGTTGAAAGATTTTGACCACAGACTCCAGAATGTACCACAGCATTTATGGGCACAAGGTCCGACTGACGTAGGTTACATGCACATTACACCACACCGTGTCACTCTCAAAACAGGAGTAGTACTACCACGTATCCGACAATACAAGTTACCACCTGATGCCGTAATAGCCTTACTGAAAATTGTTGACGAACTCATTGCACAAGGAGTGGTAGTGGAGACTAACTCGAATGTATGTAATTCACCTGTCATCTCTATTCTTAAAAGAACAGACCCTAATGCACCACCAGTCTACAGACTAGTGGTCGATCTTCGAGAACTGAACAAATGTATAGTGCCTCAACACCCAGTGGTCCCAGACATTTCTTCATTACTGACTGCAATTGATTCTGAGGCAACGTTCTTTACTGTAATTGAACTGAAGAATGCCTTCTTCAGTGTCCCAATTCATCCAGAGAGCCAATACCTCTTCGGATTCAGTTTAAATGGACGCAGCTTTAAATTTACGAGAGCTCCCCAAGGTTTTACAGAGAGTCCCAGCATTTACAGCCAAGCATTAAAGAGACAACTGGACAGTATTCACATGCCTGCCAACACTGCACTGCTCCAGTATGTAGACGATATCCTGATCACAGCACGATCAGAACCAGACTGCGAACATGCATCACTGACAGTTTTACACTTCTTGGCGGACAAGGGGCACAAAGTGTCCCCTTCGAAGTTACAATTCTGTGCACAGCAAGTGGTGTACCTTGGACACTTGCTGTCCAAGAGGGGTAGGCAGCTGACACAAGAACGTATACAGTTAATTGCTAACCTTTCACAGCCCAAGACACAAAAGGAAGTACGGGCCTTCATTGGCCTCACTTCTTACTGCAGACAATGGATTCCCCAGTATGCCTATCTAGCCAAACCACTCATACAGTTGACAACACAGGAGGCAGCGTCTTCGACTGTCCTCCCTTGGACACAAGAACATACCCTGGCATTTGAAGAATTGAAAAAAGCCTTATGTCAAGCACCAGTTTTAGCGACTCCTTGTTACAGCAAACCTTCTACACTTTTTGTCACTGAACGAGATGGAACAGCATTATCTGTCCTCACACAAGATCAAGCAGGAAAACACAAGCCTTGTGCTTATTTTTCTAGTACATTGGATCCAGTGGCCCAGGCTCTGCCTGCGTGCCTGAAATCTGTTGCAGCAACAGCCTTAGCTATAAGACAGAGTGACTCCATAGTGTTAGGACACCCCCTGACAGTACAGGTTCCACATGCAGTGGAAGTTCTCTTGAACAGGACACAGACGCAGCACCTGACTGTAGCGAGACTGACAGGATATGAACTGACGTTATTTCAGCCACACATAGAGATCAGACGATGCAATATTCTCAACCCTGCTACACTCTTGCCCTCCAGCACAGTAGACACTGCACCACATGACTGTGTGGAAGTAATTAATACAGTGACGAAACCAAGACAAGACCTGACAGACATTGCACTGCCAGACCCTGACCTGACACTTTATGTAGATGGTTCATGCATGAGAACAAGCACAGGAGAGTTAGTGGCCGCATATGCCGTGACCACTGATACTGAAGTCATAGAGACACAAAGAATAGACACACTGTCAGCACAAGCAGCAGAGCTCATCGCTCTGACACAAGCCTGCATACGAGCCAAGAACTTGAAAGTGAACATATATACAGATTCACAGTATGCCTTCGGGGTTGTGTATGACTTCGGAGTGTTATGGAGGGAGAGAGGTTTCCTGACCTCTCATGGGGCCAAAATTCAGCATGGTCCCCTTATTCAGGCCCTGTTAGAAGCAATACATTTGCCTACTGCCATAGCCATCCTGAAATGCAAAGCACACACGAAAGTTACAGACACCATTTCCCAGGGTAACGACCTGGCAGACTGAACAGCTAAACTTACAGCCCAGACACCAACAGACACGACAAAGACAGAAGTACCATCACTGACAAACAGCATGACAGTCAGGGATCCTTCACAAGATGTACTTGAAATACAGACACATGCCACTCCAGATGAAATAAAGAAATGGACTGAACAAGGAGGGGTCCAGACTGACCAGGGTTGGATGACTAAAGGCAAAGCTACATGATTTCTCCCAGACTCTATGGTACAAGTCATCATAAACACAGCACATAGTCCAGCACACTTAGGAGAAATGGCAATGCTAGACAGTTTACAGAATATCTGGTTTAACAAGCACCTGCGTGCAGCAGCGAAACAGAAAGTACGTACCTGTATGATCTGTTGCCAGTTCAATCCAGGCAAAGGCATTCCGGTGGAACAAGGTGGATTTCATCCTCCTGACCATCCTTTTGAAGTCCTCCAGATGGATTATATCCAGATGGACAGATGTAGAGGTTACAAGTACGTCCTAGTAGTTGTATGTGCACTATCTAGATGGACAGAAGCGTACCCAGTCCCAGATTATACTGCTGTGACCACCGCCAGGCAATTGGTACGAGAGTTTTTCCCACGGTACGGATTGCCCCGTGTCGTGTACTCAGATAATGGTCAGCCATTCTCTTCTGAATTAATGAAACAAGTGTCCTTTCTGTTAGGATATCAATGGAAATTTCATTGTGTACGACACCCAGAAGCAGCTGGACTCGTCGAGCGTCATAACCAGACACTTCAGACGAAATTAGCGAAAGTCTGTGCAGAAAAAGGCGTGGATTGGATGGTAGCCTTGCCGGTTGCCCTCTTTTACATGCGTATGGTAGCTCATTCCAGAACAGGCCTATCTCCTTACGAAGTGGTTTTTGGTAGACCACCGAATATGTGGGGTACGTCATGCCTAAAAAAATAACTGATGTTGACAGTAATATGCTGACAGATTACCTGGCTTCCTTGATGTCTGCACTACTCTCTTGTCGTTCACAGGTTGCCGCCGCTTTCCCCGACAACAACCAAGTCAAAAAGCATACCATCGTCCCTGGTGACCTAGTCCACATTCGGAACTTTGATCGATCGAGCCCTCTTGAGCCGCGCTGGAAAACACCGAAGTTAGTTCTACTAACCACGAGGACTGCCGTCAAGGTCGAGGGACGCAAAGGCTGGATTCACGCCCAGCACTGTAAGAAATTCTTTGGAGATTCCGGAACTTTGATCAAGCCTAAAGACTGTCCCGACAATACTGACTCGAAGCCCCCTTTGCTAGAAAAGACTCCGCAACAGGAGTATAGGTCCAAATTACGATCTAGTAAGTCAGACAGCGTTTAATTGTTTAAGTTCACTAGGTGGTGAATCGGTTAGACAGGTTCCTGACATGTATAAGATCGTAGACCAGAATAGTAGAAAGAGAGAAATGAAAGAAAATTACTGCAAGATATTACGCAGTAGATGTATAGTAACTCTAATTTTTATGTTTCTTCTGAGCATCACTATAATATGTATCAGCTTGACACTACATGTTTTCTTTCCTCCTATTGCCTCACGTATACATTCTTCCTTCAATGACACTGTAGAGCACACATTCAGTGATCTGCCACCCCATGAACTGTCATATCGACTAGCCCTGCGCAACAATACTTTTATTCGAATGTTGCACCATTCTTATGAGACCAGCAATGTAACAAATTGCTGGGTATGTGGCCGACTCCCACCTTATCAGAAAACGAAGGGAGTTCTGCCCCTTTTTCCTTTTCCATTGTCCCACAATGGTTCATGCGGAGCATGGTTTGCTTTCATGTCATCATTAGACAGAAAGTCTGCAGTTTCTCAGGGTGTCTGGAAATGGGGAAACTTGAATACCGTTATGAACGAGGCATGTTTTCCAAACAAAGACGGTCTTCCCCAAAGGAAAGGGACCGATCTAGAAAATGAAGTGTACGAACAAGGAAATGCTTCCCTTAACTTTATGATTCTGAATGTCCAGTCCGAGAAAAATACAGGTCCACCGTTCATATCAGTCCTACCAGTAAGAGGTGAATTGTGCGTTAGAAAGAAAGGATAAGTACATTTAGGACACAGTGATTGTAATACTGTAGTCGAGTTCAATGATAAAGGAAAGTCTACTTTCAAAGCTTCCCGCCATTCCTATTTCATTTGCGGTGAGACAGCCTATGTACGTCTGCCCTTAGACTGGGGTGGGACATGTTATATAGCGTTCCTGCTGCCACCCGTTTTTCTAGCCCCATCCCATTATCATCGAGATTCACGACTAGTACATGTTAGACACAGGAGGGAGACCGATTCCCCAGTTGTTGATCAGACTGAGACAGCTTGGGAGCAATATACAGATTTCATTAAAGGATATTTCTGGTTCATAGGTCCCGTCCAAAACAGTAAACTCATACGCAGGTTAACAAGAACTTTAGAAGCAGTAGTGAATGAGACTACTTCTGCCCTGGCGAACTTGACCGAGGAGCAGTCTGCCATGAGACTTGTTGTTCTTCAGAATCGCCTTGTTCTTGACGTCATCCTGGCAGATAGGGGCGGGGCTTGTAGAGTGATCGGCTTCAGTTGTTGCGTGTTTATTCCTAATAACGCGCCTTCCGTGTATGCAGCAATAACAAGACTCCACAAGATAGCTCATGAGATGCATCAAGACCCATGGACTTGGTCCGGTTGGCTCTGGAGTGTAATATCAGGATGGGGTTGGACAGTGTTGTCATTCCTATTCCTGCTTATTATATTCGGTTGCTGTCTCTGTCTGCAATGTGGCCCGGCGATTTGCGGCTTGTGTGCCACTGCCTGTATTCCCCATCCACGTATACAAAAGAAAAAAGACGAACAAATGATGCTGTATGATCAGATATATGGTATCATGAATATAGATGTGTCCTGAAGGGCACAGTAGGGGACAAGGAGGGAATGAGAAATAGAAATTTTACGTGGCCAATGTGTCCCCTGCATTTACCCTATGTATGTTCATGTCACCCATGCACTTTCCCTCTCATGCCTGTAATAATAATGCCTCTGCATTTCCGTCCAACATTAGAATGTCAGTTACCAAGCCTTCCATGAAAGAAACGTTAATTCTGCACTGAGGCCTATGTTGCCAATGCATTTGCATGGTGCACGTTTAAAAGTCGAGATGAACCCGTTTTGTGGCTCAGCCGAGCCAGGACCCGAATTCAGGCTCCAAGCCTCCAGACACTCTGAAAGCTGCAGTTTAGCTCTGTATCCCTGACCTCTCGCATACTTCCTGCTCAGCCGAGAGGTGCCCAGCCCGGCCTGCCAAGACAGTATTTTGCTTACAGTTATCTGCTCTGCTCCACAGAAACACATTCCTGCTTAATGAAGAAGGTAAACATAATCCGCCTGCAGAAGATAGGGCCTAGCCTTTCTGTCTCCATTTAAGTGATTTACAGAACTTGCATCCATAGAAGGCCCATGGCCCCCACGCAATGTACGAAGAAATATATGCACACACTGGCATTTAGTGATGAGCAACCTTTGTTCGAGCGACCTTTACTTCAGACCATACATCCTCCAAAACTCAAGATATCAGATAATACCAGACGTGCAGGTTGTCCTGACACCCAAGGCTTCTCTACTAGAACGAAAGTGAGCTCCCTCCAGCTTCCCCCAGTTATACGTCAATTCCACGTCATGACCAAGTGGCGCACACAAGTAGGGTAAAGGTTCCAGCTGACCACGCAGACCCCCTCCATGTATCCACCCACCTATGACACACCTATGATTCCTTAAGGGAACGCCCACGTGTACGCCTTCTTACACGCCCTTTTACACGCCCATGTGCTCTTATCTCTCTCTTTCGCTTGCTCCGCCTGGAGCGCTCCCCCTTCTCTATGCAATGTAATGTATGTTTAAAGTATAAATAATGTACTCTGTGAATAAAGTTCAGATGACGATCCTTCCTGAACCTTAGTGTATGAAACTTATATAGCGCTGGACTTACCCTGGGGCATCTCCGCGCTTGCTTAGGGAACCCATCCTGGTATTCCCCTGTGAGATAACCCTGGAAGGGTATCCACAAGGCGAAAGCCAGGCATCCCGCCGCGAAGGGCCGATGTGGAGATTAAGCATGCTATTGCCCAGAGTCGCAGAGTGTGAACCCGTGAGTCGAGAAGGCACCGGAGCGAGAATTATCGAGTCCGTGGGATTATTGAGCCCAAGACCCGCCGAGGCGGGGAATTGAACCCTGGTCCAGGGACGAAACTCAAGCTCCAGGTCTGCCGCCTCTAACCCCTGAGCCACACTTCTCCACTAGTGGTGATGGAACCCGATTCTCCCTTAACTCGAGTTACTGAAATAAAGCCCTTTTGAATCGGACACCACGGACTCTGCCTCTCATTATATGCATGACCCTTGTTTAAGTATAGAAATTCTGACAGGGTAATATTTTTATTTACCACAGGACATAAAGCCTAAGACTGGGGAAAGAGACAGGGGAATAAAAGGGGTGTTGCTGCTCTCTTATCCCTCTTTCTGCAACTATTGCAACCTACTGGCAACCAACTTCTCCAATCAACGGGGGCAGCCTCACAGTCAAAATTCAATCTCTTGTATTCTTACAATCTTTCCTACATGTTTGGGGTCGAACAAGCAGGGATGAGCCCTGACAGAAAGGGGGGAAGAGAGGGAAAGAATGGGGGAAAAAAAATCATGCACTTATACACGTATATCTAAAACAGTTGGCACTTAATCACTGCACAGCACTGGGCAAGCTTAGTAGCCGGTCACAAGATCAAAGTTATTTATGTTTCTGGCTTGCGTGACCAGCAGTCGAGGCTCATGTATGACCTCCATCATTCAGGCTTGGCCTGATTGCTCACGTAAGGGGGTGGGTGGGGAGGGTGGAGGGGGGGAAGGCTGGAGAGAGGGGTGGGAGGAAGGCACACAGATAATACACCTGGGCGCAGAACACTCACGACACTCTTTTGAAAAATTGATTATATCTTTAAAAACAACCTTACTGACTTTCAATAGGCTCTTACCTATTACCTTTACAGGACTTAGATGGCTAAGCTAGATTCATTACGAATTGTTTCAGCTAATGTCTGTGGATTAAATGATGCCTCTAAAAGGCAGAAAGTTGCTCTGGGTTTACGAACATTTGGGGGGAACATCATATGCCTGCAAGAAACCCACGTAGAACAGTCACAAAAACATCTATTGAATACCCTTGGGTTTAAAGTAGTGGGCGCCACCACGCAGGGGGCTAAAACAAAGGGAGTGGGTGTTCTAACCGATAGAAGATTTGTCACTGGCAACCGATGGACTAGATCTGACCCACTAGGGAGGTGGGTCAGTACTCAGATTCAACTCCCCTACAACTTCTCTATTACCCTTTGCTCAATATATGGGAGCAATACCGATGACCCTGGGGCTATTAATCAAGTCTCTGGTGAGCTCGCTCACTGGCCCACTCCCATAGTGCTCTGCGGGGACTTTAATATACATCTACCTTGTGACTGGGCTACTAACACAACATGGAGATATAAAGGTAGGAAGCCCCTAGTTTTTCAGGCCTTAGCAAATCTTATTCAGATTCATGGATTAATAGACAGGTGGGCGACTAAAAACCCTTCACAACCCGGCTACACTTTCTATTCTGCCCCGCACCAAATCCTAGTCAGATTAGACTACTTTTTTTATCTCTGCCTCGTTTACCAACAACTACACAATTGATATCGCACCTCACTTTTTAACTGACCATAACCCCCTCATCATCACCCTCAAGGGGCTTGGACAACCTAAAGAGGCTACTAAGTGGAGCTTTGAAAAATCCCTACTGTATGATAGTAGTTACGTACTCATATGCAGGGATGGATCCAAGATTTCTTGGAGATAAATATTGGATCTGCTTCTCAAATGGCAGTCTGGGACACACTAAAGTCAGGGTTTAGAGGCGAGACCCTAAGGTTTTCTATTCAGAAAAACAAAAGGGAAAAAACTCTAATCAGGGATCTACAAGAGAAGCTAAGGAATATAGAAATTAAGTTAACCCAAACTATTCATGCAGGACTAGATTGCCAGGCTATCCAACAAGAAGCAGTCTTGGTCAAAGCCGAAATAAGAGCTATCTTTATGGAAAAAATCGCGGCAAAGTGTGCGGTAGCGAGGGAAAGAAATTACGAGTGTAGTGATAACATCGGCCATCACCTAGCTGTTAGGACACGACAACAGGCCACTAACAGTGAAATCCACTCAATCAGACTACCCTCTGGCTCCGAGGTCACAGACCCTAGTCTTATTCGGAAAGGATTCCAGGAGTACTATGCCAAACTATACATGGAAGAAAACTCCTCTAATAGGGAAGCTCTAGATAGGGAAATCTCTAACTATCTCAGCAAGATCAAACTAAGGCAACTTAGCCCAGAAGATAGTAGGCTTCTAGATTTTATTCCCACGTGGGAGAAAATTCTGGACCCCCTCATTAGCCTTCCGAACGGGAAGGCAACAGGCCCTGATGGAATTCCCGTTGAATTTTTAAAAATCTTTACTCCCCAAATTAAAACCATACTCACTGAGGTAATAACATCTATATTCAACGGGACTTCCCCTCCAACATCTTGGTCTAGAGCTAGAATCTCGATATTTCTAAAAAAAGAGAAGTCCCCTTTGGATATGAGCTCCTACAGACCCATAACCCTCATTAACTGCAACTCTAAAATATTTTCCAGGGTGATAGCCTCCAGAATCTCCCGAGTAGTGGAATCTCTTGTCTCGGAATGGCAGCACGGTTTCATACCCAAATAAGGGACCACGGAACATATTAGGAGAGTTATCACATTGTTCGATGCTGCAAAAGCTGCTGGAGACCCGATGTCGCTTACTTTACTCGATGCCGAAAAAGCCTTCGACCGGGTCTCCTGGCAATTCCTGTGGGGGGTAATGTGCAGAATGGGGTCTGGGGATAGGCTCATACTGGCAACACAGGCACTTTATTCTAATCCAACAGCCAGTGTTGCCATAAATGGACATCTCACCGATCCCTTTAACATCTCTCGGGGCACCAGGCAGGGTTGTCCCTGTTCGCCTCTACTGTTTGCCCTTTATCTGGATCCTTTCATTAAGCAGATAGAGAAAAATGACAACATCACCCCAGTAACCTACTTTTACAATAGCTGCAAAATCCTGGCCTATGCCGACGACCTGGCCATCATCTCTCCAGACCCTGCCAACACCATACTTGTACTGGAAAGTGAGGCCCAGAAATTTGGGAAGCTATCAGGTTATGCCCTCAACAAAAACAAGACTAAGATTTAAGTAAATCACAAAATCACTTGGTCTGACGACAGGGTGGTACCCAAGGCTAAATATCTGGGGTGTCTATCTCACCCAAATTGGAGGACATAGTCACAGACAATCTGGCTCCCCTTGCCGTTCAGGCCAAGAAGGCTCTAAAACAGATTGACAACCTGCATTTAACGTTAGTGGGCAGATGCAATGTCATCAAAATGACATATTTTCCAAAACTACTCTATTTCTTTCGTAGTATACCGCTTGAATTTAGTAAGAAAAGCCTTCTCCAATTCCAGCAGATCTACACCCAATTCATCTGGGCCTATGCCCAGCCAAGACGAGCACTGAAACAACTCACACTTTCAAAAGAAAGAGGGGGCTGGTCTTTTCCTAATATAACTCTATACTATTGGGCGGCAGTGTTACAATGTAGTTCAGTACTAGTAAGAGAATCCACTTACGACTCAACAATCGGGTCATCCCTACCATCATCCTTCCGGCTCTTACTAGGGGATCAATATTGGGGCAGCCTACTTCGTGAAACAACATATGGGTACTACAACCGGGTAAAATTCAAGACACTAATGAATTCATTTAAAGTATTCCGTCATATCCGGAGAATATTTGGAATTGGCAGATTTAACTTCTACTCTCCCATAGTTAATAACAACAATTTACCAGCTATTTTCAGTCCTCCTTACCTATCTGAATGGCATAGGGCCAGAATAGTAAAACTTGGGGACCTGATTACAACCGGGGGGATTGAATCTTTCACAGATCTACAATCTAAATTTAAACTAAAAAGTCAAGACCTATTTAAATATATGTCTATCCATGACTACCTATCCAGGAAGGTGGGTGGGACCACAGGGTTCGCCGAAATTGAACTACTAAATGCTCTACGCAATATCACCACCCCCTCATTGGAAGTATTTACCAAATGCTTAATAGGCAAACCTCAGATGACCTAGAATCCATCTCTACAAAATGGCATGTTAAACTTGAGTCGCCTCAAAGTTATTTTTATAATTCTCTGCTTCTATCACAACAGATCTTAATTTCCGCCAAATTACAAGCACAACATTTTAAAACAATTTTTTTTCTTTACATGACACCAAGTAAAATTATCAAATGGGGACCCGGGAAAGGAACACTATCCCCGCGGTGTTCCGAAGTAGGGGCAGACTCTATACACATTTTCGCAACCTGTCCAAAACTAGCCCCAACCTTGCTTAAATACAAAACCTACTTAGTGAAATAATTAACCAACCAATTCAGCTAAACCCTACGGCCATTCTTCTGGGGACCCAATCTGATTCACTCAGAATCAAGGAGGAAGGGCTGGTTTTCATAGCAATGGCAATATGGAGGATCTGTGTTTCCTCTAGCTGGTTAGACACTGACTCCCCTTCCTTCGCACAATGGTTGGCCAGACTGGTTGCAACATTCCACTTTGAAAAGGCAATATACACCAAGAAAGGACGAAGAAAGAGGAAGATAGGCTCTGAGGTTTGGGGGAAATTCTCTTCCTGGATTGAGCAACAAGGGCAATACGATCAGGGGAGATAGTTAGCGATGTCTTAAAGAATTATTTTTGATCTCTGGCGCTACCTGCTTAAACCGCTCTTACCCTGCTCTTCTTCGTTTATGTGTCTTTTCTTTTCCTTTCCTTTTTCTATCTGTTTTCGACTTGTAGTGTCTTGTGCATATATTAATGCAATAATGGTTTTACAGGTCTTGAAGGGTGGGGGGTGGGAGGGGGGTAGCTATAACTAAATAATTTTCTGATTGGACACCGTATCACTGTTGAAAAATAAAATTATATAAAAAAAAAAAAGAGGCAATCAATTACTAAAGTGCCTACTTTTCCATATTTGGGAGTTTCATTTGCCCAACAAAATAATTACCTTACTTGTTTATCTAATTTTTATTTCCGATTTACTCTAGCCTGTAGTGCTCTGTTTAGATTTTTTTGATCAATTATCAATAGTTAGCAAACCTATTTGGCCCCTATTGCAAATCTACAAAGTGAAATGCCTCCCTGTACTGAAATACAATGCTTAAATTTGGGGACTCAGCAGGAAGAAGATCGATTTTGTAGAGAAAATTTGAGTTTGGCCATGAAAATTGCATTTTTTTAAGACACACAGAATAGGGATTGGACTATGAGGAGGATTATGTCAAATTGGCCCCACTGTTACTATGGATTTAAGTGTGGTGTGATGAGAAATTGTATTTACATAGGGGCGTGATTGAGGATTCACTCGGTTGCATGTATGGCCATAAGATACTGTGTATGACCTTTGTTATAGGCTACAGTTTCTTAAAAAAGGGGATAGGAGTCTTTTAAAGGAACAATTTTTAAACCAACTAAAGGATGAGAGGGAAACCAGGGTCCCTTAGAAACATAGTAATAGATCTCTTTTGCTTTTAAAAACTGTTGTAGGCATTGAACCTTAATGCTCAGCTGTTAGATATTCTTGGGATAGATCATTGTGGAGTGAAATTCTGCTTGGCTTCTATTCATACAAGTATCTGTTTTCCCCCAGGCCAGTTTGATCCCCATACAATCCTGGTTTTTCCCTGTGATGGAGGTTCCCCCAAACTTTGATACACTTAGTTTTATTATTCAGAATCTCTGATTTCCTGTGCAGAAATGAATACCACTTTTGAAAACTAGGGGGTTTCAGTTGTCCGTGCCAGTCTTTTTACATCTACAGTTACCACCAGATCATGATACTATGTTGCTCTGTTGTGGAACAAAATCATGAATTTTTAATTGCTACATTTTGTTTGAATTTTTAATAGACCAAATTTCCTTAATTGTAGGGTGTTCTGTTTTCTCCTCTTTGCACACCTTGGTAATTTTAGAAATTGTGATCTGAGGTCAATATGGTGGTTTGCGGAGGAGCTTCGCGGGCGACCAAGATGGCCGCGTAAGCTCGGAGCTCCGTGGACCGTCCGATCCACCGCAACTATCCTGCCTGAAATCCTGTCCCACGTTGGTGGCACTGTAATGCTGACGGTCTACTGAGGCGGGGACTGCAATCGGCTTCCAAATCGGTGACTCCTGAGCAAAGTTACGTCGAGCTGAACTCCGCTCCGTGACGGTGCCATTGTCCATCCGGACTTCGCCACTTCGTCACTTCGCCTGGTCGGACTACACGGGCCCTGCCTGCCATCTCCTTGGTGTCGACACTGCGCACTTGCCTTGCCCTCGTCGACCTGACTGTGACTTTTTGATCCGACTGCCTTTCGGCTGTGGACCCTGACCTGCTGCCGCCTATCCTTTGTTCTCGAGAACCCATCATGGCGGGCAGAGGTGATCCTGAAAGGGCATCGAATAAAGGTGGTCGGGGTAAACCGCAGACACAGAACAACCGCATGGAGCGGTATGTGAATCTCAAGTCGCCACCTACATCGGGGGCCATCTCCAAAGGGGCCCCAGTGACTGGCCCGCCGGACGGCTCGGACCCTACCCTCATGGACATCATGGGTGCCATTACTAGCCTCCGTGCCGATGTACAGCAGCAGCACGAGACTCTGTCCCATAAAGTGGACTCCATGGCTATTGATATTTCCCTCATCAGGACCGACTTGGGCAAGACAAACGATCGTGTGAGAGCGCTTGACATCAAGACCACCAGTCTGACCTCGGATGTCTCTGAATTGCAAACTGAGGTCCGTAACCTGCGATCGACTGCCGATCTTTTCTCAAAGCGGCTGGAGGACTTTGAAGGGCGAGCCAGACGGCAGAACGTCCATATAGTAGGGGTTCCGGAAGGGTCCGAGAATGGCGCAGCGGACCTGTTTGTGGAGGAATTGGTCAAGACACATCTGGCGCCCTCTGGACTGAGTAATTTCTTCTCAGTGGAACGTGCCCATCGTGTGCCAGGGGGACCACCTAAAACGGGGGCGACGCCGCGACCGATTGTGGCGCGCCTTCTCAATTTCAGAGACCGAGATGCGATCCTCCAGGCATCCAGATCGCACGGGCCACTACAATACCAGAATGCGGAGGTGCATTTCTACCCGGATTTTACCAGGCTGGTACAACGCCAACGGTTGAGCTACGCGGGAGTAAAGAGACGCCTCAGAGACATGGGTCTCAAGTACTCTATGCAGTTCCCAGCGAAGCTCCGTGTGGAATTCAAGGGACGTGCCTACTTTTTTGACTATCCTGAGAATGTTAGCGAGTGGCTGGACACTGTGACACCAGAGCGTGATGAGCATGAGGAAGATGTTGGAGGCGCCTCGGGCGGAGCGGAGCGGCAAGACTGAACTGGGAGCCGGGGCTACCCCTGCCTCGAATGACCGCCGGACTGGTGTTTTTGGTGCGATTACTCTCTCCTTTATTTTCATGGTGGATGGCGGGACGATTTCACGGGGATTCCTCACTCCTCTGGGTCTTCTGTAGAGTAGTTAATGGGGCGACAGGCACACTGCTGGTTGGGGGGGCTTTTTAGTCTAATGCAGGGGTGCAGGGTGGGGGGGTTGTTGGGTACAGTTTTGTTTTGTTTTGTGTTTCTTTTCTTTTCTCTTTTGTGGCAAATGGACAATGGCGATCCTGGACTTTTTTTGATGCAAGTGTCTTTGGGTGATGGGTGGGGCGGGCAGTGGAGGGATGAGGGTTAGGGTGTTGAAAATTCTTAGTTGGAATGTTAACGGGTTGGGTGATCGCATAAAGAGAGGGGTGGTTATACAACTGATTAAACGGCACATGCCAGATATTGTACTTCTTCAGGAGACGCATTTGGTGGGCAACGCCTGTAAAGCTCTGAATCGCAAGGGATATAAAATGGTGGTGCATTCGGGGTTCTCTTCCGGCTCCAGGGGGGCGGGAATTCTTGTGCGTGCATCCCTTCCCTTAGAGATAGAAACCACCTTGATTGACGATAGGGGGAGGTACGCCGCCGTGGCTGGGAGATGGGAAGGGCGTTCCCTTACGTTGTTGTCTGTGTACGTCCCCCCAGGGCTCCAGTCTAGTACTTTTCAGGACCTGGGTGGTGCCATCTTGTCTATGCCGGCTGGTCGTTTGATTGTGGGGGGTGATTTTAACTCTGTTTGCTCTGGTCTCCTTGATCGTCAACCGCCCCGCGACCTACGTGGGCCACAGATGTGGCTGCCGTCCTTCCTTGAGTCTACTGGGCTGGTGGACGGGTGGCGGCTCTTGCACCCCACGCTCCGTCAATTTTCTTTCCTGTCGGGCGCACATGGGAGTCTCTCGCGTATCGACTATGTCCTTACGCTGGCTTCGGACGCACTCGCCGTTTCCGAGGCCCGCTTTCTTGCGCGGGGCGTTTCCGACCACTCCCCGCTATGGGTCTCCTTTGACTTTGGAGTGACTCTGTCGGAGCGCCCGGCAGCAGTCAATCCATGGTATTTCCGTGATTTCAAGTCCCGCTCCCTCCTGGCCAAATCCATTGATCTTTACTTCTCCGAGAATGTTGGCTCGGTGGAGTCGGCCGTTACACTGTGGGAAGCTTTTAAGACGGTGCTCCGGGGCGAGGCCCAGGCAATTATCGCTGCTACCCGTCGTACCAGAGACGCAGACATGCTAACTATTGAGCAGGAAGTGTTACGCCTCGAGGCTCAATTGGGATCCGATCCGGACCCCTTGGTCCTTCACAATCTCTCGCTGAAACAAGCGGAGTACCGCGCCCTGGCCACTAATGCCGCTCTTGTTCTGGCCAAGGAACAGCAAGGTTGCATCTACGATGTGGGCGATAAGGCCGGGAAGCTGTTGGCTTGGCTCGACAGAAGGGAGATGGCCAGCCGGGTGGTGCCAGAGCTTAGGGGTGACGATGGTGCGATCCTTACGGATCCTAGCGCCATTGTGGATTCTTTCGCAGATTACTTTCGGGGGGTCTATGAGTCTGCCTCGGACTTCTCGGAGGCGGACTCGACGGCCTTCCTCTCTGATATCGACCTGCCTAGCCTTTCCGAGGAAGAAAGAGAGGACCTGGATAGGGACATCACCGCGGACGAGGTCGATCTTGCGATCCGTTCACTTAATACCGGAAAGGCCTCCGGGCCTAACGGTATACCGGTGGAACTATATAAAATCCGTTCGGACGCAGTCTCCCCGCATCTCCGTAAGATGTTCCTGGAATCCTTTGAGAGAGGCTCTCTCCCCCTAGACCAACGATTGGCCACCATCGTGGTCATCCACAAGGAGGGCAAACCGCGAGACGTCTGTCGTTCTTACCGTCCTATTTCCCTCCTTAACGCGGAGCCCAAGATCCTTGCCAAACTCTTGGCTAATCGTTTGATTGGAGTCATTGGCGATCTCGTGCACCCCGATCAATCTGGATTCATTCCCCACCGCAACACTGCCCTTAACTTGCGCCGCCTCCATGGGGTCATGGCCCGGGTCCACACTCTTGAAGAACCGGCTGTGTTGGCGTCCTTGGATGCCACTATGGCCTTTGACTCGCTCGAATGGCCTTACTTGTGGGCGGTTCTGGCCAAACTCGGGTTTGGACCTGTCTTCGTGAGCTGGGTGAAGCTCCTGTATGCGGACCCGATGGCCAATGTTACAGTCAATGGCCGCTTATCGGCGCCATTTCCCCTACGTCGTGGTACCAGACAGGGTTGCCCCCTGTCCCCCCTATTGTTTGCCTTGGCCCTCGAACCCCTTGCAGCGTTGTTGCGTTCACATCCCGACTTGAGAGGTATCAAATGGGCCCCTGGCTTTGAGGACAGGGTCTCCTTGTACGCTGATGACATACTGCTGTACCTGTCTTCACCTGGCAGATCCCTTGTTGTGGCCTGTGACGTCATCAGACTCTTTGGGCGGTACTCTGGCCTGGTTATTAACTGGGCCAAGTCCTCTCTATATGTCCTCAAGGGGGATACCCCGCGCCTCCCTAGGGGCTGCGGTATTCAGATTGCTTCGCGCGGTTTCAAATACCTGGGCATCTACATCTCCGGTAATGCCAAGCTCCGGTATGATAACAACCTGCTCCCTCCTCTTCAGAGGCTGCGACGCGATGTCGATGGCTGGCGCCACTTGCCACTCTCCCTCCTCGGCCGTGCCGCCCTTTTCAAGATGATGGCCCTACCCAGATTCCTGTACGCACTACAAAACACACAAGACCCTGTCCCAGCCCGCTACTTCCGTGAGCTCGAAGGCCTTCTCCGTAACCTCCTCTGGGAGGGTCGCCCCCGCGTTGCCCTCCACAAACTCACGCTCCCATGGTACGATGGGGGCATTGCCCTCCCCGACGTGCGCCGTTATTACTGGTCGTCGCAGTTGGCTGCCCTAAACCATGGGTTCTACGGCCCAGTGGTGAGCCCCGGATACGCCATGGATAGGTGGCTGACGGGCGGCGGTAATTACTACCGTGCCCTATACTCCAAATCCTTTGACCGCAAGTTAACGGGCCCCACCCGAACGGCGGTCCGCACCTGGAAAGCGGTTACCAAGGCACAAGGATGGCAGGGCAGACTCACGAGGTTCACTCCCCTCTTTGAATCCGACATCCTGGGTAGACTATGGCACACCAAGGGTTTTGATAGGTGGGACCTCATCGGCATCAGCAGGGTTGAGGACATGCTCTCCAGGGGTTTGATTAAGACCTTCCCCCAGTTACAAGCTGAGTACCAGCTGGGCGGGACGGAGTTCTTCCGTTATGCGCAGCTGCGACATGCGCTGCTTTCGGCCACTCCGCCGGACGGCGTCATTCCCGAAAGTTCCCCTCTGGAAGATAGGATCCTGGATGGGCATATGCCGGACAGTGTAATTTCCCTCTCGTACAAGAAGTTGATCAATGCACGCACGGACCTCCTCCTTGGCCTGAGAGAACAGTGGGTGGCGGATGGCCTTGAATTGGACGACGAGGATTGGCAGAGAGCGGTTTTCTCTCCCAAGGAGGTTGCCATTTCTTCCCGTCTTCGCCTCGTACAGTTTAAGGTCTTGCACCGGGTGTACGTGACAGGGCCCCGATTGATGCGTATGGGTTTCTCACCTGACGGCCTCTGCCGCAGGGGCTGTGGAGCTCCTGCCACTTTCCTACATATCCTCCGGGACTGCCCGGTGATCGCCTCCTACTGGAGGAGGGTCCACCGAGTGATGGAGGAGGTTACTGGCGTGGCTTCCCAGGCGGAGGCCCGCCGATGCCTCTTGAATATGTGGGAGCCGTCCGACCACAACGTTGCACAGACTAGGTGGGTCACCCTTGGGAACATGGTGGCGAAGAGGGACATAGCCCAGAGATGGGGTGCGGCTGAGGCCCCCCTATTGGTGCAGTGGAAGGCCAACATGGACTGGTGTATGTTTAGGGAAAAGACAGTCTATGTGGCCAGAGGGAGACCTCGGACTTGGACGAAAGTCTGGGGAGCATGGAACGAATATAGGGGGGATGTGTGTCTACCGCCCGAACAAATTGACCAACATGGTACCGTTTCTCCCTAACCTGTGACGCCAACTGAGCTTTAATGTAGTTCATTCTCCTGATACCTTCCCCCGCCCTCCTCCTTCTCACTCTGCAATCTGCCTTTCTTGAGTTTTTTCCTGCCTTATTCCCTACCCATCCCTGACACCCAGCGTCACACTTTATACACTGCCACTTTCGCGCCCGCGGGCGCCTGTTGTTGTCTTTCTATCATAAAATTTAACCTTTGATGATTATGTCTCAACTGTTTGACACTATTTGTCTCCTTTATTCCTGCTGCCTCGCCTCCGGGATGTCAGGCTGAATAGCTGTGTGTTCTGGTCTCAATAAAGGTTTTCAAAAATTTAAATAAAAAAAAACAAATATGGTGGTTTGCATGTTTTAATGCTCTTAATGTACTTAAGTAGATCTATATGTTGCGCTGCTCATCACTATACCTAAGCCGGGTAAGCCCCCCGATCTTTGCGGCTCGTATAGACCGCTCAGTCTACTTAACGTAGACGCCAAAATCTATGCTAAGGTTCTGGCCACTCGTCTGGCCCTGTTAGTGCCTGGGTTGGTCGCTCCGGAACAGTCCGGATTTGTCCCGTGCAGGAATTTAACCTACAATATCCGCACAGTGTTAGGCGCGATGCAGCATATCAAGCAGGAGAACAGCGCGCTGGCTAGCTTCCTTGACATGGAAAAGGCGTTCGACTCGGTTGAGTGGCCCTTTATGGTCCGCGTGTTGCGCAAGCTGGGATTGGGCGAACAGTTCCTTCAGCAGGTTGGGGCACTGTACCATCGACCCTTTGCTAGGCTGCGCCTGGGTGATAGAGTGACAGACCCGATTAACATAGGTAGAGGCACTCGACAGGGCTGCCCACTGTCGCCGTTGCTTTACGCACTGGTGGCGGAACCCCTGGCATGCGCCATGCGGGAGTACCACAGCCTGGAGGGTATTAGCTTCCCTACTTATAAGATTGGGATATCAACTTATGCAGATGATACGCTGTTGTACGTCAGAGAACCGGAAGTTAATCTGCCTGCAGTACTTCGCGAGGTGGTCCGCTTCGGCTCGTTGCCGGGCCTGAAGGTGAACTGGGACAAATCGATTGCGTTCCCACTCACCCCGGTGACACGACAGTTCGAAATGGAATACCCATTGCAATGGTCCACAGACTCAGTTCGCTATCTGGGCATTCAACTCCACTCGGACCCGGAGGTCCTTGTCCGGGACAACTACGGAGTAGCTTATAACAACCTAGTGGACGACGTAGATAGGTGGATCCGGCTCCCGCTCTCACTCTCGGGTAGGATAGCACTAATGAAAATGGTGGTGCTTTCCCGGTTTCTGTTCCTCTTCCTGAATCTGCCAGTGGTGTTATCTAGGACCTTCTTTCGGCAGCTCACCTCGGCGTTGGTGAGACTGGCTTGGGGGGGAAAACAGCCCAGAGTTAGTTGGAAGACTCTGATACTCCCTTGCGAGATGGGGGGGCTGGGAGCGCCGGACCTAGAACGCTATTATAGAGTCGCCCAGGCGTCGCATTTATACTCATGGGTGCACGGTGGCCCTCGGACCCCGCACCTCATATTGGAGCGGTTGTTTGCCGACCCGCTTCCTTTGCCTGCAACTGTCTGCCTGCCCACATACCGCGCAATTGGCCGGATGGTCTCGCTGAAGGCGACCAATCACGCCTGGAATTGCTTAGTGCGCTCTCGGGGCTGCACCCTGCTTTACTCCCCGCTGTTGCCTGTGGAGTGGGCCCTATGGCTTGACCCACTCGGTGAGAAGGGAGTGGTCAAGGCACTGAGTTCTCTTGGTATAACGAAAATGGAGGACCTGTTCGAGGGAGGCGTACTCAAAACTTGGGACCAGTTACTAGTTGCTGAGGCAGACCACACTCTGTTACAAAAATTCCAATACCACAGGCTCCGCTCGGCCTTTCGTGAAATACTGGGCCCAGACCTGGAGGAACCTGAGGAGATCCCGGAATTGACGTATATACTGAAGTCCACCACTGCGGCGAAGCTCATTACACAGCTTAATAAGCTGGGTGCGACGCAGCAGCGTCTGCAGCCGTCGAAGGCCAGGGAGGCCTGGCAGGCAGACCTACAATCCCCCATAGATGACGGGATGTGGCGCTACTGCTGCTCAAGCACGCGCAAGATATCCCTGAACGGCAGGCACCGCTTGGTGCATTTCAAATATTTACAGCGAGTGTATTATACTCCTGCACGCCTCCATCGCTATGGCCTCCGCGCCACGGCCGACTGTGAACGCTGCCGAACTCCGATAGCCGATTTTTATCACCTGGCATGGCAATGTCCTGGAGTGCAGGCGTTCTGGGGGGAGGTCTTTGCGGAACTCGATCAAATACTAGGGGAGCCTCTACCTCGCACTCCTGCCTTGGCGCTCATCGGTTATTCGAAGCCACTAGCCCCGGGACTGCGTCGACTAGCAGACATGGCGTTGCTCCTGGCAAGGCGGGTGGTAGCGACCTGCTGGATGAGGGGGCCCCTCCCCACGAAGGCTAAATGGCTGAGGGACCTGCGGTACTGCTGTACCCAGACAGAACTGTATAGCGACCTACTTCCGCCCAGAAGCAGGCCCAAGAATTTTTGGGATCTTTACAAGGAGTACATACAGAAGAGTGAGGAGGACGGCTCCGACACCGCTGAGGCGGTGGAATTGCAAGATAGAGTAGAGGAGCTCGAAGCTAACACTGAACACTGTGGCGCGGGGGGGGGGCGGGAGTGGGGAAGTTCCTGGTTGACTGAGGGTAGCTGTGAGAATCCGGGGGTGGCCTGATGGAGGGTAACTGAGTAAGGGCTGTTCTATATGGGGGACGGGGGGGGGACACAGGGTAGGCATACTCGGGAGGGTTTATAGTTGGGACAGGATAGGCGGACACACAGACACACACTAGCGGGTGGGGGGGGAGTTTGGTGGGTATTGTTTAATTTCTTGTTGTAGCCATGACGTTGGATCGCTGAATATCACATGGACAAGTTGATTGCCAGTTGCCACACCACACCAGTATGCTGCCTGCGTTGTGAACCCTTGAATGGCATTGTTGTACTGCTACTACATTATCTCGCCGCCGGGCCTCCGGGATGCTGGCACTAAGGCTGTGTACGACCTGCTACTGGCTGTTTATGAGAACTTGGTACTGCTTCCGGAGTTACACCGTGTTCATGTGTTATTGCTGGTGATGTCAATGGCTTTGCTGTCAATAAAGATCTTTTGAATAAAAAAAAAATAAAAAAAGTAGATCTATATGTTTTTATCTTTTATGATTACGATGTACAATCAAGTAAACATTCTTTCAATCAACATGATTTTAACTTGATTTTAATGTGATTTGGCTTTCTAGTTTCTTCTATTCTCAAAAGTACAAGATGCTTTTTATGCTTTTAACTATATACATTAGCATTGCTGTTAGGATGCTTTTTAGTTAACTCACGTCAAAGGAGAGAGTGTAATGTGGTTAAATTAGGCCCGAGTGGAAACACAACGTTTTAAATGCTTATGGTTTTAGGTTGTCTTCTTTTATTAAACACGATAACATTTAACACACATTTTATTGTGTTCCTATGCAGGTTAATATTCTCTGAAAAAGCATTGATGGCATTGCCACTTCATAGGCATATTATCACAATACCTTGAACATTCTGTACAAGGGCTAAGTTCACTACGCAAAATATTGAAATTATTATTGTCTGTTCAGCAACAGAGCTATCACAATGGAAACAACAGTGGCAACCTAACTGGGACATCGGCATGGCAACATAATTGATGTTTATTATCTAAACGCCATCCCTTCCTAGTTTAGTTAGAGGAGCATTTCGCTGGCACTGATAGGTTGTCACATGCTGGAATTCCAGCCCAGCTTACTATTGATTGAATCACTCATGTTGTTTGAAAGATTTATTCTACAGAGAGATATCTGTGATCGAAAACTTTCCTAAGAATGCATTCCATGTGAACGCTTGCAGAGGATAATGGATAATCGAAGCCTGAGCTTATTTTATAGACATGCGCTGGTTCTGGGGCAGAGACACAGGGCATGGGCTGTGTGGTTAAGAGAAATTTCATGAAACCTAAAATAATTAATTCCTTCAAGGTTGCCTGTCTTTGAGATTGATTATAGTGACAGTAAGCGACTGGACTCAAGACACAGCAGACTGTTGAGATTGATGTTAGTTTTCTTTAGTCAGTTGTTGCAAGGTCCAGAAACTTCAGAAATTTAGCCAGAAGCTGTACATCTTTTCTGTGCAGGCAGTTGTCCAGGGCTCATTTGGAGTATCTGATTCTTAGGTGAATAAAACAGGGGCACAAGAATTTCCTTTTGAGGTCTAAGAGAAGGAAGGCATTGATAAATTACGTGCTTTTATGATTTTAATCTACTGACACACCCCTACAGCATGCACAGGCTTCTTTAAATTTCCATGGTTGGGTGGTCTTAAGTGGTAAAAGAAAAAATCTACATCTGATTGTTGGACTTGGCCCTTAAGGCAGGTTCACCCCTAATCTTTTTGCTTTAGATCTGTGATATGCGTGGATGATTTTCTGGTCTGTGCGCACTTTTTCTCTGTGTCCCAGAGTAAAGTGCGTGCATGTAGTTAGGCTGGCCTGCTCTCCCATAGGGATGCATGGGGAATGTCTGTGTCCCTAGTCGTTCCTGATTTGTGGGGAGTGCATGCTCGAATTTGGTATGTGCGAGTTCGTGAGAATGAATGTTTCGCAATGGTGTATGTGGTATGTGTGTGTCATGTGTAGAAATGCCATTTCTAGGACTTGGCATATTACTGTAAAATATGTCTGCAGTGTGATTGGCTGGTGCTGGCTAGTGAGCCTGGCTCCAGGAAGGCTGGATGGGTCTGCCCGGTGGTGAGTGTGAGATTAGCATGCTTGATGGCTTGGGAGGAGTGCACCTGGTCCCTGATGGGCCTGGACTTTCCCCAGACAATGCTGGCTCCACCCCCTGTAGTGCGACTGATGGCCCTAGCCCTGCCAGTGAATAGAGAGGGTGGTTGAGGTAAACAGAGTACTTCAAAACCAGCTGCGACTGGTTTTCCCCCAACTTGCACCCTGAGACAAAGGGGTTTTTGTGTATAAGAAGGGGCTGTGTCCCCATACAATTTGTTCTTTTGGATTTCTTCCAGGATCCTTGCCAGAGGGGGCTGTTGCTGCTGCTGGGGCCAAGAGGACCGCCACTTGGCTGTCTCCCTGCCTGGAGACCCAGTGTGCTGGCTCTGGCCCTGCCTTGCCCTTCTTCCTGCCTCCAGACCCTGCTGGAGCTTTGCTTTGCCTGGAGGCGCCCTGACTTTGATTTATAGCGCTAGGCGCGCTTTGTTTCCTTGAAGCGCCGAGCGCGCTTTCCTTGGCGATTGAGAGCGCTGTGCCTTGCTCCCAGAGCGCTTGGGAGCGCTTTATCGACATTGCCGGTGCCCACCCGGCTTTGGAGCGATCTGCCGATTTTCGAAGTAGCGAGTGCCACCTCACTTTATCTTTTAATCTAAGGCCGGTGCCACCGGGCATTGCCCCGTTGTGCTTTTATTTATCTCAAGCCGGAGCCCACCCGGCATTGCCCCGTACTTGGATTTTGTAATTACCTCGAGGGAGCCCACTCCTCGGGTACTGAGAGCCCGCCTGCCTGCCTGGTATGAGCCGCCGCGCTGCCCGCGGCGACCCGGAAGTCTTTGGCCGAACGGCTAATCGCTGCGCGGCCCCCTCGAGGCCGACCGGAAGTCCCGCCCCGCAGCCGAGCAGCGCGAAGGAGGAAGCAGCCGGCTCTGCCCTCGAGCCTCCCGGAGTGAAAGGGAGCCCCGCGCCGACCAGAAGAAGAGACGCATCCTGCCCAGCGAGACCTGGTGAGTGCGGGGGCGTTTCTCTGTGTGACCCGAGCGGCCCCAGTTGGCAGAGGGCCGCTCCCCCGACGCCCACATTCTTGTTGTGTGGAGCCCCGAGGCTCCTGGGGGGCAATTTGTTCTTTGAGCCCCGAGTGGCTCTCCAGTTGTTCTGGGGTCCCCCGAGAGGGGCCCCCCCTGGCCACATTAGCGACGAGCCCTGAGAGGCTCAGGGCATTACCTGTTCTCGAGTCCCCCGTGAGGGACTCCAACGTGGCCACAATATTGATTTAGGAGCCCCGAGTCTCCTGGCCGCCATTTATCCATTTCGAGCCCGGCGACGCTCATTGCCCACATCGTATTTAGAGCCCTGAGAGAGGCTCTGGGGCATTTTGATAATTCTGAGAGCGCTGAAGCTCTAATTGGCGCATTTGTTCAGCGAGCCCTGAGAGGCTCTAGGGGGGCACAGGCAGCTAGTTGGTTGTAGCCCCGAGGCTCCCACGCTGTGTCTCCCCACCTTGTCCTTGAGCCCTCCTGGCTTCAACGTTGCCCTAACTTTTCCTGCATCAGTTGCCCAGCACTTTGTGGGCAACTGCTACGTTTAGGTTTGTGTGCTGTGCTGCCTGCGCAGCTTCCCTTACACTGAGACTCAGGGCACTCCGCCCCTTTCGAGGCCAGTTGGCCTGAGGGACATTTTGAGTGTTGTGCTATGTGCACCCCGTGCATTGTAATTTCTTGCTATGTGATTCTTGTGCAAAATGTTCTAATCTGCACCTCTGTGTTTAATACCTCATGTGCAATTGTTGACATCCCACTTTAGGTGTATCCACTCTGCTAAATGTGACCTGCATAGAGGATTGGTGATGTCCCATTTTATGTTTATCCACTTTGCTAAATGTGACCTGCATAGAGGATTGTTGATGTCCCATTTTATGTTTAGGTTTCCTTCCCTTTGCTAAGAGTGAATTGCTTAGGTGTTGGTATTCCTTCCTTAGGTCCTGATGGGAAGGTCCTAGTTACCTGCGTGATTGCCTACAGTGTTTTAGGGTTGCGTAGGAGGTCTTTACTCTGTTCCAGTGATTACTGGATGTGTGTTGCATTTACAATTTTGGTGCTAATCATTCTATGTTTATGTCCTAAGTGTATACCTACCAGTATTATTATTCAACAAGTGCCTACCCCTGGCAGTGGTCCATGTGGCCCTGTCCTGTACATAATTTCCCTTGTAAATTCTGCCCGTGCCTCTGGCACATTGTACAGTTTGCGTGTGTTATCTAATGTGTTGTTTATTATAATACAAAGGCTATTTTTTATATATATCCTTGTGTGGAGTTTTTCTTTGTGGTGGGCCTTGGGTGATGTTGCTGGGGTGCGTGCGCAAATACTTAACTCATACCGCCTCCAAGTTTAGCCTAGACTGCTGGCGCCACGTTACCTAGAGGGCGAGTGGGGGTTACCTTGGTGTGTGACTCCCTTGCCCTGACTTTAGAAATGGCGATCCCTGACTGACCTCGACGCGAGTCTTGGCCAGCCACGGTCCCGTTTCTAACATTGGCGGCAAGCGGTGAGGATAAGGATTTGTGTTTGCGTTGTACCACAGTGGCGACAGGCCACACTTCAAAGCTCTGCATTTTTTAGATAACCGCATTTTGGGGATTATTGTTTTTTAGGGAAGTTCAGTTTTGCTTCTCCTGAAAGGTGGCATTTTGTATTTTGTCCAGTACCTTGTTCCCCGCCCTGCTCCCAGAGTTTGGTACCTGTGTCGCTAGTGGTCAGGTTGAGAAAATCAGGGGTGGTAGAAAATGCCTTACCAGTCCGAGGGTTGTGTGTGAGTGAGTGTGTGTTACGCTGGACAGTGGAGTGCAAGTTCTCTAGGAATCTTGCTGAATTTTGTTGATTGTATTCTCCTGTTTAGCTCAGACCCCCAGGTTCCCTGTGTCAAACTTTTCCCGAGAACGTTCCCCAAAATGGAGCCAGTTTTTGATCTCTGTAGTCTGTTTAGGTACAATAGATTAGAGCTGGTCAGATTCTGCGAAAAGGGAGGCATAGAGGTATTTGAGTTGGATACTCAGTCCCAGCTAAGGGACAGCCTGATCCTGTGGCAAAAGGATCAGTGGGATCGTGAGCACAGAGAGAGAGATAGGGCCCGGGCCGCACGCCATGAGGGTGGTGAGTCTGTGGGGAGCCCTGAAGATTCTGTTGATGAATGTGAGTTGGATGGTGATGACAGTGGATGGATGTCAGCAGAGAGTGAGGACCCCATAGATAGGAAGTCCCTTGCTGGGTCCATTGTCAGTACCAGCGCCCCATCCCTTTCCCTGCCCCCAGAGGAGTGGTTGGATAGGAAGGAAGAGAGGGAGCATCAGCTAGCGATGGAACAGCTCAGGTTGGAGCATGCCAAGCTAGTGGCTGAGAGGGCCTTGTTCAGGGAGAAGGTAGCCCAAGAGAGTAGGTTACCCCCTGAGTGCATTTGTAATTGTCTGGATTCCCCAGGGAGGGTGGAGTCCAGTGGTGGCAGCTTTTTAAGTGTTGGTGTTGACAGTCCCACTCCCAGTTCCCAGAGCATGGTTCCTGTTTCTCCAGAGGAGGAGAATAGGTTGAGGTTTAGGAACCTTAGAAAACCGTCTCACCAGAAATGGAAGTATTTTGTGGATGACTGTTCAGATGCAATGGGAGTGGCTGAAGGCTAACTCGGACGATGAGGTGGTGAATATGTTCCTCAAAGAGCAGTTGCTCAGTGTTGTTTGTCCAGAGTTGCGCACCTGAGGAAGTTGAAGTGTTTTTGTCCTTGGGACCTTGCAAATGAAGCAGAGCGCTGGGAGAGTGCAAGAGGTTCCTCAGCGCCGCTAGTGAGTGATTCCAATAATAGTGGGTCAGGTTTTCTCCAACCCAGTGTGGTGGAGGAGGGTGAGAGTAGCCCAGCTAGGTCTCAGTATAGTGAGGAGGGTGTAGGGGCTTGCTGTCTGTCTCAGTGGAGCGGAAGTGAGTGTGAGACCGAGAGTCCCCAGATGCCCGAAACCCTGCCTCAGAGCCTGGATTGTTTCTTTAGGGAACACCAGGGTGGGGACCTATGCTTACCTGTTAGTCCACTTGAGGGAGATCTCCTAGTGTGTGGAGGACCTGAAGCATCAGTGAGCGGAGCTTCTATAGTGGTGGAGTCTGGTAGTACTGCTCCAGTAGGGAGAGTACAGAAGTCCAGTGAGAGGAGTGATTGGGGGATAGGATGCGAGTCCCCAGAAGTCCTGGAGTGCCAGGCAGTGATTCCACCAAAGGTTCTAGACCGGAGGTTGGAGGTCCAGGTTCAGGGTTTGCCTGACCTGAAGGGTGGGAACACTGTAATCAGTGTCCTAACCAGTTCTTTCTCCAGAGTTACCACCCCGGGTGGGAGGGAGCAGGACTCTGGAAGGGGGTACAGAGGGTGCGAAAGCCCACCTCTGGCCCCGGTACCACCTGAGGAGTTAAACCCTAGGTTGGGAGAATGGTATTTAGAGGGTACCCCTCGCAGGAGGAGGAGGAACCCTAGGAGAAGAGGTAAGGGGAGGAGAGCCTTCCCTGAGACTCCTGGCCCACCTAAGGTTGTAGACCCTAGGCTGGAGAACCAGTGGCAGTCTAGCCCTGTCTTGCAGACAGGAAGAGTGGAGAATGGCTGTTATGTGCCAGGGGTTACTACCCCCCACTTGGTGAGTTGGCAGGAACCAGTGGCACCTGGGTGGCCTAGGGCCTGGTCCTGGCCGAGGGCAGCTGGAGAGTACCAGTGGGGTAATCCAGTGAGTCCCTACCATAGTTTTAGAAAGAACCCCAGGGGTTCACAGTGGCGTAAAACAGGAGGGTGTCCCTGCAGTTGCGGGCCCGCATCCGTGTTTTATCGCTTCAAGCAGGGAAGTCCATCACTGTGGTGATTGGTCTGCCCTGCGTTTTGGCTGGAAGGGGGTTGTGTTGGACTTGGCCCTTAAGGCAGGTTCACCCCTAATCTTTCTGCTTTAGATCTGTGATATGCTTGGATGATTTTCTGGTCTGTGCACACTTTTTCTCTGTGTCCCAGAGTAAAGTGCTTGCATGTAGTTAGGCTGGCCTGCTCTCCCATAGGGATGCATGGGGAATGTCTGTGTCCCTAGTAGTTCCTGATGTGTGGGGAGTGCATGCTCGAATTTGGTATGTGCGAGTTCGTGAGAATGAATGCTTCGCAATGGTGTATGTGGTATGTGTGTGTCATCATGTGTAGAAATGCCATTTCTAGGACTTGGCATATTACTATAAAATATGTCTGCAGTGTGATTGGCTGGAGCTGGCTGGTGAGCCTGGCTCCAGGAAGGCTGGATGGGTCTGCCCGGTGGTGAGTGTGAGATTAGCATGCTTGATGGCTTGGGAGGAGTGCACCTGGTCCCTGATGGGCCTGGACTTTCCCCAGACAATGCTGGCTCCACCCCCTGTAGTGCGACTGATGGCCCTAGCCCTGCCAGTGAATAGAGAGGGTGGTTGAGGTAAACAAAGTACTTCAAAACCAGCTGTGACTGGTTTTCCCCCACCCTGCACCCTGAGACAAAGGGGTTTTTCTGTATAAGAAGGGGCGGTGTCCCCATACAATTTGTTCTTTTGGATTTCTTCCAGGATCCTTGCCAGAGGGGGCTGTTGCTGCTGCTGGGGCCAAGAGGACCGCCACTTGGCTGTCTCCCTGCCTGGAGACCCAGTGTGCTGGCTCTGGCCCTGCCTTGCCCCTCTGCCTGCCTCCAGACCCTGCTGGAGCTTTGCTGTGCCTAGAGGCGCCCTGACTTTGATTTATAGCGCTAGGCGCGCTTTGTTTCCTTGAAGCGCCGAGCGCGCTTTCCTTGGCGCTTGAGAGCGCTGTGCCTTGCTCCCAGAGCGCTTGGGAGTGTTTTATCGACATTGCCGGTGCCCACCCGGCTTTGGAGCGATCTGCCGATTTTCGAAGTAGCGAGTGCCACCTCGCTTTATCTTTTAATCTAAGGCCGGTGCCACCCGGCATTGCCCCGTTGTGCTTTTATTATCTCAAGCCGGAGCCCACCCGGCATTGCCCCGTACTTGGATTTTGTAATTACCTCGAGGGAGCCCACTCCTCGGGTACTGAGAGCCTGCCTGCCTGCCTGGTACGAGCCGCCGCGCTGCCCGCGGCGACCCGGAAGTCTTTGGCCGACCGGCCAATCGCTGCGCGGCCCCCTCGAGGCCGACCGGAAGTCCCGCCCCGCAGCCGAGCAGCGCGAAGGAGGAAGCAGCCGGCTCTGCCCTCGAGCCTCCCGGAGTGAAAGGGAGCCCCGCGCCGACCAGAAGAGGAGACGCATCTGGCCCAGCAAGACCCGGTGAGTGCGGGGGCGTTTCTCTGTGTGACCCGAGCGGCCCCAGTTGGCAGAGGGCCGCTCCCCCGACGCCCACATTCTTGTTGTGTGGAGCCCCGAGGCTCCTGGGGGGCAATTTGTTCTTTGAGCCCCGAGTGGCTCTCCAGTTGTTCTGGGGTCCCCCGAGAGGGGCCCCCCCTGGCCACATTAGCGACGAGCCCTGAGAGGCTCAGGGCATTACCTGTTCTCGAGTCCCCCGTGAGGGACTCCAACGTGGCCACAATATTGATTTAGGAGCCCCGAGGCTCCTGGGGGCCATTTATCCATTTCGAGCCCGGCGAGGCTCATTGCCCACATCGGATTTAGAGCCCTGAGAGAGGCTCTGGGGCATTTTGATCATTCTGAGAGCGCTGAAGCTCTAATTGGCGCATTTGTTCAGCGAGCCCTGAGAGGCTCTAGGGGGACACAGGCAGCTAGTTGGTTGTAGCCCCGAGGCTCCCACGCTGTGTCTCCCCACCTTGTCCTTGAGCGCTCCTGGCTTCAACGTTGCCCTAACTTTTCCTGCATCAGTTGCCCAGCACTTTGTGGGCAACTGCTACGTTTAGGTTTGTGTGCTGTGCTGCCTGCGCAGCTTCCCTGACACTGAGACTCAGGGCACTCCGCCCCTTTCGAGGCCAGTTGGCCTGAGGGACATTTTGAGTGTTGTGCTATGTGCACCCCGTGCATTGTAATTTCTTGCTATGTGATTCTTGCGCAAAATGTTCTAATCTGCACCTCTGTGTTTAATACCTCATGTGCAATTGTTGACATCCCACTTTAGGTGTATCCACTCTGCTAAATGTGACCTGCATAGAGGATTGGTGATGTCCCATTTTATGTTTATCCACTTTGCTAAATGTGACCTGCATAGAGGATTGTTGATGTCCCATTTTATGTTTAGGTTTCCTTCCCTTTGCTAAGAGTGAATTGCTTAGGTGTTGGTACTCCTTCCTTAGGTCCTGATGAGAAGGTCCTAGTTACCTGCGTGATTGCCTACAGTGTTTTAGGGTTGCGTAGGAGGTCTTTACTCTGTTCCAGTTATCACTGGATGTTTGTTGCATTTACAATTTTGGTGCTAATCATTCTATGTTTATGTCCTAAGTGTATACCTACCAGTATTATTTTCCAACAAGTGCCTATCCCTGGCAGTGGTCCCTGTGGCCCTGTCCTGTACATAATTTCCCTTGTAAATTCTGCCCGTGCCTCTGGCACATTGTACAGTTTGCGTGTGTTATCTAATGTGTTGTTTATTATAATACAAAGGCTATTTCTTATATATATCCTTGTGTGGAGTTTTTCTTTGTGGTGGGCCTTGGGTGTTGTTGCTGGGGTGCGTGCGCAAATACTTAACTCATACCGCCTCCAAGTTTGGCCTAGACTGCTCGCGCCACAATACCTAGAGGGCGAGTGGGGGTTACCTTGGTGTGTGACTCCCTTGCCCTGACTTTAGAAATGGCGATCCCTGACTGACCTTGACGCGAGTCTTGGCCAGCCAGGGTCCCGTTTCTAACACTGATGAATTTCTGGTGTGTAAAATGTTTCAGACTGATAGAAAGGTATAGGTGTTGGGAAAGTGATGTGAAAAAGGCAATAGTAACTGTGTTCTTGCTAGGTTTGTAAGGACCTCAAAGTTGGTTCTCAAACAAACATTCTTGGCAGCTACTTTGGACGGTGTTTATGAGAGGGTATAATCTGGTCTGGAATCCCTCAGGCACTTTGGGAGATTTTTCAAGAGCTTCTTGAGGTGGCACATCCCACTTGGTTGATGGATTTTAGGAAAGGTTACTAGTTCTTTACAAATCAGGCTATTTAGGGGCTTGTTGATTGCCCTTTGCAGCCTCCGGTAGTAGTTCATGAAGCTGAGATCAGCTAGTGAGGTTATAGTCAATATGCCAAACTGAAGTCTCAGCTGGGTAATGGGCGTGGTTTTTGGCATAGCTAATAGAGCCATAATTGCTCTTTAATAAAGCCTCTGAAGGCTCTTGTGAAGTTGAAGAGGCCAGATGGGAGAGCCTTATAAAAGTGCTGGGACCACTTTAGTTTTAAGAATGTACATAATATAAAAGCCTTTTGAGCATTTCAGTTGTTCAGAGATGCGCCACAATTGGTTTTGCAAGAAGGATCGACTGAAAGACAAGGTTTTGTGTTGGTGGCCAAATTTGTATTTATCATCTATCCAAACCTCTAAATTATGGTATGCCCCTGTTGATATGGACTGATTGTTGACACTCCACGAGTAAGTAAGGTCTTTCAAGCCCAATTAGGGGCCTTTGGAGACATATGTTTGTTAGGTCAAGCAATAAGGTTTCATTGGAATATTGTAATAAGGCCACACGCTGACCAATTAGTCTTGGTAGATAAGTACTCAGGTTGGTAAAAGATGGAAATAGGTCAGTAGTGTAACAGTTGAGAAGAGTTGGAGACAATAAACAGCCTTTGTGGTTGGTTGTAATCTTCTTTGAAATTGTGGACCCAGTGCCCAGCGTTCAGGTATAGCAAATTATTTGCCCTTAATAGCTGATCTGGAATTCTCCATGCTTGCAATTTTGCCCATAGGGTGCCATGGTTCACTTTGTCACATGCCACTCTGTAATCCAGGAAGCAGGCATAGAGAGACACATTTTGTTGTATGGCCTTATTTTCAAGCGGGCTCATTCCAAAAATGTTGTTGAGGGGTTCACAGCCTTTCCTAATCCTCATCTTGAATTTTGGGACAATGTTCAGATTAAAGACCCAGTCTTGAAATTCTTTTAAAAGTATCCCTGCAAAGGTGTTTGCCTCGACATCCAATAGGGCCCTTCTTCTGAATGGATTGAAGAACTGAGCCTCCCTTACCAGTTGGCAGTGGTTATGTTATTGGATAATGCCTGAGTACAGAGTGGAGTGAGCCAGAAAGCTAAATCTTGCTTGAACACTGCCATGGGGACTACATTTGAGCAAGGAGTGCTGTTTTGTATGACCATAGTGTGTGTTATCACTGGTGGAGCGAAATGCAGCATTTTGAATGTGTACCTGCTTGATTTATGTCCGGGATCTGCCAGATAAGCTCAGATGTATATTTGGAATGTCGGTGGAAGGAAAGCATTTGAAGTTATTTGTTGAGGATTAGGAATAGTAGTGGTTTGGCACATAAACATCTCAGGTTTATCAATTGAGTCAACTGTCTGCTCGGATAAGATTGAGGTATGGGAATTATGCTCCACAATGCCTAGCAATCTTCAGTATGATTCCCTTTATTGATGTCAAACTTCGATCTGCTTCTCTCTTACTGCCCAGCAGATCTCCCAGACTCTGACTGCCAGGTAATTGCACTTGCTCAGTGGGGCTGACTCCTCCGTTGTGCATTCCGCCTGTATTTAGCTCACTGTATTGTCTACTTCATTGCAATATGTCACCTGTAAGTGTATATCATAGCCCTATTATTTATTTAGCCGCTCTGCTCAGCTAGTCTTATTTGTTACTATTGCATTTTTGCTTGCTGTGTTTGTCACCTCATTGTCTATGTAACCTTGCTTTTACTACTTTTTCTGAGCTTCACTGGTATTTTCTCTGTTGTCAACATGCTATTTTTTGTACATTTATTCCCCAAGAGCTGGCTTACCATGCTGCACGCTCCTTTCCTACTGCTCCTACTTCTCGCCAGCCGGAGCCCCACCAAGGACCTACTTAATGGAGGCCACAGCACCAAAGGCAATCCCTACTACACACGTCCGCACCTGGAAAATGCCCTTTGCCCAGGGCCAGTAACCCTGGCCCGCCTACCACACACAGGTACTCTGCCGCCGATGTTGTAACTATACCTGCTGCCTTGCATCTCCTTGATCCACAGCAGGACTTTTTACCTGCCACCTTTGCTGCTTTGCCTGCAACTCAGGAACTCTTGCCATCTAGAAAAACCCTCACCATACCCACCTCACTGAACAGGACCAACCAGGAACTACTCCACTGCCTCCTGCTCAATGCTCAATGCCCAATCACTCCAAAAACACACCACCAAAATCTGTGACACCATCCTGACCACTGACTTTCTCTTCATCACAGAAACCTGGCTCAACCCCCTCATCCACCCCAACATCGATTCGTCACCAGGATCCTAATGGCTACAATATTACACACCATGACTGCACCAACAAAGAATGGAGGCGGGATCACCATCATCCACAAAGAGGCCATCTGCTGCACCCCCATTGAATGCGGAACTGCAACAATCATGCAACACCTCATCTTCAAGCTCCACACCAATGGCAGAATCACCATCAGAGGTGTACTTGCCTACAGACCCCCCAGGTACAGGGGTTCTGCAACACCTAATTTCATCATCTCTCTCGCCATTGACTCCAAGCACTACTTCTTTCTAGGGGACCTCAACTTCTACCCTGATTACCGCAAAGACACAAATACTGCCAACCCGATCTCCGCTACAAGCAGCAGAGTAAAGTGAAGCAGCCATTTAGGTTTATCAGGCCCTCATCAAATAATAGCATCCAAGATTGAAAAGTCAGCTGTATGTTCTGATGATTTGGGGATATTGTGAAGAAAAGTGTTTAATTCATCAGCTGTAGGAGAGAATTCTGAAGAACATAGTTTAGTATAATATTGTAAAAAGCAAACCTAATGATCTAAAAAAGGGGTCTATTAGTTGATTACAATCACCTCTAGGCATGGGCGAATTTTGCGCATTCGCAATTTGCGAATTTGCGAATTTTGCGAATTCGCAATCCGCAAAATCCGCAAACTTGGGGATTTGCAGGTTTTGCGGATTGTGTGGGGAATGGCCGGGCGGAAAAACGGTGCACATCGCTAGTGTGAGCGCAGGGGCAAACGGGCGAGGCTTATATGCGAGTTCACATGCCTCTTGTGTGCATAAAAGGACAGGCACGGATTAGAGAAGCTCGTGGTCACAGGAACTGCACAGGGATTGAGCTTGTGAAAGTCAATAATGCAAAGGCTTCCATCAAGCATCATAGCTACTTTTGGACGATAGATATGGGAAGAACGCACACCTGCCCAGCCTCGACAAAACTCACATTTTTGGGGGGCTGATTAACTTTGCCATCACACCAAAAAGCGCCGGGATCCCTCGAGTGAGCTGTCCATCAAGTGGGTAAAGGGCGCGAAGACGGTGCACACACCACTAGTGTGTGGAGAGGGGCCAAACGGACGGGGCTTATATGCGAGTTCACATGCCTCTTGTGTGTATAAAAGGACAGGCATGGATCAGAGAAGCTCGTGTTCACAGGAACTGCACAGGGATTGAGCTTGTGAAAGTCAATTATGCAAAGGCCTCCATCAAGCATCATAGCTAATTTTCGACGATAGATATGGGGAGAGTGCACACCTACCCAGCCTTGACAAAACACACATTTTTGGGGGGGCTGATTAACTTTGCCATCACACCAAAGAGCGCCGGGGTCCCTCGAGTGAGCTGTCCATCAAGTGGGTAAAGGGCCCGAAGACGGTGCACACACCACTAGTGTGTGGGGTGGGGCCAAATGGACGGGGCTTATATGCGAGTTCACATGCCTCTTGTGTGTATAAAAGGACAGGCACGGATCAGAGATGCTCGTGGTCACAGGAACTGGACAGGGATTGAGCTTGTGAAAGTCAATTATGCAAAGGCCTTCATCAAGCATCATAGCTAATTTTCGACGATAGATATGGGGAGAGCGCACACCTACCCAGCCTCGACAAAACACACATCATCCTAACTAACTATTTTAGGATGGTGCCGGAAAGCTGCTAACGCATCCTAAAATAGTTACTAAATTAGCTTCATCAGGAAGCACTAATAGATAAAATAAAGTAGGTGCTTGAGCACCTGCTTTATTTTATCTATTAGTGCTTCCTGTTGAAGCTAAATTAGTAACTATTTTAGGATGGCGCTGGCAGCTTGCCGGCACCATCCTAAAATAGTTAAAAGTTCAACAGGCTTCAACTTTTGCCCCCGAAATCCGCTGCTCATGGATCTTGCGGATTTTCAGTAAATTCACGGGAGTTCGCGGATCGCGGATTTACCGAAAATCCGCGAAATCCACGAGCGGAACAAATTTTCCGCTCATGATTAATCACCACCTACTATAAAATTATCCAAAGAACAAGCAGATAAAAGAGAGGAAAAATGGTCTGAGAAATGGGAGTCAATCCCTGTCGGGCCATAGACATTACATAGTTAGAGAGGAAAGTCAATCATTTTTTTAATTCAAATAATACTATATACCAGCATCATCCTTAGTTTCATTGAGCAACTGAAAATGCAAAGATGTATGCAACAGAATTAGAACCCAATTCTTGTTGTTAACAGCAGAGGAACTAAATACAGAGTGCACCCATTGTCTGCTCATCCATTCAATGTCATTGTCTTTGAACTGCGACTTCAGTAACAAGGTGAACTGACATTTTAATTTGGACAGATGCGTGAGTACCCACTGGTCGTTAAAAGGGTTTCAGAGACCTTTTACATTCCAGGAAACAGCACATAAATTTACTATAAAGAATATAAACAATAAATGATAACTTTATGAAACATGAATAAATTTGATTCAATATATAAGTGGAAGAATAAAAATGCTAACTGGAAAATAAAAGGAGAATACATGATTATGATTATGATGGTTAATGAGAGGGAGAAGGACTGAAGAAAAAACATTTTTTTTTACAGGGACACAAAATATTACTGAGAAGACAAAAAATCCCCAATTTGAACAAAAATGAAAAGACAGACGAAAAGTTGAAGGACTTTAGTCATAATCATCTTGGTAAAGGGAAAGCAACACATAATTAAAATGGAAAAAAAGGAACAAGACAGAAATGACCAGTCCATGAGGGAGCCAAGGAAGAGAATAAGTCCAAAACAAGTAGAGTCGGGGGCAGCCAGAAAATAGGAAACATGTAACATAGAAGATCTAAATTCAAAGATATAAGCAGTGATGTAGTTAGTAATGCATGTATTGTAACACTTAGAATTCTGTTTTTAAGTTAAAATGCTTGAATGTGGGGGTGGCCGTTGAATGTCTGCTTTTGATTTGTCATTCTGCGATGTTATCGTGATGATCACAACATTGTTGGGATTTTTAAAAAGTATTTAAAAAAAAATCTTTAACAATATAATGAACAACATTTTGGGCACTTGGGTGGCTCTGACAAGAGCCTTTGTGTTGAGAATTTGTATACGACAGTTACAGATAAGACTGTATGCAGAGTTTCAGGTTGCTAAGTAACACCCTCTTCCCTTCGTCTGTAAATTGAACTCCATCAGTTCTATAGATAAAACAGCTACACTCAAACTTTATGTAAAATATGTCTATATATGTGTTTGACACTTTGTCAAAAACACTTGGTATTCTATGTGTGCCCTCAGCGTTCGCAAAGTCGTCGCAAAAACAAAAAATATCTTGAAATGAGATGATAATATACTTTTTAAATAAATAGATGACAAATACAACAATAAGTGGTGTACCATGCATATGAAATGTTCAATATCTAATTATAGAAATAAAATACAAGGATGTTATAGTTAAGAAATATAATTAAAGAAACTCACAGAAAAAAGTTGCAGGGATGTTATAGTTAGGAAATAGACATACAAAACCATAGAAATTAACTGAAAAAGACCAAAGGTTACAGAGACATTATAGGTAAGCTGAAATTTCAGTCATACAAAATCAGAGAAATTCAGCAGTTATAGTTAGCTGAGCTAACTGTAACTTCTGCCCGCAATGCACAGCTTATGACCCCACATATTAAATCACTCAATACATGGTCACTGACATCACTGATGACATCTCAAATGACATCCCCATATAACCTTTCATAACCCACTCCATCTTCCATGCTACCATTTTAAAAACCTATTCACACAACCATTCTAGTACTTATACAGCTACTCACTGATTGCTAGGGCAACACACTCCACTCACTCACCCATACAGCTATTTATAGATTAACAAACTCCACTCACTCACCCATACAGCCACTCACACACCTACTCACTCACTATTACAGCCACTGAAATGTCCACTCACAACCGAATCAGTCATCCATAGAGTTATTCAAACAACTGTTCACTCACCTATATAGTCAATCACACAGCCAATTACTCACCCATACAGTTATACACAGCTATACACGGGGCTGCTGCAGGTAAGAGGGGTGGGGTGGTGGGGCCGGATGAGGGGGGATTTTGAAAGACGATGAGGATGGAACATCAAATAAATATTTAATTTTCTAAGAAAGCTTACCAAAGAAAGTGACAAAATTCATTTGCATACCTTCCCAAATTCACATTGAAAGTGGACGAGCACCAAATAACTTTCATCATATCCAGTGGTGCGTTGATTAATCTCATTGCAGTGCAAAAGTTTAACAGCGTATCCCCTGTACCTTGCCTCACTCTGTCAACCATGATGGTATATACCTGGGCCGCTTTTAAGCCATTGCAAAGCAAAGGGTCATTCACAGCGATAATGCGACCCAAAAAGACATTGGTGCAAGCCACAATTCATTTTCTACAAAGGAGTTAGTGTAGTGCCTGTATGTTCACTGTTGCCGTGGCTGACATTTGGTTGATATCTCTGAACTACAACCTCTGTGCTCAGTCTGGGATCATATGCTGATTTCGGTCTTTGTTCTATGGCCTAGGAAAACTCAAAAACATGAAAGCACAGCTTCATATCAAGGAAGTCATTTGTCCTGTTAATCAATACACAGTGGTAGGCAACGCATTTCATCCTCTCTGACTTCTTTCGTGCTTACAATTAAATTCTTCTCAATTTGACTAGATGGTATAGTTCTGTTGAATCCTCTATCTATGGTCATATATAGCACCTTTTTTTTATATATTCCCAAATTAAGGTGCGTCCGCCTAGTCGTTTGTCATACAACCGTAATTTAAAAGGAGCTAAAAAATGTCATCATCTACAATGTGCAGAGTAAACGTTCCACTGCAGTTGGTGGCGTCCTAGGGTTCCAGGACAGATTTCCTAGTTTCTTCAGACACAATGTGATAAGTGGCCTTATATCACATCGTAAACCCTGTGCTTTTCTGAACCCCTAATTGATAGAAAATGATTTGATCCGTACAATATTGGGAGCATTGACCTATTTGCCAGTAAGGGGGGGGGGGGTAGGGGCTTGGGTGGGAAAGGGGAGGGGGGGTGCAGGGCACGGTACGGCAGCAAAAGTTGGAATCTCTCACAGAAAAAGAGGTGGGAGAGAAGGGGTATAGGGCTTGGTGTTTGGGGCTTGAAGGAAGGAAGGCACTATTTGGTGGTTGGCACAAAGTAAAAAAATTAAGAAATAATGGAAAAATAAATATGGTTAATAAATGTACGAGTTTATATGGTAATAACCTAAGAATGTATATATGGGGACTAGATGTAAATGTAAATGTAAATGTATTGGCATTTATATAGCGCACTACTTACCCGTAGGGTCCCAAGGCGCTTCGACCGCTGCGAAACCCTTCCTGGCTTCCCTGAGAGATGGTCCCTTAATGGGTATCTCCCACCAGGCATCCCCGGCGGTCTGGTGGGGCCGTTAGTGAAGATGAGGCAAGCTAATGCCCAGAGTTGCCGAGTGTGATCGCTGATCAGAGTGGGCACCGAGGCGAGAGAATTATCGAGTCCGCTGACCCTGGTCCAGAAACCTGCCGCGCCGGGAATCGAACCCTGGTCCCGGCCCGTCCTCTGCTCTCGGGTCTGCCGCCTCTAACCAGTGAGCCACACTACTTCACTTGGAATGTCTGCGGTTTAAATGATGCCCAGAAAAGGCTAAAGGTCTCAGTTGCATTAAGGCAAATGAATGTCGATTTTATTTTTTTACAGGAAACACATGTCATGGCCTCGCAAGAACATTTTTTGGAACAGTTGGGTTTTCATGTTTTAGTAAACTTGCGGCAAGGTGTCAAAAAAGGGGGGTAGCTATATTATCTAGAAACAAAAATCTGTTAATGAGAAAAAAGGCACAGGATCAATGGGGGAGATGGGCAATGATCGAGTGTATGATAGATGGGGAGTGGACTACGCTAGTAACAGTATATGGATCAACCGAGGACGACCCTGAGATCTTCCAGTTCTTGGATGTGGAACTAGCTACCTGGACGCCTAGAATTATCTTGGCAGGGGATTTTAACATTAATGGCGCTGATGGCTTGGGGTTGGGTTCATTTGGTAAATATCAAGGTAGGAAGAGGAGAGTAAGTCAGGCGCTACAGAGTTTAGTAGCAAATAACGCTTTATCAGATGTCTGGGGAAAAAAACGGGCAGATAAAAAGGGTTTTACATACTATTCCGCCCCACACCAAATTTGTGTAAGATTGGACTACTTTTTTGTTTCAAGTACAGCTCTTTCGGACTCCTGCGGATCCTCAGCGATCATAATCCCCTCGTGCTTACAATAATTAAGCCAATAAATACTAGACAGCAAAGATTGTGGACTTTTGAAAGAGGGCTTCTACAAGAAGATAAATATGTGGAACATATGAAAAAATGGATTAGGGAATTTTTCGAGATCAACAGGGGTAGTGCTGTTACAGGGGTTGTTTGGGATGCCTTTAAGGCGGGGGTACGGGGGAGACGTTGAGTTTTAATTCTTTCAAACGAAAGCAGGAGCAGCTGCGGAATATAGAAATAGTGGGGGCAGTACTTAAGGCTGAGGAGGAGCTGGAGAAGTGTGTCATGGCTGGAACCCCATTAGATACTGCTATGATAGAACTCCTGAAAGCTAAAGGGGAGGCAGAGGGAGATATTGCCAGAAAAGCTGTGAAAATATATACGACAAAAAGAGAGAGATGTCATGAATTCAGTGAGACAGTCGGGAGAACTCTGGCTATACGGACAAGGCAACAAGAGGCGTCGGGCACTGTGAGGGAGATCAGGGATACCGCGGGTAGGATTCATACAGATTCAGAAGAAATAAGGGAGGTCTTTAGAACGTTTTATGAGAAATTGTATGATCAACCAATAAAGGGAGATACCCGGGGAATTAGAGATTACTTACAGGACATTCCGGTAGTTAAGTTCACGGAGGAGGAGGCAGAAGGTTTGGAAGAGGATTGGCAGGTAGAAGAAATCAAGAATGCTATCTTGAACCTCCCCTCAGGGAAAGCAGCGGGCCCTGATCAAATCCCAATAGAGTTTTATAAAGTATTCTGGGGCACTCTAGAAGGGGATATAATTAAGACAATGCAGCAGGCACAGATAGGTGAATCTATCCCTAGATCATGGGGGGGTGCGGAAATCGCGATAATCCTGAAAAAAGGAAAGCCTCTGGAAGAACCTGGATCATATAGGCCCATCACCCTAATGAATACGGATACCAAGGTATTCTCTAAAGCGCTAGCAACAAGATATGCTAGGATAATAGATAAGGTGGTGAGCAAGAGTCAGCATGGCTTCATACCTGGAAGGGGCTCTACCCACCACACACGTAAGGTGATAACTCTATTTGATGCCACAGCAGTGTCAGGGGACCCGATGGCCGTTATGCTGTTAGACGCAGAAAAAGCATTTGATCGGGTCTCCTGGGACTACCTCTGGCACGTAATGGAAAGATCAGGTGTTAAAAAGCGATTTGTTAAAGCAATCCAGGCACTATATGTAGATCCAGTGGCTTCTGTGCGAGTGAATGCGGGGTCCACAGGACAATTTCGAATAAGGAGAGGTACGAGACAGGGATGCCCCTGCTCACCGCTATTATTCGCCATGTATATGGATCCACTGATCCGTTGAATAGAGATGTGTGAGCTAGTAACGCCATTGCCTACACGTATTGGCCATTGAAAGATATTAGCATACGCCGACGACGTTGCAGTGATCACACCGACCCCTATGGAGGCTATTGTCCAAGTTGAAATTGAGGCCCTGAGGTTTGGGCAGATTTCGGGCTATAAACTAAATACGGCCAAGACACAGATAATTAAAAACTGTCTTACTATTTGCTCAGATAGCCAAGTGATATATAAATAAGGGGGTTTACCCAAACATAGTCACTGGGACCTGGGTTCTGAAAGTACTAGGAGGAGGGGTCCCAGTGTGAACAAGGAATAATATATACAAGTCAAAAAAGATTATTTTTCAAAACAATGAGTTGATCCACACTGTTTTATTCACAATGGGATGTAGTATATGGAATATACAGTCAAATTAGCAAACACAGTTTTACGGTTGTACAGTGCCCCAAAGAGGGTGGGGGGGGGGGAATGGTGATAAAGTGAGCATGTGATAGTAAAGGGTATTGGTGACAGTAAAATCAGTCAATCAGAGTGAATATATTGACAGTTTGATACAAAACAAAATAGCGATAAACTCGGCGTATTTAATCAAGACAGCATACTTCACATGGTACAATCAATGTGAAAATGATGGCGTGAAGTTGTCAAACGGAAGGTGGTTGTCGACGTTTCGACCCTCTAACCAACGCAGGGTTTGATCATGCCCTTGCTGTGGGGTCTTCTTCAGGACAGAAGGGCAGGGGCGGGCAACCTGGTTAAGCGGTATAAGTGAAAATGTTAATATCATCGAGGGATAATATCCCTGTATAACCTTAAAAGAATTCCACAATGGTTGATTAGAGGAGGGATTATAAGTTAATTAGTTACTCCTCCAGTTAGGACATGTGGTGTCACAGTCGACCTTCAATTGATATGCCACGTTAGTTCACTTAGAAAGGGGAGGAAGACAAATCTAAAGATCGTACTTGGAATGGTGATTGAAGCGTTATGGTCAGAGAACTGGCACTTGGAGCGGTGGAGGCCACCTTAGTGATCAAGATACATTCTCGAAAATTAGGTAAATGGGGACCGGTATTATCACGATTGAGTATAAGAATCACAACATTAATTCTGTGAGTAGACCATCAATAGAAGTGCCACGTTGGTACATGTAGAATAGAGAGAATCTACATATAAACAGGTCGTGTTAAGAATGGTGATTAAGGCTTTAGGGTCAGAGACCCAGCACGTGAAGTGGTAAGGCCCACCTTAATAATCAAGATACATACTCAAAATGTAAGTTAATGGGGACCGGCATTGCACGATTATGTGTTCACATCAAAACATTAATTAAGATGGCTGTGTGTGAGGAGCAAGTCACATCAGCATGACCTGGACCGGCTTACCTGCTAATCGATTTGGAAACGTGAGTTAGCAGGAATATATGGCGGGCGGTCGAGCAATCGTCCCTGTAAGTGAAATAGCAACATAATCAACGTGGGTTCTTACATGCAAAGGGGCACAGAGAATCGTGCACGACTAACCCGATTATGGGCTTACCGTCAGTGGGTTGCTACCAGAACAAATCTGTCACCGAATCGCGGGTAAAATTATTTCCGTGATTCTGTTGAGAAAGAATAACAGAGGAAGCCACTTAGAACATATGGAGAGTACAACTCGTGGCGGGTTAGGAAGGGGATCTGGTTGTGCGCGAAACGCGGCAGTATACTCACGGGAGCCGAATGAATCGGGACCTGTAGACGCCGCTGAAACTCGCCGGATCGAGCCCGGTTTCCTGTTTAGTGAAGTAACCTCGGTAACAGTATCACGTGGTGCCTGACGCCCTCGTAGAACTCGAAAAAAGACTGGGATTGTACTGGTGTTGTCTAACGGCTGATTATTGGTAACAGCCCCTGATAGTAAATTAATAAATACACATACTGGTGTATCTTAGTACAATCCAGTGTGGATCTTATTCAAATTACGATAGATGGGTGTATACTGATATGTATATACTGGAACAAATCACCGATATACACCGTCGGGGCAATAATGCATGTAAAGAATGACCCAGACAAGAAAAGACATCTTCATGGGATCATGTACAGTGAATAATTGATACGGCAATGTGGACCAAGATGAGGTAAATATAGGATAAGATATGGAATCCGTTAGGTGTTAGTGGTATGTTTGACTATACAGGCATGTAAATAGCTTCTTTTCACTTTCTCAGGTGAGTATTCCAGGTGTCTTGTAAATAGTGGCCTGAGAAGAATGTCGTTACGTGACGATTGGATTAGCCACAGATGGTGAGCTGCCTGTTCTGAGAATCCGGTCGTTACATTTGGCGTCACAAACCATTTTCGATTGAAGGGTGCGGGTATTCCTTCGTGATTCTGTATGAGGGTCCGTTGGTTCTCGCCGTGAAGGGTTTTGTTTACATTTTATTGATTGTATTTTTCTTATTTGTTTTTGAGTTTTTATTGGGATCCTACGGTTCAGGAATCTTTCCGTAATTACAATAGCGATGATCAGACTAATCTGTTGCAGATTGATGTACAAGGTTGTAATCACAAATACCCTACTGAATCTGATTGGCCTGTTAATGAGAAGCCGTGGTATACTTTGAGAGATGCTTCTCAGCGACTAAAGGAGGAGGTTATGAAAACTGCTATCTTTCTAGGTACAGCGAACAGATTGATGGATGGTTTGCTTAAAACATCTGTCAGAAACAGAATAATTTGTTCTTCCCCTCCTGCGTATAAACAGGTGATGATGACTCTATTGATTAATCAGACTGGTAACACTTTGGCTGAAGTGATTGAGGCTGTGCGTGAACTTGGTGAGTTGGGTGAGTGGATTAAACCTGAACGACAGTCTCGACCGGAAGGTCACACTAATGATTTCCAATTTTCTAGACGTGACATGTTTCAAGCTCTTGTGAAGGATGGTGTAAAAGCTGATGACATTCATAATTTGCCGAATAATATACTGTGGGCTATGTTTCGCAAACGTGGCCTGGACAGGAGGGAAGGAGCTAGAAAGGTCCGTAAACAAGACTTTGACGTTAGCCGTTCTGATGGTAGTGGCGATGATACGTTGCCACGTCGAGAGAGAGGCAGAGAGAGAGAGAGAAAGAGAGAGAGAGAGAGAGAGAGAGTGGAGCAGGACACGAGACGACTCGTCCCATTCTAGAAGGGAGAGGGGTGAGAGAGATAGAAACGAGAGAAGAGATCAGTCTTCACGCAGGGATGAGAGAGAGAGAGATCGATTCCCAGAGGTGAGATTGAGAGACAAAAGATCACGATCCCTTGAACGGAGATCACAATATTTTTCAAATGACCAAAATCTTTTTCATGAAGAGAAAGGGTATGAACGAGAGGTGACATTACCCAAACAATATGAGAGTCTTTACCCTGATTTGTCTTGGGCGACAGAACACAGTAAACAAGACTAGGAAGTAGGTCAAGCTCCAGTTCAAAATTGGGCTCATAGAGACTACAGGCCTTATGTAGACATTGAGATTTATTGGAGACATCAAAATATACAGAGGGCCTGAGCATTAGTGGATACTGGAGGGGAAGCCACTCTAATTTCTGGAAATCCTAAAAAAGTTTAAAGGACAGGGTTACACGATTACTGGATTAGGTGGTAAAGAAACCCCCGCAGTACAAACTAAACTTGAAATGAGAATAGGTAGGAAAAGAGTATCATGTATTGGTGGTACCCCTCGATGAATATATAATTGGAATTGAAATTTTTGAAAGGCATGACATTGCATTTAGATGACGGATGTTATAAATTTGGACATAAGCATTATATATCAACAAAACCCGTGAGAGTCTGACGCTTAAAGATGCCTCCGATTAAAATTCCTCAAGCCACGAAGGTGGTTTCAATGAAACAATATCGTATTCCCGGTGGGCACGATGAAATCAGTGCTACCATTCAAAATCTGATTGACGCAGGAGTGGTAATTCCTATTACTTCGGCCTGGAACAATCAAGTTTGGCCGGTGCGCAAAAGTGATAATTCTTGGCGCATGACTGTTGATTATCGAGAATTAAACAAACATACTCCTTCTTTGACTGTTGCAGTCCCTGATGTTACTACTTTAATTGAAAGAATTCAGAAACATTCAGGCACATGGTATGCATCCATTGATATTGCTAATGCTTTCTTTTCTATTCCAATTGCTCCCGAATGTCAAGAACAATTCAGTTTTACATGGAATGGCCGTCAAATGACGTTTAGAAGTCTTCCCCAGGGCTATGTACACAGTCCGACAATTTGTCACAGAATAGTAGCAGAGCATTTAGATGAGGTGACAGTAGATTCAAAAATCCAGGTGTGTCATTACATTGATGATATACTAATTCAAGGTGAGACACAAGATCAGGTGCGAATACAGTTAGAACGAATTGTTGCACATTTACAAAGCAAGGGCTGGGAAATTAATTCTGATAAATTGCAGGGTCCAGCGCAACATGTGAAGTTCTTAGGTATTCATTGGCATGAAGGGAATCGTGAAGTAATTCCACAAGTAAAACAGAAATTTGCAGAATTTGCAGGCCCTAAAAACAGAAAAGAAGCCCAAAGGTTCATTGGTTTATTTGGCTTTTGGCGCCAACACATTCCACATTTGAGTCAGATTCTGGCCCCTTTGTACAAAGTTACACATAAAAAGAATGCGTTTGAGTGGAACAGAGCACAACAAGATGCGTTTGATTTGGCGAAAGAAGCGATTCAGCATGCTTTGGATTTGTGGCCAGTGCGTGATGGTGATGTGGATTTGAATGTATCTGTACAAGATATGTATGCAAATTGGAGTATATGGCAAAAGCAAGGTAAAACTAGAGTGCCTCTAGGTTTTTGGACTAAAAAGTTACCTGACGCTGGCGAGCGTTATACACCTTTTGAGAAACAGTTGCTTGCATGCTATTGGGCTCTGGTGGATACCGAGCAATTAACATTAGGACATGATGTGATTTTGAGACCAGAAATTCCAATAATGCAGTGGGTTTTGAGTTCGCCAAAAACTCATAGAATTGGCCATACTCAGGAGGTGAGTATCATAAAATGAAAGTAGTACATACAAGACCGGGCTCGTGTGGGCCCAAAAGGGGTTGCAATTTTGCATGAGAAAGTGGCGCAGGCGCCAATGGCAGAGAAAGGGAAGAGTTCTCCGTACCTATAGTACAGGAATCTCCAGTTAAGTGGGGTATGCCGTTCGATGATCTGTCCGTGGAGGATAGAAAACACGTATGGTTTACGGATGGTTCAGCCAGGTACATAGGAGAGAAGAAACATTGGAAAGCAATCTCGTATAATCCCACAACTCAGAAATTGTTGAGCACTACTGGTGAAGGGCAAAGTAGCCAATTTGCAGAATTATATGCTGTTTACCAAGTTCTAAAACAAGAATTGCCAGGAACATGTCATATTTTTACTGATTCATGATCGACTGCAAATGGGTTAGTAGTCTGGTTGCCTACATGGCAGTCCCATAATTGGATGGTTCATAACAAAACTATTTGGGGTAAGGAACTGTGGCAAGAGATTTGTGAGTTACTTCCTCAGAGTAATGTAACTGTGTTTCATGTTGATGCTCATATGCCTATTGATTAACTTGACAAGTTATTTAATAACATTGCAGATGAGAAATCTAAAATTTCTGAGGCAGTGGTGGACCGACAAAATTCTGATTTGGCGGGATTGGCGAAATGGGCCCACCAAAAAGCAGGACATTTTGGAGAGAAAATTACTAGCAGGTGGGCTACTGATAGAGGCGTTCATATTCCTCTTGATTTGATTAAAACGGCAATACTTCAATGCCCTATATGCCAACATTCCCGACAAAGAGAAGTCCCTAGAATAGTAAAAGGCCAGCTACATCAAGGTAAATCTCCCGCACAAATTTGGCAGATCGATTCTATCGGTCCTTTACCTATGAGCAAAAATTGCCAATATGTATGTACCGTTGTTGATACTTATAGCGGTTTTCTAATCGCTTTTCCATGCAAGAGAGCTACACAAGTAAATTACCATGAAAACATTGGATTTGATTACATTATATTATGGTACTCCACTTCAGGTGCAGTCTGACAATGCCTCCCATTTCAAAGGACGCCTATTACAAGATTATTGTGCAGAAAACAATATTGATTGGGTATTTCATATTCCTTATTACCCACAGGCCGCAGGTCTGAATGAGAGGATGAATGGGCTGTTAAAAGACCAGCTATGCAAACTGTCAGACGGTACCTTAAAGAACTGGAGAGATCATTTATCGGATGCTTTAATGATTTTGAATAACAGACCGTATTTGTATGCAAATTCTCCTTTAATGCATATATTTGCTCCTCATATTGATGTTCAACCTAATTCAGTTAAAAGCACAGTTTCTTATTGGGAAATCACCCCCGGAGCTTTGGCTCCACATAGAGCTACCCCTGGATCTGCAGGCTTAGACCTGCATTCTCTGAAAATGAATGTTCTGAAAATTAACAGTATTGTGATAATTGAAACAGGAATTGGTGTTCAAATACCAGCTGAACATTTTGGGCTGATTGCCCCGAGATTTGGTTTAGCTTTAAAAGGCATCCAGGTGCTTGGTGGAATAATTGACAGTGATTACCAACGAGAAATAAAAGTCATTGTATTGAACAGTGGCGATTCTGAGATCACAATCCAGAAAAATGATCGAATCGCTCAATTGGTCATTATGCCTGTTTTCAGTGGTGCGATTCAAAAGGGCACTGATCCAACTCTGTTAACAATTCGTGTAACTGGTGGATTTGGTTCAAGTGATAATCCTGGAGCTAGAGTGTGGGTGCAGTCGCCGAATAATCCCACTGAACAGGCCGAAATTATAGCAACAGGATCAGATAATACTGTTTTGGTCATGAGGCCAGGGCAGGAAAGCTGGGATATAGTCCCAGCTGATAAATGTTATCTGCGAGAATGAGTAATGCCTATTCTTTTTGTTGCAGATCATTGCCTGGATTGTTGCTGCCGGATGTGTCGTCGTTGGACTCCCTTTGGTCTGCTGCGACGAGAGTCAAGAGAACGCGCAGGACCGGATCAATGACAGACCACATCGTTCTATTGCTTTGTGGGATATCACTACTAACTTTTGGACGCATTTATCTAAAACCATTACTAACTCTTCACATTTTTGTTTGGCATCTATGAGATCAGTTAATGATCTCCTCACAGCGTGTCTTGTAGCTGTCCCAATTTCAACGGCCTCTTTATTGCATTTCTTCAATGTATCTGAAGTTTATCCCACATTTATCCATTCTGACTTTTCTGCATATGACTATTGCATCTCCTGCACTGTTCTGAGTGCACCAGAGCCCGCATTGACTTTTCAAATTTCAAATTTCAACATACAATATCAATGAAAGTCATGTTTGCTATACAAATATATTAGCAAGATGGCTGAAAAGTTCATCAACGGTCAGCTATCAAACTACCTGGAAACCAAGGAATTGTTAAAACCGTCACAGACAGGCTTCCGCCCGGGTCAGGACATGGAAACAGCGATGGTGGCGGTTGTCGAAGAGGCTAGGAAGATCATTGACGCAGGAGGATCAGTGGCAGTGATCCTTCTGGACCTCAGCGCGGCATTCGACACCGTCAACCACATCATCCTGGCTCAGCGGCTCAGAGACCTTGGTATCTCAGGGCCGGCCCTGTCTTGGCTAAAATCCTATCTCTACAACCGCTCTTTCCAGGTGGCGGAAGGCGACTTTATTTCCAGGGAGACCCCTATACATTGCGGAGTGCCTCAGGGCTCGTCATTGAGCCCAACGCTCTTCAACATGTATATGTAGCCCCAGGAAAAAATTGTCATCCCGTACGGTATCAAACTCCTGACCTACGCGGATGACACCCAGCTGGTTGTCACCCTCAGCCGGCAAGATAATCTCACCAACGACCTGTACTCCTGCCTGGGGGACATAGTCAGCTGGATGAACTCATCCCACCTAAAACTCAACGCCGACAAAACGTAGATAATGGTGATGGGCAACCAGTCCCATTTTCGCCCAGAGTCTTTGTGGCCCCCGTGCATGGGCCCTCCCCCTACCCCCAAAGCTGACATCAAAAGCTTGGGGATTTGGCTCGATCATAACCTCACCCTAAACACCCAGGCAAGGAAAACGGCAGGAACCTGCTTTGGTCTACTACGCACTACCCGCAAGATCCTCCCCCTGCTCCCTTTCCAGTCAAGAAAGCTCCTCTTACAGGGCCTTATCCTGTCCAGACTGGACTACGGAAATGCCCTATATCTCGGCACTCCAAACAAAGTTACAGCCAGGCTACAGGTTGTGCAAAACACTGCTGCCTGGATTCTTACTGACACCAAGAACCGCTGTTCAGCTAAACCAGCGTTTAGAGCATTACATTGGCTGCCCATGGTGCAAAGGGTGCAGTTCAAGGCCATGTGCCTAACCCTCAAAATCCTTCATGGAAAAGGCCCACCGATCCTTAAGGACCTTGTTGTCCCGCATACCACGTCTAGAACTCTCCGATCCTCTAATGCCCATCTAACCCAAATACCCAGGATCAAGAAAGCACGCTCCGGAGACCGGCGTTTTACTTAACACGCGTCCAAGTTGTGGAACGCCCTCCCGCTTGACCTCCGTGCCCAACACAACCTTCTGCCTTTCCGAAAGCTTCTAAAGACTTGGCTGTTCCTGTAACCATCTTCTCCGCACTCGCCTGATCCATCTAGATCATCTGTTAGCGCTGGGACGCTCACGGGCAGCCATGCGCTTTAAAAATCCCATTACAATTACAATTACAATGACTTGTGATCCTAAATATATAGGCAAATGTGTCCAACTACCTTTAGAACATTCTAGTCCATCTTCCTCTCATGAAAGAATTTTATGTATCACCAGGACTCCTACTGCGTGTATTTCAATCCACAATTCTATGAGCTGCAAACGTTTTATAGTGACTGCTAGTCATTATTATCATGTGTTATTGCCATCTGGATGGCTCTTTTCCTGTGGTAATATGTCCTGGTCCTATATTCCTACAAACATTTCCAGAGGTCCATGTGCTTTAACACGCTTAAGTCTTTTAATGTTTTTTTCTACTGAAGCAGCGTCATCCCGCACAGTGCGTGATGCACCCCCACTTTCCAGAGACTGTGATTCTTCTTTATATTTGTTTTCTATAACTGAATATCTCAGTTTAGATGCTTCTATTATTGGTGTTCCTGCACTATCTGATTACAATGCTAAAACTATAGGCAAACTTGCTAACTGGATAGTGAAATCCCTAAATAATACTTCTGCTATTTTAACTGACTTATTATCAGACTCTCAAGGTGAGCGTTGTGCTATTTTACACAAAACAGAGTTGCACTACATTACTTGCTACTAAAACATGACCATGGCTGTTCAGATTTTGAGGGCCTATGTTGCTTCAATCTATCAGATCATTCTAAATCCAATAGATCTCATCTTAACAAGTTACATGAGCTGACACAAGAGGTTAGGGAACATTTAGATGTAGGGTGGTTCGATTGGCTTTTCAGTTGGCTGCCAGATTTTCATTCTTTACGCCAGATATTGGGTGGCATTTTTCTAGTTAATAGTTTTTTGATTATTATTTGCTGTTGCATTCAATGCATCCCATCCTTTTTCCGAATGTTCCGCCCCCGAGTTACGGATAGGTCTTTTAGTATTGTTTCCTATTATTCCTCAACTGATGTACGTCCTGTTTGAGTTCCCCTTTTTTATTTTTTACTTTGACTTTCAATGCTAGTACATTTAGTCAGGAGTGGAATGTAGCAACAGGGTAATTTTAGTCTATTTTCAGACTGATGGTGAATATAATTTACTACCATTTCAGTCCTAGTTGCATATGCGTTCATTTGTAGGGCTTAACTATATGCTTTGACAGAGTTTAGTGCCTTTTTCCGTTTTCTCTGGCCTACAGGTCCGAAAGCTAGAGAGAAGCCATTTTGTATCTCTGCCTCCGCTGTCCGAGGCGCTTGCAGGGTAAAGGTAAGGTTTAGAATTCATCCTGTTGTTCGCTAGAGAGGAACCGGTCAAGACTGGCCCTTATCGAAGGAATGTGTTTGTCTCCCCGGCTCTAGACGCAATATGCAGGTGGCCACAGGGGAGGGCGAAGGGAGCCGGGGGCTGGTACAGGAATTCAGTGGCAGTCAGCCTAATGCCGGAATTTTCCAAAGAGAAAGTGAGCTCTATATTATCAAGGAGCGAGTAGAGTAGAGAGGGAGAGCAACGTGTGGAGAAGACCGAAGAAGTTGGTCTGAAGGCTGGTGCATAGAGATTGATACCATCAGCTAATCGAAATCCTGAAGTGAAGAAGGAGAGTGATTGAAAGTCCTGTAGTGACATCATACAGGAGTGGCAGAGACCAAGACCAGAAGAGGGTTTGAGTGTTCTGGAACCATGGCAGCATAGACGAGGCATAGCGGTGCAGACGTGTATTAGTGAGCCATAGAGGGAGAGCAGAGTCCCAAGCGCATAGAAGAGAACGAGAGAGAGAGGGATCAGCTCCGCTGCTGAGATGGAAAGACACACGTCTAAGGTGAGGCGTTCTGAGCTTAGTGTAGAATACCTTTAACTACTCATCTTTATTCCCTTTTTAGGTTATAGATATTGCGTTTGCTTACTCTGTCATGTTTGATTGTAGAATAAAGATTTAATGACCAATGTCTTTGAATGTTATTTTTATGAATGAGAATAACCTTTCCTTTTAACCAGGTGCTAATATACAGAAGGATGGGATATGCCCTTCTGTAGAGGTAACTGATGATTGGGGGAGAGTGTGGACTTCATTTGGGAAATAATTCTTAAAGGTGAACCCCTATTAGCTATCTCCATTAGTGTAGATCGTCGGGTGACCTTAAACACATCGTCGGGTGACGTTAAACACATCGTCGGGTGACGTTAAACACATCGTCGGGTGACGTTAAACACATCGTCGGGTGACGGTAAAAAAGACAGTCTTCCGGGACTATAAAGATAGGTGTAAAATGAGGTAAATATAGGATAAGATATGGAATCCGTTAGGTGTTAGTGGTATGTTTGACTATACAGGCATGTAAATAGCTTCTTTTCACTTTCTCAGGTGAGTATTCCAGGTGTCTTGTAAATAGTGGCCTGAGAAGAGTGTCGTTACGTGACGATTGGATTAGCCTCGGATAGTGAGCTGCCTGTTCTGAGAATCCGGTCGTTACAGTGGTCCAACCAGGAACAATGGAATCGACCCTCAAGGGACGGGCAATATAATCAATTTACAAAGGACGGAGCCAGCTTATGATCGCCCCAGGGTTATGGCCAAACCAACTCTCTTTGTGTAGGGATGTTGGGGCAGTTAGGCATAGCAATCATTCATCCTCTGCCACTGGGGCTAGTGCCACTACCATCATTATTAGGGTCCCACAGATAGGCCCACAGAGCAGCACCCTACAATCGGTGAGAGGGGACTTGGGTACGTATAAGAATCCACCCCAAGACCCATACATATCTAAGAGCCCGAGAGAGCAGGCAGAGATTAATTTACCGCCTCACTGCAGCCGATACGTGGCAGTCATGGCCAATGTACCTTTACTCAGGGAGGAGCAACCAGAAAGCTATAGTGCCCTGAAGAATAAGGTTATACATTGGTTACATCAATACTGTGATTTTCCTGTGGGCATAGCAGATCAAATTATATTAACAAGAAGGGTGAAATGGATAGGTCCTTATAGAAAAACAGTGCAAGGGGACTGCATTATTATCAACTTTAAGAAGCCGTCCTGGGCACAAATTTCCCTGGGGAGAGCCACGTATAGTTCTCATATAGAACGTTCAGTCTTACTCTACCTCTTGGTTATTTTTATAGACACCTTGGTAACCCTCCAGCAGGGGGTAGGAATCCTCAAGTAAATAGATCCAACTTGATAGATATACCAGAAATACATTCTGCTGTCCCGGTAATGAACAGATTCCATGCCCTTAGCTCCTTAGATTGCAATGACTGACTGGACCCAGTATATCTAGTGGGGAGGGGGTTGCTGCTAGGCCCCAGTTTATGACTCCAACATCTGGGCCCCGGTATGACAAAGTTCTCAAAGTCCCTACATTATTTAATAGGGCTTGGTATACTAATATAACACCTGGTAATGAAGGAGTGTTAACCCCAGAGGGTATGGGGGCCAAGGAGGTGGAGCGCAACGGGCCAGGAACATCATTAAATCATCCCTCTAGTACACCTTTAGAGGATAGTAGGGGGGCAGTTAGCAATGGTGTTTCCAGTATACAGCAGGGCCTAGGGGCAAATCTTCCAGTATGCCATTAAGACGGCGGCTACTCTATTGTTACCTGGAATATCGCTGGCCTAGCGAATAAGATAAACCTGCTACGTTGTAAGGAATGTATTGGCCCACATGATATAGTTTGCCTCCAAGAAACATGGAGCACCGTAGATGTCCACTTGGAGGGGTTTACCGCCTATAATCTGCCTGCAATACTGTCTGCTTCAGGCAGAGCTAAGGGGGACCTGTTGATCCTACTGAAAATTAACATCCCAATGAAAGTTAAGAAAAGTATTAATGTAGGTTATCTCGCACAATTACTCTGGTTGCACAGTAAAGATGGCCGGGGAATTATTATTATTATATTCTTATATAGCGCCAGATTCGACCCCCGAAGGGGTATCTCCGCGCTTGCCTTGGGAACCCGTCCTGGCTTTTCCCTGTGAGATAGCCCCTACAGGGAGTCCCCAAGGTGAAAGCCAGGCATCCTGCCGCAGGGGGGCCGTTGTGGAGATTAAGCAAGCTTAATGCCCAGAGTTGCAGAGTGTGAACACATGATTAGGTCAGTCACCGAAGCGAGAATTATCGAGTCCATGGACATTTGAGCTCAAGACCCTGCCGTGTCGGGAATTGAACCCTGGTCCCAGGTCTGACCTCTGCTTCAGGGTCTGCCTGCTCTAACCAGTGAGCCACACTTCTCCACAATTAACATATTTGATTCCACGCGCCATAGTATAGTTGCTGAAGTTAGATACGAATTGGAAAGATTGGTAGAATTGGATTTACCTAACATGAATATTGTTTGGCTGGGGGATTTTAATGTGCCTATTTGACCCTTATCACTGACAAAAGTATGTGGGCCTCAAACAGACACAGGTAATGATTATTAACATTTCCCCCATACCACTTATGGTAATACCTTAAATGCTGTCCTTATTGAATTTGACTTGGAAATTATGCAATATGCTAAAGATGTATGTGGGAAGGAGATCCTGACTTTTACAAGAAGGTCAGCAGAGAGTAGTATTGATCATGTAATCGTCTCTGCTAACATTGTGAATGTTTGTTCAACCCCACAGATAGCGGAATTGTCTATGAGTGATCATAATCAAATTATAATGGGACTGCACCTCTGGGGGGATAAGAAGGTTGAAGTATGTACTGTTGTAAACAATATTGTCCTGATTCACCCAAATGGTTTTAGAATTAAGTGGGTGGGAGCCAACTCCGCCGAACTTTAAAAAAAAATTGTACTGGCCTGTAGCAAGGAAATATTGGATTGTCTAATGGTCAGGACTGAATCCACTGTGATCATGGACAATTTTATTAAGTTTAATGAACATATTTCAAATCTATTCACTGTAACCTCCTTTAAGAAACTAACACAGCAAAAGGGTTGGTTTGACAATTCCTGTACTGTCTCACTAAGTAATCTAAAATTTGAACTATCGAAGAAACCAAGAGACAGTGTAGTAGCTCATGGTCTCAGAGCTGATTATAACTCTAATCAATCTGAAAAGACGAAAAAAGGAGCTACAACAGGAGGCATGGGACAACCTTAACCTTGCGGCTGTAACCTCCAATAATAATCTTTTCTGGGACACAGTGAATAGTACATTCCTTAAAAATGAAACAGGCCCAGTATTTTTTGCGCATGTGAGGAGTGAAGAATGGGTAGAACACTTTTAAAATATTTTTAACCCGAGTCAAATCCCACCGATAGAACCATTGACTCTAAGTAAGTGGCCCACAATTGAGTTAGATATCACCCTGGATGAAGTAATAACTGGCATAAGTGCCAGCAAGGGGGGCAAAGCACCAGGAACAGATGGTGTCCCCATAGATGTTTACAAATCGGTTCCAGAATTATGCGGGCCCATATTGACAAGGTTTTTTAACGTGGCAGTAATGGAGGGATGCCCCCCCTCTTGAGGGGAACCGGTAATTATCCCTATTTATAAAAATGTAGAGAAATCGGAAGCTAAAAACTACCGACCCATCTCCTTATTGGAGTCCTTGGTTAAAATAATGAGTAGAGTTGGAGGAGTGGGTTTCGGACAACAATATTTTAGCAGAATCCCAGTATGGTTTCAGAAAAGGCTAGGTACCCAAGAACAGTGTATCAACTTGGAGCTTTTAATAGGAAAATATACCAAAGCCAAACAGCGCCGGCTGTTTTTATGTTTTGTAGATCTAAGTAGTGCTTTTGATCTAGTGAATCATGGAGTCCTATGGTCAGTTTTAATGAACATAGGTGTACCCAAACCTATTATTTACTTTTTAGCCAGGCTGTATGAAAATGTATCAACTAAAAGGAGGTTCTGCCAACAGGGAGAATGCACCCCAAATTTCACAGTTAGGCATGGCATTCGCCAAGGTCGTGTGTTGGCACCACTACTTTTTACTTTATTTATTAATGATTTGGATGCAGCCCTTAAAACAATTCAAGCAGATTCCTCATTGGGTGAGGGGGAGGTGGCACCAATTCTGCTTTACTCTGACAATGCCGTGCTACTATCAAGAACACCGTGGGCCTCCAGAAGTTCATTGATGGGTTCGCCGCTTTTATCAGCAAGAGGTTGCTGTTGATAAACAAGACCAAAACTTTCACCATGGTGTGCGGACCTAAATTTAAAAACATGAAACCATTCGCCATCGAGGGTAACAAGATACAGAATGTAGAGACCTTTTATTACCTAGGTATTTCTTTCTCGTCTGATGGGGAATGGAACAATGAGAGGTCAAATGTTAAGGTTAAACTCAGAAAGAGTATAAATGGTGTTTTTAAATTGGCTTTTAATTTAGGGGATCGGCGGATCGAAAATATGATCGACATATACAAAGCTAGATGCACTACGGTCGCACTATATGGGGCGGGTATATGGGGCCACCAAACCTGTGCAACTCTCCAATCGGAAGAGAATATTTTTCTAAAGAAGCTATTATGCCTCCCAGCATCAGCATCCACGGAACTTATACAAAGCGAAGTTGGCCTCAATTATTTGACGGATTTAATAACAATGAGACCATTACAGCTTTGGAGACTAATTTGGTCCAAGGATGAAACCTCTTTTACAAAGGCCATTATCAATGATTGCTTGAGACTGGACAATGGTACTAAGATACCCTGGCTTACCTATCTAATTAAGTCCTATGGTGATTTATTTGACAGATCGATTTTGGGAATCCTTAACAATTTACCATCTCTGTCCAAACAGGAATTGAAAAGAACTTATTTATCCCATAGGATTGAAAAGAGGAAGGTAATAGTTAGGAAACATTACGTATCAGTTTTACCATATGTACACTGATACGTCTGGTTTCCAAGGGTATCTTTCTTTTGTTACTAGACCTTCTCACCTTTTTGTCTTGATCAGAAGGAGGCTAGGTTTAGCCTCTTCATCTGGTTGTGTTCCCAAAAATGAAAGAGTATCCGTCCTCCCCATGCCCCTGTGATGGGACCCCAAAGCAGAGCACTATGCACTTTCTACTTTTATGTGATCTGTTTTTGCCTTTTAGAATTACGTTCCTCAAACCATTTTTTTTAAAAACATGGGGCCAAAACTACAACAGCTGCTATGACATTATTACTCACCATGGAAGAACCAGGGATTTGCTTTTTTACTGCTACATGTATCCTCAGTTCAATCAAGGCCAGAAAAGTATGGTGTATTAACAAATTTCTCCTCTTTTCTTTTTAAATTGACAGAAAGTCTGTGGTGGTCTGGATCACTAATGCACTTTGCACATTCATTTGTATATATCAGTGAGTTTTAATGATGCATATATACCACAGCAAAATTGGTGGCCTTTCATACTGGGTTTGTGCTTGTTTTTATTCGCTTTTTTCAGTTTTTATTCGCGTATACTTGTAATGTATGTCTCGATTTAATAATGATAATGTCTACCGCCCCTAATAGCTGCTAATGTTTATATGAGGCGATGTATTTGCTACACATATGCACTTTAACTCAACAGTTCACTAACTAAGTAAGAGTTGTACTATTGTACACACCCTCGTATGAATCCAGATGTACTTGTTTCTATTTTTACAAAGAACTGCTTTTTAGACTGTTGTGTATAATCTGTTCAAGTTCAAGTTCAGGTATTTATATAGCGCACTATAGGGTCTCAAGGCGCTTGGGGAGGGGGGGGGGGTTCCTTTTTTGTCGAATAGCCAGGTTTTAAGTTCTTTTCTGAAGGAGATGTGGTTCTGAGTAAGGCGGAGGTGAGTGGGGAGTGAGTTCCAGGTCTTGGCTGCCGGGAAGGATAAGGATCTGCCACCCATGGTGGATTTTCGAATGCGCGGGACTGCGGCGAGGGCTTGATTGGACGATCTTAGTTGGCGGGTGGGTGTGTAGAAGGATAGTAGAGTGTTGAGGCATTCGGGTCCTAGTTTGTAGAGGGCCTTGTGTGCATGGGTGAGAAGACGGAACGTAATTCTCTTGTTGACGGGAAACCAGTGGAGGTCTTTTAGGTGTCCGGTGATGTGATCTTGGTGAGGGATGTCCAATATGAGTCTCGCTGATGCGTTTTGGATGCGTTGGAGTTTTTTCTGTAATTTTGCTGTGATTCCGGCGTATAGTGTGTTACCATAATCCAGTCGACTCGTGACCAGTGCGTGGGTGACAGTCTTTCTTGTCTCGGGGCGATCCAGCGGAAGATCTTTTTGAGAATGCGAAGTACGTTGAAGCAGGAGGATGAGACTGCGTTGACTTGTCTGGACATCGAGAGAGAGGAGTCTAGGATGAAGTCAAGGTTACGTGCGTGGTCTGTGGGTATGGGTGCTGTGCCCAGAGCGGAAGGCCACCAAGAGTCGTCCCAGGCAGAGGGGGAAGATCCTAGGATGAGCACCTCAGTTTTGTCTGAGTTGAGTTTTAGGCGACTATGTTTCATCCATTCGGCTACTTCTTTCATGCCTTCGTGAAGATTGGTTTTGGCGGTGTTAGGGTCTTTGGTGAGGGAAAGGATTAACTGGGTGTCGTCGGCGTAAGAGATGATGTTACGGCTGTGTTGGCGCGCGATGGATGCGAGTGGGCTCATGTAAACGTTGAAGAGGGTGGGACTGAGTGATGATCCTTGTGGTACGCCACAGATGACTTCAGTGGCCTCTGAGTTGAATGGGGGAATTCGGACTCTTTGAGTTCTCCCGGCGAGGAATGAGATGATCCAGTCCAAGGCTTTTCCTTGTATGCCGATGCTGCTGAGGCGTTGTATAAGGGTGCTGTGGCAGACTGTGTCGAAAGCAGCGGAGAGGTCGAGTAGAATGAGGGCCGCTGTTTCTCCGTGATCCAGTAATGTTCGGATGTCGTCTGTCGCTGCAATGAGGGCGGTTTCAGTGCTGTGTTTGGCTCGAAATCCGGACTGAGAGGGATTGAGGGAGTTGTTGGTTTCAAGGAAGGCGGCGAGCTGGCTGTTGACGGCTTTCTCAATGACTTTGGCGGGAAAAGGGAGGAGGGATATGGGTCGGTAGTTTTTAAGTTCAGAGGGGTCTGCTGTGGGTTTCTTCAGGAGGGCGCTGAGTTCGGCGTGTTTCCAGCTTTCTGGGAAGGTGGCAGAGTTGAACGAGCAGTTGATGACATCACGGAGATGGGGTGCGATGATGGAGTCAGCTTTGGTGAAGATGTGGTGGGGGCAAGGGTCGGTTGGCGAGCCAGAGTCGATTGAGTTCATTAGGCGGATGGTGTCTTCAGTGGTGATTGGGTTCCAGGCGCTGAGGTTGTTAGTTGGCGGTGTAGGTTCTGAGGGGGGTGGGAAGGGTTGATCGCAGGGAGTGTTCTCGAAGCTGTTGTGAATGTCGGCAATTTTGTTGTAGAAGAAGGAGGATAACGCATCGCAGAGGTCTTGGGAGGGAGTGATGTCGTTAGATGCTGCGGTGGGGTTGGTGAATTCATTGACAATGTTGAAAAGTTCCTTGCTGTTGTGGGCGTTGTTGTCGAGTCGATCCTTGAAAGCTGATTTCTTGGTGGATTGAATCAGTTGGTGGTATTTGCGGGTGGCTGCCTTGAGGGTGGCCATGTTGTCGGTGGTTGGGTTTTTTCTCCATGTTTTCTCTAGGGTGCGGCATAGCTTCTTGGATTTTTTTAGGTCATCATTGAACCAGGGAGCCTTTTTGCTGCCTGATTTGATCTGGTGCTTTTTTAGGGGTGCTAATTAGTCAGCGCTGTGGGTGATCCATTGCTTGAGTTTGGTGGCCGCTTGGTTTGGGTCCAATGAGAGGGTGGGAGGGTTTTGGTTGAGTGATGTGAGGAGTTGGTCGGAGGTGATTTTGTTCCAGTTTCTCCGAGGAATAGGTTGTGGGGGGTTGTGGGTCAAGGTGGTTTTGTATCTGAAGTGAACACAACTGTGGTCCGTCCAATGGAGAGCTTTGGTGCGATCGAAGGAAAAGTGCTTGCTGGAGGTGAAGATAGGGTCAAGCGTGTGTCCGGCTACATGGGTGGGGGTGTCAACAAGTTGTTTGAGTCCGAGATTGGCCAGGTTGTCCAGAAGGGTGGAGGTGTTGCTGTCGTTTTTCTTTTCCAGGTGAAAGTTGAGGTCTCCCAGTAGGATGTAGTTCTCGGAGGCGAGGGCATGTGGGCTGACGAAGTCAGTGGTGTTATCGCTGAATTGTGTACGGGTTCCTGGAGGCCTGTAGATGAGGGTGCCTCTAATTGTGGTCCTAGGGTCGGTGTGGACCTGGAAGTGGAGATGTTCCGCGGTTGCAAGATTATCGTCAGAGCTGGTCGTGATTTTGATGGCGTTCCTATGGATGATGGCGATGCCTCCTCCTGTTTGATTGGTGCGGTCTTTTCGGATGATCTTGTAAGCATCCGATATGGCTATGGTGATGTCGGGTGCTGATGGTGTGTTCATCCATGTTTCTGTAAGGAAGGCGATGTCCGGTGATGCAGTGTCGAGTGGGTCCCAGAGTTCAGTTGCGTGTCTGTGGACCGAGCGGGTGTTCAGCAGGATGCACTTCAGGTGGTTAGAGTCGGAGCTGTGTTTGGAGGAAGTGGATTTGGTGTGGGTCCTGAAGCAGGTGAACTTGCAGGAGAGGCAGGCGAATGGACCGTGGGTACGTCCTGGGGTGGCTTCGCAGCATTGTGGTGTGCGTCCGGGGTTGAGGGCGAGGAGAGTTGCGGCATCATATGTGAATCTAGTGGGCTGGGTACGGCGGGGGCCAGGGGGTCTGGCGCTGGGCGCGGTCCAGGCGCTGACGGGCGTAGACGGGCTTACCTTTGGCGCACCTTCGGCGCGCATGGGGCACGACCGCTGCGTGTGAACGCTGCACGGGAAAGCATCTGTCATAAATGGATAGTGGGAGGGGAGGGGCGAGGAAGGATCGGCTGGGAGGCGTTAGCGGGGCGGAGATCCGGGCAAGGGAGGCACCACAACAACAACAAAATGGCCGCAGGCCGAAAAACCAAACCTGAATGGGACACAGACAACGCAATGTCAATGGCAGTGGCACATGTACATTCAAGCACAAAATGTTACGGGCAGCACATCAAATTTACTAATCTTAAACAAGCGCTCTATGGCAATCTAGCGCACAGGTCTGATAATGGTATGCAGTAAAGTTCAATGGATTCATGAAGCAATGTGCAGCACGGCAATCTAGCGCTGCGATGTTGTCAAAGGCGAGGAGGCAGGCAATACTAGCGCTACGATACCACGTTTCTTGTGGGTCAGGGAGTTGGAGCTGCGTGTGGAGCGGCCGCTGCTGAGGGATTCAGAGCGGTCACAGCGCGACTAGCGGTAGAGCGGCCTTACACTATCAGTGGGAGGTAGGATCAGCTGGGAGGCGGTAGCGGGGCAGAGATCCGGGCAAGGGAGGCACCACAACAACAACAAAATGGCCGCAGGCCGAAAAACCAAACCTGAATGGGACAGAGACAACGCGATGTCAATGGCAGTGGCACATGTACATTCAAGCACAAAATGTTACAGGCAGCACATCAAATTTACTAATCTTAAATAACCGCTCTATGGCAATCTAGCGCACAGGTCTGATAATGGTATGCAGTAAAGTTCAACGGCTTTATTACTACAATCAGCTCTAAAACCAGACTGTACATTTTTAAGGAGATTTTACTTTTTCAATTGAACAAACTATTTCAATTAGTTGTTCAAGTAGCTTTCTAGGAAGTTAGTTAAAATTCTTAACCAGTGGACTAGGTGAGACTTATTAAAAACAGCTGAGCCAGCAGAGACTTTTATTGGGGGAGGCTATGCATGACCTACTAGAGATAGTCAGGAAATATTTCTCAAGAGAGATAGAGAAATGAGATCATACCAGGGAAGTGCAAGATTAGTTCACATCTCTTTGGTGAGGTTGGAAAGTGAAGGGTCTGAGACAGGGTTCAAGGCTTTGAGTTTGGATATAAAGCAGAAAAGTTCAATCTAAAAGATCTCTTTGAAAAGAGACCAGTTGAAGGTCTCCAATTATACTGATCATTTGATACAATTACTTCAAAGGTAAAGGTATACCTGCACAGCAGTCTTTCCTTCCATGCACTCCTCCGCTCCACCCTTCTCGCCCTGGCCACTGTCCCACGATTCCAAAAGACCAGAACCTGAGAAAAGTCCTTCTCCTTCTTCACTGCCAAGACCTGGAACACCCCATCCCTTGACCTTAGAATCTCCCAGTTCACGAAGGACCTCAAGACCTAGCTCTTCGAATTACCCCGATTCAGAAAAGGGGGGGGGGGGGAATTACCCCAGCACTTAGACAGATACCCCATGCCTTGAGACCCTCACGAATGAGTAGTTGTGCTTTACCGACCCTTGATTGATTGATTGTATGTATGTCTAAACTGTTGTTCAGGTTCTGTCTGCTACGAAACCTCAGTATGAACACAACATGCTATCGTGTAATTCAAATATCGTTTTGTTCTTCGTGGACAATATTATTGTTCCAGTCACATGACCCTCTGCCACGCACTCTCCTCCCCATACAGAACTAGTGTGTTTTATATAAAAGCAGAATACATATAAATTATCCTTAATTCTCAATCATTCGCTGCAACAGAAATAATTATATTAACATGTTACATTTAAGATGCAAATTCATTTCAATCAATCATTTTGAAATGCAAACATTTTTTTCCTTCAAATCATCTTGTTCCATCGCCCTCACGTGGCAAGCAATTGGTTTTTAAAGGGGCTAAAACCCTTACCTGAAGTTGAACTGCTAGCCTGAGTCGAAGTTGGTGCAACTCCTAAACAATGAACAAAAATGCAACAAGTTCTAATTTCTCAAAGTCACATGTATATATATATGCAGACCCTTGTGAGGAGTAATGCTTCTCATCCTTCAAGGGAAGTTTAATTAATTAGCTCTGTTTCAGACCATACTGAGGTTAGGCAATGGCCATGCATTACTCCCTTGAGACACCTTACCCTTCTCAAGGTAAATTGCAGCTAGGCTGATTACTCAACCATTAATAACATTTAAATAGGGTCCTGTTGATATCAGCGGGGCTTGCTCAGGCTGGCCTTCACTTTTATTTAGTTGTTGTTTTACCACAAATCATCTTTTTCCACTGCCCTGAAAACTTACCTAGGGTAAATGCCAAATGTGATTTTTACAACAATATATGGATCCAAACACTTACCTAAAGATGAACTGCTAATTTGATTCGAGGTTGGTAAAAATCCTAAACAAATAAAAATATGTCATTTTATATTCTTAAGATCTCATAGAAACCGGCTCCTGCGGGGAATAAAATCTTTCATCATTGAAGAAGAGGAGTTCCAACAATTCATCGATCTAGGATTGTACATACTTGGCTCATTAACATCTCAAGTTAACATTCAAAAAGTGGCAATCCTATTGAGAGCCCCGCCCTAACGCTCCACACATGCAAATCTAGCAAAACATGTTTCACAGACTTGAATGCACACTATCTTTTTTGGAGTGCTCTAATTCTCTGGACGCTATGTTGACTACAGACCTAAACTTCCAAGCACACATCAATTACAGGGAATAAAATCTGTCAATGTGAAAACAATTGTTTTAATTATCAGTCTTCTTGATGTGCGCCTATCATAACTTCAAAATATATCTTGCCTTTCTCACAATGGTTCTAGATGCTACAGCTATGCTGGTAGTTGGTTCCAGAAAAAATGCATTACTTCAATCTTTAGCACAATTCAATTGTTTCCTATTGACACCATTCGCTGGTCTACATTGTCCAGAAAACAATTCATTCTAGAACAACAAACTATCTTCCTTATAAACATGTCATCTCTGCCACTAAGAGATAGCTCCAGAATCCTGATACCCTCCAACAATCAATCAGGGTTTCTAAAGTGAGGCTAATCACCCAATAGGGAATCCAAGTGCTAGCAGGCAGCGGAGGCTTATTCAAACAGCCAGGTCTTGAAGGCCATTTGAATTCTGGAAGTGAAGTGAAGGTCCACAGTTGTGTGGGGATGCTGTTCCAGTTCTTTGCTGTGGTGTGGGAGAAGGAGCGCCCTCCACCTCTGCTTCGGTGGATGTGGGCAATATAGGTAAGTGTTAGGGAGGCAAGGCATAGTCTTCTCAGTGGTTGGTGGAAGTTCAAGCAGCGATTAATGCAGGCAGGTCATTGGTTGAGTAGAGCCTTATGGTTGATTGTCCCAACCGAATATAGCTAATTTTGAATTGAATTGAGTCAGCATTGTCCTAAATTGGACCGTATAATTATTAATTTGCGGGATGGCGGCTTTATTACTATAATCAGCTTTAAAACCAGACTGTAAGTTTTTAAGGAGATTTTACTTTTTCAATTAAACAAACTATTTCAATTAGTTGTTCAAATAGCTTTCTAGGAAGTTAGTTAGAATTCTTAAACAGTGGACTAGGTGAAACTTATTAAAAACAGCTGAGCCAGCAAAGACTTTTATTGGGGGAAGCTATGCATGGCCTACTAGAGATAGTCAGGAAATATTTCTCAAGAGAGATAGAGAAATGAGATCATACCAGGGAAGTGCAAGATTAGTTCACATCTCTTTGGTGAGGTTGGAAAGTAAAGGGTCTGAGACAGGGTTCAAGGCTTTGAGTTTGGATATAAAGCAGAAAAGTTCAATCTAAAAGATCTCTTTGAAAAGAGAACAGTTGAAGGTCTCCAATTATACTGATCATTTGATACAATTACTTTAAAGGTAAAGGTATACCTGCACAGCAGTCTTTCCTTCCATGCACACCTCGCTCCACCCTTCTCGCCCTGGCCACTGTCCCACGATTCCAAAAGACCAGAACCTGAGGAAAGTCCTTCTCCTTCTTCACTGCCAGGACCTGGAACACCCCATCCCTCGACATTAGACTCTCCCAGTTCACGAAGTACCTCAAGACCTAGCTCTTCGAATTACCCCAGCACTTAGACAGATACCCCATGCCTTGAGACCCTCACGAGTGAGTAGTTGTGCTTTACCAACCCTTGATTGATTGATTGTATGTATGTCTAAACTGTTGTTCAGGTTCTGTCTGCTACGAAAACTCAGCATGAACACAACATGCTATCTTGTAATTCAAATATCGTTTTGTTCTTCGTGGACATTATTATTGTTCCAGTCACATGACCCTCTGCCATGCACTCTCCTCCCCATACAGAACTAGTGTGTTTTATATAAAAGCAGAATACATATAAATGATCCTTGATTCTCAATCATTCGCTGCAACAGACATTTATATTAACATGTTAAATTTAAGATGCAAATTCATTTCAATCAATATTTTCACTTTGAAATGCAAACATTTTTTTCCTTCAAATCATCTTGTTCCATCGCCCTCAAAACTGACCCGAGTTAAGTGGCAAGCAATTGGTTTTTAAAGGGGCTCAAACCCTTACCTGAAGATGAACTGCTAGCCTGAGTCGAAGTTGGTGCAACTCCTAAACAATGAACAAAAATGCAACAAGCTCTAATTTCTCAGTCACATGTATATATATATGCAGACCCTTGTGAGGAGTAATGCTTCTCATCCTTCAAGGGAAGTTTAATTAATTAGCTCTGTTTCTGACCATACTGAGGTTAGGCAATGGCCATGCATTACTCCCTTGAGACACCTTACCCTTCTCAAGGTAAATTGCAGCTAGGTTGATTACTCAACCAATAATAACATTTAAATAGGGTCCTATTGATAGCAGCGGGCCTTGCTCAGGCTGGCCTTCACTTTCAATTTGTTGTTGTTTTACCACAAATCATCTTTTTCCACTGCCCTGAAAACTTACCTAAGGTGAGATGCTTGACTTTGCGACCTGCCGTAGATTTGTCCTTGTATGTTAGTCTTGTACTTAAACGTGTCTCTTAATGTCATAATTTTGATATGTATCTGTCTTGTTTCTTTTACTTTGTACATTTTATGTGGCCCTCTTTTGAGAGCCAAAACATAATAAATAAATTGAATTGAATTACCTAAGGTAAATGCCAAATGTGATTTTTACAACAACATATGGATCCAAACACTTACCTAAAGATGAACTGCTAATTTGATTCGAGGTTGGTAAAAATCCTAAACAAATAAAAATATGTCATTTTATATTATTAAGATCTCATACATACCGGCTCCTGCGGGGAATAAAATCTTTCATCATTGAAGAAGAGGAGTTCCAACAATTCATCGATCTAGGATTGTACATACTTGGCTCATTAACATCTCAAGTTAACATTCAAAAAGTGGCATTCCTACTGAGAGCCCCGCCCTAATGCTCCACACATGCAAATCTAGCAAAACATGTTTCACAGACTTGAATGCACACTATCTTTTTTGGAGTGCTCTAATTCTCTGGACTCTATGTTGACTACAGATCTAAACTCCAAGCACACATCAATTACAGGGAATAAAATCTGTCAATGTGAAAACAATTGTTTTAATTATCAGTAATCTTGATGTGCGCCTATCACAACTCCAAAATATATCTTGCCTTTCTCACAATGGTTCTAGATGCTACAGCTATGCTGGTAGTTGGTTCCAGAAAAAATGCATTACTTCAATCTTTAGCACAATTCAACTGTTTCCAATTGACACCATTCGCTGGTCTACATTGTCCAGAAAACAATTCATTCTAGAACAACTAACTATCTTCCTTATAAACATGTCCTCTCAGCCACTAAGAGATAGCTCCAGAATCCTGATACCCTCCAACAATCATTCAGGGTTTATAAAGTGAGGCTAATCACCCGATAGGGAATCCAAGTGCTAGCAGGCAGCGGAGGCTTATTCAAACAGCCAGGTCTTGAGGGCCATTTGAATTCTGGAAGTGAGGTGAAGGTCCACAGTTGTGTGGGGATGCTGTTCCAGTTCTTTGCTGTGATGTGGGAGAAGGAGCGCCCTCCACCTCTGCTTTGGTGGATGTGGGCACATAGGTAAGTGTAAGGGAGGCAAGGCATAGTCTTCTCAGTGGTTGGTGGAAGTTCAAGCAGTGATTAATGCAGGCAGGTCATTGGTTGAGTAGAGCCTTGTGTGCGAGGGTCAGCAGCTTGAATTTGCATCTCTTCTGTATGAGGAGTGAGTAGAGTTTCTGGACTACCCTGTTTATGGAATAGCCACCATTCAGAAGGAAGATACTATTTAAGCAATGTTCTCAAGTAGTGCACCATTCCGTTCCCCCAGGGACTCGGATAAATTATTACCCAAATAAAAGCTGGAATGTTTAGTGTACCAACCTTATTTGTCTATGTGACCTACACATATAGAATGCTTTTTATTGCAGGATCTCAAGCATCCTGAACATTATATTATTATTGTAAATGCACATATGTATCTACCTGTTGTAGGCAAGTAAGATCTGCTTCGTATGGTTACCCCCACTTTTTGCTTAATGTTACACCATTTTTGACTAGTCTGACTGGGATCCTGATAATTAGGAGCCCAGTTTATTTGCTTTCTCCTTAAAATGGTATGCATGTACTTTGGTACACTCCAGATTGGATACTGGGGTAACCTTGTCAGTCCCAAGTATATGGTACACATGTACCCAGGGCATAGGTACCTCTGAGGCCTCCCATGGACTGAAGCATGTATTATGCCACCCATGAGAGGCCATGCAAAATTGAACTAAAGGCCTGTGTAAGCTGGTGCTTGCACAACTTCCAAAAGTTAGGGGTGTACTAAATATATAGGTCACTACACTTAAAACCTATGTCACCCCTATAGCAGGGCTTAACAATTCTGAAGGCAGGGTGCTGGGTTTTTTGTGAGAAGGTGCCCCTGCATGAGCAGAGCCCCTCTGCAACTTTCGGAGACCTTTCTTCGGGGTTGTCTGTGACACAGCCAGAAATATAGGTAGAGGTGCATTATAACTTCGAAAATGGCTGAAATAAAACATGTCATGTTTGGTATCAAACATCTTGGAATCATACCTTCACACCAGCACCCAGTGTGGAGGTATGATTCCACCCCTCCTGAACAAGCTTTGTGGGTCCCTGGTCTTTCCGGTACCAGCCTTCTCGACCCGAACAGCACACAATGGATGCTGCCGACTGGAGACATATTTCTGTCATCCTGCTGATGAACCAAGCTCGAGCAGAGGAAGGCAACACAATAAGCATACTGTCACTGGAAGGTTTGACCAACTCCCAGCCAGGATTTATTGTATTGGACCTGGGTGGGTACACTTCCAAAATGCCTGGAAGTCTGCATGATGGGCACATTTGGTGTCCCTGTGCATAGTCCAATTCAATCCAGTTCTGGGAGCCGTTGGCTCCTGCTCTGGTGTGAAACTGGACAAAGGACTTGGATGTAACCACCCCCTCTCCTAACCCTCCCCTTGGAGGGTCCCCTGAATCTGTCCAACCCTCTACTGCGGGTACAAAAGAGCTTACCTGGCTGTGGGACCCTAGATTTGAATCCACTGACTGTCTAGACACTCTGGACTTCGCTGTACTTTGACTGGGCCCGATTTCATCTCCCTCTCCGTCCAAAGCATTGTCTGTGACCCGTGCACATACAGCCTCTGTGCAAGACCTGTTGGGCATCAAGGACAACTGAAGTATCTCCCTTGGGATGAAGGAGTCACTCCCCTTCATTTGCAAGCACCGTAACTCAAGTGACTGGTCAGCTTATCCTGAGCTCCTGCAGACTCCAAAGGCTCCAGCAACACAGGAGGTGGGTTCCTACATTCCTTGAGGTCGAGCTGCCCTCTCACCAAGTTTGAGGCCAGTATCCCTCGTGGGGACCGCATAACCCTAACCACTGTGCACCACGTTCATTTGCAAGTGCATACGCTTGTTGGTGTTCCCTAAGTTTGTGCTTTGGGCTGTCGATAGCCACAACCTCTGTGCACCTTTCATACCAAGATCTTTGGCCTCCTCACACTCTGTGCCCCGCAAGTTGTGGTTTGGAGAAACAGCTAAAGGTTTCCTCATGACTCCTGTGCCTTCGGCCTGTGGGTCCATTTGAGGGACAATCTTGATTTCTTGGGCTCCTCTGGTTGCTTCAGGCCTGCCCTGGCTTCCCTTGCTGTGGTAAGTCCTCTGGTCCTTTCTGGGCCAGACCGCAAACTTTCTTGACCTTCTTCGTGGGTTTTAATTAGTTTTATAAAGCGCAAACTTGACCCTGTATCGGGTATCAAAACGCTTTACACAGCACCAGTTGCTTTACATGAGGACACATTCATTTTTGTTAGGCACAGGGAGATTAAGTGATTTGCCCAGAATCACAGGATGTTCACCGTCATTGCTGAGACTCGAACCCAGTTCCCCAGATTGGAGGTCGACCATGCCTAGCCGTTAGGCCAAGTCCTCTCCCAGGTTGCTGTTGCAAAGGCTGGTTGGCCGGACAGCGACCCCTCAGCACTCGAGATCCTTTGTGGGACAGCTTATATACGGCTCCTGGTTTTCCTTGACATCTCAAGTAGAGTCAAGGTCTCCTTCTTCGCACCTGAAGCACCCGACATTGGTGGGTATTAGTCTATCAAGACCCTGGTTACTCTTGAGTGGCCCAGACTGTGTCCCCTCGGCTTTCAGGTTCCTTCTATCAAGAATCCACCTGCGGGTTTCACCAGACACTTTTCTTCTTTCCAGCAGTGGCATTTCTTTGAAGACTCCCAATGAGAACGAATGCAGTCTCTGAAGCCAATTCAGCCAAATGCACTCGGCTTCACTGGGATAGGTAGCTCTGGTACTTTTGTATCCACAGGTAGGGTGGCTCTCCAACCTTCTATGTTCCAAAGGGTTTCCAGATAAACTATTGGGAGTGGTCCTTAACCTTTAAAATTGCAACTGCGACCCTCCCATTTAATTGTACGTAGCACGCCGTTGTGTTCTCACACCGCACCCATCCTCCGTGGGGTCCCTACTTATTCACCATGGGTGGTTCCTTAGGGTCCTTGCAATTTTACGCATTCTAGAAATGGTTTTGACTCGAGTCATGGTTCCTATTCCACTATTTTGGTATATGGTTTGGTCTCCCTGTGGGTCCCACAGTGTATTAGTGCTACACACGATTGTTTCTGTGCAAATGTATTGTGTGCTTTGTGTTTATCTGCATGTAGCAGATACTGTAAGGTATTTAAGGGGTTATAATAATAAATATATATTCTTATAACAACTGTGTGGTTCTCCTTTCATTTAACCAATACAATAAGGCTGCATTCTGGTAAAACAAGCTTTTTAACATTCCTTCAAAACTAAGCCTGAAGGCTGCTTGCCACTGCTACCACATGGATAGCTTTCTAAGGTTATCTTTGCTCTCATACATCACCATAAGGTTTGTTTGGACTAGAGCAATGTGCCCATTTCAATTAGTGGACATCATATATCAGGCCAACTTCTCACATTGGTGTGCAGAGGTTAGGATTCAAGCCTGTGTTGTTTAACCAGATACATCTTTGTATTGATTAACTGAAAACAACTAAGTACTAGGTACATATAATACTAACATAGAATAAATAATTTCTACTGAACTTAGTGTTGGGTAAGTCAAGGGTCTAGCACACCCTTTCTCCAACCTTAGAGAGTTTAGTTCCAACTAGGTTAGGTAGGTGCAACACCTCAAAACTAAGCCTGAAGGCTGCTCTCCACAGCTACCACTTGGATAGCTTTCTAAGGTTATCTTTGTTCTCATACATCACCATGAGGTTTGTTTGGACTAGAGTAAGGTGCCTATTTCAATTAGTAGACATCATATATCAGGCCAACTTCTCACATTGGTGTGCAGAGGTTACGATTCAAGCCTGTGTTGTTTTACCAGATACATCTTTGTATTGATTAACTGAAAACAACTAAGTACTAGGTACATATAATACTAACTTAGAAAAAATAAGTTCTACTAAACTTAGTGTCGGGTAAGTCAAGGGTCTAGCACACCCTTTCTCCAACCTTAGAGAGTTTAGTTCCAACTAGGTTAGGTAGGTGCAACACCTCACCACTCTTAGTATGTCTTCTAAAGGAGATTCCAGTGGCTCTCTGCCCTCTAGATACAGTGAGCTATCATTCCAAGAATTGCAAGTCCTGTGTTCCTCTAAAAAGCTGAAGACAGGGAGAACTGCAAACACCCACCGCCTTAGAGAGGCGTAACTGCTTGCTGATCTTGGAAAGACGCCTGGGTAAGATGAACAGGAGAAAGTGGGTGGGGGAGGAAATGAGGAGAGGTCAGAAGGTGACACCTTTTATGACCTAGACTCAAACCCTGGCCAGTAGGAACAAGATGGTCCCCACCCGAACAACTCAGATCTTCTTGGAGATGATAAAGAAGGCGAAGATTGCCCTCTCTTCACCCCTCCTAGAAGAGTGCAAAGTTTACCAAGGAATTTAAATAATCATGAGCGGAAAATCCGTTCCGCTCGCGGAATTCGCGGATTTTCGGTAAATCCGCGATCCGCAAACTCCTGCGAATTTACTGAAAATCCACGAGATCTGCGAGCGGCGGATTTCGGTGGCAAAAGTTCAAGCCTGTTGAACTTTTAACTATTTTAGGATGGCGCCAGCAAGCTGCCATCGCCATCCTAAAATAGTTACTAAGTTAGCTTCAACAGGAAGCACTAATAGATAAAATAAAGCAGGTGCTCAAGCACCTGCTTTATTTTATCTATTAGTGCTTCCTGATGAAGCTAATTTAGTAACTATTTTAGGATGGCGCTGGCGCCATCCTAAAATAGTTAGTTAGGATGATTGATGTGTCTTTTGTCAAGGCTGGGTAGGTGTGCGCTCTCCCCATATCTATCGTCGAAAATTAGCTATGATGCTTGATGGAGGCCTTTGCATAATTGACTTTCACGAGCTCAATCCCTGTGCTGTTCCTGTGGCCACGAGCTTCTCTGATCTGTGCCTGTCCTTTTATACACACAAGAGGCATGTGAACTCGCATATAAGCCCCGTCCGTTTGGCCCCTCCCCACACACTAGTGGTGTGTGCATCGTCTTTGCGCCCTTTACCCACTTGATGGACAGCTCACTCGAGGGACCCCGGCGCTCTTTGGTGTGATGGCAAAGTTAATCAGCCCCCCCCCAAAATGTGTCTTTTGTCGAGGCTGGGTAGGTGTGCACTTTATCGTCGAAAATTAGCTATGATGCTTGATGGAGGCCTTTGCATAATTGACTTTCACGAGCTCAATCCCTGTGCTGTTCCTGTGACCACGAGCTTCTCTGATCCGTGCCTGTCCTTTTAAACACACAAGAGGCATGTGAACTCGCATATAAGCCCCGTCTGTTTGGCCCCTCCCTACAGACTAGTGGTGTGTGCACCGTCTTCGCGCCCTTTACCCACTTGATCGACAGCTCACTCGAGGGACCCCGGCGCTCTTTGGTGTGATGGCAAAGTTAATCAGCCCCCCCAAAAATGTGAGTTTTGTCGAGGCTGGGCAGGTGTGCGTTCTCCCCATATCTATCGTCGAAAAATAGCTATGATGCTTGATGGAGGCCTTTGCATTATTGACTTTTACGAGCTCAATCCCTGTGCAGTTCCTGTGACCACGAGCTTCTCTGATCCGTGCCTGTCCTTTTATGCACACAAGAGGCATGTGAACTCGCATATAAGCCTCGCCCGTTTGGCCCTGCCCCTCACACTAGCGATGTGCACCGTTTTCCCGCCCGGCCATTACCCACACAATCTGCAAAATCCGCAAATCCGCAAATTCGCGGATTTTGCGGATTGCGAATTCGTAAAATTCGGAAATTTGCGAATTGCGGATTCTCAAAATTCGCCGTGCCTAAATTTAAATCTCCCTCTGCAGAGTGTAATAACTTAGGAAAGTCGGTAGGGACCTCTGTATCTAGCAAGAGGGACCATTGTTATGACAGGGAACACCAATTTCTGGAACTTGAGAAAGTTAAGCTTAAGCTCAGGCAACAGCAATTGGCCCTCGATAAAGAGTCCCTAGAAGTCCAGAGAGCTAGACAAAGATTGGAACTAGCGTATCATGGTGACAGCAACAGTGTCCCTAGAATTAAGGAACACTCTTTTGACAATGAGAACCTGAGCAAGATTGTCCCTCCTTACCAGGTTGGGGATGACATCCATAAATGGATAACTGCTTTAGAGATGGCCTGTAAAGTTCAGAGGGTCCCTTGAGAGCAGTGGGCAGCTATCTTGTGGCTCTCCTTTATCTGATAAAGGTAGATATAAGCTCCTCACTGTTAGAGACAATTACTCAGTACTGATGAGTGCTCTTATTGATGGATTTAGCTTAACCACAGAACAGTATAGGATAAAGTTCAGAGACACCCAGAAGGCACAGAATCAGGACTGGGTAGACTTTGTGGATAGTGCCATTAAGGCTCTGGAAGGCTGGTTGCTTGGCAGCAAAGTAAATGATTTCAAGGGATTGTACAATTTGACCATGAGGGAACAGATCCTTAATAATTGCCAAAATCAGTTGTTGCATCAAAACCTGGTTGACTTCGATCTGACTTCTCCCCAAGAATTGGGAAAAAGGCAAATAGGTGGGTCAGAACCAGGGCGAAGCAGAGAAACCAGAACAATGGGGGTGACCAAAAGAAGCAAGATGCTAAAACTTCAGATAAGGGTTGGGACAAAAGTAAAGATGACAAGTCTTCATCAGGGCCCAAAAAACCTGCATCTGTGGGGAGTCACAATCCAACAAAGGGAAAGGCAAAACAAAATCTTGGTGTAACTTATATAACGAAAAGATCCATTTGACAAAAGATGCCAATTATCCAAAGGCCAAGGATTCAACTCCAACCAATACTACCCCTAAGGCAACTGAACCCCCAAGTACAGTTTCAAGTGGTGGTATAGGGAACAAGGGAATAGTAGTGATAACCTTGGGCTCTGAGATGGGTTCTGGCCTAGTAAGAACTCTATCTCAGGCTGTATTTGTCTTTGATGGTGGTGTGGATATTACCACCTTATTTGTCAGTCCCAGTTACCTGGGCAAATACAGACAACAGCCTTTGATTAGTGATAAGGAGGCCATGGCATCCAGGGACACAGATGCAATTGCAACTACAGTGACAAAAGATCTTGTTGACTCTGAACAGATCATAATTGGTGAGATGTACCTAGTGACCAATGCTAACAATGTCAGGACTGATCATTCATTGGCAGTTGTTAATTTCAGCTTGGGAGGGGTAACAGGCCCAAAGAAAGTTGTGGTTAGCACAGACCTTCCAGTGGAATGCTTTTTGGGCAATGATTTGGAAACTTCAGCCTAGGCTGAGGTGGAATTAAGGACTCATGCAGCAATGCTGGACATCTCTGCAGATGTGTTTGCAGTGACCAGGTCACAGGCCAAACCGATGTCTACTGAACAGGCCAAGAATTCCGAAAAAATAGACCAGGTGCCTTCCAAGAGAAGAAACAGGAGGGGTAAGGCTGTGTTTTCCCCCCAGGCTCATAGAGAGAATCACTCTCTCGAAGGGAGTTGATCTCAGTCCCTGTGAAGGAACTGTCTCAGATAAACTGGTACCTGATCAGGCTAAGTTCTTTGGTACAGGGGGCCCTACCAGGGCGGGCAGATCTGAGACAGGAGCAGCAAACCTGCCCCTCTCTTGAATCCCTCAGACAGCACACTGCTGCTTAGGCTTCTGGGAGTGTCAGTGGATCCCACAGGATCTATTCAGATGAGGGTCTCCTTTACTCAGAGGGTCGAGACCCCAAGCCTGGTGCCACCTGGAGGTTGGTCATATCTCTGAGGTTTAGGGGCTTCCTACTTACCTTGGCACATGACATTCCCTAACAGGACACCTAGGCCAAAGTAAGACTTGGGACAGGCTTGACCCTCACTTTCACTGGCCTCACGTGTCAGTGGACACCAAGGAGGTTTGTCACTCCTGTACCACCTGTCAAGCCAGTAGTAAGTCAGGTGGTACCACAAATACCCCCTTATACCACTAACTGCGGTGGGGGTTCCCTTTGAGAGGGTTGGGATTGACATAATTGGTCCCATGAACCCTCCAACAGCATCTGGGCACAGTTACATTCAAATGGTGGTGGACTATGCCACTAGGTATCCAGAGGATATACCCCTTAGAACCACCACAGCTACAGTGGCTGCCAGGGACCTCCTTGGACTTTTTTCAGAACAGGTATCCCTAAGGAGGTCTTAACTGACAAAGATATACACTTTATGTCTAGTTACATCACTGCAATGTGGAAGGAGTGTGTAGTGAATACAAAAATTCACCAAACCCTATCACCTACAATGTAGTGGGTTAGTTTAAAGGTTCATCAAAACCCTAACGGGCATGATTATGGGCCTCCCAGAAAAGCTTAGGTGAAAAAGGGATGTTTTGTTGCCCTGCCTTCTCTTTGCCTATGGAGAAATCCCACAAAAGGGCGTTGGCTACAGACCTTTTGAACTTTAGTTTGGGCTTCCAGTTAAGGGTCCCTTGTGGTTGGTGAAGGAGGGATGGGAGTTACTTCTCAAACCTCCTAAGCAAGACATATTGAAGTATGTATTTGGTCTCCGTTCCAGGATGGCTGAGTACATGAAGAAGGCCAGTAAAAAACCTTGAGGTAAGTCAAGAATTGCAAAACGCTTGACCTGACCAAAATACTGTACTGCCTGGACAGAAAGTATGGTTGTTGGAGCCCGTGGACCCAGCAGCTCTCCAAGACAAGTTGAGTGGCACCCATAATATACTTGAGCAAAAGGGAGAGGTCACCTACCTGGTGGACCTTGGAACTCCCAGGAGCACCCATAGGGTGCTCCATGTAAACAGGCTCAAACCTGTGCACAGGGCAAACATGGGCTTGCTCATGGCTACTGATGAGGGACATGAGGAAGAGAGTGACCCTCTCCTGATCTCCTCTCACAGAACATTGATGATGGCTCAGTAGATGGTGTAGCCTTGGCAGGCAGCCTCACTGAGCAACAGCAGATTGATTGCAGGAAGGTCCTCAAACAATACAGACACATGTTCTCTTTGACTCCTAGTCAGACCACTTGGTGTACCCATGAAGTGGACATAGGTGAGAGTCTGCCTGATAAAAATTGGATTTACAGGCAGCCTAACCATGTCAGAGGACTGAGGTCAAGAAGATGTTGGAATTGGGAGTGATGGAACCCTCAGATATCCCTTGGGCTAGTCCAGTGGTCCTGGTACCCAAACCTCATACCCAGGGTGGTAAAAGATAAATTAGGTTTTGTGTGGCCTACAGGGGGCTCAATGCAGTCACTAGGACTGGTGCTCATCCTATTCCAAGGACAGATGAACTCATTGACATTTTGCCTCAGCCAAGGTCTTGAGCACATTTGCTGGATATTGGCAAATCAGACTAGCTGAGGATGCCAAACCAAAAACATAATTATCATCCCCTAGTGGGCATTGTCACTTTATTGTGTTGGTGAACAAATTCCTCACAGCCTATAGTACAGCTTATCTTAATGATATAGCTGTCTTTAGCTCCACCTTGGAGGATCACCTGGTCCACCAAAAGAATGTTTTGGAGGATCTTCAGAAAGCAGGCCTCACTATCAAGGCCACCGAGTGCCAGATAGGACAGAGCAAGCTTGCGTTGCCCGGCGCTACTTTGTGGGTGGAGGCCAGTGTTAGGATTTGGTCCCCAGTCCTCTTTCAAAGACCATGTTTTGCTGTCACATGACCCGCCAGTTTCACATAAAGGTTAGTCCTACCATAGTGTTGGTGCTTGTTATTGCTAACCTGTGGGTTCCTGGTATCCTGGTTCCTGTGTATCCTGTTTCACATTTGCTGGTTCTCGCGGGCTCGTGAGAACTATTGGTGTGTCCCTTTTTTGTCCCCCCTTGTAGCTTGCTCCTGAGTTTTCATTTCCGGCATTGCTCCTTCCCATTTCCTTCCTTTTTATCTCCCACTAATGCAGTGAGTTAGTTAGTTTTAGTATTCCTGTCCCTTTTTTGTTTCGTATTTCGAAATTGTGCCATTTCACTTTATTTATCGTGTTGCGGGCATTCAGGGGCTCCTGTTTACCTCCCAACCGGATGATCTTTTTTTCTTTCCCTCCCCGGGGCGCGGTGAAGTGGTATTGACTTATGCGCTGTTTCGCGCTATACATACGCCATACAGTAACCGCTCCACATCATTGTTAGGCCGAAATGACGTTTGCGGTCGTTCCGCGTGTGTAATCCCAGCCCGGTGAATACACTCTGTTAACCTTGGGACGGTGTTGATTACCGTGACTATTTCACAATTTCCCAGAAGTGTGTCTGCACTCGCAGGGGTTTTTTGTTCATGTCTATCACCCAGACATGTTTTTTACCCTGTATATAACTAGGAGCCCGAGTCTTACTCCCTAGGATCAGTCCCGTTTTTACCTACCCAAGAGACATTATCTTGGATTTGTTTGTTACCTGGACTGAAGCCCCCTCGAAGCAAAACCTGCATTTGTCATTGGTAAGTGCATGTGTTGTTATTGGGTGGATATGGTCATCGAGGATAAAGAAGGATTGGGGACTGAGTTATTATTGTGAGGTGTTTTGTTTCCCTGTTTATGCAGGTGCGGATGCGAGGGGGAGGGTGTTGTTTTTACTACGCTCTACAGGGGTGGAAGGCTTGGTGTCTCTACATATTCCACCCCCTTTTCTGGGTCATTGGCTTACTCATTGTTTACATCAAGTGAGTGGCCAGTGAGTCGGGGAAGTGGATTGGGACATACCTCGTTCCTGCAGTGTGTGGGCCGTGTGGGAGCCTAACCAGGTTCAACCATTGCAGAGCAAAATCCAGACCATCATGAACTGGGTTGCTCGAACTACCCAGACTCAGGTCAGAACTTTCTTGGGCCTGAATGGGCACTATAGAAGATTTGTGAAAGGATATGGGTACATAGTGACCCCCTTCAATGAGCTTACATCAAAAAGAAAGTGGACAGTTAGCTGTGAGAAGGCATTTTATGCCCTCAACAGGCCATGTGCACTGCTCCCATTCTGCAAGGTCCTGACCATTCCAAACAATGAATTGTCCAAACAGATATATCTGAGTTGGGGGTAGGGGCTGTGTTGTCACAACTTAATGCAAAGGGTCAGGATAAACCAGTAGCTTTTATAAGCTGAAGTTTGACTCCCAGAGAGAATTGTTGGTCAGCTATTGAAAGGGAAGCCTTTGCTGTTGGTTGGGCTCTGAAGAAGCTGAGGCCATATTTGTATGGCACTCACCTCATTGTTCAGACAGACCATAAGCCACTCTTATGGATAAAACCGATGCAGGGTGAAAACCCCCAACTTTTAGGTGGTCCTTTTCCCTACAGGGGATAGAATATACAGTGGAACATAGACCTGGGAGTAACCATGCCAATGCAGATGGACTTTCCAGATATTTTCACTTAGAAAATGAAAACTCAACTGGGCAATGATAGTCGCATCTCCTTACGTTTGGGTGGAGTTGTGTAGGAAAGTAGGATCTGCTTCTTATGGTTACCCCCACTTTTTGCCAAATGTTACACTGTTTTGACTCGTTTGACTGGGATCCTGCTAATCAGGACCCCAGTCTATATTCTTTCTCCTTAAAATGTTATGCATTTAATTTGGTACACTCCAGATTGCATATTGCGGAACCCTTGTTAGTCCCTAGGGTACACCAGCACCTGGGGTATAGCTACCCCAGAGGCCTCACATGGGCTGAAGCATGCATTATTCCACCCATGAGAGGCCATGCAAAATGGAACTACAGGCTTGCCAGTGAGGCCTGTGTAAGCTGGTGCTTGCTTGCACTACTTACGAAAGATATAGATTTACTATAGCTATAGGTCACTACACTTAAAACCTTCAAGTCACCCCTATAGCAGGCCTTAACAATCCTGAAGGATGGGTACTGGGGTTTACATGAGAGGGTGCCCATGCATGAGCAGAGCCCCTCTGCAGCCTTCAGGGACTATTCTCCTGGGTTGTCTATGGCACAGCCAGACATATAGGTAGAGGTGCATTATATCCTCGCGATAAATGCTATCTCGAAAATGCCCGAAACAAAACATGCCATGTTTGGTATCAATCACATTGGAATCTTACTTCCCACACCAGTAACCGGTGTGGGAGGTATGATTCCACCCCTCAGAAGCAAGCTTTGGGGGTCCCTGGTCTTCCCGGTGCTAGACTTCTCGATCCAGACAGCACCAAATGGATGCTGTTGACCAGGGCCACATTGCTGCCCTCATACTGCTAAGCCAAGCTTGAGCAGAGGAAGGCAGCACAATAGGTATCCTGTCACAGAGAGGTGTGACCACCTCCAAGACAGGATTTAGTGTATTGGAGCTGGGTGGGTACACTTCCAAAGTGCCTAAACTCTGCATGAGGGGCACATTTTGGTTTCCCTGGGCATAGTCCTGTTCAAACCAGTTGTGGGAGCTGTTGGCTCCTGCTCTGGCACAAAACTGTACAAAGGACATGGGTATAACGACCCTCCTGTCCTGACCCTCCCCTAGGAGGGTCCCCTGAATCTGTCCAACCCTTTCCTGCAGGTACAAAAGGGCTTACCTGGCTTTAGGACCCTAGAATCAATGTGGACAAGATTCTCAACAAGAAACCACTGACCTTCGACCGTCTGAACACTCTGGACTTTGCTGGACTTCAACTAAGCCCAACTTCATCTCCCTCTCCGCCCAAGGCATGGTCTATGCCTTTGTATCATACAGGCTCAGTGCAGGAGCTGTGGAGCATCAAGGACAACTACAGTATCTCCCTTGGGGTGAAGGAGTCACTCCCCTGCATTTGCAGGCATGGTAATGCAAATAACCAGTCTGCTGATCCTGAGTTCCTGCAGACTCCAAAGGGTCCAGCAACACAGTGGGTGGGTTACTAAGTTGCTAGAGGTAGAGCTGCCCTCTCACCAAGTTTAAGGCCAGTGTCCCTTGTGGGGACCATATAACCTGAACCCCTGTCCATCGGGTACATTTGCAAGTGCATATGCTTGTTTATGTTCCCCAACTTTCTGCATTGGGCTGTCGATATCCCCTAACTCCGCGCATTTTTCGTACCAAGAACTTTGGCCTCCCTGCACTCTAGGTCCTCCAAGCTGTAGTTTGGTGAAACTGCTAGAGGTCCCCTCACGACTCCTGTGCCTCCGGCCTGTGGGTCAATTTGAGGGACAATCCTGATTTTCTTGGGCACCCCTGGTTGCTCCACGCCTGCCCTGACTCCACTTGCTGTGGTGAGTCCTCTGGTACTTGCAGGACCAGACCAGAACCCTTCTTGACCTTCTTTGTCGTTTGCCATTGCCAAGGCTTGTTGGTGCTCCCACCGGACACCCACCCCTCAGCACTCGATATCCTTCGTCGTACAGCTCGTATCTAGCTCCCAGTCATCCTTGACATCTCCTGTTCCCTGCAGCTGTAGAGTCAAGGTCTTGTTCGCAGCTGAAGCCTCCTACATTGGTGGACATTCGTCTACCTAACTCCTGGTCACTCTTGAGTGACCCAGACTCTGTCCCCTCTGCTTTCTGGTTCCTTTCATCATGATTGTTTATGTGCTAAAGTTTTGTGTGTTTTGTGTTTATCTAAGTCTAGCAGATACTGTGAGGTATTTATTCTTAGAACTACTGTGTGGTTCTCCTTTCATTTAACCAATACAATAAGGTTGCTTTCTGGTAAAACAAGCTGCTTAACATTCCTTCAAGACTAAGCCTGAAGGCTGCTCTCCACAGCGGACAATTTTCTAAGGTTATCTTTGACCTCTTAAATCACCATAAGGGTTGTTTGGACAGGAGCAAGGTGCCCATTTTAATTAGTGGACATCATTTACCAGGCGAACTTCTCACATCTGTGAACTGATGTTGACTTTCTGTTGGACATGAAACCCTGACGTATACACAAGATTTTATGTCAAGACAGGAGGCTAGAATTATGCATTAACTTTTATTTCCCACTTCTGAGCAGCACTATTAAAAGCTCGGAGAACCTTTACACATCACAATCAAAAAGAACCTTCAAGTGCATAAATAACCTGAGGCCGCCATCCTCTTCCTCTTTTGTTTGCTGCTTCTGAGCCGATAAGTATTGGTCTATTTTTATTTAATTGTATTTGATTTAGTGATAATAAGTGAAATGATTCATTCATAGTTGTTTGTGTGGTGTACTGTTGTTGTGAAAACACAATTTATGGGTGTTTGTTGTGTGAGTTTGTATTTTTAAGGTATTTTTTAACTGAGAGTATGCATTTTGAATTTTTAAGAATATTCATTTTATTAATATATTACTGAAAAGTTCATTGTTAATGAGCATTTTGGTTATTGTTCAAGATTAGGAGTAAATTTAGCCAAGTTAGTACTGATTTAGAAGAATCGCCACTGCGCACACATTTCAGTACAATTTCATTTATCAAGTATGTTTTTAAAAATGTTGCTCTGGCTTACAGTGTAATTAGTTTTATTTTCAAATCCGGTAGTGATGTGTTTTATCTAGGACCCCGATCAATATTGTGACCTCATGCCCCTATACGGCTATAAGCAATACATATCCCTATAATGGCATAATAATCAGAGCCATATTTCAGTAACTCGCCTCTGCAGTCCATGACACAGCAGAAGCCACTTCCTTAGATTCCTAGATAGCACACCGAGTTCTTTCGACATACCAAACCCCCAGCAACCTGGGAATGCCCCGCTTGCTTTGTTTTGATTAGTAATAGAACTCCTGTGAGCACTGTAAGAATGACCAGTTCTTAGTGACATCTTTATTGACGTCTTATGTCCAAAAACTTACGTCAAACTCGGCACCTTTCAGGTATAAATATACCAACGTTGCCTTAAGCCAGGGGTCTCCAAACCGGTCCTGGAGGGCCGGATCCATGCCAGATTTTTGGGATATCCCCATTGAGATACATGTAGTTATTTTAAAAATCTGGCATGGATCCGGCCCTCCAGGACCGGTTTGGAGACCCCTGCCTTAAGCAAACACGCGACGGTGGTGAATACTGGAGCAGAACAGCGGTCCCCTTGCAGAAAGCCCAGCAGATGCGAGAAGCCCACGGACGAGGCCCCTCCTCTTTGAAGCGCTGAGAAAGACGCTGTCTTTTCTCCTGCCGAGAAAATCCAGCTCCGGCGTTTCCAGCCTACCCTTGCGGGTGACTGGGATATCGGGTCCTGAGAGGGAGATACCAGACCTCCTACATTCTATTCCAGAGGTACGGTGCTGACTAAACCCTTAGAGAGAATTCTTGAATTAAACTCTTGGCAAAACCAACTTAACTTAAACTGCTACTTACTTACTCCCTTCCACGTATTAGGCTTAGGTCAGGTACACCGGGGTAGGCGTAGTTAGAAGCACCACTTGAGGTCGTTAGCTAATGTATATATGAATGTATATATTTTATTCCTTTTAACTATCTTATGGCTAAGAAACCATATCAATGCTTTTAAAGTATTATTTCGTAATACTCCTTTTACTGTACGCACTTTTCATTGTAACAAGTCTTGCAACTGCGGCAATTCATTTCTCTTGCATGAGAAAGAAGACTGCTCAATAAATAATATCTTTTATTGAAAACGCCCGTCTCTCTATTCTCTGCACCCTGGTGTAATTAAATCTGCACAACTGACTGAGTGAAATAGCTGTCTATTGTTTCACACGACTCTAGAGATTGACTCTTATTCTGGGGAGCAAAGTTGTCATGTTTATGCGGTTGTCGAAAGCTGAATCCCTTCTTGTCTGAGCCAGGGAAGCTGATCACTTCCTATTCAGTCAAGAAAGTTTCCAGTGACCTCTGAGCTAGCTGGCGCAAACCTAAATTAAGTCTAACATAGTCTGTAGAGACCTTGAAGACCGCAGTCCTACGACTACACTGCTGGCTATGTTATTCCAATGCGCAGGGCCTATAGGGAAAATAGGAACTACACTACAGTAGCACGAGCACTCTCAAGCTTTTCCTCCGTGTGGTATCAGGTTGGGAGAGCGAGCTCCATGACACACACGTGCACGTAGAGTCGCTCTCCCATTGACTAACATTGAGGTTGTTTTTTCAGGAGTATAGGGCTTGTTTTACTGCTTCGCTTTGTTTCAAGGGAAATTAACTCTACGGGAATCGTTTCTATGGAAACTAAGCTTCGTGTAGACCGGTTTACAGAAAGCGGCGGGTGATACTGACTAAAGTTAAAAAGTGATATTTATGTAGCGAAAAGAGTGAGTAAATTAACAACAAGTTTGTTTTAAGGGAAAAGGGGGATATTAACATACCTTTTGAACATAAATTAATTAATTTGATTTTTGAAAATGGAAAATGCTAATACAACAGCAGGAAAAAATTGTAAGAGAAACAATTAATAGGGAATTAAAGGAGACAATACAGGAGACAGTCAAGCAAGCTTTAGGGAAAAGAACAAATTCAGAGAAAGAGAAATATTTTTCAGTATCAGAGGAGGAAAATGAAAGAGGTCCAGGAGGAAAGTGTTTAAATAAGAGAAAAAATGTAAATGTTAAGAAGGGTCGTAGTGGAGCCCCAAGCGGCTCAAATATGAGAGGTATCCAACACGATGCAGATTAGATCGAGTCGTACACTGTAAAGTGAGGTAAAGCATCTGGTGATGTTTATAATTTAAGTGATGAAGAGTTGGATGAATATATTCTGGACCTTGAATATAAGGATGGATTAGGTGAGGAGTTCGAGGAGATCGGAAAAGAGAAAGTTAAGGATTCGGATGTTGATCCATTTGGTGAGGTTTTGTTTAGCTCGAAGGACATAAGACACCCTAGAGGAAAAGCTTGGCGGCCACTGGAACATGTGGCAGACTATATTAAGTTTACATTAAGGACACTTCTGAAGAAGGAAGAGAGGAATAGCATGTGAGCTGAATGCTCTGGCCCTACTAAAGAGGAAAAAGTTACTTCAACTCCTAACATTGACCCAGGGATAATAACATACCTATTTAGAATGGGATAAGACCCTAGAAAGGTTTAAGACAGGTCGTTAAAACAGTGTCAGGATAAAGTGTTTGACATTTTGAGGCCGTTGGCTAAAATTGTTGATGCTGTGGAGAAGGCCCATCTTAAGAATTTAGGTGTTGACCTTGCTTTACTGCGTGGGTGGTGCTAAAAGGCAATTTGCTTTTTAGGCAATGTGAATGCAGAGCTACTATCATAAAGTAGGAAGACTATCCTGATGAGGATTAATCCTAAATTATGTGATTTAGCTGTAAATGAGTCTAGTGAAGAAGCACGTGGATTATTATTCGATGAAGAAATTGTCAAATCATTAACCAAATACGTGTGTAAATTTGCTAGTCTAGACAAAGCACATTTTTCAATGCGCAGAGTTTTCAGTAATAATAGTATTTATGGTCGGGCCGGTAGAAGGGGCCAAGCTACCAGCTGTGCAAATTTTAGAGCTTAATATCAGAATCAAAGAGGAAGCGGATACACTAGAGGGCAGGGGAATTATAATTTCTTCCCACAAAGGGTAAGACGCCGGGCTTGTGGCACAAAAGGAAGAGTACAAAGCCAGGGCCAGAATCAGAACCAGGGTGAGTATGAACATTGGTTCGCCTTTTATTCCGAAAGGTGGAGCAGGAAGATTGATGTATTACATAGTAAATTTGGAGAAAATAACCAAAGATGCATGGTTTCTAAAGACAATAGGAGGTTTTCAAACAGATTTCAATTCAAACCATATTCAAGTGAAGTTACCACATGAGCTGGTTTTTCAAGAAGATTTGTTAAAGATAGTGGAGAACGAGGTCTGTATGATGTTAGTAAAGAATGCTATTTTGGAAATAGCAGAAGTAGAGAAAGGTTTTGGAAGTACGCTGTTCCTAGTAGAAAAGAAGGAGAAAGTTTGGAGGCCGTTTATAAATCTGAGGTCCTTAAACCAACTTTGGGCCCGATGTAGGTGGCAAATTCCGGTCGGAAACGGCCGAAATCGGCCGTTTCTGACCGGTATTTGGCACTTTGAGATGTAGGGGGCCAGTATTTACCTATTCGGTATATTTACCGAATCGGTAAATTTACAGAATCTGTAAAATACCGAATCGGTATTTTTACCGATTCGGTATCTCCCAGATGTAGGTGGGACTCTTCTGAGTCCCACAGGCCTTTCAGATTCGGTATTTTAACACCCAATCCAATTGGGTGTTAAAATACCGAATCCAGGTGTGCATGCACATGTGTGCATGCACACCTATGCCATGATACAGACAGACATGCCCTTAGGGCATGTCTGTGTGCCACATGGCACACAAGCCAGTATTGGGGGTGCTAGAGGGTGCCAAAGTGACACCCCCTGCACCCTTGCTGGAATCGGTATTTACCGATTCGGTAAATACCAAATCGGTAATGCCCATTGATTCCTATGGGCTTCAAGGCCCATAGGAATCAATGGGGGATACTGAATCGGTATTTACAGAATCGGTAAATACCGAATCTTACAGATTCGGTATTTACCGAATCTGAAATACCTACATCTCCCCCCCTCTAATTTACCACTTCATAAATACCGAATCGGTATGATTCGGTATTTATGAGGTGGTAAATATAGATTTACCTTATCGGGCCCTTTGTGACTTATCGTCATTTCAAGATGGAGGGCATTCATCTTTTAAGGGCTTTTCTTCAAGAAGGAGATCGGATGGTGAAAATGGATCTAAAGGATGCATATTTCTCTATTCTGATAGCAAAGGAAAGTAAAAGGTAACTACAGTTCAGGTGGAAGGGTCGGTTATTTCAGTTTCAGTGTCTTCCATTTAGACTATTGTCTGCCCTTGGTGTTTCACCAAGGTGATGAATTCAGTGGTACGTTACTTCAGGGAGAGCGGAATAATGTTGATAATTATTCTGGATGATATTTTGATAATGAATCAAGATCTGGTGAGTTTAAAGGAACATTTGATTTTTGTGAATAAGACTTTTGTAAGTCTGGGTTTTCCAATACATTTGGAGAAATCCGTTTTGGAGCCAGTAAAGAAAGTGAAGTTTCTAGGGTTTGGGGTGGATACTGTTGCATGTCAATTGTGTTTTCCAGAGAAGAAGGTGAGAAAGATAAAGAAAGACATTCAGAAGGTAATAAACAGGGAAAGAATATCTTTGCGAGATCTGGCAAGAATTATTGGTCTTCTGTCATCGTCGATTTTTCGGGGCCCATTATATTACAGGGCTTTACAGTGTTTGAAAAAGTCAGGTTTGTCGAAGGGTTTGTGGTACGGAGACATTATTATTATTATTATTACATTTATTGAGCGCACAGCTACCCGGAGGTTTCCCGGCGCTTGCCTTGGGAACCCGTCCTGGCTTTTCCCTGTGAGATAGCCCCTACAGGGCATCCCCAAGGTGAAAGCCAGGCATCCCGCCGCAGGGGGGCCGTTGTGGAGATTAAGCAAGCTTAATGCCCAGAGTTGCAGAGTGAGAACCCATGATTAGAGCAGGCACCGAAGCGAGAATTATCGAGTCCGTGGACATTTGAGCTCAAGACCCTGCCGCGTCAGGAATTGAACCCTGGTCCCGGGTCTGACCTCAGCTTCCGGGTCTGCCTGCTCTACACCGTGAGCCACACTTCTCCACATGGTGGATGTTTCTTTGGAAGCCAAGGAGGAATTGATTTGGTGGAGAGAAAACATGGATCCACAGAATGGTTGTTGGTCGGGCAATTTTTGGAGGTTGCCCAGAGTATGTTTTGGAGACGGCTGCGATCAACCTTGGTTGGGACGCATTTGGCCTGGGAGTAGAGACAGGGGGAGTGTGGTCCCCTTAAAGGAAAAAGGAAGTCACATAAGTTGCCTGGAAATCAGGGCAGGTTTGTTTGCCTTGAAGAGTTTCAAGGAGGTTTGTCGGGCAGAGCAGTTCTGCTCAGGATGGACAATGTGTCTGCTGTGACTTCTGTAAACAGGCTAGGTGGAAGTCGGTCAAAAGGACTAGCGGATTTAGCAAAAGAAATTTGGGAGTTTTGCCTGGAGCACAAAATTGGCCTGAAGGCAGAATATTTGTCGGATGTGAGGAATGTGTTGGCAGATTGGAACTTGAGGAATATGATAGATTACAGCGATTGGAAGCTGACAGAATAGGTTTTTTATGGAAGTGTTGGAGAGATTGGGGGGCATATTATCAAGAACTGCAATACAATTATCGCCACTTTAGCGGCCGGAAATTGCCGCTAAAACAGCAATAATGGGCATCGATAATATGCCCTTGTGAATTCTCATAGCAGCCCAGGTTCTGGTGTTAACCAGGGCTGCTATGGGAATTCACAAGGGCATATTATCAAGCCCATTATTGCTGTTTTAGCGGAAATTTCCTGCTGGTAAAGCGGCAATAATTTTAGCGCAGTTCTTGATAATATGCCCCTGTGTCCTTTAGAAGTGGATCTCTTTGCATCCAGGTTACCTTTCCAGTTGGAAAGGTATGTGAGTTGGAGATTGGATCCAGTAGCCATGGCACTGGATGCCTTCACACAGGATTGTAGAGGGGTGTGTGCTTTCCCCGTTCTCTTTGGTTCCGGTTCAGGTGAGTAGCAGAAATGCAAAATAGTTTTAGTAACTTCATTTTGGAAGAGTCAGGCTTGGTTCCCTTAAGGGATGGAGTTAGCAGTGACGGAGCCTGTTTTGATGTGGGCTTTCAGAGGTTTTCTGAGGAATGTGGAACAAGAGGAACATCCCTTGGTGGAGACGGGTTTGCTCAACCTTCTAGTTTGGAAGATATCAGGAGTTCAAGAACATTCTCGGATCTTTCTGGAATAGCTGCAGAATTATTATTATAGTCCTGGGCTCCAGGAGCAAGGAGATATAGAGGAGCTTGGAAGGTCTGGTTTTGTTGCTACATGGAAAGGGGTTTTGATCCCTTGGAAGCCATTGATGTTCAGGTAGCTAATTTTTTGGCTGGTTTGTTTGAGAGGGGTATGTCTTATAGGACAGTTAATTGCTATAGGTCGGCAATTTCTGATGGCCATTCTTTAAGTAATGGTGTGCCCATCGGTAGAAGTCCTTTTCTTTGTAGAATTATAAAAGGAATTCGGGTTAAGAGACCTCCGGAGTTTAAGTATGAATCTTTATGGGATGTTGACTTGGTGTTGAAGTTGTTTATAGGTTGGCCTAGTAATACGTTTTTAGATTCCAGGGAATTGTCTTTGAAGTTGGCTACTCTTTTGTTTCTTATTTCTTTTTGAAGAGTTACAGATGTTAAGGCTTTGGAGGTTTCTCAGGTTTTATCAGCCTAATGGCATTGTTTTTGAGTTATGTAGAAGGACTAAGATTATGTCTAGTTCCATTTTTTTCGGCCAGTCTATGCGATCCCAAACACACTAAGAGGTGCTCTACACCCTTGCAAGTTTTAACCGGCTCCAAACAACATTAGCTGAGTCAGTCTTTATAGAACAGTACCTTCCTGTGAGAAGACAAATACCTTTGATGAAGGGACCATGTATCCTGAAATGCATTGGGTTCTGCGATTCGTCACACAGAAAAGTCTGCTGTATTGCAACTTTGTTGTAATGTTGTTTGCTTTCATGTAAATAGGAATATGCAAATATTTGATGTTTAAAGGAGTATGAGAACAGGATGTTGGAGAAAAGGGGAGATGGTGTTGATCAGGTTTTGATCTCTTATGTGAAACCTTATAAGGCAGTTTTGTGTGCTACGATTGCTGGATGGGTTAAATGTTCTATGAAAAAAGCAGGTGTTAATGTGTCTAAGTTCACTGCGCATTCTGTGCGGGAGCTATGGCTAGTAAGGTGAGTATGTTAGGTGGAAGATTAGAAGACACTATGAAAGCAGCAGACTTGTCTTCTGTTTCAACGTTCAGGAAATTCAATTTTAAATCAGTGGAACATGTTTCAAAATGTGTTTTAGAAAAGCTTTGAAGATGCATAATGCTTGCCTCCTGTTTTGACATAAAATTGCCATCTGAATTTGGATTTTATTAAAGACAACGAAGCTAGCATTATTCCTCCCACCCTACCCTAGAGTGTTGTCAAGATATTCTAATGTTTGAAAATGTATACAGGAATGATTGTGTGTTTATAGGAACTAAATGTTTTTATTTATATTTATTCAGTTTATTTATATTTTTTGTTATAGAGAATTTATTTTGGTCGACTCAAGTGGATGGTGAGTTGAAGGATAGAAGATGCAAACAAAAAGAGGAAGAAGATTGTGGCCTCATGTTATTAATGGACTTGAAGGTTCTTTTTGATTGTGATGTGTTAAGCTTCTACAAGCTTTTAATGGTGCTGCTCAGAAGTGTGAAATAACAGTTAATGCATAATGCTAGCCTCTTTGTCTCCAAAAAATCCTCATTCTATTGACCGTAAATCTATTAGAATTGCAATTCTACCTAGTAACTTTGTATTTGATGCGTTTAGTTCTCCTTTATACATTTGGGTTGTTCCTGAATATTAGTCTCTGGCAAGCCCTTTATGAACCAAGTACTTTTTGTTGCAGATAAAACACAAATAAGTAATGATAAAAGATCTGTATATGTAATTTATTTGTTACAACAGCGACTGAATATGCTACATTTTATGATAATATTAATTTAAGTCAATATTTCTATTTTGAAATACAAACATTGGTTTTCTCACAAATTGTCTTGTTCTAATGCTCTCAAACCTGTCCTAAATTACGTGACAAGCATATGATATTTTAAGGGACCCAGGGGCATATTACCAAGCAATAGCGATAATTATCGCTATTGCTTGGTTAGAGACAAAAATGTACCGGTGAGCTGCAGCGATTTTTATCGCAAATAAACCTTGGTATTACCAAGGTTTATCGCAAATGCGATAAAAATCGGCCGCAATGCATGAATATTGCTCAAAAGTCAGCGATATTCATGCATTACCGAGCTAATGCTCTTAGCCATGTTATCCACCTCCCATTGGATAACATGGCTAAGAACTGCTCAGGGCAGGTGTTAGCTTTTGGAGATATTTGCGCTTAGCGCGAATATCTCCAAAAGTTGGTAATAGGAGATAGCGATGTTAGCGACTGTTTCCAGTCGCTAACATCTTGGCACGCCCACTTTGCATGTCATTAGTGATAAATATCACTGACATGCAAAGTGGGGCCCAAGATGGTTGCTATCTCCTACTAGCTGTCGCTAACTGTTGTTAGCGACAGCTAGGTAATAGGGAGATAATTTTATCTCCAAATTCCTGCCTTTTAAAGCAAATAAAGCGTATATAAACCCCCTTGATAATATGCCCCCCAGAGACTTACCGAAAGTTAAAGTGCTTTCTTGATTCAAGGTTGATGCAGATCCTAAACAATAAACAAAAATGAAATAGTTCTAATTTTACAATGTCTTACATACACCGACTCTTTAGAGGAGTAATGTATTTTACCTTGAACAGTAATTTCAATAATTGGTTTATTCACTTGCAGCCCTTTCCACAAAAGGGCTGCATGGATCCTCTGGTATATGAAAATGAACTTAACAGTCTCTTGTACTTCGCCACAAGGATGTACTGGAGTGGGTCAGGAATGTTCATTGAGGTATTACCGGTGTTATCATGATGGAAATAGCCAGTTACATGTAGTGGTATTGGGTGACCAGGGTAGTGATTACGATTTGAAAGCTTTATTCGATTATTTATAAACAATCATAAAAGCATACAATGGTAAAAAAATGCAGGATAAAATACACAACAAGAGACATAAATCACTGTAAATGGGGCAGCTCAATTTGGGAACAAAAATTCGGTCACACAATTACAGTTTTACAAATTAATCAAACTTAAAGTTAAAAAACCAGACTTTTCCTATGGGACACAGCTTTTAGAATAAAAGTAGCGGTAAAAAAACAGACATCCAAAGTGTCAAGTGGAAATAGTAAGTTCATAGCATGGGCAGTAGTGGACACAGAATATTTCTTAAAGACAGGTTGAAGATAACGTAGACGAATGTGCAAGTATAATGGACAGATTAGCATAAAGTGCAGTGTGCTTTGCTTGGTGGTACCGTCACACGGGCATGGACTTGAACTATATATTTTCATCCGTGGAAATGTCACCAAGTTATGGACAATACCTAATCTCAACCTAGTGAGAACAAACTGATGATTTTGTTTATTGATTACTTTTAAGTACATAGGCATGCCCTGACCGACCTCCTTGTTAGAATGGTAAAACAAATGGGTTGTAAAATGGCTACATAGGACTCTCCGCATATTAGATTTAGTCCCCAAATAAACATTTTTAACCTCCTGTTTGGGTACATTAACCGCACTTAACGGGTCATCAAAAATGTCCAGATTGAAAATTTGTTTGTAGGACGTAAGAATGTATTTTAACCAGGGGATCTTGCGAACATTGTCCAGCCGGAGACAGTCTTAAATAATTTGCCTGGTCAATCCTGTCTCGTCCTTTGCCCAGATTGACCTCCAAACCATAAGGGGTCTCATGCCCGTTGACTCTGTCAGATAGTCCAGCCCAGCCTCTTTATGAGTCAGTTCAGTAGATGTCGAAGAGGGAAGGCACAGGAGTCTTTTAAGGAACTGATTCTCTGTTACTTGCAGATCCCCATGGTTGCAGTATCCCCATACACCTGAGCCATATAGGGCAATAGATGCGCATCTATGCCTATAGATATTTAACATATCTGGGATGCGGCGACTGCCCAATTTAGATGCAAAGTGGAATACTCCCGAGGAGCTTTTACCCATCTTGGCCTTCACATTTAAAATCTCGGATGCCCATGACCCACTACTATTAAAAGTTATGACTAGATAACAAAATGTATCCACAACCTCTATTCTGTTCCTTAAAGTGAAATGGTTTAAGTTGTTTCATCTTTTTCCCACAAACCAAAACAAAAGTCTTGGAATTGTTAATTTTTAATTTTCTCCCCTGGATAAAATCATAAAAGTAATTCATGAGATTTTGGAGCCCATTTGGGGTTCTCGATAGAAGGACCGTGTCATCGGCATATAGCAGAACCGGGACAGGGTGGTCATCAATCTGCGGGGAGTCAGCTTGAACCCTCTTTAATTTGGACTCCATAGAATTTATAAAAAGGGAGAAAAGTAACGGGGCCAGCACGCAGCCTTGCCGTATACCAGATTTAACCCTGATCTTCTTGGTACATTCCCCTGCCTGACCAAAGCGTATCTGGGCTGAAAGCTTCTTATAAAGTCTGGTAAGGAAGTATATTATTGCGGTCGGAGCTCCCATTTCAAGTAGAGTGGACCATAACAAAGTATGGTCCACCAAATCAAAGGCACTTGAGAGGTCAGCAAAACAGAGGAATAATGAACCCTGTTTCGCTTTGATATATTTCCCTATAATGAGGTCGAGATTGATACACTGCTCGATTGTTCCAAGACCCTTGCAGAAGCCAAATTGAGAGTCCGCAAGAATTTTGTTGTCCGCGGCCCATTCCTCCAATCGCGCTAGTAGGACCCTGCTCATGATTTTAAGTGAGGAATCCAAGAGGGAGATAGGGCGGTAGTTCTTAGCCTCTCCTCTATCTCCCTTCTTGTAGATCGGCAGGATTATGGATTCACTCCAGGTAGATGGTGTACTATCACTGACAGATGCATTAAACACCAGGGTCAGGAGTGGACTCCAAAGTGCCTGGTTGGTTTTATACAGGTCAACCGGGACCCCATCCGGTCCAGGCGCCTTCCCCCCTTTGCTCTTACTGATGGCAGTTTCTACTTCTTAGAGGGTAATCCCCAGGGGAAGCTTAGGTGTAATAGGGGCGGCAGAAGGGCTATCATAGACCTCCCTAACCGGATCAAACATTTCTGTGAAATATTGTTCCCAGTTTTCCTCGCTAACTTGGGCTGTTAGTATAGGGAAATCTTCCTTTTGGAGGAAGGGACTCCTGACCGTACTCCAGAAGAACTTATTGTCACGAAGGACTGCTGCTTTTGTCAGGTTATCCCAAGCTTGCTCCCTTAACTCTTGTTTTCTACAGGTAAGTTGCTTTTTATAGGACGACCTAAGGTGTGAAATAACCTCCCTGTCTCTGAGTTGTTTGGACAGAGCCCGCTTAACCCCTTCAGCGCGGCGCGAATTTTCGCGCTGTGCTGAAGGTTCTAATGAGCCTATCGGCTCATGACGGAACGGTTCCATCATAAGCACAGCTCAACCGACGCTCATGACGGAACCGTTCCGTCATGAGCATGGAAGGGGTTAAGTTTTTGAAGAGATTTAGTGCAAGCACTGTCAAACCAGCCCACCGCTGCCCTCTAGAATATGGTAAGAGACCTTTTTATTATGGCGCCCAGTTCCTCAAAATCAGCAATAATGCACAGGGGGGTAGCATCATAGTCTAGACATTTAAACATCACTTCCGACTCGGCTCCCACAATTTTACACAACAGCTTCTCCGAATTATCCCCACACCATTTGATGCCGATACCATTCTGCCTGCAGGGGATTATGTCTTTGTTAGACGGGGACCCGGAGGGTCGGCCGAGCAAGGGGGAGAGGCCTCCTGGCGAGGGCCCTCTCCTGCAATCGTACAGACGAGCAACTACCCCCCCACAGGTGGACGCCACACAAGAATAGGTTCTGTACACTTTTATAGGTATTCTCAGGCAGGGTAAACTTGACGATACAGCAAGACAAAGATACGATGATCTCGCCAACTCTAGTCTCTGTGGAAAAGGGGGTAGCGGGACAGTCTCAGTACCAGTCCGGTACAGGGGGTAGCTGGTGTATAGCTCTCAATCCTCGAGCTGGAGGGTTCACAAGTAGGGGCCGCGGCAGCGCCAGCAGGCTCTCGACGATGGTTCACAAGGATGGGCCCCGGCAGCGCCAGCAGGCCTACGAAGATGGTTCACGAAGAGGATGAGCCGCGGCAGCGCCAGCAGGCTTACGAAGATGGTTCATGAAGAGGATGAGACGCGGCAGCGCCAGCAGGCTTACGAAGATGGTTCACGAAGAGGGTGAGCCGCGGCAGCGCTAGCAGGCCTTCAAGGACAGTTCACAAAGAGAGGCTGCGGCAGCGCCAGCAGGCCTTCAAGGATGAGTTTGTCTCGGTGTCTCTCGACTCCAGGATACAACTGCCTTCCTGCTCTGGAGCTGCCCCAGTTATAGGTCTGGCGCCCTTTAATGTCTGGACCCTCGCACTTGGAGGTCGGGGGGTCCGGGATGAGGGAGTCCAGACACCCAGCAGGGGGGTGGAGCCAGCGCCCAGGGAGGCCGGGGGCGATCGAAACCTGGCGGAGGGGAGCCATCGACACTCCTTCCTCCATTGACTTGCCAAGTGGTCTCTTTACCCCCTGGGTGGATGGTGGTGCCTCGATGTCGGGGCCTGGCTGGGCCTGAGGTGGAGGTCGACCCGTGGCCACGAGGCCTGGCCGTGGCGGCTCCAAGATGGCGGCTGGGCCGGAGACGGTGGTACGGGAAGGAACCCGGGCCAGCCGAGAATGTTGTGGTGATGGGCCGGGGCCCCGTGGGGGAAGAGCTGGGGGTTGGCCCGGCGGCTCAAGGGGTGGTTCTTGTCCGGGGAACCGGTGTAGCAGGGGTCTGTGACCCGCCATGCAGGGAGGGGTCGGCCTGCCACGAGGCCTGTCCAACATGTGTCCCCCCCAGCTGAAGGCAGGGAGAGTCACCCATCCTCTTGGGTAATCTCCTCGCCGAGGCGGAAGAAGCGGGACAGGCCGTCTGCGTTGCAGTGGTCTTGGCCTGGGCGATGCTCCACAGTGAAGTCCATCCCTTGCAGGGAGATGGACCAACGCAACAGCTTCGGGTTCTCTCCCCGCATCTGCATCAGCCATTGCAGAGGTCGGTGGTCTGTTTCCACCCGAAAATGGGTACCGAAGAGATAGGGCCGGAGCTTCTTGAGGGCCCACACCACGGCGAAGGCCTCTCGCTCTATGGTGCTCCATCGTTGTTCTCGGGCCAGCAGGCGTCAGCTGATGAAGACCACAGGCTGGTCAACTCCCTCCGTGTTGACTTGGGAGAGGACGGCCTCCACGCCATGATCGGAGGCATCCGTTTGTACTACAAACTCCCGGCTGTAGTCGGGGGCTTGGAGCACAGGGGCCGTGCACATGGCTGATTTGAGGTTCTCAAAGGCGGCCTGACACTCGGGAGTCCAGTGTACTTTCGGGGGGTTCTTTTTGGACGTGAGTTCTGTGAGGGGCCCCACAATGCTGCCATAGTCTTTTATGAATCGCCGGTAGTATCCTGTGAGCCCCAGGAAGGCTCGGACCTCTGTTTGGGTGACCGGAGGCTCCCAAGCCTGAATGGCAGCGATCTTGAGTTGGAGAGGGGCCACCTGGCCACTTCCCACCTGGTGCCCCAGGTAGGTCACGGATCCATGGCCGATTTGGCACTTGTTGGCCTTGATTGTTAGTCCTGCTTGCCTGAGGGCGGTCAGGACCTCCCGGAGGTGTTGGAGGTGTTCGGCCCAGTGGTTACTGTACACGGCAATATCGTCCAGATAGGCGGCGCTGAACCCCTCCAGCCCCGCCAACACTTGGTTTACGAGTCTCTGGAAGGTGGCGTTTTTCATTCCGAAGGGCATTACTTTGAAGTGATAGTGGCCAACCGGAGTGGAGAAGGCGGATCGCTCCTGGGCACCCGGGGTAAGGCCGATCTGCCAGTAGCCCGCGGTCAAGTCAAAGATGCTCAGGTAGCGGGCGGCCCCCAGGCGGTCGATCAGCTCATCGGCTCGTGGGATGGGGTGTGCGTCTGTTCGGGTCACGGCATTCAAGCCCCGGTAGTCTACGCAGAACCGGAGTTCGGGGGCGACGCCAGGTGCGGCGGCCTTGGGGACCAGCATGACTGGGCTGGCCCAGGGACTGTCGGAGGGCTCGATTACCCCCAGGGCCAGCATCTTGGATACTTCTGACTGGATGCAGGCGCGTACCCGATCAGGTACTATGTAGGCTCTGTGCCGGATAGGGGGGCTGTCCCCGGTGTCGACATCGTGGAGGCACCAGGGTGTGACCCCAGGGATGAGGGAGAACAGGTCAGCAAATTGCCGGAGCAAGTCTCTGCAGTCTTGGCGTTGTGCTGGAGACAGGGTAGCGGAGAGGTGGACTCCTTCCACGGAGCCGTCTTTCTCGCGGGTCCTCAGGAGGTCGGGAAGGGGCTCGGAATCCTCTTCAGCCCCACTGTTGGTAGCCATCAGAAGGCTGAGTTCGGAGCGCACAAAGTGAGGCTTAAGTCTGTTGGCATTGAGGACCCGGAGAGGGTTCCGGGGCGACTCTAGGTATACCAGGTAAGTGACGGGGCCCTTTCGCTCCACCACCTTGAAGGGTCCTGTCCATTTGTTTTGGAGGGTGCAAGGTTCGACCGGGGACATGACCCAGACCTGTTGTCCCGGCTCGAACTCGATGGACGAGGCGTTTTGATCGTACCATCGTTTCATGTCTTCTTGGCTGGCTTCGAGGTTGGCTTTGGCGAGTTCCCTGAACCGCCGAGTCTGGTTCCGGAGGGTCAGGAGGTACTTGTACACATCAGGGGGAGTCTTCTCGGGGGTCACCTCCCATCCTTCCTTGACCAGGCTGAGGGGACCCCGGATGGGGTGCCCATACAGGAGCTTGAAGGGGCTGAATCCCAGGGACTTCTGGGGGACCTCCCGGTAGGCAAACAGGAGACATGGTAGCAGCACGTCCCATTGGCGGCGTAGGGGCTCTTCCAGGACCTTGAGGGTGCAATTGAATCGTTCCACTAGTCCGTTTCCTTGCGGGTGGTAAGGGGTCGTAAATTTGTAGGTGACCCCACACTGTTGCCATAGGGACTTCATGTACCTGGAGATAAAGTTTGTGCCTCGATCACTGACGACTTCTCGGGGGAAGCCCACCCGCGAGACGATCCCCATCAGGGCTCGGCCCACCACGGGCACTGTCACAGTTCGGAGAGGGATGGCCTCGGGGTAGCGGGTGGCATGGTCCACCAGGACGAGTATGAACCGGTGACCTTGCGCTGTCCGGGGCTCCAGGGGCCCCACAATGTCGATCCCCACCCTCTCAAAGGGAGTGGTGACGATGGGAAAAGGTTGCAGGGGGGCTTTTATTTTCCGGCCGCTCTTCCCGCTGGCCTGGCAGGTGGGGCAGGCCCGGCAGTGGTTTACTACATCGTTCCGCATTTTAGGCCAGTAGAAATGGGTCACCAGGCGGCTGTAAGTCTTTTCCTGCCCGAGGTGCCCGGCGAGCGGCACATCGTGTGCCAGGTTCAAGAGGAAGTCTCGGAATTGGAGGGGGACCACGAGCACCCGGCTGGCCCCCAGCTCAGCAATCTTTTGCTCACTGTAGAGGAGCCCATTGCCCCAATAGATCCAGTGGGCCCCTGAGGCATCCCCTGCGCTCTGGGCTATGGCTTGCTGTCGGAGCCCCTCGTGGGAGGGACATGCTCTCTGTTCCTGGCGGAATTGTTCCTGAGTGGGGCCACCTTCTTGGCGCCACTGGGCCAGGTCTTGGAGGGGGTCAGGGACTTCGTTGGTGGGCCTCAGTGGACCAGGCTCAGGGGTGCTCTCTTCTGTGTCGACCGGCGGTGGAGGTTCGGGCCACTCGGGTTCTTCGGTGGATGGGATGGCGCGGGCGGCCATGGATCGGGTCGTGGCACAGACCCATTCAGGGAGGCCCAGCATCCCTAGGTGTTCTCTTCGCTCCACTGCTGCCCAGGGGGAGCTCTCGAGATTGTTCCCCAGGACGCAGTCCACGAGGCGTCCTCTCGGACAGTCACCTTCAGCATGCCCGATACTCCCCCCCACTCAAAGGGGACGCGGGCCATCTGGCACAGGCTCTCGGAATTGTCCGCAGATCGTACTGGACAAAGTACGTTTGGCAGGATTTGATCGGGGGTCACCAGATGGCAACGGACTGCGGTTACACTGGCCCCTGTGTCGCAGAGGGCTTCAGCCCGGTGTCCATTAATGGTGACCCACTGGCTGTACTTCTGCTTGTTGGCGGGGAGGGGGGCCCGCAGGACCATGTCCCTGTCTCCTAGACATACCAGGGACATGGCGGCGGGTTCCCACTCGGTCTGGTAGAGCTCACATTCCTCTGCTTCTTCTTCGCCTTGCTCCTCTCCGAGGGCGACGGCGGTGATCTGGCGGTTCACTGGACCCGGGGCCTGGACTGACTGGTTTCTTGGACAGTTTGAATCATTGGCGTAATGGCCGGGCCGCTGGCATTTGTGGCAGACAATGTCGGAGCGGAATCCCGGTCGCGTGGGAGGGCTTCCTCTTCCGGCTGGGGACGGGGGGTTGTTAGCGGGGGGCACCGTGGCGGTGTCCCTGCCCCGACCCTGGCCTCCTCCTCCTCCTCCTCGCGGACGGTGGGTCCCCTGGGAGGCTCGGTTTTGTTCGCCCGGCCAACTCCGGGGGACCCGGGTGCTCTCCCATCGATCAGCTTTGATGGCGAGTTTCCGGGGTTCGGTCAGCTTGCTATCGAGGAGATGCTGCCTCAGTTCCACGAAACAATTATTGGAGAGGTGCTCCCACACGATGAGATCGACTAATTGTTCGTAGGTGGTGACCTGGCGGCCTTTGATCCACCCCTCTAAGGCTCGGCTAAAAAAGTTCACGTATTCTACCCAGGTGGTCCCGGGGATTCTTTTACAGTCTCGAAATCGCTGCTGGTACATCTCGGGGGTGAGCCCGTAGCGAGTGAGCAATGCGGCTTTCATGTGGTCGTAGGAGGTCATCTCTGCGTCGGGGAGTTGTAGCAGGGCATCTCTTCCTTCGTTAACGAATCTCCCCCATAACCCGGCTCCCCAGTCTTTTCGCGGGATACAGTGGGAGAGCATGGCTACCTCGTAGGCCTTGAACCACTGCTGGATGTCTTCATCCCGGTAGTACTCCCGGACAACGTCTTTGGGAATGTGGACCTTGGTGTCCGTAGGGGGAGCGGAGTTCTGGTTCTCGGGGATGCCGAGGTCCCTGTTTTGTCATCGGATTTCTAGCTCTTTTAAATTGCGCTCGTGTTCGTATGCTAGTTTTTTCTCTTCTAGCTCCCTCTGGCTTTTTTTCTCTTCCCGTTCTTCCCGTAGTCATAAGTGTTCAAGGGCTATCTTTTTCTCTGCTAGTTTTAGTTCTCCATCTAGGCGGAGTCGAGCCAGTTCCAACTCATGCAGCCGGCTCCTCTCCCGTTCTAGGGCCTCCTCGGGAGAGAGGCCCGTTCTTCTTTCTTCTTCGGGGGTTGCCGTTGTTTCGGTGGTCTCAATGCTTTCCTTTTGGGGTGAGGGCGCTCCCGTCTCCACCCAGGACTCCAAGGCGTGCTTGAGGTCATCTTTGGTGCTCAGTCCCGTGGTAGCGATGCCCAAGTCTATGCAGAATTGTTTCAATTCCTTGTGGCTGTATTCTTCCAGCCGTTCCATCTGGAATTTTGCGGTTGTTCCAATCTCTTTCGTCGACATTGTTGCTGTGCGTCGTGGGGCTAGTTTACTCTCCGTACGATTATGCGTCGGCTCGGATCGCGCCGCTGGCCACCAATGTTAGACGGGGACCCGGAGGGTCGGCCGAACAAGGGGGAGAGGCCTCCTGGCGAGGGCCCTCTCCTTCAATCGTACAGACGAGCAACTACCCCCCCACAGGTGGACGCCACACAAGAATAGGTTCTGTACACTTTTATAGGTATTCTCAGGCAGGGTAAACTTGACGATACAGCAAGACAAAGATACGATGATCTCGCCAACTCTAGTCTCTGGGGAAAAGGGGGTAGCGGGACAGTCTCAGTACCAGTCTGGTACAGGGGGTAGCTGGTGTATAGCTCTCAATCCTCGAGCTGGAGGGTTCGCAAGTAGGGGCCGCGGCAGCGCCAGCAGGCTCTCGGCGATAGTTCACAAGGATGGGCCGCGGCAGCGCCAGCAGGCCTACGAAGATGGTTCACGAAGAGGATGAGCCGCGGCAGCGCCAGCAGGCTTACGAAGATGGTTCACGAAGAGGATGAGCCGCGGCAGCGCCAGCAGGCTTACGAAGATGGTTCACGAAGAGGGTGAGCCGCGGCAGCGCCAGCAGGCCTTCAAGGACAGTTCACAAAGAGGGGCCGCGGCAGCGCCAGCAGGCCTTCAAGGATGAATTAGTCTTGGTGTCTCTCGACTCCAGGATACAACTGCCTTCCTGCTCTGGAGTTGCCCCAGTTATAGGTCTGGCGCCCTTTGATGTCCGGACCCTCGCACTTGGAGGTCGGGGGGTCCGGGATGAGGGAGTCCAGACACCCAGCAGGGGGGTGGAGCCAGCGCCCAGGGAGGCCGGGGGCGATCGAAACCTGGCTGAGGGGAGCCATCGACACTCCTTCCTCCATTGACTTGCCAAGTGGTCTCTTTACCCCCTGGGTGGATGGTGGTGCCTCGATGTCAGGGCCTGGCTGGGCCTGAGGTGGAGGTCGACCCGTGGCCACGAGGCCTGGCCGTGGCGGCTCCAAGATGGCGGCTGGGCCGGGGACGGTGGATCGGGAAGGAACCCGGGCCAGCCGAGAATGCTGTGGTGATGGGCCGGGGCCCCGTGGGGGAAGAGCTGGGGGTTGGCCCGGCGGCTGCAGGGGTGGTTCTTGTCCGGGGAACCGGTGTAGCAGGGGTCTGTGACCCGCCATGCGGGGAGGGGTCGGCCTGCCACGAGGCCTGTCCAACAATCTTCTACTATCATACGCTGATCACTAGGCGAGGACCCCCAAATAGAGGTCAGCATAGTGATGGCATTATGGTTGCTGTTACCAAAGTCTACAACAATCGGGACAGAACAAAATGGGACAGTATGTACTGATACCAGTAAGTGGTCAATAACGGACGCCGTATTCCTTCCTACAAAAGTTGGTACAGTGTTACCCTCATTATCTGTAGCCGGGTATTGGATCAATAAATCAAGGTTGAGCATAAGGGAGTTAAGAGAGTCGCCGTATGGTGTGTGGGTAAAATGGGCCCGGTGTTCCCCATTATCACCATCAAACCCACATACATTAGTGAAGGAGTGGGGGCAAGTACGGATGTTAAAGTCCCCACCCCAAATGATATCGTAGGTCTTATGGGTGTCTTTACAGATTTTCCTCACTGCTGAATCAAGCTCATCCACGACTGAGGTATTTGTAACATCAAACATATTATTATAATGGTTGATTAGCAAAGTTTCATGACCCCTTTTGTATTCCAGACTCAGAATTTGTGAATGAAAACCCACAGTCACATGCGATTTCACACGTACAGGAAAATTCACAGAGAGTAAAATTACAAGCCCACCTTTAGCCCTGCCCATGTTGGATCTTTGTGCAGGATTATTGTAGGACACAAAACCATCGAAGAAGATATCTGTCGTTACCCAAGTCTCCTGTAAGCATAAGACGTCGAACTGGAAAAGGGATTCATTCCAACCCAAGGACGATGTTTGCCAACTACAACCAGCAATATTCCAGCTAGCAAGTTTGAAGCCAGGTATACACGTTGTAGGATTAGTAGACTCAGTGACATTAATGGGCCCTCTGGACGGTGGAATTTCATCAGGGGTGACCATAGATACTGGTGGGTGGTAAGTGGCATGGGGGTCTAAGTCCCGGGGTACAAAATGGGTAGGGGTGGAAGGCATTGTAGGTGCTAAGTCTATTGGAATACCATTACCCTTAACATCTCGTAGACTGTTACTAGTACGAGGAAGGGGGGGGGGGCTTGAAACATGGGTCGTAGGTAGTCAGTCGACTCCATCTAAGCCATCCAGACAGCTGAACCAGTTAAAATCATAGAAGGGGGTATCCGGGGGCATCAAAACCGATCTTGCATCAAATTTTCTATATCTGCCCCTCCGCTCAACCCTGGTCCAGTTGTCTCTACCTCGGTCATGGTACAGGTGATTGGGGGGAAAGAAAAAAGACACTGGTAGCATCTGAATGGTGGAATCGAAAGATCTATTAAAGCCTGCACAAATATGTGATACCGTTTTAGGGTCTCTAAAACTGACCATTATACAGTCCCCATTTATAGATTTTCTAGTTTTGCCCAGCCAGGGCACCCTTCTAACCATGATGATTTCATTATGAAGGTGGGCCAGGAGGGGTCTATTCCAGTTCAGCCATCTGACAACTTTACTTTTGAGGGATTTAAAATTCTCTACTTCCCCGGCTTCCAGCGGAAACTACCATGAAGCGATTAGCTTCTGGCGGCAGGTCTGGTCGGCGTGATCTAGGGGCTGTCTGTTCAGGAGCTGGAAAAACTATTTGGTCATCGGCCATGACCTCGTTAGTGGTAGCCATAGGTTGAACTGGTCCTAAAGGAAGCAAGGGGGGAATTTTATTATTGCTATGATGGATAGGGGCTGAAGGACCTATTGGGGGACAGGACGGGTTGGGGTCGTCTTTTGCTAAAGGGGGACCGGGGATAATGGGAGTATTTGGGGGGTACACAGGGTATTGGGCTTAGTGGATTTAGCCAGTAAGGCAGCCGTAGTTTTCTCAATGTTAGTAAGACGGAGTTCTATCCGTTCCATTTTGGACTTTAGAGGAAATAGAAGTGATTTAAAAAGAACTCCCAGATTTTCTAATGTTAATTCCATACTAGGCTGGGGTTGGGTTAGACCTGATGTGGGGTTGGGGATGTCGTGTTTATGCTTGGCTGATTTAGACTTTCCACCCGCTTTGGCGTTATAGGCCCTCTTGCGTTTAGTTACAGCCCCTTCTTTAGCCCCATTTAACATATTGTTACAGCTCACTTCGGGCTCAGAGGAGGTGGACACATTATTATCAAGAACTATATCAATTTCAGGGAGAATTTCATTAACCAGAATGTCCAGGTCAAGAGCACCCTGGTTACCCTCCTTGAGTGTTGAAATTTGTCCAACCACTTTATTGTCAATAGACTCGGTGGGCCACTCAGGGGTTTTGGCGTTAGCTAATGTTCCAAGGGAAGATCTCTTTATAGCCGATAGTTCCTTAGATAAGCGTTTTTCAAGGACATTAATTTTGGTGTTGATTAGGGTATTGGCCCTGATCAAGAATTTTTCCATACCTCCAGCTATGGCGCCTCCAACTAGGGAGGACTTGCTCCTTTTTTTCACGACAGGACATCTCCCCATACTAGAGTTGCAAAAGGGTGACGACCAGCCCGGTCACGAACAGGCACAAACGGGCCCGCCCTTGGCCCGGGCTTCGCCCGCGCTGCGTCCCGCGCAGCGGTGACGAGGGCATCTAAAATAGGAGGGATGGCTGGGGGCGGGTCAGGCAGGGAGAGCGGCCCAGGTGAAAGAGATCAGGCTCAGAGGGACTCCTGGTAAATGGAGTCCCTGATTCCACGCTCGTAGCCCTGCCGCAGCAACACACGCCCTAAGAACTCCTTGGAGACACGGCCCCTGTCCACAATGCAGCTCCTGTTAAAGTGGTAGAAGCGCTGCGGGACCCGCGGAGCGGGTCTGGCAAGCTGTGGGCGCTATGAAGGACAAGGACGAGCAGCAAGCAATCCGGTAGCAGATTTCCTTTAGAATGGCAGTGAGAGTCCCACCAAGGATCAGCAGACATCCGATTTTAGCTCCAGTGGCGGTGGGGGGCAGGTCAGGCAGGGAGAGCGGCCCAGGTGAAAGAGATCGGGCTCACAGGGGCTCCTGGTAAATGGAGTCCCTGATTCCACGCTCGCAGCCCTGCCGCAGCAACACACGCCCTAAGAACTCCTTGGAGACACGGCCCCTGTCCACAATGCAGCGCCCGTTAAAGTGGTTGAAGCGCTGCGGGACACGCGGAGCGGGTCCAGCAAGTTGTAGGCGCTATGAAGGACAAGGACGAGCAGCAAGCAATCCGGTAGCAGATTTCCTTTAGAATGACAGTGAGTGTTAAACTTTATTTCTAGAAAGCGGAATAGATGACTGTGTGCAATCCATGATAATTCATTTTATCAATCTTTTGCAAACATCCATTTTTCCACAATGCATCCCATTCTACTGGCCACAAAACAAACTCAAATTACATACAATGGAATTGCTTCTCAAAAGAACACAAACACTACCTAAAGTTGACCTGTTTATCTTGATTCAACGTTAATTATATATGTAGAAAGCAATGTATATATCTCTGTCACAAAGCTATACATGTGTAAAAGTAAAACCTCTCTCAATGCATAATGTGCAAGTAGACTAATAGATAGTACACCTAATGATGCTCTCTAATCTTTGTAAATATTAAAAATTGCGTAAAAAAACCCTATAATGTTACTAGAAAAACCTTAGAATGTTACTCAAAATAGTAATTAAAAAATTGGGCTTCATAAGAATTCCTTATGTTTATGTTTCTGGATTAACACTCCCATGTTTTTTTCTCTATTGAACCTTACAACCTACAAAAGTAGGGCCTGTGGCCGCACTCCACTAACGGAAACTGCGGTTGTTTCTCGGACGTGTCGTCAGGCAGGTGTGGCGAGTGTGAGGAGGGCGGAGCCTGACGGAGAATGACGGAGGCCGAGCAGGGTTGCTGCGAGCTGTGCAGTCACGGGCCGGGCTGGGAGCTGGGAGCTGGGAGCCGGGAAGCCGGGAAGCCGCGCAGGCGCCCGATTGAGGTCTGAATCAGGTCGGGACTCCGGTAAGAGCGGGGGTGTGCCGGTAAGTCGGCTAATCCGTGTAAGTCGGCTAATCAATGTGGGAGGGAGTGAGGGTACGGAGGGGCGTCCCACCACTTTTGGCTGTCGGCTATGGCAGGGTAGGGCAGGTCAATTGGCAGTAAGAACAGCCTGACAAATGCAATGCAAGCCCTGCCCCCTCTCCCCTGAACCGCACGCGTAGTGTCGCTACCTGCCTGCCGAGAGATCCCCCACCTTGAACACTACCCAGGTATCTCCCTGGTACCCTCTGTGTTGCTCCAGTTTGCTCTAGAAGGCCGCCCGGCGAGCTCTCCCCTGGATCGCCCTGCGTCAGAACTCTTGCACAACCTCACCCACCAGCCCGGCCAGTCGGCCGTGTGAGGCATCCGGATGCTTTTTTTCAGCTCTGGGGCTGCTCCCCTCGCCCCCCCTCCCCGGAGTCTGCCCAGTGAGGGCCAGCCTAACCGCAACCGCAAGCCCGTTAAGCTCAGGACATCAACAGGCTGAGTTGGTCTGACCCGGTCACATATACCAACTCTCTACCCGTGTGGCCCTACCTAAGATTCAGACTCTGACCCCAGTCCCTGAGCCCAGTCTTGAGGGGTGCGGTGTGTGCTGGCGGTTGAGGGCAGGTGGAAGGGGCAGGGGAACAAAGGAGCAGGGGTGCCATACCTTAAGGTACCATCAAGTCCAGACAAAGCACTGGTGCACGCCCGGTGAAGTGCCATAGCGCCACTTAATAATTAACCATCATCCAACTGGGCAGCCTCCGACAATGACAGGATCAACCAAACTCAAGATTGTGGAGAATATAAGCGGAGAACACAAAGGAAAGGAATATTACACTACCAATTATAGCGGACCCGGTTGGAGAAATCTGAACCGACTGAACTGGCAGTGCCCTCGGAGTGAACACATTGACCAGATCCATCAGTGCTTCAAGGCTACTGAATTTCTTCCAACCGCTCAACAGTAGAGCCATTGCATAGCTATCAGAGACTTAAGGCTATAGCAACCCTCTCTTTTGGACTACTTTTAGGCTCCTAGAAGCCATGGCAGCTTACCCTAGCTCCACTTAATTGAGGCAATGAAATTGGGGAAGGTAAGAAGGACCACAGTGGTACTCAAACGGAGGAAAACAAAGCAGCTGGTACCCAAAGAGGAACCACACCCGGGTAGCCATTCATCCCTCCTGGGTCCCGAGGAAATAGTGACCACGGCAAAACCTTCTCTAACCAGTTGCTGCCACCCAAGTCAGAAAGGCAAGCGTTCGGATATGCCAAAAACCATGAAGCACACAAACCTGTTGGCCTACTTTAAGAAAACACCAACCACGATTGTACTCATCTACAGCCCCAGCCTCAGGAGGCAGCAAGACTTGGAGCACTGGATCAACTGGCCGAAATAGGCGCACCACCTCCACAACTTTTATCCCCACTACAGTGGTCAATGAAATCCAAAAAGTCTGCTCAACCCCTGGGAGTGTATATCTTCGGATCAACTCTCAACGACTCGATCTCGGCTTGGCCAGGGGATGTAAGACCTAATCAAAAACCCCCAGCTATCTTTCAACCACAGCTGCAATCAGGACAGCAACTTTTATCTGGTGGAGCGGACAAGCAAGGAGTATGCCTGCTCCAATCCTCTCCAGTGGACCCGCAACCCATCCGAAGTCCCTTCTCAGATCAAAAACAGAGACCAGATTCCCTTGCACTTACCCCCCAACAAGAGCACGCCCGGTCAAAGGAACGTACAATGGCTCTCCATTGCCAATCAACTCTTGCACAAATTCATGTGCAAAATCCCCAAGTGCGCAATATCACCTCCCAAACGCCCCACTCACCCCAAGCCATAAACACATTAAATCAGTACCTGGTCACGTCAAGTCCCCAGCACATCGACAACGTCATGTGAAGCCCTCAGCACCACCAGCAGCAAAAATATCATCCTCTCAAAAAACAGTCAAGAAAACTGATCCGAATGACCAGCTCTTAGCGGATCTGTCATTTTTCTTCAAAAACACCCAAAATCCCACCAATCATACGTCAAACATTAATTCTAACAAAGAAGACTCAACAGCAACCGGAGTTTGGCCACAACTCCTCTTAACGTTCCAACAAATAGTCAACGCATTAAATCATCACTCGGATAAACTGGATGTGCAGGTTGACCTTCTGAATGCCCTAGCCCTGTTCACGGCAGGGATAGATAACACACTTGACAAACTGAACAACCTAATATTAGGAGCACAAGCCTCGACCAAACTCGTGCAGTCGGTCTGTTTTTGCTCCCCAATCATTTATTTACTCTCTTCGCTTCCAGACTTTCTATCCAGTGTCATAAAGGAAGTCAAGTCGCTGAAGGGGGGTAACTCATCTACAAATCCCGCTCTGCCACAGCAAAAACCATAGAAAATGGACCATGGCTCTGCTTACCCGTGGTCCATCACAATAAAAGGCACTAAGTCAAGTGGAAGAACAGAACCATGTACAAACCAGCTAAACAATCAGCCAAAAAGCGGCCCCCTCCAACCAGCAACAACGGGTTCTGACCCGACTGAAGTGACAACTGAAAACGCCGGGGTTTTCACCGGACACACAACCCGCATGGATAACCCAGCAACCAGTCCAATGGCCAGCCCAGTGACCCTGGTACCCTCCAAATCGGAAGCGTCGCCAGCCCCCCCACTACCATGTAGCAAGAGAGAGCGCAAATGGCAGCACAAACATAGAAACAAAATAAGGGCAAAAGCAAATGCCGCACACCAGGAATTTTTTCCCCTCTTTGTGAAGGCAGTCGATAAGAAAGCCTCAGGTGAGACGGACGTACCAACAACCCCAGCAATTCCCAGCGCCTCTAAATCAAAAGGGGATTTACCAGCAAGCGTCACCCAGCCATCCTCAGGGGGTACCCAAGATCTAACCGAGCCAGCTATGGGAGCAGCAATAGAAGAATCAACCATAGCCATGGAAAATCTAATGACCAAAACCATCGAGCCAAGCCTAATAGGGCCCACAGTTACATTAATAAAAACTAACCCAGTGTCTGCCACAACCCCTCCCCGTGTGGACACCGTAAAAACAAGACTGAATCTCACAAAAACAATCTACAATCAAAAAATAACTGTTCCCAAAACCAGTCATCTTTCATTGAAGGCTCCTAATTGTCCAATGCAACAGGAGCAGAAACCAGATGCAGGCCTGTTTACCAATAAAATAAACAAGTTGGCGCAAAGCGTTCCCAAAAAAGAGAATAAAAATGATTCTTTACTCTTCCACATTTTACTGGCACCAGAATATAAATCAAAGGGTCGCCAAGATGTCCTTAATAGATCTAACATAATAAAATTAGTGGAAGCCATCCTGGGGTTCGCAGGCCTGGCATTGGAGGACATAGAATCCATCGAATTCCTCCCACCAAGAGGCAATCAACCATCCGAGGTAACGCTGGTATCATTTAAGTCGGCCAGCTGGGCAGGAGCCTTTTTGAACCACAAGACCACCCTGCGGGATTGGGGCATTAGAGTGTATCCATATTCCACTCCAGGCTACCCCATCTCCCTACTAACCCAGCCGACACCTCCGCGAAATGCTGGCATCATCAGACCAGCGCCCCATCTTAGACCACATTCGATCTTAAAAAACGCGGCAGGACCCGAGGAACTGTATAAAATTCCTCCAACTGCGGTCTCCAACGTCAAGGCTGGGAATGGCTCCTAGGAATTTTGTCAACCAAAAGCTCAGATTGACCCCTGAAGTAGAGCCTTCTTCCCATAATCACAAACTCCAAGCAATGTCAATTCCTCCAGTAGTAAATGCGAACAACAAGGACCCCCTGGTTGACCAGTTACAGGAAATTCCTAGGTCAGGGACATGACATGTGAAAATAACAACCTAGGCAATTTACTATTTGCTTGTCAAGAATAATAGCGGATGTACCACACGATGTCCTCCTGATATGGGGATATTCGAATACTAAAAAATGGCAGGATAGCAAAATCTTTAGTTTCAAACGATCGATCTTTGTGGTAAAATAGAGTGTGATACTTTTAGTTTGTAAAGCAAATACGCAGACCAGGGGTCAGGACCAACGTGCTCTCGGATTCTTAATTTTCATCCTTCATTCATATATTGTGCCACTTATGTGTCTTTCCATTGAAAACTAATTTTACAGTCTTGTTTTATAATTGTATGAATTTATGAATGTTATTGTTGATGTTGTAGCTCCTCCTTGTGAGCCATATATTTTTTTAGCAATATGTATTTTTTAATGTGTATATTCTATTTGTTAACTCTACGGAACCAATAAAAAGCAATCATTTTTTATGTTACTATTTTCTTTGCCTCTCCGCTATTATACTTGACAAGCAAATAGTAAATTCCTTCAGTAGTTCCATCTACAACCGATTCTATTCCAGAAGCTGATTCCATCTTCTTTATGTGTTCTTGGAACATTAGCGGCCTTCATCAGAAAATTAAGCACCCTGATACTTTTTCTTTCCTTTGCGAACATGCTGTAATAGCCCTACAAGATACCTGGGCTACAGAAGGATTTCCCGTCATCGGCTATATTGAATTATGGAAACCTGCACTCAGGAACAGCCGCTACGGCCATGCCAAAGGTGGCCTTTCAATATACATATCAAATAATTTAAAAGGCCCTATCTCACGGTTAAGCTTTGAGGAAGACTGGCTAGTCGGGGTCAAAATTAACTTGTGGCGAAAACAGCGTCTACTTCTTCTTTTAAATGTATACATCAATCCCAACACACGTACAAAAAAAGAACACCTGGCTCGCCAACGGAAATAATGAGCGACATAGCTGTGGAACCTTCCAACTCAGACTGAATTGTCACGGGGGATTTTAATACCAACCTATTTCAGGGGGAATTAACAGACACCGATGGGCCCTTCTTACTCCCCATCACTGAGGCTGTGACACAAACCAAACCAACCAACCAAGCCCATTGCGGTCTGGGCGAGATCTGTGTGATGAAACTCTACAGCGCTGGCTACCTGGTAATAAATGGCAGGTCGGCGGGGGATATCCCCCCGAATTGATCCTGGACAAACGGTAGCAAACACTCCTATCTGGACTACACCATTTGCAACGCGGACCTGCTTCATTGTCTGGCCAGCTTCGGTATTCTTCCACGTTCTGAAAGCGACCATAGGCCTCAGGTCATATCCCTTAACATATACTCAGTGAAGCACAAACCCGCACCTCCAATGTGTCGGGGAACACATCCGGAAAATCTTAAGCGTCTCAAGTGGAGCGAAGACATCAGCCCGACAATCCTACAGGTATGCATGGAACGTATAAAAAGCGGAAACGATCAAGATGCCTCCCCCATTGTAACATGGACGACGCTGTGCTCCCACCTGACTAATTGTTTTCCAGTAAAACAGCAGACCCAAAGGACAACCCAGCTTCACAATTTTAAACTTTCATTACAGTCAAAGCTACTTAAGAAATCCAGGAATAAAGCCCTGCGGTCATTTGCAAAATATCCTGGGAATAGCAAATGTTTAAATCTTTATCAAGCTGCCCAAAAGTCATTCAGGCTGGCTATCAGCAAAGACAAACAGATACACGAAAATCAATTTTGATGTAAACTGGTGTGGGAGAGTAAGAGCAAAAACCAAAGAAAATTCTGGGCCCTTATTAACCACACCAACCTGAGTACCTCAAGCTTTGGATCAGCAAGTATCCAAGAGTCTGAATGTGCATCATACCTCACAGACCATTTCAGGTCCCCAGAACATCTAGGACCCACAGGATGTGGTCCGCTGAGAGAGAGCGATACCGGGGCCAGCATTAAGCGGAGTGCACCCACTGAGCTGCCAAGCTCACTTAATATGGACTTTCAGGTGTCCCAAGACAGAGTAGCGTCAGCTGTGACTAAAGCAAGATCAGACGGAGCACCGGGCCCAAATGGCCTTCCACAGAACCTTTTCAAATCTGATATAGCTTTTTGGTCAGGAACCCTAACAGACCTTTTCAACTACGCCCTGAGAACTGCAACTATCCCAGACTCATGGCGGGGTGCAATAATACATCCAATTTATAAATCAGGATCCCGCGCTGCCCCTAACAATTAAAGACTCATTGCTCTTTTGGACATTGAGGCTAAGCATTATGTAGGCCCCCTTTTGGAGGACCTGAAGCTACGGGAAAAGGAACACAACTGGATTCCGATGAATCAAACAGGGTTTGTTGCCAACTCAGGGACTATGACAAATCTTCTAGCAGTGTCAACCATCGTCGACAAAGCACTCTTAACATCTAGGACAGTGCTATGCTGCTTTGTCGATTTCAAAGCAGCATTTGACAGGGTCCCCAGGGCGGCTTTATGGGAAAAACTTAGGAAGTGGGGGATCCCTGACAAACTACTGGAAGCCATTATTCAGCTCCACTCTCGCACCTGGGTCCGAGTGAAGTTAGGGTCCGGCACGCATCTCTCGCGGAAAATTATGACAACGAGAGGTGTTAAGCAAGGATGCGTGCTGGCCCCCCTTCTCTTTAACCTGTTCATAGCAGATCTGTTGTTGACCCTGGATGAAACTAATAGTCATCCTACAAAGGTGGGAGGCACGGCACTTAGTAACCTGTTATATGCTGATGACCTTGTTCTCTTCAGCCTCACCAGGGTCGGGCTGCAAAGGCTTCTTGACACACTGCTTCGTTACACAATAGCCAATCAATTAGAAGTCAATTTAAAGAAAACTCAAGTAGTCCCCTTTGGGAAGAAATGATCTGTTGTCGGTGGGTGGTCCTTTAACAACATAAGCCTCACGATAGGTCAATCGTATAAGTATCTTGGCGTCCACCTGGACTCAAGGGGCAACCTTACAAAACAGAGCCATGAGATTGCAGTTAAAGCCACGAATCTTGCAGTATCTTAAACTAAGCTTTCAAAAAATCTCTCAGGTCCAACTCTCTTGCCCCTCTTGGAAGTCCTGAGAGCGAAAACTGGCCCCACCCTATCATACGGGATAGAGACATTCAAGGGCAAATTGAATACGGCCCTAAACCAACATACCACCAAAATCTATAAAAAGGTCCTCCAGTTGCCAACTTCTGCATCTGCTGCACAGATAAGATTGGAGATGGGGCTACCAAACTACGAGGTTTTCAATATTGGTCCATACCTAAACCTCTGTCACAAGCTGAGACAGGCTGACCCAGAATCATTAGAATCCCTAGTCTGGCTAGAAATCTCCCAGAAAAACCCAGGAGGAACGTTTGGTCGCCTTTTCAAGGACTACATCCAACAAATGTCAGCAGGCGACCTATGGGCTCTTAACCCCTGTCAGACAGCGTTTAAAATTGCCATCAAAAAATGTGTAAGAATGAGATCACTTATTACAGACAAAGCACTCTTTTCAAAACACAGCCATTCTTGGGCCCTTGTAAACTCCTATTGTCAACTACTCTCCGCCGCTTATCTTTCCTGCACATACTCACTATATCTAAAACGTAGCCTTATGGCTATTAGAATGGGTGACTGGCGTTTTCTGCAAGACTTACCCCCCTGGAGGCGCACGGCGGAAGATCTAACTTGCAGAGGGTGTGGTACAACAGCCGAAACATTGTTACATGTGGTTTGCCCTTTCCCAGCCTTTAACTTCCAACGTAGGTGCAAACTAAAAGCCGAATGGAACAGGCTGGGCGCCCGAATTTGCAGGCAAGCCATTATTGTGGCTTTGAACTCTGAAAACACTGACTTAAATATAAGACTAACAAAGTTCATCCAGCGAGCATATCGCAATTTTAAGTTAAAGAGGTCCTGCTAAATCCTCCCTCTTATTTTCTTCTTTTTCTTTTTTATCACTTAATGAACCCTATGATACATCCCAAGCTTCTAAGGGGATGAATTGAAAAGAATATGAGTAGTACCCCTAGGAAAATCGGGTCGTCTTTAAGATGTATGATATCCAAGTCAGCGAGAGTAAAGAAAAAGGAGTGAAGTTCCGTGTATATTAGGTTTTAACTTTTGTACTACTTCTTCTTCTGGTTTTTATCCTCTTTTAAAAAAAAAAAATACGGACCTAGGAGGCTGAGTTTGCGAAAGACCTTTCTTCTTGCTATGGCTGGTTTACGGACTGTTTTGCTGTTTTCATTTTTTAACAAGTTGTATATAATGTTAATTATGTAACCTTCTTTTAAAGATATCTGTGCTATACCTAAATAAAGAATTTCTACCAACACATGCCACGCCCTGAAGCTGCCCTCTCAAAAAAAGCTTAAACTGTCCCTCTTCAAGGGCTCCTATCTCACTCTACAGTCCAATGTTGCTTCGTCACACAACCGCACTAACCCGATTGGTTGTCCATTCATATTTCAATAGCCTCTTGCATTTACTTAGGAGCTGTATTAAGAGGAAGGTATAAGGTATTTCCTAGCTAAAGCAGTGTCAATAAAGGTTTTTTTTTTTCCTAAATATTTTTTCAGAATTCTTGATTTTGGAATCAACATTTGAAATCTTAGAGGCCGATTACGATGACGGGCGGACATCTGTCCATTCGCCTTCGTGCCGGGGCTTTGGACCGTCCGCCAGTAATGCGGTGGTTCCGCCATTGAGATCATGATGCGATTCCCACTGTGGCAGTTGCATCGTGCATCTCTGACACTGTGGACAATGCTGCTGGCTGCAGAACCCGCCACAATGTCCAAAAAGCGCAGTTTGGATTTCCCTGCACTACATGGCAGGCACCACAAGGTGACTGCCACCTGGTGCATTGGAATGTAGGGGGTATCTAGTGCACACCCACCTCCCCAAAAACAAAGGGGCCCCCAAAAGCAATCCTCACCAGCCTGTGAACGATGGTTACACCTCCATACACAGGCTGGTGGGGAGGCAGCATCATAATATGGCGGACAGTGCCTGCTAGGCACTGCCACCATATTGTTGATGCAGGGTGGGTACAACAGGACATCGTAACAATTGCCAGTGGCGGACCCGTGGTGAACGGACTTTGCCTCACGATGGTGGTTTCACCGCCATTGTAAAGACCCCTTTAGTTCAAAGACCTTTTTACAAATGGCAAATTCAGCTCAATTCGAGGAATTGCGATAAGACTATTATATAAATAAAGTTTAACATCAAAAAATGTGTTTGATAGAAATGGTTGCTTAATTTTTCCATCACTTTTATCCAGGAAATATGTACACTTAGTTAATCTAGCACTGTAAACCTGGATTCAAAAATGTAAATCTGTAATTAGAATTTTTATTGCCAAAAAGATGAATAACTGCAGGCAAGTGCAGTATGCAACTGACCAGCTATGCAGTGGGAGATGACTGCTATAAGCCACAATAGTTATGGACTTTTGTGCAAATATTGCTTGGGGTGAAGAGCTATAAACTGTGCCTTATGGCTACGTAACTGGTACTTTATCAAGTTAAACTTGATTTCAAGTTCGAACATGGAGCCTAATTACACAGTTGGGTGGGCCTATGCCCTTCTGCTGCCGCCATTAAAATGCAACCTCATAAAGATGATGTCGCATACTCCAATTTGCCTATGAGAGCTTGTGCTGCAGCCATAAACCGGCCATAGCACAAGCTCTCATGGAAAAATGAAGTGCAGGGATTAACTGGGGGCAGGTGCCCCTAGGCCCTTAACTGGAGGTTTTAGAGGGATGGAGGCCATGCTAGGGGCCTCTCAAGTTGCTTTTGGACAGGCTTTCCATGTCAGAAAGCCCAACATTGAAACTCTGTTGGAAAACAACATTGTAATCCGGATGGAGGAAACGCCATCCTCAGGGATTACGTTGGGGCTTCAGACTGGCTGACGGGCTCCTTGAGCTCATTGGAATTCAGCCATAATGACCAGCCAGTTTCACTTTCAACAATCTGCATCATAATTAGGGCTCCCGGTTTTCCGTTTAAACGGATATTTACATATAAATACAGACGGAAAACTCTTTTTCCTTTTTCTGTATTTATATTTAGATGTGGTTAAATACTAGTAAATATTACGTGCTGCCGTGATCCAGCCAAGGTGATTTGCCATGTCTCTCAGCTGCAGGCAGGCCCCCCTGCCCTCCTACCCAATGTGTGGCAGCCTGGGCTTCCCGGGCAGCCCCTCCCGAGTACTTCACAGGTCATTAAAAGACCTTTAACTTGGTAACGAGGCTTTGTTGTTTTGTCACCACTTGCAGAGCCCCTGTATCTCCAATCTAGCTATTGCTGGGAGAGTCTGCCTCCCCCCCACCCGAAATGTTCTCTCAGCCCCCCAGAAATTAGTCTCTAGTTGCAGGAGATTTATTTTAATTAGGGTATTTTTCGACCTGCTACCGTGCCCCTGAGACAATCATGGTTGGGGCTGGAATGTTTAAGTGTTTCTGGCTGGGTTGCTCTTGTGTGTGTAGTGTCCTGGATTCGGGCCTGGATACACAAGACACAGGACACATGCAGTTTGGTTAGTGGCGGCAAACTACCTGACCACGCCCGGCGCTCCGGGCCTTTTATTACATAACTCACGTATGTGCGTACACGCTAGGGCCAACCCATCGCCCCTTTACGCTCTGGGGTGAAACCTGTGGAAACAGTGGGAGGGGGCGTGTGCGGCAGTGGTACGCTCCTACTGCCTGCAACACTGCATTCCTCCTTTACCTAGGGATGAAACGAAGAAACACAGCGGAACCAAACATTTTATAAATGTCTCTAGGCGGTGAAGCGGAAACGTTCATCGGTCGGGGCTCATCACCAACAGCTTGACAGTCTAAAGTGTAGTCTCTGAAAATCATGGACCCAATACCACCACATTAAACAATGAACTTAAACAGCCTTACTTTGGTCTCGGCGGGGTCTGTCGCCTGGATTAGTTCAACGCCAGCATTGTGCGACAAAGGTCTGGGGCTGGGGCGTAGGTTGTATCTTGATTGAGTGTGGCCTTACCCAGTGGCTGGGGGGGCTTCGCTAGTTTCGCTGGTGTTAGAGCTGCTGGGGGATCCTGCTGATTCCAACGGATCTCCCTTTATCGGTGCAGCGTCCTCGGGGTGTCGCGCTGGGAGGCCTACATTGAGATGTTCCGTAGGCCGGCGCTGGCGCGGGGGGCTTCCGTGTCCAGTATTTGGTGTTGGATTGTCCGTGTGCCAGTCGTCCGGTTCTAAGTCTTCCTCTCGCTCACGTACTCGTTTGAAGAAAGAGACGTTTCTCATGACCACTTCTCCGTTCCTTACGGCGGTGATCATCGTTCCACGCACTTCGGTGACTCTCCAGGGGTCCAACTCGAATGACAGTCGGAACTTCCCGCCGGGATGGCGGTCTTTCACCAGAACTGCGTCTCCTGCTTGAATGGGGCTCTCTTCGGATCTCCGCCTCCTTGACGCTTCCAGGTTGTTCTTCAAACGTTGTTCCATGGACCGGTTCTGAGGAGTCGGAGCAGTCTCCCATCTGGGATGGTGCGGGAGGATGTCCACTACGGCTCGGTTGAAGGACAGGCGGTTTGGGGCGACTCCGGTGGTGCAGTGGGGAGTCTGGCGATACTCTCGTAGGAACTGGTAGATTGCTAGCTCTAGGCATTGGCCGTCGGCGACTGCGATTTGGATGACTTTGTTCAAAGTCCTCATCAGCCTCTCTACTTCCCCGTTTGCCTGCGGCCATCTTGGTGTGATCCGTCTGTGCTTGATACTGTGGCTTCGCAGGTACTCTGTGAATCCACTGCCATTAAACAGGGGTCCATTATCGGTGCGGACTTCTTGCATGATTCCGTGTGTTGCGATAATCTTCTCGAATTTTGGGATTACTTCGGCCGCCGCAGTTGAGGTTACAATCTCCACCTCGGGGTATCGGGAGAAATCGTCCACTACGACCAACATGTGTTTGCCCCCTGGGAGGCTTCCGAAGTCTGCGCTTACTCGGGCCCACGGGGAGGTAGGCCCATCTTCGGTGATAATCGGTGCTGGAGGATTTGGTAGGCTGGTGGCCAGGCACACAGGACAGTTGTGGACGACCTCCTCCACGGCTCTGTCAAGCCCGGGGAACCATAGCTTGCTGCGGAGTCTGTTCTTTGATTTGACGATTCCTTGATGTGATCCATGTGCTAACTGGGCGGCTTGCTGGGTGAGGCTGCTGGGCAGCACGAGGCGGGGGCCCCTCAGGAGACACCCTTCAGTGGACACTGACAGTTCGTCTCTGACTTGATACAGGGCCTTCAGGACTGCCTGAGCGGCTGGGGTGCGGAAAGACGCAGGGCTTTGCAGAGCTTTCCAGTCTCCAGATTTCAGGGCTTGGGCTGCGATCTGGAGGCAGTCGTCGTCTTTGGTGGCTCTCGCAACCTCTTCTAGGGACATTGGGCGTGGTTTAGACCTCTCGACAATGAGTCGGACATACTCCTCGGTGGCGGCGGCCTCCGCCGCTTCCGCGGCTGTGACTGGACGGGCGTGTCTCGAGAGATAGTCCGCTGGGTTTCGGGTGCCCGGCCTGTACTCTACTGTGAACCGGAACTCTTGCAGCTGAAGTACCCACTTTTCTATTCTTGGTGGTGGACGAGATGATGTCCCCTGGAAGAGGGGTACTAGGGGCTTGTGATCAGTGATCACGGCAAAAGGGTGTCCATACAGGTAGATGTGGAAGTGGCGGCACCCCCATAATATGGCGATTGCCTCGCGTTCGATCTGCGAGTAGCGCTGCTCGGTGGGAGTTAGCGTGCAGCTGGCATACGCTATTGGGGCCCACTCCCCGCATGGTTGGCGTTGCGACAGAACTGCTCCCAGGCTGGTGGGACTGGCATCCACTATCAGCTGGGACTCGTTTCGTGGATCGAAGTATGCTAATGTCGTGTCTGCCGACAGGGCTGCCTTGGTGTTGATGAACGGTTCTTGCTGCTCAGGGCCCCAGTTCCAGGTGGCATTTGACTTGGTGAGGTCGCGGAGGGGTCCTGTGAGATCCGAGAGGTTCTTGATGAAGCGTCCGCAGTAAGTTACCATACCTAGGAAACTGCGAACGGCTGTTACTGACGAGGGTGCAGGGGCATTGTGTATGTCTTTAACTTTATCCGGGTCGGGGCCTACACCTTGGTTGGAGAACTTATACCCAAAAAAACTGATGTCCTTTCGTAGGAACTCGCACTTGTCTCTGTGTAGTGTTAGCCCCTTCTCTTGTAGTCTGCGGAATACCGCTTGAACTCTTTGAATATGCTCTTCTAGGGTCGGGGCGTGGACAAGGATATCGTCACTCACATTGAGCACGCCGTCCAGGCCTTGGAGGGCGTTGTGCACGATATTTTGGAAAACTTCTGCGGCGCTTGAGATGCCGAAGTTTAGCCTGGTATACCTCCACAGGCCTACATGAGTGGAAAAAGTCGTGATGTCCCGCGAGTCGGGGTGGAGGGGGATCTGGTGGTAACCGGACCGCAGGTCCATCTTGGAGAACCACTTGGAGCCTGCAAGTTCCCCGATGATGTCATCAATGGTTGGTGTCAAATGTCGTTCCCTTTTGATGGCTAGGTTCGGGAGGCGCATATCTACGCAGATTCTCATTGCGTCGGGCTGCTTTGGCTTCTTGGCCACCACAATGGGTGACACCCATGGTGTAGGTCCAGTGACCCGCTCGATAATGCCTGCACGTTCCAGCATTTGTAGTTCAGCTTCGACCTTGGGCCGCAGATGGAAAGCGATTCGCCTGTGCCGGAGGGCCACGGGGGCGACTGACTGGTCGATGTGGAGCCGGACTGGGGGTCCACGGAGGCACCCGATGCCTTCAAACAGTGAGGAGTGTTCTGCTACTAGATGGTCTAGTCCTTGGGCTTGCACCGTGAGGGCAAAATGTATAAGTCCCAGCTCCCTTGCAGTCCTGCAGCCGAGGAGGAACCCCGATCCCTCTTGGGACACGTATATTTTCGTTTCTAGACAGGTGGAGTCATGGGAAACCGTTGTCCGGAAAACTCCGCACAGGCGCAGGGGGCGCCGGGTTCCGTAGGCGAATACTTGCACTCTGGTTGGGTGGAGAGCGGGGGCCTCTTCGAGACTCTGGTACATGCTGGCGGCCATGAGGTTTATGGTGGCTCCTGTGTCGATGAGGGCTTGGGGTCGCTTGGCCATGTACTAGGACGGAGCACAAAGGTTCGTTCGCAGACGCTGCTGCAAGGGTGTTGAGCATGCGCACCACGTGGACGGATGCTGCGTCATCTCCGTCGTCGTCCATGTCGCTGCTGGCCGATGTGTCTTGCTGCGGCGCCACCTGTCGCACTCTCCTTGGTGTGCCACTCTGTTTTTTCCTTTGAGACGTTAGACAGACGCTGGCAAAGTGGTTAGCCTTCCCACACGCGCTGCAGATTTTGCCTTGAGCCGGGCAGGCACCCTTGTGGGGGGTGGGGCCTCCGCACCAGATGCAGGGCCGATCTTGGGTGGACTGTCCTTGTCTTGCGCGCCCTTTCTTGGGTGTTCCCACCTTTTTGTCTGCCGGGTGGGGCCTGACGGTCCAGACAGGCTCTGTCTTGATAGTGACGGGCGACTTCGGCTCCATATGGGCGGCACGTGCTTTCGAAAGTTCTTTGGTCTGCCCTAAGGCCAGGATGTCGCGCATGGACATGGCATCAGTCTCGAGAACTCTCTCTCTCAGCTTCAGCGAGGCGCACCCCTGGATGAACTGGGCACGAATCTCATCTTCTGCATCGGGGAGGGTGCACGTGCTAGCCAGTTTTTTGAGGCGCGCGTAGAAGACGTCAACGGACTCTTCCGGTAACTGGCGCGCTTGGCGCAGCAGGAAACGTTCATAGTCAGCGCTGGCAAACGGCTCAAAGTACCTGCTGATGGCATCGCGGAGGGTGGCATAGGTGTGTGGGGGGTCGCCTTCTGTGATGTCTTTGGAGATGTTGTGGATGGCCTCGCCACCGAGATGTAAGAGCATGGCGCGGCGTCGGCCAATTGCGATGTCTGCCGCGATGAAGTAGGTCTCTAGCCGCTCCACCCATTTCTTCCAACGGGTGGCCTGTGACGGGGGTGGGCCCGAGACTTCAAACGGCTCGAGGTGCGGCACAGTGGCCATGAGGGCTGACTATCCGCCGACTGGAAGGCAGGGGCGAGGCCGTGGGCTGCACGTGGGGCACCTGGCAGCGGTGCGGACGTGGAGCACCAGTGAACGAGGGGAGGTGGGACGTAGACCACCTCGTCGCCAGTGTAGTGTCCTGGATTCGGGCCTGGATACACAAGACACAGGACACATGCAGTTTGGTTAGTGGCGGCAAACTACCTGACCACGCCCGGTGCACCGGGCCTTTTATTACATAACTCACGTACGTGTGTACACGCTAGGGCCAAACCATCGCCCCTTTACGCTCTAGGGGTGAAACCTGTGGAAACAGTGGGAGGGGGCGTGTGCGGCAGTGGTACGCTCCTACTGCCCGCAACACTACAGTGTGCACTGTACTGTGTACTGTCACGTAATCTCCCAATGACTGCCAATAATGAATGTGTCCTTGTACTATGAAATTTGTGCAGAAAGGTAAAGCGCTCAAATACCTTGTGCCGAGTTTGCGCTATATAAATCTGCAAAAACATGTGGCCGCAAGAATAATCCGGCCACAAACTCGGGAAACACTCCAGCAACTGCAACGTCAAAGCCAAGCAAAGCTTGATGGCAGCTTCACAGTCCACTCACAGGGGCTGGAGCGTTTGTCGAGTTTATTGCAGGGTAGTTCTAGCAGTGCATAACACTGTGTACTGTCACTTAATCTCCCTGTAACAATCTAAAATGAATATGTCCCGTTACGTAATTAATGCACATGCTTGCTTATTTACTCATGTAGTTAAGAAGAGTGGTAAGAGAGCTGAGAAACTTTGTCATGAGGATAGGGATTGAATGTTTGAAGGGCTGAGCCTCCTTTCTCTCATGCCCTTTTTAAATATTTTGTGAAAAATTCTTTAGTATTAAAAATAAATCTACATCGGCACATTTCAAAGAGTTAGCCTGAATTAAGTGCATACGATAAATAAGCAACAACTATGGCTTTGTTCTATATAATATTAAAAATGCTTCAGTTCTGACATAGTGGGATTGTGAAAGAACTATAACTAATCTCTTTTAAGTTACATCAAAGCAGCAAGGGTAATACTGATTTTTACCCCACCCCTAGGGTGAGGGCAAAAATGAAGAGCCCGATAGGGACCCGTCTGGGCACCTGCTTTTTAGAACTGCTGATGCTGAGCACTGGCAGGTCCCAGCTCACTTAAAGCCCTGGAGTTAGGTGGATCCGCTCCTTTTGTGATACATTAACTGGGGCAGTAGTTGGCCCAGGGTGGCGAGGCGCCTCAAATGTACCCTTTTCGGCTGCTGCTCAAAGAAGTTAAACATATTTAGTCTCTGACTCCTTTTTCTTTTATTTGTTGGGTCGATATTACTTCTGCAGGCCGGGCCACCCTGTACAGGAGTATCATCGCTGCACCCTAGTTTCAAGGGCACCCCAGTGGAAGCCTTGAGCCAGGAAGTCAGCTTTCTGATTACACGAACCAAGCCTAAGGTTTAAGCACAAACAGGCTTCAAAGGAAGCAGTGGCAGTGTTCACCTGAGTGCACAACAGCAGCAGCTTATTTATTTTACTGCAAATAATCACTGTGACACTTGACCATCTTTCATAGGTGAGGTCTGTTTTGATCTAAAAGAAATATCTGTAGCTTCTCACACATCACCCATATTAAACAGAAATGAAAGGGAAACGGTGTACACGGTCTATTTAAATGTGGAAAAATACTAGCTGCAGTGCTGCCTTTTGATTGCGGCAAAAATAAATGTGGATAAATACAGATAAAATGCCCAAAAAATAAATATGGATAAATACAGACGGAAATGGCAAAAAAATAAATACCATAAAACCGGGAGCCCTAATCATAATGTAGCGGCCAAAACTGAAACCACAATGATTCTCGGAAAGCCTCTGACTCTCACCTTAATTAGGCCCATGTGCTCAAGACTTTGGTGTAACGTTAAAATCGGGCTCTACTAAGTATGGGTTTTTAAATATTGAACTGCACTTAACCCCTTCGATGCTGATGACGAGCTCAGCTCGTCATCAGCCACGGGTGGCGCGTGCGGATGACGAGCTGAGCTCGTCATGTAACGCAGTTTTGCGAAAACAGCCGCACAGCGCAAAAATGACCGCAGCAGCGATGCAGTTCAATTGGTTCCAAGATATTAACTACCAAAATAAGTAAATATGAAGTTAAATAAAGCAGAAGAATATACTTAATTTAAAATTACCTGAAATGTTCATAGAAACCTAGTTATGTATTAGTACATAACGAAGGCTAAAGGTCAGCCAATTTCTGAGACAACCCTGCCTGGGAATTAAAGTTAACTTGTCTCTGCTTTTGCTGAGGGAAGGAATCCAAGAAGAGAGGTTTTGGAACTTATCAATCTGCCCAAGATCTCTTAGAAAAAGCTAGGATAGGGAAATAGATCATTGTGGACAATCGTGCAGTGACATCATCCTAGCTTAAAACTACCTAATTGGAACCTGTGTAGTTGTCTCAATGCTGATATCATCGGGTCAAATTATCCTTCACCCAATACCAGTCTATCTGCATCATGCAAATCTGACATCAGCAGGGTTAGAGTAATTTTGGAAGGCATACCCTCCTTGTATTCCAGCTTCTCAAACATTAACCTGAGCAGGGAAGTTCCTAGGCCACATATTGAAATTCACATTCTGGAAGAAGTGCCTATACAGCCCATAAGCAAATGTGTTGAACATTGGCATGTGTGCCATGTGTCAAAAATGTACAATCTATCGGAGATATGAGTCCTGGGAGCATCACAAACACTTCACAGAACCAGCCAATAATGCAAGGCCATAACAAAGTCTCTGGCCTAGCTTGAGCATGAGGAAACATACAGTGTAAGAAAAGAGTATCAAACTTAGTAGTTTGGTACAAAACAATAGCTTGCAATTCCTTGCTGCATGGAGGTGAACCAAAATGCACAGTTCAGAGGTATAAATCTAGATGGCAAAATGTAACCAGTGGAGCGAGAAACATTAGTCTTGTGTTCTGTTTGCTCTAAAAAAAGTTGCCAATCAAGAAATCATAACATAATTTTGTCCATCCCAGATCTTGTTTCTGTATTGTTTCGAGATGTCGGAAATTCTAATATTTTTCTCCCTCTGTAAATTATCCCCTCTAAAATCCAACTGTGCTATTTTATGAAACAATCAGCTCTTGGCATCTCAAGCTTATAACTAAGTCTGTGTAGTGAACTCCGCTCCACTCGTGGAGTTTACAGAGTTTTCCACACTCCGAGTTACTCGGAGCTCGTTGGGTTATTAAAAACTCTGCTCCGCATTGCGGTGCAGACTTTTTTCCTCGCTCGCATTCGTCAATGTCAAGTTGGCAAGCAAGGAAAATCCACTCCACTATAAGTTTTTCCTCGTTCGCAATCGTCAACATCAAGTTGGCAAAGCAAGTGTGGAAAATCCACCTCTCAGTGAGATTTCTCCACGCGGGCGGTTAGATTACACATTGAGAGTAGTCGCGTATACTCGCGACCGCTCTCATTGAGAAACTGTCCGTTTGAGTTGAAAAAGCTGTTTCTTACGTAAAAATATACTTAAGCGGCAGAAAAGACGCAACACCCACTTGCGCTGTGCATGGTGCCATTTGAGATGATTGCAGAGTGCGGACAAACAACTGGCACTGGAAATCTCTGTGGACAGCATTCATCCAACCCGCTCTGCTGCTCGTGGAGCTCCACGTAGCGCGGATGAGTTTCTTTTGCACTTTGCGCCGGAGTTCCGCATAGCAGAACTCTGTGAACTCTGCCCAGGATTACCTATGACCTGGAAAAGTTTGGGTCAGCTTGGTCTGTCCCAAGACGTTTGACTCATTCAGAGTTTATGTGCTGCAGCAACATCCAGGGCCAGATTCACAGAACTAACTTAAGACAAAATCCTAAACTTACTACTTTTGGTATTCACAGAAGTTAGGATTTTGTCTTCAGACAGACTTAAGACAAACTTAAGACAGAATCCTAACTTAATTCTGTGTTAAGACAAAATCCTAACTTTTGTGAATACCAAAAGTGGTAAGTTTAGGATTTTGTCTTAAGTTAGTGCTGTGAATCGGGCCCCTAGAGTTTATACCTCTGTTGGTCCCATTTCTGTCTTGAATCAATCAATAATCCCTTTGCAGTGGATTTATCCTTACTAGCCAGGCTCTCTAGTTTCCTCAGGTGAGTCAAACGAAATTCTTAACATTTACAGGTCTGTCAATTTCCTTACATTATACATATGTTGATGGAAACCTACAGGCTACTTCATGGAATAAGCATTCCTCCATTCCGAAATCTACTTCGTCGAGGTAGATTAATATTGCATTCTATGTATTTCAAACTTAAGCTAGATAATCGTTTTCCTAAAAGTAAATAATTGTGAAATAAATGACATTTGTTTTTGCATCTGAGCTCTTTTAAAAGGTAGTTTGAAGTCGGCGCTCCATACTTATTGGTAACAGTTTACTCCCACATGCATCTTCTTGAGTGGAGTACAATTCCTTTTGCATTGTTGTGCATTGTTGTTCCTTGTTGCATCATTCATTGACTAAAGAAGCACTCTGCTCTCTCAGAATGTCTTCTGCTCATCTATTGATTGCTTTCAGGGACATTACTTTACTATCCTTCTACGACGTTATCCGGTTGCATAAGAGGGTCATATCTAAAGCCGGAATTAATGCTTTTCCTTTTCAGTGCTCTTTTTTCAGGGAGAGCGATTCTTGCTAAATCATGTTGGGCAGCTGCTAGACAGGAAGATATTTTGAGATCCACTGATTGGTCCTCTGCTCCTCCTTTCACAGCATGTTATTGTAAACCTGTATCTCATGCTTCTCTCTTTTCTCTCGGTGCTCAAATCGATTTGATTTTGCATAAAAGGAGCATCCGGTATTCACATGAAAAGGAGATTTTCCATAATTTAGAGTAGGTAAGTGCTCATTTTGTTAAACTGAGGGAAGCAAATAAGTGATGGGTGGCTTACTTAAATAAGCCATTGGTTATTACTCTGGACCTCAATACAGTCCATCATTTCTTTGCCCATCAGGCCACCTCAGACCACCTGTCATATGCAATTCAGCCCTGGTTGTGCTCCCATAGCCTGACTACTGGAAATGGTGTCCTCCGAACAGAACACAAGCAACCCCAACCCGGCTGTGGCCTCTTTGGGCCTTTTAGTAGCGTGCATCTTGAGTCCTGTGGAACAGTGATGATGCCACCTACGTTTGGGATCCATTACATTTAGGATGTTGCACACAGGAAAACCAAAAAAGTCAACGGTAGATTGCAAGAATTACTTGTAGCTCTGTGCTCGCTGTGCATTATTTGACAAGGCACAGAACCAGTCCCTTGCAACATCTCACATATGTTGCATGCAGCCAGGGAGACTTGTCAGTAGCAGGAAAGACATAACGTACTACAGGAAAGTTACTCCCGTTTCCAAAAACATTTAACATATGAAAAAGTTGGGCACCTGCCACAACATTTTGCAATGGCATCCTGTCATACAAGTATGATTCATGATACGTTGTTTTTATTATTACATTATGACACAGCTTAGGTCAGGCCAACCATCCCTGGAAGCTTGAGTACTTGACAACAAAACATTGCTGATCTGCAGATAGGCAGACCCCCACATAGTTCCTTCCCACCAGAAGTGGAAACAGCACTAAGACATCAGGTTGAAGAAGTAATATAGATAAACAGGGACACCCATAGCCCAAAGATAAAAATGCTGATACAAAAAATAACTATGAGACAATTAACCATTGCAAAAACTATAAGCAGAACTCGCTGCTGTTCCCTTGGGGAGGGCTAGAGGGGGAACGGGTGAAGCAACTGCCACAGGTGGGCCTGAGGTGGGAGAGATCGTCCTTCAGATATCTGGGTATTACAGTAGGTCAGGACCTGGAGGATTATGAACGCCTCAGAGTGAGTTCACCGCTATTGGGTCTGACTAGGTCCATTCAGTTCTGGAATACAGTGCCACCTTCCACTATGGGAGTATCTCCCTAGGAGTCCATATACCATTCAGAATGTATTGTACACTCTTCCCTGTAGCTTATTTTGGAAATTGGCCAGCCTCTTGACACTATTGGTGGGGAGGAGGAGCAGGGTTGCACTCTCACTGCTCAAACGTGTCCCACAGGAGGGGGGAAGGGGCCTTCCAGACCTAGAACCTTATTTATGAAGGCCTTGCGCCACCGGTGCGTCACTTTTTCCCATGTTAAAAGTGACGCACCGGCGGCGCAAGGCCTTCATAAATAAGGCCCCTAGAACCTTACGCCTCCAAGTTCCAATTGCACAATGGATGACGGAAGAAGATAACGGTGAGCAGAGAATGATGTGGGGTACGCATGGCATGCTCTACTTGATGGAACTACTCATGTTTGGAGGGGGGGTCCAAGTCAGGACCCCATACCTCATACATCAAATGGCAGCGATATGGGAACAAGTAATAAAGAGGGCATAAAAGAAACCATCCTTTGCCAGAGATCTCGATATTTGGACGCTCCTGACGTATCGCCCTATTGACCAAGATGTGAGAAGTTGGCCCGATATGCAACGTTCGCTATTCTAGCGACCGCTATGTATCGTTCCAACGACCCTTATGGTGTTTGGTTGTAAGTCAACCTATAGACCAGCTATCCTAGTAGCGTGGATACGAGCAGTCTAAGGCTAAAGACTCGAGAGGGCGCGTTAAGCCAGCTGTTTACCACACATGTACCCCTTGAACACCCAGTGAAAGGACACCACACAAGTGTTATGAAAATAAACAGTATATTTATTAAGAATCACAACAGCCCTGTACTCTTTATGAGGACAGGGTACTTAGCACAAACCAAATCTCTTTAGCAAATACTTTAAGTGCACAGTTAAAACAAGTGTCCGAGGACACGGAAAGGTTAAGGCAAGTCGGAAGCGAGGGACTCGGGACCCTAGAGTAAGGAGGCTATGCAGGCACTGAAATGCCGAGTTACCTAGCCACGAGGGCTGCGGCTGCACAAGTCTTACAGGCGTCGGGGTCTTCGCTGACGAGCCAGGAGCCGGAAGAAAAGGAGTTGCTGGCCGGCGACCAGTGATGAATAGTTCGTAGAGATCCAAGCCTGGATCGGAGATTGATGACACCTGAAAGCAGAGGGGACCAAGTTCGTACTACTAGCCAGTAGTCAGAGGGTACCAGGAAGGCACCAGTTGGCCGTCACCTCGACCAGGTGAGTGGGCGACGCTAGGCTCTGCAGTCTCACGGACCAGGAGGCGTTGTCGGCGACCACGGTGGAGGTGCGAGCTGTCCCACGACGGATGACGCTGTCGGCGTCTTGAGTGGACCAGGAGGGTCCGGGGTGCTTCTCGAAAAGATGGAAGCAAGGGCCAGTCTGGAGCAACCAGACCGGCAGTGATGATTCTCGGATGTCGTCACAGAAGGACACAAGCCAGCGGCTAGTGACCAGACAACGTGCTGAGCAGCGAGCAGAAGGGCCCCACGCAGATCGTGGAGATGCTGGGGGACTGCACTTCGGAGCTGGAGCGGCTCAGGGTCGGGGCTTCTCGGACCCCAGAGCACTCACCAGAGAGTTACCTCGATGGTCGTGCTGGTTTTTAAGAGCGTGCAGGTTCTGATGATGGCCGGTCCCTCGAGGTCTCGTCGCACCCACAGATCACAGCTGAGCTGATGACGGGGGTAGAGGTCAGAGGTGCCAGGGAAGCCGGTTCTCGTCGAGCTGGGCCGTCGGATTCCTTGAGGAAGGACTTACAGCAAACCGCAGAGTTCTTAGATGGTGCCCGCTGATGCAGGGTGACTACTCCTTAGCCACAAGGGAGAAATCTTGAGAAGAGTCTTGAAGTCCTTTCGTAGAAAGTATTCTTGATTCAAAGATGATCTAATTTGGAAGGGTCCCCGCTCCGGCCTTTATCCTAAAGAAAGGGGTGGGTACATGACTAGGTCCTGCCCTAAGGGTGGGACCAGGAAGGGGGGTAGTTACACCCCTCTCCCCTGCCGGACTTTCCCCAGGCCAGGGCTGTCGCCCCTGGAACCGGTTCTAACCGGCAGATGCGTAGTGAGCACCCGGGTGCCACTCCGCAGTCACCTTCTCGCAAAAGCCCTACCTACCCAGAATACACAAACCCTGTCTGGGACGGTGCGAACACCGCCCTCGACAGGAAACCCTTTGTCCAAGCGCTCCTCGCTGGAAGGACTCCCAGCAGCAGGAGGTCAGACTCGTGTCTGTGGTGGCAGCATCCATTTTGTGGAGCTGAGGCTTTCGTTAACTTTAACCGGGGTTCACAGTTACGTACATGTCATGTCCCTCTAGAAGGGCGGAATGCTAACCTCGTCGCCAGAGTTGGTGAGAGGGCAGCATCCCGATTCGTATGACACCTTACTCGACATGTCTTGATAACGCGACACCGAAGTTACCGATGTGGCACGCGTTATCATGGAACAGCCATTGGGTCTTTTCTCCGCAAGCTGCAACCGGCTCGGCTCGGGCCAGAACACAGTTCACGCAAGCCCATGCACTCTGCCTTCAGGATTGTCAAGGCCTGCCATAGGAGTGACTGATAGGGACTCGGGTGTCCATTGTATGGTTAGATATAGAGCTACTATATCTAAAGCAAAGGGTGATTACACGACTTCGCCCCAGCTGTCATGCAGCCAGTTGTGTCAAATTTAGGAGGCCAGCCAGGGGTGGCATAATACATGCTGCAGCCCCTGGCGGCCCTGGGTACACCTATGCCCTGCGTTACGGGGTCTGATAAGGTGGCCCAGTACCAATTGGAAATGCACCTAAGGTACATGGAATCCATTTTAAAGAGAGAGCAGTAGGCCTGGGGTCCTGATTGGCAGGATCCCAGGTCGATTATGTCAAAAACCAGCTAAAACACAGGGCAAAAAGTTGGGGGCAACCATAGTCAGGATGTACCTTCCTACACAACCCCCCCCCAAACGAAAGGAGATAAGGCTATCCTTGTCCAGGTAAGCCTCTATTACCTAAGTGGCCATATAAGGAAGGACCAGCTCTGGCTTGGTTTCCCCCTGTTTCATGGTCCACTAGGCAACCCCTCACCCTAAGGGTATCTGAGGGTCTCCACCATAGGGAATCTCTGCCTTTGGTGTGTCTTGGGAAAGAAGAAGGCTGATGCTGGGATGGAGTACTGAAGTGAGGCTCCTCTACCTTTGGGCTCAACTTCCTCCAATCACCATTCATCCTGTGTGCCTTTCTCTCTTTAGCTGAGATGCACTGAGCTCTCAGGGTCAGCCTCTGGCTACCTAAAGCTGGAGGCTGAGTCCCTCTGTTTGGCTTACTGGAGGGACAGGTCAGGTCTGGGGTTTTTAGGCCCCATGTTTGGCTGTGCCCAACAGTGTCCAGCTGTGGGAGTTCCCTAACTATTTTTAAGGGGGATCCCTCAGGAGTCTGTTCTATTTTCACTTGGCTAGGTTTACCAGCTTCCGTGATCCTAATCTGCTGATTAAGGGGTTCTTTTGGACAGGGGGCCCTTTTGGGTCCACCACTGGCCTCCCTGATCTCTTCAGCCCTGGGCTGACTGAGGCAGGGTAGAGAGGTGCAGGATACCTGCTCCAGACTGGGTCCCACCTGGGAAGGGTCCACTGCCATCAGGGGCTCTGCCAGGCTAGGCCTGACTACCTCTGGGGCAGTTCCTTCAACAGGGGTAGAGTCAGTTCCCTGGGGAGGCTGGCTCTCACCTAGTGTCTGGGAGGGGGAAGACTCTTCTTCCTCCTCGATGCTCTCGGTTTGAGTGGAGTGATCCATTGTTTCAGGCTTCACAACCTCACTATCTGTTTGAGTAGAGGCTGAGACCATTACAGCCTTGCCCACCTTTTCAGGAGGGCACTCAGTTTGTGTTTGGGCTGTGACTGTCACAGCCCTCCTATCCTGTTCGGTAAAGTCTGTCTGAGCCTGGGCAGTGGCTACCACTGCTCTTCCAACCTTTTCAGGGAGGAATGGTGCTTGGACGGGGGATGTAGCTATTACTGCCCCACTAACCTGTCTGGATAGGCCTATCATTCGGGAGTGAGTTTCTTGCTCCACCTAAGCCCATGCTGAGAGTTCCAGGTCATTCCCCAGTAAGCAATCTACAGGTAGGTTATCTGTCACTGCCACTCTCATGGGCCCTGTGACATTACCCCAACTGAGCTTGACCACTGCCATGGGATGCCTTCTCTTCACTCCATGAATGTCTGTCACCTGATAAGTAAAACCAGGGGTCAGTTGAGCAGAGGGGACCAGATGGTCACTCACCATGGTGAGGCTGGCCCCTGTGTCTCTGAATGCCTCAACTTTCTGACCATTCACTAAAACTTCTTGTCTATACTTTCCCAAAATGTGGGGTCCAGTAGTGAAGTTGGCAAACCCCATGCCAGTCTCACAGACAAGAGTGTGGTCAGGGAACCTGGCTAGGCCATAGTCCTCCTGATTGCCCAAAGTAATGCCCACCACATTCTTGGGGGCACTCCCACCACCTGGGGGATTACCACTAGTGGTAACAGGAGGTCTGGGAGTGTTACTTGGGGGTATGTTTTCCTTATTGCTATTTTTAGGGCACTTGGCATCACTTTTGTAATGGCCCACCTGTTTACAGGTATGGCAATAAGGCTTCTTCTGTTCTGAAGGAGTGTTCTGGGACCCACCACCCTTGTTGGAGTTTTGGGGCCCTTGGGGAGTCTTCTCTGTGGATTTATCCCCACCCTTCTCTTGAGGCTTGGTCGATTCCTTTTTCTGGTCACCACCCTGGTTTTTAGGCCTAACCCTGGTTCTGACCCATTTGTCTGCCCTCTTACTCAATTCCTGTGGAGAGGTCAGATCAGAGTCTAGCAGGTGCTGGTGTAATAACTGGTTCTGACAATTATTTAAGATTTGCTCCCTTATAATTAGATTATACAATCCTTTGTAATCAGTAACCTTACTACCCAGTAGCCAGCCTTCAAAAGCCTTAGTGGCACAATCGACGAAATCAGACCAATCTTGAGACTGCGTTTTCTGGGTATCCCTGAACAGCACCCTGTACTGCTCAGTGGTTAGGCCAAACCCTTCAACGAGTGTATTCTTCAAGACTTGGTAATTGTTAGCATCCTCCACCCTTGTGGTGAGGAGCTTGTCTCTTCCTTTTCCTTCAAAGGAGAGCCACAAGATAGCTGCCCACTGACTCTGGGGAACACCCTGCACCGTGCAGGCCCTCTCCAAAGCAGTAATCCATTTGTGGATGTCGTCCCCTTGTTTAAAGGGGGGCACTATCTTACCAAGGTGTTTCGTATCGAAACTCTTTTCCCTATTACTAGGTACATTGCAGCCACCAGTGGGGACTACCCCACTTAACTGTTGCTCTCTAGCAAAAGCAAGCTTTTCCTTGGCTAGGGCAAGTTCTTCCCTTTCGATCCTCAGATTAGCTGCCCTTTCCTTCGCTTCGTACACTCTCCTCTGAGGGGACGTCATCCCTCTTTGAGAAGAGTTGTGAGAGCCATTGGTATGAAGGGATCTGCCAGAGCCTCTTGACAGAGATCTGGCTCGTCCATTCCCCATGTTAAGCGGACCTGACAGTAGCGCCGGGGTTTCCCCAGTACCACTATCATGTTTGCTTAAGTTGGACCGTGTTAGTCTGACGACTTCTACCTGTCCCTTATCCGCCTCATCCCCAGAGAGATCCTCATCCTCATCCTCCTCCACATCCTCGTTCTCAGTTGCGAGGTGAATGAGGTCAGGATCGTCTCGGGTTCCCTCGAGGGGAGGCATGTCTCCTTCTGGATTAGAAGAGCTACGAAGTTTCTCAGCTCTCCTGGCATCATAAGTCTCCAAGAGACCAATCAGAAAGGACGTTGTGGGGTTAGACCCCTGCTGAATCTTCCGGGAGTGACACAGTCGTCTTAACTCCTTGAAGCTCAGCACAGTATATCCTGAAGGGATGACCTGTGGAGGGTCAACTGACACAAGGGGAGACTCAGAGTTTCCTCCTTGGCCCGACATACTGTTTCTAGTGTGGTGTAAGTGATGCACCTACCTACACTATGTGTTTTCCTACTGATCCCTTGCTAAGAGTTGTAGCCAAGGTGTGCTAAGCCTTGAGGAGCTACAACAGCTGGTTCAGTAGAACTCAGAGTATTCTAAGCTTTAGTTATATGTACTAACAGTACTTGCGCGATCTTTCAACAAGATATTCTTAGGATACGTGTGGTAAAAAAACAGCAAGCTCAAATCCCAACCGCTGCTCACCAATGTGAGAAGTTGGCCCGATATGCAACGTTCGCTATTCTAGCGACCGCTATGTATCGTTCCAACGACCCTTATGGTGTTTGGTTGTAAGTCAACCTATAGACCAGCTATCCTAGTAGCGTGGATACGAGCAGTCTAAGGCTAAAGACTCGAGAGGGCGCGTTAAGCCAGCTGTTTACCACACATGTACCCCTTGAACACCCAGTGAAAGGACACCACACAAGTGTTATGAAAATAAACAGTATATTTATTAAGAATCACAACAGCCCTGTACTCTTTATGAGGACAGGGTACTTAGCACAAACCAAATCTCTTTAGCAAATACTTTAAGTGCACAGTTAAAACAAGTGTCCGAGGACACGGAAAGGTTAAGGCAAGTCGGAAGCGAGGGACTCGGGACCCTAGAGTAAGGAGGCTATGCAGGCACTGAAATGCCGAGTTACCTAGCCACGAGGGCTGCGGCTGCACAAGTCTTACAGGCGTCGGGGTCTTCGCTGACGAGCCAGGAGCCGGAAGAAAAGGAGTTGCTGGCCGGCGACCAGTGATGAATAGTTCGTAGAGATCCAAGCCTGGATCGGAGATTGATGACACCTGAAAGCAGAGGGGACCAAGTTCGTACTACTAGCCAGTAGTCAGAGGGTACCAGGAAGGCACCAGTTGGCCGTCACCTCGACCAGGTGAGTGGGCGACGCTAGGCTCTGCAGTCTCACGGACCAGGAGGCGTTGTCGGCGACCACGGTGGAGGTGCGAGCTGTCCCACGACGGATGACGCTGTCGGCGTCTTGAGTGGACCAGGAGGGTCCGGGGTGCTTCTCGAAAAGATGGAAGCAAGGGCCAGTCTGGAGCAACCAGACCGGCAGTGATGATTCTCGGATGTCGTCACAGAAGGACACAAGCCAGCGGCTAGTGACCAGACAACGTGCTGAGCAGCGAGCAGAAGGGCCCCACGCAGATCGTGGAGATGCTGGGGGACTGCACTTCGGAGCTGGAGCGGCTCAGGGTCGGGGCTTCTCGGACCCCAGAGCACTCACCAGAGAGTTACCTCGATGGTCGTGCTGGTTTTTAAGAGCGTGCAGGTTCTGATGATGGCCGGTCCCTCGAGGTCTCGTCGCACCCACAGATCACAGCTGAGCTGATGACGGGGGTAGAGGTCAGAGGTGCCAGGGAAGCCGGTTCTCGTCGAGCTGGGCCGTCGGATTCCTTGAGGAAGGACTTACAGCAAACCGCAGAGTTCTTAGATGGTGCCCGCTGATGCAGGGTGACTACTCCTTAGCCACAAGGGAGAAATCTTGAGAAGAGTCTTGAAGTCCTTTCGTAGAAAGTATTCTTGATTCAAAGATGATCTAATTTGGAAGGGTCCCCGCTCCGGCCTTTATCCTAAAGAAAGGGGTGGGTACATGACTAGGTCCTGCCCTAAGGGTGGGACCAGGAAGGGGGGTAGTTACACCCCTCTCCCCTGCCGGACTTTCCCCAGGCCAGGGCTGTCGCCCCTGGAACCGGTTCTAACCGGCAGATGCGTAGTGAGCACCGGGGTGCCACTCCGCAGTCACCTTCTCGCAAAAGCCCTACCTACCCAGAATACACAAACCCTGTCTGGGACGGTGCGAACACCGCCCTCGACAGGAAACCCTTTGTCCAAGCGCTCCTCGCTGGAAGGACTCCCAGCAGCAGGAGGTCAGACTCGTGTCTGTGGTGGCAGCATCCATTTTGTGGAGCTGAGGCTTTCGTTAACTTTAACCGGGGTTCACAGTTACGTACATGTCGTGTCCCTCTAGAAGGGCGGAATGCTAACCTCGTCGCCAGAGTTGGTGAGAGGGCAGCATCCCGATTCGTATGACACCTTACTCGACATGTCTTGATAACGCGACACCGAAGTTACCGATGTGGCACGCGTTATCATGGAACAGCCATTGGGTCTTTTCTCCGCAAGCTGCAACCGGCTCGGCTCGGGCCAGAACACAGTTCACGCGAGCCCATGCACTCTGCCTTCAGGATTGTCAAGGCCTGCCATAGGAGTGACTGATAGGGACTCGGGTGTCCATTGTATGGTTAGATATAGAGCTACTATATCTAAAGCAAAGGGTGATTACACGACTTCGCCCCAGCTGTCATGCAGCCAGTTGTGTCAAATTTAGGAGGCCAGCCAGGGGTGGCATAATACATGCTGCAGCCCCTGGCGGCCCTGGGTACACCTATGCCCTGCGTTACGGGGTCTGATAAGGTGGCCCAGTACCAATTGGAAATGCACCTAAGGTACATGGAATCCATTTTAAAGAGAGAGCAGTAGGCCTGGGGTCCTGATTGGCAGGATCCCAGGTCGATTATGTCAAAAACCAGCTAAAACACAGGGCAAAAAGTTGGGGGCAACCATAGTCAGGATGTACCTTCCTACACAAGATATCACAATGGCCTGCTGGAAAAAGGCGGATGCATCACACTGGGAGATTTATACCCGGGGGATGCATGCCTGACATTGGGAGGAAGATTTACGAGCCCCCTTCGAGGATGCAGTTTGGAGTGCAACATGTGAATTAGTTAGAAAGTTGTCTTGTAATGCATGTTTTAGATTGACACATTTCAACTACCTGCCACATACATACCTAAGAGAGATTAAGCTTAGCTGGATATATGTGAGGAGAGGAGCAATGTGTCCCAGGTGCAGGGAGGATGGTGTTTCGTTTCTCTACATAGCATGGGAATGCGGGGTGGTCCTGCAATAGTGGCAGAAGGTAGTAGAACGATTGAAGGAGGTGACTGGTTTGATTCAAGTAGCTACCCTGCAGGATTGCCTCTGGGGTATAGAAAAGCAACCAAGGGAGTGTAAGATATGTTGGAAATTCCTGCAGTTGGCGTTGGTATTGGCAAAGCAGAGAGTGGCCATTGGATGGATGAGCCAGAGAATGTCCTTTATAGAACTACGACACTACGACACTGCATCCTCGAAGGGGGCTTGTAAATCTTCCTCCCAATGTCAGGCATGCACCCCCCGGGTATAAATCTCCCAGTGTGATGCATCCGCCTTTTTCCAGCAGGCCATCGTGATATCTTGGTCAATAGGGCGATATGTCAGCAGCGTCCAAATATCGAGATCTCTGGCAAAGGATGGTTTCTTTTATGCCCTCTTTATTACTTGTTCCCATATCGCTGCCATTTGATGTATGAGGTACGGGGTCCCCACTGGGTCTCGGCCGGAGTAAGGGAATATGAAGAGGACCTGTAGAGATGATAGGCTGAAGGTGAATTTGACAGAGTGGGTGGCTCTCATGGGCAGTATGTCTCAGGGGATGATAGCTCACAAGAAAGGAACACCCAAGAGGTATAACCCAGCATGCCCAGACATGTATTTAACAGATAGTTCTTTGATCATAAATAGGTTCAGAATCAAGGCGGGTTAGGAATCAATTGTAGTGGGCCGGAAGCTAGTGTCAATTAGTAAAGCATACAACTCCCATAAGGAGGGTTGAGACTGCACTCTACTGGGACGAAGTTAGCCTTGTTTTTCTTTTATGTTATGTGTCTATAAATTTACACATATCATTTGCCATTGTAAATCGATTATCATGAAAAAGCTGTGTAAAAATAAATCTAATGAACAGATAGCAAAAAAAAAATCATAGCCAACCCTATGAACCCATTCAAAATTAAGAATGATTAGGCCCCACTGAGGCTTAGGGTAGCCAGACGTTAAGGTAACAACATGCAAGAAGAGGCCCAGCAAAAAATAGGTCAAGGGCAGTATGGAGGAATCAGAACATGTAACTTCCTCCCATAGGGGAAAAAACCCCCTTAAACTTGATGCCTTAAAGGCGTGACCCATAGCACCCTGCACAACCACAATATATGAGTGTTGCCAAAAGATGGCCCATATGTTAAGAACCAAGCAAAACATGCTATCTTGTGCCTGCTTTTACTTATTCCCAAGAAACCCAGATGGCAGCATCCATAGGAACTTGAAAACAAGAAAGTGACAAAGAGCCTCAATGGTGGAAGTAGAAATCAAAGGCAGATGCAGCTGCAGTAGATCTGTGCTTGGCTCCACAGTTCAATTACATGTAACCATATTCTATAACAGAGTGCATAGGATCTATTAAGTTCCAGAAGCAAAAAAAAGCCATAACCACAGAAATGAAATTAAGGAGCTATCCATAGGGATATCCCCTCAAAGGGTTCAAACAGGACTAAGGCAGCACAAACCACACCATACAGACAAAAATCATGAAAGTCAGCTCAATGAAGAATAGAACAGAACAGTGAGACTGAAGAAGTTGATCATCTTTGTGTACCACCATTGGCCAGGGCAACCGCAGACCCTGCTAATCTGCCCCTGTTCAAAACTTCTAGATACAAATTGGAACCCTGGTTCACTCCAACTTGTAAACAACTGCCTAGGCTTCGGAAAACTGAATACATCCCAAAGAGCCTGTGCTCCACTATGACAAGTATGCTACCTCCCAAACTCATAGATAGGGCACCATGTCAGGAGGAGCAACATGGCCCACAAGTGTACCACTGGACTCCAGGCATTGAACATGGCATCAGTGAGCCATAAATGCGCTGTCAACATCAACCAGAACAGTTGGATTATTAACAGCATTTATGCAATGCAGACTAGGGAACAGTAATCAAACGCAGCAAATGTTGACTCAGCCAGGAGGGCCAAACACATCCAGCAGCACTACTTAGCAACCTAAAACCTATGCAAGAGATTTGCCATAAACTGTGTGTTAAGCCCGCCAAAAAATGAAAACAACTTGACTCCAAAATAGTCACTCGCAGCTATAGTCCCTAATTTGGGTACTTGAAGCACTGGGGATTATGCCAGAATATCAACTACAGAAATATTGCAATACAGGAATAATGTGTTCTACATATTGAGTTTTCAAAAATATTGTTCCATTAGTTATGGGTTTTGTATTTTAACTACGAATGGGGCGATATTTATCAATCAATCAATCAATGACATTTATAGAGCGCGCTACATACCCGTGGGGTCTCAAGGCGCTGGGGGTGGGGGGGTGCCGCTACTGCTCGAACAGCCAGGTCTTCAGCTTCTTCCTGAAGGAGAGGTGGTCTTGGGTCAGGCGCAGGTCGGTCGGAAGGGAGTTCCAGGTCTTGGCGGCCAGGTAGGAGAAGGACCTTCCTCCTGTAGTCGCTCTTCGGATGCAGGGTACGGCGGCGAGGGCGTGGTTGGCTGATCGGAGGTGGCGTTTGGGAGCGAAGAAGTTGATTCGGCTGTTGAGGTAGCTCGGGCCTTGGTCGTGTAGGGCTTTGTGTGCGTGGGTGAGGAGGCGGAAGGTGATTCTTTTGTTGACGGGGAGCCAGTGCAGGTCTCTCAGATGTCCGGAGATGTGACTGGTTCGTGGGATGTCGAGGATGAGTCTGGCTGAGGCGTTCTGGATCCGCTGGAGTCTCTTCTGGAGCTTGGCGGTGGTGCCGGCGTAGAGGGCGTTGCCGCAGTCCAGTCGGCTAGTGACGAGGGCCTGGGTGACGGTCTTCCTGGTCTCGGTGGGGATCCACCAGAAGATCTTCCGTAGCATGCGTAGGATGTTGAAGCACGCCGAGGAGACGCTGTTGACTTGCCTGGTCATGGAGAGGGAGGAGTCCAGGATGAAGCCCAGGTTGCGTGCGTGGTCTGTCGGTTTGGGTGCGGTGCCCAGGGCGGGAGGACACCAGGAGTCGTCCCAGGCGGAGGGTGAGGAGCCCAGGATGAGGACCTCCGTCTTGTCCGAGTTCAGTTTCAGGCGGCTGGTCGTCATCCACTCGGCTACCTCTTTCATCCCTTCGTGCAGGTTGGCTCTGGCGGCAGCGGGGTCGTTGGTCAGGGAGAGGATCAGCTGGGTGTCGTCGGCGTAGGAAATTATGTTGAGGTTGTGTTGGCGTGCGATGGCCGCGAGGGGGCTCATGTAGATGTGAAGAGGGTGGGGCTCAGAGAGGATCCTTGAGGGACGCCGCAGATGACTTCGGTGGCCTCTGACTTGTACGGTGGTAGGCGGACTCTCTGTGTTCTTCCGTCGAGGAAGGAGATGATCCATTCCAGCGCCTTGTCCCGGATTCCGACGTTGCTGAGTCGCTGTACTAGGGTGCGGTGGCAGACAGTGTCGAATGCCGTGGAGAGGTCTAGGAGGATGAGGGCCGCTGTTTCTCCGTTGTCCATCAGGGCTCGGATGTCATCGGTGGCGGCGATGAGGGCGGTCTCGGTGCTGTGATTTGCTCGGAAGCCGGACTGTGAGGGGTCGAGGGATCCATTCGTCTTGAGGAAGGCGGCCATCTGCTTGTTGACGGTCTTCTCGATGACTTTGGCTGGGAACGGGAGGAGCGAGATGGGACGGTAATTCTTGAGTTCGGTGGGGTCTGCTGTGGGTTTCTTGAGTAGAGCGCTGAGTTCGGCGTGCTTCCAGCTCTCCGGGAAGGTGGCGGTGTCGAAGGATGTGTTGATGATGTCTCGCAGGTGTGGTGCGATGACAGCGTCAGCCTTGTTGAAGACGTGGTGAGGGCAGGGGTCGGTCGGTGATCCGGAGTGTATGGAGTTCATCGTGCGGATGGTGTCTTCGGTGCTGATCGGGGTCCAGGCGTGGAGGGTGGTGGTGGTGGGTGGTTGTTCGGTCTTGGTGTGCGTTGGTTGGTTGTTGAAGCTGTTGTGTATGTCCGCGATCTTGTTGTGGAAGTATGAAGCGAGGGAGTTGCAGAGGTCTTGCGATGGGGTGATGTCGTTGTTTCCTGCGCTGGGGTTGGATAGCTCTTTCACGATGTTGAAGAGTTCCTTGCAGTTGTGTGCGTTGTTGTCCAGCCGGTCCTTGAAAGCAGTTTTCTTGGCGGCGCGGATCAGCTGGTGGTGCTTCCGGGTGGCCAGCTTGAAGGTGGTCCTGTTGTCCGGTGTTGGCTCCCTTCTCCAGACTTTCTCGAGGGCTCGGCAGTTCTTCTTGGAGCTCTTGAGTTCGTCGGTGAACCACGGGGCTTTCTTGCTGCCGGGTCTGCAGGGCGGGGTCCTCAGCGGAGCGAGTTCGTCCGCGCAGCTGCTGATCCACTTCGTGAGGTTGTCGGCGGCCTGGCTGGGGTTTGCTGAGCTGGCAGGAGGGTGCTGGCTCAGGGAGGTGGCGAGCTGGTCTGCTGTGATCTTGTTCCAGCTTCTGCGGGCGGCCTGTTGCTGGTGGTGGTGGGTCGTCGTTCTCTTGAAGGTGAAGTGGACGCAGCTGTGGTCCGTCCATTGGAGCTCTGTGTAAATATACTTTATGTCAAGTATATTTAGGATACACTAGTTATGTCAAATTACATTCTTAGCATGTCTACACATAATTTAGAGCCTTTCTATAGGCACAATATAAAAGAGGTCATCTCCTTCATTTAACGCACCTACACTCCATGAGGAAGCATTAAAATGGTTGGCAGGGAAAGCTGGGAAGGACGAACAATAAAACTGCTGCTTCTTCTCTTAGTACCATTCAAAGGCCCCATGACCAGGCACGATCATGGGCAGGAACATAGGTTGCTGAAGAAGTCAGTAGAGCTGCTGGTATGTTTAAGACTACAGCCAAATAAAACCTCCAAATCACCCACAACTCCCTTGGAGATATGGATGATTAGGATATTGTTCTCCAGATTATTCCTAGCCTAAAGGTTGTGAATTTTATTACAATACAGGAGGCTACATTATGCATTAATACTTTAATGCAACTCACAAGCAGCTGCTTGCATCATAAAAGAAGAATTAGAATGCAGTAATAGCGTTACAACAATATATGGCATGAGCAACAACAGAGCTGCCTCTTTTAAATGCGGCTGGCAAGCAGATAAGTTGCTCCTTTTACTCTTATATATTTTTCATTGAATGCTTTCCTTTTCTTTAATTGATTGACTATTTATACTGCCTTATATTCATTGAGCTTTCTTTAACTGTATTTGTCTTTGGTTTCTTTTTTTGCCTCCAGCCTAGTTTCCTTAGCCCCTCGTCCGGTTCTCTCACAAACCCTTTTTCCCATTCTCCCTTCCCCTACTTCCAATTTATGGTCGTCGGTAGCCTCCCTCCTCCCTCCCTCCCGTCCTTACCGATGTGTCCGTGGGCAGTTATTTCCTTGTCTCCGGCGCTCGATCTCCAAACGCCCTCCCTTCCTTGCTAGCGTGCCCTTGTTTACTCGTTTTGGCGAGGGTTCCCGCTCCAATTTGTTTTCCTCGCATTTTGTTTTCTCCTTAGATGCGCTCGCTTCTACCCCTCGCAAGCGCGTCTCCCATTTCCTACAAGGAATGGACCTCGGCAGCAGCGGTGTCGCACAAGCTGTCTCCCTATACCATTCCTCTGATCCCCCCGCGCATCTTCCGACAGCGGCAGGCTCGAGCGCATTGGTTGCGCTTGCCAGCCACTGCCGGAATACCGATCAGCTGTTTTGACTTCGTCTACCTCCTCGCTTCGTTTTTGGCCAATTTAAACATATTGTCTTGTTTTAGAAACCCTATTTCAAACATATTTGGCATCATTTTTAAATTACTTAGCCTGATTAAGTACTTAAGTACTTTACCCCGACTTAATATAGTTCTAGATCCCCTACCCCATAGTTAGTTATCTTAAAAAAAAAAGAAACAAAATATAAAGGGGATTTAGGTGTTAGATTCATATATAAATAAAAAAAGTATAAATAAATAAAGTAAGTGGCTTCTAGAATTGTCTTGCTTTCTACTTTAATCTACCTACCTGACATGTCCAACATGGAGTTAGATGACGCTATCGCTAGCTCAACCATACCAATGATTCTTTTTGAATATTCCCACAAAAAGAGATGAGGTCCTGCATGATGGACACGTTGAAGGAGGTCATATCATCTTTGAGCCCCTTCTTACAAGAACATGATGACTGCGCTGCTCGTGATCCCTAAGCTGTATGCTCCAAGAACACTAAAAAAGTGAAGCATTGTGAAGGCACTATTAGAGGTCGTGGTACCTCACTTGACCTGGGAGGTCCTAGCACCTCGCGCTCGCTGGGAGGCCCCTGTGGAAATTAGCAAAATTAATGTACCTAAGCGGTGTTCATTTGCCTTTTCCCATTCCCCTCCCTGTAAGCACCATGAATACCGTGAAACATTGACCGCATCATTCCGCCAGTAAAAGCCCGTGCCCATATGTACATGGCAGCCATTTTAGGCACCATGGCCTTTTTGCCCGCTCATTGGAATCCCCGGCTTCCCTCCTGCGCGTATTTGAACACCCCCCCTCTCACATGCATAGACCATAAAACCCTCTCCCTCTGCGCGACCCTGCTCTGATAAGCAACCCTCCTGCTTGACCCACGCAAACCCCCCATTTCCTCTCGAAGAAGCATTCTTCGCCTCAGCTGACATAACCCCCCCCCAGCTGTACCTGACTGCCCCCGCTCCCTCATGTACGGGTCATAAGACCTCTCTCTCTGTGCGACTCTGTCCCTGGGAATCACACCCCGCGCCTGACCAACACCTCCCTTCCTACATGAATACCCCTCCCTTGATGACTCCTCCACTGAGCCCGATTGTCTGCCCGGACCACTGGTCATCCCCTTCGCCTGAGGATACGGTTTATTGCCCACTACCGTACACACTCGCCCCTCTTCAAAGGAGCTACTATTGATCATGACTTCCCCACCCCCCCCCGATAATCGATCAGGCGCACACATTCCAAAGGAATCAGCGGAACACTTTGCTGCGTGATAGCCCCCTCCTTGTGTATGAGGGATAAGGACCTATACTGTAGCCACGTGTTGGAATGAGCCGGGCCGGGGAGGGGTCGGGGATGTCTTTTCCTTGTTTCACAATGTCGTTATTGTAATAAGGAATGTTTGTAATGTATAAAAGGCGATGTCTCAGAGAACTTGTTAGAGCACCTCCCGAAAGACACTGTGTTTCGTGTCCGAAATGACAGGCTCTCCTCATGAGAAATAAAACTCTGTTCTTGTGTTCCTACTTCCAGTGCCCGTCTCTTTATTTGGTAACTATTCAGAATGGGAACTAAGAGGCGTCTTGCGCTAGCAGCCTGGGCATCGGTTGTAAATTGGGCCGACTTTCCACAATTGGCGTCCCAACGCGGGGCCCATCAGCGACATAAGGTCCAGTAAGAGAGGTCCAGACGATGGGGGTGAACATCTAAACGATCGGAGTATACCTGCCTTAAGAGGACCTTCGTCCGGCTGCTGATTGAATGAACTTCACCGATTCCGAACGGACCTCTCTCGAGTGACCTACTGTCCTGACTGGGATCCCACAGGACTGCTGCGGTAAAATCATCGAGTAAGAGAACGATCGGGCGCTGGAAAGGGGAAGACGAAGAACTGTCCATATGGTCCGGTCCGGGTAAGGTTAAATAGGAGACGCCTGTTACGTCTAATTGGTAGGATGGCTTTATCCATCTGATTGATTGATTGATTGTTTGTATTGGAATCGGTATTTAAATACTGATATTGTTCATTGATTGGTTGCTCTGTTGTTCTTGGAGATTCGCTGTCTGCAAACAGGGAAAGAACACGTTCTCTCTTTGCAGGTAGCGAAAGGGTAGGTAACGCAAACCTTTAACACGTCGTACCTACTAATTCTCCCCATTGATTGATTGTGGCCCGAACTGTTGTTCGCGGATTGTTCTCTGGAGATTCCCTACCTGCAAACGGGGAAGAACAGGTTCTCTCTTTGCAGGTAGCGAAGGGTAGGTAACGCAAACCTTTAACACGTCGTACCTACTCATTCTCCCCATTGATTGTTTGATTGACCGAACATTGATTGTTCGATATTGGTTCTTTTTGAGGTATTCACCGCCTGCAAACAACGAAGAATAGAAATATTCTGTCTAGTCTTTGCCCACCGTGATAAGATAGGTAGTGCAGACTTTTGTCCCCGTTGTAATCCGTCATGCCTATCTTCTCCCCACTGATTGGTAAACTAGTTCCACCCGGACCATTTATTGGAGGTAGATCATCCGGTTCAACCGGAGGGTATCCCTGATAAAAGGACATATAAAATATGAAGTGATCACCGAATCCTGTTAACAGAAACTTTAGCATGAAACACAAACTAGAAAAGGAAGGAAAAGAAGTCGAGCTAAGTCAGTAGCCCACTGATGAGTTTCCGACTTCACTAAAAATGAGAAAACGTTAGAAATAGTCCGTAATAAGAATTATAAAATGGCGAAAGAAGCCAAGCTTGAGGCCAAGACAGCCACAAGGTAGCTAGGCCCCGCCGCCCCCTCGCTATCCAAAGCATGTCTGTCTCACCGCCCGCCACGCCCAAATAACGGTAACATGAAATAGATACAAATCAGCAGATACCTACCCCCATTCCGGAAGCTCCCGAAGTGCAACAGGTCCGCGGTTACGCCCATCCGGAAGGCGAGGCCTCAGCGCGTGTAGAGCAGGGCTCGGCTGGCCGCCATCGGAAGGGGAGGCTGTGGGGCGGACGGCCCGAAGGTTGTTATGATCTCCCCATTCCCTTCTTTCCTTCTGCCCTGCGGGCCACGGGGGGGGGGGATGTCTTGCCTCAGACACCGACCCCACCCCCCCTCTCTATCGCCTGCTCCGGCCGTCAGCAAAACCGGAGCCAAAGCAGGTAGCCCCTTCAGCGGCAACGCTTGAGAGTTGCAGGTAGTCTCGCCTGGTCTGGCCGCTACGAAAGGTCCAGGGAAAACAGTGCCTTGCAGGCCACCTAGGGGGGGGATGTCTTGCTGCCTCCGACCCCCCCCCCCCATCTTCATTGCCTGGTACGGCCATACCAAAGTGCTGGAGCCGAGAAACGGCGCGGGGTCGCTGGAAGGGGGAGGCGGCGCGAACGAGCCTCCCCACCTCCCCAGATGGAGGCTTCCAGCGACACCCCAACGCTCCTGCTCAAAGAGGGTCCATATCAAAAGGTGGGTTTTTTGCCCAGAACTGGCGCGCGCCCTGTGCTCCTCGACCTTGAAGATTCTAAAAGAGCCGGGGGGGCCGACCTCTCCACGAGGCGCCCCCCGCCCCCGTCCTCCGATGGAGCCACGAGACGTCGGCGCACTCCTGCCGGCGCCAGCCTCAGTTTGGAAATGACTAAAAATCCTGCAAAGATACAGATTTGTTCAGTTCCGGTGGAACACCAGAATGACCCGGTAGGAAAGATTGTTGCCTCCCTCCCCACTTTTTGACTGATGGCTCATATCGCCAGTCTGTTACCCTATTCCGAAAAACTTTTTGAACTGCCAAAAGAAGGTTCTGGTCCAACCACGAGTCAGTAGAGACAATCTGACTATACTGGGACTTGCCTGACCTCGCCCAAAATGGCGCCGATACAAAATGAAACTTTCAACTCCTTGTTGCACCCTGATTGCTCAGCCTTGATGTTCCAAGATATGTATGCAGTTTTTGGACAATGAAAATAGATAAAATGGATATTGATTATGTGTTTGGAAAAGAAAGCGATGTAAGATGGGTATCGATTATTTGTTGGGACAATGAACTGATATGGGGTGGGTACTAATTATGTGGATGGATAATGAACAGATGTGAGATGGGTATTGATCATGTATTTCAACAATGAATTCAGCATAAGATGAATACTGGTTACGTGATTTTTCAATGGATTGATGCACGATAGGTATTGAGTGAATAGTTGGACAATGAAATGATGTAAAGTTTGAAACTAATGGTTATTGAAAGTTCGAATTTTCGACATTTATGATGCTTGCTCCCAATGAATTTCGATACGATTTTATTAAACTGCTGCACTTTATATTATGAAATAAATGGCCACCGACTTCGTTCCTCTTATGCACAGTTCCAGTCTGCTCCGTAGCCGGCCCACTGGGTTGTAGGCCCGTATTTGTGCGCCAGCATTTTTATTAAAGGGTTTTTTGAACAGGCAAATATAATTGTAGCGTTTGTATTGATGAGTTTCGAAATGTATGGCTACTGTCACCGATATAAGTAAAATACATGCAGCATGATTAAGGTTGAAGGTTAAAAAGGCCCGATACTTAGCAGCTACATTATGTGTCACAGGCAGCCGGAAAGGTGTTTTAGACGCCCTTAAGCGATACCGAAGAAATGCCACCTGACCACCACCCTTGCACATGACCTAAAAGGCCACGATCAAGTGATTCATGTAGATACGCAGACCATCGATGATTATCTATCTAACAATACTGGTCCCTCTGGGCTTAAACACCGAGATGGTAGAGAATGCACCCCGTGGAGATAGGTCGAGTATGTGGTAGGTAAAAACATTTTCGGATTTATGCGCGCTGCTGTGTTTTGAATGCTGCCCCCACCCCCTTCTTCTCCTCCCTTCTGCAGGTCACGTCGGAACATCGGTTGAAGTATGGAAGAGTGATGATCGAACGACCGACAGAAGGGGAAAAAGGGGATCTGAGCATAGTACTTATGCTAACGAGCTTTGAAAGGCGTAGACTTAGACATGACTGTTCCTCCTTAGAACGTAGCGACTGGGAGGATGGACTGACATAGAAACTTGACGGGTTAGTACTGTATGACAGAATTTGACTCGAACCACCATGCCAGATAGTGCAACTATGACGTTTTACTAGATTGGGAAAGGACAAGGAAAGTTCCGGGGTAAGGTTTACCTAGGCACCACCCGTCTGGAAAAGTAGGAATGATGTTGATGTTCAAAAATGTACCATCTCCTTCTCGCACTCTTATAGATATAGCCAAGCTGTCTGACTGTTCTCCCGATTAATGCCCTCCGTTGCCTCAGCCTGGAGAACTTCTTGCCAAAAGAAGAAACAAAAAAAAGTGGTTCAAGATCCAACCGTGGGCAATAGCCCGACCAGGCTAATTCCTGACCAACTGACCGAGGTGTAAGTATTAGCGATCGAGAATGCTCGCAAAGATAGCAAACGAGAGGAAAAGGAGGAAAAGGTAAAAAGAGCTCAGCACGTAGATAAATAGGATACTAAAGATACGCAGCATGCAGAAAGAGATCTTTTTGGCCAATAACTGTTTTATGTTTTGTCGTGAATCTTTTTGTATGTAATACATGTACTGTCTTCCTTTGACTGAGTTTGTGTGTATGTAATGTATGGGTTTACGTTTTCCCTCTGTTTGCGTCTCTGTGTCACCTGACCCCTGCTGTTCTGTGTTGTGAGCGCACTAAATGACCTATTACCGTACACGTCTCTCTCTCGCTCTCTCTCTCCCTCTCTCCCTCTCTATCTCCCTATCTCTCTCTCTCTCTCTCTCTCTACATGTCATACGTGTACCGAATGGCTCGTTTAGGTTGCGGACGACTCTCACTCTCTATGAGAGTCCCCCTATTCCCTCTTCCCTTTCGTGGTAAAATTGTGCCCCGTCGGCACCAGTCTAATTGGGTCCCTTTTTTTGAACGCAAAGGTGTTCATCAAAATTGACAAGAACTAAAACGATTGTGACTTGCCATATTACTACCTCTCCTTTCTGCAAAAATGAATGAACTTGAATTGGCTAAGAAAGAAAGGGCAGGTAAGACGACTGATATCCCCCAATCTGGCCTTTTATAGGGGGGACTATATGTCAATGGCTTCCTATTCTTCAGTTCGTTAGAAATACAATCCCCAATGCCCAGATTGCCCCACCCTTACGTACTCAAGCGCGAATGTTCAAAGCGTCCCCGCTTCTCCCATTGACCCATGCTCCATATCAGCTACCCCCGAAGTATAACTGATGACCTTGATTAACTGTCGCTCCTCGATGAAAGTCTGTTTACTCCCCCCCCTCTCTCGATGATAGCACCCCTACCCTGTTTGAAAGGGTTGACCAGCTCTGAAGGGAAATGTTAGACTGTTAAGGCTCGGGTTAGAAAGACGAGTCTCCCTGGAGGTTCCGAAATGTTGAGTTTGATGAAGTGCGCAGTTGATAGGAGTCTATTCTCTCATGAATAGACGATGAATAAACTTGGCATGAACCCAGTAGGAATGCCGACATATACACTGCATGGTAATAGACTTCTGACTGTGACCGATGAACGTATCTCCCAAGTGCGTAGGATTGAAGGAGGAATTCACATGCATAAATGTCTTCTCCTGCCAGTTCTCTAAAGCTTGTTTTGTACCTATTCAAAGATATACGATCACCGGAGGAGAAGGGTCGGACGTGACGTACAGCCTGGCTGCAGATCTTGAGACACATGTGACCTCGACCAAAGGTGGAGCTGCAGAGCAACAAGATACGGGACGAGACAGCAATCTCAAACGTGGAAAATGAAAAGTTGACGGGCTGCCCTGAAGCCCTCAGTCTGCTAACCCACGTGTGCTGAAGTCTTCGCCCCCTTTTGGGCCCGATTGATGGGCCTGCCTGCTCGTTATCCTTTGCTCCCTTGGTCCCTTGGAAGTGTCCGAAAAGATCTGATCCCACTCCGCCCTCTCTTCCCTCGACTATCCAACAACCCCCTCTTTTTCCACATGACTTTTTGACTCAGAAAGAAGAAACAGCATTTAGGTGGAAATGAGGTTTGCAAACGGAAAAAAAAAGGAAATATAGGTGCCGAGCATAAGGCACCACCAAAAGGATTGGTTAGGGAACAGGACTGTGGTCTAACAGCAGAGGACTGACCGCACCCTGCAACGCGTAAGGATAGATCCGAGCTGGACCTATAGCTCCACCGCCGGTGCTCAACAGCGCCAACGAAAAGATACGGACGAGAGCCTACTAGTGATGGACACTGTGACGAAGATATATTGGACTGAATTCCTCCCTCAACCACTTGGTATTGTTTTCAAAATGTTTGTCGGTCACCTTTAGAGCTGTACATTGATGCCATTTTTCTAGAAAGTCAAAAGCATTTATACTGTGTAGTATGCTGCACCCTAGGCTTGTAGTAACCCAACAAATGTAAATTTCTATGTATTGCATTCTGCCAATCACATCGACTGCTCATGGTTATATGCAATCTGCTAGTATTGACAAATTTTCATCAACCATCCATGTTTATATGTACACCCATCAATTAGGAAATGAACTAGCTTATGGTAAAAGCGGCGACTGTGGAAATTAGCAAAATTAATGTACCTAAGCGGCGTTCATTTGCCTTTTCCCATTCCCCTCCCTGTAAGCACCATGAATACCGTGAAACATTGACCGCATCATTCCGCCAGTAAAAGCCCGTGCCCATATGTACATGACAGCCATTTTAGGCACCATGGCCTTTTTGCCCGCTCATTGGAATCCCCGGCTTCCCTCCTGCGCGTATTTGAACCCCCCCCCCCTCTCACATGCATAGACCATAAAACCCTCTCCCTCTGCGCGACCCTGCTCTGAAAAGCAACCCTCCTGCTTGACCCACGCAAACCCTCCATTTCCTCTCGAAGAAGCATCCTTCACCTCAGCTGACAAAACCCCCCCCCCAGCTGTACCTGACTGCCCCCGCTCCCTCATGTACGGGTCATAAGACCTCTCTCTCTGTGCGACTCTGTCCCTGGGAATCACACCCCGCGCCTGACCAACACATCCCTTCCTACATGAATACCCCTCCCTTGATGACTCCTCCACTGAGCCCGATTGTCTGCCCGGACCACTGGTCATCCCCTTCGCCTGAGGATACGGTTTATTGCCCACTACCGTACACACTCGCCCCTCTTCAAAGGAGCTACTATTGATCATGACTTCCCCACCCCCCCCCCGATAATCGATCAGGCGCACACATTCCAAAGGAATCAGCGGAACACTTTGCTGCGTGATAGCCCCCTCCTTGTGTATGAGGGATAAGGACCTATACTGTAGCCACGTGTTGGAATGAGCCGGACCGGGGAGGGGTCGGGGATGTCTTTTCCTTGTTTCACAATGTCGTTATTGTAATAAGGAATGTTTGTAATGTATAAAAGGCGATGTCTCAGAGAACTTGTTAGAGCACCTCCCGAAAAACACTGTGTTTCGTGTCCGAAATGACAGGCTCTCCTCATGAGAAATAAAACTCTGTTCTTGTGTTCCTACTTCCAGCGCCCGTCTCTTTATTTGGTAACTATTCAGAATGGGAACTAAGAGGCGTCTTGCGCTAGCAGCCTGGGCATCGGTTGTAAATTGGGCCAACTTTCCACACCCCCGCGCCTCAAAAGTTACCGGTGTCCCTCGGGACACGAATAGGATGGGTGTCCTTAGCGGCACGAACCTGGTGGGTGTCCCTAACGACACAAATTTTAATAGTGCTTTTGATGATGCAGGTACCGATTCGGACGAAGACGAAGTCTTGAACGATCCTTGCGATTAGTTCATCTTTGACCTGGATGACTAGAATCTGAATGACTTGGATTTTAATATCCATTCTGAGGCTGACTCCTCTCCCCCTTCTAAAGACGCCATTTTTGACCCTTTGGGTGGCGAAATGTTTTCTCCCGACATCATCTCCCACCCTAATAGTTCCAAATGGTTTCCCCGCGATCATGTCGCTGAATTTATTACCAGATTGCTAAGGAATTCTCTGGAAAGAGAGACAAGTAATACCCTAAGATCCGAATGCATCTGCATCGACAAGGTCTGCCAGACCCCCAATCTAGATCTTGACCTCATTAAATTTTTGTTCAAACTGGGTAAGGACCCCAGGAAAGGCCTTGAGAGGGCTCTTAAAAGCTGTCAGGATTGTCTTCTTGATGTTCTCTGATGACTAAGATTCTCAATCTGGCCGGGGAATCTTAAATCTCCAATTCTCCCCTCGACACCAACCTAATTAGAGGCTGGAGCCAGAGAGCAATAGTCTTGCTTGGCAATGCCAATTCAGGACTCAATATCGAAAGAAGGAAAACTATCCTCAATAAAATCAATCCTAAACTGGATGACCTTGCCAAAAAGGAACCTTCAAAACAAAACCAAGGGTCTCCTCTTTTGTGAGGATATGATTAAGACTATAGGGAAGTACGTTTCCACTTTCACTGCCCTAGATAAGACCCAAAATAATATGACACATGTCTTCAGTTCTAACCTTTTTGGTCAGGCCGGAAGAAGGGGCTGTTCTTCTGGCCGAGGAAACTACCGGCCATTTTCGTCCAATAGAGGCAGAGGTGCTGCGGGCAGATGCTTCTACCCCTCCAATCGACAATTCTACCCCCAGAGAGGAAGAAGTTCTCGTGGCAGAGGTTTTTCATCCAGAGGAACTCCGAACAACAACCCTCCAAGTAAGTCCTTCTCTCTTCTCCCTCCTCCCAGGGTGGGGGGAAGAATCAAACACTTCTATCACGTTTGGAGATCCTTAACTCAAAACCTGTGGGATCTCGAGGCAGTTCAAGGGTTCAGAATAGATTTTGCGGATATCCCACGTCAAACACATACACCCAACCCTATGGTTCTTCCTATGGAACATCGAGAAATTGTCAAAGAGGAAATTTCCTCTATGCTCCAAAAAGGCGCTATTATTGAGGTTCCTTGGTCTCAAAAGAGAGCTGTAAGCACGCTTTTCTTAGTCAAAAGAAATAAAAGGGGTGGATACCGGTTATAAACCTATGAGAGGTAAACAAACACTTCAAAATGGAGGGCATCCACCTCCTCAGGGACCTTCTCCTTCAGCGAGATTGGCTGGTCAAGCTGGATCTAAAGGACGCCTATTTTACCATCCCTATGGCAGAAGAACATCAACCCTTCCTTCAAATTATATGGGACAATCACCTTTTTCAGTTTCAAGCCCTCCCATTCGGGCTTTCATCCGCTCCTTGGTGTTTCACCAAGATCATGAGGACAATCGTCTCTCTCCTGAGAGCGAAAGGAATCCACCTCATTATTGATCTAGACGATAATCTCATCATGTCCTAGACTCACTCTCAACTCTTGAAGATCTCAGGATCGACATGAATCTCATAGAGGATATTGGCTTCATTCCAAACCGGGAAAAATCCATTCTTACCCCTTTCAAATCTCTAGAGTTCCTAGGTTTCACCGTAGACACCTCAAAATGTCTCCTCCTGCTTCCCAGCAGGAAGATCGCCAAGATTCGGAAAGAGATCAGATTTGCTTTAAAACAGCAGTCCCTCACTCTTCGGGAATTGGCCAGATTTCTAAGCTTACTTTCTTCTTCAATTCATCTTTCCCGGACCTCTCAATTATCGTGCCCTCCAGAGAGTGAAAGCCAATGCCCTCAGATCTAGTCTGTGGTATGGGGACCTTGTAACCTTGGATTAACAAGCAAGGTTGGAACTCTCTTGGTTGCTGGACAATTTGGATGTGTGGAATGGAAGAGCAATCTTCTGGTCTACTCCAGACTTTGTCTTGGAGTCAGACGCCAGCCTTCATGGTTGGGGAGCATGCCTCCTCGAACAAGACACAGGTGGTGTCAGGGCTCAGGCCGAATCTTCCCACCATATAAACTTTTTAGAGTTGACTGCCAGCCGTTATATCCTAATGAGTTTGAAACACTCTCTCCAGGGCAGATCCGTTGTCTTGAAGATGGACAACATCTTTGCAGTCTCCTATATCAACGGCCTTGGAGGGACGAGGTCTGCAGACTTCTCCGATTTGGCCAGGAGACTTTGGATGTTCTGTTTAGAACACAAAATTTCCCAGAAGGCAGAATATCTCCCCATAAAATCGAATTTGTCCGCAGATTGGAATTTGAGATTCCTTCAGGACTTCAGCGATTGGAAACTCAATGTGAACGTTTTCAATTCTCTGTTTCATTTTTGGGGCCCCTTCGATGTGGACCTCTTTGCCAGCAGATTGACTTCCCAACTGCCCCAATACTTCAGCTGGATGACAGATCCGGGAGCTCTTGCAGTGAACGCCTTTCTCCAGCCGTGGTCCCTTTCCTCACCCTTACGCCTTTCCCCCCTTCACCATGATTCGGAGGGTTCTTCAGAAAGTGAGACAGGACCAGTGCTCTCTGGTCCTGATAACTCCCTTCTGGCCTTCTCAGGTGTGGTTCCCCACAACTTTGGAACTGTCCTGCGACATCCCCTTCCTTATTACTGCAACGAAAGGCCTGGTTCAAACGGAAACAGGTAAGATCACCACCTAGTTCTTTGAGGGAGTTTGAACCTTCTTGCTTGGAAAGTGTCAGGAAATCTAACGAGTCGTCATCAGCTCTCACTCTCCTCGGAGAATCCTGGGCACCAGGGACTCACTGCAGATACAATAAAATTTGGAGAAAATGGTTTTGTTGGTGCATGAAGAGGAACTTGGATCCCGTGGAGGCTCCTATCGTCAATATAGTTAATTTCCTTGTTAAATTATTCGAAAAGGGCCTCTCCTATAGATCCATTAATTGTCACAGATCTGCTATCTCTGCTGGACATTCTCTCGTCAACGGTAAGACGGTAGGTAAGAATGTTATTATTTGTAGAATTTTAAAGAGTATTAGACTAAGAAGACCTCCTAGGCCTAAATACCAATCTTTATGGGATGTTAAACTTATCCTTGACCTCTTTTGCTCATGGCCTGATAATTCTCTTCTTAACAGGAAATGTCTTTCCATTAAACTTCCTACTCTTTTATGTTTGATTTCTTGTTGAAGGTTATCTGATTTTAAATCTCTAGATATTTCTAATAGATGTTATGACACGTTTGGTGTTTAGTTTGAAATCCTTAGGGGAACTAAAACCATGTCAGATTCTATCCTCTACCCTTGTTTTGACTTTTGCAAGAAACTTTGTGTTGTTGACTGTATGAAAGAATACGATTCCCAAAGGAAAGACCTTCGCCCTCAGGGTGCCAATCAACTTCTCATTTCCTTCGTCAAACCTTTTAAACCTATCTCTTCCTGTTCTAATGCCAGATGGGTCAAGTTGGCTATGAGCTTTGCTGGTATTGACCTTTCTAAATTTCAAGCTCACTCTCTTAGAGGTGCTATGGCTAGCAAGTCCTTTTGGTCTGGAGGTAAGTTAGATGTTATCCTTAAAGCTGCTGATTGCTCAAATGCCTCCACTTTTGCTCGTCATTATTGTAAACCTTTTGAGCACATGTCTGACGTTGTTCTTCAAGGCTACCAACATGCATAATGAAGCCTACTGTCTTGTAATGAAATTGTGATTCTCCTATTAACATGACCAGAGAATCTGTATTTCATTAAAGACACGTAGGCCAACATTATCCCACCTGTCCCTCCCTTGGACGGAATATATTTTCTTATGTTGTTCACTATTTGCATTTATATACTGTTTTATTATTGGTATTGTTTTTTTTTTTTTAAATTTTTGAAAACCTTTATTCAAGATCACAGCACACAGCTATTTAGCCCAACATCCCGGAGGCAGGGCAGCCAAATACGAAGGAGGTCAATAGTGTGCAACATCAGAACATAATCATCAAAGGTTAATTTTTATAAGAAAGAGATAACAACTGGCGCCCGTGGGCGCGAAAGTGGCAGTAAACAAAAAGTGTGTGACGCTGGGTGTCCGGGGACGGGCAGGGAGTAAGGCAGTACAACCTATCAGACAAGGAAAGTCGCAGGATGGGAAAGAGGGAGAAGGGGGAGGGTTTCAGGAGAAAGAAACAACTCAAAGCTCAGTTGGCGTCACAGGTCAGGGCAATGCTGCCTCTTGTGGATCAATCGGTTCAGGTGGTTGGCACACATCCCCCCTGTATTCATTCCACGCCCCCCAGACCTTCATCCAATTCCTTGGCCTCCCCCTGGCTACATAGACCGTCTTCTCCCTGAACATACACCAATCCATATTGGCCTTCCACTGCACCAGCAGGGGGGCCGTGGTAGCGCCCCACCGCTGTGCTATGTCCCTCTTCGCCACCATGTTCCCCAGGGTAACCCACCTAGTCTGCGCGACATTATGATCGGACGGTTCCCAAACATTCAGGAGGCACCGACGGGCCTCCGCACGGGAAGCCACGCCAGTAACCTCCGACATCACGCGGTGGATCCTCCTCCAATAGGAGGCGATCACCGGGCAGTCCCAGAGGATATGAAGGAAGGTGGCCTGGGCCCCACACCCTCTGCGGCAAAGACCATCTGGGGAGAAGCCCATGCGCATCAATCGGGGCCCAGTCATATACACCCGGTGGAGGATCTTAAACTGCACGAGGCGAAGACGGGAAGAAATGGCAACCTCCTTAGGAGAGGAAACCGCACTCTGCCAGTCCTCATCGTCCAGTTCAAGGCCATCCGCCACCCACTGATCCTTCAAGCCAAGAAGGAGGTCTGTACGCACATTGATCAGCTTCTTGTATGCGAGGGAGATCGCGCTGTCTGGCATATGCCCATCTAGGATCCTATCCTCCAGCGGGGAACTTTCCGGAATGACTCCATCCGGCGGGGAGGCCGAGAGTAGCGCATGTCTCAACTGTGCGTAGCGGAAGAACTCCGTCGCGCCCAGTTGGTACTCAGTCTGTAACTGGGAGAAGGTCTTGATCAAACCCCTGGAAACCATGTCCTCAACCCTGCTGATGCCAATGATGTCCCACTTGTCAAAACCTTTGGTGTGCCACAGCCTACCCAGAATGTCGGAGTCAAAGAGGGGAGTGAATTTCGTAAGCCTGCCCTGCCATCCCTGCGCCTTGGTAACCGTTTTCCAAATGCGAACCGCCGTGCGGGTGGGGCCAGTCAGTTTACGGTCAAAAGACCTGGAATACAGGGCACGATAATAGTTCCCACCGCCCATCAGCCATCTATCCATGGCATATCCAGGATTCTCCACTGGGCCGTAAAAACCATGGTTAAGGGCAGCGAGCTGCGACGACCAATAGTACCGGCGCACATCCGGGAGGGCTATGCCCCCATCATACCATGGGAGCGTGAGTTTGTGGAGGGCCACACGGGGGCGGCCCTCCCAAAGGAGGTTACGAAGAAGGCCTTCAATGTCGCGGAAGTATCGGGCCGGGACAGGGTCCTGCGCATTCTGCAGTGCATAGAGAAACCTGGGAAGTGCCATCATCTTAAAAAGGGCAGCACGGCCCAGGAGAGAGAGTGGCAGGTGGCACCAGCTCTCAACATCACGTCTCAGCCGCTGAAGAGGAGGGAGCAGATTATTATCATACCGGAGTTTGGCGTTGCCGGATATGAATATGCCCAAATATTTAAAGCCGCGCGTCGCAATCTGGATGCCGCAGCCCCCGGGGAGGCGCGGGGTATCCCCTTTGAGAACATATAGGGACGATTTGGCCCAGTTGATAACCAGGCCAGAGTATCGCCCAAACAGTTTGATGACATCGCAAGCCACAATAAGGGATCTACCCGGTGAAGACAAGTATAACAGGATGTCGTCAGCATATAGGGAGACCCTGTCCTCAAATCCGGGGGCCCATTCAATACCTCTCAGGTCGGGATGGGAACGCAGCTGTGCCGCAAGGGGTTCAAGAGCCAGAGCAAACAACAGGGGGGACAAGGGACACCCCTGCCTTGTGCCACGGCGCAAAGGGAAAGGCGCCGACAGGCGACCATTGACCGTGACATTGGCCATCGGGTCCGCATAAAGGAGTTTCACCCAACCGATGAAGACTGGTCCAAATCCGAATTTATCCAGAACCGCCCATAAGTAAGGCCATTCCAGCGAGTCGAAGGCCATGGTGGCGTCCAGGGACGCCAACACCGCTGGATCTTTGAGAGTGTGGGCCCGGGCCATAACCCCATGAAGGCGGCGCAAATTCAGGGCGGTGTTGCGGTGGGGAATAAATCCAGATTGATCGGGGTGCACGAGGTCGCTAATAACGCCAATTAACCGGTTAGCCAGCAGTTTGGCGAGGACCTTGGGTTCCACATTAAGGAGGGAAATAGGGCGGTAGGAGCGACATACGTCCCGTGGTTTACCTTCCTTATGGATGACCACGATGGTAGCCAGTCGTTGGTCCAGGGGAAGGGAGCCCTTTTCAAAGGATGCGAGAAACATCTTGCGGAGATGCGGCGAAACCGCATCCGATCGAATTTTGTACAGCTCTACTGGAAGTCCATTGGGCCCAGAAGCCTTGCCCGAATTAAGGGAGCGGATAGCAAGGTCAATCTCGTCCGCGGTAATGTCCCTGTCCAGGTCATCTCTTTCCTCCTCGGAGAGACTGGGGAGGTCGATGCCAGCAAGGAAGGTCGACGTTTCCTCCTCCGAGAACTCCGAGGCAGACTCATAGACTCCGCGGAAATAGTCCGCGAAGGAGTCCACAATGGCGCTGGGGTCAGTCAGTATCGTACCGTCCCCACTAAGGAGCTCCGGAACTACTCGGCTGGCCATCTCCTTCTTATCGAGCCATGCCAACAATTTCCCGGCTTTATCACCCACATCATAGATGCGGCCTTGCTGTTCCTTGGCCAGGACAAGAGCGGCATCAGTGGCCAGAGCGTGGTACTCCGTCTGTTTCAACGAGAGATTGTGGAGGGCCAAAGGGTCCGGGTCAGAGCGCAGCAGGGACTCGAGGTGTAACACCTCCTGTTCGATAGCCAGCAGAGCCGAGTCCCTCTCGCGGCGGGTGGCCGCAATGAGTGCCTGGGCTTCCCCACGGAGCACCGTCTTAAACGCCTCCCACAATGTGACGGCCGACTCCACCGAGTCCACATTTTCGGCAAAGTAAAGGTCGATAGACTTGGCCAAAAGGGTTCGGGTCTTAAAATCGCGAAAATACCAAGGATTGACCGCCGCGGGGCGGTCCGACAAAGTCACGCCAAAGTCAAATGAGACCCATAACGGGGAATGATCAGAAATGCCCCGGGCCAGGAAGCGGGCCTCCGACACAGCTAGTGCGTCCGAGGCCAGCGTAAGAACATAGTCAATCCGCGAGAGACTCCCGTGCGCACCCGACAAGAAAGAGAATTGGCGAAGCGTGGGGTGCAAAAGCCGCCACGTATCCACCAGCCCAGTAGAGTCTAGAAAGGACGGCAGCCACATCTGCGGTCCACGCAGGTCGCGAGGCGGCTGGCGATCAAGGTGGCCAGAGCAAACCGAATTAAAGTCGCCCCCCACTATCAAACGACCAACCGGCATAGACAAAATGGCACCACCAAGGTCCCTAAAAGTGCTGGACTGCAGCCCTGGGGGGACGTACACAGACAACAACGTGAGGGAACGCCCTTCCCATCTCCCGGACACAGCGGCGTACCTCCCCCTGTCGTCTAGCAGGGTGGTCCCTATCTCTAAGGGAAGGGATGAGCGGACAAGAATCCCCGCCCCCCTGGAGCCGGAAGAGAACCCCGAGTGAGCCACCATTTTGTAACCCCTACGATTCAGGGCTTTACATGCATTGCCCACCAAGTGCGTCTCCTGCAGAAGTACCACATCCGGCATATGCCGTTTAATCAGTTGAATAACTACCCCTCTCTTGATACGATCCCCCAACCCGTTAACGTTCCAACTAAGAATCTTCAACACCCTACCCCTCATCCCTCCGCCGCCCACCCCACCCATCTCCCCAAGACACCCGCATCAATAAAAGTCCAGGATCACCAATGTCCGTATGCCACAAAAAAGAAGAGAAAAGAAACACACAACAAACCAGAACTGTGCCCAACCAACCCCCCACCCTGCACCCCTGCGTTAGACTAAAAAGCCCTCCCAACCTGCAGTGTGCCTGTCGCCCCATTTAACTATTCTACCAAAGACCCAGAGGAGGAAGGAATCTCCGTGGAACCGTCCCGCCACCCACCATATGAATAAAGGAGAGAGTAATCACATCAAAACAGTAGTCCGGCGGTCATTCGAGGCATGGGCAGCCCCGGCTCCCAGTTCATTCCTGCTGATCTGCTCCGCCCGAGGCTCCTCCGACATCTGCCTCCCGCTCTTCCCGTTCCGGTGTTACAGTGTCCAGCCACTCGCTCACATTGTCCGGGTAGTCAAAAAAGTATGCTCGGCCCTTGTATTCCACTCGGAGCTTCGCTGGAAATTGCATCGAGTATTTGAGACCCATGTCTCTGAGGCGTCTCTTGACTCCTGCGTAGCTCAGCCTTTGGCGTTGCACCTGTCTGGTGAAATCAGGGTAAAAATGCACCTCCGCGTTCTGGTAGTGCAGTGGCCCATGCGATCTGGACGCCTGGAGGATCGCATCTCGATCCCTGAAATTAAGGAGGCGCGCCACAATGGGTCGTGGCGTCGCCCCCGTTTTAGGTGGACCACCCGGCACACGGTGGGCCCGCTCCACCGAAAAGAAGTTGCTCAGTCCAGAGGGCGCCAAATGGGCCTTGACCAGGTCTTCCACAAAGAGGTCCGCCGCTCGATCCTCGGCCCCTTCCGGGACCCCCACTATGCGGACGTTCTGCCGCCTGGCTCGCCCCTCAAAATCCTCCAGCCGTTTCGAGAACTGATCGGCAGCCGATCGTAGGTTCCGGACCTCCGTTTGCAGTTCAGAGACATCCGAGGTCAGACTCGTGGTCTTAATATCCAGAGCTCGCACACGGTCATTCGTCTTGCCCAAGTCCGTCCTGATCAGAGCAATATCAATGGCCATGGAATCCACCTTGTGAGACATGGTCTCGTGCTGATGTTGTGCGTCGGCACGGAAGCTGGTGATGGCACCCATAATGTCCACCAGAGTAGGTTCCGAACCGTCCGGCAGGGCAGTAGCTGGGGTCCCCTTGGAAACCGCACCCGACGTAGGTGGCGATTTGAGGTTAACATACCGCTCCATGCGGTTGTTTTGCGTCTGTGGTTTGCCACGATTACCCTTAGTAGATGTCCTATCCGAGTCGCCTCTGCCCGCCATGTTGGGTCCCCGAGAACAAAGGACCGGAGGTCTCAGGTCAGGGTCCACAGCCAGGAGTCAAGCAGATCGGGAAAAAATCCCACTCAGGCCGACCAGGGAAAGGCCAGAGTGCACCGTCTGCACCCAGGAGTTGGCAGACAAGGCCCCTTCCGTGCGGTCGAGCGAAGTGGCGAAGTGACGAAGTCCGGAAGGACAATGGCACCGTCGCGGAGCGGAGTTCAGCTCGGTGTAACTTCACTCAGGAGCCTCCGATTCGGAATCCGATTGCAGCCCCCGCCTCAGCAGGCCGCCAGCCATACAATGCCACCAACGTGGACCAGGATTTTAAGCAGGATAATTGCGGTGGATCGGACGGTCCACGGAGCTCCGAGCTTACGCGGCCATCTTGGTCGCCCGCGAAGCTCCTCCCCCATTATTGGTATTGTTGATGTTTTTTCAATATGCATTTGATCTTACGAGGCTTTTTCAGCCCCCCCTTAAAATGTTTACTTTTATTTCCAGATAATTCGACCTAACGGCTCTTCATGGACTTATGTTCGTTCCACAAAGTCATCGCTCTCTAGTCCAAGCTTCACCTCGTACTTCAGACTCTTCTTGCTTCATTTCATTTAAAAGAGGCAGCTCTGTTGTTGCTCATGCCTTATATTGTTAACAAAACAGGTGATGGACCGAATGTGGATCAATGTCACACACTCACCCCAGTCCGAAGATCTGGGCCTAAATCCATCGTTTTTTTGCACTCCACACCACCCTGGGTTAGACAATGGTGATATGCAAATCAGCTCTGACCCTGTGCCCCATGGGAACAGTCCAGTCCAAACTACAAAAACCATGTCCTTCCCAGAACGGAATCAAGCATCCGAGGACCGGACCGGTTTATATTGTTGTCACTGCATTCTAATTCTTCTTTTATGATGTAAGTGGTTGCTTGTGAGTTGCATTAAAGGATTAATGCATAATGTTAGCCTCCGTTTCTTTAATGAAATCCAGATTCTCTGGTCATGTTAATAGGAGAATCGCAATTGGCACATCTCTGGTAATTGTCATCCAGGGCCAAGGAAACCTGTCCGCTAAAGAGGTGGGAACCATCAAAGGCCTCCTCCAGCACATTTGTCACATGTTGCTGAAGGGCCGCAAAAGAGGTTATATACTTGGCCTTCAAGTTCACACAAGTGGACCAATGAAGCTGCCCTGCAGCTCCAAAGCCTTTGTGAACCACTTCAACAAAGTATCCTTTCACTTGTTCCAGCAAACAGGAATTTCCAGCTGTGACATGTTCCAAGGAGCATGGGAATAATTCTCCAACAATCATGTGAAGCTGTAGCAGCAAGGCGCAAATCAATTCAAATATATATTTCTTTAAACAGTGAGGATGGAGAGTGGCTAATATTAACAAGAGTAAAAACACGGCCCTGAGCATTAGCCCTCCAGGTGATCAATATGAGGACAGGAATGTCAAGTTATTTGAAGCGAAACAATTACAGCAAGCATGGATTTCAGTCTCATGTCCAGTAATGTAGGACACTCTACCAAAGAGGAAAATAAGTTTGGAGTCAGGACACAGGTCTGCTGATTAGAAGACCATTTCTGTGACCGAGAGCAACATTAAAACCAAGATGATGAAAGCAAAAATTTATAAATAGGAATTGGCCTCTAGTTAAGAACAAGGTCCAAACCCCAAGGGCAGGTGTCATGGGGGCTTGAAGTGGAACAATGAGAGCGAGAGGAGTGCTATACATGAAACTATGACCTCTACTTAGGTAACATCTTCCATAAAGCACTGTAAAACAATCAATTTAAAATGGAGAGGCACTCCTGACACAAAGGGAATGTACTAGAAAATGCCAGCTGGGAAGGCACCATATACAGCTTTGCTATTCCACAATCAGGGAAGAATAGCTTTTGCTTTCGAGCCGTGGTGCCATTTGCCACTGCAGGAGAGTTATTTAAACTTCTCCAGATTCTGTAAAGTGCCTGAAATTAATCAAGTGGTGTGGCATCTGCAGATGTCTGGAACTTGATTGCACCTCCCATTAGGAAAAATTGTAGCTAGAAGCCCTTCAAATGAGAGCTAACATTTTGGTTTGCTTCAGTTTCAATTACTCTTAGTTATAGAATAAGAAATATTGATTATTGTACACAGTGTATCAATCTTTTACACTCTTATGCATAGGTTTTAATTTATTTATATATTTTAATAATATTTTTTGGGTGGAAAAATATACTACTGATTTGAATTACTAAGCCCCGAACATGTAGCCGAATGGTAGATTGTATTTATATTTGTTCTTTGTATTGTATATTTGCATATGTGTGTCATGCATCTTTTATGGTTCTGTTTCAAACCGAAATAAAGAATAAATGATTCAATTACTCTTGTGACCCAAATGTGTCCCTGATCATGTCTACTACTGATAGCCTCCAATCACATTATTGATTGATACTTTACAGTCAATGTACATGGATATATAGTAACTAATGTTTATTTTCTGTAAGCTATAACCCCCCCTACATCTGCTCAGCATGTTGTGCTGGAACTGTGTACTTGATGTTGCTGTTGTCCATGTAATAAATAGATATACTTCATCAGACAATTTCTGATGCATTCAGTGTTACAGCAACAATTACATTGCTGTGTTCATCTGATGATGATAATGAATTTCAATCCATATTATTTATTTTGAAGGCGAACATCTGTTTTCCCATCACATTCGAAAACCAACAAAACTGATCTAACTTAAGTATCAATTAATTCGTTTTTAAAGGGACCCAAACACTTACCTAAAGTTGAACTGCTACCTTGATTCGAGGTCACTGCAAGCACATAAATGAGATAAGTAGATATAATGAATTTCACAAAGCTCTCTTTCTCTCTCTATATATATAAATGTGTGTGTGTGTGTTTGTGTATATATATATATTCACTGAAAAAACCATAGGTTTCACACATGTTATAGTTAGCTGGACATTTCACATGTATTCACTAAGATACACTTAATAAGTCAGTTATATAATCAATTTTAGAAAAAAAACATCCATTTAGACACTTATTTACCTATTTATTCTTCCACCGACCTTTAGATATACGTATAAAAAATCTGTATTTTTCACTGGATGATGTCATCATTCACTGGATGATGTCATCAATGATGTCATCAGTGATGTCATTTGAGATGTCATCAGTGATGTCATTGGCCATGTCTTGAGTGATGTAATATGTGATGTCATCAGCAGTGCATTGTGGGTGCGCAAGTTATAGTTAGCTAAACTAACTATAAAAGGGGAATTTCAATGGTTTTGTATGAGTGAAATGTCCAGCTAACTATAAAATGTGTGAAACCTATGTTTTTTTCAGTGAATTTGCAAGGTTTTTTAAATGCTAATTCCTAACTATAACATGTGTAAAATCTATGGTTTTTTCAGTGAATTTCAAAGGTTTTGTAAATGATAATTTTTAAATGGATTCATTTTTTTCTTTCTTTCTTTTTATACTAATTTCCTACATTTGTCTTATAAATATTTATATTTATTTAATTTTTTAAGTTATATTTCATATTCTTAATGTAAAATTTCAATATATTAAAATTAAATTCTATTTAATTCCTTTTTCATAGTTTTTTTTGGGGATAATCGTATTGTACCCGTATGGTGATCGCACCTTACTTTGTACGGCAAATTGTACTCTGTGCGTACCCACGCACACTATACGCTTTGACGTTACTAGGTTCTAGAGACTGCCACCCCCCACTGCCAGCTCCTGCAGTGTCCCGGAGCCGCATGGCCCCTCTCCCAACATGTATAAGCCCCAGGGGGAGATGGTAAATTAATACTGAATACGTTAGTACACGCCACTCTTACGCTACCAGGAACCTGCAATGATGATGATGGGAGCAGGAGTATGTCTTTAGACATACAGATATCAAGACTCGCGTCACGTATGAGACTTCTTTGTTAGAGATCGGGACTACATGATGCAGAAGGTGTCTTATCCACGAAAAGGTGAGAGTGAGGCTTGAGTACGCATCGGAGGTAGTCAGGGTTGAGGCAGACTAGATACAAAAATGCGATTTAGTATTTTAGACGAACGCACTTCACTATAGTGTATTAATTTACAAATATACACTTTTTTCCCCAAAAGCAGGAAAGTTTTTATAATCGCTGAAATGTCTGGAATATTACCAATACAAACAGTTCATAGAAATGTGAAAAGGAACGTGTATAAAAATAAAAATTAATATGGTAACAATTACCAATCATAACATCTTTCTTTTAATATCTTTTAGATGTAGAGCTTCGCGATGGATTATGTAACAAGGAGGATGGCAATGGCATAAGGTGAGCAAAGAAGCTTGTTTTTGAAAGAACGACAAGTTATCTGTGAAAGGAGAGAATGTGTAGTATGCAGCAGGTGAGTAAAACACACATTGGGCTAACGGGGCTTCAGCTAGGATGAGATAGCTTCCTGGGCCCACACACAGTCGCAGCCGAGTACTTCACAGGTCTTTTAAAGACATTCTGCTTGTTAATGAGGCTTTGAAGTCCTCCCCTTACAGCTCCTGCAGCTCCACTCTTCTTTTTCCTTGAAGTAAAGCCTGCCCCCGCAAGGAGCTTGTAAATCTGCTCTGACTTTTCAAGAAAAAATCCCAACTCCAGACTCTGCGAGACAGTTTTAATGTTGATTTCTCTCTCTTTCTCTCTCTCACTCTCTGTGACATCATTTCTCTTTCTCTTTCAAAGTTATAGACACTGCTGTCTACTTTGACGTGTAGAAGCAGAGGTGTATTGAAGTTGAGAACTCCGGTGGCCGCAGTGTTTGGCCGCACTAAATATACAAGGTAAGCACAGCAGCCTTGATATGCAATGCCTCCATAGCAATGCATTATAAATAAGTTGGCGTATTTACAATCCTGTTGTTCCACTTTTGTGTCAGTAACGCAGTAGGCACTTCCATGTAGACACCACTTGAACGCAGGACTATAACAGAAGTGAAATGTACTAGACACACTGCACACGCAAAATCGTAGTGTTGCCTTCACTTGTAATGCTTCGCCTCATTTAGTCACATCTACATAACTTTAAACTTTTTTTTTTCTTTTTTGTTTTGCAGATTACCTACCCAACGTCTTTTGGAGTCCACATCACAATTTGTAATACTGCTTTATTACAGTTATTTTTCTAGTTGTTTATTAGATTATCTTTAAGTTACGTTTACAGTTAATGTTGTTTTAATAAAAGTTAATAAAAAAAACTATATACTTGTTTTATTTTTTTGGAGGGGTTCCACAACAAAAATATTTATAATTTGAAATACTATAGTAAGAAGTTTGACAGTATGGTTGAAAAGTATAGCTGTATAATAAGTTATATTTTCTCTGAATGAACATAGAAAGGAAATCAAAGTAAAACACTGTGTACCACATTTACAAACCCCTTGCGACATTTTCAAGTGCAAACCTACCCCCCTACAAAATTAACTATAAGGGCCTCAATGACGCCCCTCAAAACACGAAAACGACCACCCCCGGAGATTTCTATACAGTGTCAGGGAGGCTGCGTTGCCCACCGCCTGATGCCCTGGAGTCCGCCACACCCAGACTCGGTTCCTGCATTGTCCTGGGGAAAAACAGCCATTACAACGCGGTCATAAGCACACATGATTGTCACCACGAATTCATTAGCACGCATATGGCTTTACCACACATGCCTTTACCATGCATGCTTTTACAACTAGTATACATTTACCACGCATGATAAAGCCATAAGCATGAAAATGGCTTTGTGGTGACGGACACGCGTTGGCTGTTGGCTGTGGCTTACGTGCTTCAAATTAGTTTTTAGGTATGCATGTGACCAAGTCTGATAAGATCGGAGGCCAAAGACAAACACCGTGGTGTCTGTGGCAGGAAATCTCATCAATCACAGAGAAGATAGGCCAAGGGTAAAATGAAAGTATCAGGTACAATAAAAATAACAGAGGAAAACTACTAAAATGGCGTATGTAACCAACGTTTGGCACCTAGGAAATACGTTTCAAATAAATATAGAGAGAATGTAATTATTAATATATTACAAAAGTATAGCAGAGGATGACACACACGGCCTGGGAAAAGAAAGTAGCAAATTTGATGCCTGAAAAGAGGAGAGGTTTGCTTGGCAAACTTGAAGAAAAAGAAAGAAACGTGGGCTTGGAAACGAGGCTGCGCATGCGTAGAGAGTACAACTGGTGAACAAAAAAAACGGAAAGTTTTACATGCTATCATAGAAATAAAGACACCCCGAGACACTTCAAGAACCGGCCCTGGGAGGTGGGTGGTCCCCAGGGCCATCAAGGAGAGGAGGGGGGCCGCGCAACCCCCTTCCAACATTAAAAAGCCCCGGGGAGTGCAGGTCCCCGGGCTGGAAGGTCATTTTACATATTACTGCCCCAGGAAGGTGGGGGTCCCCGGGATGCGTACGGGGAGAGAGGGAGGGGGAGCTGAACACATTCTTTAAAAAAAATATATTTTAAAAAAGCACCGAGGCGCTGTGGGGGGGGGGCCGTGAGCCCCCCGACATACTTCAAAATAAAACTCCGGGGGATGGCTTTCCCCAGGTCTTGGGAGGCCTTACAAGCCCCCCATTATGGAAAAAAAAACCCTTGGGATTTCCCCCCCCCCCGGGGGCTAATTAAGAATAAAACAGACTTCTAGTTTTTTTTTACTTTTCCACCACATACGCGTACGATACACATACCCTGCGATTTCTTATTTTAAAAAAAAGATATTTTGGGCTTAAAGATCCATGTGGGACCTCCTGAGCAGGCCTAGAGGGTCAGGATGTTTCTACCTAGCCCCCTTTCTTTATTTTTCAACTTTGTTTTACTGTTTTCTTGTGACTCGGTTCTACCGAGGCACAAAATGGCTGCCAACACTTCCTGGTTTGGAGTGTTGACAGACAGTTGACATCCAATCAGCATGCAGCTCATGCTCATAATTGAATACGCGAGCAGTATTCATTCATTATGATTTTACTTTTGATTTTCTCAGGAACTACTGAACCGATTTACACTATTTAACAAAAAGCACAATCTGCGAACCGAACTCTACCTCTCTGCCAAATATGGTGTAATTCCATTCAGCCGTTCGGGCTTTAGCCCTGGCTAAAGGTCCCTATGTAAAATTGCTTGGGGAAAACACGTTTTGTAACCCCTTTTTTTCTCAGCCCCCCTTTGATGAATCACCCCCAAGCTTTCAGGGAAGGAGCGGAGCGATGCAGGCCATTTTCTAGGAGAAATTAGCAAAGATTCGTCAACCAGCGCCAAAATTATTCCAAATACAATGTTTAGGATTTCCTATGGAAAGTAGGTCCTAACTGTAACTACCTACTGGCGACAGTAGGTAATATTCTTTTTTTATGTGTGTGCGTCTGTATATATATATAAATATATATATATATAAATATATGTATATATATATATATGTATATATATATATATATATATATATATATATATATATATATATATATATATATATATATATATATATATATATATATATATATATATATATATATATATATAATATTTATTTATTTATTTATTTTATTTTTTGGACGAAGGCTGCAACGCCGAAACACGTTTGTAACCTTGACTAACTGCTAAAAGTTTCTGCGATTAAACAACTTGGCGAAACCACGCTGTATTGGCTTTGAGTGCTCTTTATCTAAAAACGAATCCCGAGGATTGTGGGGTTTGGTGTTGTCAATATATATAAATATATGTAAAAACGAAGGTTGCCCCAATGAGGAGGTCGCACACAATCCATATATATATAATTATTTTTGACGTTGGTGCGGGTGCAATATCCTCCCACAGAGAAGAGCAGTCACTTAAAAGCAATAGTTTTCTGCCATGATCCACCTACTAAGGTAAGGCAGTACATGTGATCTTGATCAATTATGCGATTCATAGTTCACACTATCATGAATGTTGGTTATATTATTAGATACTTTTCCCAATTTTGGCATTTTAATAATTTATTATTATGTATTAGTTAATCCTTCAAAAATCCCATTTCACTTGATGCAATACTCAAATATACTATTCACCTCAAAGCACCTTTCCCAGTAGGTCTTTATCGAATCAGTTAGGTGGCAGGATGCATGTAGTGCATAGTGGGTTAGCTTATCTATAACTAAATATGTCAATTATATCCCTTGCCAATCAAATACACATCTGAGATCCTTTTCTGTGTTATTGACAATTAGAGGAATACCACCAGTTGAACTGCAGCTCTTTGTAGAATTACTTTGGTATTGGAGACTATATTGGAGACTATATAATATTCACTGCTCACTGCTAATCTCATCCCATAATGCTTTGCAGGGCCTTTGGTTGGGAATGTTTGTTTGCCAGTAACTGTGCTTGGGGTGGTCCTAAGAGGATGGGACCACCACCAAATCGTTCAATAAGATGTGCTTTTTTGGTTTTCAAGGCATCTGCTTGATACTCTCCCTAGGTTAAGGAGGATCCCAAAATCATCACCTCTCTCACTCTTGCTAATTTTTCAGTTTCACTTTTTTGAAAGTACTATATGCACTTTAGCATATAAAGATAGAGATACTTATTTTATCATAACTGACACTGTGCAGGATACAATTTGCAATTATTCTGCAATTTTTTTACAGTGCAGACAAGTACACAGGGTCATCAGCTACGCTACGCAGACTACGTGTACTAAGTGAAGTTCAAAGTATACTATGTGAAGCTACGTCTAGTGCTGCTACGCAAACTACGCCCATGCTTACTTTTTATACCAATATTGTCTTTGTTCTCTGAAGGCAGAGAGGCCTTTGCCTAGTCCAAACCAGTTCTGGCCAGTAAGGGAGCACTCTGTTTACATGACTCCGTCTTTCCTTTGAGAGAGAGGGGCAAGGTCGTCAGCCACCCAGCAGGAGGTGGAGCCAGCATTGTGGAAGGCAGGCACAGCCCTATTCAGGCCCAGGTGCTATCCCCTCCCACTACTCAAGATGCTGATGAAGCTATTCCGCCTAGTGCTGACTCACCCAGCCTCCTGGAACCACCCCAGCCCCTGTAACACACAAAGCAGACAGTCAATTCACAAACAGGCAAAGGCACACAGAAAGGTCATACAAGAAAACAGCCATTTTCTAAAATAGCTGTTTTCAAACACAGAATTTAAAAAACATCCTTCCTAAAAGATTGGTTATTAAATTCGGAGTTCAGGGACACCCGACTTCAATGTTATATCATGCTCCTATACGAAGATATGCAGGTAAACATTATACTCATCATTCCCCATTCTAGCCTATGGGCAAGATAGCCTGCAATAGTGAAAAACGAAATTGGCAGTATTTCACTATCAGAGCATGTCACCCACACTAGTACATGCTCTACCTTTCACATACACTGCACGCTGCCCAGGGGGTACCTTGTGCCTTCCATAGGGGTGTCCAATGTGTACAGAAAGAGAAGGAATAGGCCTAGCCACTGGGGACACTGGTCAGGTCAGCATGGCAGTTAGCAACTGCACACAAGCACTGCGGTGGCAGGCCTGAGACACCATTTTAGGGCTACTCATGTGGGTCGCACAATCAATATAGATCAAATCACGTCTGGAATTGACTCTGTGCTACTACTAGCATATAGACAGCTCCCTATGGCCACTTCCAGGGAGCTTTCCTGAAAGCAAGGTACCTGAACTGTCCTTGCGGCGTGAGGCTTTCAACATCTGGAAATTATGTGAGTGCATCCCGACAACAGACCTCGTCCTACCCACAGTACTAATGCAGCCAAAATGCACTAAGTACTTCCATTTAGCATTTAAGTGATATACTGGATTACAAGTAAAAAACAGGTTATAAAATTGAACCACTAAGTGGAAATTAGAACACTTTGTCGTGAAAGAAATTGCATGCAAGAATTAACACCCTATCACCTGCTAACTACTGTATAAAGAGCATGTTGCACATTTTAGTACTTCATAAATAGACACACTTCTAGTTAATACCTATATATAGAAAACTACATGGTACAGAAAGTTGCCAAAATCAATCAGGATAGGAGATCATCTTTGGGTCTTAGCTACTCGCCGGACATGCTCATTGATAACACACCTCCACCAGTTTCAGCTCTTGATATTAGTAATGAGGTTTTTCAAATTCCTGATACTAACTCACTGACCCAATTACTAGTTGAAATCAACGAACCAGTTCCTGAGTGTACTATTGACATTGAAAGTAACACCTTAGAGGAGGAAGCCCCCACACCGGTGCCAGCCCCTAGAGTAACGAAGAACAAGGGTAAAAACATACCAAAAAGGGGCGGACTTAGATCAGGTAAAAAGTGTCCTGAGGCCTCCTCAGAGGATAAAAATGGTGACGACATTGGGAATAATGGGGGAGGTGGAATCCATCTAGACGAAGATCAATTCAAAAAGCTACTGAATGCCATAGATAACAAAATTAAAACGATTACTAAACCACTCTTAAGTAAAATCGACTTGCTCACAGCAGAGGTCACTAGACTGGGATCGCTTCTACAAAAAACTATAACAGAAACACCTAGGCCTGTCCTAACAAACTTGGCAATGGCAGTCCCCAAAAATACTCAAACCATAATTTGCCCAGATAGTGCCGCAAGCACTCTCCAAAACATCATGCACCAATCTGGTCAAGGGGGAGAAGGGATGGGAACTATAAATCCTGTTCCGAGGGTTGAGGATTCAACAGGGCCTGTTACCAGAAATACCAACGAGTTAGAGAACATGGACAGGGGTCCTGTAGAATTAATAGTGGAAGCTTCCCCACTAATACTGTTTCTAGCAAACGTTCCCCAATTAGAGTCAGGACAAGAGGAGAACATCCCTTCTTTGATAAACAAATCACTCCATTGGTTATCAAAGAATATGGCTTTTAAACCAGGAGGCAGGGACCAGCTGGCACAGGAAGTAGTAAAAGCTAGAAGGGTCGAATGGATTGGGGGTGGCATCAAAAAGTTTAGGGGGGATTGCGTGGTGTTGCACCTCTCTGACCCCGAAGTTCTACCAAACATACTAGCTAATATATACCCCCCTCAGCGAAGATCTACAGAAATAGTGCCATTAACGCTGGATTTCTTTTATATAAAAAAGGGAAATGTCATAAATCCAACGCTGTTAAAAACTAAATGGAACCCTGTTATAAGAAAAGCCAAATACCCGTCAAACAAAAGTAACTGGGGAATTACGCTAGAAAATAGGTTTTCTGCCATATCAGGACTGAGCCAATGTGATTGACTGGATAACCAGATGAGTGTAGGGCCACCAAAGATTATAGAGGTCCAGCATGAGAACCCTAGTTCTACTATGATAAAAGTAATAGATCGTAGGATACTCGTCACTAGAGGCTGCACCACTAAACCAGTGGAGAATAGCTCACCAGCTGCCCAACCAGGTATCAAACTGGTTGAAGTAAGGTCCCCACCTGGTGAGCCTTCCCCTAACCTGACTGCTCCCTTAAATAAGAGGAGTATGGAAAGAGGAAGTCCCATCAAGATCATCTCTTGGAACATTGCAGGTATCCAACACAAAATTGAGACCCCGGAATGGTGTGACTTTATAGACTCTTATGACATTGTACTGCTGCAAGAGACATGGTCAGTGTCACCAGTATTTCGCTTGGGATTCTTAAACTTTCATGTGCCCGCGAAGAAGAATGCAAAGGGACGCCCTTCAGGGGGTTTAATTATTTGGATACGGCAAGCCCTGCAATGCACCATTAAGCTGAACCTTATTTCTAATAGAGACCTACTTTCTATACTGCTTACTTGTAACGATGGTTGCAAGCTGGCAATATACAACATCTATGCTAGGGGGACCCTAGGGGGTATACCCTCAGATATAGTAATAGATCTAGATGCTGACCTAGAGAAGTTATCTACCAGTACAACATCTTAGTAGGAGGCGACCTAAATACAATATTTGAACCTCTAGGTTGTGAGGACAATGATCTGACCTACGAAGAAGATACCAAATGGGGAATTCCACAGTTAGACATTCCAGTGGTTAAAAAATGGACACAAGTAGCTATTCAGGTGAAAAGCTTATGCCTATCCAGAGGATTGAGGGCAGTAAATGGCCGTACTCCTTCTGATGCTCAGGGTAGGCATACCTTTGACAACCTAAGATCAAGTAGCAGAATTGATTATATTCTGATAGATGTCAGAGTCTGGAACAAAGTGATCGATATGCAGGTCATATCCAGGCTGGAGAGTGATCACAATCCTCTGTCTTTAACATTTAACCTAGAACAAAAAATAACGACAGAAAATTTAGCTAGGAACCTTATGACCTCAGATGTTGTTTCATCAAACAACGCTCGTCATGTTAGATGGACAACTTTAGTAGCCAATGCAGAGGATAGGCAGGTCCTTGAGGGGCTAGTTATTGATGAAGTTGCCAGACTGCAGGTTTTAATGAACAATGAAAATTTTAAAATGGAAATTGAAGAGTCACAGCCAAAGTTTTTCGCTAACCTTCAGAAGTTATTCTTGAGAGCGGGCAAGAAAAAGAAGGGTAACGGTCAACCTATAAAAAAGGGTTGGTACGACCAATCATGTACAGTAGCTAGGCATAACCTTAGTAATGCTCTTAGATCCAAAACGGGAGTTTTGAAAGCCAGGGATGAATATAGAAAAACCCAGGCAAAGGCAAAAAAGCAATGGGATGAGAATCTTTGGTTAGATCTGAAGAAGGCATGTGCTGATAAACATCAGAAAGAGTTTTGGGCCATATTAAAATGGGGCTCAGGGGGTGTAGCAGAATGCCCAAAAAATCATGTCCCGAAGGAGTCCTGGGTTGACTTTTTTAAACCCCAATACGCTGACAATATAGGCCCTCAGGCAGTCCCCCCTCCAGATAGGGTTCTTTTTGCCAATGGACCATTCACATTAAAAGATGTACATGAGGCAATGGATGGAGTGACCAGAGGCAGGGCACCAGGCATTGATGGTATACCGGCTGACGTCTTCTTATTAGACAGAGATAGCTGGTGTAAATATTTTGTATGGCTTGGGAATGCTATCGCACAGGGGGCAAAGATTCCCACAACGTGGAAAGGAGCAGAAATAATTCCAGTGTACAAGAAAGGAGATAAGGCTCTAGCAAGCAACTACAGGCCAATCAGCCTCATTGACTGTGCCCAAAAATTGATGGGTAGGCTGGTTCAAAACAAGCTACAAGCCTGGATAGTTGACAAGGATATTCTTTCACCTTATCAAGCCGGATTTCGCCCTTTAACCAGCTCTGTTGACCAGGTGTTCCACTTTTTAACTTTATATTGGAAGAACGTCACCCTGCTAAATGGTCCCCTGTTTGCGGTTTTTTGTCGACCTAAAGGCTGCATTTGATTTAGTTCCCCGTCAAAAACTTTGGGATGTCTTAAGGGATTTAGGAATAAGCCCGGAACTATTAACTTTGCTTGTAAGACTCCACGAGAACAATTATGCCCGGATTAGGTGGGGAGCCCAGGGGGAGGTCACGGAAACCTTCCCTGTGGAGAGAGGAGTAAGACAGGGCTGTGTCCTGGCCCCCACGCTATTCTCCCTCTATATAAACGGCATTGTGGATTTCCTGAAGCAAGTTCCGACGGACGCTCCATTACTAAATGGGAAGCGAGTCCCAGTACTTATGTTCGCGGATGACACCCTGCTGGTCTCGCGGACCCCTAGTGGGCTGCAAAAGACAATAAACGCTTTTGGAGAATTCTGCCGGATCCGGGGCCTAGAAATAAATACATCAAAGACAAAATTTATGAATCTGAATCCCTCCAAGAAATACAAGGGGAAAATGGCTTATAACGGGGCCTTCTTGGAAGAAGTGGATGCCTTCACCTATCTAGGCATCTCTCTGAACGCTAGCATGAATTGGAGATCTCACATGGACTTTGTAATGTTAAAATATAACCAGTTGGCAGGGGCAATAGCCAAGAAGCATAAAACTTCATTTACAAAACCAATACAGCCAACATTGGAGATCTACGGCATGAAAGTGCTGGGTGCATGCCTTTATGGGTCAGAACTTTGGGGTTTCACCAATTTGAATGCACTATCAGTGGCAGAAAATAAATTCTTGCGAGGCTTAATCGGGGTCCCACAGAGCACCCCCTCCACTCCTCTCCTTTATGACCTGGGGAGGAAAAGGATTACGGACATGATTAGACTCCGCCCCCTCTTATATTGGAGGCGTATAAAAACTACCCCGGAGCTGAGCCACTATGCTGCTGCCTTATTGGATGTTGATAACTCTGATACCTTCCACAAAGTAGTTTGGTTAAAAGAAGTGAGGAAACTACTTCAAAAATTGCACCTTGAACACTTGTGGTCCGTAACTGATCCAGATGACTTTCCTTCAAAGAACACAATAAAAAAGCTATACTGGGAAATGATAAATAATGCCGCATTGGTCTCCAGCCAATCTCCCGCCTTGACATCCCAGTTCCTAGAGACAAAAACTTTCCCTATGTTTGAACAGTACTGGGATTTGATCTCCAAGCCTCTAGATAGGAAATTGTTTTTCCAGTTCAGAGTTGGCACTCTGCCCCTAAATGCTTTTACTGTCAAATGGTCCTCTGATAATGTTAGCACATGCTCTTATTGTAAATCCCATGTAGAAGACATTTTGCACTTTTTATTCGTATGCCCATTATACGCTGCCCCAAGGAATAGGTGGCTGAAACCGGCATGTAAAAATCTGGGCACAAGGAGATGTGTCGAGGCCTTCAGGGTCCTGAAATCAAATTGTGCCCCTCAACTTGCAATTGCAGTGGCCAAATTCCTAGGATGGGCTTGGATAATACGCACGCGCACTTTAAAACCCCCATGAACTACATGAACTTCCTTTTGACTGTGATGTTACTTTTTAATGTGTAAATTTTAATGATTCTTATTCGACAGCAATGCACTAATGCATGTTATTTAATATGTATCTTATTATTAGAGTAGTATTTATTATGTTTAGACAGGGATGAAAACTTTTATGACAATGTTGTCGAATAAAGTATTTAAACTTGAAACTTGAATTAAAGTAACGTATATGCATCTGTATTGGCAGATAAATACTTCTTTGCTCACCCACAGCAACCATTTTACCTGCAATACTCGCTCCTGCACCGTCTTTGGTCGCTTGTAATGTTCCAGATTTCTCAGATGTGGTTGAAGTGTCCACATCACCTTGAGGAACTGTAGGTACAGATGAGAAATAACCTGATTAACATTGGGTATACCTACAGTAGAGTAAACAATCAAGAAAGATATCAAAGGTGGTTGTTTTCAGTCGGATTGTTGTGCTATCGATGTGGGTGTACCCCCCTCCATCAAATGAGACAGGTGGTAAACTTTGCACACTGCGTCAAAACAGATGACAAAACTTCCATTTTGACTCTTCTTCTATGCACCCAATTATACATTCACATGATCGACTTCTGGGAACCTTGGTGGCAGAATTATGAGGTACCTGTTGTTGAACCGTTAAGCCTACTAATTTATTAAGAAAACACATAACTAAAAGCCAGCCTGCCCGTGGGCCACATTTCTAGGTCTCGCGTAGACAGCGCTGCGAGACCTATAGTAAATACAATATTGAGGGTAATTTCTCCTGCCGTTTGCCATTGGTTAACTGTCGCTTTGCTATTGTTATCTCGCTTACTGTTCGCTGGCAATCCCATACGTCACTTCCGTTTTGGGAGGAAGCCACCTACCAGCTAGATTCCCTACACTGAGAACGTTTATATATTATTTTGGGGACTACTTTTTTTTAGGTCGAGCATCACACACACACACACGCATACATATTCAGCACGGCGCCCTTTCATGAGCGCCGCACTGTTAATGGTCTTATTGTTACCTCCACCCTCGCTCTCTGCTTCACACCCCCCTCCTCCCCCTCCCAGCTCGTCACTCACCGGGCTACAGCTTGTTTGCTTTCGGGACCTCGCCGTGCTTGTTATAATGAGTGACATGTAACATTTACTCAGTGCCATTACAGGGTTCTGATGTGTAGACTCCAGACCTTTCCACCGCAGTGGGCGGACACTTTTCGCAGTGCCACTATGTGCCCTTTATGTTTCAGGTAACTCCCACGCCCCCTTGCAGCCTGACTGCCCATCTTGGGCCCTGGCCTGCTGCCCTCCTCTGCCTTTCATTGATTCACTCATGTCTTCATCTTCTTGCCTTTGCCCCAAGGGGGTTCCATTCACAACCCTTAATTGACTCCCAACTACCTACACAACATGCACTCCTCCCTTCCTTTCCATGTCACTTCTTATTCTCCCTTGCTCTCTCGCCATTTTCGGTATTCTTCTCTCCATGCATGCCTTCCTCCCTAACCCCATGCCAATCCCCTTTCTTTCTCACCCCCCCCCTCCGCACTGAAGTCTTAAATCTCCCATGTTACCTACTCACTGCTAATCTCCAGTCACAGGTCCTAACTCTGCCATTCTCATGCCTCCCACAATGGTCTCTCTTCTCAGAAACCTCACGGCGTTGCATTCTGGGACTTGTAGTGTCACTGTAAGCACTATGTGTGTGCAAAGTGGTGTTTTCTATTAAGCCAGCAGTGGCTCAAAGAGTCTCATGTGACATGGGGCCACTTGGCAGGTATGTCCCCCACATGTCCATGCATCTCCCTGTCACCACCCCAGTCTCCACTGCCCCCTCTTGCCTCCGCCCCATGTCCGCCTGCTCTCTTCTCTACACCAGGTCTCATCTCCCCTGCAGAGCACGCTTGTCTCCCCTCCCTCGCATGTACCTATTGGGGGTGCGCTCTAGGCCTGGCTGCTGCCAAGCACACACCTTTTCCTACAGGTTCTGTGCAGGCCGAGCCCAGCAGCTGCGCTCGCATGCCCGTGGATCTGCACCATAATTCAAAGATCATTCAAGCCTGAACTTACCGTACTAGACTGCACTGAGAACCGAGTACTCGCTGCATGTGGTCTATATAGGGTGACCAACTGGCATTAGTGGAAATTCTGGACGGTGAGTGTAAAAATTGAGGACAAAGTGTCAAAATTCAGGACACAAATTCAGGACAGAAGGTCAAAATTCAGGACAAAACTACAGGACAATTGGATAAGTTTCACAGAAACATCAGAGGTCGCACAATAGTATGTAAGTAAGCCCAGCCATATCCAAACATATTCAACCATTTGCAAACCTATCCATCATGTACCCTTCCATCAATCATTTCACTCATCCATCCCTTCATCCATCCTTTCACTCATCCATCAATCCATTGTCCATCCATCCACCCTTTCACCCTATCCATCTGAACACTCATCCATCCACTCTTCTACCCATCCATCATTCACTCATCCATACATCCATCCTCCATTTCTCTGTCCATCGACCCTTTCACTTAGCAATCCTCCCCTCCATCCCTCCACCCACCAATCCATCTACTCATCCACTCATGAATCCATCCATTGACCCTATCACTTATCCATCCTTTCTCTCATCCAATTATCCTTTCACTCCTTCACTCATGTATTCATCCTTTGGTCCATCTACCCTCCCTTTCACTCACTCATCCATCCTTACATCCACCCTTTCACTCATCCATCATTGTACCCTTGCACTTATCAATTCATCAATCCATCCATCATTTCACTAATCCATCCACCAACTCACTCACTCACTCATCATCCACCTTTTCTCTCATCCATCCTTTCACTCATCCATCCATCCTTTTACCCATTGAGCTGCCCTTCCACCCATATATCCAGGTATTTACCTTTTCTCTCTTCCATCCTTCCACTCACTTATCAATCCATCCATCCTCTCTCATTATCCATCTATTCAATCTTTCATTCATCCATTCACCCTTTCACTAATTCATCCAGCCATCCACCCATCCCTTCACTTACTCACTCGCCCACCTTTTCATATTAGTTTGGAGCTGAGCCTTTTTGAGAAGAGGCCTATGAAGAACTTCACACTCCCTGCAGGAGCCATTCCAGGACTGGGAAAGGAGCCACCCAGGGCAGAGACAGGATCCATCACATGGAGGGACAGGAGCCATCACAGGGGCAGGAGACACCTCTTAGGGGGATAGGAGCCATCACTGGCGGAGGGGGGACAGGAGTCACCCGATGGGGGGACAGGAGCCATCACAGGAGGGGAAACAGGATCCACCAGGGTGGGCACAGGGGTGGGCATGCAGTATTCTAGTCTTATCCAGGTCTCTTCCAGGGTGGGGTGTGTCTCCTCAACCCCTCCTGGACAAGACAACGAGAAGACAGGCTCTCTTTCCAAAATGTTAGTTTTGCCATCCCACCTAACCCCCACTGTGATGTACAGTACTTAAAGGAGATACTCCAAGAGAACGGATTTAACTGATTGTCCTCCATACTTTGTTAATCACTGTGGGTGCGATTGTGCCATTTATTTATTTTATTACATTATAGACTGCATTTTTGAAGAACCAAGGTTTATTTATAATTTAGTGACAGTAATTAAGCTCTGTGAAGAGAACCACGTGCTGCCTCGGTGTAATCTGGGCCAGTTCTAGGATGTTTGGGGCCCTGGACAGAAAGGGAATGTGCAAGGCCCCTCTAAATTGCAGAGACATGATGCATTCAGGGCTGTTTGCATCTGAATAGATGCCCCTGCTCCTGAAGCTGCATCCCATCCCTCTCAGTCACCTTCAAGCAGCTCTTAACAGCTCATCAAGGGCTGAAGGTGTGAGGGTTGCCATCCCGCTGTGCCTCTCCAATGCTGCTGGGTATCTGAGCTTTGGTAGAGCATTGGAGTCTATTACACCCGACCTCAACAGCATCGGAGACAAGAAGGGAGGTGGGGGTCAGCTGTGCCGGCTTTAGGGTGGCGCGACGGGTTAAAATTACGGACAAATGGCGTCCGTTAAAGAATCCTTCACGGACAACGGAGAGACGGCCGAAATTACGGACTGTCCGTGAAATTTACGGACGGTTGTCACCCTAGGTCTATACCCTCTATGAAAATGTACCCATAAGCTCTTTGTTGGTACTCCGACTTCACTATTACATAGAAAGTGAGGATTTTGACAGCTGAAGTCGAGATTTTTACAACTGAAGGGAAGGAATTTGATCAGATTCTACTGCTCCGAGTGCAAACTTGATTTTGCTGCTGCACTGTCTTTATTGAAGATGGTTTGTAGTGCAGAACTAGCAGGCGATATGCATATAAAGTTTAAGGCTCTTCTTTTCTTTTAATTGGTTATTTTAATAATTCAGCTGACACATGGAGGTTGTTGCTGTAGCAAGATCAGACTGTAATTTTTCAGATTGAAGTTTTTGTCTGTTTTGTTTTCCTAAATTTACTCTTGTATCAGTAGTACATTTTATCAAGTTAGTGACAATAATGCTAGATGGGAAAACTTTTTTTGTCTCACAGGCGGAACATTAGGCTCTTGGCAGTTAACTTTGAATTATTGTCCAACTAAAATGTATTTTGTTTTCTCGAAACAATCTTGGGACTTTCTCATGGTTATTAGTGTTTGTTTTTGTCTGGGCACTATAACCTGGGACTGAACTCTTTAGTGTTAATGCACAGAATTGTCATTGTCTGAGTCAACATGGCGCAAAGACAATGCAACTTGGAGTTCATTTAGGATTCGCAGTTTCACAGAGCATTCGGAAAGTATTTGTTTCACTATCCTGTGATGTACGAATAAACTTGAGGCTGACATGTCTTCGTTTTTACCACTCACGTGAGGAGGATCTTCTACTTCCGTAATCCTCTGCTGCAAAAGCCTATATCCTGAAATGCAATTTTTTTTATACACTGTACAGTTTAATTTACAGAGTTCTTTACTTTTTTAATAACTTGCGTTGCTACCAATAGTGGTATTGGAGATAGCATCTTGTAATAGGTGCAGCATCAAGCTGTTTGAGCAAAAAATGTTAGGCCGAACATAGTTGGAAACTGTAACTGTTCCTCCTCCTCTGTTTTCAACTTGGAGTTAAAATTATCCCGAATACTCCTTGCATTTGGCATCGCCACACACCTCTTGTCTGTTGCATGATTCTTGTTTCAGTGTTTTAGATAAAGCTACAACTATATTGACTGACAATATGCAGGGTTAGAATAGAAGGCTGAAGTGCTGTGCGGCAACACCCGTGTGTTTTAGATCACTGTGTTCATTTGTAGCCGTTTTAAACACAAAAAAACCCATCCTCTCGAGATTTCCCGCTAATTAAACAGCCCTTCTTTCAGTAGTGGCTGTACTTTTTAGGTCTCGACTAAGCCACCCTGTTAGGGATGCTTGGCGAGATTAAAGTAAGGGCTCTTAAAAATGCACCCAAAGGCGGATTGCCTACAATGTATGTGAGCTCGGCGCGTGCACGTCGCACACCATTTGGCAGCCTGTGGGCCCCGGCATCAGACTTCAAAGGAATCCTCTCCCCCGCCCCTGCAATGCAATACCGAGAGCTTGTTAAAGGAGTCGTTCCTCCTGCAAGCTCTTAAACACAAAGAATCCGCTCCCCCGCCATACAATGCCGAGAGCTTGTTCCGTTTTACTCCCTCTCTGCTACTCGTACTACCCTGCTTTCCCCGGTCTCTTCCCTCTGTATCTTTGCTCTCCGACTTTCTTCCAGTAGCATGTCTCTCTCTCTTCCTCTCTACCATCCTCTCCCTTCTTTTGCTTTCTGTCCCTCTCTTAACCCAATTCTCTCCCTACCCCAACTTTTCTTCTGTTTTCTAAGTGCATCTGTCCCCGCTTTCTCAACTTCTGTATCTCCTCCCGCCCCTCGCTCTTTATTGCGCTGTTTTTATATTCCCCCCTGTTTGTTATCTTTCCATGCTCATTTATTTTTCCTCTTCTGTCCTTTGTCCCTAACACACCCCTTTTATCTTCTCTTTTGCACCATTTCTTCTTTTTTCACGTCACTTACTACTTTTCCTCCCTGTTTATCTTTTCTTCCTTTCGTTTGCCTACCCCTGATAGCTCTTTCTTCCCACTCAATCCCTTTCTGCCCATGTCTCCGGCCCTCGTGTGCACTGAGGCAGGCTCTCGACTCATTAAGGCGCTGGAATGAGCCGGTCACCGAACGGAACATTAAGAGGCTCTTAAAATGTAATGAACTATTAACTTATTGTTAGGAATTAGACTGGGTTGACCTTATTGATGCTCCTTCTTTTGGGGTTGTCCTTGGGGTACCTTAGCTTCAGAAGCACAACCCTCTGATAGATTGGGTAAGGCAGGCTGTCACCCCGGATTCTGGTCATTGTTTGCAAAGTTGTTATCAGCTTGCAACGGATTGGGTTACACCGTTGACTTGTACTGCAGGGGTAGGGGGTGAGGTTAGGGATATTCCGACCCCATATGCCCTGTTCAGCGATGTGTTTGACAAAGGCAAGGCCAGTAGTCTCCCGCCGCATCGTCCCTTCGACTGTCGCATTGATTTAGTGCCAGGTGCTACATTACCATGCAGTCGAATATACGCTCTGTCAGAACCGGAGGAACGACATTTGAAGACATATTTGGACGAGATGTTGGCAAACGGTTTTATACGCCCATCCACTTCGCCTGTGTCGTCTGCCATCTTCTTTATTCCAAAAAAGGAGGGTAGTCTGCGCCCATGTTTGGACTATAGAGCTCTAAATAAAGTCACAATTAAAAATAAATACCCCCTTCTACTGATTCCTGTGTTGTTAGCCCAGTTGAACCATGCTAATGTGTTTACTAAGTTGGACTTAAGGGGAGCATATCATCTCATTCGTGTTCGTGCCGGAGACGAATGGAAGACAGCTTTTAAAATGAAATTTGGTTTGCTTTAATATTGCGTTATGCCTTTTGGTTTATGTAATGCTCCGGCCGCTTTTCAGTTTTTCATTAATGAGGTTTTGAAGGAGTTTTGGGATGTGAGTGTTATTGTTTATATTGACAACATTTTGATTTATTCTGAAACCACTGCTGAGCATGAGTCACACGTCTACCGAGTGTTGCAGAAATTGAAGGAACATCACTTGTTTGTGAAGTTATAGAAATGTCAGTTCCATACGTCCAGTGTAGAATTTTGGGCCTTCATTGTCTCTGCTGAAGGCATTAAGATGGATCCATGCAAGATTGAAGCTATCGTTATCTGGCCTATACCGGTATGTGTTAAGGACATACAGGTTCTTTTAGGATTTGCCAATTTTTATCGCAGTTTATTTCTCATTTATCTGATGTAGTGGCGCCTATAGCCACTTTGCTGAGGAAGGGGGTTCCTTTTGTTTGGTCTTCTGTGGCGCAAGCCGCCTTTCAGCAATTGATCTGTAAATTTACCTTGGCCCCAGTTCTAGTGCAACCTGATCCTGCTTTGCCCTTTTTTGTTGAAACTGATGCCTCCTTATATGCAGTAGGGTGGGTGCTTTCCCAGTGAGATGCTGAGACAGGGTGTATGCATCCAATCGAATTCTTTTCTAAGACCTTACTGCCAGCTGAGCGCAATTATACAGTGGCTGAGAGGGAACTGCTGTCGATCAAATTATCATTTGAGGAATGGAGACACTATTTGTGGGCTGCTCGCCATTCAATAACGATCTACACTGATCATAAAAATTTAGAGTTCTTTTGTTCAGCTAGAGCTCTAACCCCTAGACAGAGGCTGTTGTTTGTCAATGAATATTATTTTGTTATCACTTATAGACCTGCAGCCCAACAAGTAAAATCTGATGCTCTGTCACGTATACATGTGGATCAAGCGGAAAAGGGACTAGAGAAGGAGATGACACCAATGATAGTGAGTGAAAAGATCGTAGGTAGTGTTTCTGTGGAGGATTTCATGTTATTGGTAAAGGAGAAATTAAAGGGGATAGATTTGACTCCTTGGCTGTCTACCCCTAGGTTAGTGATGCAGAATGGGTTGTTGTATCGGGAGGAATGGTGGTCACTGATTTCAAACCGCTGCTCCAGAGACTGGATGATGTTAATCATCGAAACTGCGAAAGATCTTATGACAGCCCTTAGCAAAGAAATTCAAGACTTGGAAGACAAGTTACGAACCTCTAGTGCAGTTGATGATGCTAAAAATAAACTTGAAAAGATTCAATCAGAGATGAAAGCTTTTGACACTTATTTAACCAACAAAAAAACTGACAAATTAAAGAAAGATGTACGTTGGTTCACAAAAGAAAAGATCTACCCTTATTTAAACCCAAACTATTACCAAGGAGGGCATCAGGCCAGCTACAACCCTAACTATGATAACACCTATAGGAGATATTATACAAATTTTTCAGACACTGGCTCCTCTGACTCTGACCCAGGCAATTATCAAGACCCGGGGAGAGGACGTTATAACTCTAGACCTCCCTTTAAGAGGTAGACAAGGATATCAAAACACCCACACTCTGGGTTTTTTATCGAGAGGCCCCTACAGGGGGAAGAATGTGCATTGGCAACAAGACAGGGGAGGACATAAAATGATGAGCCCTCAACCTCAGCAACAGTATGTGAAGACGCGAAATCAGCAATACTGGTGGTAGACTTAAATAAAAACAAAAATGCAGACAAATCAAAAGACACAATGCCGATTTACAATCTATCGTCCTCTAAGCTGAACAGTGAAAAAATATCAGTTTTGAATCGGGGTTTATCTTTTGTTCCTTGTACCCCGTTGAACAAATTCAAACTCCATGAGGACCTTTTTGCATTTTTCAGAAAAGTCAGGCTCAAGAAATTCTTTGAAGGCAGAATAAGAGAGGAAGAAAATGTAAATCTATCTGGCTGTAAACCGCCCTCTAGCTTCACACCCACATTAGATGTCGTAGGACCTGAGGTTCAAATTTTTGAACGGAGGGTACTACAAGACATCACACGTCTCTTAACAGGAACTAATAGATCTAACTTCAATTTATCAAAACAAGAAAATTTAGCCCTGAAAAACATCGAGAGGAACACCAATTTGATAATAAAACCATGCGACAAGGGTGGGGGCATTACTATTTTTGACAAAAGTGAATACAACAAAAAGATGCTAGAGATGCTGAGTTTTGAGGAACACTATAGGCCAGCACACCTAAGGAAATTACAATGCCTAAATGTAACTATAAGGGAAATAACAAATACTGCATTTGAAGAAGGATTCATTTGTGAAGATGAACTTATTTTTCTGAACAAAACTTGTCCGGTAGTTCCAGCATTGTATGGTCTACCAAAGACACACAAAAATGAGACTAGCCCCCCCCCCATGCGACCAATTATTTCCACGATTGGGTCCAGCACAGAGCCTCTATCAAAATATGTGGACAAATTATTGTGCCCATTGACACAGAAATATGAATCATTTGTCCGTGATACGGGAGATATGATTGTCAAAATAGAAGGAACAGCATTTGACGCAACCACCGATATACTGGTAACGCTTGACATTGAGGCGTTGTATACCAACATCCCCCAGGGTCAAGCGTTACAGGCTGTATCATCCCTACTGTATCTTGAAAATCGACCAGATAGATTCATCCTGCAATGCCTGGAGGTTGTCCTGCTGAACAACTTCTTTGACTATGATGGTGCCCTCTACAAACAAGTGAAGGGCACCAGCATGGGGGCTTCTTGCGCGCCAAGTGTGGCGAATGCCTACATGAGCGAATGGGAATTGAGACATGTATATAACGAAGTTGCACCTTTTTTTGAAAATGTTCATTTATGGTGCCGATTCATTGATGATATTTTTTTTGTTTGGCACGGTACTGAGGTCCAATTGAAGGACTACATACTTTGGCTAAACTTGAGTGACCCCAATCTAAGGTTTACCTTCAATTACCATACAGATAAGGGGGAGTTCCTAGATAACAAGATAAATGGCAGTAGTGGAGTTTTAGAAGTGAGACTATATAGGAAACCAACAGCTAAAAATACCATTCTCCAGTTTGGGAGTTTCCACCCACATTGCCAAAAGGACTCAATCCCGTTTGGCGAATTCCTCAGGATACGTCGTAATTGTACAAACTTGATGGAATATCAACGCCATGGAGAAGAACTTAAAACTAGATTACTCACAAGAGGTTACCCCCATCGATTGATTCGGCAAGCTTTTTTTTTTTTCACAACAAATTTTATTGAGTGATTAAGCAGAATAATAGTTGTGGCTCCCCACAATCAGGAGATCACCACCAAGCATTTTGGCACAGTTTTATCTCGCAAGTACAATGTCCAATCAATGATAGGAGAAAAGCCAGAAAGAGTAACCTCCTCACCCACCCCAACCCCTACCAACTCCCATTACCCAACTACCCACCCCTTATCCCACCCTAACCCCCTGCACATGTGTAAAGAAAGCATTCAGTTCTTGGTTGTAGTGTGATAGGTATGACACAGTTCTCAAGCCTGCGCGGCGTCATCCATATATATGTCCTTCTCATGTTCCACCGGGGATCCAATGTCAACCCCCTGTAATCTGCCCACCACTTCCAGATCTTAAAATGTTTACGGGGCATCCCCTTGCTTCAAACACTGGTCGTTCAAGCCCCATATAGTAGTCAAGGCCAGCCTTCCATGCACACAGGGGGGGCTCATTCTCTCTTCCACGCTTGGGCCAGGTCTCTTTTGGCAACAACAAGCCCCAGCAACAATAAATTGCGCTTATATATATTTCCACCAACACCCTCCAGTATATGGAGCAACCCCAACCGATGAGTACGGGGGAGATCCCAACCCAGGACCTCAGAAAGGCAGCCCCACACACCCCTCCAGAAGCCAACTAGTCTAGGACACGACCATACCGTATGCAGCAGCGTACCAGTTGCGGCCTTACAGCGCAGACACTCCAGAGACCCAATCATTCCCGCCTTCCACAGCCGTTCTCGGGTATAATAAGCCCTATGGAGATATTTGAATTGAATCAACCTAAGTCGTATTGCAATGGCAGTCCCTCGCGGGGATTCCAGGGCCTCCCTCCAATCATCTTCATCTAGGGGATCAACATCCGCCTCCAAGGCTGCCCTAAGGGGAATCAAGGTGGAGGAGCAGTGAGTGACCAGCGTTTGATAAATACGGGAGACCTTCTTATCTCCAAGGTCCCACATGAAGACTTTCGCTTCAATCGGGCTGAATTCAGGGAGCGATTCCAAGTTAGCAATACTAGGCGCTAGCGCGTGGCGAAACTGTAAATAGCGAAATAATTGGGTCTGGGGCATATGGAACTCAGTTCTAAGCTCCTGAAACGATTTGAGGGTGGTCTCGGACATCACATGGCCCAACAACGAGATCCCAATGGCATCCCAGCCATCGAATCCCGCCAATGTATTCAGCTCTGGGAGTCGCCTGTTGTTCCACAGCGGCGTTTCCGCCGTTAACCTACCCCACCAGCCCATGCGATGCAACGCCTTACAGCGAAGACAATTTTCGTAACACATGGCAATGTCCACCGTAACCCGGCTGAGTAAAGGATCGTGTGCAGTGTGCTATCCCCCAGCAGCGAGCGCTCCAGAGCATATGCTGGGTCCCCGCTGTCGCCATACCACCATTTATTAAGGACAAGTAGTTGGGAGGCTTGATAGTAGGACAGCAGATCTAAGGTGGCCAGGCCACCACAGTATGTGGATCAGAAGCATGTCCGCAGCGCCACCCTAGCAGCCCCCCAGCCCACAGGAAACGGCCTAAAACAGAGTTGACTTGTCGAAACCACTGGGGGTTGATAGGGTGGGGTAGTTCTGCAGTTGGTATAGGAGTCGCGGAAGCGCAACCATTTTGAAGATCGCAGACCTACCGAAAAAAGTCAGAGGCATCCGAGACCACGTTTTGACATCTGCCTGAACTCTCTCCCATACAGGCACTATATTGCGTTCCCAGGCAATATTTGCCGATTCCGACAGGAACACCCCTAGATACTGCAATCCTCCAGACGCTACCCGCAATCCTGATGCCCAGGGGTCCGTCACAGCTCCGCCCCCCAGCACCCACAGGGTGGACTTACGTAGGTTAAGACAAAGACCGGAAACCTCCCCAAAGATACGCATAATTTCTAAAACACGGGCCCCGAGCGACGCAAATCAGTAAGAAAGAAGAGGACGTCGTCAGCATACAATGCTATCCTGTCTGCTAGATTCCTGTTCCACACAAAGAATTCAGTAAGCTTTTAAAAGAGCTAAGTACTATGACCGGGACTCCTTACTAAGTGGTACCAAAAGGAAACCCACAGACAGAATTACTTGTGTCATTAATCATTCACCACTGAATTACAAAATCAAAAATATAATCAATAAAAACTGGAGTATATTAGAAAAAGAGGAGAGTGAGACTTTTGGATCCAAACCCTTAGTGGCATACAGAAGGAACAAAAACTTAAAAGATCGTTTAGTCCACACTAGAAACAAACAGAAAATAGGAAGTATCCAAACATCTATAACAGGACAGAATCCAGTACTTGGTAACCACAGATGTGGATCTTGCCATGCTTGTGATGCGCCAATCATAACCGACTCAATGAACTACAACAACTTCCAAGCAAATCTAAGATCGCTAACAAATTGCAGGAATAGCAATGTCATATATACAATCCTATGCCCATGTGGCCTTGCCTACATTGGAGAAACTGGTAGGGAATTACGTACCAGATTCAGCGAACACAAGTCAGCAGTAAGAATGAAGAAAATATCAGCACCCTTAGTGCAACACTGCATAGACTTGAACCACAACGAAGCAGAACTACGGTGGTGCATCTTAGAGAAGGTGTAACACAAAATAGGTCAATCCATGGAACACACTCGTAAAAAACGTGAGTTTCTGGATTTTTCAATTCGATAGTGTCCGCAGGGGACTGAATGAAAACATAGCTTGGTTTGTTACCAAACATACATAAATTGATAAACCCCCTCTGTATCCATCTTATATTTGTGAAGTGAGGAGTGAACCTCCATAGCAAGGGACTTTGTACCATGGCACCAAACATATGCTAAGTAGGGAGCCCTATCTGCACTTTCTAAATATTTGCAAAGTTAATAGATAACACCCATTACATACAAAAAGCACTAGTTATTATTAATTTACGCTCTATCATCTGTCTATGTCACTAATAATGTAACAACAGACCTCTCTCAAAATAATAAGTTTGTCCTAATGTCTAGGCACATAAATCAACTCCTTTTCCATAATAAGGTGGTATTTTGATAACAATATCCGATTAACAACTGATTTACGCCTTAAAATACTTTTAATACTATCCTGTCTTAAGATGGCACTCGTACTTACAAACAGGAATTAAATCAACCGTTTCCCGGGTCAGGAAAAGCCAAAAATGTGTATTTTGTGAATTTTCAGAACCTCTCTCTAAATAATAAGATCATCTTTATATTAAGATAGTTAAATTATGCATTCTCATAGTAACCCAGCATCTGGATACAAATATGCCATTAATGTTACCCAATGTCCATAATATTATCCCGTTCCAATATTGCGCTCGTATTCACATACCGGAACGAGATCCAACCGCTTCCGGTTTGCTAAACGCCGTAAAATTTAAATCACGCTAATCCATAGCACCTATTTAAAGCCCTGGTTCGAACTATTGGCAGCAGCTTCGGTTGTTAAAGGAGAGACCAGGCAGGAGGACCGTATACAACGATCACATCACCGAAATCAGGTACGATCGCGATGCCAGAAAAATCGTAGAATACAAGCTAACTCTTTAGCTACATATAGCTATAACTTGGCGCAATATGACTGTTTGGCGGTTTTAAATCCAAATACAACATTAGCTAAAGGCAACAAACTGAGGGATTGTTTGGCACCCTAAATTATGCGCATTTACGGTAGTAACAGCCGATGTTATGTTATGTTATGTTATGGGGGTACTTTTAGAGCGCACTGACACCGTGAGTTTCCTGGCGCTGATTGGGATATCAGTGAGATAGCAGATAGAGATTAGCCGGATTGGGGGAAAAGCCAAGTTTTAAGAGATTTACGAAAAAGAATAAGAGAGTTAGCAGATTTAAGAGAAAGGGGAAAGGAATTCCAGAGTGTGGGGGCAAGATGTGAAAAACTCCGACCTCCCATCCTCGCAAGTTTGAAAGAAGGAGTGGCAAGAAGATGAAGGTGGGAAGATCTGAGATTGCGGGTGGGGCGATATGGAGTGATGAGGGATTTCAGGAACCTAGGAGAGGGGCCGGTCAGGGATTTAAATACTATGCAGCCGATCTTGAAGGCTGCCCTGAGATTGACCGGGAGCCAGTGCAGTTTGGCAAGAAGAGGCTTGGCCGACTGCCATTTAGGAATCCTGAAGACCAGCCGTGCCGCTTGGTTCTGAGTGATCTGCAGCCTGTAGAGCAGAGTTTTTGGCAGACCGTGGTATAGAGAGTTGGAAAAGTCCAAGCGGGAAAGGACCAGGGCCATGGTGACTTGAAGCAGAACTTCGGGGGACAGGAGATAAGCAACCTTCCTAATCCTGCGAAGCTGATGCATACAGGAGGAGACCACCGCCCCCACCTGGGCTTTGAGTGAGAGTTCGGAGTCAATAATAACTCCCAAACTCTTTACAGATGCCACAGGGGCGGGAGGGGGGGCAAACCCTGAGGGCCAGAAGTGGGGACCCCAATGGATGGAGCTCTTGCCTGGAAGAAGGAGCTCCGTCTTTCCAGGATTTAGTTTGAGCTGATTTTGACTCATCCAGAGGAGAATGTGGGACATGACAGCATGAAAGTTAGAGACAGCAGAGGGGGTAGAAAGAGGAAAGATGAGTTGTAGGTCGTCAGCGTAGTTAAAGACGGTGACGTCCCACTGCCTCAGAGAGAGAAGAAGGGGGCGAAGATAAAGATTGAAAAGAAGGGGGGACAGAGAGGAGCCTTGAGGGACACCGCAGGTGGAAGATACTTTGGGTCCACGGAAGGGGCCCAAACTGACCGACTGAGACCTACCAGACAGGAAGGAGTGGACCCAGGCCAATGCCGGGCCCTGGAGGCCGGCTTGTTCGACACGGCGAAGGAGGATGTTATGGTCCACCGTGTCGAACGCGGCCGACAGATCTAGTAATACCAGGGCCTGGGGGTGCCCCTGTCCGCGTTGCCTCTCAGAGTGTCGAGCACGGCCAAGATGACTGCCTCCGTGGAGTGGCCGGGCCTAAAGCCGGCCTGATTACCCTCCAGGAAGTTCGAGCTTTCGACAAACTGTGAGAGGCTAGCAGTGACATGGGCTTCTAGAATTTTAGAGAAGTAAGGGAGGAGAGAGATGGGTTGGTAATTCGCTGGGACCGAAGGATCAGCCCCAGGCTTCTTCAAAAGGGGCACGAGAAAGGCCTCCTTGAAAGAGTCAGGTACCGTGCCCGAAGAAAGAGAAGAGTTTAGCAAAGGGAGGATGCAGTCAGGGAGGGACAAGCAGATGTTACGTAACATCGAAGGGGGACAGCAATCATCCGGGGAGCCAGACTTGACTCGGGTGGCAAGTTTTGCTAGAGTGGCGGAGTCAAGAATAGGAAAGTTTGAAAGAGAGGAAATATTGTGAGGGACGGGAGTGGTGTCAGCGTCAGGAAGAGGGGCAGAGATGGAATCCTTGATCATAGCGATTTTATCCACAAAGAAAGAACTAAGGGTGTTGCAGGATTCCTGAGTGGGGGCTTGAGTGGGAAGGGTCCTGGTGTCAGTGGTAAGTTCCCCCATAACTCTAAAAATCTCTTTAGATTTAATAGGTGCGGAGAGGATTCTGTCGGTGATGTGTGCAGATTTGGCCGCAATAATTGCTTTCTTATACTTCTTGCGCGCAGTCAAGTGGGTATCTCTGCTCGTGGCGCAGTAATCTCTTCTCCACCTGCGCTCAAGTTGGCGGAGTTCAAGATGTTGCTGTTTCAGGCTAGAATTGTACCACTTGTGGGAGTGACTGTGCCGAGACCGAGAGAGTTTTGTTAAAGGGGCCAGGGCATCAGTGGCTGATAGCAGCCAGTGGGAGATGTCATTGGCCAGCTTGCCAGCGCTGAGGTCAGGCGTGAGGGGGGACGCGATTTTGAGAGGAGATCGAGAAAGCCCTGGGTGTCTACAGTCTTCCATTTTCGCGCCATGCCACCCTCTGAAGGGGGGACCTTGATATGGCCAATGATGGTAAGAGTGGTCTCGACCAAGAAATGGTCGGACCAGATGCAGGGGGTAATCACTGGGTGCGAGAGCTTAATCCCGAGGGTCCATATGTGGTCAAGAATGTGACCTCCGGTGTGTGTGGGGGCATCTATGTGTTGTTGCAGATTGAGGGATGATAAGGTCTCGAAAAGCTCAGTGGCCTGGGGGCCAGCATCCTCATGCTGGAACCAGTAATTAAAGTCCCCGAAGATGGCCACACGGGTGGAGGAGGTAGTGAGGTTGGCCAGTTGTTCAGAAAAAGATGAGGGAAAGAGAAGCATGGAATAGGGAGGACGATATAGTACCACGAGCGAGATGGCACCCTCGTTCGTGCCCAGGTTGATCACAATATTATCGACTGCTGGGAGGGTGAGCGAGGAGGAGTAAATGAGTTGTAAGTTTTTCCTAATTACTGCTGCCACGCCCCCTCCATGACGACCGTCTGATCTATTGACGTTCAGCATGTAGTAATCAGAGGGCAGTGCCGCTAGAATATCTGGAAGAGAATCCTCCGATAACCATGTCTCCGAGAGTAATAGTATATCGGGGTTCTCGGCAGTCAGTAGTAGGAAGACATCAATTTGATGTCTTATGAGGGAGCGGGTGTTGAGATAGAGTACACAAATGTGTGACTCGGGAGTGACTGATATATCTTGCCCCAGGAGAGGGGGGGAGCTTCCCTCGATTCCCAGCGAGGTGATGCGAGCCCATATGGTGGAGTGAAGGGGGCAAGTAGGTAACTGCAGTGCTTTAGGAGCCGCGGCGGTGTATGGTATGGGAGCAGCAGCGTCTCTGGCCCCTGCGCCCGTCTGGGCACGGACAGGCACAGACGGGCGGGACTTAGGCGCAACTTCGGCGCGATGACGGCGCGCCCGCTGCGCCCGTCTGCTGCGCTCCCTGAATGGGGGGACCATTTTATGGGGCCGAGGGCGGGAGGGGCCGAGCGCTGCACCGCTCGCCTACTCCCTCACCCAAGATGGCGACTCACCAGGTCACGACCCAGGCAGCACCTAACTCGGCTGCAGTGGGCGGGGCCGGGAGGCGGGGCAAGATGTCCGCTTGTGGGAGTGCAGCGCGACCGGACGGGTCCCAGCGCGCACTCGGAAGTCAGGAGCGTTTTTTGTGCAAGGCGGCGCGAAATGCAGTGGAGCGACTCCAAGACGACCTGCACAACAAAAGGGGTTAGTGATTGCAAGTTTAAAATCCAATTGTAGGTTAAAAATCAGCGCATATGCACAGCGCGAGTAAGCGCGCGGTGGGGCTGCAGGCTGTGTGGTCAAGAGCGCTGGGAAGAGCGTGCGGCGCTCTCGGGTTCCGGTGATCGTCTGGTTCGCCCACAGACGCCCAATCAATAGTATTGGTCACCAGTCCAGGGTTTTTATGGGGCCGAGGGCGGGAGGGGCCGAGCGCTGCACCGCTCGCCTACTCCCTCACCCAAGATGGCGACTCACCAGGTCACGACCCAGGCAGCACCTAACTCGGCTGCAGTGGGCGGGGCCGGGAGGCGGGGCAAGATGTCCGCTTGTGGGAGTGCAGCGCGACCGGACGGGTCCCAGCGCGCACTCGGAAGTCAGGAGCGGTTTTTGTGCAAGGCGGCGCGAAATGCAGTGGAGCGACTCCAAGAAGACCTGCACAACAAAAGGGGTTAGTGATTGCAAGTTTAAAATCCAATTGTAGGTTAAAAATCAGCGCATATGCACAGCGCGAGTAAGCGCGCGGTGGGGCTCCAGGCTGTGTGGTCAAGAGCGCTGGGAAGAGCATGCGGCGCTCCCGGGTTCCGGTGATCGTCTGGTTCGCCCACAGACGCCCAATCAATAGTATTGGTCACCAGTCCAGGGTTTTTATGGGGCCGAGGGCGGGAGGGGCGAAGCGCTGCACCGCTCGCCTACTCCCTCACCCAAGATGGCGACTCACCAGGTCACGACCCAGGCAGCACCTAACTCGGCTGCAGTGGGCGGGGCCGGGAGGCGGGGCAAGATGTCCGCTTGTGGGAGTGCAGCGCGACCGGACGGGTCTCAGCGCGCACTCGGAAGTCAGGAGCGGTTTGTGTGCAAGGCGGCGCGAAATGCAGTGGAGCGACTCCAAGAAGACCTGCACAACAAAAGGGGTTAGTGATTGCAAGTTTAAAATCCAATTGTAGGTTAAAAATCAGATGTCCTTTTGTAAACAGCAAATAGAAGGTGGACCTATAGCTATGACTATGACCCCGAATTACTATAATAAATATTACATAAGTATACTATAATATATACTAGAAATGTAATTCTTGAATTATAGACCGTGACGACTTTGAGAGTGAAGTACCGTAAGAAGTTCATGATGGACTGCATATGAATAATAAGAAAACCCAAGACCACATTTTCTACAAAACTAATAAAGGTTGGTTAACATATCCAATCCTGGTTTATGGAACTAATAGAGGTACATGCAGAGTAAGGAATACAATCTCAGTTTATATTTTTTTAGGGTGATCAAAAATGAGAGTCACAAGATTATAACTGCCTCGTCCTGCTTTTTAGATTAAGACAAAGAATTGGCCCCTAAGCGACGCATTCATAACGAATTTGGGGTAAGAGCCTCTCTTATGTTGTTATACATATTTAAAGACATGGAGGATAAGTGATACAATCTAAAACTTATTTTGTTTAGAGTAATCAAAAAAGAAGAGCCTCATCAATATAGTCGTTGAGATCTGCCGCTCAAACCAAGACAAAGAGTAGTCCCCAAAACGATGCATTTATGATAAATCCGGGGTAAGAATAATTTTCCTTGCCATTATCACAGCAACCCATATGTACAGAGGTTGAAAATAGGCTCTTGATATATATATTTTCTGTTTAGGCATTGCTGATGTATTTCTCTCTAAAGAAAAGACAATACCTGTACGTAAAAGATATCTTGACACGGTTGGGCAACGTCGAGTCTAAGGTAAGATTAAAAACTAGAGACAAGAAAAATTCACTACCCCAGAATCTAGAGTAGAAAGTGTAATAAATATCGCTACTTAATCTGATCCGCTTTAGCATACCCTAAATGACTAGCCCCCAATTTCTTTAAAACGAATATCAAGTTAGTGGCCACAGTGGACTTGTGCCTTATTAGTCAAAACTTAGCCCTCACTTCCTTAAAAATTGTGTCTCTTGTCTTTCTAGCGATACTCACTTCCTGGTGCAATGAGATGTCTCATAGTTAATGTATAAACAATTTGATAGATGAAATATTATAGATTAAGCCAAATGTCCTTCAATTAAGGCATAGTTAAAGGTACATCATATTGTGGTTGTAATTTCAGGTACCCTGCACACACACGATGAGGGGAGAGCTAAACTCTTTCTGATCTGGTCCTGAGGAAGGTGGTATGAACCCACCGAAACGCGCGTAGACCTGGCGTGGAAATTACACAATCAATATCTGTGTTACCTCAACCTTAGAAATTGTTTTTGAGTTTGTAAGACTGTAGACTTGTATGAATGAATAAGTGTGTATGTTGGTTGGTGTGTGATAGACAGGGTATTAGTCCTTTTTTTGTAAAGCACATGGTTCTTTTTAATACATTGTAAAAATCATGTTATTTTTCACTGCATTTTTAATATTGATTGGATTATTACCCATGTTCATGAATTGATGTATACACAAGAAAAGATTTAAAAAGAAAAAACATTTTAAATAATTTTGATAAACTACAGAAAAAGAAATAAAATATGTAAAATGAGAAAAAAGATATTGTTGTCCCTGTACTAATTTGAAGGTTAACTGTTTAACTTTGTGAGCTTTGCCACACAAGAAATTATGATTTGACCACGGGGGAATCTCAGTATATTTGTTCACACGTTTGTTTATACCTCCTGAGTTACGTAATGACGTTCTTCAATGGTGTCATTCCTCTTCCCTGGTGGCCCATCCTGGAATGACTTAAACTAAGGAGTTTTGTTTGCGATGGTTTTGGTGGGATACGCTGGCTCATGATGTGCAGGTCTTTGTGGCATCTTGTCTGTGTGTGCCCCATTAGTAAACCCTCGTATTCTAGCCCCTCTGGTCTTTTATATCCATTGCCCGTTTCTCCTGCCCCTTGGCATACGTTAAGTATGGATTTTGTAACAGATCTTCCCCTTATGCCTGGGTTTACTGCCATATTGGTTGTAGTGGATCTATTCACTAAAATGGCACATTTTGGTCGGCTACCTAAGGTTCCAACAGCAAGGGAATTGGCATCAGTGTTTGTGGGCTCGGTGATTTGGTTGCATGGTTTGCCATCAGCAATAGTCTCAGATAGGGGGGCACAGTTTGTGCCCCGTTTCTGGACCGAATTGTGTAAATCCCTGCAAATAAATGTGAGTCTGACATCTGCATACCATCCACAGACAGATGGCCAGACGGAACGTACTAATCAAACCATGGAGCAGTACCTTCGATGTCTGTTAACCTCTTTGACATGCAATTTGGTAGAGGCTCTTCCCTTGGCCGAATTTGCGTATAATAATAGCATGCATACAGCTTTAGGGATGACCCCTTTCTTTTGTTCCCTAAGATATCATCCTAGAGCAATTCCTATCCAACCTTCGGGACTGGTGCCAGCAATAGACACACTTAGCTAGTCTTTGACTCATGTTTGGGATATGGATAGGGAACATTTACAGACAGCTAAAGATACTTTGAAGAGACATGCGGATCAGCATAGGGTTCCTGCTCCTTCTTATGCAGTAGGGGATCAGGTATGGTTGGTGTCAAGAAATCTACGCTTAAGTGGGTCAAGGAAATTACAGCCCCGGTACATAGGTCCTGAGGAAAAACAGCCAATTAATAACGAGTGCCCAGGCTGCTGGCGCAAGACGCCCCTAATTTCCCATAGGAAGTAGTTACCAAAATAAAGAGACAGGCGCTGGGAGCTGGAACGCAAGAACAGGTTTTATTTCTCATGAGGAGAGCCTGTCATTACGGACACACACACAGAATGTCTTCGGGAGGTGCTCTACACGCATCCTCGGGGCCTGGCCTCTTATACACAGGTTTATGGCTTTATTGCATGAAACACATTCTTGTTAATACTTTGATGTACGGAAAGACACCCTCAGAATCCCGCTTCAAGCCCGTTCCCACACATATTCACAATAGAAGTCCCCACCCCGGTCACAACAGGTGACGATTGTCACGCAGCTGGTTGTTCCGCCAATTCCCAGAAAGCGTATTGTTGATCGGATCTCATGGGGTGGGGGCTTTGATCAGTTGGATCCTTTGTTGGGGAGAGCTTCCTACTGTATGGGGGGCAATAAACAGCATCCGCGGGGCTAGGTGACGGCCTGGGGTCGGCAGAGGAAGGGGTTATCAAAGGAGGGATGCCCATGAAAGGAATGAAGGGAGGTGTTGAGCTGAGAACAGAATGGGGCTCCGAGGCAGGGTGGCGCTGGAGAGGGGTTTATGGCCCAAGCATGTGAGAGCGGGGGCTGTCAGCACGCGGGGGATGCTAGCGAATTTAGGAGAGAGAGAGACGCGCTGGCTACCGGCAGTGGGCAGAGAGTCCATGGTTTTCAAAATGGCTGCCACTTACCCGCACGAAGGGGCCTAAAAAGGTACAAGATGGCACCGATAATGTTGACATCGCAAACCAGATTTTAACAGTCCTCCCTTTTCAACATATCTAGCCAGCTTGCCTAGCCGATATCTATCCTCATCAAATTCTTAACCTCGATATCGTACAATGCTTTCAGGCGTTCTCTTTCAAAGTTCAGAGTCTTAGGGCAGATGGAAATAATCCTGCTATTAATGCTGACAGAATCGTACATAACCATATGTAGTCAATGTGATAGGCGAGGAGGCAGTGCATACAAAATTACATTAGCTGTGTCATACGTTAGACCCGGAGATGGGGACCTTACTTAGATGGTGAAGGAAGCTCGTTCGAATACAAACATGATGTCATACAAAAAATGTTGTGGCAGAATAAGGGCTATTAAGTACATCGCTTGAGCTCTAGACTCCATGGGGTCAAACTAGACAATATATTCATGTGCATGACTGGCGTTCTACAATCATTATTATACAGAGTTAACTCTTTTTCTCAGTTATCCACGTACGGCTGAAAGTGACCGATGCACGGTTTCGAAAACTCGATTGGGTGATAGTCAAAACAAGGTGGTTGGGAGAGGAATTCAACATAATACAATACAAGTGACAGTCAGGGGGGTGTAATGTTCAAAATGAGTTCTTCTTTCCAGTGCCTTATTACAGAGAGCCATCACTGGTAGGCTCTCATAGTTCTTCTTCTTTCGTTGGCACTGTTGAGCACCGGCGGTGGAGCTATGCGTCCAGCTCTAATCCAAATTTCACGTTGCAGGGTGTGGCCAATCTTTGCTCTCGGACCACAGTCCTGTTCGTCCTGTTCCCTAACTAATCTATCATAGGTACCTTTAGGCGGGGTACCCGCATTCCGTTCTTCTTTCGTGGCAAACCCTATTCTATCTTTGTGCTGTGTCTCTTCTTCAAGTCAAATTCAAAATTCCGTATGGAAAAAAGGGGGAATGGGGGCGTGCTTTGGGAGGCCGAGGGAAGAGAGGGTGGAGTGGGATCAGATCTGAAATGGACCAAGGGGAGCAGAAACTTCAAGCAAGTGGGCCCATCAATCGGGCTCAATGGGCTGGGACTTCCGGCACGAGGTGATCAATAAGCAGGGGGCTTCTGGACAGCCCTTCTTTCCATCACTTTCCATTTTGAGAATGGTGCCTCATCCTGTACCTCTTTGCTCCGTGGCTCCACCTTGGTCGAGGTTATAGATGTTCCATGATCTGCAGCCAGGCTGTGCGTCACGTCCGACCCCTCTCCTCCGATGACTGTGTGTTATCATCTCACAGCGCTAGTCTATATCTTTCCCCGCATGGAACACAGTGCGGTCCATGTCTACTCCATTCTTCAGTCGGTACTCCGATGTAACCTACAGAAAAAGAAAAGAGGGGGAGGGGGCAGCATTCAAAGCACATCAGCGCGCATAAACACGAAAAAGTTCTACTTACCACGTACCCAACCTATCTCTCTGGGATGCAGTTCCCAGCATTTCGGCCTTGAAGTCCAGAGGAACTGGTAGTGTGGCCAAGATAACCAACGATAGGCCGTTTATTACATGCTTCTGGGGAATTTACAATTGTAGCGTAATTAGAGATTCCTGGTTTGAAAAAGGGGGGCGCTTTTGACCCACGAGGGGGCTGCTAAGAAAGAAGTTCGATCTACTGTCCTATTCATTGATATATTTAGATACCAGGATCCTTTCCGGTTGCTGATGCTGCAAGAAGGTAGAATACAACAGATCTTGACTATCCTTTTCGCATTATTTTCTGCGTACTATATCTTTTTCCTTTTATAATCAAAAAATGCCTCATTTTACTTGTCCCTAAATTCGAGTTTCTCCTTCGTGTATTTGTTTCTCAATTAGTCGTACATTATGGGACAAAATACCATACCTTATATTCGGCAAATAATTTAAGCTAAAGCCAACCATTTTCTAACAACTCTGGAAAAGACTGGCACGATGGATAAAAATCTCATTCAATCCTAAATTCAGACAAAGGGTCTGCATTATCTGTTCTTTACTATTTGGTAATAACAGCCATTATTCAAAACCTTACCAACCTAGATGACTGTTATGATTCTGATTCCACAATTTCTTTGAAAACCTTTATTGTAAAAATGTCAGTATACAAATATGGGCCTGCAACCATATAGGCCGGCCACGGTGCATACTGGAAGCGCATAAGGTAAGGAGAGATTGCACTGTAGTATAAGAATACGTAACGGGCGAGTCATTTGATTGTGATAAACTAAATGTGACCAACAGTTGTAGGATCCGTGAACGTTAATTTTATAATTGAAAGTATAACGGGATCAGCTGAAATACAGTCATCCAGATAAACACCGCTGGCTACTATCATGAGTAACACCACTTTGAAGCTACGATAATACAATAATCAATAATGAAAGACCAACATCAATAGGGTTGTTCGCATGCCCAGTCAGTACCCTTCCCCCGCCCGCCATGTGCAAACAGACCGTGTACATATCCCCTAACATCAATGCTAAGTAACTGAAACGTCATAAGGAGTTGCAGGTCCCGCCTACATCGGTGCCATTTTGGGGTGAGGCCGGGCTGGTCCGGAGTATTGTCCAGTCCAAATGCCTCCAACAACTAGCGGCCGGACCAGAACCCCTTTCGGCAGTTCAAAAATTTCATTAACGCCAACAGAAAGGACAGGCAGCATGAGCCGTGACTCAAAGGTGGGGAAATCAAAATCTTCCCTACAGGGTCACGCTGAGGTTCCACTGGAACCGATTGAGTTGGTAGTCTACAGTGTCTCCTGGTAATTCAGACAGAAGCTGGCGTCAGCATGAAAGCACCATCATCTCGCGGCAACTCCGGAGAGCGGGACAGCAGGCGTATCCCTCCGCCGATGCACTGAACGCCGATGCACTGAATCAGCCTCTCTCATGGCACCAGATGGGGATAAGGCGGCGATCACCCAGGGCAGAGGCAAGTCAATGGGGAATGATCGAGCAATTGTGGTGGTTGCCCCCACCGGAAGTCTGCGGGAGTCGAGGGCCAATGACTCCCGTAGACCCTGCAAAGCTGAGAGAACGTCTTCAAGAGTGGGGCCCATGCCCGAGCAGGCAAGCGTCCGAGTTTCATGGTAGCCCAGAGCCATCCTAGTGGACCAGGCCCGAATCCGGGGAGCCGGCCGCCATTTTGAGAGTCCCGCAGCAGCTGCCGTTCACCACAGCCACCGGAGTGGGTCCCCCGGCCAGCCAACCGCGGTGGCCCACTGAGTGGAACACTAAGGTCAATCTTGGTGCAGGAGAGGAACCTCCACCTGGGTGGGTCGTCCGCGCCGCCTCTTCGCGGGGCGCCCCACGCCATCTTCTGGCGCAGGTATATGAGATGGCCGGCCCGGGCAACGAAGGGGGGAGCCAGCATCAAGGCATCCCCCGCACACCTTGCTGGACACCACCTCTGGGCTATCCGGGGACGGGCATCAGCGCGTTGTGTTGCCTCCGGCCTATTCGCACAACGGTCCTCCACCTTAGGCCACCACTGATGCCACCTCGCCGGCTGATGGACTTTGTAGGCTTTCTATAGCCCAAAGCCGACTAAAAAGTAGCCCAAAAGCAGCCCAATGTTGCTACCCCAAGGAAGGAAGGGCAGGGACAGCGTCAAGCAGACGGTGAATGCATTGGGGTTGATGTTGCAGCGGGCTGCCATGTAAATATTTGTTTTTGTTTAATAAAGCGTTTTGACATACTACTTTGTTGGAGTGTTGTATATATATTTATAATCTGGCAATTAGCACAAAAATGTTACCGCGTAACAAGGGAAAAATATAGCCCAATTGTTCGTGATCTAGCCCAATCTGGCAACACCGAGTATCGGTAGACTTTTATCTGTATAGGGTTTGTTGTTATTGGGCAGGGTGGGCGGCGGAGCCGAGCTACCTTGCTGCCATCAGGGTGTCGAGTTCGATTCCTCCCACTAGTTTCATATTTCTCGTGAAGGGCTGTTCCTAGTGTTTCTATTTTAGCGGGGTCAAAAGGATCCCATCAGTGGCCTACTGATCTTGCTCGATTCCTTATGTTTTTCTTAGCGAATTTTATGCCATAATTTGCTAGGAAGGTACAGCGGCTAATCCGTATTTTATATATATGTCCTCTTTATTAGGGGTGCCCTCCGGTGGAGCCGGATGAGCTACCTCTAATAAATGGTCCGGGTAGATCCAATTACCAATCAGTGGGGAGAAGAAAGGCATGACGGGTTACAACGGGAGACAAAAGTCTGCACTACCTATCCTTTAACTGCTCGCAAAGACTAGATAGAATATCTCTATTCCACGTTATTTGTAAGCAGAGAATACTCCTAAAGAACCAATATCGAACAACCAATGTTCGGACAATCAAACAATCAATGGCGAGAAAAAATAGGCACAACGTGTTACAACGGGAGACAAAAGTCTGCGTTACCTACCCTTCACTATCTGCAAAGGAGGATAGAATACTTTTTCTCTTCCCCGTTTGTAGACAGAGAATTCTCGAGAGAACAATCCTCGAACAAACAATGTTCGGGCAAACAATCAATCAGTGGGGGAGAAAAAAATAGGCACGACGGGTTACAACGGGAGACAAAAGTCTGCGCTACCTACCCTTCACTATCTGCAAAGGAGGATAGAATACTTTTATTCTTCCCCGTTTGTAGACAGAGAATTCTCCAAGAGCACCCAATGTATCAAGTAGCGACCAAGGCTAAACTAACCAACTAACGAATAATACTAGTATTTCCAAACAATTCCAATACAAACAATCAATCGATTAATCAATCAGATGGATAAAACCATCCTAGCAATCAGACGTATAAACGTCCTACTTAACCTTACCCGGACCACGTGGACAGTTCTTCGCCTTCCCCTTCCAGCGCCCGATCGTCCTCTTACTCCAATTTTACCGCAGCACTCCTGTGCGATCCCAGTCAGGACAGCAGGTCACTCGAGAGAGGTCCGTTCAGAATCGGTGAAGTTCATTCGATCGGCAGCCAGACGAGGGTCCTATCAAGGCAGGTATACTCCGATCGTTTAGATGTTCACCCCGTCGTCAGGACCTCTCTTACTGAACCCATATGTGGCTGATGGGCCCCAGGTTGGGACGCCAATTGAGGAAAAACAGCCAATTAATAACGAGTGCCCAGGCTGTTGGCGCAAGACGCCTCTAATTTCCCATAGGAAGTAGTTACCAAAATAAAGAGACAGGCGCTGGAAGCTGGAACGCAAGAACAGGTTTTATTTCTCATGAGGAGAGCCTGTCATTTCGGACACACACACAGAATGTCTTCAGGAGGTGCTCTACATGCATCCTCGAGGCCTGGCCTTTATACACAGGTTTATGGCTTTGTTGCATGAAACACATTCTTGTTAATACTTTGATGTACGGAAAGACACCCTCAGAATCCCGCTTCAAGCCCGTTCCCACACATATTCACAATAGAAGTCCCCACCCCGGTCACAACAGGTGACGATTGTCACGCAGCTGGTTGTTCCGCCAATTCCCGGAAAGCGTATGGTTGATCGGATCTCATGGGGTGGGGGCTTTGATCATTTGGATCCTTTGATGGGGGGAGCTTCCTACTGTATGGGGGCAATAAACAGCATCCGCGGGGCTAGGTGACGGCCTGGGGTCGGCCCGGACAATCGGGCAGAGAGGAAGGGGTTATCAAAGGAGGGATGCCCATGAAAGGAATGAAGGGAGGTGTTGAGCTGAGAACAGGATGGGGCTCCGAGGCAGGGTGGCGCTGGAGAGGGGTTTATGGCCCGAGCATGTGAGAGAGGGGGCTGTCAGTGCGCGGGGATGCTAGCGAGGTTAGGAGAGAGAGAGAGCCGTGCTGGCTACCGGCAGTGGGCAGAGAGTCCATGGTTTTCAAAATGGCTGCCACTTACGCGCACGAAGGGGCCTAAAAAGGGACAAGATGGCACCGATAATGTTGACATCGCAAACCAGATTTTAACAGTCCCTTTTCCATCATTAAGGTGGTGAATCTTGTGGCAATGAAGCTTGAGTTGCCTGAGAAGTACCGGATGCACCCTGTTTTTCACACTTCCCTTTTGGAGCCTTATGTTAGGACTACATTGAGGTTGCCACCCCCTCCTCCTTTGGAAGTTGATGGGCATGAGGAGTTTGAGGTGAATGCTATTCTGGATTCTAGGAGAAGGCGGGGAAGGTTATATTACCTAGTGGATTGGAAGGGCTATCCTCCAGGAAAGCGTACATGGGAGCCAGCAGGTGGGGTTCATGCTCCCCGTTTAGTATGCAGTTTCCATCTTCGTCATCCTTCAAAACCCCGCCCTGTAGGGAGGCCCTTTGGGGGGGATACTGTTAGGAATTAGACTGGTTCCGCAGTCCTGTCTCACTTTTCATGCACATTTGGTCACATGACTGGAGCAGCCTGCAAAGGGGAGTGTTTGAGTTGAGCCTGGTGCTTGTTATCTACTTTGTTAGCGCTCACCCTGAGGATTGTGGTTTTGGAGTCTCCAGTACCTTCGTGTCTCCGGGCCCGAACTAACTTAAGACAAAATCCTAAACTTACTACTTTTGGTATTCACAGAAGTTAGGATTTTGTCTTAAAACAGACTTAAGACAGACTTAAGTTAGGATTTTGTAGTGTTGCCGCCAGTGGGGTGTACCACTGCAGCACACGCCCCCTCCCACTGTCCAGGCATGTGTCGCCCCTCTGGCGTAGAGGGGCCTTGGTATAGCCCTTACGTGAGCACGAACGTGAGTTTAGCAATAAAGAGCCCGGCAGCGCGGGGCGTGGTCAGTTAGCGACTAACCACTACTAGCAACACGTGTGTCCTTCATTTCAAGGCCCCAGGCCTGCCCTTGACCAGGACACCACATTGGCGATGAGCGGTGGTCTGATCCACCCCCACCGCGTGCGCTGCACCTTGCACCTGCGCGCCCTGCATTCGGCGCCCCGCTGCCCTGCAGCCCAACGAGTGACCCACTCGCGACGCCACACCGGGTGCCCGGGCTCCATCTGCCCCGACGCGCCTCTCGGACTCACCCTGTCCGCACAGCAGTGGAAGCGGCCCGTTTCCTCAGTGACGGCAGCCTGCGCAGCCCTCCAGCAGCTCCGATTTGGCTCCTGCCTGCCTCCGGAGTCCTTCGGCTGCCGCCTCCCTCGACGTGACCGGCGTGTCACGAACAGGTACTTGCTGCAGTGCGCCCTTCGGCCCCGGCGGCCCCCTGCACCTCGTGAGTGTGCCCATCGGCCCCAGCGGCCCCTGCTCCTCGGCCTTCGCGCCACTCTCTGCCGGCCTGCCGCGGCCTCCACAGCAATCCCGCGCATGCGCGGTAGACACCCGGCTGATCGCTCCCGCCGGCCCTGCATCTTCCCACGCATTTCGCGTGTCATCGGCCCTGCAGGCCCCTGCCAGATCTTCACGCCTCCACCAAATAAACGCCTGGGTACTGTCCCTAAGTGCCACCCCCGTCCCACAAGGGTGGAAGGACTACAGCTGCCCCCCCCTGCCTGCCTGGAACAGCTCAGACGCCCTGCTGACTCCTCATTTCCGCGCCTGTGCATTGTGGACACCACGCAGCCTCCTTCCTTGCCTGCAAAGAGTGCCCAGTTTCGGCCACCATGGCCACTGTACCTCCCCTGGAGCCATTCTCTGTCACGGGAACGCCCCCCTCGCAGGCTACGCGATGGCGCAAATGGGTCGAGCTTTTGGAGAACTATTTCATCGCTGCGGATATCGCAGTGGCGCGGCGTCGTGCCATGCTGCTACACCTAGGAGGGGAGGCCATTCATGGTATCTCCAAGGACATCACCGAGGGAGACCCGCCGCACACCTACGCCACCCTGCGAGACGCCATCACGAGATATTTCGAGCCTTTCACTAGCGCAGACTATGAACGGTTCCTGCTCCGTCAAGCTCGCCAGCTCCCTGAAGAGTCCGTAGATGTATTCTACGCGCGTTTGAAGAAGCTAGCCAGCACGTGCAGACTCCCGGACGCGGATGACGAGATCCGCGCCCAATTCATACAGGGGTGTTCATCTCTAAAGCTGAGAGAGAGAGTGTTGGAAACGGACGCCATGCCCATGCGCGACATCCTCGCTTTAGGACGCTCTAAAGAGCTCTCCAAGGCCCGAGCGGCCCACATGGAGCCAGGCCCGGCAGTCAAGGTCAAGACAGAACCGGTGTATGCAGTCAAGTCACAACGTCCAGACAACCGTGCGAGGCCTCAGAAGAAGGACCGACCTCATCAGTCCCAGCCCTCCCGCGACCATTCATGCATTTGGTGTGGAGGCGCCACCCCACACAAAGGCGCCTGCCCAGCCCAAGGTAAAATCTGCAGCGCATGTGGGAAGGCCAATCACTTCGCAAGCGTCTGCCTGTCATCGCAGCGGAAGAAGCAAAGCGGCCCGCCCAGAAAAGCGCGACAGGTAGCGCCACTACCCAACACGTCCAACAGCAGCGACATGGACAACGACGAGGAAGACGCTGCGTCGGTCCACGTAGTACGCATGCTCAACACCCTAGCGGCCACAGCGTCTAATGAACCAATGTGCACCGTCCATGTCCACAGCCAAGCAGTCAGAGCCCTCATCGACACCGGCGCGACAATAAACCTAATGGCAGCCAGTGTGTACCAGTGCCTGGAGGATGCCCCCACGCTTCACCCCACCAGAGTGCAAGTCTTCGCCTACGGGACTCGGCGCCCATTGCGCCTATGCGGTGTGTTCCGAACAACCGTGTCTCACAACTCCACGCAGCTGCAGACCAAGATTTATGTATCCCATGAAGGCTCAGGGTTCCTCCTCGGCTGCAAGACCGCACGTGAACTGGGTCTCATTCATTTTGCCCTCACAGTACAGGCTCAAGGCTTAGATCACCTGGTCGCAGACCACTCCTCTTTGTTTGAAGGCATTGGATGTCTACGAGGCCCTCCCGTCCGACTCCACATCGACCAGTCCATGGCCCCGGTAGCCCTCCGGCACAGGCGGATTGCGTTCCACCTCCGACCCAAAGTGGAAGCTGAACTTAAGATGCTAGAACAAGCGGGGATCATCGAGCGAGTGACTGGACCCACCCCGTGGGTATCCCCCATCGTCGTAGCCAAAAAGCCGAAGCAACCCGACCCAGTGAGGATATGTGTGGACATGCGCCTCCCCAACCTGGCCATCAAAAGAGAGCGTCATCTGACTCCAACCATCGACGACATCATCTGGGAGCTCGCAGGATCCAAATGGTTCTCCAAGATGGATCTGCGGTCAGGGTACCATCAAATCCCGCTGCACCCAGACTCGCGCCCAATCACGACTTTCTCCACACATGCCGGCCTGTGGAGGTACACGAGGCTCAACTTCGGCATCTCAAGCGCCGCCGAGGTGTTTCAGAACATCATCCACACCGTCCTCCAAGGCCTCGACGGAGTTCTGAACGTGAGCGACGACATCCTGGTGCATGCCCCGACTCTGGAAGAACACCTCAGACGGCTCCAAGCAGTGTTTAACCGCTTACAAGAGAAAGGGCTGACGCTCCACAAAGCCAAATGCGAGTTCCTGCGAAAGGACATAAGTTTCTTTGGGTACAAGTTCTCCGACCAAGGAGTGGGACCTGACCCCGACAAAGTGAGAGACATCCACAATGCGCCGGCGCCCACTTCCATAACAGCAGTCCGCAGTTTCCTGGGCATGGTGACTTACTGCGGGCGTTTCATAAAGGACCTGTCCGACCTGACGGGACCACTCCGCGACCTCACAAAATCAAACACCACCTGGAAATGGGGCCCGGAGCAGCAAGAGTCCTTCGAGAACACAAAAGCAGCTTTGTCAGCCGACACGACACTGGCGTACTTCAACCCACGGAACGAGTCGCAACTGTTAGTAGATGCCAGCCCCACCGGTCTGGGCGCCGTCCTGTCACAACGGCAGTCGTGTGGAGAATGGGCCCCCGTGGCATACGCCAGCCGTACCCTCACACCTACGGAACAGCGCTACTCTCAGATTGAGCGGGAGGCCATTGCCATTCTGTGGGGGTGCCGCCATTTCCACATCTACCTCTATGGCCACCCTTTCTCAGTCATCACCGACCACAAACCCCTCATACCGCTCTTCCAAGGTTCGTCCTCCCGACCGCCCCCGAGGATTGAAAAATGGGTGTTGCAGCTGCAAGAGTTCCAGTTCTCCGTGGAGTATCGGCCCGGCACACGTAACCCTGCCGACTACCTGTCCAGACACGCCCGTCCCGTCACAGAGGACGAAGCCGCCGAGGCAGCAGCCACTGAGGAATACGTTCGGCTAGTCATCGAGAGGTCCAAGCCACGTCCCATGTCCCTCGAAGAAGTTTCCAGAGCCACCAAAGACGATGACTGCCTCCAGATCGCGATCCAAGCTGTCGAGTGCGGAGACTGGAAGGCACTCCAGAGCCCCGCGTCTTTTCGCACCCCGGACGCCCAAGCCATTCTGAAAGCCCTGTACCTGGTCCGACACGAGCTGTCGGTCTCCACAGATGGATGTCTCCTGAGAGGCCCCCGCCTGGTACTGCCCAGCAGCCTGACCCACCAAGCCGCCTTACTGGCACACGGATCGCACCAAGGGATCGTCAAATCCAAGAGTAGGCTCCGGAGCAAGGTGTGGTTCCCCGGGCTAGACAGGGCAGTCGAAGAAGTGGTCCATAGGTGTCCAGTGTGTCTTGCAACAAGCCTACCCAATCCTCCGGCGCCTGTGGCCACCGAAGATGGCCCTACATCCCCGTGGGTACGGGTGAGTGCAGACTTCGGCAGTCTTCCTGGGGGCAAGTACATGCTAGTTGTGGTGGACGACTTCTCCCGCTACCCGGAAGTGGAAATCATATCGTCGACAGCAGCCTCAGAGGTGATACCAAAATTTGAGAAAATAATTGCCACCCACGGCCTCATGAAGGAAGTCCGCACAGACAACGGCCCTCCATTCAATGGCAACGAATTCACAGACTACCTCCAGAGCCAAAACGTAAAACACAGACGAATCACGCCAAGATGGCCTCAAGCCAATGGAGAGGTCGAGAGACTAATGAGGACACTTAATAAAACAATACAAATTGCAATCGCCGACGGCCAGTGCCTGGAGTTAGCCATCTACCAATTCCTCCGGGAATACCGTTTGACCCCACATTGCACCACGGGAGTCTCCCCGAGCCGACTCTCATTCAACCGAGTCATGGCAGACACCATCCCACATCACCCAGCATGGGAGCTCGCCCCAAACCCGAGAAACCGGTCCATGGAGCAACGCACCAGAACCAACCAAGAAGCATCCAAGCGGAGAAGAGCGGCGGACAGCCCGATACAAGTCGGGGACAAGGTTCTAGTGAAAGACCGCCACCCCGGAGGAAAGTTCCGCCTGCCCTTTGAGCTACACCCTTGGACTGTCACCGAGATCAAAGGAACCATGATCACTGCTGTCAGGAGTGGGGAGTCTGCACAAGAAATGTTTCATTTTTCAAGAAAGTACCGGACCCGGACTCTGACCAGGATGAGTGGCACCCAACCTCCCAGATGCCACCATCGGGACCAGCGGAGGCTGGCACCGCGACGGCTCGAGCAGAAGACACCACCCCGACTACTCAAACCACGGAGAGTACAGATGAAGAGTCCACCGTCCACGACAGCGAGAACGCAGATGGGTCACCCCCGGCTACAGGAGGATGCCGGAGCCAAACAAGATACAGCCTGCGTCCGTGCCCGAAACCTTCCCAGAGGTATCGTGACTTTGTGGCACAGTGCTGGCGTTGAGCAGACCGAGATCGCTGACCCCGCCGAGATTAAAGTAAGACTGTTCCTCTTTGTTTATCTTTGAAATGTTATGTTGGCCACTACTTGAGCAGGAGCTGGTCCAGAGACTTTGAGCGGACTTCTGTTTGCACTCCGCAGTCAAATCTCCCAGCACGGTTTTGCTGGCCTCATAGACTTTTGAACTTTGATGTTTCGTTTTCCTGTTCTGTTTTATTTCATCCCTAGGTAAAGGAGGAATGTAGTGTTGCTGCCAGTGGGGTGTACCACTGCAGCACACGCCCCCTCCCACTGTCCAGGCATGTGTCGCCCCTCTGGCGTAGAGGGGCCTTGGTATAGCCCTTACGTGAGCACCAGGGGCGTAACAAACGCCCCCGCAGACCCCGCAGTGCGGGGGGGCCTCACTCTCTACAGTTAATGAAGAGGCCCCCAGGGGTCCCCGGCCCCCTCAGCTCTTCTGAGAGCTGTGAGAGAGGTCTGCGCTGAAGCAAGCCTCTCTCTCTCTCTCTGCATCTGAAGCAGGTGCAGCCTGCTCGGCCCTTCACCCCCTCCCTCTGACTGAAGAGAAACAAAGTATCAATATACATTGTTTCTCTTCAGTCAGAGCCAGAGGCAGTCCCGGAAAGAGGATGGGGCCCCAGAGACAGCAGTCTCCACTGCTCCTCTGAGGCAGCACAGAGCCCGGCCCCCACTCTCTCCTCTCAACAAAGCGCACCCCACAAGAAAAGAGAAGAGACAGGGACAAGGGTGGGGGGCCCACCCCACAAGTGAAGAGAAGAGACAGGGACAGGCCCCCATCAGAGAAGAGACAGGGACAAGGATGGGGTGGGGGGCCCACCCCACAAGAGAAGAGAAGAGAAGAGAAAAGGACAGGCCCCCAGCCGAGAAGAGACAGGGACAAGGATGGGGTGGGGGCCGGGCCCACCCACAAGAGAACAGAAGAGACAGGGACAAGGATGGGGTGGGGGGCTCATCCCACAAAAGAAGAGAAGAGAGGGTGGGGGGCCCACCCCACAAGAGAAGAGAAGAGAAAAGGACAGGCCCCCATCCGAGAAGAGACAGGGACAAGGATGGGGTGGGGGGCCCACCCCACAAGAGAAGAGAAGAGAAGAGAAAAGGACAGGCCCCCAGCCGAGAAGAGACAGGGACAAGGATGGGGTGGGGGCCGGGCCCACCCCACAAGAGAAGAGAAGAGACAGGGACAAGGATGGGGTGGGGGCTCCACCCCACAAGAGAAGAGAAGAGAAGAGACAGGGACAGGCCCCCATCCGAGAAGAGACAGGGACAAGGATGGGGTGGGGGGCCCACCCCACAAGAGAAGAGAAGAGACAGGGACAGGCCCCCATCCGAGAAGAGACAGGGACAAGGATGGGGTGGGGGGCCCACCCCACAAGAGAAGAGATGAGAAAGGGACAGGCCCCCATCCGAGAAGAGACAGGGACAAGGATGGGGTGGGGGGCCCACCCCGGGTGGGGGGCCCACCCCACAAGAGAAGAGAAGAGACAGGGACAAGGATGGGGTGGGGGCCTCAGAGAGCAAGAGCAAGAGAAGAGACAGGGACAAGGACCCCACCCCACAAGAGAAGAGAGGAGACAGGGACAAGGATGGGGTGGGGGGCCCACCCCACAAGAGAAGAGAAGAGACAGGGACAGGCCCCCATCCGAGAAGAGACAGGGACAAGGATGGGGTGGGGGGCCCACCCCGCAAGAGAAGAGAAGAGAAAGGGACAGGCCCCCATCCGGGAAGAGACAGGGACAAGGATGGGGTGGGGGGCCCACCCACAAGAGAACAGAAGAGACAGGGACATGGATGGGGTGGGGGGCCCACCCCACAAGAGAAGAGAAGAGAGGGTGTGGGGCCCACCCCACAAGAGAAGAGAAGAGACAGGGACAAGGATGGGGTGGGGGCCCCACCCCACAAGAGAAGAGAAGAGAAGAGAAGAGACAGGGACAGGCCCCCATCCGAGAAGAGACAGGGACAAGGATGGGGTGGGGGGCCCACGCCACAAGAGAACAGAAGAGACAGGGACAAGGATGGGGTGGGGGCTCCACCCCACAAGAGAAGAGAAGAGACAGGGACAAGAGGAGACAGGGACAAGGATGGGGTGGGGGGCCCACCCACAAGAGAAGAGAAGAGACAGGGACAAGGATGGGGTGGGGGCCTCGGAGAGCAAGAGCAAGAGACAGCACAGAGCAGTGCTCGGGACCCTGACAAGGGTGGGAGTGGGGGCCCCCAGACAGAGTATTCTCCAGGGCAAAGCTCACATGAGAAGGGATGAGGCAGCAAAATGGTGCCCTCAGGTAAGCACGCTTGTTAGAACACACCATGGGCGTCAGAGGGAAATGGGGGGCCGAGAAGGGTGCAAGGCAGAGGGGGAGAAGGGTGCAAGGCAGAGGGGGAGAAGGATGCATGGTAGAGAAGGGTGCAAGGCAGAGGGGAGAAGGGTGCAAGGCAGAGGGGAGAAGGGTGCAAGGCAGAGGGGAGAGGGTGCAAGGCAGAGAGGAGAAGGGTGCAAGGCAGAGAGAGGAGAAGGGTGCAAGGCAGAGAGGAGAAGGGTGCAAGGCAGAGAGGAGAAGGGTGCAAGGCAAAGAGGAGGAGGGTGCAAGGCAGAGAAGAGAAGGGTGCAAGGCACAGAGGAGAAGGGTGCAAGGCAAAGAGGAGAAGGGTGCAAGGAAGAGAGGAGAAGGGTGCAAGGTAGAGAAGGGTGCAAGGCGGAGAAGGTTGCAAGGTAGAGAGGAGAAGGGTGCAAGGCGGAGGGGAGAAGGGTGCAAGGCAGATAGGAGAAGGGTGCAAGGCGGAGGGGAGAAGGGTGCAAGGCAAAGAGGAGAAGGGTGCAAGGCAAAGAGGAGAAGGGTGCAAGGCAAAGAGGAGAAGGGTGCAAGGCAGAGAAGAGAAGGGTGCAAGGCAGAGAAGAGAAGGGTGCAAGGCAAAGAGGAGAAGGGTGCAAGGCAAAGAGGAGAAGGGTGCAAGGAAGAGAGGAGAAGGGTGCAAGGTAGAGAAGGGTGCAAGGCGGAAGGGGAGAAGGGTGCAAGGTAGAGAGGAGAAGGGTGCAAGGCGGAGGGGAGAAGGGTGCAAGGCAGATAGGAGAAGGGTGCAAGGCGGAGGGGAGAAGGGTGCAAGGCAGAGAGGAGAAGGGTGCAAGGCAGAGGGGAGAAGGGTGCAAGGCAGAGAGGAGAAGCGTGCAAGGCAGAGAGGAGAAGGGTGCAAGGCAAAGAGGAGAAGGGTGCAAGGCAGAGAAGAGAAGGGTGCAAGGCACAGAGGAGAAGGGTGCAAGGCACAGAGGAGAAGGGTGCAAGGCAAAGAGGAGAAGGGTGCAAGGAAGAGAGGAGAAGGGTGCAAGGTAGAGAAGGGTGCAAGGCGGAGAAGGGTGCAAGGTAGAGAGGAGAAGGGTGCAAGGCGGAGGGGAGAAGGGTGCAAGGCGGAGGGGAGAAGGATGCAAGGCAGATAGGAGAAGGGTGCAAGGCGGAGGGGAGAAGGGTGCAAGGCAAAGAGGAGAAGGGTGCAAGGCAAAGAGGAGAAGGGTGCAAGGCAGAGAAGAGAAGGGTGCAAGGCAAAGAGGAGAAGGGTGCAAGGCAAAGAGGAGAAGGGTGCAAGGAAGAGAGGAGAAGGGTGCAAGGTAGAGAAGGGTGCAAGGCGGAGGGGGAGAAGGGTGCAAGGTAGAGAGGAAAAGGGTGCAAGGCGGAGGGGAGAAGGGTGCAAGGCAGATAGGAGAAGGGTGCAAGGCGGAGGGGAGAAGGGTGCAAGGCTGAGGGGAGAAGGGTGCAAGGTGGAGGGGAGAAGGGTGCAAGGTAGAGAAGGGTGGAAGGCAGAGGGGGAGAAGGGTGCATGGCAGATGGGATAAGGGTGAAAGGCAGAGGGGAGAAGGGTGAAAGGCAGAGGGGAGAAGGGTGAAAGGTAGAGGGGAGAAGGGTGCAAGGCAGAGGGGAGAAGGGTGCAAGGCAGAGGGGAGAAGTGTGCAAGGTAGAGAAGAGAAGGGTGCAAGGCAAATAGGAGAAGGGTGCAAGGCAAAGAGGAGAAGGGTGCAAGGAAGAGAGGAGAAGGGTGGAAGGTAGAGAAGGGTGCAAGGCGGAGGGGGAGAAGGGTGCAAGGCAGATAGGAGAAGGGTGCAAGGCGGAGGGGAGAAGGGTGCAAGGCTGAGGGGAGAAGGGTGCAAGGCGGAGGGGAGAAGGGTGCAAGGCTGAGGGGAGAAGGGTGCAAGGTGGAGGGGAGAAGGGTGCAAGGTAGAGAAGGGTGCAAGGCAGAGGGGGAGAAGGGTGCATGGCAGATGGGATAAGGGTGAAAGGCAGAGGGGAGAAGGGTGAAAGGCAGAGGGGAGAAGGGTGAAAGGTAGAGGGGAGAAGGGTGCAAGGCAGAGGGGAGAAGGGTGCAAGGCAGAGGGGAGAAGTGTGCAAGGTAGAGAAGAGAAGGGTGCAAGGCAAATAGGAGAAGGGTGCAAGGCAAAGAGGAGAAGGGTGCAAGGAAGAGAGGAGAAGGGTGGAAGGTAGAGAAGGGTGCAAGGCGGAGGGGTAGAAGGGTGCAAGGTAGAGGGGAGAAGAGTGCAAGGCAGAGTGGAGAAGGGTGCAAGGCGGAGGGGAGAAGGGTGCAAAGCAGAGGGGAGAAGGGTGCAAGGCGGAGGGGAGAAGGGTGCAAGGTGGAGGGGAGAAGGGTGCAAGGCAGAGGGGAGGAGGGTGCAAGGCAGAGGGGAGAAGGGTGCAAGGCAGAGGGGAGAAGGGTGCAAGGCAGAGAGGAGAAGGGTGCAAGGTAGAGAAGGGTGCAAGGCGGAGGGGGAGAAGGGTGCATGGCAGATGGGAGAAGGGTGAAAGGCAGAGGGGAGAAGGGTGCAAGGAAGAGAGGAGAAGGGTGCAAGGTAGAGAAGGGTGCAAGGCGGAGGGGGAGAAGGGTGCAAGGCAGAGGTGAGAAGGGTGCAAGGCAGAGGTGAGAAGGGTGCAAGGCAGAGGTGAGAAGGGTGTCAAGGCAGAGAGGAGAAGGGTGCAAGGCAAAGGGGAGAAGGGTACAAGGCAAAGGGGAGATGGGTGCAAGGCAGAGGGGAAAAGGGTGCAAGGCAGAGGGGAGAAGGATGCAGGGTAGAGAAGGGTGCAAGGCGGCGGGGGAGAAGGGTGCAAGGCAGAGAGGAGAAGGATGCAAGGTAAGTGTTACTTATAACGGCTGTATTGGTGACAGTGGCATAACAATCGCCGTACATCCCCTGCAGTATGGCGGGTCGCTGGCCTGAGAGCTCTAGACTGGCACGGAGAATGGGAGGGGGGCCCCCTCCATGTAGTTTGCAGGGGGGCCCCCTCATGTTTTGTTACGCCACTGGTGAGCACGAACGTGAGTTTAGCAATAAAGAGCCCGGCAGCGCGGGGCGTGGTCAGTTAGCGACTAACCACTACTAGCAACACGTGTGTCCTGTGTCCCTCATTTCAAGGCCCCAGGCCTGCCCTTGACCAGGACACCACAGATTTTGTTTTAAGTCTGTCTTAAGTCTGTCTTAAGACAAATTTAAGACAAAATCCTAACTTCTATGAATACAAAAAGTAGTAAGTTTAGGATTTTGTCTTAAATTAGTTCTGTGAATCGGGCCCTCCGTGAGGATTGTGGTTTTCTTTGGATCCCTTTATTCCCTGTACTTTCTTGAGCTTGGTTCAGGTAGCATTTGGGACCATTGTGGCAAAAATCGGAGGATTCCGATAATGGTCCTGGGCAGAATGGAAACATCGTGGCAGCCTTGAGGAGCCTAATGATTAATAAATAAGACTCTTGTGAACCTGTAATCCCTTGTTTAGGGACTGTAGAAACGCGATATCGCCATTCCGGTGACTACCGACCTTTTCATTTCCTGTACTTTTGTATCCGCTCCACGTCGTTGTGTGGAGTTCGGGTCAAAACGCGAGTGTGCTGTTTCAGCGCGTTTTTCTTTCGCAGTTCATTAGTGGCCACTATTTTTGTTGTATTTTCGGGCGTTTTTGGGCTGTTTTATTTTTGGCCTTAAGTCAGTAGGAGTTTTTCTCTGTTTCAAGGTGTTTTTTCCCCTGGATCGATTTTGGTGTTCTTTCAAATACAAAGGAGAGGTATTTTTGAACATTGATGTCTCCAAGGAGTTCCTGGACTACAGTAAGAGGAAACATCTCCAGCCTGGACTGGTAAGGGCTACTTCATTACTTACAAACTGGCTTATATGTGCATGTTTATTGAGACACCTACTGCATTTAGAGGGATTGTTGTTTGTCTCCTTATACAGGCGCTGTCCATACCCTATGCAGTATAGAATAGGGGAAGGAGGAGGCCAGAAGGGTTTTTTTCTCCATGTCTTGTCTTTACCCATTTCCTTTTTTCCCACCCTCTCCCGGTACCCCAGTGATAGGTTCACTGTAATTGATATTCAGTGGCCGTTACGGGGTTGTGGGCAGGGGAATGGGGTAATCCTCATTCCTGCAGTGTTGGGCAAAGTCGGATGGTGTGCGATTTGACACTTCTAATACTCTCCATTTAAAGGGCAGAACAGTGCCCCGTGACCCGCGAGCAGGCGGTGTGTGCGCAGTCACTTTGACACGTGCTCTGTGGCACACATAGGGCTGGTCTCTAGGGATCTCGCTTCTCAAAGTAGGGGATAATTTAGAAAAGGGGGTGGTGATGAACAGAGTGTCTGAGTTAAGCAGACTACTCTTACCCAGTCCAAAGATCAGGGCTTGATCCATCACCGTTATTTATCTCACTGCCCCATCCCAGCTCAGAACCTGGCTATATGCAAATCAGTCTGTCCCTGGCCCAGTGCATCATGGGAACAGGGCAGACTAAACTACCAAGCCAATTCTTCACCAGAAAGGAGACAAGCTACCGGGGACCGGTTTCTGGCATTTCAGCCTTCTTCGGCCCGGCTTGCTTGAATCCTGATGGAGCAGTGAGAAAGGGACTCCTGTCTGAGTATACCCTGCCACACCTATAGTGGCCAAAAACGATTTAGAAAAGGGGGTGGTGATGAACAGAGTGTCTGAGTTAAGCAGATTACTCTTACCCAGTCCAAAGATCAGGGCTTGAGTCATCACCGTTATTTATCTCACTGCCCCATCCCAGCTCAGAACCTGGCTATATGCAAATCAGTCTGTCCCTGGCCCAGTGCATCATGGGAACAGGGCAGACTAAACTACCAAGCCAATTCTTCACCAGAAAGGAGACAAGCTACCGGGGACTGGTTTCTGGCATTTCAGTCTTCTTCGGCCCGGCTTGCTTGAATCCTGATGGAGCAGTGAGAAAGGGACTCATGTCTGAGTATACCCTGCCACACCTATAGTGGCCAAAAACGATTTAGAAAAGGGGGTGGTGATGAACAGAGTGTCTGAGTTAAGCAGACTACTCTTACCCAGTCCAAAGATCAGGGCTTGATCCATCACCGTTATTTATCTCACTGCCCCATCCCAGCTCAGAACCTGGCTATATGCAAATCAGTCTGTCCCTGGCCCAGTGCATCATGGGAACAGGGCAGACTAAACTACCAAGCCAATTCTTCACCAGAAAGGAGACAAGCTACCGGGGACCGGTTTCTGGTATTTCAGCCTTCTTCGGCCCGGCTTGCTTGAATCCTGATGGAGCAGTGAGAAAGGGACTCATGTCTGAGTATACCCTGCCACACCTATAGTGGCCAAAAACGATTTAGAAAAGGGGGTGGTGATGAACAGAGTGTCTGAGTTAAGCAGACTACTCTTACCCAGTCCAAAGATCAGGGCTTGATCCATCACCGTTATTTATCTCACTGCCCCATCCCAGCTTAGAACCTGGCTATATGCAAATCAGTCTGTCCCTGGCCCAGTGCATCATGGGAACAGGGCAGACTAAACTACCAAGCCAATTCTTCACCAGAAAGGAGACAAGCTACCGGGGACCGGTTTCTGCCATTTCAGCCTTCTTCTTCATCACCACCCCCTTTTCTGAATCATTTTTGTCCACCATAAGCGTGGAAGGGTATACTCAGATGTGAGTCCCTAGCTCATTGCACCATCAGGATTCAAGCAAGCCGGGCCGAAGACGGCTGAAATGCCAGAAACCGGTCCCCGGTAGCTTGTTTCCTTCCCAGTATAAGAATTGGCTTGGTAGTTTGGTCTGCCCTGTTCCCATGATGCACTGGGCCAGGGTCAGACTAATTTGCATATAGCCAAGTTCTGAGCTGGGATGGTGCAGTGAGCTAAAAACGGTGATGGATCAAGCCCTGATCTTTGGACTGGGTAAGAGTGGTCTGCTTAATTCAGACACTCTGTTCATCACCACCCCCTTTTCTGAATCATTTTTGTCCACCATAAGCGTGGAAGGGTATACTCAGATGTGAGTCCCTAGCTCATTGCACCATCAGGATTCAAGCAAGCCGGGCCGAAGACGGCTGAAATGCTAGAAACCGGTCCCCAGTAGCTTGTTTCCTTCCCAGTATAAGAATTAGCTTGGTAGTTTGGTCTGCCCTGTTCCCATGATGCACTGGGCCAGGGTCAGACTAATTTGCATATAGCCAAGTTCTGAGCTGGGATGGTGCAGTGAGCTATAAAACGGTGATGGATCAAGCCCTGATCTTTGGACTGGGTAAGAGTGGTGTGCTTAATTTAGACACTCTGTTCATCACCACCCCCTTTTCTGAATCATTTTTGTCCACCATAAGCGTGGAAGGGTATACTCAGATGTGAGTCCCTAGCTCATTGCACCATCAGGATTCAAGCAAGCCGGGCCAAAGACGGCTGAAATGCCAGAAACCGGTCCCCGGTAGCTTGTTTCCTTCCCAGTATAAGAATTGGCTTGGTAGTTTGGTCTGCCCTGTTCCCATGATGCACTGGGCCAGGGTCAGACTAATTTGCATATAGCCAAGTTCTGAGCTGGGATGGTGCAGTGAGCTAAAAAACGGTGATGGATCAAGCCCTGATCTTTGGACTGGGTAAGAGTGGTCTGCTTAATTCAGACACTCTGTTCATCACCACCCCCTTTTCTGAATCATCTCAAAGTAGGGGAACATTTGCAATCCGAGTCACTGCCTCTCAGCTATGCATAGGAGTCTAGTTCACCTCCGTTTGTACCTGTGATCTTCGTGGTGCACAGTGTACACCTCTGTGCCCGGAAGCAAGCTACTTGCAGCTTTCTTCCAGTGTTGGGGACTAGCTTCCATTTGGCGTGGCAGGTGTACTGGCGACTTGACCCGAGGGCCCACTGAACCCTAATTATTGTCCCAGTTCACTCATTTCCTTCCTTGCACACAGATCACCTTGGCTGTGTGCCCGCTGCACGGAAATCAAAGATGTGAGTAAGCGCACACCGTCACCACCATGTCCACAACCACCACATCCACCACATCCACCACTGTGAGTAAGTGCACACCATCACCACCATGTCCACAACCACCATGTCCACCACCACCTCGTCCACCACCACCACACCCACCACCACCACCACCACATCCACAACCACATCCACCACCACCACATCCACCACCACTACGTCCACCACCACCATGTCCACCACCACCACATCCTCCCCCATCACCATGTCCATCACCACCATGTCCACAACCACCATGTTCACCACCACCATGTCCACCACCACCACCATGTCCACCACTACCACCATGTCCACCACCACCACCCCGTCCACCACCACCACCATGTCCACCACCACCAAGTCCACCACCACCACATCGACCACCACCATGCCCACTGCCACCATGTAATAATAATAATAAAGAGCTTATAGAGCGCTCAGTAACGCCATCACAGCGTGTCCCCGCGCTGAAGCTGTCATTGGAACAGCAGACAAAGCCCAGGATCTATGCAGTATATAGATGTGTTTTAAGCAAAGCCCTAAACCGCGTTTCATTGCTCTCCAACACCACCACATCCACCACTACCATGTCCATCACTACCACATCCACCACCACCATGTGGAAAATGAATATTTTTTCATTATTTATGTCCCATTATACACCCTCTCGTTCACGTCCCGAGCTCATCATGATGGAGACTAGATAACCCGGGCACATAAACGTAAGGTTGCACACAACGCACTTCTTCCTCTAACTGCAACCACACATTCTTATGTCCAAGCTGATTCCGAGAAACGAGCCCCGTTGCAACCACACACTCTTATGGTCAGGCCGATTCCGAGAAATAAGCCCCCGTTTGCCAAGACACAACGACCAATTCCGAGAAACCCGCGCCTGTTTGCTAAGACATGACACCAGACATCCTGTCACAATCATTCCTCTCTCTCTCATCTAAGGAACCAGCCTAGGGTTATTTCTCAACGCTCTGCTTCTGCCGTGACTTCCTCATGATTATGACACAGTTACGCTGCTCCTGTCATGACTTCTGTATGATTACGACACGAATAACTGAAATTTGCTCAAGGGAAGCTCCTTCCTCTTTTCTATGTCAAGAATGTATAAATACCATGTTTTCTTTGATTAAAGTAGATACTTTTCCCGAGCATCCTTAGGTGACGGAGCTCTCCCTTAACTCGAGTTACTGAATAAAGACCCTGAATTCTAACCACCACGGACTCTGCTCTTCATGCTTGACCTTATTGATATTATAGAAATTCCGATCAAGGTAAATTACTAAAATATTTACCACAGTAAATTGGCGCCCGAACAGGTACTTCCCTTTCTCCCCAGACGCCGGTGATGCGGACCCGAACCTGTCTCTCCAGATACCGACGGACTTCAAAGTGCACACTGCAGGGTATTCCTGCATGAACTCCTTCGTGTCAAAGAGGGACCGAGCCGCGGCCTGGCCATCCACACGAGGTGGTGAGGACGACAGCGAAAGTCTCGACCCAGAGCCCAAATCTTGTGAAGTTGCCGAGTCCGAGGTCTTCAGAACCCCGACAAGTCCCTGATCAAGAGCGCAGCGTAACCAGTCCAGTGTCCAGATCTTCAAGGTCTTCAAGTTCTCTGCACCTCGGTGAGTACTGCTGGTGTGTATCAAGACGGGTTCTGATTTTTCAGAGAACGGTCAAGACGGGTTCTAAGTTTCTAGAAAACGGTATGTTTGTACTCTGATACTCAGGGTATATCGAGTTATCAAGTGTAAATTTTATTATTTGTTGATGTAATGCCTTTGTTTTCTAAGTTATGTAAACTGGGTACCCGGAAGGGGTTACTGGAACAAGATGTACCAGTACCCCCAAAGGATACTCCAGGTTTCTTCATGTATACGAAATATGGAATTGGTTCAGTTTTGTACTTAGATCTTTGGGTTGATTACACTCAAGATTTAGAAATTGCGATTAGATGGGCAAAGAGTGGCACATGGGATTTAAATTGTATCATGGCAGTTGAAAGGAAATGTTGGGAAAAGAAAGCAAGACCCTCGATGTTAGAGAGTATCGAAATATGGCGAAAGGAAGCACATCGAAGGGAACAGAAAGAGCAATGGAAAGTGGAGAAAACAAAAAGAATGTCAGAAGAAAGTAAGATGAGAAAGTTACAGGATCAGAATGATGATATTAATTTCGAACAAAGGAAAAGAGAGGTCTCGGCCTCCGTGACAGGTCTATATCCCGTCCTTTCGCAAAGGACAGAGTCCGATGGTATGGTAGTTCAGACCCTAGCATTCCCACAGCACCTCCATGTCCTAAAGTTCCTTCCGTATCCGAAGACTTCATTACCACCTATTTAATGGAACCACCTCCTGCTTATACTAATCAAACAGCGGTCAGACGAATAGTTACCCAGTCGGAACCCATCCCTGACACTTCGGATGGTGTTCTACCTATGTTAGACTGTGAATACGACCCAACTCCAGGGGAAGGTCCACAAGCAGATGTCTCCTATCGCTTACGGGAAGCTCTAGAAAGCATACGGGAGGTACCAAATATCACAAATTGCCTGAATAAAATTTACGAAGCTCTCCGAACAGGAGAAAATTTAGAAGTCCTACAAGAGGCTATTAAAAATAGACCTATCGCTCATAAAAAATGCCTCTCACGATTTATGATTACCTGTTTTATCCGTATGATCTCATGTGCTGGGAAAAAGGTTCCCGACAACTTACTTCAGCTAGATCAAGCAGTAGTAGCGGGGAATTATAATAAAATAAAATAAATAGATTTCTTCATCCCTCTCTTTACCAGTAAGGTTTCCGACTCTCACCAGAAAAATGCCCCTACCCAAGAGACCAAGAATGGGGGTACAGACGAAGACAAGGAAGAAGGAACTGCTTTTCAAGGAGCAGTACGTTCCCGTATCCCTCGTTCCCAAAGTAGCGGACAACTCAGGAATAAGACTAAAAAATTGTCCGCTTCTTCAGATAGATTGTTCCAACTAACACAAGAAGCTTTGGATGATTGGATGGACGACGAACCTCCACTCACCACACAAGAAAAAGAACTCGCTCAATCAAGCACCCATTCGGTGTCCCAATACTCTATATACGGCCCTGACATAGTCGCTCAAATGTTTTTATCGCTACCCATGACATCTCAAAGACTAGCCAGTATCTATATGGTTCAACACCTCATTACATTGTATGAAGACACTAGCTACCCGCCCAAAATGTTACATCCTCTCTTACGAGACTGTCTAGAAGGGAAGTGGGTGGCAAGGGGACAAGAATTCCTAAACATTTTCCTAGATCAACGACAACGCTATGTCCAATACCTTTCTAATGTTTATGACTCAAATCCCCTTCAGTATGGCCAAGGTCAATTTCCTCTCTGAGAAGTACATCCCGTTGTAGATTCTGCAGGAAAGCTACAACAAACATTTGTCTACACTCCCCTGACAAATCTAGAGATATTAGAAATGAAGAAAATGGTCCCTTCTCATGAAAAAGATCCTACGGGCTTCCATAGGGAACTCAAAGATATTCTTCAAATGGGTTCCTTTACTTATAAGGACCTCAATATTCTCCTCAAAGTCCTACTGCCTCAAGGAACATACGACAAACTAAAGGGGAAAGATTGGGAGGTTGAAGGGAAAAAGATAGCATGGGCAGCTTTAGAGACAGAAGAAACTACTCGTGCCCTGGACAAGGCCTGGGACCTCTAGTCCTGGAACTCTCTCGCCTTCTCCCGAAAATACTCTCCCAGTTGTTGGCCACCAAAAAGGAAGATTAGGATGCCATCTCTGCATGCAAACAAAAACCAGATGAGGATATAGGGGACTATTATACAAGATTAGAGAAATGTTTTCTTATCAATAGCGGTCTCTCCTCAGGTGGAGACGCCTATAGTCGGTTGTTTGTCTCAAAATTTGTAGAAAATGCCTTACCTCAGATCAAAGATAGGGTATTAAAGGTTGAAAGCACTTGGCAAGTAAGTTCCCCTTCACAAGCACTTCAGATGCTCCAGTACCATCAGAACAGAATTAGAGATGAACAGGAACAGGAGAAAAAGAGGACAAAAGATACTAAAATGAAGGTATTGGTAGCACAGACCAATACAATTCCTCAGACTCATAAGCAACCTCCAGTAACACAAGAAAAGGTTACCTGTAATTATTACAAAAAGCCTGCCCACTTTGTACGTGAGTGTCCAGTCTTACAACACAATATTGCTACTGGAAAGACACAACCTTGTACCTATACCACTCGTCCCTCTGCTCCATCATCAACTTCCCCAGCTGATACTAAATTATCCACACAACTCTATCAGTATCCAGTGGCATCCTATCCTGAATTCCCTACAATTTCATGAGACAGCTGGGAGGAACACGATAGTCGTCCACTGATCCCGGTCCCGGTCGACCAAAAAGGTCCCTATGCACATGCTAAGCTCCTAGGTAAAGAAACAAAATTTCTGATTGACACCGGGGCCAGTAGGACGAAAGTACAACACAACGAAGTTCCCAAGGTACCCCTCTCTGGCTCAAATTGCATTTCCTTGGGTTTCTCAGGTACACCAGTCATTAACAAAGTTTCTGAACCAGTATCACTTCAGGTTGTCCCTCTTACAGCTTCCACCGATTTGGTACTTACTAAGTCCTGTCCCGAAAATCTACTTGGCATCCAGACATTAAAGGAACTGGGTGCTGTGATATGCTGTTCCCCGGAAGGAATACGACTATTCCTCCGAGATTTCAAAGGTCATTTCACGACACGAGAGTTAGATGTCAGATTAAGGGACATTCCTACTACATTATGGGCTACGGATCCAACTGACGTAGGGTTCATGGATATTACACCGCACAGTCACGTTGAAGGAAGGTGTTGTCCTACCTCGTGTCCGCCAATACAAGTTACCTCCAGACGCGGAACAAGCCCTTATTCAGATTATCGATGACTTGATACAAAAAGGAGTAGTCAGAGAGGTATCTTCCAACATATGTATTCACCAGTTTTACCAGTGCGAAAGAAGACAGATGACGGTGCACCACCAGTTTACAGACTTGTGGTTGATTTACGTGAACTCAATAAATGTGTGGTACCACAGTACCCTGTGGTCTCAGACATCAGTACTCTGCTAACAGCTATAGATCCTGATGTCACACATTTTAAAGTTATTGACCTTAAAAATGCTTTCTTCAGTATACCCATTCATCCAGACAGTCAGTATCTATTCGGATTCTCACTGCAAGGTCGTAGTTTCTGCTTCACAAGAGCTCCTCAAGGGTATACAGAAAGTCCCAGTATCTACAGTCAGGCACTGAAAAGACAGTTGTTCTGCCCTCCAATACGACATTATTACAATATGTCTGTGACTTACTGATCACTGCACGTTCCGAACCAGAATGCAAACAAGCCTCACAAATAGTCCTAATGTTTCTTGCACAACATGGCCACAAAGTATCACCCTCTAAATTGCAATTGTGTTTACAGCAGGTGGCGTACTTAGGACACCTGCTGTCAAAGGAGGGTAGGGCACTCACACCTGAAAGAATCCAACTAATTTTTAACATTCCTGTCCCTAAGACACAGAAAGAAGTCTGTGCCTTTATTGGCCTCACTTCCTATTGTAGGCAGTGGATTCCCCAGTTTGCTTATTTGGTCAAACCCCTAATACAATTAACGACCTCCGATTTCGACACCTCTTCTCCATTGCCATGGACACCTGACCATACCTTTGCTTTTGACACCCTTAAACAAGCATTATGCTCTGCACCTGTCCTAGCTACACCTGATTATGTCAAACCTTTTGTCCTCTTCGTCACGGAATGGGAAGGTACAGCCTTGTCAGTGCTCACACAAACACAGGCCAATAAACATCGTCCCTGTGCCTATTTCTCCAGTACTCTTGACCCTGTTGCGCAAGGTTTGCCTGCCTGTTTAAAATCTGTTGCAGCTACGGCTCTGGCAATTCGACAAAGTGATTCCATAGTGTTCGGACATCCTCTTGAGGTACAAGTCCACATGCCGTAGAATAACTTTTGAATGGGACACAGACACAACACTTGACCATAGCTCGTCTCACAGGTTATGAAGTCACATTATTCCAACCCCACATTATCATCAAACGATGTAATATCCTCAACCCAGCTACACTGCTACCCACTGTTCCAGTAGACAACCAAACTCACTACTGCTTAGAGATAGTCGAACTAGTCACAAAGCCCCGTTCTGATCTTGTAGATGTACCTCTAAGTGCACCTGAACACACACTGTGCGTAGATGGTTTCTGCATGCGCCTCCAAACAGGCGAACTTTCGGCAGCTTATGCTGTCACTATAGAAAATATGGTCCTCCTAGCAGCCAGAATACCCGTCCATTCAGCCCAAGCAGCAGAACTCATAGCCCTTACACAAGCATGAGAGTGGTCCAAAGGGAAACGGGTTAACATTAACCCTGGGCGTAGTTCACGAAGTAGCGCTACGCGAAGCTACGCGAAGTACACTTCACACTACGCAAACTTCACGTAGCACTACGCGAGCTGCGTAGTAGCATGTTCGCACTGTGCAAGATGCGTTTTCAATGATTGCACAGTGCAGACAAGCATCCGGCACTGTGCAATCATTGAAAACGGCATCTTGCACAGTGCGAGCTGTAGTTTTCTGCTGCTCGAGTAGATTATTACTCGAGCGGCAGCTTTCTCAACGCGAACTGGTAGGTTCTCATTGAGAGCGGTCGCGAGCATGCACAACCACTCACAATGAGAACCCTGGCCTCCTCGCATTGAGAATCTCGCCGGGATGTCATTTTGCTTGCTCGCAGTCGCGAACATGACGTTCAGGACCGCGAACAAGCAAAAAATGACCGCTGCACTACGCTACACTGCACTACGCGTGTTCGCACTGTGCTACGTGCAGCTCGCGTAGTGCGAAGTTGCACATACTTTGCAAACTCCGCGAGCGTAGCTTAGTACACCACCCAGGGTTAGTTAACATCTACACCGATTCGCAATATGCGTTCGGGGTAGTCCACAACTTTGGAATTTTGTGGAAGGAGAGAGGTTTTCTGACCTCTTATGGAACTAAGATACAACATGGAGATCTTATTCTTCAGCTATTAGAATAAATACACAGACCCGCAGAAGTAGCTATACTGAAATGCAAGGCACACACAAAAGTCATGGACTCTATCACCCGAGGTAATGCTCTGGCGGATGCCACAGCTAAACACGCTGCTCAGACAGGAACACTGAATACTGAAACTACCATTAAGACTGTTTATCCAGTTATCGATCCTACCAAATATGTAGTAGACATCCAAAACCAAGTTACAGAGACTGAAAAGAGGAAATGGGAAGAAGGGGGAGGTTCTTACACAGATCAGGGCTGGGTAACAAAAGATAAGTCCAAATGGTTTCTCCCTGACATAATGGTTCCTGTAATCATAGAAACTGCCCATGGTCCTGCACATCTAGGAGAAAAAGGAATGTTGGACAGTCTAAATTTGGTATGGCATAACAAGCATCTGCGCTCAGCGGCCAAACAAAAAGTACGAACCTGTATGATTTGCTGTCAGTTCAATCCAGGGAAAATTGTCTCGTTTGAACAAGGAGGGTTCCATCCCCCAAATCACCCCTTTGAAGTCCTCCAAATGGACTACATGCAAATGGAAAGATGTCGGGGACATAAATATGTCCTCGTAGTAGTCTGTACCTTGACCTGATGGACTGAAGCATGCCCCGGCCCAGACTACGGTGCCCAAATGACAGCTAAACAATTGGTGAGGGAATTTTTCCCCTGATATGGGTTGCCCAGAGTCATATACTCTGACAACAGACAACCCATTTTCCTCTAAACTAATGGAGGCTGTTTCCTTACTGTTAGGATATACCTTCCACTGTGTTCGACACCCCCAAGCAGCAGGCTTAGTCGAACGACATAATCAGACTCTAAAGACCAAACTAGCTCAAATATGTGCTGACAAACAAATAGACTGGGTTACAGCCCTTCTGGTTGCTCTCTTCTATATGCCAATGGTGGCACATTCCCAGACAGGTCAGTCCCCCTTGGAAGTCATATATGGGAGACCTCCGAATATCTGGGGCATCCCGTCCCCTAGAAAGTTAACTGATATTGATTCAAATGTTTTGACGGATTACCTAGCTTCCTTGATGTCTGCACTATGTTCTTGTCGTTCAAAGGTGGCTGCAGCCTTTCCAGACAAAACAAAGCCCGAGGAACATGCCATCCAACCTGGAGACTGGATCCTCATAAGGAATTTTGACCGTGCCAGCCCCCTGGAAAGAAGGTGGACGTCTCCCAAGTTGGTGCTACTCACGACGAGAACTGCAGTCAAGGTCGAAGGAAGAAAAGGATGGCTCCAAGGCTCGCCACTGCAAGAAATTCTTCGGACCAACTCCTACTGACATTTTTGCTAACCCCGAGAATATAGACACTGAAGCAACAGACTTTATTTCACCCCTTCCTGAACTTTCCCCTAAAGAAGAGTACAGATCGCGGCTGCGATCCCATCAGAAACAAGTTAGAGACATTGTATCTGACCTCGACCTACCGGTGGCTAATTAAGTCCAAGACGTAGTTTTGGTGAAGCGGTTGCTGGGAAGTGTCCGGTCACGTATGCACAATTGACTCATACTAGCAACAAATCATGGAAAATATGTTTAAATATATAAAATTATCACATAACAAAGTTTCAATTTTCCTCTCCATGATGATTCTTATTTTTTGTATCACTGCTTGCCTAGGTCGGTTCCTTCATCTAGCTTTCCCACCTTCTTCACCCATGCTTTTGAATAACACAGCTATGCATTCACGTAGATCTCCCTCCACATCTCGAAAATAGAAGAAAATAATTTTTCAATAACACATTCATCTCCACACTCCACCAACACCAAATGGTTATTAACAAAACCAACTGTTGGGTCTGTGGTTTAATGCCACATTCTGTACATGGAGGAATGCCTTTTATTCCTCTCCCTTTTGGCTATGCAGGATCTACCTATGCACTCTCTATGATATTCTCCGCTTCTGTTAGAAACATTCCTGACATCAAGGCCTAGAGCGCTAGTACCTGGAACGAGATAAACACAAAGACAGTACGAGCTGTTGAAAAGATGATAAATTTCACCGCGACATGGGGACGAGCAGATAATAATGAAAATACCAGTTATTCCCTTTTTAACGACACTACCTAATATAGGGAAACGTTTTCCTTCCAAAGGAGACAGACAGAACAGGGAGGATGGGCTGTGCCCCATAAGGGCTATTTTGTGTAAGAGGAAAGGGCAAGGGTCAGAAAATGGGACACATCGAGTGTAATAAGACATTTCCCAATGATGGCCACTGCCCCAACACCTATTTTATCTGTGGACCTCACGCACGTACTTGGCTACCTCAAGGCTGGTCCGGGAAGTGCTATATTGCATTCCTCCTCCACCCTACCTACACCGCCCCAGCAGATTACCATCTAAGTGACCCTCCGACCGTAATTAATAGACGGTGAAGGGGGGCCATAGATGCTGAAGATACAGCGGACCAAGAGGATGGCGATTTCTTTAAAGGAATCATCCCTTTCTGGGAGCCTATGATCAACAGCCGCCACATAAGACAACTGACTTGTGTAGTCCAGGGAGCCATAAACGAAACCGCCGGTGCATTAAGCAACATCACGGCTGAGATGGCTGCCGACAGACTCATGACATTATAGAACCGTATGGTTCTAGACATTATATTAGCCGACCATGGTGGCGTATGTGAACTGATTGGGTCCAGCTGCTGTATATATATTCCAGATAATGCGCCCTCGGTGTATTCTGCTATTTTCCGCATTCATGTACTTTCCAGAAAACTAGATACAGACACTGATGCCGGGTCCCTGACGGGATGGCTCTGGGGCCTCTTGTCCTCATGGGGATGGAATGCACTTACAATCATCTATCTATCTATCTATCTATCTATCTCCCTCACTCTGTCTATCTATCTATATATCTATCTACCTATGTATCTATCTATCTATCTATCTATCTATCTATCTATCTATCTATCTATCTATCTATCTACTTATCTATCTATTGTCATCAATCCATCCATCCATCCATCCCCCTCACTCAATCTATCTATCTCCCTCACTCTGTCTATCTATCTATATATCTATCTACCTATCTATCTATCTATCTATCTATCTATCTATCTATCTATCTATCTATCTATCTATCTATCTATCTATCTATCTATCTATCTATCTATCTATCTATCTATCTATCTATTATCCTCATTCTACCTATCTTTCGCCCTCACTCTATCTATCTGTCGCCCTCACTCTATCTATCACCCTCACTCTGTCTATCACCCTCACTCTATCTATCTTTCGCCCTCACTCTATCTATCTATCGCCCTCATTCTATCTATCGCCCTCACTCTATCAATCTATCTATCGCCCTCACTCTATCTATCTATCGCCCTCACTCTATCTATCTTTTGCCCTTACTCTATCTATCTATCACTCCCCACTCTATCTATCACCCTCACTCTATCTATCGCTCCTCTCTCTCTATCTATCTATCTATCTATCTATCTATCTATCTATCTATCTATCTATCTATCTATCTATCTATCGCCCTCACTCTATCTATCTT